>NC_141697.1:30728487-31928487 GCF_964263255.1 Lissotriton vulgaris
GTGAGTAGGTACATCAGATTCTGTGGATGATGTCATGAGTGATGTCACTGACCATGTCATGAGTGATGTAATATGTGACATCATCAGCAGTGCATTGCAGGGGCGCAAGTTATATGGCCGAATTTCTCTGGATTTGTACGATTGAAATGTCAGCCTAACGTCCCTGTAACCTGTGGTTGTTTCTGTGAATTACGAAGGTTTTTTAAATGCTAATTCCTAACTATAACGTCCCTGAAACCTGTGGTTTTTTCAGTGAATTTCTAAGGTTTTTTAAATGCTAATTCCAAACTATAACGTACCTGTAACCTTTAGGTGTTTTTTTCTGTGAATTTCTAAGGTTTTTTAACTAGCAGTCACGGGTGCATAATGGTGGAGAAAAGGGGCTGGGCCTCCACCCAGCTCTCAGGAATTCTGCTACGTAGGACTTACAGGAGGTATCAGGAGGGCTTCTTGGCCCCAAGTTTCCCCGGGAGTAAAGTGGACTTCATCCCCAACCAGTAGTGTGTGCAAGGAGGCACGTTTGCAGAGTGGTGGAAAAAGGAGGCGTGGCCTCCAGAAACCTCTTAGCAATCCCACTGTGTGGGACTTACTGGAGGTAACAAGAGGGGTAGTTGGCCCCAAGGACGTCCTTGTGGGCCAACAACCCCTCCGGCTTACTCCAGTAAGTCTCACACAGCAGGATTGCTGAGTTCTGATAGCAGAACACTCTCCCTTTCACCACCACTCTGCAAACGTGCCTCCTGGCATGCTCTTGGTTGGGGGATGAAGTCCCCTTCGTTGGTGCGGGTCCTGAGAGGCCAATTAGCCCACCTGTTACCTCTAGTAAACCCCACACAGTGGGATTGCTGATAGATCGTTAGAGGCTACGCCCCCTGTCGCCACCACTCTGCAAACACCCCTCTTGGCATACTACTATTTGGGGGATGCAATCACGCCTTCTAGCGCACTACTTTTTGGGGGATGAAGTCCCCTTGCCTCCTGAGTGTTCCTGGGGGCCAACTAGCCCTCCTGTTACCTCCAGTAAGACCCACAAAGCTGGATTGCTGAGATGTGGTCAGAGCCCAATCCCCCTTTCTCCACCACTCTGCAAATGCTCCTCCTGGTGCACTGCTGCCTGGGGTGATGAAGTCCACTTTAGTCCTGTGGCCCTCAGGACACAAGGGGACCTCTTCGCACCACCAGCAGTGCGCCGAGAGGCGGGTTTGCAGATTGGTTGAAAAAGGGGCATGGCCTCGGACCACCTGCCAGCAATACAACTGTGTGGGGATTACTGTAGGTAACAGGTGGGCTAGTTGGTTCCTAAGGACCCTCATGAGTGAAGGGGACTTCATCCCCCAACCAAAAGCGCAACTATAGGCGCGTTTACAGAGTAATGGGGAAATGGGGTGGGGCATCAGGCGAGTTGCTGGCTTCCTTTTTTATTGGTGGTTATTTTAGGAAGGGGGTCTGTGTGGCCCCCCTTCCCTTGACCCTTTTGGGCCCTGTAGACCCCATCCCCCAGGGTCTCGCCCTTTTTGTATTAAAATAAAACTGGAGGGGAGCTGCGCAGCCTCCCTGAGGTCGATATATGCCCCGGGGACTCCATCACCCGGGGTTTGGCTACATCGTTAGGAAACTTGGTGGGAGCCTCATGTCCCCCGCGGTCCCTGCCGGCTGCTCACTTCCTGCGGGAGCCGGCATTGCTTTTGGGCCAAAGGAGCTGCAGACATGCAGCTTCCTTGCCCAAAAGCCATTTACTTAATTCAGAGAAACCAGATTTAGGTTTTCTGACTGAGACATGGCTAAAACCTGGTTCCACCCTTGCAATTCCTGAGGGCTACAGGATCCAAAGATTGGATAGACAGGCGCGATTACCATAGTCTGTAATGATAGGGCTAAAGTTACTGTATTGGAGCAACATACTAACAATAAGATTGAAATCCTGGTTTTCCGGATGGATTTACTTCCACAGTACAGTTGGAAAAGCGTTTTAGGTTACCGGCCCCCTCGTCCCATTGCTGAATTTTCGCTTCAGCTGGTGGAACTGATTGCACCTTATGTTATCCCTACCAATAACTTTGCCCCAGTATTGGAACTTTCATAGATTCCCATGCTTTGTATCATTCCCCGTCGTCGGAATGGGAGCCTCGGTAAATAGTAAAAAACTATAGTAGTAAGCACAAAGTGAAAAAATAGGCCTAGGCCTCATCTCATTTTGTAGCTTATCCACCTCTTTGTGTAAAAGAGACCAAATTTCTGCAGCAGCCAATCAGAGCAGCCTCACCCCATAGAACCTTCCTGAGAGAAGCTCAGAGCCTCAGATTTTCTACCGCACGTTGTGCAAGGGAGTCTCCATTGAGCTCTGCTCAGTTTTCTTCAGTTTTTTCTTCAACTACTTGGATTTTTTCTCAACATGTCGGAGAGGAAAGCCCTTTTTAGAGCCTGTGCCACCTGCTCTAAGAAGAGGTTGTTTGTCGAGGACAAGCATGAGGATTGTATCTACTGTTTATATCCGGACCATAAACCAACAGACTGTCCGATTTGCAGATCCTTCTCAGCTAAGACCCAGAGGGACAGAGAAGGCCGTCTTCTCACATGGCTTCAGAAGGTGAAAGACCGGAAGGACATTATCTCCTCGGACAGTGAGGGCTCCTCGTCTATGGTGTCATCCAGAAGGTCTCAAAAGAGGGGTAGGTCCCCCCTTTCTGCTTCAGACGAGCCCCGACACAAGGCCTTACCAGGGACCTCTGACAGGTCTGACAGGCCGGCTGCCCAAAAATCTCCTCACCGAGGTGAAAAGGAGAGGCAGGGTAAGCCTGAGGAACTTCTGACCTCAAAAAAGGTGAGAAAGGCTTCTACAGTCTCTTCGCCTTCCTCAGAGAAGGATCGTGGGGTCAAAAAGCCTTCAACCCCGACTCAAGAGGTGGCTTCAGACAAGAAGCAGAAACCGTCGACGACTAAACTCCCAGGTACGTCGTCTACGAGTGTTAAAAAGGACAGCTCTACCAAGGTTGCCTCGTCGACGGGCTCGTCGACGACGGCTGCGTCGACGCCTACACCGTCGACTGCTTTCAAGGCTCCGGAATCCTGCTCGTCGTCGACGAGGGTGACCACCTCCACGTCTACGACAATGTCTACAAAGCTGCCGTCGACGGCGGTGTCGTCGACGAGAACGACTTCGACGACGACGATGTCGACGACGCCGGTTGCCATGTTGATAACGACGAGCTCGTCGACGGTCCCGTCGACGATTCCACCATCGTCGACGATGAGCTTCACCTCGTCGACGACGCTATCCTCGTCGACGAAGACAGTTTCTATGTCTACAATTCCACTGTCGACACTGACACAGAAGACCTTCCCGTCGACGACGGCCTCGTCGACGAGGGCCTCGTCGACGACGACCTCGTCGACGATGGAAATGGCGGGAAAACAGGTTTTTTCGCGAAAAAGGAAACATATCACGCCAGAGATGACGTCTCCTCGCCAGGTTCAGAAGCTACCACCAACACTACTATTGGAGGATGACTCTGAGGAAGAGACTTTCAGTGAATTTGGGCAGGCCTATAGCCCTTCTGACCTCCAGGTTAAGGTGCAGGAGTTTAGCTCTGAGGAGGAGCAGATGGAACGACAGCACTATGCTCCAGAGCATTATTATGAGGAGGAATGTACTGCTACCAGGCACGTGCCTCCACAACAACCGATGCGTCAGTTACCCGAGGGTATGGTGGCAATACCATCCGCTTTAGTGGCGGATTTACAACTTATGTTGCGGGATTACAAGCAACGTTTCCCGGCACCTCCGGAAGCCCAACAAGTGCGCCCCACGACACCTCCGCCTCAGACATTGCGTCCTGTGGCAGACCATTCTTTACCCTCAAGAGAGCGTGCCACTGCGCTGGAAATGCGCCCTCAAGAGGTAGTGCAGGTGCAAGAGACTGATGATGATGATGATGCTGCGTCTTCAGATGCAGACCAGCAAGCGGATCCTGATCAAGATCAACAGACGCCATGGAATACTGCTGACCCTATAGATCCGGACAACACCGACCCGGATAATATTACTTCGCCTCCAGCGGACGTTGGAGGGTTTCACAACTTAATGGACAGGGCATCCAAAAGATTTGGTCTCCCAGTGACCACAGTGCAATCGGATTGCTTTTTGTATGACTTTAAAGAACCATTCAGGAAGTCAGTGAGGTCCATTCCAATCATCGAGCATGTCTGGTCTGAGGGCTTGAAGGCTATGCATAATCCGGCTACAGTCCTCCCGGTACTTCCGAGACTAGAAAAGAAGTATAAGGCACCGGATGGCAGTCCAGCATGTCTACTTGGCCAACCGAAACCGGATTCGGTCATTTCGCAGGCTGCCCAAAGCAAGTCCAAGAATCCTTCTACGCCAATGACTGCGCCGCCGGATAAGGAGGGCAGGCGCCTAGACAATGTGGGCAAGAGGTTTTCAGCTATGGCCAGTCTCCTGGTTAGGGCAGCCAATGCGTTAGCGATTCTGGGACGCTATGATCGACAAATGTGGTGCGATCTTGCCCCATTTGTTGACGAACTGCAGGATTCGTCTAAGGAAGATGTGAAGAAGATTTTGCTCGAAGGGGAGCGGGCCTCTTCGGAGGTCATTGATGTGGCAATGGATATTGCAACCACCGCATTCCGGGCACTAGCTGGCTCGGCGGTTCTGCGACGCCAAGGGTGGTTAAAGGCCACATGGTTCAGGCAGGAGGTGCAGAATAAGATCTTGGATCTGCCATATGACGGTGAGATGCTATTTGGCAAGCACGTCGATGAGGCCCTGCAGGGAATCAAAAAGGACACGGATACAGCTAAGTCCTTGGGTACATTGCAGTATCGTAAGGTGCCCTTCAGAGGAGCTAGGGGAAGAGGCTTTTCTTCTTATCGTGGAGGTAATCAAAATCGCTACTCCTCTGGATCTCAGTCCAGCCAGTCGTATAAGCCACAATACACTCAAAGGGGCTCTTTCTCTCGCCAGCAGCCTAGAGGACGTCAGGGGCAGCAAAGGAGAGACAACACCAGGAAACAATAGCGGCCAGGTGGCTCTTTCCACTGTTCCTGTTCCCTCATTCACATCTGTGGGGGGCAGGATTTCCCATTGCCTACACAACTGGATACTTATTACATCGGATCAGTGGGTCCTCCAGATTGTCAGAGAAGGACACACATTGGAGTTTCAAGACCTTCCTCCAACAAGAGCGCCGGATGCCTTCCTTCCGAAACATCTCAGGCTCCTTCATCTCGAAGCCCACCAACTTTTCACCAAGGGGGCAGTAGAGCCTGTACCCCTTTCGCAGAAGGGGAAGGGGTTCTATTCCAGGTTCTTCCTGGTTCGGAAGACAAAGAACAAGTGGCGTCCGATTTTAGATCTACGGCAGCTCAACACTTATCTCGTGAAGTTGTCCTTCAGGATGGTCACTCTTCAAGACATCCTTCGTCTGCTCAATCCGGGGGATTATATGGCGACCCTCGATTTGGAGGACGCCTACTTCCACGTTCCTATCCATCCAGCTCACAGGCAATATCTGCGCTTTACAGTGGGCAAGAGTCACTTTCAATTCAAGGTACTGCCATTTGGTCTCCGGTCCGCCCCACGGATCTTCACAAAGGTTCTAGCTCCGGTGGCAGCTTTTCTCAGAAAACAAGCTATTCAGGTGTTTCCATACCTGGACGATTGGCTGCTGAAAGCTCCATCTGTTCAAGAAGCGTCCAGTGCAGTCCGGACGTGCAAGGATCTGTTCGAGCGGCTAGGTCTTCGACTCAACAGGGAGAAATCGGTTTTATACCCATCCAGGTCAACAAGGTTCCTGGGAGCCATCCTGAACACGGACAGTTGCTTAGCCCTTCCATCGGAGGAGCGCCAGACCAAACTAATGTGTTCAGCTCGTCTTCTCCAATCTCGAAAGACACTGACAGTTCGCAAGTACAAATCACTTCTCGGATCAATTTCATCTTGCATTCCTTTAGTTCCGCACTGCAGGCTCAGGATGCGTCCACTACAAGAGCAACTGGACAGACAGTGGCGGCAGGTCACAGGATCCTTCGACGACAAGGTTGTCGTTACCAAAGAAATGAGAAAAGCAGGCGGCTGGTGGCTGGAAAAAGACAATCTTTCCAAGGGTTTATCGTTCCTCATTCCTCCATCTCCCCTGATTGTAACAACGGATGCTTCCATGGAAGGATGGGGAGCGGTCCTCCAGGAGCTGAAGGTCAGCGGTCACTGGAGTCCAGTGCAACGCAAGTTCCATATCAACCTCCTGGAACTTCTCGCGATCCGCTTGGCTCTTCAAGCTTTTCTTCCGAGGATTCAAAACAGGACAGTGCTGGTTCGTACGGACAACACTACAGCCATGCACTACATAAACAAACAGGGTGGCACAAGATCCTCCACCCTCTCCAAGGAAGCCCAAACGATATGGAATTGGTTAATACAGAACAACGTCTCCCTCTCAGCGGAACATCTAGCGGGGACGCTCAATGTCAAGGCGGACGCTTTGAGTCGTCAGAGGACAGTCTCTCACGAGTGGGAGCTGGATCAGACCGTTCTGGAGGATCTCTTTGCTCGATGGGGGACACCATCAATCGACCTGTTTGCGACTCCCCAGAACGCCAAATGCCTGTCCTTCGCAAGCAGGGTTCACCATCGGGAATCCTTGGGGAATGCGCTTTTGATTGCCTGGTCAGGCGCCTTTGTTTACGCCTTTCCTCCCATTCCACTGATTCCGGAGTTGGTCAGCAAACTCAAGGTGGAACCGTGCAGGATGATTTTGATCGCTCCAGCATGGCCCAGACAAGTTTGGTACTCGGAGCTTCTTCTCCTCTCCCAGGACCAGCCAGTTCTCCTACAGCCTATTCCAACTTTGCTAACAATGTCTCACGGTCAGGTTCTACATCCGGACTTGAAGTCCCTGCGATTGACAGCGTGGCTCCTGAATTCAGAGAGTTCCAGGGATTAGATCTCTCAAGTGAATGTAGAGACATTCTAGCTCAGGCTCGAGCCCCTAGTACCAACAAGACCTATCGAGCCAAATGGAAGAGATTCTGTGTTTGGTGCCAGAAGGAAGGTTTACACCCGTATACTTCTTCTCCACACAAGCTCTTGCCTTACCTCCTTTCTCTGGCAAAATCGGGATTGGCTCCATCGTCGATAAAGGTCCATCTGGCAGCCATCTCTAGATTCAGACGTTCATCTTCAGGGCCTTCCCTATGGTCGGCTAGGATTGTCAAACAATTCCTGAAAGGTTTGTTCAGGGTTTTTCCTCCAGTTCGGCCACCTCCTCCAACCTGGCACTTGAATCTGGTTCTGTCATCCCTCATGAAAGCCCCTTTTGAACCTGTGCATAAGTCTGACCTTAAGTTTCTTTCCTGGAAGGTGGCTCTTCTCTTGGCCCTGACATCGGCTCGTAGAGTAAGCGAGATCCAGGCTTTCACGACTGAGGAACCTTTTCTCCAGTTTAAGAATAATGTGCTGATTCTACGGACAAATCCTAAATTTATCCCGAAAGTTCCTTCGGAGTTCCACCTAAATGAACCCGTGGTCTTGAAACCATTTTTTCCAAAACCTTCTTCACCTGCGGAAAGAACTCTGCACTCTCTGGACATTCACAGATGCCTGAAATTCTATCTGGAGCGAACGAAGCAGTTCAGGAAATCTTCACAGCTCTTTGTTTCCTTCAGTGCTCCACGCAAGGGTTGTGCTGTTTCGAAGGCTTGTATTTCCCGTTGGATTTCCAGTGCTATACAATTTTGTCACCAGGCGGCTGGGAAACCTCTGCAGCGAGCAGTTCGTGCTCACTCTACCAGATCCATGGCTTCATCTGCGGTGTTATTCGCAGGAGTCCCTATCAAGGACATTTGCAGGGCGGCTACGTGGAGCAGTGTCCACACCTTCACCCGCCACTATTGTCTGGATTCTTCTGTGAGGGAGGATGCAGCAGTGGGCCAAGCAGTCCTGAGGAACCTTTTCCAATAAGTCGGTGAGCTTTCCTTTCTATCCCGCCTTCCTTTGCATATTTTGTATACTGCATTATTGTCATATTTCATGATCCTATGTGTTCTGCTGTTTTTTACAGAGATGTGTCACATTTTCAGGTTTAGGTATGACAAAATATGTTTTTCTTTACTGCTAGTTACTCTGATACAAAGCATGGGAATCTATGAAAGTTCCAATACTGGGGCAAGAAAACAAGTTACTTACCTGTAACTTTGGTTCCCCAGTATTGGTAACTTTCATAGATTCCCATGCGCCCACCCACCTCCCCTGGGAAAGCTCACTCTTCTGATCTTGGTGGATAGCTGTATACAACGGCTACGAAAATCTGAGGCTCTGAGCTTCTCTCAGGAAGGTTCTATGGGGTGAGGCTGCTCTGATTGGCTGCTGCAGAAATTTGGTCTCTTTTACACAAAGAGGTGGATAAGCTACAAAATGAGATGAGGCCTAGGCCTATTTTTTCACTTTGTGCTTACTACTATAGTTTTTTACTATTTACCGAGGCTCCCATTCCGACGACGGGGAATGATACAAAGCATGGGAATCTATGAAAGTTACCAATACTGGGGAACCAAAGTTACAGGTAAGTAACTTGTTTTCTTATGCTGTCGGGAGACTTTAACCTGCATAGTCGGTGTCAGGACACTGCAGAGGCTGCATCTTTTCTGGCTGACCTATCTGCATTGGACCGAACTAAAATTAATGAAGGTCCAATCCACAAAACTGGACATACCCTGGACATTATTTTCTCCAACTCAACCCACATTTCATGTAAAGCCCCTAGATCTCTTAGTTGGTCGGATCATGCACTCATAGACTTCCAAGTGCAGGGCCCCTGGGGACAGATATCACCAGGCTCAGAATATCAGTTATAGGCAGTGGCATAAAATTACCCCCGACTCCTTCTCAGCGTTCTTTACATCTCCATGGTACACTGAACTTAGGAATGTCAAGGAGGGCCTAGCCCACTTTAATGAGGTAGCCAGAGTTTGAGGTTCATAACGAAAAAGGTCATTGCAAGAATTTGGATAGGCAATGGAAACGGACCCATCTTTTCAATGATAAATAGAAATTCAGGACTGCCCTTACCCAGTATGATAAAAATATCAAGCTGGCTCGTAAATCCTATATCGCCCTACAGTTAATCCAGGCAGAGAACACACCCGAAGCTTCGTTCCAGATCCTGAAAGCTTTTACAAATCCTAAAGCTGTGATCTGGAGGAAGCCCCATTTCAAATCCTCTGTAATAAAATTGCTGATTACTTTATACAGAAAATTGATACTATGTATAATAAGATCACATCTGCTGGCTGTTCGCAGTTGCTTACCACGACCTCAGATCTGTCAACCTGCTCGAAGGTAAATTCACTGGTGAGCTTTCCACCAATGACTCAGGAGGAGTTGGAAACTCTAATCTGAAACCTGGAGGGTCACTAGCCAACGGGCAAGTGACCGGACAACGTGGCAAGCGACACAGAAGCAAAAGGGCCCCACGCAGATCTGGTGGATGCTGGGGGGCTGGACTTCGGTGCTCGTGCTGCTTGGGGTTGGGGCTTCTCTTACCCCAGTGCACCCACTTGAGGGTCCCTCGGTGGTCGTGCAGGTTCAGTGTCGTGCTGGTTCCGTTGATAGCCGGGTCCTCTGGTCTCGTCGCACCCACGATTCTCAGCTGTGCTGTAGAGGCAGGTTGAGGTCAGAGAGGGCAGGGAGTCCGGGTCTCGTCGTGCTGGTCAGTCTGGTTCCGGAGGAAGGACGTTTCAGCAAACCGCAAGATACTTAGTTGGTGCCTGCTGCTGCAGGGGGACTACTCCTTAGTCACAAGGGAGAAATCTTGAGAAGAAGTCTTGAGTTCCTTTCGTAGAAAGTAGTTTCAGGATTCAAAGATGATCTAATCTGGAAGGGTCCCCGCTCCTACCTTTATTCTAAAGAAAGGGACTGGTACCCGACTAGGTCCTGCCCATGGGTGGGACCAGGAAGGGGGGTGGTTACACCCCTCTCCCCTGTCCGGACTTTCCCCAGCTCAGGGGCTGGTGTGCCCCTGGAACTGGTTCAAGCCGGCATATGCACAGTGAGCACCGGGGTGCCACTTGCAGTCACCTTCCTATTCAGCCCTGCCTACCTGGGATACACAAAACCCTGTCTGGGATGGTGCTAGCACCGCCCCTGACAGGAAACCCTTTGTCCAAGCTCTCCTCGCTGGAAGGACTCCCAGCAGCAGGAGGTCAGACTTGTGTCTGTGGTCGCAGCATCCATTTTGTGATGCTGAGGCTCGAGTTAACTTTAACCGGGGTTCACAGTTACATACATGTCGTGTCCCTCTAGAAGGGTGGAATGCTAACCCCGTCGCCAGAATTGGTGAGGGGTTAGTATTCAAATTCGTATGACACCTTACTCGACATGTTTTGATAAAGCGATACCAAAGTTAGCAAATAACCGCGAGGATTATAATGCACTTAAGAGTTTATGGTACGTGTTATCATAGAACAGCTATTAGGACTTGGTTCCGCAAGCTGCAGACGGGCTCAGCTCATGCCAGAGCACCATCTCACATAATTCCAAGCACTCTGCCTTCAAGATTGTTAAGGCCTGCCATAGGAGTGACTGATAGGAATACATGTGTCCATTTTAGGGTTAGATATAGGTATACTATATCTAAAGCAAAGGGTGATTACACCACCTTGCCCCAGCTGTCGTGCAGCCAGTTGTGTCAGATTTAGATGGCCAGCCAGGGGTGGCATAATACATGCTGCAGCCCCTGGTAGGCCCTGGGTACACCTATGCCCTGAGTTACAGGGACTGATCAGGTGGCCCAGTACCAATTGGTAAATGCACCTAATGTACACGTGTCAATTTAGAGAGAGAACAGCTAGGCTGTGGGTCTGATTAGCAGGCCCACAGCCAGGGAAGTCGTAAACCAGTGAAGCAATAAGCAAAAATCTGGGGTGATCATAGGATTGCAGACCCTACTCTCCTACAGTCATACCTGCCAAAATCTCGTCCTCTCTCGTAAAACGACTGTCAGCTCCAATCTGCTCTCTACTTAATCTTTCACTGAAGGAAGGCCATCTTCCAGCGGCATGGAAGGTGGCCCAGATCATTCCAACACACAAAAACACCAAAGCCTCCATGGAAGATCTTGCTAATTTACGACCAGTTTCCCTGCTACCTCTTATGAGCAAACTGCTGGAAAAGCACATTAATGAACACCTGTGGGGCCATATCGAATTGGCAGGCAGCCTTGATCCATCGCTATCAGGCTTTCAGCCAAAACACAGTACCGAAACAGCCCTGGTGGCTGTTATAGATAACATCAGGCTAACTCTAGATAGCGGGCAATCCACTCTTCTGGTGTTATTAGACCTGTCCGCCGCATTCGATACGGTCGACCACCAGATCCTGCTTAGGAGACTGGAGGAATCTGGTATTGGTGGTGTGGCTCTGCAGTGGATGACAAGTTTCCTTTCTAATCATTCCCAGACAGTCAACCTGGGTCTGTATCGTTCTACATCTAAGGAACTGACCAAGGGAGCGCCCCAGGGCTCTTATTTGAGCCCCACCTTGTTTAACATCTTTCGCTCCCTTGGACGCACTTCTGAGGACCTACGGGTTCACTCCCAATATCATATGCAGATGACACTCAGATTACCTTCTCTTTCAATAAATCTTTCCAGGCAGCCCAAGCCACCTTCTCTTCAAGCATGTGGGCTATCTCTCAATGGATGTGTAACAACTTTCTGCAACTAAATGCCGGAAAGACTGAGATCATGCTTTTTGGAGATGCTCCACTGCTGTTGATACCAGAGTGGTGGCCAAAAGAGCGGGGAACCGTTTCATTACCGAAGACAGTAGTAAAAAATCTAGGTGTTTGTACAGAGCAGGCTCTGACCATGAAGGAGCATGTGACCCACACGGTTGGCACATGCTTCCATGTGCTGAGCCTGTTGAGAAGAGTTTTCCCCTTCCTACCTGATTCCACACGGAAGACTCTTATCCAGACTCGGGTGTTGAGCAGACTGGGTTACTGCAACGCCTTGTTGATTGCAGCTGAATCCTATCTGGACCGCTTCAGGTAGTGCAGAATACGGCAGCTCGTTTAACACTAAATTCCCCTTAAAGAACAGCCTCACTTGCTCTTGTCCAACAGCTTTATTGGCTGCCTGTACGGAAACGAATACCATCTAAAATCTGATGCATTGTCCATAAAGCAGTGTGGGGGGAAAGGACCGACTTACTTGGCGGAGAAACTCAACCGATATACTCCACATAGAAACCTTCGCTCTGGTTCGAAATCCCTCCTTATGGTACCTAAGGTGAAGAAGTCCAGGACGGGGGAAAGCTTTTTCATATCTGGCGCCCCTCTACTGGAACCAGCTTTTCATTTCATTGAGGCAGTACCCGGTCCATTTGCAGTTCAGAAAGGCTTTGAAAACTGTTCTGGACTCTCTCCTTTGTGATAGCTTTCTCATGCGGGTTCGTGACCGCTGAGATACTCCTTTGGGGGGGGGATTCAAGCGCTATACAAATCCATATGAATTCTGCTCCACTTCATGGAACCAAGAGCATTTTTCCTGCTCTCACTTCAATTAAATGGACCAGAGTGTGCTATGGCATGGCGGGAAACTGCTCTGGTCAAGCCATAGCAAACTGCGATACTAGAGCTGGACCTTGGGGGTGGTGGTTACGAGGGCCATTTACGGCTCCACGAGGGGGCCGCATGGTTCCCCTCCAACACACTTTAAACCCCGGGGAGGTGGTGGTTCCCAGGGCTGTGTGGTCGGCCTCGAGCCCCTCCCCCACACACACACTCTGGTTTTAAATATGGCCTTGGGGAGCTGGCAGACCCCAGCCCCACCCACCCACGCCCCACGCATCTTTATGAATTTAGCCCTGGGGAGGTGGTGGTCCCAGGGCACTGGGGGGTATGGCCCCCTGCATTTAAGATAATTAGCTCTGGGGAGATGGTGGTCTCCGAGGCTGCTTGGGGGGACCGCCTAGGCCCGGGGGGGCCCACGTGAGTCCGCATCACATTTTTTCAATGCCCCCGGGACCTGGCCCAACCGGGGGCTTAAAGGAAACGATGCACCTACACTTCCTGGTTTGAAGTGTTGGCAGCCAATCTGATCTCAGGAACAAGATCAGGAGGGTTTGCGGAACCTTCGCGTCACCAGTTGTATATCTGAGAAATGCGGCTTCCGAGCCAAACACAGCACTGAGACCGCACTCATCGCAGCAACAGACGACATTCGAACTCTACTGGACAATGGAGACACAGTCGCCCTCATCCTCCTCGACCTCTCCGCAGCCTTCGACACAGTCTGTCATAGCACCCTGTTACAACGCCTCAGAAACATCGGAATCCAAGGAAAAGCACTGGATTGGATCACCTCGTTCCTTGCCGGAAGAACCCAGAGAGTCCGCCTCCCACCATTCAAGTCAGAGGCCTCTGAAGTCATTTGCGGAGTGCCACAAGGATCCTCACTCAGTCCCACCCTCTTCAACGTATACATGAGCCCCCTCGCGGCCATCGCACGCCAACACAACCTCAACATCATCTCCTACGCTGATGACACTCAACTGATCCTCTCACTCACCAAAGACCCTAACACCGCCAAAACCAACCTGCATGAAGGAATGAAAGAAGTAGCCGAGTGGATGAAGCACAGCCGTCTGAAACTGAATTCCGACAAAACAGAAGTCCTTATCTTAGGTACCTCCCCCTCTGCCTGGGACGACTCTTGGTGGCCAGAGTCCCTTGGAAAAGCACCCATTCCGACTGACCACGCACGGAACCTGGGCGTCATTCTGGACTCCTCACTCTCGATGACCAGACAAGTCAACGCCGTTTCTTCATCTTGCTTCAACATTCTTCGCATGCTCAAAAAAACATTTTGCTGGATCCCCACCGAAACTAGAAAAACAGTCACCCACGCACTGGTTACAAGCCGACTGGACTACGGAAACACCCTATACGCCGGTACCACCGCAAAACTTCAGAAAAAACTACAACGCATCCAGAACGCTTCAGCCAGACTCATACTAGACATCCCGCGTAATGACCACATTTCTGGTCACCTGAAAAACCTCCACTGGCTCCCCGTCAATAAAAGGATAACATTCCGCCTCCTAACCCACGCACACAAAGCACTTTACGAACTTGGACCCGAATGCCTCAACACATGACTCTCCTTCTACACCCCCTCCCGCCAGCTACGCTCCTCCAACCAAGCCCTTGCTGCTGTACCTTGCATCAACAAAACCACCATGGGAGGAAGATCCTTCTCCTACCTGGCGGCTAAAACCTGGAACTCACTTCCCATTCACCTTCGCCTCACTCAGAACCACCTAGCATTCAGAAAGCAACTTAAAACCTGGATATTCGACAAGTAATTCACCACCCTTCTCCAAGCGCCTTGAGACCCTCTGGGTATGTAGCGCGCTATATAAATGAATTGAATTGAATTGAATCCCCCTTAACCCCCGCCCCACTGACTGTTGTACATTGGATAATCCCACAGAGCTGCCTTCCCTCTCGAAGTATTTCCTCTGACCACGTGTGGTCTATGGCCATAATTATTGTTGATGCTCGCAATGCTTTTCTTAAACTGTTGGTTGGTGCTCTCCGCATGGCTTGCTTCTATGGCTGGAAGATTTGGCTCAGTAGTTTTAGCTATAGTCCTTGGCCTTCTGCCCTCTTCTCTTGTCCCTACTGACATTAGGGGAGCGCCGCAGTATTAGGTTTATATGGAGTGCTCTTTCCAACTTGTCTTTATTATCCTACCATGGTGTCTTTTTCCTATGTTTTTGCATGAGTTGCATATTTCAGTTCCGTGTGGGGTTCTCCACAATGTTTCTGGTGAGATGTCTTCTTCCTCATCTCCCTTCCTAGCAGCCGATATCTCTCTTTCTTGTTTCAAACTGGATAGCCTAGTAGGGGCTCTTTCGGTTCATAGACACTCCTCCGGGAATGGTATGGCATGGGTATTTATTTCAAAGGGAATTAATCTGTGGCAACCCAGAGCTCCACTACTGCAAATTTATTTTTTTACTTGGTAAAACTGCTTCCAAAATGTTAATTCTGGCTGTGTGGCAGGTAAATCTCCACCCAAGAACACATACTTTAAAATGCAGTACTGATCATAAGCATTTATTGGTCACATAACCACACAAATACTGCCTTGTGTCTTGATGCAAGACATTGCACAGATGCTCCCTGAGCCCCTGATTTTGTCAAATACAATAAGCTAGATCAGCTGCACTTCACAACCTCCTCTTCAGTAAAGTCGATGAATCAGTCAAATAGAAAATATAAAAGTCCAAGTTAGACTCCTCAAAATTTGTATGCTCCTTTTCATGGGGTGTTTCATAGGCTGAGATCATGGAACCCAACTCCAACTTCATTGTCTTCCTGAGAGACCCTTCTGAATCTAGAACCAATTCAATCTGAATTTCCTGGACAATCTTCAACTCCACAAGTTGCAGCCTTTGAGAAGGCTATGCTGCTGATCTTTAACTTTACATATACTCCCTGTGACACTTCTTCTGACGCCCATGAAAGCATGGGGCCTCCAGTGGCACCTCTGCTGGTGGACCCGTCTATCACACCAACTTAAACTCACTTAGAGTCTGCATGTTTCAGTGTGCCGGACCATGCTTCCACTCCTCTGCGAAAGGCTTTGTCAACTGCTAATTTATCAGCATCTTGACATCTGCTCCAGGTTTCAATCAATCAATCAATCACGGCATTTGTAAAGCGCACTACTCACCCGGGAGGTCTCAAGGCGCTGGGGAGAGGGTATGTCACTGCTCGAACAGCCAGGTCTTGAGCTGCTTCCTGAAGGAAAGATGGTCTTGTGCTCGCCGAAGGTGGGTGGGGAGGGAGTTCCAGGTCTTGGCTGCCAGGTAGGAGAAGGATCTTCCTCCGGCGATGGCCCTGCGGATGCGTGGTACGGTGACGAGGGCGTGGCTGGTCGATCGTAGCTGGCGGGTGGACGTGTAGAAGATCATGCGGTCGTTGAGGTACTTGGGGCCCAGGTCGTGGAGAGCCTTGTGTGCGTGGGTGAGGAGTGAGGGTTGCCTCCTTTAACAGTAGTAGTCTTCCCCATGCCGAAGTAAACCATCACAGACATAACCCTCTGAAGTTAAAATCCCAAGAGCTCCACTTTCTCGCACTCCACTGTTTACCTATGGTGAAACCAGTTTTCAGCTTGGATTCAGATGTTGTTTGGATGCCAAGTAAAGCTCCACAAGATAAGGATGACAATGAGGCTGACAACTTACCCCCTCTGTATTATGATGATGATGAGCTTAACATGGACTTTCTGAACTTGGTGGCCTTGACACCTCTCCTGCCATTGATTCATCAAATGGACCTCCTACTAAGGAGAGTGCTTCCTTTGCAGTAGTCATTAGGAGATCTTTGAAAGTGCTGGAACTCACTTTTCCGTAGTAGAAAACAAAAGCTAAAATGCTTATGAAATACTTCAGCCTGGGCCCTCTAACTCTGAACCTTTTTGCCTGTAAATGAGGCTCTAGTTGATATCTTGGCAGCCTGGTAAAACACTTTTTTTGCCCTGACAGCTGCTGCAGTACCAGATGCCATGGACCAGTACCTGGGACCCAAGGTTCCTGAGATGCACCTGAGATCCTGTTGGTGCACCTGAGATCCTGTTGGTGCAAGCCTCTACTTTTAAGTTTAACTAAAACTCCTTTCTTTTTTTTTCTCTATTGGACATGTAGTTAAAACTGATTAATGCTCTGATGTGGGGTTGCTCATTTTCCCATTCAGAGGGGATCTGGCCTGGAAATTTGGGCTATTAGATCAGGAATAAGACTGATTTGCATATGTATGGTAGCTATCTTAGATGGCATGGTGGCAAATAAAGACAAAGGACTGATGTATCCTGAGTAATTACCATCGACCGAACTTAGTTCCGGCTTCCCATGTATCACTTTTGTTTTTGTTTCCTGCAATGCACAAGAATGTCTTCTGTTCTGGAAGCTTGGCACTGCGTTTACATTATTCTTGCCTGCTGCCTCATGATTACCAACCCCTTTTGAAGATGAATGGTAGGCTCTGGACACATTACCAGAGGTCAGCTAGACGAACTCCTTGGAATCAATGTGATGCTCAGCAATTGGGGTAACAAAAGGTGGACTTACTACTATAGCACAGATAATGAAGGTCATCAAGTAAGGGAAGGGAAGAGCAGAGTGGGAGACCTGAAAGAGTAGAAAACCAGGATTCAGTTCTTCAACCTAATGCTCTCCTTCAGTTTCCCAATCTGACTTGCACTACCCTTAATACACTCTATCTGTAAAGGAAATCAAACTGAATCATATTCCCTATGTTCTTTAATTGATCAGAACTGTGTAACGATCTATCACAAGAAACACAATGTCACTTGGTAAGCTAAGATTCTGTCAGATCTCTCATGTCTTAGATTTATAGGCAACCATAACTTAACTATATCTGAAACAAACATGTTAGTTATAGATTCCTTACCTCAGAATTACCCCCAGGCATCAGACTGGATCCGGAAAGTTTTTTCGTCAGCAGTACCTCTGCGCGTCGGAAGGTGCATCGGTCGGCTCCGTGTCAGTCGTTGGCATCGTGGTTGTCGGCATAGTGTTGCGGTAGCTACTTAAACGTCGCTCTTGCGCGCAGAGCCAGAGACAGCAGTACCGCCATTCACTTTTTGTCTACTTCATTTTTTAATCCATCGACTCCTGGTGCACGAGGGATGCCCGGCTTCAAGGCATGCGCTTGTAACCGTCTGATGTTGGTTACGGATCCACACCGCTTGTGCCTCTTTTGCCAGGAGCGCGACCACGACCCCAAGTCGTGCTCCGACTGCCGGTCGATGGCGCCGAAGGCTTTGCGGGAGTTGTCCCGAAAGCTGCTTGATCGCAGTCGGCTCCGTGCCGTTCTAGGTCCCGGTCACAAGGGGGGTAGAGGGACCGGTCGCGGAGCCACCACCACTCATCCAAGTAATTGAAGTATTCTCACTCGGGGTTGGATAGTCGAAGCACAAAAAGGTCGAAGAAGCATAGTCACTCTTCGACTTCTCCCCGTCAGTCAGCTGACGCAACAAGGGATGCGGACGGTGCCCCTCCTGCAGCTACGCGTGCGTACCCCGAAGAGTGTACTCCGTGCTTCCCTCCCTTCCTGGGACCCGGAGTGACTCCTGCCCATCTCCGTAGGTTTTATGAGGCAATGCTTGTCATCTTTGGGCAGCCCGAACCCGCTGGCACGCCTTTGGGCCCCGCGGGCTTGGTTGGGGGCCTAGGTCTTCCCCGCCGTTGGCACCCCCTTGGATCCAGACCTGGATCCGGATCGCCGCCGGTTTACCTCATTACACCTCCAGCGCCGCATCCTCCTGACCCCGGCCTCCATCACGATGTGAACCCGGAGCCGGACCGGCATCGCCTTACGCCAGATCCAGTGCCGAGAGAGGTTTTTGTGCCCCTGTTCACTCCTGCGGTACCTTTTCGGCCAGATTGGCAACCTGAAGGTAAGGAGGAGGACTGGGAGGGGTCAGGTGACCCTTTAACTGATTAGATGGAATCTGAGCAGGACTGGAGAGAGGAACTGGGGGATGCCAGTGGTCTTGACACATCTCCTGACCTTGGTCTGTTGTCTCCTCCTTTCGAGGCTACAGAGGAGGGAGTGTCAGACGCAGTGGTGTTGCGTAGGGTGGCCGAGGCCCTCAACCACAAGCTTTCTATGGTAACAATCAGGACTAACCTCCTGACAGAGGTGCTTCAGCCGGCAGCGAGCTCTTCGGAGCCCCTTCTGCTGTTTAATGAGGCCCTTTTGGGCACGTGGTCCAGGACCAACACGGGTGTGCCCGTGGATAGGATGATTGCCCGACGTCACCCCCGGCTCCGGTTGACCCCACTTTCCTCACACAACTCCCCACCCTGGAGAGCTTGGTGGTCCAAGCCTCCACTTCCAAGGGCGCATTCCCTACAGCTCCACCGGAAAGGTAATCCAAGAAGCTGGGCCATCCTTGGAAGAAAATGTTATCTTCCGCCAGCTTGGGACTGTGGTCGTAAACACTGCATGCCTATTGGTCTGTTATTCTCACTGTGTGAGATACGGTTGCGCAGGTTCTGCCTCCGTGTCCGGAGGAGTCCTAGACCGTGCTCTCCCAGGCTGTCGCCGCCGGGAGGGATTCGGCTAAGTTTACCATCCATTGTGGGCTGAATACCGCTGACTCTCTACGCAGGACGATTTCCACTTCTGTAGCCCTTCGTTGCTACGCATGGATGAGATCGACTGGCTTTTCGGGGGATGTCCAGAACAACTTGATGGACATGCACTTTGATGGCTGTCGCCTTTTTGGCGACAAAGCAGACAACACTAGAGCATTTCAAGGACTCAAAGGCTACGGTCAAGTCCTTGGGCCTCTCCAGCTGCCCAGCGCAGTCTGCTTTTCGCCCCTTTCGTGGCTACGGAAGGGGTGCCCCACTACGTCCCACCCTAGAGCCACTGGCTGCAGCAAGTTCCCAACCTTCGCGCGGCTGAGAATGTGGGAACCAACGCTGTAGTTCAGGGGGCCAACGGGCCGGCGAGTCCACCAACCGCCCCTCTGCAGCAACCTCCAAACCCTTTGAGTCCGACCTTTCAGGCCCATCAAATGCCAGTGGGCAGCAGGATTCGGCATCACCTCCCCCACTGCCGCACCATCACGTCGGACAGGTGGGTTTTGCAAACAGTCCGAAGGGACTACTCCCTACCCTTCGAGGCTACCCCTCCAGCTATGGCACCTCAATACCACCGTATGTCGGAGGATCACCTGGCACTTCTCCAACAGGAAGTTTTGGCTCTCTTGGCCAAGGGAGCCATTGAACATGCTTCTGCCCCAGAAGTAGGTCGCGATTGCTATTCCCACTACCTTCTGGTACCCAAGAGTGAGAAAGGGGGCCTGCACCCCATCTTTGACCTCAATCGCTTCCTCCGGAAGGAGAATTTCAAAATGTGGACTCTGGCTCAGGTCTTGGCTGCCCTCAACCCTAGAGACTGGATGGTAGCGCTGGACTTGCAGGATGCATATTTTTACATCTCTGTCCTGCCGGCCCACCGGCGTTACGTGCTGTTCACAGTAGGCCAGGCCAGCAGCATTTTCAGTTTGCCGTGCTCCCCTTCGGCCTTACCAGCGTCCCTCTGGTGTTCAAGAAGGTGACGGCGGTGGTCGCAGCTCATCTGCGCAGGTCAGGGGTGTCAGTCTTCCCCTACTTCGACAACTGGTTGTTGAAGGCGGGCTTGCCCCTGGCAGTCGTCTCCCACCCCCAGACTACGGCCGACCTCCTGCATTTGCTGGGGTTCTCAATCAACGTGCCGAAGTCGCACCTGAGTCCCTCTCAGAAGCTCCCCTTCATTGGAGCAGTTCTGGATTCGACGCGGTTTCGGGTCTATCCTCCTGAGCAGCGAGTCCGGGATATTCAGGCTATGATTCCGATCTTTCAGCCTACATCCCGGGTTTGTCAGGATGACCCTCCGGCTCCTGGGCCTGATGGCATATGCAGGTTCTGCAGTGGGACCAGAAGTTCCAGTGGGAACAGCATCCGGGCATCCTGTCTGATCATGTCCAGATCTCGGAGGGCACTGCACGTCAATTGCAGTGGTGGCTCACGAATCCCAATTGGGTCAATGGCAGATCCCTCTCCCTTCCCCAACCAGAGCACACAGTGGTGACGGATGCGTCCCTCCTTGGATGGATCGGCCTCTTGGGAGAGGTGGAGATCTGAGACCTTTGGTCTCCTGCGGAGTCCAGGCTCCATACCAACCTTTTGGTGCTTCGGGTGATCCGACTTGCACTGAAGGCATTCCAGGGGAGTGTAGTGCAGGTGTTCACGGACAACACCACCGCCATGTGTTATTGCATCAAACAGAGCGGGGTGGGGTCTTGGACCCAATGTCTGGAGGCTCTGTGCCTCTGGACATGGTTGGAACATCAAGGCATTACCTTGGTGGTTCAACACCTGGCAAGTTCTCTGAATGCCAGGGCGGACGAACTCAGCTGCTGGTACTTGATGGATCACAAATGGCATCTGAACTCGTACGTGGCGCAAGGTCTCTTTCTGCAGTGGGGAGAGCCCTGGTTAGATCTATTCGCCACCGAAGAGATCACACAATGTCATCCGTTCTGCGTGTTGGAATTTCCAAGGCGGCACTCGCTCGGCGATGCTTTTCGTCACGAGTGGAGTTGCTTTCTGTTGTACGCCTTTCCGCCTATAACACTTCTGCCCAGAGTGCTCCCTGAACGCCAGCCCGGACGAACTCAGCCGCATGTGTATGATGGATCACGAATGGCATCTCGCAGGTGGTGCAAGGTCTCTTTCAACAGTGGGGAGAGCCTTGGTTAGATCTATTCCCACCGAAGAGAACGCGCAATGTCTGCAATTCTGTACGTTGGTATTTCCAAGGCGGCACTCAATAGGTGACGCTTTTCGTCACAAGTGGAGTTGCGGTCTGTTGTACGCCTTTCCACCTATTCCACTTCTGCCCAGAGTGCTGAAGAACATTCTGCGCAACTGGGCCCAAGTCATCCTTGTGGCTCCGGATTGGGCACGAAGATACTGGTATCCTGAGCTACTAAGCATGGCGATCGATCCCCCGATCTGACTGCATCTTTGGGAGGATCTTCTGTCACAGCAGCAGGGGACGGTCCTCCACCCGAACCTGTCCAGCCTCCACCTCCATGCGTGGAGATTGAGCGGCGACAGTTGACAGCTTTCGATCTTCCCCCGAGGTCTGAGATGTCATTCTGGCAGCCAGGCGTCCCGCCACTACAACGGTATACACCTGTAGGTGGAACAAATTTGTGGCATGGTGCACAGCAAAGGATGTGGATCCCCTTTCTGAGGCCCTTCTGTTCCTTCTATTGTTGGCCCAGCAGGGCCCTGCTCTGGGCACTATCAAAGGTTATCTTTCGGCAATCTCCGTCTTTCAGATCAGCCTTCTCTTTTTAAGACCTCAGTTGTTAACTGTTTCCTTAAAGGCATTATACACACATTTCCACCCGTGCCGTTCATAATGCCTGAATGGGACTTAACTCTTGTCTTGACCTATCTGATGTGCACTCCCTTTGAACCCCTTCATAACTGTCCTTTACGTCTTCTCACTCTAAAGACTGCTTTCCTGGTAGCTATCACCTCTGCCAGAAGAGTGAGTGAGCTCCAGGCTCTTTCTTCTAAACCTCCTTTCCTTACTGTTCATCCAAACAAGGTGGTTCTGAGGACCCTTCCTTCTTTCCTGCCAAAGGTTGTCACGCCCTTCCACATCGAGCAGAGCATCACTTTGCCCACCTTCTTTCTGCCTCCACATCCTTCGAAAGAGGAGAGGCTCCACCGTCTGGACCCAAAATGTGCACTCTCGTTCTATCTGAAGCGCACACAACAGTTCCGGGTGGATGACCAGCTTTTTGTTGGCTACGTGGGCGCCAAAAAAAGTCGGGCCATGCACAAACAAACCATCTCTTGGTCGGTTGTTCTGTGCATCAAAGCGTGTTACCCGTTGGCTAAGAAGGAGCTTCCTCTGGGGCTGCGTGCCCATTCTACCAGGGCAACGGCAGCCACTACTGCCTTGGGACGCAGCGTTCCCTTGTAGGACATTTGTCAGGCAACTACGTGGGCCTCGATGCACATGTGTTCGAGGCATGTGGGCTGCTGAATTCATATCTGTGCATAGATCGCCGCCTAGTGTTGGGTCCGGATGATCGCACATTGTTGTCCTGGAAGAGTCTTCGAAGTATCACAAGATAGGTGGCTCCTCCCCTGGACTACAATGCGCATGGGCATCAACTCCATTCTCAGATTGTTTTTTTCCGCCATTGGGTTCGGATGTAGATTGGTTCCCTCTAGTCGGAATCGATAAAAAACTTTCTTAAGACCAAAAGGTCTTTAGTTTTCTTAGTCGGTATAGTCTTGCGTTCGGTGCCTAACTCTTCCAGCTCGGTTCCGAGCCGGATTCCATACACCCGCGTGCTTTCGGCGCGGAAGGCCCAGTTGACGCCTCAGACCCTATCGACTGTTCATCATGGACCAGAGTCCGTTCAAGAGATGGCCTGTTCCCGCTTCAGGTCCAAGAAGACGCTTAAGCATCGACGCGCTGCGCGCCAGGAGGCCCAGCACACTGCATCGGCGCCTGCGAACTTTTTCGATGCCGGGGATGACGAAGAGGAAGCTAACCGGGACATCGGTGACAACCTCTCAAATCCCGCGTCAGACGTCGACTACAACTACGACGCGGACGACGAAATGTTTGAAGCTGAAGAAGTCGTCGACGAGGTAGGGGACGACGACGGGGCCCTTGGGGCCATGGAGGATAGCTCGGACGATGAGCTACCTCGCACTGACACTGGGGCCGTACCGATTCATAAGGCTCAGGTCGAGGGATCGCCACTAGGCCTTACCCAAGATCTCACAATGGGTTCTACGGCCCCGCCTTCGGGCTCGGCCACGGACATTACTATTGAGCCGTACCCTGCAAAATCGAAACCGAAAGCGAAACCAACGGTCTCGACACAAGCAACAGCACTGGTGCCCACCTCGAAACCGAAAGTGGTCGGATCCAAGGCCTCGGAGCCCTCGGCGCCGAAGAAGCAGAAGGGTGTTGTCGATACGAAGGCTCAAGTCAAGGGTGTCGAGACGAAGTCTGCCGCGCCGAAGACTAAGGTCAAGGTGGTCGAGCCGAGTAAATCGGCGCCGAAGGCTGTCGACACCAACAAAGGACTCGGTGATCCGAAAGCTCTCGAGACTCCGCGTCAACAATACAAGGCCAAGAGCGGCGCACCCGAGAGTCCACGCCTATAGTGCCTCGAAGGATCCCGTTGACTCGGCGCGGCCGATCGCCGCTTTCACCAAGCAAGTAACGGACTCCCTACATCGCATCAAGGAGAAGGCCTCGGCTGTCAGACCAAGAGATCCTCCACCTTCGAAGCCGGTTGAGAAACCTCACAAAGCGTCGACGCCCATTCACTTCACGTTGCCGCCGAAGGCTTTCACCCCTAGAGTGGTCGCCAGCGTGCCCGAGAAGGTGTCCTCGGTGCCGAAGTCGTCGACGGTGGTTCCCACCTTGAAGCATCGGCAATCTTCAGTAGAAGAGCAACAAGAACATTTCATTGATGCCGAAACGGGCAGACTTTTTCTCCACAAGCGAAAAATTGCCCCGGAACAACCGATGGAGTCCTACAAGATTCCTCTAAAGAAAAAGAAGGACTCTGCTTCAACTCCTGTCCTTGTGGAACCACTTTCTCCACAGGCCCATAATGTCTCACCCACCTACTCTGACGTGGACGCTGGGGAGGGCGAGGATGAGGATGAGTACAGCTATCCTGTCTACACAGACCCTGATGATACCAATGAACCCTGGGCTGCTGGTGCTGACCCAGGTGATCCTCATTCTGGCCAAGACTCTCAACTTTACTCTGTAAAGACATCACCTACAGAGGATTCAGCAGCGTTCAATGCCGTCATTGAACGGGCGGCTAAAAACCACGACGTCCAGCTCCATGCTGACCCCATTGACGTGGATTTTCTTTTTGATACCTTTTCAGTCTCAGAGAGAACTGTCAAGACTCTGCCTATGTTAAAAGGTGTCTTAAAGAATGCTGGAGAGATCTTTAAAGAGCCTACCAGAGCCAGGGTGATTAACCCTAGGATTGAGAAAAAGTATAAACCAGCGCCTACTGATCCTACTTACATTAAAGGACAGTTGCCTTTGGATTCTCTTGTCGTCTCAAATGCCCGGAAGAGGGCTAATTCTCAGACGACGGGTGATGCTCCTCCCCCAGACAAAGAATCTAAGGTGTTTGAGGCATCAGGAAAAAGGGTGGCAGCAAATGCGGCCAATATCTGGCGCATTTCCAACACGCAAGCGCTTCTAGCGAGGTATGACAGGGCACACTATGACACACTGGAGACCCTGTTGCAGCACCTGCCAGACGAATACAAGGAGGCAGCTGAGATGCTTATTCAAGAGGGGAAGCTGATTTCTAATGCTTCGATTAAATGTTCCCTATACGCGGCTGACACCGCAGCCAGGGCTGTCAACACTAGTGTCATGCTGAGACGACATGCCTGGCTGAGAATCTTGGGGTTTAAGCCAGAGATACAGACCACCATTCTTAATCAAACAGTAAATCCAAATCACCTGTTTGGCCCGGAGGTTAACACCACCTTAGAAAAGATTAAGAAGGATACTGAAACTGCTAAGTCCATGGGTGCCTTACAGTCCCAGCAACTCAGGGGTGGGTCTTTTCGTCGCTCAAGCACTAGAGGCGTTTCCAGGGGCCAGCTCTCCCAAACCACGCAGTACTACAAAGGCAACACGCAATCCACATACACTGGGGTGTGCTTCGGTTCCTTAAAAGCCATGAGAAAGATCTTTCCTTATCTACCTTCTTCAGCTAGAGAGTCAGTTGCGAGGGCCCTTATTCTATCTCGGCTCGATTATGCCAACTCTCTGCTGTGTGGCGCTCCGGCTTTTTTAATTGCAAGGCTTCAGATTATCCAGAATGCGACTGCTCGCTTGCTGTGCAATGTGCCGTGTAGAGAAAGTGTTCGGATTCACATGAAGGAACTACACTGGCTGCCAGTAGCACAGAGGATAACTTTTAAAATTCTTACCATAGCTTTTAAAGCAGTTCATGATCTTGGCCCTTCCTATCTGAGGAAAAGATTTAACCGTTATGTCCCTACTCGGGCATTACGCTCAGCTGACTGCAACTTTTTAAGTGTGCCCCGATTTCAGCGAGTACGTTTGGGAGGCCAGTCGCTTGCTGTCACCGCGGCGAGGACTTGGAATACTCTCCCTCACCCCCTGAGATTAATTGAAAATGTTGTATCATTTAAAAAGGCACTTAAAACACATCTCTTCAGAACTGCTTATTAGCTTATATAAAATACTGGAAATAAAAAAATAAACATCAACTTCATCCTTCTTTCTTTTGGCCACCTGCTTGTTTTTTCTCTTCACGCGCCAGGACACTCTGGTAGTATCTGAGCGCGCTATAAAACAGCTAAATAAATAAATAAATATCGTGGTAACAGCGCCAAGGGCTGGGGTCATGGAAACAACAACTCCAGATCCTCTGCCACCAGCAAACAGTGACGCCTTGTCACTGCCCCCCGACCACACAACACCGGTCGGGGGGAGAATTCAGCAGTTCCTGCCGGTCTGGCGAACTATCACCACAGACAGGTGGGTCACACAGCTTATACAGTACGGTTATTGTCTGGAGTTAACATCCACTCCACCCAACATACCCCCAAGACACCGTCCTATGTCCGCCGAGCATTTGCACTTATTGCAGCAGGAGGTCCTCGTCATGCTGCAAAAAGGGACAATAGAGCTCGTGCCTGTGAAAGAAAGAGGCATAGGAGTTTACTCACTGTACTTCTTGATCCCAAAGAAGGACGGGTCCCTCAGACCCATACTGGACCTCAGACCCCTCAACCAGTACATTCTATCGGAGCACTTTCATATTCTGACCCTGCAGCAAGTACTCCCGTTGCTCAGTCAGGGGGATTTTCTCGCAACTTTAGACCTAAAGGATGCGTATTTTCACATTCCGCTGCACCGTCACACAGAAAATACCTCCGGTCCACCATCCAAAACCAACATTACCAGTACAAGGTTTTGCCTTTCGGAGTCACCACGGCACCCAGGGTGTTTACAAAGTGCCTGGCGACAGTGGCGGCGCACCTAAGGAGACAGAACATTCATGTCTACCCTTATCTGGACGACTGGCTCATCCAGGCAAAGTCAGCCCAGCAGTGTGCGGCTCACGTGTCCCACACCATTCACCTCCTTCACGATCTGGGATTGTCACTGAATTACCCAAAGTCCCACCTCCAACCCGCCCACGTACGGCAGTATCTGGGTGCGCCGATAAACACTCTGGCGGCCACAGCACAGCCGAATTCAGTGAGGGTCAACAGCATTATATCGCTGATACGTTTCAAACCCCAACACTCGCTTCCAGCGCGAGTGTTCATGCAGTTGATAGGCATGATGGCCTCCTGCATCTCCATAGTCCCGCACGCGAGACTACACATGCGTCCGCTTCAGGAGTGCTTGGCACGTCAGTGGACTCAGGCTCACGGGCAGTTGAAAGACCTAGTGTTGGTGAGCGGTCGGGCATACAACTCTCTGCATTGGTGGAATCCACAAAACCTTTGCAAGGGATGACCGTTCCAAGAGCCTGTGCCACAGATCATCCTGACAACGGACGCCTCTCTCCAGGGATGGGGAGCTCATGTACTCCATTACACTGTGCAGAGACTATGGACACAACAGCAAAGGAAGATGCACATCAATGTTCTGGAACTGATGGCAATCTTCATGGCACTAAAGGCCTTCAATGTACATCTGTGCAACAAGGTCGTGTTGATCCGGACGGACAACATGACGGCCATGTACTACATTCAAAAGCAGGGAGGAACACACTCTCCACAGCTGTCTCATCTGGCTCAGAGCATGTGGAAGTGGGCCATTCAGAGAAACATCTTCCTCATGGCAGAACACCTCCCAGGCAAGGACAATCAGATGGCGGACCTGCTCAGCAGGTACAGCCACCAAATGCACGAGTGGGAGATACATCCATCAGTACTCCACCCGTACTTCCAAAAGTGGGGTCATCCAGAGATAGACCTGTTTGCCACAAGGGAGAACGCAAAATGCCAAAGCTTCGCCGCCAGGTTTCCACACCCACAGTCGCAAGGCAATGCGATATGGATGAACTGGTCAGGCAAATTTGTGTACGCTTTTCCCCCAGCACCTCTGATACCGCTGGTGGCACGCAAGCTCAGGCAGCACTCGATGACTCTCATCCTGGTTGCTCCAACGTGGGCTCGCCAACCATGGTACACCACGTTTCTAGAACTGTCCGTGGTACCGCATCAGAGGCTACGCCTCACACCCAGCCTTCTGACACAGAGCCATGGCGACATTAGGCATCCAGATCCGCAACAGCTCAACCTGGCGATCTGGCTCCTGAGGTCTTAGAGTTTGGCTACCTCAACTTACCTCCTGACTGTATGGACATCATCTGGGAGGCAAGGAAGCCCACCACAAGAGCATGCTATGCGGCAAAGTGGGAGCGGTTTGTCATTTATTGTGCAGACCACGACATTAACCCGCTAGATGCATCTATTCAGAACATCATTTGTTATCTTTTACATCTATACAAATGTAATCTGGCCTATGCTTCCATTCGCATACATTTATCCGCAATAGCTGCTTATCTCCAGAACAGGAAGCACCTCTCACTCTTCAGGGTGCCTGCCATTAAAGCCTTTCTGGAAGGACTCAAACGAGTCATTCCTCCGCGGACTCCACCAGCTCCCGAGTGGAACCTCAATGTGGTCCTCACCCGGCTGATGGGTCCCCCCTTTGAACCGCTGCATTCCTGCGAGATTCAATTCTTGACATGGAAAGTGGCTTTCCTTATAGCGATTACATCGCTGCGACGAGTTAGTGAGCTTCAGGCCCTAACTATCCAAGAGCCATTTATTCAAATTCATTCTAACATTGTGGTGCTTCGCACTAATCCTAAATTCTTTCCTAAGGTAGTGTCTCAATTCCATATTAACCAGACTATTGAATTACCTGTGTTCTTCCTAAATCCTGAGTCATTGGCGGAGAGAATGCTCCACACCCTTGACGTCAGAAGGGCCCTGATGTATTACATTGATAGGACCAAGGATTTTAGAAAAACTAAACAACTCTTTGTTGCCTTTGCGCCACAACACAAGGGTAACCCCATTTCCAAAGCTGGTATAGCCAGGTGGATCGTTAAATGTATTCAGATCTGCTATCTGAAAGCCAAGCGTACTCTCACCCTTCCACAGAGGGCCCACTCAACCACAAAGTTGGGGGCCTCCATGGCTTTCCTTGGAAATATTCCTTTGGAAGACATTTGAAGAGCAGCCACATGGTCTACCACACACACATTTACAAAGCATTATTGTGTTGATGTGCACTCTAAACAGCAGGCAGCTGTAGGGCAGGCTGTTCTAAAAACACTTTTCCATACTGCTGCAGCAGGCACGGGCGGCCGCCTTTAATGGAGGGACTGCTATGTATTCTATGCACAGATATGAATTCAGCAGCCCACATGCCTCGAACCGAATATGCTACTTACCAGTATGCATCTGTTCTTGGCATGTAGGGCTGCTGACATTCATATCGCCCGCCCTCCTCCCCGGCGCCTGTAGCAGCTGCAGAATTCACATATACTTCTAGCATGGTCATCATTCACTTAGTTTCACTCCATCTTGGCCACAATGGCTAAAAACAATCTGAGGATGGAGTCGATGCCCATGCGCACTGTAGTCCAGGGGAGGAGCCACCTATCTCGTGATACTTCGAAGACTCTTCCAGGACAACAATGTGCGATCATCCGGACCCAACACTAGGCGGCGATCTATGCACAGATATGAATGTCAGCAGCCCTACATGCCAAGAACAGATGCATACTGGTAAGTAGCATATTCGTTTCCTATCATTATTGCCTTGACAGTCAAGTCCAGAAAGATGGCTTCTTTGGCCGTTCTATTCTCTGTGACTTTCTGGTGTAATCTTGTTCTCAGACACACCACCGGGGTTGGTATTGCTGGGATATCTATTCTAAGGTAAGGAATCTATCACTAATGTCTCTTTCAGATGTACAAGTTACTACTTGTGTAATAATAAATCTGTAAGAGACATTAGTTAGTGATAGATTCCTTACCACCCCACCCATCCCTTCCGTTCTGCGACCTGATTTTTAGGGTTACGGTCATCCCTTTCAGGGCCCTAGTTCCATGGCACCAGTGGTCAGTTTGTTGCTTGGCTCTGCGTTACTGACGCGGAAAGTCGTTTACAGAACTGACGTCAGCACGCATGGGTGGCGCCTGGGTAGTCTCCGTGATGTCATCTCGGCGCTGAACGCCACCTACTGATGCGCAGGGGTACTGCTGACGAAAAACTTTCCTGATCCAGTCTGATGCCTAAGGTAAGGAATCTATCACTAACTAATGTCTCTTACAGATTAATCATTACACAAGTTGTAACTTGTGCGTTAGTTATAGATTCCTTACCGCCCCACCCATCCTCCCCGTTCTGTGAACTGATTTCTAGGGTTAAGGACATCCTTTCAGGGCCCTAGTTTTGTGCACCAGTGGTCAGTGTCTTGCATGGCTCTGCACTTCTGGCATGGACAGTCGTGTACAGAACTGACGTCAGCGCACAAGGGCGGCGTCTAAGTAGCTGCTGCGACGTCATCCCGGCGAGCACGTCACCGACGCACGCGGAGCCGACCGATGCCACCTTCCGACGCGCAGAGGTACTGCTGACGAAAAAACTTTCTGAATCCTGTCTGATGCCTGGGGGTAATTCTAAGGTAAGGAATCTATAACTAACCTATGCTTTTTACAGATATATCGTTACCGAAGGTAAGTAACTTGTTCGTCAATATACTACAGATTAGTCCTCTTCCAGTTCTACAAAACCTGCTGAGCTGCCAAAAATAGACAGAACGTCATCTGGCTACCTCATGGACTACGATGACTTCTCATCGGATTCAACTGAACCTGAGACTCCACAGCTGCCTCGTCTTCCTTTCAAGCTACAAGTGCATGCTCTGTAACTTGGGCTGAAAAAGACCTACCTTGTTACTACTGGGTTGCACCTTTAGATTACAATTGGGTTACTATTCTTGTTCTTCTGGATTGGTTTGGTGACTGTCTTTTTTTTCTGCTTCTGAATGTACATCATCTCCTGGAATGCTCTGCAGTCCAACTTGTGAGCTCGGTATTGAAACCCCATGCATCAATCGCACTGTGAACAAGGAGATCTGTCCTTGGTGAACGTTTGAGCAGTTCCAGTTGCCAAAGGAATAGTGTGGGACAGGGTATTGTATGATGGGTATTGTCCTACTAAACTTTTATAAATTCCATATTTGTTTAAACTTTCTTTAAATATCCTCATTTCCTCTAGTACAGTTTCTGATGATTGGGGCATTGATACAGTGCATACGTTGCTAGAAGACATAGAGCAATGAGCTGCATTTTCTTCTGATGAATTGTAATATGGTGCATCAAATTATGGTGATATGTTGTGTTATCAACCTTATGGTCACCGTTTTTTTGCATAAAGTATTCTAGGTGCCATGTATAATTAAACCCAAAGGGAATACTGCCCATTACTGCCAAAAGGTACTTCAAAAACTCTTGCACAGAAGTTTGCATATTTTTCTGGGTTCAATATAAGACCCAGCTTCATACTTCTACAGACTTGCACCTACACCTGCAAAGAAAGATATGCTTACAAACACCAAGCTGATCTATTCTGCTTCTTTTCTTTCCCAGCTATCTTTGCAGGGGGTTGACTTAAGGAAAGAGACAATAAATAAAAAATCTGTTTGGGATACAAAAGATTGGCAGGTTCATGGAACTGAGGCCTTGTTTAGAGAATGCCTAATACAACTGCAAATGATTTCCTGAACAAAACTGTGCAACAAACATCATGTCTTGGAATAGCCAAGATGAAGGATTTGAATACATTGCAAATTCCCACATTTGCACTTGTTGACAACTGGCAACACTACACACAGTACAGTGAGGATACACTAGATGCCTTTCTTTGCAATTGCTCTTACAGTTCATCAGACTCCAATTGGAAGGGACTGTTGGTTTGGACTATAGACACTAATTGGTGTCAGTCCAGATTCCTGGGTGGCGCTTAAGGGTTTAAGATCAATGGACCTGACCAATGGTACTTTCAATGTGAACTCTCTGGGGTGGTGACCTCATACAGTGTTGGGAAGTTATGCCTTGAGTGGCTAAAGACCTCAACACTGTTTCAGGTAAAATATTTATCCCTTCTCTCAAATGACCTGTATCTCATGTATTTCTAGTTAGGTCCCCGGAACCCACATTAAAAGCACTTTGTGTATGCCATATACAATGAACTGTGGAAAGTTTTTACACAGGAAGCTGCTGACATGTTGCGCAAGATTTATAGGATTACTCTAGAAATGCCTTTGGCAGTGGTTGACAATGGCAGGACCACATTATCCTCTAGGATATATTCATTGGGCAACATAGTATCATCTGCCACTGACATAATGCAGCAGGACATGTCTATTTTACAACACGGACAGTCACAACTTTGGGCCATCGTGTTATTAAGCTGAACACTGCAAACCTTATGTTCTGGACACATGCCGTGGCGTTATATTTTTACCACTAGTCTGTTTTCTTCATACGATCTAACTGAGCGACAGATATTAACGGCACAGACAGATGCAAGTATAACATGGTGCACTTTGAAAAACGAGACCAATTACCTTTCACCATTGTTGAAAAGCCTTCCACGGATTGGAAAATCCTTGATACATTACCCTACCAGTCACGGCATTCCAGTTCCAATATTGTCTAAAACATCACCAAGTAGGCAGGTGTGAAGCGTTAGGGGAAAGATTTCTGCATGAATGCTGGGAATTACTTTTCAAGTTCAGATGCAGGAATGGGGATAGAGAGGTTTTTCTCAGCGTTTCTGATTGTGAAAGTGCTTTAAGCAGCTTGTAATGTGTCGGTTGCAAATTTGTCCTGTTATCTGAAGGGTTCTCCGGCTTTCGTGTATCGTCCGATTTTCAAACTGCTCTCTAATGCAAGTTTTTTAATGCCGAATGATCAAGGCTGCTGCAGAATGGAACTATGCATTGCTTATCTTGTGACAGTTAATTCCGTAGTTACTTGTTGCACACAAGTCTTGTTTCAACCGGCCTGCAAAGTTAGGAAGGCAATACTGTGACCTTCGATAAATGTTTGCAACATACGCTTTCATTCTCTGAGCAAACTGAGAGCCATGACCTTAACATCCGCCAAAGAGCCGTTTGAGCTCCAGGTTGCGAGGTCTTCGTCTGAGATAGATGCTACTTCATACTAACCTCCCACTGCTTTTTGCGGGACTGGTCCACTGTATCTTTAACATGTCTGATACAAAGGGAATAGTGCACTTTTTAAAATGTATTGGATCTTGATTGGTTAGCACCTTTCTGACAGTTTTTGGAGTTCTAACATCATTTCATACACTCCATACTAGGAAGCGTTTTTGAATGTCTTCTGCCCGACCTAGCTTGTAGCTGGGATTCTTATTTTAATTTTCCAGCTCTGTAATATACGTCCCAGTTCAAACCGGAATGGAGACAGCACTGCATGTGCTGCAAACCGGTGAGCTCATAATATACAGCTTCGGCACACCTCTGCTTCAAGAACTGATTGAGTATTGGTTCTTATCATTCAGGCCGGTTTGGCCTCGCTGCGTACAACCTGTATTCCGCTGCCTGCTTTGCAGGCATGAATGCGTACTGGATGTCTGCCTCTGATCGCAGTTGGTTGCGCCATTGGACATTGAGGTACTGATGGACTCTTTGAAGGTCTATGGGTACAGTTGTACCCAGTGTATTCATTTGCTGCTAAATGCATTCTTCAAACCACCCTCATATGCTTTGGCTCCTAGTGAACTGGATACCAGCTCTGTGCGGTACGCTTACAGGATGTAGTCTCTCCCTCGTTAACTGCTGTGGGTAGTGGTTAGAGCCACCTTTGCTCTATAAACTTGCTTTGAGGTGAGCCTCTGGGAACATAGTCTGTGATTGCTGGCAACAGCGGTTTTGCGACTGCCACTCAGAAAACACAAACAATTGTTTATTTTGTTTGGTGGCAACCATTTGGCCTGTTTTTTAACGAAATGGAACTAAAATGATGATTCTTTTTCTCTCATCTCAATCATGTCACCTCTAGGCACTTTGGCTTTCTGCATACTAAGTCTTTTACAATGTATGCTTTTGAGACGTTTATTTTGGAGAGTGCCTTTTGGCAATTTTATAGTGGTTTTAGATTTTATAATTATTATAGTTTTATTTGGCCTGCTGTTTTTAGATAGCTTTTAGGTCGACCCTTAGTACAAGGAGTGGGTGTTTTGTGCACAGGTTAGGCCCATGTAGCAACGCTGTACATTTTCTTACATTGACCTCCTATGCACAGTAACATTTTGCCCATATTTGCTTACTGGACAATGTTGGATTAGTTTCTCTTAAACTGCTTTGGTTGCGCATTTTGCTTTACACAACATTATCATGATACCTTGAACACCTAGTACAAGGCCTTTACGCACGCTGTACAAATGTCGTTCTATCTTCATCTATGGGGCGACAGAGCTATATTCATATCCATAACAGTGCTAATCTGCATACACATTGCAGGGATGCTTTTTATTTTAAATGCATTAGCATTTCCGGGGGTTAGCAGAGGTGACACTTCAGCTGACGTCAATGGTCCCTGCATGCTGAGGATTCGCCAAGCTGCTGCCTGACATTTCCGTGAGGGGTGTCCAGTTTGTGACCAGGACGGGGTCCTACATTCTTGCACAGCAGGTCATGGGGGTTTGATCACCCTGTGGGGTTTTTCTTGGCTCTAGACACCCACACATACTCTAGACTCACATAGAGATGGGATTTCATAGTAGGAGTACGCCAGATTACCACCCTGTCTTATATGCCTGCATATATACACTGTTTTAGTACCATGGCATAACTATAGCTGTATATTCACTATAACGTTGCTTCATTATATTGAAAAAAAGGCCCATTGTGTCTGCTGTGTATATTTCTCTTTTAACAAGAGTGCACGAGTGACAGGAGCAAAAGGGTTCTAGATCTGTTATCACAATCCCTGAGGGGTCGGGGGTTGTCATGTTCATTGGTTGCCAGAAGCCATTTGCTCCCTGTTTAGTTTAGGGGGGCTTATGGCTGCGCTGTGAGCCAGCTGATCTCTAGGCCAACTTATATTGCTGGGTGCCTGGAATCAGTTTAAGCACCTCACCCAAAGTTTGCTGTTCATAAACATGCTGGTCCTACTGATTAGTGGGAACCACACACCACCTCAGTATGGGAAAAGACTAGAGAAGACCTGGTGAAATATCCCAAAACATGCAAGTTAGTAGGTTTGCCAGATTCAATAGGGCATTCCAACACTTGAAAATACTGCTTATCACTACCTCCAGCCCCAGTATGTAGATCTGTGGGAAGGTTTTAAAATAAGGGAGTTGCTAGTATTCAAACCCTTCTATAGTATGAACCCTGGCATAATGAGAGAACTCCTAGAATGACTTTCTTTTTTTTTTTTTTTAAATCCTCATTTTTTTTAAATCCTCATTTTGCAATTGTGTATCAGTCAATCAGTCAAACAAGCTTTATTCGACATAGTCATAAAAGCATTACATATGTAAATTTATATAAAAATAGAGTTAAAATTTATACAAAATTTAAAACAAGTAATTCATTATAGTATTAAAAATGATCAGTTTAAGATACATCAAGTATTCATGTATAAAGTGCATTTTCAAAGACCTACCCCTTTACATTTTTTGCTTCTAATAATCCAGGCCCATCCTAAATATTTCGCCACAGCTATATATATTACAGGGCTTGGGTTTGTACAGATAATTCTAGTAGCCACAGTTCCACTCTGAGTGCCTAATAATTTAGCCATGGGTCGCAGCCAGACTCTGAGCGGGGCAGAGTAGGCCGGGCACACAAAGAGTAGGTGGCTAACTGTTTCTTTAAGATCTAGGCAAAATGGACAAGAGCTACTTCCACCATTAGACCATCTGGATGTGAAAGATCTGATAGGTATACTACCAATTCTCAATTGAAAGTAAAGTTTTCTGTCCAGTGGCTTTGTTATGTCGTCCCAGAATGTCTCGAAGCGAGTTTCATCCTTGAACTCCATAAGCACCCCTGTTAGTGAAAGTGGGGGAACGGTCCTAAAAAGTTTCGAAGATATCATCTCCCAGTACAAGCCCATGATGACCTTTTTTGATGGAAATACAGCATTGGTAGGGTCTTCCCATGTCTCCGCCAGACCCAGCTCTCTGAGAACCGCTCTTATTCCAGAGAGCCATTTTATCTGGTGAAAGACATCACTTTTAATAATGTCCAGGAGTCCCATGGCGAATATTCTCAGCTCCGGCGTTACCCATATTCGTCTCCAGTACAATACAGGACGGAGATTTGCAATAATCTCAATTGGTTTTATGCCTAGGTCCTGTAAAACCGGGCCCATGGGGGTACTGTGTGGGAGCATAACAAGATTTCGTAGGAACCTATTTTCAGAGGCCGTTAACTTACTTAGGTTCCCATGTCCCCACATCTCAACCCCATAAAGTACTGCACTCACGGCCTTTGCATTATAGACTTTAACTGCAGGTGCCATCGGTTTTGTCAGGGATTTTGCATGTTCGCGGGTCAATGCCCCTGCGATTTGCCTGTGCTTAAGGGTGGCCAGGTCAACCTGTTCATTCCAACGTAGGTCATGTTGGATGGTAAAACCTAGATATGAAAACGATTTTACTTGCTCTAGGGGTAGGTTATTCATCAGGATTTTTCCTTTGAATGACTTGTGTTGGTTAAAAGACATAAATTTGGATTTTGAGACATTAATTTCTAGGCCATGGTCAGTGCAGTATGTTTCAAAGATCCCAAGTGCTTTTTGCAGACCACTTGGGGTCTTAGAAATAATAAGACAGTCGTCGGCAAACATTAAGATTGGTATCTTAGCGCCTGCTAAAATTGGAGCATCAACATTTGCCACCACCAGGGTCTTTGCGACGTTGTTAATGTAGAGGGAAAAGAGGGTAGGCGCTAACACGCAGCCTTGGTGCACTCCTCTCTCTACCGGGAACTGGTTGGTAACATGTCCTGGAGAGCCCCATCTTATCTGGGCATAATTATGCTCATGTAATTTAATAATCATAGAAAGAAGAGTGGGGGGCATGCCCATGTAATTCAAGACAAACCATAGGTTGGACCGTGGTACAAGGTCGAAAGCTGCCCTCAAATCAATGAAGGCAGTATACAAGCTACCTCCCCCAAGTTGAATGACCTTCCAATGAAGCTTTGCGAAATGTAAGACTTGATCGACTGTGCTTATGCAGGCTCTAAATCCTGCTTGGAGGTGGGACAGAATGTTCATCTCCCGCTCCCACTCTTGGACCTTATTTAATACCAGTCTGCCATAGATCTTCTGGATGGTATCAATTAGACTGATCGGGCGATAATTACCTGGGAGCGATTTATCGCACTTTTTGAAGACTGGGATTATTTCCTCCCCGTTCCAGGATTCGGGTATTGGGGATCCGCTGGCTAACATGTTTGCCAGTAATAGTATGTACTTCACCCAGAGTTCTCTATTATTTAGGAAGATGTCAGCTGGGATACCATCTATACCTGGCGCCCTTCCGGGAGTGATAGAATCTAGTGCGCGTTGGATGTCCATGATAGTAAACGCATCTTCCATACAGGGGGTACATACAATCCCTTCTCTCTGTTCTACCGGAAGTTCCGGCCCTTTAGCGTATTGGGGCCTAAAATGAGTTACCCAATCATCCTGGGCTTCCCAATTTTGGGGGTTTTCGGGGCTTCCTTCACAGCCCCATTTCAAAAGGTCCCAGAATTGCTTACAATTTTTGCGAGAACTTGCCTCCTTAAGCTCCTCCCATCTTTTTACATCCCAGGCGCGCTTAGATTTTTGAATAATAGTTTTATACGCGCTCCTGGCAGTACGAACACTAGCACTGGGCCCATTTTTAATGGCTTGACCTAGTTCCAGCCGTGCTTTTCTACATTCTTTATTATACCATCTTGGAGATTTATCGGTCATGTTTTTGTTGGGATTATTTGATTTAACAAATAAACCTTTTATTTGCAAAAAGAGGGTTTCATGGACCTTACTTGCGCTTTCTCTCTCAGGGGTAAAAGGTTCGGCATTAGAACAGGCGCTCAGTTCCATAGTAGCTTTCTGTAAATTTTTTAAAATAAAGTCAATGTTTGACTGATTTTGGGCAACTTTGGCCCACTTCAGGAGGCGCATGTCATTAGCCAATACAACGGTTTGAGAGCTTCCGTTACTTGGGTCCTCTGATGTCACTGGGACTTCCCAGTAGGAAAAGATCATGCATAGGAGGTTGTGGTCACTCTCTAGGCGGTCAACAACCATCATATCCACCAAGTGGTGCCATACCTCAAGGTGGACTAATATATAATCAATTCTACTTTCTCGGTTGCCGCTCTTGAAAGTGACAGCACCCATCCGGTCTTTCGGGGTTCTACCATTGACTGCCCTTAGTCCTTGGTTCAGACACATTGAATTAATTTGGATCACCAGGTCGGTCCATCTTTTCACTGGGTCCAGTTCTAATTTGGGAACCCCCCTCTGGCTATCTTGATCGTCTACAAAATAAGAATCGCCACCAGATAATGGTTCAAAGTTTACATTAAAATCTCCAGTAATAATCAGCCGTGAGTTTTGGGAACATTTTTCAATGAGGCCTTCGAGGACAACAAGAGTGTCTGACTTCCGTCCCCCTGTGCTCCTAGCATACACATTATAAATGTATAAAGGTTTAGCTCGATTAAGTACAAGGGAGAGAATCTGTATATCCTTATGATTAGAGGTGAGCTCCTTTACGATGATCCCAGAATCTTGTTTGACCCAAATATTTAGTCCCCCCGAGGGTCGTCCCTTGCCTCCTTTTACAGCGGCGACACTAAAATTCAAAAACCCTGGGAGATACAGTGGGTCAAGGAGCCACGTTTCTTGGAATATACAGATAGTGAACTGGCTGACAAACAAGGCCCATTCAGGGCTTTTCACCTTGGTACTCAACCCTGCAATGTTCCATGACAAAATCGAGCCAAATATGTCAAAATCTGTCAATCGGCTTGCATCAGGGTTCAGGTGTAGTACACTAACTCCCCCATTGTGGACCCCAGTGTCTAATAAAAAAAAGAATTTCTCGTATGGATGTCCTGGAGTTCAGATACATCGGAAATCGGGTTTGATGGGATATCTTCCCTACTATACTCTACTATTTCTTGAAAAGCAGAAGGCGCTCCTGTGTGGGTTCTCTGTGGTGCAGTTAGGATGGATAGTGATGGATCGTCACAGTGTTTAACATTAATGTCATCTGGGGTTAGTCAATCATATTAATCCAGGGATGACCCACCCACTCCTGCCCCCTGTGATTGAGTTCCCATTTCTTTCAGCCACTGTTGGGGGGGTGAGGATCTAATTTGAATGGTTGAATGATCGGGGGAGCAAGACCTGAACTCCAACATTATTAGATTTTGTGCAATATTTGCATTTTTAAATGTGAGTTCTATGCAATCAGCCCCGTGTCCTGGATGCGAGAGCCTAGAAGCCCTAGTGATGTCTTCTTATCACTGATTGGCATCCTCTGGTATGCCTAATCCAATGGATAGCCTTGTTTGTCTGTGAATCTTTGGTTTCCAGGTTCTTGCCTACACTTATTTTTGGGACGTTCACCATATATACTTTAGATAAATCAGGAGGTATAAGTCGAGACAGGGAAGGACATATCCCGGGAATAATTTTTGGGGTGTATCTAGTGGTAATGGGGGTATTAGAAGGCCTATCAGTGAGCTTTGCATGCCCATTATTTTTAGCTCTTTCAGGAGATTTAGATTTAGATATTTTCACTGGTAGGGGCTTTGCTGACACCTCTGTGACTTTACCTTGTTTACTAAGCAAAATATGTGCTTTGGTCTGGGTACTACCCCTATGTTGCTGTAATACTGGACACTGAGGTGTTGCCTTTTGCTTCTCAACAGTACCAGTGCTCAACTGCTTTATAACAGGATTACAAGTGGGGCAAATGTTTGCATTAGTGATTACCTTGTGAACTTTAGAAGTTAAAATGTCAACTTTATCTTGCATGCAGTGTATAAAGCTACATAGATGGTTCACTAGGCTACAGAGTTCAGAAATATCGTTCCCAGTTTCAGAAGTGGGTATGTGCTGGTTGATTTCCAATCTCTGGCCATGATAAGCATCTGATGGTATTTGTTGAGTCGAAGGAACCCCATTCTCTTTATCAGAACAGTCAATGTCTGTGAGAGGTAGATACCTGTTTGAGCACAATACAAGTGGATTAGGCGGGCAATGGGATACATTTTCGACCTCAGTTTCTATTATGGTTGGTCCATCGTTTGGGGTATCCCCTGTATGCTCATCAATATTAAGATTAGACTTTTTCTTCAAAAACATCCCAGGAACAACAGTCTCACCCCGTATTCCTTTCTTCTGCGTTGAGTCAATTACATCATCCCCTACCATATAATTTCCAGAATGTTCTCTAATGGTGGCTTGGATGTGAGAAGGAGGCTACAATCGTCAACAAGTTCTTCGATGCGTGACATAACAGTTTTCTCCCGCATGTTTGGGTACTTTTGTGACTTTTGTAGCTTTCTTAGATTTTCTCCTTTTTACCCGGGTGCTTGGCACATCTATGACACCCTCCATTGATTTCCTCTTCCCCATTATAAATGATCGTAGAGGCACAGTACCTTAGATAGTGGAGGGGCGATGATGATGATGTAAGTGGCGTGGCCCTGCCCTGCCTCCTCCAGCCCCGTACGGCCACAGACGGCCCGCCCTCTGGCCGGGCTCAGCCTGGCGCCGCCCGCGTGGGGGACGGGAGGCGTTCCGCTCTTTGTTGGCGCCTCCGGGCGCTGTGTGTGACGTCCCAGGTGCACCTCTGCCACTGGAGCACCTGGGAATTGTGGTTTTCGCTGGCCATTCACCTCACGGCGCGCTGGAGCAGAGATGGGAGCCGGGTGCTGGGCAAAGCCGTTCTCGTCACGCCGGTGAGTCTTCCTGTTGCCCCCACAGAGCGCTCGGCGCTCCGCTCTTTGTTGGCGCCTCCGGGCGCTGTGTGTGACGTCCCAGGTGCGCCTCTGCCACTGGGGCACCTGGGAATTGTGGTTTTTGCTGGCCGTTCACCTCACGGCGCGCTGGAGCAGAGATGGGAGCCGGGTGCTGGGCAAAGCCGTTCACGTCACGGCGGTGAGTCTTCCTGTTGCCCCCACAGAGAGCTCGGCGCTCCGCTCTTTGTTGGCGACTCCAGGCGCTGTGTGTGACGTCCCAGGTGCGCCTCTGCCACTGGGGCACCTGGGAATTGTGGTTTTCGCTGGCTGTTCACCTCACGGCGCGCTGGAGCAGAGATGGGAGCCGGGTGCTGGGCAAAGCCGTTCTCGTCACGGCGGTGAGTCTTCCTGTTGTATATAAGGAGACTTCGGGAATCTGGTCGTCCAACGTTCTGTGCCTTCACTGCCCCATTATTATCGACTGAGTTTGGGGAGTATCCCTTTATAAGTTGTGACCATTCAGCTTTCACCATCGTTCTTTATCGTTATCAATAATTCCGGTGTTTGGGGAGAAGCTAGCCTTTCTGGCTACTCAGCAGAAATGCTTTCTGCTTGGAATTATTGCCATCTCTTTAATCATTGGATTTTATTTCCGGTGACCCAGAGGAGTTAGCTGCTTGTTTGGAAGTGTTGCTCCCAAATTTCCCCAAAATGTACTCTTTTGGTGGATTTCCTTTTCCTATCAAGTTTGTTTGTTTTTATTATAGAGTTTAACCAATTTGCATGTGCGGGTGGTGCTGGTTTAACCCAATTTATGCAGACCTCCCTCCTTGCTAATAGTATCAATACAAACAGGAGGTTTTCCTGCCTTTTGGTTAGTTTACTCATACCCACGTCATTGGTGCTATGAATCCCAAAGATAATAAGAGAGGTACTTACAGTTATGTGGTTTCCCAATACCGTGATTAGCGTCTTACCAATCTCATTCCAGTAGGAGCAGAGTGCGGGGCATTTCTGGAACATGTGGATATCATCTGCCTTCTCCTTTCTACACTTAGGGCAGGACTTTGTGTTTGTTCCTTTAAATTTTGATAGTCTTTTTAGGATCCAGTAAGCCCTGTGCATTGTGAACATATGTTTCCTTTTCAAGGAGGCTGGTTTTATGCAGTGCCAACATTTTTCTAGAGATTTTTGCCAGATAGACTGTAGGTCTAGATCTAGATCAGGCATATCTTTCCTCCATGTTGCTTCCGGGACTAGGAAGTCTTCTTCTCCGGCCCGATAAGAGCCCAGTACCATCTTCATATTTCTTTGTTTATTGGTGTTATTTTTATCATTTCTTTCTCAAGATTCTCATTGCCCCTTTTCTTCACTGTTAGAGACTTGGTCAAACTAGTCAGTTGGTAGTATTTGAATTTTGTTAGATTAGCTTCGGTAGTTAAATGTAGTTGGTCCCACGTGATTATGGAGTTTTCTACCATCAGCTGTCCCCATCTTTCAATTCCTGCTGTTTTAAGCGGTAAAGCCAGAGAGTCTTTCAAGCATTCTGGTGTCCCTTGGAGTCCCATATCGGGGCCATTGTACTGTAATACGGTATGTTTACTGTATTTCTGATCTGGTGCCAAAGCTTTGCAGCATTATATAAGATCTTCAATTTTTTTTTTGTTTTAATTTTGGATGGCCAAACTTAAATAGGAAGTGGTCTGTTCCATCTGTCATATACTGTAGGAAATTTGGGTAGAACTGATGTTTCCTTAATAGGGGTCTGATGTTTTTAAATTGAAAAGATATAGAATATTCAAATAAGTCAGAGCTAGCTATTCCGCCTTGCTCTTTCCTCCTCCTTAGTTTATTCCAGACTATTCTTGTGCTTTTAGATGCCCAGATAAAGCTGGCTATTTCTCCCTGGATTTTCTTCAGTGCGTCTTTTTTACATTCCAATGGTATTGTATTAAAAAGATAAGTGAATTTAGGTATGATGGACATTTTTATTACATTAGATCTTCCCAAGAAGCTTAATTGTAATCCATTCCAGACTCTAAGAAGTTTCCTCATTTCTTAGGCAACTCTGTTCAGATTTAGTTGTGGGATTTTTTCAATTTATTTGACCTGATTGATCCCTAGGTATTTTATTTTGTCTCTGTTGTATGGAGCATTTGGACTAGTGTTCCAACACATAGCCTCAGTGTTCTCCTGGTTTGTTAGATAGCCTGAAACATTACCAAAATTAATTATCATGTTTTCTATTGCTTGATTTGCGTCTTCAAAGTTGTCTGTGAATACCATCAGGTCATCCGCGTACAGAGACACTTTTTTTGACCAGTTTTGATGGTTAAAGGGTGTTATTAAAGGATGATTTCTAATCGAGCAAGCCAGTGGTTCAATGTAAAGATTGAAAAGTAGCGGCGATAGCGGGCAGCCTTGTCTTGTGCCTCTTTGTATTTCAATGTTGCTTGTTAGGCTCCCATTAACTAGTATTTTTGCTCTTGGGTTATTATATACTTCCCTTACCGTGTGGCCAAAGCTTTCCCCTAGTTGTTTTTTTTGGATGGTTTCATTTAAAAAGGCCCAGTTGACTCTGTCGAAAGCTTTGGCTGCATCGTAGGTAATTATAGTTAAGGGTAATTTTCCACAAATGGCTGTGTCTATTGCTGCAAATAGCTCATGGGTTATCTCGTGAATTAGCCGTCCTTTTATGAAACCCTTTTGGTCTAGGTTAATCAATCTTGGCATTACCGTGGCTAACCTCTTTGCTATGACTTGCATAAATATTTTGTAGTCACAGTTGAGTAATGAAATAGGTCTGTATGACTTACATAGTTTAGGATTTTTCCCAGGTTTTAAAATAATGCTAATCGTCGCGTCATTCCATGAATCAGGAATTTTTTTGTGGTCTATATATATTGTATTCATTAATTCTGTTAGTTGGACAACCGAAGTTTCCTTCAGGGCTATATAGAACTCGTTAGGGAGCGCATCGGGGCCGGCAGCTTTTCCTCTTTTCAGGCCATTTATAACTGCTCTGACTTCCTCAGGTTTGATTTCGCAGTTTAACTCTTTCTTTTCCTCCTCCGTTAGCGTTGGAAGTGAAACAGTGCCCAGGTAGTTGCTAATCTGTTCTTCAGTTGGATTTATATCCTCTTTATATAGTTTAGGGAAGAACATTGAGAACTCCTGCCTTATTGCAGAGTCTTCAGAGCTTTGTATCGTTTGGTCGTGGTTCTGGATACATGGTATTTTATTCCTTGATTGGTCTGTTTTAATTCTCCACGCCAACATTTTCCCACATCCTTCCCCGTATTCGTGGTTTAACATTTTGCTTGTTTCCCACTTATCTCTTACTATATTCTCCAGGTAGTTGGCCAGATTTTCTTTAAGGTTTCGTTTCTTTTCTTCTAGTACTTCCTTGGGTTCTAAATAGTTTCCACTCTCTAATTGTGTCTCCACTAATTTAATATCAATTTCCATTTTTTTTGATTTCCTGTTTCTTGAATTTAGTTTTGTGGGCTCCAACGTTTAGTAGCTTCCCCCTAGCCACCGCTTTATAAGCATCCCAAGTGATTTGTTTTGACGTGCCGACTAGGTTGTCTTCAAAGTAGTTTGCAGAGACAATTTCTAGTTGATTCACATTTTGTGGCTCATTAAATAAAGTCCGCTCTACTGCCCATCTGGGAGGGGTTGTGTTTTTTGGCATTATGAGGGTTAGCTGAACTGCAGAGTGATCAGAAAGGTGAGCTGGTAAGTGTTCAATGCTTTTGACGCTACCTAGGAGGCTCCTATTTAGTAAAAAAAAAGTCAATTCTAGACCTGTGGCCCAATTTTTTATTGTGAAAGGTGAAGGGGTGCGTTTTTCTCCTTTTTGCCTCCACATATCCATCAAATCCAGGTCTTGTTTGTAGTTACCTAACCATTCCCTCATCTTAGGTAGATTAATCTGTTTACTAGGAGGGGACCTATCCGTTTTAGGGTCAAGTATATTGTTATAGTCGCCTCCTAATATTATGGGGGCAGAGGTTGATAGAAGTTCTGTGTAGAGTTTTTGAAGAGGAGATGGATCGTCCAAGTTTGGATCATAGTAGCCGGCTATAGTGAAGATGTTGTCATTTATTCTAACTTTAGTCACAGCCCATCTTCCCTTACAGTCTACCACTCTATTTTCGATCTTAGCTTTTAGAGATTTTTTTAGAATAATTGCAACCCCTTTTATATTACAGTCTTGACTGGTGCTTATACAGGTATCCACCCGGTTTAGTTTTTTTTTTCATTTGGTCCCACTCAGCGCTTAAAAGGTGTGTTTCTTGAAGGATAATAATTTCACTCTCTGCTTCTTTCAGGTATTCAAAAATTCTTCTTCTTCCGTTAACGTTCCTTGAAAGAACATTAACTATTCTTTCTTTTGCCATCCTTTACTTAAATTTGTTGGGTCGTGATCTAGGCTGAGAGATGTTTTTGTAGATCCCGGTTGACTCCTATCGTTTTGATTAATGAGGACATTTTTTTCTGGGTTTTTTTCCTAGTTTGCTCCCCACCCGTGTGTTAACAGTGCTTGAATTGTTAGATATTTGTGAGGTTCGAATTTCCCACCCTGAGGAAGCCTCCCTTCTTCTTTTGGGTGGTATTTTCTACTCGATTCGAACTCATTTTCACCAGTTGTTTTTATCTTTTATTTTTTATTAAGATCACTTTCCTTAATTAGACTTTTCCATTTGGAGCTGGTCCTTTATCTGTTGTATGAAGTTTTCTACCTCTTGTGGCTCCCTTATATTGTGTATTTTGTTACGCCACATAATTCTAAGGGCTGCTGGGAACTTTATCTGATCATTAGCCCCCAGGGATTTTAGCTCTTGCATATGTTGCCCCAGTTCCCACTGTCTGTCTTGTGTGGCTTTACATATGTCAGAGTGGATTTGGAAGGACCAATTATCATTGTTTTGTGTCCCGCTTTTTAGGCCTTCGCTTAAATTTTTTTCCTTCAAATATAGGTCTTGAAATTGATTAAAATTTTCCTTTGGGATTTTCTTTCTTTGCTTTTTCTGAACGGATCCCTGTGAACCCTTTGGATGTCCTCCATCAAATTGCTATCTTTGGTCCAGGGAAAGAACTCTTCTAAAAGAGAGACGATGAATGCTTTAATGTCTGCTTCTTCCATGTTCTCAGGTACATTTAGCACTCTTAAGTTGTTTTTTCTTCCTTGGTTCTCCAGTGATTCTAGTTTTTCCTTGATAGCTCTCTCACTGTCTTTTAGTGATCTTATGTTTTTTTGATTTGTACCCACTTTTTTGCTGAGAGTTTTAACTGCCGATTCTACTGCAGTGACTCTCTCTCCCAGATCGTTTAATTTTTGGTCCAGGTTCTCGCATACTTTGTGTATTTTGTTCTGATTTGCCTCTGACACTGCAAATTTTTCCCTCAATTCTCCCATTATTTTATCCATGAACTTCTCCATGAGTTTTTCAGTTTGGTTCAATACCAGAGGGTCACGTCCTGCTTTGTCTGATGACTGTTCAGGGGCTTCTACTAAGGATGTCATTGTGGCTCCTTCAATTGACTCTATTTGTAGTACTGTGCCTGGAGGTATATTTGACATTTCTCCTTTACTTGTTATCTGCGCTCTCTTCTCTGGATTTATAGGTTCTGATTCCTCCTCTGTCAGGGAGACTATATTTAAAGTATCGCCAGTGGTTGCGAGTAGGGAGGCGTTCTTGTTCTGTGGAGGAGGGTGACCACCTCTCACTTGCACCACATGTTGGACTTTAAAAAAAGATCTGAGAGAGGGAGTCACTTTGATTATTTGTTTTGGCAGGAGAGTCCCTTGTTATTTCGACTTCTTGGATCTAGATTTTATGTTTTCTGATAATTCCACAAGACTGGGAGATACCCTCTGTTTTCTTCTTGTTGCTTCTAGGGGTCACAGGGTTCACCGTCTTTTTTGGGGGAGGCAGGAGATTTTGTTTAGCAAGATGACGATTTCTAAGGCAATAAGATGACCTTCCCCAACTCCCACTTTCTGGTGTTATTTCTGGTTCAGTCTCAGATTCAATCTGGGGTTGAGTGTTTCTTTCCCCCTCAACCTTTCTGGATTTCATGTTGTTAACAGCAGATAATGTGCCAGTCTGGGGTTGAGTGTCTCTTTCCCACCTATCCCCCCTCCGACTTCTGTCACTGCCACTACCACTCCCTAAGAGTGTTGATTGCACCCTGCAATTAAGTCTGGAGCTGCTTCTCCCGGACCTCTTTCCCCTCCTTGTACCTGTATCTTGGGCGAGTAGTTCACTTTCTGTTCTTTGGGCTTCAGGTAAAGTTGTTCTCGGAGTCTCAGTGTTGCTTCTGCTTCTAGACGGGATCTCCTTTCTTGCATCCGCTGGTAGTCTCCCGCAAGTTCAGTATGCAATGTACAGTGTGTGATATGCAGTTTTCGCCACTGCCCTGCGTCGTTCCCCTCTTCCGCCGTTTCCTTCTCCTCACCGAGTTTCCTCAACTCAGTTGTTTCGATTTCTCCCCTGGACAGCGTTTGGAAGTGCAGCGGCTTTCCTGAAATTGACAGTGTTGCCTCCAGAAAGCTGCCTCCCTGATTGCGAAGAGGTCCGCTGACTATCGCCTATGCCCCGGAACAGGAAGGAGATCCTTCCAATCGCCCTCCGGCAGCTTCGGTTCGCTCCCAGCGCCACTGCCCAGACCCCAGCGTGCGGCAGTCCGCCTGGTTCCGAGAAGCTCGCGTGGGGTGAATCTATCGTTCCGCGTCGGGGCTTCAGTCTGGCCCTGGGTCCACAAAAGACAGGTAGGATACCTTATCTAAGTTTTCTTTCACTGTTTGTTCTTTTAAGCCATAATGTGTGCGGGAAAGTGCATCTATTTCACAAGTTCTGCGCTGGTGAGTTCGGAGCTCCCGACCGAGCGTTTCAGCCGGCCGCCATCTTCCTCCCTATAGAATGACATTGTTGCCATAATTAGTCGCCACACTACCTGGCACCAAAAGGACAAGTGAATTTCTTTTTACAGGGCAAGCAGATTTATGAAGCAGCCTGTCCCATGGGCAAGCAGATATTTTATTAAATTCCACACCCCTGAGTGGTTGTACAAGGCTTGGTACTATCATGGCTAGACTATGGGAACTCCCTATCGTTGGGTTGTCCAAAGTCTGTGATTAAGAAAACTCCAAGTGATCCAAAATGCGGCTGCTCAAATTCTTCTGGTAATCCCAAAGCATCAGACAGCTTTGCCTAGCCATGCTACATTGACTGCCAATACAAACAAGGATTCAATGTAAAGCTTTGTGCCTGGCCCACCATGCATTGCATAGGAAGGGGCCACAAATTATACAACATTTGATTTATACCACAAGAGATTTAAGATTTAGGAGCTTAAATGTGCTAGTCATCCCAAGGGTCAAAAAGGCCAAGTGTAGGGGGTGCTCATTAGTATACTTCATCCCCAAATTATGGTATTCCCTACCGTCAGTACTTAGGCAGAATGACCATTTACTCAGATTCAGGAAACATCGTATAGCATACTTGTTTGTGTAAGCATAACGTCATAGACGTCTGGCGGTACTGGAAAACCAGTCAGGCAGCCACACGCTTTAGAAATGCCTTGAATTGAATTAAAAGTATAGTTGATGCACACTTGACCAAGGCTTGAACTTCCCTTATGAAAAAGCCGCAATTGCCAATCTAGAGGTACCCATGGTTCAGCTTGCTCCAAATAGTGATGGCCATGGAGCTGCCTCTGACGTCGGTGAAGTATGCACCCCTGTGCAGCTAGGCAGTGGCTGTCCCTAGGCTTGAGGGTGCCTGATTTATTGACACAACATTAGCAGGACGAAGACTAGGCCAACAGTTCTGCCGGACACCATCATCTGGTGGCCGACAACATGATAGGGACTACACTATAGAATTTACTGTGGGGACGTCTAGCCCACACTAGGAATTACTCGACACAGAATACTTTCTCTTGGTGCTCCCAGAAGACTGCCCACACTGGGTAGTATGACCGTGATCAAGCATAGAATTGCGACAGCTTAACTTCCAGATGAAGAGCTGCTCTGCTGCTGTCTCCGTCTCCAGAAGCTCTGACAGGTGCATACACAGCTACCATGAAGGAGGAACCTTTGGTGCTATGGGAAACCCGATCCAAGGAAATGTGCAACAAGTCATATCTTTGTCGGCTGGTCAGAGGGTGTTCATCACCAGATTGTCCCTATCATCCGTGTCTTGCCTGAGCTTGTAGTTGATCATGCACACATATTGGAGAGATGTATTGGGCCTGGCGCTGGTAGGCTAGTCCTTTTATTAAGAAGGTTGGTACATGTTGCCCTCATCTTATCATATTGGAAATCACAAAATGCCCCTTGCCTAATTCTGGTTACCTACTCCATTCCTGCGACGACAGCTATACTGTTTGTATTGCACTCATTCACTACTGCCCTAGAAAAATCCCACCTGTTCACAATCCTATCACTACTTTCATCCTCTACAATTGATCCTGACATACATGAGGAAATCTATCAAAGACTATGCTCGGGTCCTTTGTCGCTCTTCCATGTTGACCCACAGAACTTCTAGACAGTTATTTTTAACCACATCGGTGCGGTACGATTTACTGCCCGGTGCTGACCCCTACTGGAAATGGGTGTTGTCATGACGGAACGGTTCCGTCATGAGCACAGCTCAACCGATGCTCATGACGGAACCGTTCCGTCATGAGCATCGAAAGGGGTTAACACTGCCCACTCTTGCACTAAATCAAATTCCAAGTAACAGTACGCCAATATGCCAGAAGTAACTCCGGAAAGTATACTGAAGGAAATTACAGTAATAGGATCCAACATTAGCACTTTCTATGGACATATAGACTGAACTGACGTCCCTGAGTGCAGACTTTGGGTCAATTTATCAGATTGGGCTCCCCCAGAAAGTGACTCGAGGAAGTTGAAATACTTCTACACCTGCAACCACACTGGAGGGACCAAGTATGGCAGCTTCAAAGAAAAATCATTGATCACGAGGAGCACTCGTGCAGACAACATCCATCTATAGGAAATTCTGAAAAGATGAAAAAAGGAGACGTGATCACCTTTCTGAGTTGCTTCTTCCTCCTCTCTCAAACATGCCCTTTTCAGAGCCTTTTAAATTGCCAGCGGGCTCACAGGTTTCGAACTAAGAATTTAAAAATCCTAGACAACCCCATACCAGTAATAGCATGTCTGCTGAGGCACGAGCATATTCAGGCTAAGAAAAAATAGGGACTCTTGTCCCTTGAAAATCTTCATATCCAAACAGACGTTTATAAAGCGGAAGAAATTCCTGGCAATCTATCCACAGCTGTGGCAAGGGAACGTGAAGTATGACCATCTCAACCCCGCATCGATTACTGACAATTAATTAAAAAACCTCAAATCACAGAACCAGAACTCTGCTTAGATTTTCTGGATAATATTACCATATCTATAGATGAAGCGGCTCCCTGAACCAGGAGAGGCAGATTTGACACATAACAAAGACTGACTTTGAAGGTAATTCTTGGATTCACCATCGGAGACATCAGACCGGGATAGCCTCAACCATATTGTGGACTATTTGATAAGAAATCGATCTAAAGTCAACCTCCCCCTGAAGGAACTGTCATTCGGATTAACTAATGTAAGCCTGCAGCCTTTTATTTTGTTTTTCGTTGCCATGGTGCTAGTTTAGGATCTTACTTTTTGGTTTTCTGACGATTTTTTTCATATTATGAGGCTGTTGCTCCAGCTTAATTTCCTCAGCTCATGGCCTCCACATAGTTACATTGTTAATCAGTGTCTCCTTATTCCTTCTTGGCATGGTTTGGGATAATAGCTTGTCCTCCTTCTGTGGACTTTGGCCTTGAGCTGCCCCCATCCTCCTTCAGCAATTTACACTTTCTGAATGGCTTGTTTCTTTCTCAACTCGATACAGTCACAAATTGACTGCTTTCTTCTGCATGATTCTCTCACACAAGTGACCTACACTGAAATCCTTTTATGCATGGAGGGGGTTCTTGAACCATTCTCGTATACTGTTAGACCTTCACTATGCCACCCTGTACTCACCAGACAGTACTGGCAAATCCTGCTTATAGGATGCTGGAGTGAAAAAGCACCTTGAACTCTCATGCCCACATAAAGATTGGTTTTGCTATTCTTAATTTAAGCATCCGGATGTATAAAAGAGTCCTCGCTAGAGAAGAGGAGAGTTACGTGTAAATACAGTTTACCAGCATTTCTCACGGAGGTGATGGCCTGGATGAACTCTTAATTTTCTGAAGCTCAACACAGAAAAAACTGAGGTTGTTGAGTTTGGTCAGAAACCCTCAGTATGGAGCCAACTATGGTGCCCTCCGAGCTGGCACTTGCCCTGTCCCTGTGTCTAAGGCCAGGAACCTAGGTTTCCTGATTGACAAAGACTTAACACTTGCCCCACAAATTAACCAAGTCACCTCGACTTGCTTTTTTTACGATGAAGGTCCAACGAAAAATCCTTCCTTTCATTCCTTTCTCACTAAGGAAAACAGTAGTAGGAGCTTTGGTTCTGTCGCGAGTCGATTATTGTAATGCCCTGTACTTGGGAGCTGGCACAAGACAGTTTTCCAAACTTCAGTCAGTACAGAATGCGGCCGCTCGAATATTCCTGGACTTACCCAAACATCATCTGACGTCCAACGGTATAAAGCAGTTGCATTGGCTTCCAGTTCGATGACTAATGGACTTTAAGGCCCTCTTCTTGGTGCACAAAGTTCTGTATGGAGGAGGAGCGGCAGATATCAGGCTCCATTTTTGTCTGTACGTGCAATCACGCTCCCTTACGTCCTGTAAGATATGATTGGTATGTCTCTCCAAAACAACAAGAGTCAGATGGGGAAAAAAGAGATTTTCATTCCAAGTGGCTAAGCTCTGGAACTCCCTCCCAATACAGATGCGACAACAACCCAACAGGACTCTATCAGAAAAACGTTGAAAACCTGGCTTTTTGCAAAGACCTAGATCTGTTATGCTGCACCATTCGCGCACACAAAGCTAATTCAGTCAGTCAGTCTCTATAACAAGAAGAATTCGAATCTTGAGTCCAGCAGTTACAGAATCAGGATAACAAGTGCAGCTAACAAGACACAATTGGAGAACCTTGGATGTAAAGGGAAAGCCTGTTTTCCTTGGAGGCCGGATTGGAAAAATATTGTCTGCCTAGGTGAATTGGACAGGTCTGCAGCAAAAATAAGAAAAAGGCAGCAGGGTCATGCAGCTTTTCTATGGCATTCTAGGGCTTATGTCTCTCTGTCTCTTTGACACACAGCAGAAGTCAGCAACACAAAATTACAGACACAATCAAAGAAGGGCGGCAGCAGTTCATGTTTCATAAGTGCCAAATAGATGTCACTTGCAGGGGAGTAAGTGTTTACCGGTACATTACAGGATAAAGGCAGTGCAAAAGTTAACACAGAGCATGATGGTAGCATTTATCGTTTCACTTGTAGACCTACAGAGTAACAGCAATACAAGCTGCATATAACCACACATGGACAGCAGCAGTAGAAGCTTCACACACAGGCCTGGTATGTCGGGCTCGAGCAGCAGTGCAAGCTTATCACACATGTACTTAACCCCTGCATGAATTGCAGCCATGTGCTTCACATATTCTTCACTCCCTCACCCATCGAATGCTGCCCTGCAAGACTCTAAATAAACTTGAAAGGAACAGGTATGTTGATCATTAGAATCCTCGACACACGATTGGTAAGTAATTATCAGATTATTTGTGATTAAAGTTTAGTTTCAGGGTTTTTGAATTAAGCTGTATCTTGTACTGAACTTTCTATTTGCAGTTTGCCTTTGCCTAGTGTCTTGAAATTGGTGTCTTTGTTTCAGGTACACAATTGAGCAGTCACATCAACAGGGTAGTCAGTCACCCCACACTGCCTGTTACCATCACTGCCCATGAAGATAGACACATCAAATTTTTTGACAATAAAACGGGTAAGTGTGAGTGCTTGAACATTGTTATTTGTTGCTGTCTGTCTACTATCACATCATTTTCTTCTTTACATCCATAATGCGCAACAGCCTTGGTTGAATGTTGCTTTATACCCTCTAATGGTAGCCCCTTTACTATTTAGTGATTTACCGCTACCTCAGCTTATTTCAGCTGGCCTAGTATTCACAATTAATGTGTTTATTGCTCCCAAATTGTTCATGTTTTTAATTTGCTTTAAAAATTATTCTAATGTTTGCCCTTAGTAACTGCTGCAGTACTGTTCAAGGCACCCCACCAACCACTAACAAGTAATTGTTTGATGAATGGGGGAAGCAAGTGATTATTCATGTAGACTTGAACCTTTCTTTATAGTCTGTTAATCATTTGTGAATCGTCCTCTTCAAGTGACTGTGGCTGCTGATGAATAAAAATATGTATCTGATAGACTTTTAGCTACGGATTTCTTACCTTAGAATTATCCCCTGGTATAAGGCGGCGCTGAGCGCCTGGGATTTGTGGAAAAATCTGCAGAAACTGTGTCATATCCCTAAGATAAATCTATATACCCCGCTGTGGAACTCAGGTTATACACCAAATTTGAGTGTGGATGGGGCCTGGAAATGCTGGGAGCAGCTGGGTATTCAGACTGTGGGTGATGTGATGTTGAATGGAAGCATTGTCAGCTTCGACTGGATACAAGAGAAGTATGGTCTCCCCAACGATCAAATCTTTAAGTATCTCCAGGTTACACAAACACTTAAAACTGTTATTTTGGATATCTTGCTCGAGTCATACTGCCCCGTGCTGGGGTATTTGCTAAGAGGAGGAGATAGGATTAGTAGTATATATCAAGCCCTTATTGAAAAATCCCCTGATGATCTTGAGAAGCAGGAGGTCGCCTGGGCAGTTAGACTTCAAGATCCGGATACTGACCTTGATAAGGCCCTGAGTTTAGATAAGCAGGTACTTCGATCTTCAAATCTGAAGGTTCAGCATTTTAAAACACTTTTTAACCTGTACTACACACCATCTAAGCTACATGATTGGGGCATGAGGATTGACAGCAATTGCCCTAGGTGCCGGAAAGGTCCAGGAAGACCTATTACATATGTTTTTTCACTGCGAGCAGCTTAGCTTGATTAAAATCGAGATAGAGAAATTTTTAGAGGGGCTGCTAGGCTTAAAGATCTCCCTAAAGATCTCCCTATCCCCGACAATAATGATCCTTGGGAGTGATAGCAAAACGGCCCTCTTGAATAAAGAAACAGAGGCTTTTATCTCTCTAGCTGTTGCCGTTTTACGTATCCTACTCTCAGCCGCTTGGAAGGATCCAAATCCCCCAACCTTCCAAATGTGGCTGACCAGGCTTCTTGGTGTTCATAACATCGAATCCACTCTATATTTTTATAAGGGTAAGAAAAAGCGTGATTTTGGAAATAAGATATGGGACCCCTTTGAAAATTGGAGAGAGAGGCAGTTATAATTAATCGGTGATGAGTATCTTATATGTATAATTATTCTTATATGTAACCACCTATCTATTTCTTATTGAATGTCTGGTTTTATCTATGATGCTTTTATGCTTATCGAAAATTACTATGAGATAATGGATCTTTCCGTATTAAGCTGTATTTGTTTTCTACCAATGAATTTTCAATTAAAAAAAATAAAAAAAAATAAAAAGAATTATCCTCAGACATGAGTGGATCCGGACATTTTTCATGAGCAGCACCCCTGCACAGCAGTAGGTGGCGTCGATCGGCTCCACTAAGCGTTGTCCACGCCAGAAGTGACGTGCGTGGTGCCTGTATAGGCACCACCCGAGCGCGCTGATGTTCATTTTTAGGTCGAGCTGACGTTAGCATTCATGCGAAGCATGAATGCTGTCAGCTCGACAACTATTGTGATCAGTATTTAGGAGAGTGGACACCAAAGTGTTACGAGCTTTTTCAGTCTCGGATTTCACCTCGGGAGCGCGCAGCATTGTCTGCAGTGGCAGTGTCAGTTTCGCTTTTTTATTACTTTCGTTTTTCCCGAGGCTGGCTGAGGCTGGCTTGGAATGAACAGGCTTGCCCCTGCGCATGCGCAGAGTAACTCACAGCCCTTGCTTTTACAGACGCAGGCAGGCAGCCCCCACCCCTCTGCATGCACGCACGCACGCACACACAGGCGAGCGCATGCACACGCAGGCACACACATACAGGCACACAGACACTCGCTCACACACACACACCCCCCTCCCCCCACAGTCACACACACGCACGCACACACACATACATACAAAGCCCGCCCGCACTCGCGCGCGCACATGCTTTTCAAACGCCCCCCTCCCCCCTCGCCGCTCCCCCGTTCGGCAACGCACTCACCGGCTTCCTTCGTGCGGCGGCTCTCCTCAGCTGCAGGGCCCGGCAGCAGGACTCTTCTTCCCTCCTTCGGCACCGGGGCGCAGGGTAGGCTCCTGCCTGCTCCGGTGCTCCAAACACGGCGGCTCCGTCCAATCGCGGCTCTTCCGTGAGAGGCGGGGTAGGCTCCCGCCCCCCTACTTCCTGTTTCCTGTTGTCGCGCCGGCCTGCCTGACTTCCTGGTCGCAGGCCGGCAGAGTGACGGCGGTGATTGCGGTATGTATTTAGTTAGTTATTTATGCATTTTTATATAGCGCGGACTTTACCCGAAGGCGGTATTTATTTATTTATTTTTTTGGGACGCTGCGTGCTGTCCCGCACCACCTCCTGCTGCATTTCCTGCTAGTCGGCGCCCGTTGCTGTTGACAATTCTTTTGCATGTCCTATGTGAAAGCTGCAGTATTTGTCTTTGGTCAGTATTTGACACTTACTGAACACTGTTTTTACGTCAAGAATCCACTTGATAACATTGCACACGTGTTTTGTATTTTAAATTTGCTCCTCGCAAACAGCATGCACGCATTTAAAACTAGTTCTTTATGTTTTTCCTTCTGTATTTCTTGCTCTCGTTTTCTCGCTCCCTCCTACAAACTTAAGTATCGGCCCTTGCACTGAGTTCTTCCTTTCTCCACCTCCCTCTGTGCCCCACCAGGTCATTATTTACCACATTGCAATATACTTTTTCATCGCAGTTTCCAATCATTTTAGCTCTTGCTCCTAATGCAGCTGTCGAGTGACCTTTTGTAGTCAACGTAAAAAACAGATTTCATAACAACTGTTGAAAGGGGCTTAGGCGTCACCCACATACATGTTGGTTGCCTTGAGTAGCAGGACATTGTTGCTTATGGTCTCAAGCCAGTGATCTTGGCTGTGTGCCGGATCTGTTTATGTAAAGTTAAAGGCAGTAGGCCTGAGATATTTGTTGTGAAAATGTTTGTTTTTTCCCAAGATTTTCATACGCGTAAATTCTTGTGGCCTAGTGGACGTTGGTAAACCACTGTCATTCTGGTTCTGTACAGTAAGCAAAGCAGGTTAAGGTGCAAACTTTTCGATTTTCAAGGGGAGAGGATGTAGCCTTATGGTTAGAGCAATGCAATAGGTCTTGCATTATTAAAGTTTGAGCTAATGGCATTGTAAATGACAATGCCTTTTATTCATTTGCATTGGTGCGTAAACAAGCACTTTGTACTTCTAGTCCATGCTTATGAGAAGCAAGGCTGGCAGTCTCTTTTACTGCCAGCCTTGCTCATCTTAAGGAAGGACTATACGTTCAAAGTGCGTGTTTATGCACCGATTGCAGCTTTTAAAAACAAATGAATAAAAGGCATTGTCATTTACAATGCCAATAGCTCAAACTTTAATAATGCGAGACCTATTGCATTGTAAATGCTTGTTTTCTTTTTGTGCCAGCCAGCACCGATTTGGAGAGACCTACCCTGTCTGCTGGGCTTCCCTTTGTTTTTTGTTAGTGTTTTGTTGAGAGTTCTTCGCCTGGTGTTTCAGGGATGTCCACTAGGAAGACCGGCTTCAAGCCCTGTGGCACCTGTCATCAACAGATGTCCGTGACGGACGCACATCTTGTTTTCCTCTTGGACTGCGACCACAACACGAAGACTTGAGGCGATTTGTGGCGTCATGTGCGCCAAGGTCAAGAGGGAGTGGTTCCTCAAGCTCCTTGCTGCCTCACGAGCGTCCCTGCAGCGGTCTCGGTCCCGGTCAAGAGGAAGTTCCCCAGATTGGTCGCAGATTCCAAGATCGATGTCACCTTCCAAGTTGTTGGGCCACTCTGTAAGTCCCTCAAAAAAAAAGATAGTAAGAAGTTGAAGTGGTCTTGGACTTCATCTCGGCCGACGAGGGAGCTTCGACTTTTGAGGCCTGTCTCCGCGGTTGCACCAGTGCTTGGGTTGGCTCCACACTTCTCTGATTTTCCGTCTGCTCGCCCAACCGTCGCTCAACTCCAAAAGTTTTATGGGTACCGGTTATGTTATTTCCATTTACAGCGTGTGCGGCTACTCCAAGGAGGGTCCCGATGCGAACCATGAGGAGCCACAAGACCAATTTATGCAAATAAAAATGTTTTCAGCTTCTTTTTAAACAGAATGGGATCTAGTATGTTCCGACGATCAAATGGCAGTGCATTCCAAGCTACTGTGGCTTTCGAGGCAAGGGAACTGCCTCCCATCCTTTGCATTCAGAAGCGTGGGACCAGGGCCAGTAGTTATGATGAAGAGTGCAGATATCTCGCCGGCACATAGAAAAAAAAATGCTTTTGTTCCTCGTGGGTGCTAATCTCAGCGGGGCCCACACTCAACGAAGAGATCTGTGCGAATCAACAAGTTACATTTCTGCTTACTACCTGAGTGGCTCAGCCTTTCATCATCCGGACGTTCACACAATGAAGTTGGCAAATAAGTGTGTTGTAGTCTTGTGGGTACGTTTTTGCCTATATAGCATCCACCTACGGGACGTACCCTGAATTTCTCCAACTGACTACTGTGTGATCCTCTGCGCATTACCACAAACCAAGAGCCAACAATATCAAAGCGTCAGGCGTGTATCTCCGAAAGAAAACCTCGCACACTGAAATTCCCGCACAGACTTCTCATGACCTCTGCCGCCCTTGTTCCTAAGGAAAACTTTGCTTGGCAAACCCCCTTGGAAAACTGATATGTGAATCACTACTCGCTCTACTACTTACTCTACTACTCACTCTCTACTAGTCACTCTACTACTCACTCTCTACTAGTCACTCTACTACTCACTCTAGTACTCTCAACAACTCTATACTACTCACTCTATCAATTACTCTATTACTCTCTAGTACTCATTCTACTACTCTACTACACTCTCTACTCCTCTACTACGCACTCTCTACTACTTACTCTCTACTACACACTTTCTACTACTCTCTACTCACACTACTAATCACTCTATCTACTACTCTCTACAACTCTAACTCTATACTACTCGCTCTACTACTCTACTCTCTACTACTCATTCTCTACTACTCACTCTCTACTTCTCTCAAATCACTATACTACTCACTATCTAATACTAACTCTGCCACAACTCTTTATTACTCACTCTGTACTACTCTACTAACTCATTACTACTCACTCTAATACTCTCTATTACTCACTCTCTACTACTCTCTAGTACACTTTACCTATCCGTCAGGACACTGAAACATTTCTGAACTGAGGATCAATTTTACGGTCATATATTCTGGTCAAAGTGCATGTTTTACAGACAACCAAAGAATACAACTGTTTGCGTATCTACGTCTCTAGGAGAGCGCACAGTGGTCACATTTAAGCATCTGGGCCTCCTTTAGAATGGCATATATGCCAGAGAGTCCAGAAACGGATAACTGCACAATTACCCCACCCCACTCCCGTGGAAGATACCCACACCTCTTCCTCTACCCGCTCACTCTTAGTGAAGTCAAACCCCATCACTATTGCTTTTCTTGTTAGAGGAATATGCATGCATCCTGTTGTATCTCGTCTTGCACCTCCACACTTTTCTTGCACAGGCAGCGAAATGCAATGCAATAGGTCTCGCATTTGCGAGAGATTAAGCTATTGCCAAAATAAAAAGTTTGACATTTACAATGCCAAAGGCGAGACCGTTGCATTGTAAATGCTAGTTTCCATGGTGACACCTAGGTACGTAAATGCATCATGAGTATTGTGTCTTCCATGGTGATTTTCCCCTTAAATGATCAATGTTTATTAAAAATCATGAACTTAGTTTTGTCTGCGTTGATCTTAAGCCCTCATAGTGTGCAGAACTCTTCTAACAAGACCAGCGGCGCTGTAGTCCACTGGGGATGTTGGAGATGATGAGGATATCGTCTGCAAACATAAGTATGGGGATCTTGGAGCCAGTAAAAGATGGGGCGTCAGTTGGTGCTGGGCAAAAAATTTAACAGCCTTGTTAATGAAAAGGAAGAAAAATGTGGGGGCCAAAAAACCCCCCTGCTGCACACCCTTGTCGACCCAGAATCTATCTGTGATTTCTCCCTGGGCACCCCAACGTATATGAGCAAAATTGCTCTTGTGGAGCCGCACTAAAATGGATAGCCGATTGGCTGGCATACCTAGATCCCGCAGGACCTCCCACAGTTTACTTCGAGACACTAGTTTAAAGGCCAATTTTAAATCTACAAAGACTGCATATATACTGCCTTCGCCGAGCACCACTGTCCTCCAATATATCAAGATAAATCTAAAAACTTGGTCTACTGTGCTGATATGGGCCCGAAAACCAGCTTGCTCAGGGGTTATAATGCTATTATCATTGGCCGATTCATGTATCTTTCCCAGTGCAAGGCGTGCCACCACTTTTTGAATAGCGCAAATAAGACTAATGGCCCAGTAATTCGTTGGCTGTGATATGTCCCCCTTCTTGTAAACCAGGATAATCTCGGCCCCCATCCACGAATCTGGTATGAGGGCACCTTGGCCCAGCCGTTTACTAGTAAGGTTATATACCTACATCCACCTTTTTCTATCATGTTTAAAAACATCTGCAGGGATACTGTCAATACCCAGTGTTCTTCCCCCGTGATTGCATTAAGAGCAACCCTAACTTCCGAGGGTTCAAATGCCAGGCTCATCATCTGCGTAGATGTCCTCGTTAGGGGACCAGAGATCCCTACTTCTTCCCCTGAATACTGCAGATCAAAGTGCTTTACCCAAAGGTCAGGGGCTATGTGATTTTCTGGTGACAGGGGTTGTTCCCCGCTGACTCATTTTACAAGGGCCCAGAAATGTTGGAGATTTCTTCTTGTGTATGCTAGCCTCAATTCCTGCCACTTTTGCTCATCCCATTCACGTTTTGCTTTGCTCTGTACAGTTCTATAGGCATTCCTTACTTCCCTTATGGAATCCCTGTTGCGAGTTCTGATGGCTACCCCTAAGGATTTACAGGCTCTACTACATTCTATTTTTGTACCAAGTTTGTTTCTTTTGCTTGAGAGTACCTCTGTTATTGCAGGCAGGGCCGGCTCTAGAGCGGTGCTACCGCACTGGGCGCCACATTCTGGGGGCGCCATTTGTGCATGCACTTTAAAAGTACGCTCCTCCGGGAGTTCAGAGTGTGTGCACAAAGAGTGTTGCCTGGTTGGGCTTTGCCTATTCCCACTCAAATGGGCCACATTTTCCCATTTGTACACTTAAAAAATTCCTCTGCTCGTTCGTCAAATTTGAGTTGATACTCGCCCTAAATTAAGTGAGTGCTGGCCTGATGCTGCAGCTGAGGGGAGCCGAAAGTCCTGGGAGGTGCAAGGGCATGCGAAGCAGGCAGCTAACAAGGGAATTGTGGGAAGCTTAGTTTACCCATAATTCCTGGCCACCGTTTCCTGGCGCACAAAATTCCCCAGTTCCTTAAGTTAACTTGCGTGCTGGGAAATGGTGCAGCTTGCAGAGCTGGCCTGCAGCTTTCCGCTTTGCTATCCAAGGGGCTTTAGAGGATTTATTCATCACTGGTAGGTCGGTTTCTGTGCTACTTTCGTACATGGAACTTACTTCATTCTTCCAGATTGCCTAAGAGTATAACTGCTGCTGGAGCTACGAAACTCGCAGGTTGGCACGGGCTCCTGCTTGGCACCGATGGCATTTACACATTGTGAGACAAAAGTAATCCCCCGCTCTGCAAACCAGCCTTTTACCCTAGGCTCTTGTGTTTTTTCGAAGTACAAACTTCCTCTCAAATGATTGTTTTTTTTTGTCTATTTGCGCCGTTGTTATGGGTGCTTGTAAAATACCGTAGCATCCACCAATAATTGGCTGGCACGGATCTTCAATATGTTTATCAGCAACGCGCTCCATGTTCCAACAAACTAGAGGAGGGTTATGGTGCATTAGTCCAGTTTGTTCAGTGGAAGTGAACTAAAACTACAATGTCCAGCATGCACGTGTTTAAAGAAAGCTGCGGAATGGAACAGCCTTTAGGCTCAGAATTTAGTGAGGATGAGTGATGAGCATGAATGTTTCCATTTTTGGGGACGGACAGGCACATGTAAGGAACTGTGGGGGAGAATCAACGAAACCCTGCGCAACTTGTAACACGAAGGTCATACAGAAAGCTCAGTGGGTTACTGCGTTTGACATGGATATCTTTTTGCTACTGTTCGTGCATTATAATCCTTCTAAGAGCTACAGGCAAACTGCAAGGCAAAGGATTAGAACTTTTTTCCTCCAACTTTTATTAGTCTAAGTTTGCTAAAAAATGGTTCCTTTAGGTAGTGAAACATTCTTATTAGTATAGATAGCACCAGCCACTGAATTATGTTTTAAATCCTGAGTTTGTTTCTCCAGATCAAGCACTCTTAAAAAATACTGCCCAGCAACAGGGTGGCACACCTTGTAGCCCTTTTTGTCTAATGTAACAATTCCTATACATTGATTCACACACTTGTATGATTCACTGTCTCTACATAGCATTAGTTTAATGTTAAGCACTCTGACAACTTACAGTACGATGAGAGTGGTGCTGTAAATAAAATAAATGTGAAAAATAGGCTATGGAAGGATGAGGGGCACTGTTGTTTCCTGGCAGTGAGGGAATCTGTGGAGTGGGTTCTGGGGGTGCCAACAAAGGCTTTCGCACTGGGCACCACCAATGCAAAAGCCAGCCCTGATTGCAGGGTATTTGGAAGTATGGCCGAACTCTATCACATAGCAAGGCATGGATGGTAGTAACTAGTTCTATTGGTTGGCCCTTATCACAGAGACCTTCTAGAGTATTGTGAGAAAGTGGCTCTAAATATACTGGAACAGAATAAGGTACAGTGTGTATAGAGTACACAAACCCCCCAGAGGTATAACAGAGGTTAAAGCCAGGTGTGACCTTACTCTCTAAAGTGGTAGCTTGGTCGAGCACTAAGGCAGTACCCGAGAACAGTGTAAAGCATTTGTTGTACACACTCAGTCAGCAAAAGGTTTCACACACTCAGACTGAACTCCAGGCCAATTGTTTTTAAATCAAAGATATAGATGTTTTATTTCTAGAACCAACAGTTATCAAAATATACTACTCATAATATGAGAGGTCTCAGATGAGTACTTTGCAGAAAGGCAATAAACTTTGTGTACACAAAAGGTACAGGGGTTGCAGTAGGCAACACAATTCTAAACACACTGTTCGAGGCATATGAGCTGCAGATTACACACTGTGCATATATGGTCACCTAGTGTTGGGCCCGGATGTTTGCAGTTTGTTTTTGTTGTAGAAAAGTCTTTGGAAGTAACGGGATAGGTGACTCCTCCTTTGGATGATACTGCGCATGGGTATCGGCTCCATCCCCAGATTGTTTTTTTCTGCCACCGGGCTCGGATGTATTTCCAGTGCTCCGTGTTGGAACCGAATTCCTTTGGCGCGCAATCCTCACCAGCTTCTATAATTTAGTTTCAAACGCGTTTCCAGTCGACGCTACTCTTCAACACCGAGGACTTCGATTCCGGTCTTCGACGACGGCATTCGGGCCTAACTAGGCCCCGACTCCAACTCATGGAAAGGACGCCATTTAAAAAGTGTCCTCAATGTGGATCGAAGTTTACCCACACCGACCTTCATGAGGTGTGTAACCTTTGCCTCTCCCCGGAGCACGAGGCCAGAGACTGTTCCGCTTGTACCTCTTTCCGCTCCAAGAAGACGATCCGGGACCGAAGAGCTAGGAGAACAATGGCTCGATCTTCTGCTTCGATTCCATACGACATTTTCGCAGAGGGCGTCGACGTCCCAGAACAACATGGTGTCGACAGCAACTCTGAGGCAGAAGATTCCGATGTCTAGGACGTCACTCCAGGACAGTGGGTCGAAAGTAAGACCGTTGACACCGACCCTTCCTCGCCACACCCAAAAAAGGCTCCGGTCACACCCTCGGGTGCACACCGAGACAAGGCTTCTACTGCCCCACCTTCGGGCCCGGCTAAGAAGCTACCCAACCCTTCAGGCGACTCGGGCTCGAGACGACCTCCCCACTGTGCCGGCGCACACCTACCAGCACCTAAAAAGACATCAGCTGCTACGCCGACATCTAAACAAACAGGCATACCGCTACCCCCTCGGCACCGAAACCAAGGTCGGAATCAAGCAAGCAGCTTCGGATCCGAAAAAACAACCGGATCCGAAAATGTAATCGGAACTGAGAAAATCATCGTAGCCGAAAAAACATTCAGAGCCGAATAAGACTCCTGCTTCTCCTGTTAAAGACATTGCCAAAAAAAACAAAAGAAGCCACTTCGGTGCCGAAACCTTCCTCCGCACCATAAGATCAGCCTCTTGCAGAGGACTTATTTCAACCAGACCCTGCACAAAAGTCTCTCGTTAAAGATCCAACCACTGGAGGGGGCGCTAGAGGGCGCACTAGCTAATGGCCGCACCTCTGTGAGGCTCTGGCTGCCTGGCCAGCATTATCCTGCTTTAATCCGCTTTGCCTGCAGATGGATGCCTGAAGATTGCACCGCTGCTGGATACACCCGAGCTGCGGCGCCGGTCCGAATCTGGAGAAGATCCGAACTCCGGGACCCGAGTTGTGGCGCCTTGAAGAAGCCCCGAGGTGCGTTGCTGCGGCGGGCTGCTGACCGGGACCGGGAGCTGTGCCACTTGAGACCGTGGCTTCACACGAGGCGGCTAGGCCTCGGCATCGCGTAACCCGGCCAGACCTGCGGGAGGCCTGCTGAACGACTGGCGGAGGTGAGTCTCGCCCCCCCCCCCCCCCCCTGAGAACGCTGCATTGAGGGGGAGGGCTGATCATCGCTCCGGCTCCCCTTCTGCGGCGGCGGACGGACGGGTGTCTGCACCCCTGATCCCGGCGGAGGCTGCAGCGGGCATTCCCGAGGGCACAACCCTTCACCTGGAGGACTCCCCCCGGACCAAGTCGGGACAATAGCTGCGCCTACACACAGCGGCCTGGGGCACCACTGGCGATTGCGGTCCACTACGAGCGGTGCCCCGCCGGCAGCTACAGCTGGGACATACCCGCACTGAACTCGCCCTCCACTGCTCTTCTTTACCCGAGGTGCTCCTGCTTTGGCGGGCTGCTGTGCTGTGCCCCAGGGGGTAGCGACACGCCTGTAGGCGCGAGTGCTCCGGACTGAGCCGGCTCCCTGGACTGGTGGGGGCTGCCTATACCCTATTGATAGGCCGCTGCCACGGTTGTCTCTGGGTAATCATATTGGGGAACAACCTACACGAAGGCTCTGATCTCGGGGACTGGCGGGCCCGCCACTCTTTGCCACTACTGGGTGCCAACAGCTGGGTCGCCATGGGCAAGAACGATGCCAAGCAACCCAAACTGTCCTTCGAACCTGCAGCTTCAAAGAAACCAACACGTGGTACAACGGGCGCCGGGAGCTCCTCAGGACAGCCAAGCGCCGAGACCCCTCCTGCGGTCATGACACCTGAGTTGCGCCTGATCATAGAGGAGATGCGACAGGGCTTCGCGACTGTCGTGGATAAGGTGGATCGGCTGTCCTCCAGGATGGACGGCGTGGTGCAAAAAGTGGAGGTGCACGAAGAACGGTTATCAGAGGCGGAGCAACGCATTTCCACTGCTGAGGACACTGCCGCGACGCACGACACACGCCTCACCCGCATGGACAACATCCTCAGAGTGATAGCGGCGAAGAACGAGGAGTTGGAGGCGAGAAGTAGACGCAATAACATCCGCGTCACGGGGGTTCCGGAGTCCACCAACACTGGGCGCATGGAGGACTATGTCGAACGTATACTGCAAACGGCTGTGGGCAAGGAGGCCTTCTCGAGCCAATTCATAGTTGAAAGAGCGCACCGATCCCTGGGTCCGGCCCCCAAGCCAGGAGCACCACCGCGGCCTATCATCGCCCGGTTACTTAACTACCGTGATAGGGACGTTGCCCTTCGAGCTGCCCGCACACACCGGAATTTGTCTTGTGATGGTGTACAGTTTTCACTCTACCCGGATTTCACGCCCATGGTACAGGACCAGAGGAGAAAGTTCCTGGAAGTGAAAAAGAAATTGAGGGACTTGCAGATCGACTACGCACTTCTGTACCCGGCCCGGCTCCGGGTGACCCATCAGGGCAAACAACACTTCTTCACGAACCCACAGCACGCTGAGGATTATGTTAAAAGGCTTCGCACTGAAAGGAGAAACAGACGGAACGAGGGAGAGGATGAAGCGGGAGGGAATCCTGCTGAACAAGATGAATGAATCATAACGGCGCCCTCATGATGTTTATGCCACTCGCACCCTATCGCACTGCTGGAATAGGGGCTGGGCACTGCTGGCGGTGACATCGGAATCCCCGCCCTGGCTGCTCCGGGGTGGCATTCTCCTTCGTCATTTGATTTGGGTACCTACCTTTCTGCGCCATGGACCCCCAGCAGACTACTGGCCCAGCTGGTGCGCACTACTCCTTTGATTGACTAGCGCTTGGGACGCACGCACTGATGATAATGCAGGTGACTTTGCGGGTGGCAATTGGGAAAGGGACGGGGCCATTGAAGTTATTGTTGTTTTCTACAATTAGAGGGTTATGGGTCCGGAACTGATGGTCCTTTGTTGAGGCTTATATCTGCAGGACTACTATAAGCCAGGCACCACCCCTTCTTCTCTGTCTTCCCCATATGGTATATGCGGGAGGGGAGTGTTGGGGTGAGTGAACGTGTACCTCTGATGCCCCCAGGAGGGGATTCCCCACATGGTTTTACTATGGTTAATGAGTACGGGGTTTGGGAGGGGGGGAGGGATCGTAATACTGGCAAGTTTGGGTTGCTTCAGTGGGTTGGGGGAGGACATGGGGAGTGGGGTTTCTGTTACTGTGAACGGAGTGAGGAGGAATGTTCACTTGTTGGGGTGGGGCTTGTTGGGAGAATGAATGAATGTGCGGATGGTAGTCATGGCATGTGTGCTGGGACTGGACGTGCGGGTTGTGTCAGCATGAATGATCAGGAAAACCGACGGTACTGTGCGATGTGGTTTTTGGTACAGGATGCGGCACCACAGAGTGCCGGGACTCTTTGCACTTATTGTTTACAGGGATGTGATGATGAGCACGGGTGACCATACTTTGAATACTGTGTCTATAATATCCTGGAATGTCAGAGGCCTTAATGACCCGCGGAAATGTAGGAATGTGCTGGGGTACTTAGATAGACACCAGGTGCAAATAGCTCTGCTCCAGGAGACTCACCTTAATCCGCGATGCACCCCTAGGTTTGCAAACAGATGGGCGACTGTAAGAGAGTTTTCCTCCTATTCCACCTATTCCAGGGGCACTGCCATTTTGATCAATAAACGACTGACGTTCCAGAAGCTGGGGGCTCGGACGGATAGCGAAGGGAGATACGTGATCCTTTGGGGGAGACTGGGCACTGATGTAGTGATGCTCATAAACTGTTACGCACCCAACATCGACACACCTGGGTTCTTCTTGTCACTATGGGGACATGCACTTGAGGTCGAGGCCACACACGTAGTCTGGGGGGGGGGGGACTTTAATCTCTCCTTACACCCGGGGATGGACAGGTCAGACGGTAGCGGACAGTACAACACGAAAGCCAGAGAAGCGTTGCGGGGCATACTGACGGAAGCGGGATTGTTGGACAGCTGGAGACACTTACACCCGGGGGCTAGGGAAGGCACCCACTTTACCACGCATGCACGCTCGTGGGCCAGGATCGATTACTGTTTCATCTCACGGGGTCTGGCTGGTGGCGTCGCAAAGGTGCGACACCTGCCTCGCACATACTCGGATCACTGCCCTGTGCTGACTGTCCTGGAATTACCTGGATATGCAAGAGTACGCCCACTGTGGCGGCTATTCCCCTCGGCTCTCCTTGACCCGGTATTCAAACAAGAACTCGGGGAGGAAATCGAGGCCTTCTTCCCTAGGAACAAGGGATCTGTTGCTAAGGTCGAAACGATCTGGGAGGCTTTCAAGGTCACTGTGCGCGGTGTCACAATCTCTAAGAGCTGTGGCGTGTTAAGGGAAATAGTGCGCACGCTGACGAGTATTGAAACGGAACTCAAAGCGTTGGAGGCGGAGATGGTTGGAAACCCTTGCCCCGACCTAGCGATAGCATTCAGAGCCAAGTTATCCAAATTTGAGGAGGAGGCAGCCAGGGAAGCCAAATTTCGTGGCAAGTACTGGACGGCTCGACGCTATTGCGAAGGAGATAGGCCGGGAAAAGTGTTGGCGGCACTCACTAGGCACCAGCGATTTGCCACGCACATACTGGAAATCTCTGATGGAGAAGGCAGAACCTGTCAGGACACTAGGGGAATACAGGACACCTTCCTGCAGCATTATAAACGGCTGTATACCACACAACAGGCTGGAGAGGTTAACCTCGGAGGGTTCCTCGATGACATCGCACTGTGTTGGCTGAGTGATAGTGATAGGGCTTTCCTGGGATGTCCTTTCGAGATTGATGAAATCCGAGAAGCGATCATGTCACTAAGTAACGGCAAAGCCTCGGGGCTGGACGGCCTGCCAGACGAATTTTATAAATGTTACATAGACATAATGGCACCAGTGCTGAAGGAGGTGTTTGAGGAGTCGTTGGAGGAGGGGATACTACCGGGCTCTATGAGGGAGGTGGCGATCACTTCATTGCTTAAGCCAGGGAAGGACCCGAGGGATACCGACGCCTACAGGCCCTTATCGCTGCTAAACTGCGATGCAAAGATTCTAGCGAAGGTGCTCGCGACTAGATTATCCCTACTTATGACTACCCTGGTGCTGCCGGATCAATCTGGGTTCGTCCCAGGAAGAGCTACGTCCCACAACCTCCGCACCCTGTTCTCCCTCATACCTACCATCTCGCCGGATCTGCCGGTCGCTGCTGTGTTCCTGGACGCCACCAAGGCGTTTGATTCGGTGGAGTGGGGCTATCTCCTGGCCATATTAGGCAGGATGGGCTTCCCCCGGATCTTCATTGCCTGGGTGACATTGCTTTATACCTCTCCAGTTGCTAGGGTCATCGTCAACGGAGTGCTGTCATCGCAGATGCCAATCACGAGAGGGACTCGACAGGGCTGCCCATTGTCGCCCCTGCTTTTTGCCCTAGCTATCGAGCCCCTGGCTTGCAGGATCCGGCAGTTGCATAAGGACAGCGCCTTTAATTGCAACCAAAGACAGATTGGCATATCCCTCTATGCGGACGACGTTACCTTGTATGTGCGGCGCCCGCAAGAACACCTCAACCCCCTATTGAGAGAATTTGTATTATTTGGTGGCGTCTCCGGCGTGCACATCAATTGGAAGAAGTCGCAGTTCTTCCCCCTCACGCCCTCAGTGGCCCATTTCCCGCTTTATTACCCGCTGGAGTGGTGTAGTACGGACTTGAAATACCTGGGAATTGTTGTGTCACTCGCTAAGGAGGACACGGTCCGACTGAACTATGGGGTGGCCATCTCCAAATTAGCCGATACTGTAACTCGCTGGTTGGCCCTCCCGCTGTCGATGGCGGGAAGAGCCTCCCTGATAAAAATGGTCATCCTCCCACGCTTCCTATACCTTTTTCAAAATATACCCTATTACCCGGGGGCCTACTTCTTTAAGAGGCTTCGGTTTGAACTGCTTCGCCTATTTTGGGGCGGGAAGCAACCGCGCCTCAGCTGGAAAGTATTGACGCAACCGTATGACAGGGGCGGATTCGACGTGCCCGACTTGGAGGTGTATTACCTCAGTGCTCAGGCTCAACACGCTTACTATTGGATTAACCCCGCCCCCTTTATGCCTCAGGTTGCAGCTGAGGATTGGATAGTTCACCCGCTGCCGCTTAAGGGCATGCTGCTGGGCTTGCTTGGAGAAGTTGAGACGCCTGCCACCACTGTCACCTGTACCATGGACGCTTGGCGAAGGGTGACTAGATTACTGGACGCCCCCATGCTCTACTCACAGGCGATGCCCCTTTCCTATCATCCGAAGTTATCGCTCCTAACGGAAAATGGATTTCATTCCATGTGCAACCGCATCCGACTTCATACCTGGGGGGACTTGTTTCATGAGAAGCAGTTCCGCACTAAGGAACAGTTCTTTTGTGCTACTCCCCCGACGCCAATGGAGGTGTTTTATTACATCAGGCTCCGTCAGGGTATGAAGGAGATAATTCCTGGCTACCCGGAGGAACCGGGCACAGTCCTGCCGCTACACGTCGTGCTCTTATCGGACGGTAGACACTTGGTGTCGAAGCTATATTCGGCCATTCGAGAGCAACGCCCCCCTGTTCCGTCCAAGGCACGTACTGCCTGGGACTCTGACCTACCCGCTGCACTCACTGATGAACAGTGGAGATACTGATGCTCGGTTACTGCAAGAGTTTCCTCTAGTTGTAGACTGAAAATTATCCACTATAAATTTGTGCAGCGGTATTATTATACCCCAGTTCGGAAACTGCGATTTCGACTATCGGATGACGACAGATGTGCGAGGTGCCGTGCAGAGAGCGCAGGTTTCCTCCATTTGGCCTGGGAGTGTGGAGTAATACAGGAATACTGGGAGCAGGTTCATGCTGCGCTTCAGGTGATGATCGATGGCCCTCTTGCCCTTGAGCCAGTGGTGATGCTGCTGGGATATACCAAAAACGTTCCCAAATCGGATCGCAAGTTTGTCGATCTCGCACTCCTTCTTGCTAAACGGAGAATTGCATGCAGATGGGGAAGAGGGAGGGCACCAAAGTTTAAGGAATGGTTGGACGACCTCAAGTATTGCCAGGACCAACACGGCGTTTATGCGGACCTGATGCCTGCCCGCTGTAGACCCAGTGACTTCTGGTCCCCCTTGCAGGCCTACTGGTTGTCCCAGGCTGCCGGCAGCGACTCCTCTGGTGATGACGAGCCGATACCTGGCCCATGAGCGTATAAGTGCGCACTACACTGTACTCACTGTATTGCATTCCGCGCGATAGATTGGCCCTTGACCAGCAGAACTCCACCTTTCATTATCCTCCCATGAGTAGCTCCCTGGGATGCGAAGCGGGGCCACACATACTAGGCACACACATAACATATTGATACTCCAGGCGCCGAGGTTGGGTCACTGGGTGGGGATTGGGAGACTGCGGACTGGTGACATTACGGACTCCTATCTCCCTTGCCGGGGGGATGCCTAACTACGAGGGTGGGGAGGCCCCCCCCTCTGCTACTTGCACAGCTAGGATGGCGGGGGAATGGATACAGGCACAGTGGCTTATGACTCCGGAACATTATTGGAATTCATCTATGTTGTCCCTTACCCGGTGTAGATGATGTTTGTCCGCTGAATGTACCATAATCGATACTGTACAGGATTATTGATGCTGTTACTGTCATGACTCTGTGATGCACAATGTTAATAAAAAAGGTTTAAAAAAAAAAAAAAGATCCAACCACTGGCCGACTAACTTTAAGTTTAAAAAAAAGTGCCACTGGATAAACCTGCACCGGCTCCTCATCCAAAGGACATGGCTACATCCCTGCTCAGAGTTCCTTCCCCTTCTCCTCCACCTCTGTCATCACCACCTGTTCCCCTACCACAACATTCCCCTACATTCTCTATCGTACCACATGATGACAACAGGAATGATAGCTCTGATGACATAGGGGGTAATGCAGATGATCCATATATTCCTTCAGGCTCACCTGACCCGTGGAATGATTACAACACCCCAGATGTCCCAAATGGTCCTCAGGACGACATATACCCCTCTAGGCCTTCCCCACCAGAAGACAATATGGGCTTTAATCAGTTAGTACACAGAGCTGCACAGTATCACGGGTGGACATGCATAAAGACCTGGTAGATGAAGACTTCCTAATGGATACATTTGATAATGAACAACGGTCCTCATCCATTTTACCCATGCTCAAAGGAGTGATTAAGCATGCTCTTGAAGTCTTCAAAGACCTAGTTAGAACTCGGGTCATTGGCCCACGAATAGAGAAGAAATATAAAGCTGCACCTTCGGATCCAGCATATATTAAAGGCCCAGTTTCACTAGACTCGCTTGTGGTTTCCAATGCACGCAAAAGAGCAAACTCACAAACGTCAGGTGAGGCTCCCCCACCACATATGATCACACTTCAACAAGTCCTTCCGCTCCTGTTACAAAACGACTTCCTTGTCAATCTAGATCTCAAGGACGCCTACTTCCACATTCCCATTCACGCAGCGCACAGTAAATATCTCAGATTTGTGCTAGACGGCAGCACTACCAGTTCTAAGTGCTCCCATTCGGAGTCACAACAGCACAAAGGATGTTTACAAAATGCCTAGCAGTGGTAGCAGCACACTTAAGAAGACAGCAAATTCACGTCTTCCCATACCTAGACGACTGGGTCATAAAAGCCAGCTCATACAAACAATGTGTCCAACACACTCACACTACAATTCAACTGCTCCACAACTTGGGATTCACAGTAAATCACACCAAGTCACATCTGCAACCCTCACACATACAACAATAGCTCGACGCTACAATAAACACCCAATTAACACTAGCCTATCCCTCTCCAGCCAGGATAGCAAGTGTACAAACTCTCCTAACAAGATTCAAACCGCAACACTCGCTTCCAGCTCGAGTGTTCATGCAGCTCATAGGAATGATGGCATCTTGCATATTTATAGTACCTCACGCAAAACTGCAAATGCGTCCACTTAAAGAGTGCCTAGCGCACCAATGGAACGAGGCTCAAGGTCAATTAACAGGCCTAGTGTTGGTAGACAGTCTGGACCCATCGCTCTCTGCAATGGTGGAGCACCAAAAACCTTTCAAAGGGCCAACCGTTTCTAGAGCCAGTTTTCCTCAAATAATCATGGCAGCAGACACTTAGATCTCGGGCTGGGGAGCTCACCTACTGCATCACACTATGCAAGGCAGGTAGATACCGCAACAAAAGTTACTCCACATAAATCACTTGGAGTTGCTAGCAGTTTTTCTAGCCCTAAAAGCATTTCAAAAACAAATATCAGGCAAAGCTGTCTTAGTCCGCACAGACAATATGACAGCCATGTACTACATAAACAAACAAGGAGGGACACACTCTCTGCAGCTCTCCCAGTTAGCACAGCAGATATGGAGAGAGATGGGCTATACCACTAAAGATCTTTCTCTTAGCCCAACATGTTCCAGGAATACAAAACACCATGGCAGATCTGCTAAGTCGACAAACACAGCAGATCCACGACTGGGAACTTCACCCACAAGTTCTTCAACCATTCTTTCAAACGTGGGGACAACCTCAGATATACCTCTTCGCCACCCACGAAAATGCAAAATGCCCACACTTCGGCGCCAGATACCCACACCCATTGTCCAAAGGCAATGCGATATGGATGAACTGGTCAGGACAATTTGCGTACGGTTTTCCTTCTCTCCCACTACTTCCGTTAATGGTGTGCAAACAAACTACAGCAACATTCCCTAACACTCATTCTAGTTGCTCCAACTTGGGCCAGACAACCGTGGTACATCACACTGCTGTAACTATCTGTGATACCACACCAAAAACTAAGCCTTTCTCCAAGCCTATTAACACAGAACCATGGAGAGATCAGACACCCGGACCCAGCTCAGCTCAACCTAGCGATCTGGCTCCTGAAGTCATAGAGTTTGGTTACCTCAACCTTCCTCAAGAATGTATGAACGTTATCAAAGAAGCTAGACGCCCCACTACTGGAACATGTTATGCTGCTAAGTGGAAACGGTTTGTGATATACTGTCAAAACAACCACATAAATCCCCTAGATGTGTCGATCCAACACATCATAGGACCTCTTACACCTTCAGAAGTGTAATTTAGCCTACACGTCTATCAGACTACACCTTGCTGCCATTGCAGCATACTTACAGAATAGACAAAATCTATCTCTTTTTATAGTACCAGCTATAAAGGCTTTCATGGAAGGACTTAAAAGATTAATCCCTCCCAGAACACCACCTTCACCAGTGTGGAACTTAAACATTGTTCTCACACGGTTAATGGGACCTCCCTTTGAACCCTACATAAATGTGAATTACAATTCCTAACTTGGAAAGTAGCTTTCCCAGTAGCCATTACTTCTCTCAGAAGAGTTAGTGAACTGCAAGCATTTACCATTCAAGAACCTTTTCTGAAAATGCATCATAACAAAGTAGTTCTCCGTACTAATCCTAAATTCCTCCCAAAAGTCATTTCACCATTCCATCTAAATCAATCTGTTGAGCTTCCCATATTTTTCTTGCAGCCGCAAACAGTTGCAGAAAGAGGTCTACACACCTTAATGTCAAAAGAGCGTTACTGTACTACATTGAAAGAACACCACATTTTCGTAAAACTAAACAGCTTTTTGTGTCTTTTTCACCACCACATAAAGGCAACCCCATATCAAAATCGGGGATAGCTAGGTGGATTGTTAAATGCATACAAATACGTTACCATAAAGCCAAAGGTACGTTAACAATTCCTCCAAAAGCCCTTTCTACAAGAAAAATGGGGGCTTCAGTTGCATTCTTAGGTAACATTCACCTAGATGATATATGCAAAGCAGCTACTTGGTCTACACCGCACACATTCAAAAAACACTATTGTGTAGATGGGCAGACTAAGCAACAAGCCACTGAGGGGCCAGGCTGTACTTAAAACTCTGTTTTAAAAAACTGCAACAGATGCGGGTGGTCGCCGCTAAGGTGGGTACTGCTATACAAACTATGCACAGTGTGTAATCTGCAGTTCATATGCCTCGAATGGAAAATGCTACTTACCAGTATGCATCTGTTCTTGGCATGCAGAGCTGCAGAGTTACACACCACCACCCGGCTACCTTTATCTGCTCCAGTATTATCGTAATTAGATACACACCGCATGGACATCACTACTTCTTGTACAGCTCCATCACTTCCCTAATGGCGAAAAACAATCTGGGGATGGAGCCGATGCCCATGCGCAGTATCATCCAAAGGAGGAGTCACCTATCCCGTGACTTCCAAAGACTTTTCTACAACAAAAACAAACTGCAAACATCCGGGCCCAACACTGGGTGGCCATCTATGCACAGTGTGTAACTCTGCAGCTCTACATGCCAAGAACAGATGCATAATAGTAAGTAGCATTTTCCTTAGCATTGAGCTCAATGGGTTCTCATCATATAAGTACAGTTGATTATGTTGCAGATTACTTTGGTAGATCCAGGACTGGATCCTAGATTTAGTCCTGGGGTCTAAGCTGAAAACAATTTGGTATAAACGTTTTAGTTATTGTAGTGATTTTTCAGGAATATAAAGCTGTTTTAAGAGTTCATACTTAGAAACTTTTCCATGAAAATCTGGCAAGGTTATCCAATGGGAGAATATTCAGGTTGCAGGTAAAGTAAGATCTTGTTACTTTTGTAATCCAGTACTGGGCTTCTAGGTCCAGCACTGGGGTCTCAACTTAAAACAGGTAAGTAATTACGTTTCAGTTTTTCGAATGATTTTTAAAGAATTTTTCAAGTTTTCAAAAGTAGACAGAAGAAATTTCATAGAAAAGCAGACAATGGATTACTATGGAGAAAATACAGGTTACTAGTAAACCCGGTAAGGATTACTTTTGCGGTTCAGTACTGGGCTACAAGGGACAGTACTGGCTTCTCTCCTGATCACAGGTGAGTACTTCGGAATTCGGTTGATTTCATACGAATATTTTAAGTTTCCAAAACTTCACACTTAAAAGATTTTTCGAGTCAAGCCAGTCAATGTTATCCAATGGCAGGTAAGTGAGTTACCGATTTCCAGGTGAGTACTCAACTGGTGAAGTTAGGGTTCTGGGCATAGACTCAGGGGTCCCCCAGGGTCAGGTAGGTACAGTTGGTTCACCCTCTGCGGCACACTGGCGGCCGTGTGCAGAGGTAGTTAGGCCCTATGGAATCCAATGAGGGGCAGGGGGCCTCCGGTTGGTGGCTACTAGCTAGCAAGCCACGCAGCTGTGGGAGCTGGGCTCCTGGTCACTTGCTCAGGGCAAAGGGGAAAGTAGGAAAGGGCAAAGGTTGCACGGCAAGCGGCACTCGAGCCGCTGGGTGCAGGGTGCTTTTGAGCCATCGGGCGCTCAATGTTATTTAATGGGAAAGGAAAAAAAGAAACAAAGGCTGCAGGCTCGGGGACGGAGACTCTTCAGGGGTGACCACCACTTCGAGAGCTAAGTTGGGATCTTGGAGCACAGGTAGGTACCCCGAAGGAAGGCACAGGGGCTGTAGGGCGCCGGGTGCAGGGGTGTCTTCAGGTTTCGGAAAAGCTTAATCCGCTGGTCGCGGTTGGCAGGGCCCCTGGTTCTGATTCTTCAGGCGTCGTCTGGTTCGTCGAGGAGGGTCTTTTAGCACTGGACTTCGGGTCCCAGTCGCCGGGGGGACGTCCTCGTGGTCTTCGATCACTCGGGCACGGGCCGGTGGGCTGGTCCGGAGCTTCCTGGCTGGCACCAGGGTTGTTGTTACAGCAGAACCTCTGCTGATGGGAGTCCCAGTCTTCGAGAGGGTCAAGGCAGGTAGGTCCTCTAGATGTCCCAAAGTTACTGTCCGCAGGAGTCGCCGGGATTGGGCAGGAACAGGTTCCAGGATCGATAGGCCGGTAGGGCTGGGGCGAAGTCAGTTGAGGTCGTCCTGTAGTTAGCAGCTGCACAGTGGGTCTTCTTCTTCTTGATCTTCTTTCTACTTTTCTTATTGGGATCTGAGGAAGGAAGGTTGGATCAGGGAGTCCCTAAATACTGAATTTAGGGGTGTTACAGGTAGGGCAAGGGCAGGGACCAATAGGTCCCTGTCCTGGGGTGAGTACACCCCCTAGCCTGCTCCTCTACTGTGGGAGGGGGGCAGGTACCTAGCTGTGATTGGGCAGGGCTTCCCATCTTCAAGATGGCCGGAGCCCGGGGTCGTACTTCACCTAGTCTCCCCCACCTGAGAAGTGGGGTTGGCACAGGCTTCCTGATGTAGTTTTTCCCACCAGTGTGGGGGTCAGGACTGGTGGGGGCCAGTTGCTGGGTACAGCAAATGGTCTGGAGAAGCTCACAGAGGCGGCAGGCCTTTGAAGCTTCCACCTGCCCATCCTGGGGGATGAGACCTAGCACCTCGCCCAGGATGTGCATAGTTGCAGGCCCAGCAGTGCAGGGGGCTCTCCACTCAGGGGTCCAACAACATTTCTGCTGTGTGGCAACCTAGGCAGCCTCTCAGTCCAGATGTGGATTGTGGTTAGGTTTCAGGGGGCATCTCTAAGATGCCCTCTGTGGTGCATTTTTCATTAAACCCCACACTGGTATCAGTGTGGGTTTAATGTGCTGAGAAGTTTGATACTAAACTTGTCAGTCTTCAGTTTAGCCATTGGTGTGGAGTTCGTAATGTCGACCTCCCAGCACCATATAATCTCAATGGCATCACTGCACTTACAGTGCCCAGGAATAGCCCTGGGTACTGTAGGGGCACAGGGCTTATGCACCTGTGCCCACACCACTGGCATAGGGCACCCAGCTAGAGGGGTGACTGATGTATGCCAGGGCAGTGGGTTTGTGGGCATGGCACACAGAGATGTGTAAAAAAAACAAAAAGGTGTGTGGAGGGTCAAGGGGCATATTTACCGACCTGTCTGCTAGCACCCCTATTTAAACTATGAAACATACAACAAAGCAGACCAGGTCGAGCAATGGTGTGGAACTGTACCAGTAACTGAAAACCAATAGCATGCAAGTGCGCATCTATGCCGAAGGTAATAAATGGCAACTTATGTGTGCCATGTCGACTCTCTGTTTAGTCCTGTACTTAGGCACTCAGCCTGCAAAGGCAGTGTGTGGGTGCCAGAGTACAGGGCCCCTAAGGGTGGCACAATAAGTGCTGTAGTCCTTAGGGGTCTTCTCCGGTCACCATGCCGGTGTACCTAGGGTAACATTGACAGGTGGCCAGAGATGCCAATTGGGTTTAAGTTTCAACACAGTTTTAGGGAAGGAACACAGGCCCTGGGTACCTGGTTGGAAGGAGCCCAGGGCACACTCAGTCAAAGCACATCAGCAGTCAGAAAACAAAGTGGGGGCATACCAATGCAAGAAAGATGGCACTTTCTCACAAGTATTAATTGCCTCTTCAACATTTCTGCCAATAGAACGCAGTGCCTCCGGGTCGCTGATTATTTTGGTCCATTTGACTCTTCTCATGTCATTACTAACCGTGTGGTCTCTAGTGGTCACCAAACTAACTAGGGAAGCAGAAACCTCTGGTGGCAAAACAACCATATCAATTAGGGTATACCACAGAAACAGATCAATGAGGAGGTAATCAATGCAACTAGTACAAAATCCGTTGTCAAAATGTATTAGCCCCTTCTCATCTAGGGGATACTCATCAATAGTCATAATCTATGAATAATCCCCGCCCATGTGCGGGATCCTGGAGCATATAGAAAATATATATATTTTATTTATTTCTTTATTTCGGCCAGTTGGCCATAAAAGACACATATATGTACATAGTAAAACAAAAGGATCATAGCCATATGCATACAACAATACATTAAAACATTCAATCTTTTAAAATACGATACAAAATTAATTTTCAATCTCCTCATTTGAGCACATTTCATTTGGCAGCTGAATTTTTAAACTTATACAAAGGTCCTATTCAAAGCATCTGCCCAAGTTTTCTACGAATAATATATACAGAATAGAGGAACCTGCTGATGCTGAATACAATAAACTGGGCTGTATTAGTTTTTATGATCCTATGTGCTGTAAGACAGGATCTAGTTCCAAGGAGAGTGCACATGGGTTTTAGCCATCTCTTTCGAGCATTCGAATACGCTTTGCATATAAACAACATATGGACCTCATCCTCCATACAGGAATCAAGGCACATTGAACATGTCCCATTTTTGCCATACAGACATCCTAATTTTTTCTTTGACCAGCGTTCTATATTGGAATTTAGCATAAGGTTCCCATACCTGAATTTCAAAAAAAGGGACTTCGCAATAGGTGGCTCTATTTCATCCAAAAAGGATTCAAAGCGGGGTTCATCTTTAAAGGATAAAAAATCTTGAATTAGGGTCCCAGTTCCACTTTCATGTACAAGCTTATTAATCATAAAGGACCAGAAGGCACGTTTGACTATAGTTTTGGCAAAGGCTGGTAAGTTATCTGGATTATCCCACATCGAGTACAAGCCCAGAATTGAAAACCATTTTTTAATGTGCACAAGCCATTGGATAGAATTAAGAGTCGAGATCCAGTAGTTCTGTGAGGCCATTTCTATATTCTAACAGTTCCGCGGTAGACCATATCCTAATCCAAAACATTAATGGTCTTACGATAACAAAATAATCTGTTTTTTTAAAATTCAGATCAAACTGGAGGGGAATTAAAGGTGTACTATTAGGGACCCTTACAATAGCTCTCATAAATTTGTTGTCTAGGCCCTGGAAACTGTCCCTAGCCCAAGGTCCCCATATCTCAGCCCCGTACAAAGCGGCAGATTGAATTTTGAATTTAAAGAGTTGAAGAACAGGGGTTACACTCTTGCTTGAACTAGCATTCAATCTGCTGATAATTGGTTTGGCATTGTGGGCATTTGACACCTTACTTTTCTCGATTTGGGCCTTCCATGTTAATTTTGAATCGAGTACTACTCCTAAATAGGAAAAGTTTTCCACGGTTCCTAATATCTGGCCATTCAAATTCAGAGTCCCTCTATCTGGTTTGCTCGGGTTCAATGCCATACATTTAGTTTTATCAACATTTATTTCTAATCCCTTGGTCACACAATAACAGCTGAAAGAGTTTAAGAGTGCCTGGAGTATATATATATATATATATATATCTGCAGCCTAGAACATTTCCAAACTGGCAAATCTGCTGAAAATTACATGAATTGGCATACACACAGTTGTACTCTCCCAACCCCTAAGGAAGAAAGAGAGCAGTAAACATTTGCATAGAACAATGCCTAGAAAAACCTGTAATTGCAGGCATTTGCCAGTAGGCTGCAGTAAAGTATAAAGAAACAAAGAAAGACTGACGCCTTGCCTTTAAGGCAATAGATGAGGGGTACCGTGCCTTTAAGCCCTGAAGGCGACCCCCTGCTCCCATGAGGCACCACAGCTGGCAGTTGGGTCAGTTCTTCTTTTCCGGCTCCTTCTGTGAGGATCTTGGAGCTTGAGCTCTTCAGTTTTTGACTGAAATTGTTTAGTTTGAGTAAATTTCTTCACAAAATTCGACATTTTCTGGTTTATTATGGCTTCTTGCTTTTATTTTTTGTGGTATTCCACTAAAATTTTCTGTCAGAATGCCTGCTTTATTCCGGAAGTGTCCTTCTTGTGACAAGAAAATGGCACTGGCTGACCCACACTCAGTGTGTATTGTGTGCCTTCCATCTGCACACAATCCTGACCAGTGCCACCTCTGTCAGAAGTTCTCGTGACGGACCCTTTGTGATAGAGAACGCATCAGACTCCATACCATGTTGGATAAAGACAGAAGTCATCAGGTGGGTGGCCATGGAGGCCCCAGGACGTTGTCTTCAAGCAAGCATGGCCAAAAACGGCGACGTCCCGCTTCTCCTGCCCCCAGGAATAGGAAGGGAGGACGAAGATCACCGTCGACGTCGAAGAGGCCCAGACACTCTTATGGATCACCATCAAGAGTCTCCGCCGCATCCAAGTAAGTCGGCGTCGAGACGCCACACTTTGGGCTCGAAGTCTGTGGCTGCTGGCATGTCCAAATTTCCGTCGATGTCAAGGCTTTTGTCGACGTCGAGACACTCTCCACCGGCTGGCGTGCCGCTGTCAAGAGGGTCGTCGAGATTCCACCATTCGATGTCGAGGAGGTCGACGTCGAGGCGACATCAGGAAGGGTCGCTGTCGACATGACGTCGAAGAAGGTCATCGTCGACACGACGGCATCGAGGTTCGCCGTCACCCAGACGTCAAGGACGATAGACTTCGAGTTCACCAACTCGACTCAGAAGATCTCAGTCAAGGTTATCACGGCGTGGACGATCGACGTCGAGAGCATCAAGGCTTCGCTCGACGCCAATGGTCACACAAACGTCATCGACGTCGAAGCTCTTGACGTCGAGAGAAGAGGTCGCGGTTATTGTGGAGTCACCTGGGTCCAGATCATCAGGAGACAGATCTTCATCTCCTGGGTTGAACATTGTGGAGATTTCTCCAGAAGATTCCCACAGATCTGCGGACAAATCACGCAGTGTGTCACCTCTCTGTCCTCAGGGGGCTGTATCGGGAGGTCGCCGTAGCGGATTACTCCGGCACAGTATCACCGTCAGGTCCAAGGACAAGCACTCCAGTCAGACGATCTAAGTCTCCTCGGAGGCCATGACCCTCAACCAGGCCAAGATCTCCTGCCAGATCACGATCTCCAGCAAGTTCAAGAACACCTGCCAAGCCAAGATCTCACCCCAGGCCAAGATCTCCTTCTAGACATCGGTCTAGGTCCAGGGGTCGGCACAGCTGTCATCACGACAGGCCCCATAAGAGAGGACGCACAAGATCCCCGACTTGGTCCTCTTCTACGATATCTTCGGTCCCGGACTATTCTCTGACCTTCTCCTCTACGCCTCCTTCACGAATCTCACCTATAGATGATATCGCAACCTTTACGGACGTGCTGGGTAGGGGGGCAAAGAAGCTCAACATCTCTCTGCATACCCCTGTGGTACCCACTTCAATAATCTTTGATACCCTACATCACCGGACAGCTCCCAGACCTCTGCTGCCTGGCTTCATAGAACCGGCAATGGCTACCTTCCTCACACCTGCGACGGTGGGTTCTGTACCATCTAGAATCGCCAAGAAGTATAAGGCTCCTGCAGAGGACCCCTTGTTCCTCAGGTCGGACCCACCAACTGACTCAGTCATCGTGGCGGCTGCCATGGAATCCCATTCTGCTTCCACCTCATCCTCGGTACCCGCGGAAAAAGACAGTAAACTCATGGATTTGTTTAGGAGAAAAGTATGCAACACCTCAGCTTCATATATGAAGGTGGCCAGTGCATCTGCTCTACTCGGAAGGTACGACAGGTCGTTCTGGGACTCCCTCACTCGCTTCACGGAGAAGCTTCCTAAGGAAGACCTGCAGGACTTCGCCGAGATCCTACAGGATGGAGGTCTCGTAGCCAACCAGGTCATCAGTGCCGCTGCGGATGCTTCAGACCTCGCGGCCCATGGCTACTCCCACGGAATCTGCTCACGATGTTCCGCTTGGCTCCGCCTCAAAGGCCTCTAGCCGGATGCTCAAAAGAAGATATTGAACCTTCCTTTTAATGGTACATCTCTATTTGAGTCTCATGCCGACGACGAGATGACGAAGATGAAATCGGAAATGGACATGGTTAAAGCTGTGGGTTTGGAGAAGCGCAAAGAATTTAAAAAGCGTTTTCATCCGGGTGACAAACGATCTAACCAGCAGAAGGTTCAAACCCCTCAATGGTCATCCCAAACACAGCAAAAATCCCAGTTTCAGCAGAGACCCCCTGGCAGAGGCAAAGGGAACAACAACAAACAACAGTCTGCCTCCAAGCAGCCTCCCAAGCCCTGAGCTGTTGCTTTCTCCTCAACTGTTCGCCACTCTGGTGGGAGGGAGTGTATCTCATCATCTGGAAGAGTGGAGATCCATAACAAAGGACAGATGGGTGCTGAATATTGTGCAGCATGGTTACTTGCTGAGGTTCAAGTCCCCTCCTCCGCAACTTTTTCCTCAACTAAAGCACCTTAATCGATTCCACAGTCAACTTCTGCAGGGCGAAGTTTCTTTGCTTCTCAGGAAGAAGGCCATAGAGGAGGTCCCTCCCATGCGAAGAAATCAAGGAGTATACTCCTGCTACTTTCTCGTCCAAAAACATGGAGTAGCCAAAGAATACTGACCCATTCTCGACCTACGTCTACTGAACGTATGCTAGCCCTGCACGAGATCTTTCTGCATCTTCATCAGGGAGACTGGATGTGTGCCATTGACCTGCAGGACGCTTACTTTCACATACCTGTCTCAGTGAAACATCGAAAGTTTCTCAGGTTTCAGGTCGTACGTCATCACTACAAGTATCGAGTGCTTCCGTTTAGCCTCAAATCCGCCCCACAGAAATTCTCCAAGTGCATGGCGGTGGTGGCTGCTTTTCTCCGCAGGCGGAAGATCTTCGTCTATCCCTATCTAGACGATTGGCTCCTAAAAAGCTCCACTCCGGCGCTGCTTCAGGACCATCTATTGTTCTGTCTCCACCTGATGAATTCATTGGGGTTGCAGGTCAACTTCAAAAAGTCAGTACTCAATCCTACCCAACTGATTCTCTACCTGGGCGCTTCCCTGGACTCCGTGCAGGCAAGCGTGTGTCCTTCGGAGGAGAGGTTGTCATCTATGCTCCTGAAGTGTCATCTCCTGCTGGACGCTCCGTCCCACAGCCAGGCAAGTGTCTTCTGTCCTGGGATCGATGGCTTCGTGCATCTACATCATGCCCAATGCACGCCTTCACATGAGGCCTCTGCAGCAGGCTCTCGAGGATCAATGGTCTCAGAGAGCAGGTCACTGGGAAGACAGTGTTTCTCTTCAACAATGTGCCAGAGACTCAATCAGATGGTAGATGAAACGTTCCCACCTTCTGCAGGGAGTTCCTTTTCATCGACCTCCTCCATCTCAGTGAGTGGTCACGGATGCCTCTCTGCAGGGCTGGGGTGCTCATATGGGCCAGCTTCAGGTCCAAGGTCTCTGGTCCGAAGTAGAGCGAGGCTACCACATCGACTTCCTGGAGCTTCGAGCCATCTATCTGGCGCTCAAATTCCTATATCCTTCTCTGCGCACCAACTACATTCAAGTTCAGACGGACAACATGACAACCATGTTCTATCTGAACAAGCAGGGAGGCACCAGGTCAAGAGTCCTATCCCTGGAAGCTCAAGACATTTGGCACTGGCACCTGGCAAGAGGCCTATCCATCGTGGCAGTTAATCTACCAGGGATCCAGAATGTCCAGGCGGACAGCCTAAGCAGAGACTTCGTAGAAGCGCACGATTGGGTGATCAACGAAGAGGTCGCACAGGAGATTTTTCAACAATGGGGCGTACCGTATATAGACCTGTTCGCAGACGCGGCAAACGCAAAATGCCCCGACTTCGCATCCAGGTTCCCCCAACAGGGCTCACGGGGGAACACACTTTTTATCAGCTGGTCGCAGACATTGCTGTATGCCTTTCTTCCCATGCCTCTATGCCTTTCTTCCCATGCCTCTGATCCCGGCGGTGATTCAGAAATTCTACAGGGCCAACACCAGGATGATCCTGATAGCGCCAGAGTGGCCACGCCAGTGGTGGTACCCGGATCTCCTCCAGCTGTCGGGAGTCCCTCACCGGCGACTTCCTTGCCGTCCAGACTTGTTGACCAAGGACCAGGGGAAGGCGTTTCATCCCAACCTTCCTTCCCTTCGCTTGACGGCATGGCTCCTGAGGTCATCCAGTATGGCCACCTAGACCTTTCAGCAGACTGCATGAACATTCTTAAAGAAGCCAAGAGACCATCCTCTAGGAAGTCGTAAGCTTTCAAGTGGAAGAGATTTTTCATGTGGTGTCTTGACAACTCTCTTGACCCTATCCACGGTCAGTAGCAGGTGATTCTACCCTATCTTTTGCATTTAGCAAAGTCAGGCCTGAAGTGCCCCTCCATCGGGGTTCACTTAGCGGCAATCACAGCCTATAGGAAGTCACCTTCTCAGACCTCATTCTTCCTTATGCCTGTGGTCAAAGATTTATTGGAGGGACTTAAGAAAGTTTTTCCTCCAGTGAGGTCCCCCTCCCCTCCCTAGGAGCTTAACCTAGTGCTCACTAAATTGATGGGTGCTCCTTTCGAGCCTATTCACAAGGCTTCTTTGCAGCACTTGACCTGGAAAGCTGCCTATTTAGTGGCGATCACCTCTGCCCGTAGGGTTGGCGAAATCCAGGCCCTGTGTTGTAAGGAACCTTACACAGTGTTTCATGCCAACAGGGTGGTACTGAGGACACACCCAGGTTTTCTGCCCAAGGTAGTCTCAGACTTTCATATCAATCAGTCTATCTCCCTGCCTACCCTTTTTCCTTAACCTTCCACTCCCCCGGAGAGGTCTTTACACTCTCTAGATCTCCGAAGGGTTCTGAAGTTTTACCTGTCAAAATCCCTTCCACTTAGGAAGTCTGACAGGCTTTGTGAATTATGGATCAACTAATACTGGTCTTATCAGCCTCAAAAAGATCCATTTCTCGCTGGATCGTCTCCTGTATAGCTCTGTCTTATCAATTAGCTAACAAGGCTTTACAGGGTAGAACTCATTCACACTCTACTAGAGGGAAAGCTTCTACTACGGCTCTCCTTCGTAATATTCCAATCTCTGAGATTTGCAAAGCGGCTACATGGCGTTCAGTACATACCTTTACCCGCCAATATTGCCTAGATTCAGATACACAGGCCGATCCCCAAGTGGGACAGGCCTCGTTGAGGAATTTATTTGCATAACTGCATTTGGAATGTAATGTTTATTCATGTCTTACTGTATACTTATTTGCTCTTCCGCGAGACTTTGGGTATGAGCTTGCTAATGTATTCATAGATTATGACTATTGATGAGTATCCCCTGGATGAGAAGGATTAGTTACTTACCTGTAATCCTAGTACTCACCAAAGTCATAAGCTCCCGCCCACCTCATCGGACAAGCATTATCGTAAAGTTATGAGATGTTACTATGGATCTACTCAGGCGTTGTGCACCTCCAAAAAGAACTGACCCAACTGCCACCTGTGGTGCATCATGGGTGCAGGGGGCTGCCTTCAGGGCTTAAAGGCACGGTACCCCTACTCTAATGCCTTAAAGGCAAGGTGTCAGTCTTTCTTTGTTTCTTTATACTCTACTGCAGCCTACTGGCAATTACAGGTTTTTCTATGGCAGTAAAGCATTGTTGTATGCAAATGTTTACTGCTCTCTTTCTTCCTTAGGGGTTGGGAGAGTACAACTGTGTGTATGCTAATTCATGTAATTTTCAGCAGATTTGCCAGTTTGGAAATGTTCTAGGCTGGAGATATGTTTTCACATATGTATACATATATATATATATGTATTTTCTATATGCTCCAGGATCCCGCACATGGGCGGGAATTATTCATAGCTTATGAGTATACACCTGGATGAGAACTAGGATTACAGGTAAGTAACTAATCCTTTCCTGTCGGATACGGTTCTACCATTTGCCGCCCTGAGGTCCCACTAGACACAACGCCTTTAGTTGAACCCCAGCGTCAGTCCAACGTTTTATTGGCTCTAACTCTAGTATAGGAGTGCCCCTTGCTACATCCTCGTCCTCTGCAAGGTCACTATCCTCTCCATCGGTTCAAAGTTAGTGTTGAAATCGCCTGCTATAATGAACATAGATTCACCTCACCTAGCACACAGTAGCTCGTCTAAAGCCTTTACTGTAGTAGATTTCCTCCCTCCTTTAACCCCTCCTGCATATACATTATAGATGTCAAAATTGCTTGTAGGACTACGTGTCAGACAGATGGCAAAAATGTCAGGATTACCAGATGGGAGCTCCCGAACCCATGTAGTTAAACCCCCTGAAGGGCGTCCCGTGCTTCCTACTAGAGCAGATGCATGTAAATTAAGATAGCCTGAGAAAAACGTCGGAGCTTATGACCAAGTTTCCCGAAATAAAAAGAGGTCGTACTGTTCTACGTAATTCCAGGGTTTGGAAACTGTTTTGGACATAAGCCCTGCAATATTCCATGACATAAGGAGCATTTGGCGCAGAACAGGTAGGGTAGTGGACTGGGTAACTGTCCCGCTAAGGGACTTTCCCGGTGTCTGCCACCTTTCTTGATGTCCAACAGGGTACATGAGTAGGCGGATCAGGTGCATATTTATTGTCAGGAGCTATGTTTCCTGATTGAGAAGCATTGTCCCTGGTCTGGGCTTGCTTCTCCACAGGAAAACCGGGATACAGTAGTCAATCAATTTCTCGAAGGGGGAAGATGTAGCAACAGAAGGGGTCGCAAGGAGAGAAGGGACAGATGGAACTGCCTCAGTATATGAATGTTTAATACGGATGTTAGAATTAGTTAGCTGGTGGGTGCGAAGATCGAATGGAACCAGATTTTCATCCAGTTCCGGATGGTGAAATGTAAGCGGCATGGTGTCTGTAGAGCCATCCTTAATTGAGCATCTTTGTGCCCCTTTGATGTCTTCCCTAATGATAGACCGACACCCTCTGACATGCAGAATCCATTGAATGGATTTAATAATTAGAGATGATTCCTCTTCTCTCCCATAATTAGCTAAGAGTTTAGGGACAATTGGTATATTGAAGTTAGAACGAGGTTGCAAACCATCTCCCCTGTTCACAACATTACTCATGTGCGTAGTTCTCCTCAACTCCTTTTGGCAACATGGGTTTGGTCAGGGTGCCCTCCCCCACCCTTCCCCCCCAACGATAGCCAAGACCAGTGGACCCCTCTATTGTCCCCTCTGGCATCATGCTGACCTTGCTCACACCACCTACTCTACCCGGGTCCACTGCTAAGTTTGATGAGGTAAGGCTCATTTGTTTTTTTCATGTAGTGTATCTCAAACAGGGCATGGGCAGAGAGTCAGAGAGACTACTGACTAGATCTTTTAGATCACTGACTATCTGAGACAAGTCCTTTATCGGAAGCTCAAGGTGCTTATGAGAAGGATCCATGCTAGGGCCGGCGTCTATCGATGCGCTTGGAAACCTGCCTTGAATTAATGATGACTCTGGAGTAGTATAAGGAGGTTCCAGACTTACTCAAGGGCTAGACCTTAGGTCGATAGGTCAGTTAGCCTAGCTTCCTTTACTGTACGGCTGGCAGAATTATTAGAAGAATCATCTGGAACGTGTTGAACCTGAGCCTGTAACACCATGAACCTATTATCACATGTGAAATCCTTTAGGAGCGACATGGTAGTATTTTTACTGGGGATTTTGTTAGAGAGTTGCACAGATGTGAATGGCTGTTGTGTGCCAATTTGTAGAGTTAGGGCCTTCGAAAACATGGGCGGGATACGCCTAGATGCAACATGATTATTGTGAGAAGTTGGTCTGATATGTGATGTCCACGATTCTAGTGGGCACCCTGTATCAGTCCAAACAACCCTTATGGTGATGGTTGTAAAGTCAGCCTTATAGACCAGCTATCCTAGAGGTAGCATGGACAAAGCAGTCTTAGGCTAAAACTTCAGAGGGCATGTAAAGCCAGCTGTTTTACCATATGTAACCCCTTGAATACCAAATGAAAGGACACCACACAGGATATATATATAAAATATATGTATTTATTTCTAAACAACCCCTCTGACCTCTTTATGAGATCAGAGGCACAAGCACATAACAAGATACTTAATTATCATACAATAAGTTGCACAATATACAGTAGCACCCTAGGGGCACGTCAAACCATATACTAAAATAGTGGTATAAGAACCACGTCACGAACAAAGGATAGGCCTAGGGCCTAGGGAATCGCTGGGGCTACACTGTACTACCAAAGGATAGGAAGTAGGAGGCCCACGGGAGGCGTGTGCAGAGTCTTTACACACATGCAAGTTACCATAGAGTTGGAATGGGAACAAAAGAATTGGAAATTAGTTCTTTTAGGTCACTTCCGGATGGACTAGGAGAAAGCTACTTGAAAGTTAGACACTAGGATAGTCAATACCCACAGGAGCACCGGAGTACTCTCGTTACCTCACCCACAGGAAGCGGGTGCATAGGTGTCAAAGTGTGTCGGGTTTCGTCGCTGAATCCTATGGAGCCTTGAAGAAAGATGCTGCAGGCGACCAGGAGAGAAGTGTCCGGGCGGATCGAGGATGGAGAGTACCTGAAAGCAGAGGGGACAGAGTCTGGGTCACTAGCCAGTGACCAGGAAGGAACCAGGCGATGTCGCGAAGTAATCAGATGATGTCGTGAAGCTTGTCTCTGCAGCCACGTGGACCAGGAGGCGTCGACGACGAGCAGGAGTCAGGCACGGACTGCCCCACGATGGCTCTCGCGGTCGGGGGTGTCGGCTTCCGGATTGGAGTCAACAAGCCTTGGCTAAGGCAACCCACACAGGAATCAAAGATGGCTTCTTAATCAGACCAGCAAGGTCTGATAGGCCCTTGCTCCCCTGAAAAGGAGTAGCCTGTCTGGAGCAACCAGACCAGTGGTGTAGATTCAAGATTTTGTCGTCACAGAGGCCACTAGCCAGCGGGCAAGTGACCAGACACACGCGTCGACCAGGAAAATGCAAAAGGGCCCCACGCAGCACTCGAGGAGTGTGGAGGGATGATCTGTGGTGCAGATGATGCTCGGGCTGGGGCTTCTCAATCCCCAATGCACAACTTCGAGGGTGCCTCAGAAGTTGTACGGAAAGCAATTCACTGGCTTTCCAAGATGGCCGGTCCCACGTCTCGCGTCGCCTCCACGGGTCTCAGCTTTGCTGTGGCTGTGGATCGGCCTGAAGGAAGTCTGGAAGTCCGGGTCTTGTCAGGCTCTGTGTTCGGGCTCCGGCGGGAGCGACGACAAAGCAAACCGTTGATGGTGCCTGCTTGTGCAGGGTGGTCACTCCTTGACCACATGGGAGATTCTTCAGTCTTCTATCTTCAAGTAGAACGTCGAAGGTCCAGAGTTTCGTTTCAAGTTTCAGTCAGGATTAATCTAGAGTCTTGGGACTCAGCTCCCACCTATATACCAAATCTAGGGGCTGGATTACCTGCTAAGTCCCTCCTATGGGTGTGACCAGGGAAGGGGGTGGTTACACCCCTTTCCCTTTGTCCAATTTCGTGCCAGAGCTGGGGCTGGAGTGTCCCAGCACTGGTTTGAACTAGACTATGCATGGGACACCTTGTGGGCCCCAGGCAGTGCTCGTTTCATTCAGCCCTCCCTGCCCCAATACATTATAGCCTGTCTGGGGTGGTGCTAGCACCTCCCAATACAGGAAACCTATTGTCCAAGCCTCCCTCTCTGGAAGGACTCTGTAACGAGGTAGGGATGCGTACCCCTCGTGAATGGTGGAGTCCTTGCCCCTGCTGACCTTGCATCACCTCCTTCTTTACAGACTAAACAGTGGAAGGAAGGTCTGACCGGACCAGAGGACGAGGAAGAAGATAGCGGCTCCTTTAATTGGGCGTTCGCATCTGAGGAGGAAGAACCGCCCCCGAAGGACGTCAGAGAGACTGGATTGGCTAAAAGACAAGAAGTAATGTACACTGGGTGTGTGATCACCCCGGAGGAGGAGAAGGCGGAAGTAAGCGGTACGGAGGAGAGCGGAGGAAGCGGAGGAGACGAGGAAAGAGAGAACCCGAAAGAACATCGTGGAGAAGACGGAGGGACCGAGACCAGAGGAAAGCCAGGAGCCAACGACCCCGTGAACCGCCGTGCCACACTCCCGAGGGAGGAGTGTGGCTGTCACAGGTACGGCAGCGTTGGGCAGCCTGGGTGGGGAGCCTGAGTGCTCTAGTGTAATTAGTGTAAATATCCCGGTCTGTCCCTGCCCTCTGTATTTTCCCTACCCTTCCATTACCTTTTTCCTCCCCGGTTCCTCACTTCAAATCCCCCCCTTTTTTTCGTTCACCGAGCACTGTACATAGATTGAGCACGTGTTACTGGGTTCGCCCTCACCTCACCCGGACCCCCCTGGTGCAACCCCCACCCCCCATAGAGGACTTTGATCTAACGGCCTCCCTCTTTGTTGGTCTCTTGCATGTCACGGAGCCGGCGGTATCCGGAGTGAGGACCCACCAAACCCCACCAAGAGACGGGAGAAGACCACCGCCACGGACCCAAGTGCTTTTGCCCGAGAGAGATTGACATTGAGAAACCGAAAGACGTTTATGTCAAAACCCCTGAGAACTATTCAAATAAAACCATCTTTGAATCCTCTACCTGGTGTCACGGTCGTCCCTACTCCCACGCCCACAGACTCCCAGGAGCATCCATTTTGTGATGCTGAGGCTCTGGTTAACTTTAACCGGGATTAGTAGGAACAGCATGTCTTCTCCCTCTAGAAGGGTGGAATGCAACCCGGTCGCCAGAACTGGCGAGGGGGTAGTATTTCAAAGCGTATGACACCTTACACGACATGTTTTGATAAAGCCAAACCAGAGTTAGCATTTAACCGCGAGGTTCATAATGCACTTAAGAGTATATGGTATGGCAATATCCCAGAACAGCTATAAGGACATGGTTCCGAAAGCTGCAGACAGGCTCAGCTCATGCTAGAGCCTCATCTCACATAAAACCAAGCACTCCGCCTCCAGGATTGTTAAGGCCTGCCATAGGAGTGACTTATAGGTGTATATGTGGCTAGATATAAGGTTAGATATAGGGATACTATATCTAAGCACAGGGTGATTACACGACCTTGCCCCAGCTTAGTGATCAGCCAGTTGTGTCAGTTTGGATGGCCAGCCAGGGGTGGCAAAAGATATGATGCAGCCCCTGGTAGGCCTTGGATGCACCTATGCCCTGGGTACCTATAGTACACTGTACAGGGGCTCATAAGGTGACCCAATATCCAATTGGAGATGTACCTAAAGTACATGGAGTCCATTTTACAGAGAGAGCTGATAGCCTGGGGCCCTGATTAGCAGGATCCCCGGCCAACTAAGTCGAAAACCAGCTAAACACTAGGCAAAAAATCTGGGGTAACCATAGTCCGGTATCCACCTTCCTACAATTATTGGCATGATTAGTAGTGTCTACATGGTCAGTTAGTGTGGCTGTGGATGTTAATGACTTACTGACTCCTTCTGGGTCAAGTAAAACCTCAGTCTGATAATAGACCATCAATTCACTCAAAGACCTTTTTTTTACCAACCGGGCTCCTTTCCATGGCGTTCTTTTTAACTTTACTTTTGTGCACTACTCTCAACCCTCCCTCAGTTGCTTTCCGTTTCCCATCTTGATAGTTCAGATCCCACTCAGCCAATTAGCCAAAGTACCTTTGTTTCTATTGGCCAGCAATCTCCATTTGATTCAGATTGTGTAGCAGATAGTGTCCAGGGTCCGGTAGTCACGTAAGCAAATCAACCTTGAGATTGGGCCCAGCCCAGACTCGTACGGCCGCGGACGGGCGCAGATGGGCCCGCCCTTTGCCCGGCTTCGCTTGGGCACTCCTGCCCGTGCGCGTCCCAGGCTGCGGGAGCCCGTGAACGCTTTTGAAGCGCCTCTGGGTGCATTGATCTGGCGTGTGCGGCGTGGCATGACAAGGAGGCTGGGACCTGTAGTCTTGCCGGCGTCAGAGCACTGACCTGGGCACCCCACGCTCAGGAAGCCCGTGATCGCTTTTGAATACCATCGGGTGTGTTGATCTGGCATGGGCAGCGTGGCAAGACAAGGAGGCTGGGACCTGTAGTCCTGTCGGCACCAGAGCACTGAACCGAGCTTTTACTCTAAAATGGCATCTCTAGTTGTAAGGCAGAGGAAACACGAAAAAAGGTAGCCCCACAGAGAACAGTTCAACAAATTCATACAATGCCACAATAGACACTTTAAAAAATGGACTGAAAATATAATAGAGGAAATAGCAGCAGCAAAGTTTGCAGGAGAACGCTAATTACAATAGTGATCGGAGAAACCCCTCAAGGCAACTGCGTCCGCGCAGCGCCCATAATTATGTAAGAGTTCTGCCAACAACTAGAGAGCGCACTACTCTAAAATGGCGTCACTCATTGTCAGACAGAGGAAACCCTGAGGAGGTAGCCCCAATGAGAACAGTGCAACAAATCCATACAATGCAGCAATAGACACTTTAAAAAACGGACTGAAAGTAAGTTTAAAAATATTATAGAGGAAATAGCAGCAGCGAAGTGTGCAGGAGAATGCTAATTACATTAGTGATCCGAGCAACCCCTCAAGGTGCCTGTGGCTCATATGTGAGTGGCCTGTCCCCTTAGGTTTTGCGAGGGGGCTCTATTGGTTCCGCACTGGCGGCTTCAGCCCCAGTGCCATTCAAGCCTAATAGATCCAGAGATGGATCCGGACCAACGCCACAGAAGGTCGAGGTGGTCCCATGCCAATGCTTCCAGTACTGCTGCACACTCCTCATTCTGATTCCTGCCTTGGACCCAGACCCAGAAGGGACAACCACTCCAGCGCCGACAGATGCCATGCCTTACATGCAAGAGTCTTAGCCCTATTCATATGGGCTAGGACTCAGGGAGGATTGGGAGGGGTCGCATATGCGTGGTTAAGGCAAGCGTCGTTCAGCTTGTGTAGAAACGTCACACGTGGTTAAGTCTGCGTTGTAAAGTCAGTTTCCCATTTTTCATCTATAGTCCCTTGTACACGAATTCTGCGTAAGAAGTACGTCAACGCATTTCGCAGGGTTAGGAATGAAGCCAAGCACCTTTTCAGGACAGTGTAATTAGTTATAAGTCTCCCCTAGTAGAAAGATAATCTATTCAATGTCCCACTCAGGTACATCAGATATTCCAATACTAGTTTCTTCAAAACTTGGAACATGAGTCTGTATGTACAGAGGGTTTGCGTGCTCATTCCACCAGAAGAAAGGCTGCAACCACTGTGCTAGCAAGCGGCATTCCAGTCATGGATATCTGCCAGGCATCAACGTGATCCTCATGGCACACGTTTACTAAGCACTATTTCCTGGACAGTCAGGTGCTTCCGGATAGACACTTTGCCTGTTCGGTCCTGCAGGACTTCCTAGTCTAAATTAAGTTCATAGACCCGCCTGTGGAGAGTTATTGCTTGGATATCTGTTCTAAGGTAAGAAATGTATGCGGAGACAGCGCAGTCCGTGTGGGACACGAAGGTCGCCTACTGAAGTAACCCCAACACCAGTACGATCATTTCTAATTGTATTTTGTGGTAAAATAGCACTGCTTTTAACAATCTTAAAACCTGTCGGGTGTCAGTCGATTTGTAACAAAAACACTGCTTTTAACATTTTTATATTTGTCAGTTGTTAGCCCGATTTTAATCAAAATTGTATTTTGCACTTACTGAGCACCATCCTTAGTCTGTTCTTGAAAGATGCTGTGTTTTGCACTTGCTGAACTGAATGAGAGTCGGCCTCTGATTGGGAGTGGTAGGAGCATAGAGTGCGGTAGAGAGTTAGTGTTACCCCTCTCTACCATAGAGTGCACTCGGGTGGAAAATCGCATGTCAGCGGTCTAGTTGACCGGATCTGATTAACCTGCACCATAAATAAAGGCCGGACAGCGGGCGTGCTGTTGGACCGCCAAAGGCTTTCCCGACCGGGCTCAGGGGCCAGGAACCCTGCACAAATTCCAAAAATTCCATACTCTGGGAAGGATCTACACATTCTAAATAAACCCAGATCATCCGGTTGTGATAAGAGCTGGGATTACGCGTGTGAGCCAGCCTAAGAGAAAGGTGGCAATGCTGTAAACTAGAGTGGAAAGCACCCCCTAAGCCAGAATCAAGCAAGACCAAAGGGCTAAAGGAGCAGCAGGCATGGAAGTTAGGGTTGATTAACTGCCGCTCTCTGCCCAAACATTAAACCGAAATCTGCCAATTTTTAGAGGAGACCACCTTAGACGTGCTGTTTATTATAGAAAGCTAGCTTAAAGACCACTCCTCCCCTGACATAGTAATGGTCCTGCCAACAGGCTTCAAAATGCTCAGACTGGATAGGATTGGGCAGGCAGGGGGAGGACTGGCCACTCTAATAAAGAATGCGTACAAATGAAACTCCGAGACCTTCCCGATCAAACGGTGTGAATGCCTCCTTTTCTCAATCTCCTTATCCCCAACGTACACATTCTCAGGGATCCTAATGTATAGACTCCAAGGCCCATATGGAGAATTTCTAGAAAATGTACCCGACTCCCTTGCCAGTACGCTATTAAGGAAAACCATCATCACTATTTTAGGAGACTTAAATCTGCACATGGAGGACCTGAACCTCCCCAGCGTCAGAAGGATGCTGTTCGACTTGGATAGTCTACAACTTACCCAGTTGGTTACGTCTTCCACACACGTCAAAGGTCACTTATTGGATTTAGTAATCTCTAACGACCCCAACATTAGGGTTGCATCACCAATACAGGTACCCTGGTCAGATCACCACTTCATTCATTAAAACCCGGTACAAGTCAGCCATCAGAAACTACCACAACAGTATTAAAGAAGCACAGGCAAACTGACCTGGACTCTCGCCACGCCACGGACCTCTGCTGCTGAATCCTGCCTGCTAAGCCGCTGCTGCTCGCCGGACCCGCTGCGCGGGTCCCGCCTCGCGGTCTTAGCAGTTGTGGGGAATCTTGCCTGGGGCTTGTTGGGACACCGGCAGGGCTGCGAGGGTAGAGCGGGTGGACTCTAAGTACCAGGAGTCCCCGCGCGCCCGTGTCAGCTGGGCTCCTCTCCCTGCCGGCCGCGCCCCCAACACAGCTACATTAAATCATCTCCAGCCCCCACACCAGCGGGAAACTGACCTGGACTCTCGCCACGCCACGGACCTCTGCTGCTGAATCCTGCCTGCTAAGCCGCTGCTGCTCGCCGGACCCGCTGCACGGGTCCCGCTTCGCGGTCTTAGCAGTTGTGGGGAATCTTGCCGGGGGCTTGTTGGGACACCGGCAGGGCTGCGAGGGTAGAGCGGGTGGACTCTAAGTACCAGGAGTCCCCGCGCGCCCGTGTCAGCTGGGCTCCTCTCCCTGCCGGCCGCGCCCCCAACACAGCTGCATTAAATCATCTCCAGCCCCCACACCAGCGGGAAACTGACCTGGACTCTCGCCACGCCACGGACCTCTGCTGCTGAATCCTGCCTGCTAAGCCGCTGCTGCTCGCCGGACCCGCTGCGCGGGTCCCGCTTCGCGGTCTTAGCAGTTGTGGGGAATCTTGCCTGGGGCTTGTTGGGACACCGGCAGGGCTGCGAGGGTAGAGCGGGTGGACTCTAAGTACCAGGAGTCCCCGCGCGCCCGTGTCAGCTGGGCTCCTCTCCCTGCCGGCCACGCCCCCTAGAACACCTTTGCACATCTTTAAAAAGAGCAGTCTTTCCCGCTGCGCGGGAGGGCGCCGGGAGAAGCCCGGGACAAGGGCGGGACCGTCTGTGGCCGTCTGTGGCCGTCCGGGGCCGGAGGAGGCCGGGCTGGGCCTGACCTCTGTCTCTGTAGTCCGGAAGACATTGTTCATTATATTATGGATATGGCAACAGAAGAAGGAACCCCGGGTAAAAAATCCAGATTACGTAACGGTTCTCTGGAGAATTACTTTCCCAAGAGGAGCGAGGGAGAAAAGGATTCCATCCTAGCAGAGCGCAGGGCAGAGCGGCGTCGCTCTGTTGAGAATTTGAAACATAGACCCCTCACTGATAGTTTACTTGAATTGAACCGGGAGGGTGATTCGAACGTCCTAAGTGAGGATAATGTAAGTCAAGATGGAGTCCCTCTATTGTTTCGTGACTTTGTAGCCACTCCTTGTTTGTCCTCGGATAATATTATAATTGTTTCTCCCACTCCTAGTTGTAGTCGTGTGGCTGACACATCTAAATCTAGGAAGCAGAAAGTTAAGTTTTTTCCTGTAGCCCAGACCCACCGCCCTCCCCCTAGTAAAAAAAGGAGGAAACAAAGGGTAGTATCAGGTAAAGCCAAAACATCGCACGCTGATTTCGGTAAAGGGTCAAAAACTCTGATTACAACTGAGACTCCTCGAGTAGTAGAGCAGGACCATACACCTCAGGTAGCTGTTCCACCGGTTCATTGTCCATCTTTAGCAATCACACAAGATGAGGCTCCTGATAACAACATTAGAGCCACCCCACTTATTACTTCACCACTACTTCCTCCCACAGTGTCAGGGAACTTGGAATTTTTGTTGAGATCTCTCCTTCTACCCATCAATGAGTCTATTAAAAAGGTGGAAATTAGATTAACCATATTGGAAGCCGCCATAACTAGTATGTCTACCCTTACCAAAAATAAAGGAAGTGTGGCGGTGCATCCCATACCCCCTCCTACCACACCACAAAGGAAATCTAAAATTCCTTCTACCCCTGCTCTGACTAAGCAAACTCGCCAGCCTCCGGGTGGAGCTGTGCCCCCAACTCGTATTACACCGCCGCCTAAACAACCAAAAGCACCAGCCACTGAATTGGGGGCGGGCTCCACCAAATCATCCAAATCATCCCTAAAGGCCTCGACGAGCAACAACAATCAGAACGCACATGGGGATGGTGGAAAAAGTAGAATACCTCATAAAAGGGTCCCACAAGTAGAGATTCCCCCAGAAGCTGTGCCCTATGTGGTGATTTTAACGGGGGTCCCGCAGTTAACTGAAAATAAGAAGGAGGGATATGCCGACCTCAAGAACAAAATTATCCATTGGTTGCGGTTGCACAGGCCGATAGCACCTAACATAGATGGGGACATAGTTCATGTTAGACGGATCAACTGGCTGGGGAGTAGAACTAAAGATATGGAGGGGGACCTAGTGGTGGTCAATTTTAGAGACCCTCGGGCAGTTGATTACATCCTAAATTGGCCACCTGGGAATGGGGAAACCTGTATTATCCCACGGGCTTTAACACACTTCTACCCCAGGTCAGAAGTCACCAACTCTAAATATTCAAACAGACCACAATCCTATAGGCCGCCCTTCACACTACCCTATATTAATAATCATTCTCAGTATGGGCATCAGTTCACCAGGGTGCCTGATCTACACTCCGCCTGGTCCATGGTCCCCCATAGACATATGCTGAATCAGGGTTCCAGTATGAACCACCTGAGACCCTTTACCCCGTTGGATACCTACAATCGGTTTTCCCAGCTGTCAGGGCTGGAAGACTGCGATTGAAGTTGGGGGCATGGGGGGGGGGGGAATAATGATAATGAACTTTCCGGGGATGAGGATCCTCGTCCACCTTGGGGCAGCATAGGTACTGAAGAAGTTAGTCTATCCACAGACCATATGACGACCACCAATTACATAACTGAGGATTCTAGGCTAGTTGGGCCCGTGATGAGTATGTTTGGTTGCCTTGCAACCCCAATTTCATTGGCCCAGGCGGGGGGGAGCCCCTTGACTAGGGTGGTTAATGAGAGTTTGCCCAAGGCGGGCTACACTTCTATGCCTAGAGGAAGGCGGGTAATAAACCTCCTTTCTTGGAATATTGCTGGGCTAAAGAGGAAGCTAGATATCCCAGAGTGGCACACACTCATTGAGCAGTTTGATGTCTGCCTGTTCCAGGAGACATGGAGTCTTGTCCCTCTACATAAATCGGGGTATACTACCCACTCTGTGCCCGCAGTAAGTAAGGGAAAGGGCAGACCATCGGGCGGTCTCATAGTTTGGATAAAAATAGATCTGAACTGGGTGGTCACAAGCCATATTGTGGAGTGTAATGATATACTCCACCTTTCAGTAAGAGGACGGGAGGATGTCGCCAGGCTTGACCTTTTTAATGTTTATGCGAGAGGGACACAGGGTGACTCTCCCTCTTTGACCTTAACAGCCCTGGACTCGGCCTTAGCCAATTGCCCCAGCTCAGCTAAAATTCTTGTGGGGGGTGATTTTAATTGTACATTTGAACCCCTTCTCGGAGACGACCCCTTAGGAATCGAAGAGGAGGATTCAAAATGGTCCATCCCAATTCTTTCCCTGCCCCCTATTAGGAAGTGGTCACCTAGGGCCATACAAATTAATGCACTAACAAGGGACCACAAATTAAGAGCCCTTAATGGCAGGACTATATCTGACCAATTAGGGGCATTGACCTTTAATAGACTCTCAGGGCCGTCCCGAATCGATTACATCCTAATGGATGTTGGATTCTGGCCGGACCTAATTGATATGGAGGTCGTCCCAAGCCAGGATAGTGACCACAATCCCCTGTGTTGCAAGTTCAATTGGGGTGTTCTGAATGACAGGCGAGCGATTGTCACCTTAAAAACAACTAAAGAAGTTATCCCATTTAACAATAACCGCAGACTGAAATGGGATAAGGCTAAGCTTAATGAGGGCGATATAGGAATCATCAAAGCGATGGTTGAGGGTTTGTCTTCCAACTTAGAAATCTGGGTTGGTGAAAATCGGACCGTCAATCGCCAACACCCCTCCCTTGACTCTGCCTATAAAACCACAATAGAACAAGTTGGCCAATTTTTTATCTCGAAGGGGAAAAGCAATAGGGCTCCTGCTATACCCTCTACTCTTTGTAAACCATGGTATAATGATCATTGTAAGAGCAATAGGAAAAAATTGACAAAAGCTCTGCTTTCAGGGGACCCTTTACTGGTTAGAGCGGCCAGGAAGGATTATCTGAAAGCATTATCATTGGCCAAACGGGAGTGGGAGGAACAGCATTGGCAGGATCTTTCCAAGGCTGTGAGCAGTAGGAACCCGAACCTTTTTTGGGAACTGGTGAATAGAACAAGGCAGAGAAAATCGCAACCATTGGCTGATCATATAACTTGTCAGCAATGGTTTACTCATTTTTCATCCTTATATGGAGACTCGGAGGAAACAACTAGTCCTGGGGTGAATAGCCTGGGTGAAGGGGACTCCGTAGATGATGATGTCCTTTTATTTTCAACAGCAGAAGTAGTGATGGCGATTAGACACCTAACCCCTAAGAAAGCCGCCGGGCAGGATGGGATCCCTGGGGATCTGTTGATGGTGGAGCCAGAGGCCTGGGCCAAACTAATTGCGATTATAATGAATCTGATCACGAGGGGACATCAGGTTCCAGACTCCTGGAAAGGGGCCGAGGTAGTCACTGTGTATAAGAAGGGGGCTAGAGATGACCCTGCGAACTACAGACCTATCAGTTTGATAGACATAATCCAGAAAGTGGTCGGCAGGGTCATCATCTCAAGAGTAGGCGATTGGATAGAGGAGGCTAGTATCCTCTACCACTTACAAGCGGGGTTCAGAAGGAAGGTAGGTACGATGGACCAGGTCTTTCGTCTTTTTGCCATCTATTGGAAGGCGGTTACCATCATGAAAGGCAGTTTGTACATGGCCTTCATCGACCTCCAAACTGCATTCAACCTGGTCCCTCGTACAAAACTTTGGGAAATTCTAGGAGAGATGGGTTTTCCCAGTGGTCTTCTGAGCCTAATCGTAAAGCTGCACGAGGGGAACTATGCGAGGGTTAGATGGGGATCCCAGGGGCAACTAACAGACAGGATCCCAGTGCGGAGAGGAGTACGTCAGGGCTGTGTCATGGCTCCGACCCTCTTCTCCCTATTCGTAAACGGAGTGGTTGACCATCTAAAGGGGGAGGAGTCGGATGCCCCATCCCTGGCGGGGGAGAGAATCCCCACACTTCTCTTCGCTGATGACACCCTATTAATTTCCAAATCCCCGGCGGGCTTACAAAAACTCTTGAATCTGTTTAGCTCCTTCTGCACCACCCGAGGCTTAACAATCAATACATCGAAAACCAAATTGATGGCTTTTGCACCCTCAAAAAGATTTAAAAATAATTTTGTGCTCAACAACGCCCCCCTCGAGCTGGTCGAGTCTTTTGACTATCTTGGTGTCCGGATTAACAGCCGCATGACCTGGAAGGATCATCTTTCCAAAATGTTATTAAACCATCGAAGAGTATCCGGGATGACGCTGAAGGAGATCCGTGAATCAACCAGTAAACCGGTCTCCCCAGCTATGACCATCTATGAGGGTCAGATTCTTCCTGCAGCACTTTATGGCTCCGAACTTTGGGGGTTTGAAGGGGTTTCGGACTTGATGAGAGCGGAAAACAATTTTTTTAGGAAAGTGGTTGCTCTTCCCGCTTCCACCCCAATGATCCCACTAAGATTAGATCTGGGCAGAAAAACAGTAAAGGACTTGGTGAGGCTACGCCCGTTGCTATTCTGGTCCCGCCTAAGAAGAACTGAGGAGCTCGCAAAGTATGCAGAAGGGCTGGATGAACTACTACTACTGGACACTTGAAAAAAAATAGGATGGCTAAATAAACTGAAAGAATTGGCTTTCAGCTTGGGTCTAAGAGAGGCATGGGAGTTGCAATCACCACCACCCAAGGATGTTATAAAAAAACTATACTGGGACTGGGTACAGAGTAACGCTATGAGGCTTACGAATGTGGGCTCACTTACTGACCAATTTTTGACAATTAAGTGTGTGCGAAAATTGGAACCCTTTCTCGACTTAATAACTAAACCATTGGATCGAGCGCTGTACCTAAAATTACGATATGGGACGCTCCCGGTTCATGACTTTACGGTGAGATGGTTGAATACAGATGCCCGCTCGCGTGCATGCCCTGGCTGTGCGGCCCCTAAGGAATCGGTGGCTCACTTGTTTTTTGCCTGCCCAGCCTACAAAGGGGCGCGGAAATTCTGGTTGAAACCCGTCTGTAGGGAATTAGGGCTGAAGTGCCATAGCCAGGCACTACGTGTCCTCTCTACAGATTCTTCATCTGCCAGTATGATCTGTGGGGTGGCTAAATTTTTGGGAAGTGCGTGGATGACACGTTCTCGCTTACTGAAACTACACTCTGGAGGTTCCACAAGCTGAGGACGAATTTACCGCAGTAAATTGACGAATGAGGTGTCCATGCTTTTACTGTATTTTTATAATCTTTTATTGGTATTTGAAATGTTTATGTATATGTACTCTTTTATGGTGATAAATTGCCGAATAAAGATATTCAAACGGCACAGGCAAAGTTATCTGAGAAGAAAATTAGCTTATCCCAGAACTCCTCAAAGGAACTGTTAGTGGTAGTCAAGGCTTAACCACTCCAGCCCAGGACCCCCACCCAACAGAGACCTCGGAGGAGAGGTACCTCTGAGGAGAGGTGCATCGATCTAGCCACCTACTAACACTTGAAAGTAACAGAGATATATATATATATATATATGTAACTCCTTCAGAGCCAACCCGCAATCTATCTCAAGGTGGGAAAATGATCAGGATGAAGTTCCCTCCCTTAAAAACCATCACCAACCTCCTGCTAATCGAAGCAAAAGATGTAGAATCATTGATGGGCAAAGTGAAGTCTGGTTCACCTTTAGACATTGCCCCACCGCACATCCTCAAATCTGTGACACCTGTTATCCTTCCTTCCTTAATTAAGATCATGAACCAGCCTCTGGAGATGGCATGGTTCCAACACCATGGAAACACGCTATAATTAAACCCCTGTTAAAAAAAAGGCAACGCAGATCCATCATGACTAAATAATTACCGTCCTATCTCTTCGCTGCCTTATGTGGGGAAGCTACTAGAAAAGCACGTCAACCGATCCCTGTCGGAATTCCTGGAATTAAACCACTGCCTCCATCCCACCCAGATGGGTTTCCAGGCACAACACAGCACAGAGTCTGCTCTGTTGGCGGTGGTGGAGGAACCTAGATCATCGTTGGACCAGATAGGATCAGCGGCCCTACTCCTCTTGAGCGCTGCATTCAACACTATGAACTGGTACTGGAAAATACGACCCTCTCTAAAACTATGTCACTAACGTGTGGGATACCACAGGGTTCCTTATAAAGCCCCACGCTGTTCAACATGTATATGGAGTCACTAGTTAATATCGCCCAAGAGTTCGACATCTTCATGACGTCCTACACTGATGATCTCTTTGGACCTGATATACAACGGGGACTCAGAGACTATCCTCCAGTATGGAAAAAATCAAGGAGTGAATAACAAAAGGCTGCTTCGAACTGAATGGGGACAAAACTGAGCTAATGATCCTCGGGAACAAGGCAATTCCCAGGCCTTCATAAGTTGGCCTGAATGTTTGGGCAGCCCACCCATACCTAAATAAGCAATTAAGAATCTTGGTTTTTGGCTTGAAAAGGAGCTCTCCATGACGATTCAAGCTAAGAAAGTAGCAGACACCTCTTTTGGACTACTTAGAAGTCTTCGAAAAATCCTAGACCGGATTCCAACCCAGCTCAGGAAGACGGTAGTCCACTCCTTGGTCACTTCGCGTCTGGACTATGGAAACTCGTTATTCCTAGGTGCACCGAAATATGTGACCCACCGACTACAGGTGGTCCAGAATGCAGCAGCAAGGCTGCTGTGCAACGTCCCTGCTCGGGAATTTGTAAAAAAGCACTTCAAGAGGCTACATTGGCTCCCAGTGGAGGCCAGAGTCAAAAGTAAGGCTCTGGTCATTATGCACAGAGCTCTAAATAACAGGGACCCTAGGAAAATCAAGAATCAGTTATCCCCGTATACCCCTTTTGGGTATCTGAGATCAAGCTCTGAGGGACTCCCAAAACTAACAAATATTAGGAAGGAGAGGTGGGGAGGTAGATCTTTCTCCCACCTAGCTTCCAAACTCTGGAATTCGCTACCACTGTAACATCGGACACTGGCCAAAGAATTGCAGTTTCGCAAAGCAATCAAAACATGGCTGTTCAAGCAATACCTTTAATGTCTGCAAGGCCTGAACAAACAGGTCTCCTAGCACTGGGAAGCCCTAGGGCAGCCATGCGCTCTATAGATCCTAAATAATAATAATAATAATAACAAGTTACTTACCTTTGAGAACGCCTTATCTGATAGAGACTATGTAGCGGCAAGTTCTTTACCGGCCCACCCATCCTCGCTCAGGTGAACGGATTTATAGGGACAGGACTTTCCCTTCTCGGGGTTCCCTGCCTCCTGCGGCATGCTAGAGAATGATATGTATATGGTAATGATCAGTCCGGTGAGATGCAGGATTATTTTATTAGTAAGTTCTAGAGCTGCTTTCTCCTTGGATGAACACACAAGAAATCCTCACTATGTATTAAAAAAAGCTTTATTAGAAATAAATGCCCTAATCTAGTATGGAGCACATGAACAGGTGTTAATATACAAATAAATTTAATTGGTGTGAAAAAGCAGGCAAATATCATATTAAAAATATTTGTAATATATTTTTTAACGTTATTCATTATGTCTAAACATTGGTAAAACACTCCCAGTCTAGCCCCTGCCTAAACCTTCTTTTCCTTGGTTGCCTCTAACATTCATGCCTTCACTGGAAAACAATTATTTGTGGTCAGGTACTCTGCTTTGAGAAGGCCACAGAATGACTCTTTGTATTGCTTTCGGGGTTGAGCAGTGCACATACAAGGTGTGACCTTCCGTTAAGACGTTTACAGTACATGGCTCAAAGGAGATTCCCAAGGAAGGCTCAAGAGGTCTCTCCAAACATGCTTCTGTATCAGACGTAAATACCCTATTCATAGATGCACATGCTATGCATGCTCCTGCCATCTAGTGTTTGACCTGCACTCCTCCACTTCTGTTTTCCTCGAGAAATATTTAAGGTCGGAGTCGTGCGTCTTCTCCTCCTCCTTGAGGTATTTCGCATGTTCAACGGTTACTTTGTTAGATAGTTTTATTCCGCCATCAGGCTCCATGCCACAGTGCACCACAGCCCTTAAGCTCAAGTCGACACCGTGAGCATGCCTTAGAGCCGACAAGGGATTCCAATCTGGAGACAAGGCTGAAACATGGGGATGGCACTGACACAATACTGGCACCAAAGCATAAAACGGCATCGAAGGTTGCTTCTGAACCGACGAAGAAACAAACATGCTTCCATACCACAGATGCAATCGGATCCAACAAACAGCTCCGGCTCGACATTTCAACTCCAAAAACGCATCGACCCCAAGAAAGGCAAAGGAAAATGGGCAAACTTCAATATCGAAGAGAAGCCATGGCACCTTCCACAGCCATGCCACCGGCAATTGGGAAGAACACGGCACATACTCAGTTGCATGAGGAACAGGGTAATGTATATGCCACAAAAACACAGACTCTTCAAAAAGGCAGGAACATAGGGCCCAAGCCCCATATTATTTATTCAACCAGAATCCCCCAAAACACAATCACCCTCAACAACACCGGAAGAGGAGGAGGATGGGGATACACCTAAATTGGATTATTATGCTGATGATTCTCAAGAAAAACGACCAGACAGCCCAGACCCATGGGATGATTATGATGTGGTTCTACCTGATCTTGATATCAATTCACCAGTCCCATCACAAGTGTCCCCGCCAGATGATGCATCATCCTATCATAGTGTTATCCAGAGGGCTGCAGAATACAATAAACGTCATATGTGCACCACTGAAACAATATAAACATATATATGAGTGGTGCAGTTTGTCATAAATAGAAAGCCCTGGCTGTATATACAAAAATGTTATTATGTATAAACATCACATTATATAAATACAGTTGGTTGAACTTGAATCACAGTATAAATACCTACAGACCCCAGTGGGGTTTCTTGACAATAAAACCATATATATAGGGTAGCTTGTTCCAATGGGAGGAAGCACAGACTTGGAATGTTTTTTCCCCACAACGAACTTTTTTAAATATGGGGGTGGAAAGGAGATGTTTAGAGCTCGAGCGGAGGAGTCTGGTATTGCTGTAAGGACGGAGGCAGGAGAATAAGTATGCGGAACCCTTTCCCTTGACAGCCCGATGAGCTAGGGTAAGTGCCTTGAATTCCGCCCTTTTGTGAACCGGGAGCCAGTGCAGCCTATGTCGGTGGGGAGTGATGCGTTCACGAAGGGGGAGGCCACAGACCAGACGAACATCAGCATTCTGAACTGTCTGGAGGCGACGCTGGAGGCCCAAGGAGAGACCAAGGTCCATTGGCGTAATCCAGATGGGTGGTGATTAGAGCCTGCACAATAGTTTTCCTAGTCTGGCTGGGGAGGAAATTGATGAACTTTTTCATCATCCTCATCTTAGAGAAACAGGCCGCGGATACCGTCTGGATTTGTTTTTGGAAAGAGAGATTGGTATCCCAGATTACCCCGAGATTTTTAACTGAGTCTTTAGGTGAAGGGGGTGTACTCAGTTCAAGGGGCCACCAGAGGTTGGAGTCTAGAGGCGAGGGCTGATGGAAAATATATAACCTCGGTTTTGCCGGCGTTAAGCCGGAGGGAATTGTTATCCATCCAGCTTGCGATGTTGCGAAGGCAGTTTTTCAACGGGTCAAAGGTAGATTGGGATAGGGAGTCGAATGAGAACAGTAGCTGTATATCAGTAGCGTAAGAAGTGGCCTTGATTCCGGATTGAGCGATGATCTTGGCCAGAGGGGAAAAATAAACATTGAACAGGAGGGGGCTCAGTGAGGAGCCCTGAGGGACTCCCCACCTGAGAGGGCGACAGTCCGAGGTAAATGGGGGTGTGAATACTGCCTGAGTCGGATTGGACAGAAAGGAGGCAAACCATTTCAAGGCCTTGCCTTGTATGCCTTTTGCCTGCAGACGGTCAAGGAGGACGGGTGAGAGACGGTGTTGAATGCTGCCGACAAGTCGAGCAACACCAACACCGCTCTGGATCCCTCGTCCAACTTCCATCTGATGGCGTCAGCCATCTCAATGAGGGCGGACTCGGTGCTATATCCGGGCCTAAATCCGTGCTGTGAGTTGTGGAAGGCACCATTGGTTTCCAAGAAGCTAGCCAGTTGCCGTTGTATGAGTTTCTCAAGCCCTTTAGCTGGTGCAGGGAGATGGGACGGTAGTTAGCAGGTTCGGTGGGGTCTGCATTCGCTTTTTTGAGTATGGGAACCAATCTGGCGTGCTTCCAGGATTCGGGATAGAGTACAGGAAAAAAATCATAGATCACAAAAAATCCCATCTAGAGGAGAAAATCTTCCGGGCACAAGGGTCTTCAAGAGTTATTTTCAATACCGTCAGAACCTTCACTGACCCTCTTGCCCTCAAACGTCAACCCCCAGTGTCCCAGACCCTTTGCGACAGTCTATCTAACTACTTTGAAGATAAGATTGCCACTATTCAAAATTCCTTTTCCAGCAAGATTAATCCTGACAATCTCGAACCATGCACAGTCAGCTCTAATCCCACTCATGTCTTCTCTAACTTTGAGGTGATTACCCCGGAACACTCGCTGGCAGAACTACTAAAATGTAAATCTGGTTCCCCCCTGGACCCCTGGACCCCTGGCCGGCAAAACAGTATAAATCCTTAGCCCCCCTGCTCCATCCCATCTTAAATGAAATTTGGAACGACACCCTCCAGGCAGGAATCTATCCCGACTCCTGGAAGCACGCCAGATTGGTTCCCATAGTCAAAAAAGCTAATGCAGACCCCACCGAACCTGCTAACTACCGTCCCATCCTTATAAGGGCGGTTTTATATTTGAGTTTACTGTTTAAAGAGTAAGATCGTCTTCAACTTCTCTCAAGCTGTTTACAGGCCGATTTACAAATGCGGAGTTCATCCGAGTACCACGGTGCGGAGGGGGTGGCTCGTGAGGATTTAATAGGTCTGATAGGGGCAAGGAGGTCAATAGCAGAGGTGATCCAATGGTTGAAATTAGACAGTCTGATGTCTAAATCAGTAGCCTCCTCGGGAGCGAACGAGGAGAGATGGGGGGCTAAATTCTCAGGGGAAATCATCCTCCAGTTACGACCCACTGAGTTGGACAGGGGTCTCGATCGATCCTGATGGCAGAAGGAGATGGTAAAAGGGATCATGTAGTGATCAGACTAGGTTACAGGGATGGGGTCACTTGTGGAGGTATCTGTTAGGTTAGTGCAAATAAGGTCCAAGGTGTGTCCTGCCTTATGCGTGGGACCGGAAATTATTTGGTTTAGCCCACCATCTGATAGGGTGGACAGGAAATTAAAGGAGGTGGGGTCATCGGCATTGTCGACGGGAAGGTTGAAGTCCCCAATGAGGGTGAAATTAGCGTAACGGAAGGAGGCTTGTAAGGCATAATCAAGGGGGGCCGGGAGATGGGTGATTTTAGATTTGGGGAGACGGTAAACTAATAAACCTGAGTATGTGGAGTTAGCAGCTAATTTGATACAAAAAGGTAGTGCCTCGATACACTCTATTTGGGAATAAGAGAAGGAAGAAATGGACCAGATAGATCTATAGATAATGGCCACACCTCCGCCGGGGTGGGTGTTCTGTCTGTTGGCACACAAGATCTTGTATTCTGGCGGGATGGCAAGGCAGAGAGCGGGATGGATTCTTCTCCTAACCAGGTTTCGGTGAGAAAAAGAAGGTCCCACTGGTTGTCCTCGAACGATTGAGCTACATCTAAAGAGTGTTTCACAAGTGAACGACAGTTAATCAGTCCATCTTTAATAATGATTTTCTTGGGGGCCGAGGAGTGTTGGGGGAGAGACTGTAGGAAATGACATGGAGGCGGAGAGATGTTGTCTCTGGTTCGAGGCATGTGGGCTGCTGAATTCATATCTGTGCATAGATCGCCGCCTAGTGTTGGGTCCGGATGATTGCACATTGTTGTCCTGGAAGAGTCTTCGAAGTATCACGAGATAGGTGGCTCCTCCCCTGGACTACAGTGCACATGGGCATCGACTCCATCCTCAGATTGTTTTTTTCCGCCATTGGGTTCGGATGTCTTTAATTCCCTCTTGTCGGAATCGATAAAAATCTTTCTTGAGACCAAAAGGTCTTTAGCCTATATGTCGGTATTGTCTTGCGTTCGGCTTTACTTCTTCTAGCTCGGCTCCGAGCCGGATTCTAAACTTCCGCGTGCTCTCGGCGCGGAAGGCCTAGTCGACGCTCCAGACCTATCGACCGTCCATCATGGACCGAAGTCCATTCAAGAGATGTCCGGTCTGTTACTCAAAGTACCCCCACATCGACGTCCACCCGGTGTGCAACAAGTGTCTGTCGCCGGACCACGACGAGGACAAGTGTATGGCTTGTTCCCGCTTCAGGTCTAAGAAGACGCTTAAGCTTCGACGAGCTGCGCGCCTGGAGGCCCAGCAATCTGCTCCGGCGCCTTTGGACATCTTCGATGCAGGGGATGTCGAGGACGAATCTATCCAGGACGTTTCTGAATCAAACCCCGCGTCAGACGTCGAAGAAGACTACAACGCGGATGCTGAGGTCTTCGAGGGAGAAGTCGTCGTCGAGGAGGTAGGAGACGACGACGGAGCCCTCCGGGCCATGTAGGATAGCTCGGATGAGGAGCTTCCTCAAACTGACTCTGGGGCCGTGCCGATTTATAAGGCCCAGGTCGAGGGATCGCCTTCGGGCCTTACCCAAGATCTCGCTATGGGTTACACGGCCCCGCCTTCGGGCCCGGCCACGGACATTGTTGCCGAGCCACTCCCTGGCAAAACGAAACTGAAACCTACGGTCTCAACGCCAGATACTGTGCAGGTGCCAGCATCGAAGCCGAAAGTGCGCATCACTTTGGTAGGCTCCAAGGCTTTGGAGGCTTCGGCGCCGAAGAAGCCGAAGGTGGCTGTCGAGCCAAAAAGTCAAGTCAAGGGCGTCGAGACGAAGTGTACCGTGCCAAAGGCTAAAGTGAAGGTGGTCGAGACGGGCACGTCGGCGCCGAGGGCGGTCGACACCGGCAAAAGCCTTGCCGACCCGAAGAAGGCTGTCGGCGAGCCGAAGAAGACTCTCGGTGACCCGAAAAAGCGACTCGATGACCCAAAGGTCCTCACTACCCCGCGTCCGCACGACAAGGCCAAGTGCGCTGCGCCCCGAGAGTCGACTCCTAAAGTGGCCTCAAAGGATTCCATTGAACCGGCGCGCCCATCTGCCGCGCTCACCAAGAAGGTGACGGACTCCCTACAGCGCATCCGTGAGGGCACCGCGTCGGTCGACCCCACGGAACCTCCGCCTGCGAAACCTGTGGAGAAACCACTTAAGGCGTCCACGCAGATCCACTTCACGTTGCCGCCTAAAACGGCGCCAAAGGCTTTCGCTCCTAAGGCAGTGGCCGGCGTGCCCGAAAAGGTCTCCTCGGCGCCGAAAGCGTCATCTGTGGTCCACGGCCCGCGACCTCAACGACCTTTGGGGGATGAGCGTCAGGAACACTTCATCGACGCCGAGACAGGCAGGCTTTCCCTCCTGAAGCGGAAAATCACCCCTGAACCCCAAATGGAGTCTTACAAGATCCCTCTCAAGAAAAAGAAGGACTCTGCTTGCTCTCCCGTCTTGATGGAACCCCTTTCCCCACAGACTCATGATGTCGCCCACTTACTCAGATGTGGACGCTGGTGAGGGAGATGGTGAGGATGAATACAGTTATCCAGTCTATACAGACCCTGAGGATACAAATGAACACTGGCCAGCTGGTGGTGACCCTGGGGATCCTCATTCAGGTCAAGACCCTCAACTTTTTTCTGCAAAGACTTCACCAACAGAAGACTCTGCTGCTTTCAATGCCCTCATTGAACGGGCTGCTACCAATCACAACGTCCAGCTGCATGCTGACCCTGTGGATGTGGATTTCCTCTTTGACACTTTTTCAGTATCAGAAAAAACTGTTAAAACTCTGCCTATGCTAAAAGGTGTTTTAAAGCATGCTGCTGAGATCTTTAAAGAACCCACCAGGGCAAGGGTGATAAACCCTAGGATTGACAAAAAATACAAGTCGGCGCCTACTGATCCTACATACATTAAAGGACAGTTGCCTCTGGACTCCCTTGTCGTCTCGAATGCCCGGAAGAGGGCTAATTCTCAGACTACAGGTGATGCTCCTCCCCCAGACAAAGAATCCAAGGTCTTAGAGGCTTCGGGGAAGAGGGTGGCAGCACAGGCAGCCAACATCTGGCGCATTTCTAACACACAGGCGCTTCTAGCGCGCTATGACAGGGCACACTATGATACACTAGATACCCTGTTGCAACACCTGCCTGATCAATACAAGGAAGGGGCTGAGATGCTGATTCAGGAAGGGAAGCTAATCTCGAACGCTTCCATTAAGTGCGCTCTAGACGCAGCTGATACCGCTGCCAGAGCTATAAACACCGGTGTTATGCTTCGGAGACATGCCTGGCTGAGAATCTCTGGGTTTAAACCAGAAATCCAAACCACCATCCTGAACCAAACGGTTAACCCAGATCACCTGTTTGGCCCAGAAGTTGACACCACCCTAGAAAAAATAAAGAAGGACACTGACACTGCAAAATCCATGGGTGCCTTACAGTCCCAGCAATTTCGGGGTGGGTCCTTTCGTCGCTCCAGCACTAGAGGCGTCTCCAGGGGCCAGCTCTCCCAGTCCACGCAATACTACAAGGGCAACACTCAGACTTCTTACACCACCAAAAGTCGAGGTGGATATCGTGGCAACAACGCCAAGGGCAGAGGACGTGGAAACAACAGCTCCAGATCCTCTGCCGCCAGCAAACAGTGACGCCTTGTCACTGCCCCCGACCATACAACACCGGTCGGGGGGAGACTCCAGCAGTTCCTGCCCGTCTGGAAGTCCATCACCACGGACAGGTGGGTCAGAAAACTTATCCAATATGGTTATTGTCTGGAGTTAATGTCCACTCCACCCAACATGCCCCCAAGACACCGTCCTATGTCGGACGAGCACTTGCACTTATTGCAACAGGAGGTCACCGTCATGCCGCAAAAAGGGGCAATAGAGCTTGTGCCGGTGCAGGAAAGAGGCACAGGGGTATACTCCCTGTACTTCTTGATACCAAAAAAGGACGGGTCCCTCAGGCCCATCCTGGACCTCAGGCCACTCAACTATTACATCCTGACAGAGCACTTCCATATGCTGACTCTGCAACAAGTGCTCCTGTTGCTCCAGCAGGGGGATTTTCTCGCAACTTTAGACCTAAAGGATGCGTACTTTCACATTCCACTGCACCCTTCACACAGGAAATACCTCTGTTTCACCATACAAAACCAGCACTACCAGTTCAAGGTTTTGCCTTTCGGTGTCACCATGGCACCCAGGGTGTTCACAAAGTGCCTGGCGACAGTGGCGGCGCATCTCAGGAGACGGAACATCCACGTCTACCCTTATCTGGACGACTGGCTCATCCAAGCAAAGTCAGCCCAGCAGTGTGCCGCCCACATGTCCCACACCATTCACCTCCTGCACGATCTGGGATTCTCACTGAATTACCCAAAATCCCATCTCCAGCCTGCCCACGTACGGCAGTATCTGGGCCCAACCATAAACACTCTGGCGGCCACAGCACAGCCGAATTCAGTGAGAGTCAGCAGCATTCAATCGCTGATACAAAAATTCAGACCTCAACACTCCCTTCCAGCGAGAGTGTTCATGCAGTTGATAGGCATGATGGCCTCCTGCATCTCCATAGTCCCGCACGCGAGACTACATATGCGCCCGCTTCAGGAGTGCTTAGCACGTCAGTGGACTCAGGCTCAGAGGCAGTTGAGAGACCTAGTGTTGGTGAGCGGTCGGGCATACACCTCTCTGCATTGGTGGAATCCACGAAACCTTTGCAAGGGCCTACCGTTCCAAGAGCCTGTGCCACAGATCATCCTGACGACGGACGCCTCTCTCCAGGGATGGGGAGCCCATGTACTCCATTACACTGTGCAGGGACTATGGACGCAACTGCAACGGAAGATGCACATCAATGTTCTCGAACTGATGGCAATCTTCATGGCACTCAAAGCCTTCAAAGTACATCTGTGCAACAAGGTTGTGTTGATCCGGATGGACAACATGACAGCTATGTACTACATTCAGAAGCAGGGAGGAACACACTCTCCACAGTTGTCTCATCTGGCTCAGAGCATGTGGAAGTGGGCCATTCAGAGGAACATCTTCCTCATGGCGGAACACCTCCCGGGCAAGGACAACCAGATGGCGGATCTGCTCAGCAGACACAGCCACCAGATGCACGAGTGGGAGATACACCCATCAGTACTCCAACCGTACTTTCAGCAGTGGGGTCATCCAGAGATTGACCTGTTCGCCACAAGGGAAAACGCCAAATGCCAAAGCTTCGCAAGCAGGTTCCCACATCCACAGTCGCAGGGCAATGAGATATGGATGAACTCGTCAGGCAAATTTGCATACGCTTTTCCCCCAGCACCTTTAATACCGCTGGTGGCATGCAAACTGAGGCAACACTCGATGACACTCATCCTGGTTGCTCCGATGTGGGCACGCCAACCATGGTACACCACGTTTCTGGACCTATCTGTGGTACCGCATCAAGGGCTACACCTCACACCCAGGCTTTTGATGCAGAGCCATGGCGACATTCAGCATCCAGATCCGCAACAGCTCAACCTGGCGATCTGGCTCCTGAAGTCTTAGAATTTGGCTACCTCAACTTGCCGCCAGAATGTATGAATATCATCAAGGAGGCAAGACGGCCCACATCCAAAGCTTGTTATGCGGCTAAATGGAAGAGGTTTGTCATATATTGTAACAACAATGACATTAACCCACTGGATGCATCTATTCAAAACATTATCTGTTATTTGCTGCACTTATACAGGTGTAATCTGGCGTACAGTTCCATTCGTATACATTTATCCGCAATAGCAGCTTATCTTCAAAACAGGCAGCACCTCTCGCTATTCCGAGTGCCTGCCAATAAGGCTTTTCTAGAAGGACTCAAAAGAGTGATCCCTCCCAGACACCCGCCTTCACCGGTCTGGAACCTCAATCTGGTCCTCACCAGACTGATTGGGACCACCTTTTGAGCCTCTCCACTCTTGTGAGCTTCAGTTTCTAACCTGGAAAGTAGCTTTCCTAGCAGCCATTACCTCACTACGAAGAGTTAGTGAACTCCAGGCCTTAACCATTCAAGAGCCGTTAATACAGGTCCACGCAAATAGGGTTGTATTACGCACCAATCCTACATTCATGCCTAAGGTGATTTCGCAGTTCCATATGAACCAGACCATAGAACTGCCAGTTTTCTTTCCTAATCCAGAAAATGTCGCTAAGAGATCCCTACACACGTTAGATGCCAAGAGAGCTCTTATGTACTATATAGATAGAAGGAAGGATTTCAGGAAAACAAAACAGCTTTTTGTTGCCTTTTCTCCACAGCACCAAGGCAACCCCATTTCCAAAGCAGAGATAGCCAGGTGGATCGTTAATTGTATGCAGATTTGCTATGCTAACGCTAAACGCACACTAACCATTCCTCCAAGGGCACACTCCACACGAAAGTTAGGAGCGTCCATGGCTTTCCTGGGGAATATTCCTTTACAAGAGATATGTAAGGCAGGGTGTGTTACCGCTACAACGCATCTTTTACAACGCGTTCCGTTACAACGCGTTTTTTACATCGCAAATACCATTACAATGCATGCCATTACAACGCATGGCATTACATAGCAGATGCTATTACAACGCATGGCATTACATCGTAAGTATTGGTAAGTATTTAATTTTTTTTTTATTTTATTTAATATTTTATAATTGATTTAATTATTATTAATTATTTAAAAATATTTATTTCGTTTTTAAATATTATAAATAAAATATATTAATTTAAGTATTTTTTAAAATAAGTATGAGTATAGGAGTATATGTTTTGGGGTACTGATGTATATGTTTTGGGGTGTTTGGGTATTTTTAGGTTTTAGGTTTTTGGGGTACAGGGGTGTTTTTAGGTTTTAGGGCAGGGTTTGGGTTTTGGGGTACAGGGGTGTTTTTAGGTTTTAGGGCAGGGTTTGGGTTTTGGGGTACAGGGGTGTTTTTAGGTTTTAGGGCAGGGTTTGGGTTTTGGGGTACAGGGGTGTTTTTAGGTTTTAGGGCAGGGTTTGGGTTTTGGGGTACAGGGGTGTTTTTAGGTTTTAGGGCAGGGTTTGGGTTTTGGGGTACAGGGGTGTTTTTAGGTTTTAGGGCAGGGTTTGGGTTTTGGGGTACAGGGGTGTTTTTAGGTTTTAGGGCAGGGTTTGGGTTTTGGGGTACAGGGGTGTTTTTAGGTTTTAGGGCAGGGTTTGGGTTTTGGGGTACAGGGGTGTTTTTAGGTTTTAGGGCAGGGTTTGGGTTTTGGGGTACAGGGGTGTTTTTAGGTTTTAGGGCAGGGTTTGGGTTTTGGGGTACAGGGGTGTTTTTAGGTTTTAGGGCAGGGTTTGGGTTTTGGGGTACAGGGGTGTTTTTAGGTTTTAGGGCAGGGTTTGGGTTTTGGGGTACAGGGGTGGTTTTAGGGCTGGGTTTGTTTTTTGGGGTACAGGGGTATTACGACTTTATATAAATTAAATTGATTAAATTCATTTAATTTAATTTAATTAAAATAATAACTATATTTTCAATTATTAATTTAATTGTATTAATAAACGATTATAATTAAATTATATTATTTAAAAATGTTTAATTAAATTCTTTTAATTTTATTAAATATAATTATATTATGTATTATTTATAACTTAATTAAATTATAATTATATTTATTGTTATTAATTACATTATATTATTTTCTATTTATAAATTTTTTATATATCATTAATTATATTATTTTAAATATATTAAATTAATATCAATTTTAATATTAATTAAATTACTATAATTAAATTAATTACTGTTTTAAAAATGTTATATTATTTTTATTATTTTAAATTAATTTAATTAACTTTATTACATTTTTTAAAAAAAAGATATACTTACCTATACTTACGATGTAATGCCATGCGTTGTAAAAGTATCTGCTATGTAATGCCATGCGTTGTAATGGCATGCATTGTAATGGTATTTGCGATGTAAAAAACGCGTTGTAACGGAACGCGTTGTAATACATCGCGTTGTACTGACACCAATCCGTAAGGCAGCCACATGGTCCACCACACATACATTTACCAAACACTACTGCGTAGATGTGCATTCTAAACAGCAGGCAGCTGTAGGACAGGCTGTTCTAAAAACTCTTTCAGACTCCTGCAGCTGGCACAGGCGGCCGCCGCTAATAGGAGGGACTGCTATGTAATCTATGCACAGATATGAATTCAGCAGCCCACATGCCTCGAACCGAATATGCTACTTACCAGTATGCATCTGTTCTTGGCATGTAGGGCTGCTGATATTCATATCGCCCACCCTCCTCCCCGGCGCCTGTAGCAGCTGTAGCATTCAGAATTACTATGTAGCATGGACATCACTCACTGTATTACACTCCATCTCTGCCACAATGGCGAAAAACAATCTAAGGATGGAGAGGATGCCCATGCGCACTGTAGTCCAGGGGAGGAGCCACCTATCTCGTGATACTTCGAAGACTCTTCCAGGACAACAATGTGCAATCATCCGGACCCAACACTAGGCGGCGATCTATGCACAGATATGAATGTCAGCAGCCCTACATGCCAAGAACAGATGCATACTGGTAAGTAGCATATTCGCTACTCAGCATGCCAGTCGATCCCCCGATTCGTCTGCCTCTTCGGGAGGACCTTCTGTCGCAGCAGCAGGGGACGGTTCTGCACCCAAACCTGTCCAGTCTCCACCTACAAGCTTGGAGATTGAGCGGCGGCAGTTGAGGCCATTTGACTTGCCTCCCAAAGTCTGTGATGTCATTCTGCCAGCCAGGCGTCCCTCCACAAAGTCTGTATACGCCTGCAGGTGGAACAGATTTGTGGCATGGTGCACAGCAAAGGCTGTGGACCCGCTCTCTGCACCCCTTTCTGAGGTTCTCCTCTTTCTTCTTCTGTTGCCCAGCAGGGCTCTGCCCTGGGCACTATCAAAGGGTACCTTTCTGCCCTTTCTGCCTTCTTACGGCTACCTGTTCAGCCTTCCCTGTTCAAGTCCCCCATTGTAAATAGGTTTTTGAAGGGCATTACACACATGTTCCCTCCTGTTCCCTTCGTGATGCCCCAGTGGGACTTTTTATCTTGTACTTTCTTACCTAATGTGTGCTCCCTTTGAGCCGCTCCATAACTGTCCTCTCAGTCTTCTTACTTTGAAGACTTCTTTCCTGTTGGCCATCACCTCTGCCAGGAGAGTGAGTGAGCTCCAGGCTCTTTCTTCTACACCTCCTTTCCTCTCTGTCCATCCGGACAAGGTTGTGTTGCGGAGACCCTCTTTCCTGCCCAAGGTTGTCTTGGTCTTCCACATCGGGCAGTCCATTACCTTACCCACCTTCTTTCCGCCTCCCTCGAAAAAGGAAGAGAGGCTCCACCGTCTGGACCCAAAACGTGCGCTCTCTTATTATCTGGATCACACACGCCAGTTCCGGGTGGATGACCAACTCTTTATTGGTTACGTGGGCGCGAAGAAGGGAAAGGCGGTGCACAAGCGGACCATCTCGCGGTGGATCATCTTGTGTATCCAGGCATGCTACTCCTTGGCCAAAAAGTAGCCCCCTGTTGGATTGCGGGCTCATTCTACTCGGGCCACGGCGACTACAACTGCCCTGGGCCGAGGAGTGCCCTTGCAGGACATTTGCCAGGCAGCTACGTGGGCCTCGCTGCACACGTTTGCAAGACACTACTGCCTGGACAGACAAGTCCGGAGGAATGGCTTCTTTGGCCGTTCCGTCCTCCAGGACTTTCTGGTGGGATTATTGGTTCGCAGACCCACCACCGGGGTTGATATAGCTGGGGTATCTATTCTAAGGTAAGGAATCTATCACTAACGCGTCTCTTTCAGATGCACAAGTTACTACTTGTGTAACGATATATCTGTAAGAGACATTAGTTAGTTTTAGATTCCTTATCGACCCACCCATCCTCCCCGTTCTGCGAACCGATATCTAGGGTTAAGGTCATCCCCTTTCAGGGCCCTAGTTTCTTGGCACCAGTGTTCGTTCTATCATGGCTCTGCGTATCTGGCGCGGAAAAGCTGTGTATCAGAACTGATGTCAGCGCGCATGGGCGGCATCTAAGTACTCCGACGACGTCATTCCGGCGCTAACGACGCCGTCGACAGACTCGGAGCCACAGACGACGCCTACCGACGCGCAGGGGTATTGCTACGCCAAAAATTTCCGGATCTAGTCCGACGCCTGGGGATATTCTAAGGTATGGAATCTATCACTAACTAATGTCTCTTACAGATATATCGTTACACAAGTAGTAACTTGTGCAACTGCATCATAAATCAAATAGCCAATACATGTTTATGCAGATACTTTACATAAAATTAAGTTGCTCAATGGTGATTAAGAAGAAGGGGAATGATTAGAAAAAGTGCCTGTGAAAAGATCAAGGGAGAGGCGAAAGTTAAGTACCAATATACAGTATATACAACCAATATATACAAAATCATACAAGAAAGCCTGGCTTGGAATTCCCTTATAATACTGTCATCCACAGACTTATAAAGCAACCTATGGTTTTAGAAATAATTATTCTAGACGCTTGCGGAGACGGCTCGGGAATAAAGAACCAATTGTTCGGCATTACTTGATTTACTATTCAGGTTATATCTAAAAGCTCGATCCCAGCCCCTGATACACTTTTTGGGGCATGTCCACAGATAGGATCCTCTCAGGACCTTCACACTCTTTATCTTTCACCTGAGGCGCTTCACAGCCCTAATTTGGATCCCAGTGCGCTCAAGGGCTAAAGTAAAATACACTTTGCACATCCAGTGATTGGATCTGTTTGGACCATTGTTGCATACTATGCTGACTTACCTGCCCCCAGGACCCACTTGGCCCTGTGCGCAAGGCCCATAACCATTCCCCTATCAGTGGTATCTGGGTTGCTCTTCTCTTTGTCCTGATGAAACCCCCGTTTCAAGGAATAGTCGGGCTTGCCTTCCATTTGGGGTCGAAACGTCGACATATATTATTACCTGTACTTCAGATACTATCCACGTCTTAATTTTTACTAAAGCAATAGGTTGCGTTATAAGACCATGGATGACAGTATTATAAGGGAATTTCAGGGAGGCTTTCTCATATGAATTTGTATATATTGGTTGTATATTGGCACTTAACTTTCGCCTCTCCCTTGATCTTTTTACGAGCACTTTATCTAATCACTTCCCTTCTTCCTAATCACCATTGAGCAAATTAATTTTATGTAAAATATCTGCATAGACATGTATTGAATATTTAATTTATGATAAAGTTATCCATTTTTCGCATTTCTTTAGTGTCTATTATCAATTTTTGGGTACTAAAGAACAATGATTCACGTTGGTACCAATTGTATTTCATACCCAGGTCCTACGGCTATTTGGGTTTCCCCATTGTTTTTTAATGTTTTTTTCTGCATAACAGTCATAAGGCTTTTATGGATATATTGAAAACTGTAATTACACCACCTGCACCTCCGTGGAATCTAAACCTTGTGTTAACAAGACTCATGGGCCTACCTTTTGAGCAATTACACAAATGTCAAATTCAGTTCCTTACTTGGAATTTCACTTTTCTGGTGGCAATCCCCTCTCTAAGAATAGTCTGTATAATACATGCACCCACTATAGAGGAGATGTATTTTCAAGTATTTCAATACAAAGTGCGCTTATGCACAAACTCAAAATTTCTACCAAAGTTCATTTCACCTTTTCATTTAAATCCAACATTGGACTTACCTGTTATTTTTTCTCCACACAAAGGCAATGCTATCCCAAAATCAGGTATAGCAAGATGGGTAGTTAAATGTATACGGATTTGCTCCGCAAAATCCAATACAACACTAACAGCCAGACCTGGAGTTCATTCAACAATCAAAAAAGAAGCATCAATGGCCTTTCATGGGAATATTTCAATACTGGACGTTTGCAAAGCAGATACATGGATAAACCGACATACGTTTACTAAACACTTTTGTGTAGATGTGCAAGCCAGACAGCAAGCTCAAGTAGGGCAAACTTTTTTGTGCACATTATTTCAAACGCCTGCACCATCTCATGCCTAAAGCCACTGTGCAAGTGTACTGCTTTACAGCATGTGTATCAGCAACCAAAACATGCTACAAAATGGGAATGTTACATACCCTGTAAGCATCTGCTCGTAGTGTGTGTTGCTGCGTAATCACATGCACCCTCCCGCCTCCCTGGCAGGTAGTAGATGGTGACCAAATACACACCTATACAGCATGTTCAACAGTAAAGCTGACTTAGCAAACTATATCCTGACTTCCTACATGGCAAGGGGAAAAACATGATTTAACCAAGGAACTGTTGACATGCGCAATGCCTCGAGGAGGCGACACAACGCTGATCATAAAAACTCCTTGAGGAAAACCGAAAAACCAGTTGAAGAGTCCGGGCCCAACACTAGATGGCAGGAGTATGCATAGCATGCGAATCTTCTGCTCTGCACACTATGATTAGACGCTTACAGGATAAGTAACATACTCCTTTCTTATTGTTATGAAAAGGCTAGATCTTGTGATTAACCCCTTGCATGCTCGCCACGGCCGGTAGCCGTCCCGTGTAACGGTGGGCGTGTGCTCAGGACGGTCCCTGGCCTTCGGAATCTCGCCCACTCAGTAAACCCCCCGCGCAGCGCGAAAATTCGCGCCGCACACAAGGAGTTACAAATGTAAATTACGAAAGGTAACTATGTAACAAACATTCATGGATGCTGGAAGAATAGATAAAGTGTGAAACATTAACTTTCTGTGCATATATTTATTTCTGTGCATATATTTATTTCTGTATGCGATGCTATTGCAAGTCATGTACCTAATAAAGCGTTTAAAAAAAATTTAAATTCAAGAATTAGCAAACAAATTCTCATGCACATTCACTCAAATCTGCTGCGTATTGTAATCCTCTTTGATACAATTGGGGAAGTATCAATGTCATTAAAGCAAACGCTATATGATAAACTTGCCGAACTAATACTGAATGTAATATGCATGTATAAATGGAAAAGTGCATAATGGAATACAGTGTGGTGCTAATAAGCAAAATGGTAAAGTGCATAATGGAATGCAGTGTGGTGCTAATAAGCAAAATGAAAAGTGCATAATGGAATGCAGTGTGGTGCTAATAAGCAAAATGTAAAAGTGCATAATGGAAGGCAGAGTGGTGCTAATAAGCAACATGGAAAGGTGCACAATGGAATGCAGTGTGGTGCTAATAAGCAAAATGGAAAAGTGCACAATGGAATGCAGTGTGGTGCTAATAAGCAAAATGGAAAAGTGCATAATGGAATGCAGTGTGGTGCTAATAAGCAAAATGGAAAAGTGCATAATGGAATGCAGTGTGGTGCTAATAAGCAAAATGGAAAAGTGCATAATGGAATGCAGTGCGATGCTAATAACCAAAATGGAATGTAGTGTGGTGCTAATAAGCAATATGGAAAAGTGCATAATGGATTGCAGTGTGGTGCTACTAAGTAAAATGGAAAAGTGCATAATGGAATGAGCGTGGTGCTAATAAGCAAAATGAAAATGTGCATAATAAAATGAGCGGGGTGCTAATGAGCAAAATGGAAAAGTGCATAATGGAATGCAGTATGGTGCTGATAAGCAAAATGAAAAAGTGCATAATGGAATGAGTGTTGTGCTAATAAGCAAAATGGAAAAGTGCATAATGGAATGCAGTGTTGTGCTAATAAGCAAAATGGAAAAGTGCATAATGGAATGAGCGTGTTGCTAATATGCAGAATGGGAAGTAATTGAACACAGTGTGGTGCTAATTAGCAAAATGGAAAAGTGCATAATGGAATGCAGTGTAATGCTTATAAGCAAAATGGAAAAGTGCATAATGGAATGCAGTGTGGTGCTAATAAGCAAAATGGAAAGGTGCATAATGGAATGCAGTGCGGTGCTTATAAGCAACATGGAAAACTGCATAATGGAATACAGTGGTGCTAATAAGCAAAATGGAAAAGTGCATAATGGAATGAGCGTGGTGCTAATATGCAGAATGGGAAAGTGCATAATGGAACACAGTGTGGTGCTCATAAGGAAAATGGAAAAGTGCATAATGGAATGAGCGTGTTGCTAATATGCAGAATGGGAAGTAATTGAACACAGTGTGGTGCTAATTAGCAAAATGGAAAAGTGCATAATGGAATGCAGTGTAATGCTTATAAGCAAAATGGAAAAGTGCATAATGGAATGCAGTGTGGTGCTAATAAGCAAAATGGAAAGGTGCATAATGGAATGCAGTGCGGTGCTTATAAGCAACATGGAAAACTGCATAATGGAATACAGTGGTGCTAATAAGCAAAATGAAAAAGTGCATAATGGAATGAGCGTGGTGCTAATATGCAGAATGGGAAAGTGCATAATGGAACACAGTGTGGTGCTCATAAGGAAAATGGAAAAGTGCATAATGGAATGAGTGTGTTGCTAATATGCAGAATGGGAGGTAATTGAACACAGTGTGGTGCTAATTAGCAAAATGGAAAAGTGCATAATGGAATGCAGTGTAATGCTAATAAGCAAAATGGAAAAGTGCATAATGGAATGAGCGTGGTGCTAATATGCAGAATGGGAAAGTGCATAATGGAACACAGTGTGGTGCTAATAAGCAAAATAGAAAAGTGCATAATGGAATGCAGTGTGATGCTTGTAAGCAAAATGGAAAAGAGCGTAATGGAATGCAGTGTGGTGCTAATAAGCAAAATGGAAAAGTGTGTAATGGAATGCAGTGTGGTGCTTATAAGCAAAATGGAAAAGTGCATAATGGAATGAGCGTGGTGCTAATATGCAGAATGGGAAAGTGCATAATGGAACACAGCGTGGTGCTAATAAGCAAAATGGAAAAGTGCATAATGGAATGCAGTGTGATGCTTGTAAGCAAAATGGAAAAGTGCGTAATGGAATGGGCGTGGTGCTAATATGCTGAATGGGAAAGTGCATAATGGAACACAGTGTGGTGCTAATAAGCAAAATGGAAAAGTGCATAATGGAATGCAGTGTGATGCTTGTAAGCAAAATGGAAAAGTGCATAATGGAATGCAGTGTGGTGCTTATAAGCAAAATGGGAAAGTACATAATGGAATGCAGTGTGGTGCTTATAAGCAAAATGGAAAAGTGCATAATAGAATGAGCGTGGTGCTAATAAGCAAAAAGGGCAAAGGATACGTCACTTAAAAGTACCAGGTTTTTGGGAACAGGTTCTTCAACTCGGTCGCAGAACGTATTTCAGCATAGTTGCTTACTTTGGGTCGCTTCAGCCTCATTGTAGAGCTCAAGTAGCCCATTCAAGTTCTGCCCTGACTGCTTCCAACGACAAAAGCCCTGTATGCATGTTCTGTCTAACTCAAGAGCATGCGCCTGAAGACTGTTGTGCCTGCGGGTGTTAGTACACCAAACTGATCTCATCTTTATGAAGCAGACTGTACTGAGGCAAGAGGGAGGGATTCAAAGGATGCGTGCTCTCTAGGAGAAGAAAACGGCTTCAACCATCAAATAAATTGGATTCGTTTTGAGGACGAAGCTATTAAGGCTGATTACGCTCAAGAAGAACATGAAACCGATTCTGACCTTGAGGAGAGAGGCGCCGATTCCGGATATTGTTCTTTTTATCTCATCAGAGCACCTGTTTACACAATTTCAGTAGCTTCGCTGCAGTGCTACCTCGGAGTGTGTGCTGCCCACTTCCCACACGTTTCAAAACCTTGAAAAGCTGCTCGTCATGCCAGACATCCCCAGGCTACCATTCCCCAGTTTATGAATTTATTACAATCTTTTTACTGAACTTCAGTTCATCAATCCAATTTGTATAATAATACTCAATTTTCAAATTCACAATTGAATAATTTTGCGATTCACATTCAGCATCCCCGCTATGATGCTCACAGTCTACTCCTGTTTTCTTTTGTTTTTTCTTGTGGACGCTCTTCTCAAAAGACATGGATTATTTTACGCCAATTCACGCTAGTCCACCCCACCTCACCTCACACCAATCCGCCCCACTCATTCCAATCCACCCCAGAAAAAATCTAGACTAATCCAACCCAAACCACTCACTGATTCCAAAACACTCCAAACCTCCCACCCCACTTCAATTCGCCCCACTCCAATTCACCCCACTCCAATCTTAAACAATCTGCTCCACTCCAATCCGCCCCACTCCAATCCAGAACTGTCTGCCGCCACTCCAATCCAAAACAATCTTGCCCACTCAATCCAAAACAATCTGCCTCGTTCCAGTCCAAACCAATGTTCCCTGCTCCAGTCCAAAACAATCTGCCCCGCTCCAGTCCAAAACAATCTGCCCCGTTCCAGTCCAAAACAATCTGCCCGTTCCAGTCCAAAACAATCTGCCCGCTCCAGTCCAAAACAATCTGCCCCACTCCAATCCAAAACAATCTGCTCCGTTCCAGTCCAAACCAATCTTTCCTGCTCCCGTCCAAACCAATCTACCCCACTCCAGTCCAAACCAATCTGCCCCGCTCCAGTCCAAAACAATCCACTCCTCTTCAATCCACCCTACCCCAATCTAATCCAGCGAAATCCAATCTACCCCATTCCAATCCACCTCAATCCAGTTCCCCAATCTAATGCACATCAATCTAATCCACCCTAAACCAGTCCAACACACTCAATCCTGTCACCCCCAATCCTGTCACCCCATTGCAATCTAATCCAATCCCCTTCTCCCCACCCTGCTCAGTTTCACCCCACTCCCGTCCACCACACCCCATTGCAGTCCACCTCACTTCAGTCCACCGCACCCCAGTCTAATCCACCCCACTCCACTGCAGCCCACCCAACCCCACTGCAGTCCACCCCACCCCCGTTCAGTCCACCCCACTTATTCCAATCCATCCAGCCCACCAACCTCCAATCCACCCCACTCTAGTCCAGTTCAATCCCCTAATCCAGTCCACCCCACTCTAGTCCAGTTCAATCCCGCAGTCCAGCCCACCCCATTCTAGTCCAGTACAAGTCCCCAGTCCAGCCCAACCCACTCTAGTCCATTTCAATTCCCAGTCCAGCCCACCCTAGTCCAGTTCAATCCTCCACTCCGGTCAACCCCACTCAATCCAGTCCATGCCACTTCATTCCAATCCACCCCTCCACTCGACTTTAATTCATCTCACATCAAACCACCCTACTGTAATCCAATCCTTCCTAACCCAACCCACACCAACCCAATCTAATCCAGCCCAATCCAATCCACCACACCCCATCCAGTCCATTCACTCGACTTCATCAAACCTACTCTACCCAATTGCAATCCACCCCAATCTACTCCAATTCAATCCACCCCACTGCCTCAACCCACTGCACTGTATGACCCTACACTCTGCGACACTCTCTGCCACTGAACTCTACTCCCCTCTACGACACTCTGCTACCCTACTTCACTCTGTGGCGATCTACTCCAATAAATCCAGTCTGACACTCTACTTGCCACTAACTTCAGGCCATGCTGAATAGAAGCCACACTGGTGTACAACACAGCAAAAACACATTGCCAATAGCTCTTGTAAAGGCGATACCTATTGGCTTTGCCAGTGCTTGTTTAATAAATGTATCCCCAGAGAATGTCACTCACAGGGCCCGAAGGCCAACCATATGCTGCACATGGCAATGCGCGATGTGGTTTGCAACAGGGGGTCTGGCCACAAGTACTGGCGGCAGGCCAAGCCCTGTGATCAACCCCTGCTGTGCGCAGCTTGAGGTTGGCTGCCTGCGGGGAGTTGGAAGAAGGGCCTTTCTGCAACACAGGCCATGCGCCTAACCCCGGCACGCACAAGCAAAGGCCATGCACAGCATTGGGATAGCTGCCTCCGGTTGTTTGCCTGCGGTCAATCCCATGCTGCGTGCGATGAAAGGCAATCCACAGCGTGGAGTTGGCAGCCTGTGGGGGTGTCCTGTGGCCAGCCCTTTGGCCGTGCACGGCGTGGGGTCCGCTTTACGTATGGTAATAAAATAGTTTCCATTTAAAACATTTTTTTAAATTTGAATCGTACTGAAAAAAACAAAGGTTAAAGTAATAAAGTTAGACCAATATATGTGACCGCATTAACGTTTTGAACTAAAAAAGTCACTAGTTATAGTTAGTAGAGCTAACTATAACTTACGCCCCCGGTATGCATTGCTTATGACCACACATAACGTAATATCTGACATCACAGTTGAAATCGCAAATGACGTCATTCATGAAATCTTCCAAGCCTTTTTGGTACACAGTATAATACAAACTAGTATGGCATTAGAGGGCTGGAAGTACACAATAGCTCAAAACATTATAAAGTATTTTAATGCCATCACAGATGCATCTTTCTTAGGTGTAGCAAGCATGAGTTATGTGCAACATTGACCCTAAACTAATCACTTCACTGGAAGCGTAGTTCACATTAATTAGCAACCATAGATATATGGTTAACTCTCATTACTCGCTATGTTCAGTGTAGGAAGCTTGCTCTTTATATAGTATACCAAAAGTAGGTGTACTGTACAAAGAGTCCAGGTATTCCATTAGGAGTGGACAGGGGCTTGCTCTATAAACCCCAAGGTGATGATCTAGGGGGTAGTGTGGTCGAGCAGCCTTATGGTTATCAGAGAAGAGTGTTGGACGTCTTCAAATACCCAGACAGTCAATAAATGATTCACATGACTCCATAAGGAAATCCACACCAATTTATTAAAAATAACGCTTATCTTTATATAACTTTTGTCACCAAGATCATCAAAATTAGGTTGGTATATTTTGAGTTACGAATTTTTAAAGGTTTGAACAATTAACACAGTGCTGTTTCTGAAGCGGTAATGTTATCCTAAGGAGGAAAGACATACACTGCATAGAGGTACTTCACAGCGGCTTATGGGACCAATCTCCAGGGGTGGCGTGGCGCAGAGGTGCTTTTCAGCGTCGCTTGCCCAATATTATCCTATAGGGGAATAAACTTGCACTGCATGTGAGCACTTCACAGGGACTTAATAGACCAATCCCCAGGATTTGAGGAAAGTATGGGTCAAAATCCAAGGCAGCACCAACAAGTCAGCTCGGGTGGCACTGGGGCCCCCGGATGCAAAGGTGCTTTTCAGCGTTGGGTGCCCAATGTTAGTCAGTGGGGATCGGTCTTGTCAAAAAGAGGCTGCAGGCTTGGACTGGGAAACCAGTCAGGCTTAACCAATCAGTGTGCTCAGCTCTCACGATGCTCAGGGACGCCTTTGGTCCTTTTCTCCATGGGCTAGGGGCGATGGGTGCAGAGTTGTCTTGAGGCGAAGGGTTTTCATCTCCTGGAACACTCATGGTAGAGGGGCCCTGCACACACAGGCTAAAGGCGGCATTGGGAGGTGCACAGTGGCTAAGTCCAAAGTGGGCTTTGTCTCTGGAGGGCAGAGGGATCATGCTGACACCATTGACCCACTTCAACTCTGGCTATGCTGGATAGGTGCAGTGGTGCTTTCTGGTGTCGCGTTTTGGTGATCTGGTGACCTCTCTAGTCTCTTTGGGTGCCTACAGGATGAAGAGGAGCAGCTCCGCTACTCCACAGGAGTTCCTGGTTCTTGGGCGAAATGCTGGCAGTTTTCCCAGGCTTTTGGAGACACAGTAAATGCAGGACAAGTGAACTTTGATGCAATTGTCGAGGACAGAAAACAGGCCAACAGGGCTGTCATCAGGTTGGTTGCTGATCTTTTGTTCTTGCTGTTTGCGACTCTTCACACTGTCTTCCTTCAGGTCGGCAGGATCTGATTTCCTGGTGCCAGGGGCTCCCCTAAATACTAGAATCTGAAAGAAACAGCTAGTTAAAGATTCCTTACCTTAGAACATCCCCCAGGCGCCAGACTGGATCCGGAAAGTTTTTCGCCAGCATTACCCCTGGGCGTCGCTAGGTGGTGTTGGTCAACTCCGCGTCTGTTGTCGTGGTCACCAGGATGACGTCGCAGAAGTTACTTAGATGCCGCCCTCGCGTGCCTGACATCAGTTTTTTAGTGCCAGCAAGCGCAGATCCCGAGAAAGCCGTACCCCAGTCACTTTTTGACTGAGTTTTTGCGACTTTTGTCAACTTCGTTTTTGAGTTCTTATCGACTCCTGGTGCACAAGGGATGTCCAATTTCAAGGCCTGCGGTTCCTTAACCCGACTGATGTCGGTAACAGACCCACACCGCTTGTGCCTCTAATGCCTGGAGCGCGACCACAACCCCAAGTCGGTCTCAAACTGCCGAACCATGGGCCGAAGTCTTTGCTGAAGCGGTCCTGAAAGCTCCTCAAGGCCCGGCAGTCGACTCCGCGTCGTTCAAGGTCCCGGTCGCGAGGGAGGTCACGGGACCGATCGCAGAGCCATCACCACCACTCATCGTTTAAATCTTCGCACTCAGGATCAGGTAAGTCGAAGCACAAGAAGAAGTTGAAGAAGCATCGTCGCTCTTCAACTTCCCCCTGGCCGACACGACGCAGGGGGCGGGGCTTTGCGTGCGGAGCCTTCAGGGTCGACTCCGGCCTTCCCGGGTTCGGGAGCAACCCCTGCCCAGCTTCGTAAATTTTACGAAGCGATGCATGCCATCTTTTGGCAGCCCGACTCTGCTGGTGCACCTTCGGGCCCTGCAGACTTGGCTGGGGGCCCTAATCCTTTGACGATGGCAGCTTCGGCCTCGGCACCGCAGGGCCCCCTTGGATCAAGGCCTGGATCCGGATCAGCACTGGTCGACCTCATTACTCCTCCACTGGCGCCAATTCCACTAGCACCACTTCCGCACCCGACTGGACCTCCAGCTGGCGTCGACCCCGGCTTTCACCCCGATGTAGACACGGAGCTGCTTTTGGCCCTGTGTTCCACCCTGGCCATTTATTATGTTAGCATGTTTTCTAGAGCCTACAGCTGCCTCAGCAAAGGCACTAAAGTGACGGGAAAAGATGAGTTTTGATGGCCTTACGGAAGGCCAGGTAGTTCATGGCATGAATGGAAAGTGGCAAAGCTTGGCAGCCAGTAAACGTAAGTAGTGCCCGCCCAATCGATCCCTCCTCAGACGAGGGACAGCCGCTAAATGTTGTCCCATCGGGCGAAGTTGGTGCGAGGGGGAAAAAAATGAAAGCAAGTTTGACTGAATGCCAGGAGAGGAGGATTTCAGAAGCCAGATTGGCAGCCAGAGGAGGGTGAGGAAGACTGGGAGGGGTTTGGTGACCCTGTGACAGACCAGCTGGAGTACGAGCCGGACTCGAGAGAGGAACTGGGGGATGCCAGTAGTCTGGATACCTCCCCAGACCTAGGCATGTTGTCTCCTCCTACTGTGGCTATGGAGGAGGGAGCGTCATACGCTGGGTGGCCGAGGCACTCCACCTCGAGCTTCCTACGGTGGCAGTCAAGACTAACCTCCTGACAGAGGTGCTTCAGCCGGCAGCGAGCTTTTCAGAGCCCCTGCTGCCGTTCAATGAAGCCCTAACGGACTTCCTTTTGGGCACCTGGGCTAGGCCCAACACAGGGTCTCCTGTGGATAGGATGGTCCGCCCAGCCCTTGGCGACCCCACTTTTCTCTCCCAACACCCTACCCCTGAGAGCTTGGTGGTCCAAGTCTCTGTCCAAAGGCGCCTTCCCTACAGCTCCACCTGATAGGAAATCCAAGAAGCTGGACCAACTTAGGAAGATGTTTTCTTCCTCCTGCTTGGGACTGCGGTCGGTAAACACTGCATGTCTGTTGGGCCGTTATTCCCACTCTGTGTGGGATACGGTGGTGCAAGTGCTGCCTCAGTGCCCAGAGGAGGCCCGGGCCGTGCTCTCCCGCGCAGTCGCGTAGGGTAGAGACGCAGCGAAGTTTACCATCTGCTGTGTTCCGGATACTATTACGCACTCGGCAGTATGATTGCCACATCAGTAGCCCTTCTGCGCTACGCCTGGTTGCGTTCAACTGTTTTTTCTGGGGATATCCAATCCACACTTATGGACTCTCGCCTCGCCACCACCCGCCCTGACAGTCTGCCTTTCGCCCCTTTACTGGCTATGGAAGGGCTGCCCCACTACGTCCCGCCCACAGCCATAGGCTGACGCAGGCTGTTCAGCCCCAGCGCGGCGGGAGACGTGGGAACCACGGGCGTGGTTCTGGTGGCCAGCAAGTGGGCCAGTCCATCCCCACAGCCCCCTCTGCATCAGGCTCCAAACCCTCCTGGTCTGACCTTACAGGTCCACCAAACATCAGTTGGCTGCAGGATCCGCCATCACCTCCCCCACTGGCGCACCACCACTTTGGGCAGGTGGATTCTGCAAATAATCCGAAGGGGCTACTCCCTCCCCTTCAAGACTACCCCTCACTCCATGCCACCTCAGTACAATTGCATGTCGGAGGATCACCTCGCCCCTTCAACATGAATTTTCGGCCCCCTTGTCCAAGGGGGCCATTGAGCGTGTTCTTGCCCTAGCCCGCCGTTTGGTGCGGTACCACATGGGGGTGGTGTTGTCCGTGAACACCTGCACTACTCTTCACCGGACAGAGGGAAGGAATGCCTTTAGTGCACGACGGATCACCCAGAACTCCAGTGTTTACGCTAAGGAGAGAGTTTACTCTGTACCACACTGTTTGCAGACAGTGAAACACTCATGAGAAAAGCATCAGAGTATTAGAAAGTATCTACTAAGAACAGTGTACAGTCTGTGCAACACTTACCAAAAAAAACACACTATCCGTTTAAAATAACGAAGGTGGTGAAGATCATACTTTCTGCAGTTTTTTATTCTGTGGTGAAAGCCTTACAGATACTGCCCGTCTTTTGAAGTAAAAGCACGTGTACATAGGTTAGCAACTCATGCACACATTATTCTATGTTAAGTAAAAATTGTCATGCTGAGACTATTCTGTCTAATACCTCAAGGCTGCTTAAAATACTTAGCATCCACTATGTAGAATTTTTGCCCTGTTGGAAACGTTTTCTGCAGAACAAAAAAACCTTGTGTGGAACATAATGGAAACACGTTGTCAACTGTCATCTGCACACAGTTACTCTTCAATACAAAGATGTGTTCAATACCTCCACCCACCTATGGTGCACTAGAAGCACCTGCGTTTTGTTAACAATTACACCCATTAGCTGGGCACTGGCTGTACCAAATTAGGTGGAAAAATAATGTAGTTACCCGCCACTATGTACACTATAAAACAAACTAGCACACTCCTTGGATGATGTCATCAATGATGTAATTTGAGATGCCATTAGTGATGTCATAAGTGAAGTTATATTTGAGGTCATCAGCAGTGCAGGGCGGGGTGTAAGTTATAGTTTGCTCTGCTAATTAGAATTAGTTAATTACGTTTTTTTTTGTTTTGTTTAGAATGTTAATGTTACTGACCTATTCACCTAACCATAACGTTACTTTAACCTTTGTTTTTTCAGTGAATATATATATATATATATATATATTTTTTTTTTTTATTATTATTATTATTTTTTTATTTTTTTTTACATATTTGAATCCATGACAACGGGGATTTTCTGTTACTTACTTGCACTCTCCATACATTTGTTTGATTTATCTTGCACAAGGAGTAGTGTCTTGATGGAATTTTAATGGCAATATAATTATTTATAATTATTTATTGGCTTTTAACTTTTTTTATTTCTTTATGAAGTTCTTTTAGCCGTTGCCATGAATTTGTACAATTACATTTGATTACTGAGGTTTTACAAGTTGTAAGTGTTAAAATGTATTTTACCGCAATTCTGAAAGACATGCTAACTACTTGTATGTTGTTTGTGCAATACCCGCATTTATGCTGCAATACGATGTTTGTAACACTTTGGAAAGTATAGTATTTTTTTGCTTTCCATAACATGTGATGGCACTTTTGCACTTTAAATGGGTGGTCAGCCCTCGTGACGTTGTCATGTGATCAAGGCTATCTCTAGCCGAAACGCGTCATGGCGGACTGGTGCTGGGCTAAAAATTAAATAAAAGGAAAATTTGCACCTTCCTGGGTCTCGCTGGTTCCGGTTTATCGGTGTGGCTGTACACGCTGCGCTACCTGCTCTAGGAACTCGGACATAATTAATATATATATATATATATATATATATATATATATATATAGATAGATAGATAGATAGATAGAGATAGAGATAGATATAGATATATATAGATATATATATATATATATATAGATATATATATATATATATAGATATATATATATATATCCGCTCTGGGAAGATATTCTAAGTTAATTCCTAACGTTGTATCAGTATTTCACATGAAAACCATCTATTCATCTTCCCGCATTGTTTGAAACACCCAGAATGCTGCTGATAAAGCATTACATGATTTAGATGTGTGATTAACTAATATATATTACTTGGAAAATGAATAAGACGACTAAACAAAACTGTAGGGAAGGCTATCTCTAGCCGAAACGCGTCATGGCGGACTGGTGCTGGGCTAAAAATTAAAGAAAAATTTGCACCTTCCTGGGTCTCGCTGGTTCCTGTTTGTCGGTGTGGCTGTACGCGCTGCGCTACCTGCTCTAGGAACTCGGACATACCTCATTTCTACATCCAGGATTGCTTCCCCGGACTTGGTGAGACCCCTTCGCGTTTTGGGCAAGCTGCGGCAAGGAGCATTGTTTCTTCAGAACTTTTCAAAATCTCCGTGAGGAGACGCCGCCACGCCCCAGGGAAAGCGGAATTGTTTGGAGGCATGCTGAGGAAAGACCGGAAGCAGTTCGGGGCACCGGGTCAGCGTTGGCTGGTCGGGAATCCTGAGCTCACGGACCGAGTACCAGCAAGCCAAGACGGACTAACTGCGGGAATACCTGTGTGAAGTGTACAGGATCGACTCCGAGGAGCATCGCCGGGTAGGAGTTCAATTCTGTTGTCCGCGGACACGTTGAGGGGGCGTGTGGAGGCACCCAGGAACATGTTTACGGACCCCCCGGCCGGGTAGTCCGTTCCCAACCCTAGTTCCATCTGCATGCCTGAACAAAGTACTGGTATTAAGGAATTATTCAAGCGGCTCGAAAAATGTAGCAAAAGCGAACAATCCAAGTGGTGGGAGCACACCTCCTTAACGGGTTACTTAGAGGTGGGGCGGGTGCCGCGAGGACTGCGCATCTTATTAGCACCCTCCTATGAAAAACCCGACCCACAAATGCTTGCAGATTGGGCGCAGTGTAACCTTGATAATTCCAAACGCCTAATGGGTATACTCATCCAGTATGCAGAAAGTGACAGAATCAAGCTTTTGGATGAAATTGCCCAAATTAATGCTGAAATTGACAAACTTCCTCCCTCTCCTGAACTCACAAAATATAGAGAGGAAATGAATATACGGCTTAAACGTGAGGAAGATGTCATCAAAAAGAGAAAGGCGTACAAGTTTCAGCGCGACAGACTGGATTATGAAAACGGCCAGATCTTTACGTTCGCGAAAAGGTATGACAATATCAAGCAGCGGCGTAACAATAACATCACTGTCGCTAATACCAGCACTGGCACTACGGCAACCACAGGACAGACTGAGGTGTCTTCGATCTCGAGAGACAGCTCACAGCTTGAAAGTGAGTCTGACACGGAAGCCAGGCATCAACATTGGTCGGGGTTTCGCAAATTTACCCCTGCGCAGGAAATGAAAATAGTCCAGCAGGATCGAAAATCAACCCTGCGCTCAGGAACACCGGCAGCCGCCGCCAGCGCGCCAACAGGAAACGCGCAGAGAGGCGGAAAAGCAACAAACGCCGCAAACGTAGGAGGCAGGCAAAGGAAACCACGTTCCAGATGGCAGTGGAACAAGGCTCAGCCAGCTCAACCACAGTAGTAAATCCCATTTCTGACTCTAACACTAATGTTCATGCGGTTATAAATTTGACTGATACTGCTCTGACCCCGAAAGAGACATCTATTTTATCTTTAGGACTGTCATATAGCCCACGGGGTGACTTTGATTATGCCACAACCAAGATCGACATGTTCAAGTATGTACGTAAACTAAAACTGCGCAAATATCATGCAACACGTACAGAAGTGGATTCCGTCACTACGATTGGGACTCAAGATGCCGCTCTTGTCCATACTACAATCAGTGGCTCTAACGAACCAGTCACAATAGGAGCAGCCCTAACGCAAGAACTCTTGGAACTCCAGGAGGAGGAGCTCCCTGGTCATAGGAGAGTCAGATAGCGTTGGGTGGTGAACCTCTTCCTACACTCTGTCAGACACCATTCAAACTTAAATCCAAATTTTGCCCCCTGATGGTCAAAGACAATGTGAACATATTCCATGAGCGTGTCACCTTACAATTGAAGGATTTGCAGATCAAAAACTCTCATGCATCTAAACGATACAACTACAGGGACAGTGAATACCACAAACTCATAAGAAAAGCTCAAGGCAAACAAACACTTGGTTATAAGACAATCAGATAAAGGTGGCAACGTGGTCTTATGGCCACGTAAAATGTACTTGGAAGAAGCCCTCAAACAGCTCAACGACAAGGACTGTTACAAGCGTATCACTATGCAGGATGCTCTTTTAGCTAGGAATGAAATCTATTCCAAACTGTCTGCCTGGAGGAGCAAAGGCTTGCTGACCATGGATGAGTATAAATTTTTAAAGAAGGACTACCCAGTGACTCCGGTAATATACTTCATCCCTAAAGTCCACAAGAACTACCAGCAGCCACCAGGCAGGCCCATCATCTCCGCATGTAAAAGCCTGTTGGAAAATATGAGCAAATATATTGATTTCTTCCTACAAGATTATGTAAAAAACTTGCCTTCCTTTATCCTTGACACGAGTGATTTACTTAGGAGACTTATCGATTTTAGATGGAATTCCAATTATATTCTGGTGTCCATGGATGTTACTTCGTTATACACCAGTATATTCCATCAAGATGGACTGAAAGCCATCCAGCATTTTCTTGGAAAGAGGGAAGCCTGCTTCCATGAACATTCGAAAATGCTGTTAGACATGATCTCCATTTGTTTAGAAAACAATGTTTTCCTATTTACAAACAGCTATTTCTTCAGACCAGGGGTGTGGCAATGGGGGCCTGCTTCTCTCCCAGTTACGCCTGTTTGCACATGGGGTACTGGGAAGAGCAGGTCCTGATGGCGGAACACACCGTCACCATGAACACCAAAGTGAAACTCTGGTCAAGGTATATTGATGATCTGTTCTTTGTTTGGGATGGGACTGAGAGTGAGGTGCGGAAATTTATTCAAGAACTTAATATCAATAACCTCAACATCTATTTCACCAGAAGCATTAGCACTCAGTCCATTGTATTCCTGGATGTGGAAATCTTTGTCCAGGACGGTAATCTACAAACTAGACTGTATCGTAAGCCCACGGCGGGGAACACTCTGCTGCACGCTGGTAGTCACCATCCAGCGCACCTGATACGGAGCATCCCCTACGGTGAGATGCTTCATGTCAGGAGAATCTGCAGCAGTGAGGAGGAATGCCGGCTGGCACAATCCCACTGTAGGGCTCGTTTCCTTCAAAGGGGCTACAAACCTGAGATTATAGATAATGCTACACAGAGGGCCAACAAAATAGAGAGGTCAGTACTCCTGGGCTCAGGAGTTGAAAGCCAGCAGCCTCCCACCAATAGATCATGTGAGGAGACTAGATTGATCATTGGCTATAGCAATCAGCGCAAAACATCCATAAAATCATCAAGGACAATTGGTCCCTGATATCTAGTGACCCTGTCATTGGCCCTGCAATGCCTAAATACCCTAGCATTACCTATCGCAAAGCCCGGTCTATGCAAGATAGCCTGGTCTCTAGTAGCCCAGAGGTGATCACAGGTTCATGGTTAGATGATAGCAAGGGATTTTTGAAATGCTCTACCTGCAAAGCCTGTAAGCATGGTACTAGCAAGTCGGAGGTTCATACACCACTTTCACCTTTCCCAATTAAAATCAAACAAAAATTGAATTGCAAATCTGAATTTGCAGTTTGTTTTGGAATGCCCGTGTGGGCTTAGATATGTGGGAAGCACTAGGCCACAAGTCCACAAGCGAATTCTACAGCATTTGCGTGCTATTACTAATGCAGATGCAGCATATCCGGTTGCCAGGCACTTTGAGAAAATTCATGGGAAAGATGCCTCCGTTTTGAAATACTATGTGATAGATTGTGTTCCCCCCCAGAGGAGAGGAGGTGATAGAGAGTCCCTACTTCGAAAACTGGAGACTCGTTACATCATATCACTTGATACTAAGGCACCGCAAGGGCTTAATATGGGGGAGGACTGCCACACCTATCTATAGTAACCTGTCTACCTTGCTAGATGCACATTGCACTTTTTTCCTCAGTACTGTGACTGTCCTGTAAATATGTATTTGAACTAGAGAATAGAAAGTATACCATGCATCCTGGACCCTCTCTTTGACCTATCTGTATAAGATTGTTAACACCATCGATGCTGATGCTATTCTCCCCCGGTGCTGTAGAATTGGAAATCCCATTGTTCATGACGAGCTCAGATCGTCATGAGTGTACGAGAGGTGTACCTCATGACGAGCTGAGCTCGTCATGAGCCTCGATGGGGTTAATAAGATGAATGATTCCACATTTTTGCACAATTTCACGGTAGCACTTTATAGCCATTTGACATGTTTTGCACTAATTTTGCGTATTTGCACAATGAAATTAGTACCTCTTTATCTCAGTACTGTTGTACAGCCCACTTGGGCAGTATGCTCTTTACCATATTTGAATCCATGACAACAGGGATTTTCTGTTACTTACTTGCACTCTCCATACATTTGTTTGATTTATCTTGCACAAGGAGTAATGTCTTGATGGAATTTTAATGGCAATATCATTATTTATAATTATTTATTAGCTTTTAACTTTTTTATTTCTTTAAGAAGTTCTTTTAGCCGTTGCCATGAATTTGTACAATTACATTTGATTACTGAGGTTTTACAAGTTGTAAGTGTTAAAATGTATTTTACCGCAATTCTGAAAGACATGCTAACTACTTGTATATTGTTTGTGCAATACCCGCATTTATGCTGCAATACGATGTTTGTAACACTTTGGAAAGTATAGTATTTTTTTGCTTTCCATAACATGTGATGGCACTTTTGCACTTTAAATGGGTGGTCAGCCCTCATGACGTTGTCATGTGATCAAGGCTATCTCTAGCCGAAACGCGTCATGGCGGACTGGTGCTGGGCTAAAAATTAAATAAAAGAAAAATTTGCACCTTCCTGGGTCTCGCTGGTTCCTGTTTGTCGGTGTGGCTGTACGCGCTGCGCTACCTGCTCTAGGAACTCGGACATAATATATATATATATATATATATATATATATATATATATATATATATCCGCTCTGGGAAGATATTCTAAGTTAATTCCTAACGTTGTATCAGTATTTCACATGAAAACCATCTATTCATCTTCCCGCATTGTTTGAAACACCCAGAATGCTGCTGATAAAGCATTACATGATTTAGATGTGTGATTAACTAATATATATTACTTGGAAAATGAATAAGACGACTAAACAAAACTGTAGGGAAACAAATCAAAGGTACATAGCACATGAAAGAAGCGAACAACAAGGTTTTTGTTTTTTGCTAATGCATCATAAATGGACATGTGTATATATTTGGAACTGTCACATGATCATCCACCCATACCTTCACTAAACATTGTATGGGTATTGACTACCAAAAAGAAGTGTAGGTATGAAATACTGCTAGAAAATGTATGCACAAAATATGATTCCAAACGATGATTCAGGCTAAAAAAGAAACCTGTAACAGTGATTTTGTAGCTTGAGGTTAACTTGTGACCCGCCCACCTCCACAGGAAAGGAAGTGGGAGGAGAGGGGAAAACATTTAAAATTAAACTAGAGGGCAAGTTTTGGGGCTCATGGCCAATGTCATCAGGAGTCATGTAGCTCTGCCAAAAATGTTTTATTTTTAAACACATACTCGACCACTTGATTGCTGAACACTGCCCAGGGTGAATGTAGAATGGTATCAAGCATCAAAATCATGGTTACGGGTACCATTCTTTAACTTTTATTACTACAACTGTTAGACATGCAGTAAGTGCAAGATAGAGGACACGCTGCAGTTGTTTTAATTGTTAGACTGATTTCCATTCACCATGCAATTTACCAAGAAGGCCATGGTATAGTGTTGGAAGAAATGTTGTGGTCCAATAGATAAAATGGCGAGAAATTTTAACATACAGATTTTATTTTTTGCTTTTGTATGAATATCACAACTTTTGTTTATATTTGTTCTCAGGTAAAATGATACATTCTATGGTTGCTCACTTGGATTCTGTGACCAGCCTAGCCGTTGACCCTAATGGAATCTACTTGATGTCAGGAAGTAAGTCAAACTATATTATTGTTATAGTTATTATCCCTTAGCACTTGTGTACTGTCATAGCTTGTTCCTTGTCCTTGCCTTTCCCCTTTCTCACCCAGGAAAAGAAAGTTGGATTGAACAAAAAGCTACAGCTGTAATGGGGTGTACTCTACAGCTCAAATAGATATGCTGGTTCACATGTCCCTGCTAAATTAAAATAGACACTATTTTCATTTATTTCATTTCACCCAAAGCCTGAGGGACTTAGATTGGCATGCTTCTTTTAAAACTCAATTTCTACTTTTGGCATCAGTGAAGAACTTAGAACAAGTGCTTAATTTGAGCCGGTGGTTCCCGGTACTCAGCACCGGCACTTAATTGTCAATACCCGCACTTATGACAGTTTGCCACATGGTGGCACAGTCTGTTTAATTTAGAGATCAGTCCAACAGCAGTTGTTTATTGAGTCAATATACATTCAGAATGAATACCTGCCTCCCAAGCCATTTTGACATCTTTGGAGACCTGGAATTGTCACGATTGTAGGAGTGTGATGGTTAGTAGTTGGGTTGGCACTGTCATTGGCAGCTCTGGCAGGGGCAGTGGGTGGTGCAAGCTTCAGTTGGGAAGGCCCTGGCATTTTTTCTTTACACAAATTAAGCACTGTCTAGAATGCTTTCATAACAGAAAATTGAAACTCATTTGTAATGGCAGGAGCAAACAGCAGATAGCACGACTTCAGAGTTCATTGAATTGCGCAACACACAACCGAATAGATTTATTTTTCTTCAGCATGGGGTCTTTCACATATTCACATGGTTGAATCATCGTCGGGCTGAAAATTCCAGGTAACTTTGTTGCAGTAAACTGTTAGAATTGTCATATGCTTTAAAAGTGGTGATTGTTTAGTAGCACATCTACCTCATTTGAAACAATCTGAACTTCATCCAATGACCAGCCCCAGGCAGCCGAAGCCCTTCAAGAGTTTTATGGGGCCGTTGGGAAGGAGTCCCTACTGGTTCCCGAAGGCCGGACCCACCCCTGCATCAGTCAGGCCCCTTAGATACACAGATGGATCTGGACCGGTTATACAATCTCAAGTGGAGCTCGGACCTCCTGTATGCCTTTCCGCCAAAATAACATTCCTGCCCAGTGTTCTCAAGAAGATCTGGAACAGCTGGGCCCAAGTCATCCTTGTGGCTCTGGCTTGGCTTTGCAAATTTGGTGTCCCGAGCTGTTGAGCATGGCCATCGGTCCTCCGATCAGGCTGACCCTTCGGGAGGATCTTCTGTCGTAGCAGCAGGGGAGGGTTCTCCACCAGAACCTGTCAATGCTCCGCCTTCATGCTTTGAGATTGCACGGCAACAATTGACAGCTTTCGGCCTGCCACCCGAAGCCTGCAATGTTATCTTGGCAGCCAGGCATCCCTCCACCAAGACAGTTTACACCTGCCATTAGGGCAAGTTTGTGGCATGGTGTGCAGGGGAAAAAGTTCCCTATTTCTCCTTCCACTCTCAGGTCCTTAGGTTTATTCTTTTTCTTGCCCAGCAGGATTCTGCTGTGGGCACCTTAGAGGGTTAACTTTCTGCAGTTGCCAGATCAGCCATCCCTTTTCAAATCCCCTGTTGTAAATAAGTTCTTGAAAGGCCTGCAACACATTTCCTTCGTCACCTTTGATCATGCCTCAGTGGGACCTTAATCTAGCGTTCCTAATGTGCCCCCCACACACACCCTCTTGACCCATTGGATAACTGTCCTCTAAGGCTTCTTACCATCAAGACGGCCTTTCTGGTGACAATAATATCTGCCTGGAGCGTTCAGTGAGCCACAGGCTTTCTCATCCAAGCCTGAGTGATAACTCGCTATATAAATCCAATATATAATACAATACAATACCTGAGCATCTACCCAGACATGCTGGTACTTCACACTAGAGCTTCCTTTCTGCCAAATGTTGTAACTCTCTTTCATTTAGGCCATCCATCACCATGTCTACTTTCACACTCTGCCACATCCCTCTAAATAAGAGAAGCAACCTTCACTGACTGGACCAAAAAAGATCATAGTCTCTCTACAGTGACCTCTTAAAAGTGTTCTGGATGGACGACCAACTCTTCATGGAGGTATGTCCGAGGGAAGAAGGGAAAGGTTGTGCAGAAGCAGGCTATCTCCTGATGGATCATGCTTTGCATTAATACTTGCTATGCATTAGCCAAGAAGCAACCCCCTGAGGGATTTTGTGCTCATTCCACCAGAGATAAGGCTGGGACCACGGCGTTAACATGCGGAGTTCCGTTCCTAGATATCTGCCAGGCAGCATCGTGGGTTTCTCTACATACATTAACGATGCTTTACTACCTCGAGCGTCAGGTCCTGTGGGACGGTCATTTTACTTGTTAGGTGCTGCAGGACTCTCTAATGTGTAACTGTTTCACAGACCCACCTCCAGGGAATTATTGCTTGGGTATTTATTATAAGGTAAGGAATCTGTGTCTAAGAGGTCTCTATCAGATGAACGCATTTCAGTGTGGTGGTCCGCATCACTGCACTGAAATGCATTGTCACGCATTCTAGTGCCTCCTCAGCAAGCCGGAGCGCTGCTCTAAATGCACCATAACTTAAGCTGAAGTGCCGGTCCGACAGGCTTGGGGGCTGACTCCAGCTGCTCGCAGGCAGTCCTAGCTGCTCCGGTAACAATGTAACAACTGTTCACACATGATTATCGAATTCTTCACCCAAGACACACTGCGACTGACGTCAGTGTGTCCAATGGATCGTACTGACGCAGTCAGTTAGGTGAGCCGGTTAATAGGCAGTCGGAAGACGTCCACCCGCCTGTGGCCGCGAGTCGAACGAACAGTAATAAATGATTTTTTGCTTCTGGCAATGCCGCGCAGTGGCAGGCAACTCACCGCTGCGCTGTAAATCAAATCAATAATCGCGGACTAGACCTAGGACGCCACCAGTGGCCAACAGCTGAGAGAGCCTACCGGGTGAGGCGCCGTGTGAGAAGGTGGCCTGATATGCAGTGCTCACTATTCTAGTGAACACTATGTATCAGTCCAGCAACCCTTATTGATGATTGATTGTAAGTCAACCTTATAGACCAGCTATCCTAGTAGCATGGATACGAGCAGTCTAAGGCTAAAGACTCGAGAGGGCGTGTTAAGCCAGCTGTTATACCACACATATACCCCTTTAACACCCAGTGAAAGGACACCACACAAGTGTCATGAAAATAAACAGTGTATTTATTAAAATCACAACAGCCCTGTACTCTTTATGAGGACAGGGTACTAAGCACAACACAAAACTCTTACGAAAATACTTGTTAGCACAGTATATACAAATGCCCGAGGGGCACGGAAAACCATATAATCTGAAAGTGGAATGCGAAATTACTAGCAGGTAAGTACAGTACTAATAGGCTTTTGAATCGCTAGGACTTGACTATAGAATCGTTAGATTACTTCTAGGAGACCCAGGGGACTCGGGTGCAGAGTGTGCACTCTCACGCGTGATGCGGGACAAAGTCTATGGTAGCTAGTAAATTCAAAGTTAGTGTTCTCGGGCGAACCCGACCTGGTAGGAGGAAAACGAAAGTGGATTCTGACCCTTGGATAGTGAGGCTATGCTGGGGCACCGAAATGCCGAAGTTACCTAGCCCAGGGGCTGCAGCTGCATATGTCTCAAAAGACGTCGGGAATCCTCGTAGACGGACCAGGAGCCTGGAAGAAAGATGCTGGCAGGCGACCAGTGAAGAGAGTTCGAAGTGATCCAAGCCTGGATCTTGAAGAGAGATGACACCTGAAAGCAGAGGGGACCAAGTTCGTGACTACTAGCCAGTAGTCAGGTGGCACCAGGAGGGCACCGGATGGTAGTCACCTCGACTAGGTGAGTGGGTGACGCTGGGCTCGCAGATCTCACGGACCAGGAGGCGTTGTCGGCGACCTGGATGGAGGAGCGAGCTGTCCCACGATGGATGAAGCTGTGGGCATCGCTGGACCCAGGATTGGGCAACAAAGCCTTGGCAAATTCAAGCCCACGCGGTGGACTCAAAATGGCGTCTGGAGTGGACCAGGAGGGTCCGGGGTGCTCCTCTCTTGGAAGGGAGCAAGGGCCAGTCTGGAGCAACCAGACCAGCAGCAGTGATGTCGTCGGGCGTCGTTCAGAAGGCCACAAGCCAGCCGGCTAGTAGCCAAACAACGCGGTGAGCAGCAAAAAGCAGAAGGGCCCCGCGCAGATCGTGGAGATGCTGGAGGGCTGATCTTCGGTGCTGGAGCTGCTCAGGGTCGGGGCTTCTCGGACCCCAAAGCACTCACCAGAGGGACACTCGGCGGGCTTGTTGTGAAGAAGTCGTGCAGTCTTGGCGATCGTCGGTCCCTCGAGGTCTCGTCGCACTCACGGTTCTCACTTGGCTGTAGAGGTGAGTAGAGGTCAGAGGTGCCAGGGAAGCCGGGTCTCGTCGAGCTGTGTCGTCGGATTCCTGAGGAAGGACTTGCAGCAGACCGCAGTGTTCTTGGTGGTGCCTGCGGATGCAGGGTGACTACTCCTTAGCCACAAGGGAGAATCTTGAAGAAGAAATCTTGATGTCCTTTCGCAGAAAATCGTGTCTTGATTCCAAAGATGATCTAATTTGAACAGGGGGCCCGCTCCTATCTTTATACTAAGAAAAGGGGCTGACCCGTTGACTAGGTCCTGCCTATGGGTGGGACTAGGAGGGGGGTGGTTACACCCCTCTCCCATGCCGGACTTTCCCCAGGCCAGGGGCTGGTGTGCCCCTGGAACTGGTTCTGACCGGCCTATGCGTAGTGAGCACCGGGGTGCCACTCAGCAGTCACCTTCCTGTAAAGCCCTGCCTACCCAGGATACACAAAACCCTGTCTGGGACGGTGCTAGCACCGCCCTCGACAGGAAACCCTTTGTCCAGGCTCCCCTCGCTGGAAGGACTCCCAGCTGCAGGGGGTCAGACTCGTGTCTGTGGTGGCAGCATCCATTTTGTGGAGCTGAGGCTTCGTTTAACTTTAACCGGGGTTCACAGTTACATACATGTCGTGTCCCTCTAGAAGGGTGGAATGCTAACCCCGTCGCCAGAATTGGCGAGGGGTTAGTATTCCAATTCGTATGACACCTTACTCGACATGTTTTGATAAAGCAATACCAAAGATAGCATTTAACCGCGAGGATTATAATGCACTTAAGAGTATATGGTATGCGTTATCATGGAACAGCTATTAGGACTTGGTTCCGCAAGCTGCAGACAGGCTCAACTCATGCCAGAGCACCATCTCACACGCTTCCAAGCACTCTGCCTTCAGGATTGTTAAGGCCTGCCATAGGAGTGACTGATAGGAATCTGTGTGTCCATTTTTAGGGTTAGATATAGGTATACTATATCTACAGCAAAGGGTGATTACACGACTTTGCCCCAGCTGTCATGCAGCCAGTTGTGTCAAATTTAGGAGGCCAGCCAGGGGTGGCATAATACATGCTTCAGCCCCTGGTAGGCCCTGGGTACACCTATGCCCTGAGTTACAGGGTCTGATAAGGTGGCCCAGTACCAATTGGTAAATGCACCTAGGGTACATATTGTAATTTAGAGAGAGAACAGCCAGGCTGTGGGTCTGATTGGCAGGCCCACAGCCAGAGAAAGTCGTAAACCAGTGAAACAAAAGCAAAAAATCTGGGTGATCATAGGATTGCAGACCCTACTCTCCTACACGCCGCGCCACTGATCGGAGTAGTTCCTGTTTCAATAGCCCCCCATAGCAGCATAGTCCAGGCTGTGCAGCTGAACTGACCTGAATGCCTGGCATTAGACTGCTGTGGCATGCAGGAGAATCTGAGTGGTACTGATAGTGCACCGCGCACTGATTGGTATAATTTTCCATGACGCCATTCGTCAGCCAGTCACACGATCACAACAATAACTTGAGGGATGATGGATAAAAGGCTTGGGCATTGCACACATTTTGAAATTAATTACACTGTCTATGCAGCTGGTAACTGTATGATATTGTTTATTGGCAGGGCACACTCTTTTAATGCACTCCTGCCTCAACAATCTTGCTGGCTCTGTCACTAACGTGTGCGTCAGTCAGCCCGACTACTCAAACTCTTCTGTGAGGCTTGCCCAATGCTGGTCAGTGCTGCCTGCGGCGGCACGCAATCTGCGAGTCAGTAATTGTTGTCTCTAAATCACACCAAATGTCATACAAATGATTTAAAGTTAGGCAATCATATGCAAACGCTACGGCATCAGTGTGTTACACCAAAACTGGAGCCTGTACACGTTCTTTTAAAATCTCCAGGGAGTAAGGCAGGGTTGTGTATTGGCCCCTTTTCTTTTTTCACTATACACAGAGTAGAAAAGGCATTAACAGCGGCCACCAGGGATGTTCCCCTTTTTGATAATCGAATGCTACCACTACTGACTTACGCAGACAATGCGGTTGTAATCGCTAGAACAGGGATTGGTCTACAAAGGCTCATAACACATATGTCTCCTTCATGGATTCACTTCAGCTACAAGTGAACCAAACTAATTCTTTTGTATTAATAGCAGGGGTAACAAAAAAAAGAAAAGGTACTGCACTTTCGTGCAGAAGTGCAAAAAATTGAGGTAGTGTTTTCCTTTCCCTACTTGGGCATCCTTTTTGATAAAGATCTGTTATGGGCAAAACTGGTGGAGGAGAGAAAGATGGTAATGGAGAGGGATATTGGTGCTATAAAAAGCTTTGTCAGAAAATTGGGTGCAAAACCCCTAATACCGATAAAAATTATATATCAGGTGTTGGAAAACGAGGCAGCATCTGTGAGGCCTGCACAAATAACATGACTACATTTGTCCTTCACTGGGATGCAATCTTCGCCGAGCGTTGAGGGGCTATTCTTTTTAAAGCCTCAAGAAACTTAGGGTGGGACTTAGCTTTGTGCTGCGGGCGAGACTGCGCTTCTTCAGCAGCTCCCCCAGCACCTATTCACACTCAAGGGTGACCCCTCTCCTCTGGGGGCCACCAAAACGATCTATTCCCCATGCCTTTCAAGGCATTATGGGGCGCTTCATGCTCCTGCTGCTGAATAATAGATGAGCAGCTCTCCCACTATGCCGGGAAGAGCCGCGCTGGCGCTTCGCCGGTTTCTGGGGCCTCAGTGGTGGGCCCGGTCCCACCTGGACCCCCAGGTGAGCACAATCAGCTCGGGGAGCACACCCCCGGCCGCTCCTCCTCTTTTCTGGGGCCTAGGCCCCTCGCACCGCTGAAGGTCTTTCCTTGGGGGCTCCGGTCCAACGCGGGACCCCGCTGTCCTCCTTTGTTGGAGGGCAGCCTGGGGAGCCCACCCCCAGCTGCCCCCGTCGACTCCCCTCGCAGCCAGCACTCGTCTGTGCTGCCGCGGGAGCCGGCCGATCACTTCTGGTCTGCCCGCTCCGTGCAAACGCGAGGACTCCCACAGTCCCGTTGGGACCTCGGGGAGTGCGGTGGCACCCCCCCGGCCTCTTCCTCTTCGCTGGGGCCCGGGGATGGGGTCCCGGGCCCCTCATCCTCTGTATGGGGATGCACGACGGCGCGCCCATCATCATTTTCGTTGGGGGCCAGGGTGGGCTCCTGGCACCCCATGGGGGCATTGTCATGGGGAGCACGACTGTGCTCCCCAGCCTCAGTCTTCGGTGGGGGCCAGGGTGGGCTCCTGGCCCCCCTGCAGGGCACCTTCATGGTGACCTGACCCACCCCGGGGGCATCTCTGAGATCGGCGGCGGACCCCCACGCGCTTCGTCGCTGGTCTTCTTAGTTGTCAAAGGTCGCCTACCTTCCAGGGGCCATATCTCAGCCCCTGGGGAACCGATCCGCCCCATTTTTGCGTCTCCTCGCTCCTGGTGGCGTCCCCAGCCACTGGGAGCACTCTCCTTCGCCCTCCGGCTCTCCAAGAGGGTGCATTCTGCAGGAATCGATCTTCAATGGCTCCCTGCTCCTCTCTTCTCCCTGTGCAGAGGCCTCTTCTTCTGCGCACCGGTCCTGGGCTCTTCTTCTGGCGCTGTTAGGGGCATGGGGGGCAGTCAGGGGTGTCCTCCTTCCAACTGCCCATTGCAAGGCTCCAGCACCTTTCGCCTCAGCAGAACACACCCCAGAGAGCTTCTCTTCCTGTGCAAGTACTTTTTAGGAGTGGAGTAGGGGGCTGGCAGGAAGTCTCTGTGTGTTCTATCAAACAGCGACACAGCACTTCCCTGCCCCTGCTCCCTCCTTCTTGTCCAGCCTCTGGGTTTGTTCAAACATGGCGTCGTCAAGTGTTTCTGGTCACATGGCCTCTGAAACCCAACTCCTTCCCCCCTCACTGCCATTACTGTGGTTCAGCTTGATGCCAGGCACCCAGCAACAGCGGTTGATGGATTGGCTTGTAGCTCCACCTATCTCCCTTCCTTGGAGGGAAGATCTTTGCTCAGGGAAGAAAGGGCATTATTCTAACCTGCCAGGGCCAGACCCCAGCCAGGGGCTCGGAGAAATATGACATTTTTGGATGACCCAAAAGCAGTACAAATAAGACTTTGGACTCTGCAGTATACTTATTTTCACCTGCACTACAATGGACTTTAGTGCATGTCTGGAATCTGTAGGCCTTGTGGAAGTCATTCTAGCCATGGACTCCACATCCCCATAGGAGAATAAGGAAGTGAAAGCACAGTAAAACACACTGACTTGCCCTGGCATGTTTCTTTCCAGTGTATAAAACCTATTCCATGTCACCACCCAATTCGGCATAAGTCCTGCCACACCATTCAATTTGTACCTGCTCCTAGATTGCGCACACTAGGAATCTCCCCTGCGCAGCCACTACACTGCGCACACTAGGAATCTCCCCTGCGCAGCCCCTACACGTGTGCACACGCATGTACACATGTGTCTGCATGTAAACAGCCCGGTGCCCCATCCTCCAGCTGCTGCGCAGCGGCCTAGTCAAGCCAGGGGGACACCAGTAAAATCTCCATGCAGTCTCCCTCATTATGAGTTCACTGTGGATGAGTCCCAGATTGAGGCTCCCCCACAGTAAAAGCTCAACAATTAGGTGCTCAAAAAGTGAAAAATCCGGGCGGCCCCTGGTGTCAGAACCACCTTCTAACATCAGGCAAGAGTTAAAGCAGCTGCGATCTATGGAGCTGGGGTGTGGAGTATGGTTGCACTGACACCACTACAAATTACTGTAAATGTATACTTTAAATCTGTAGTGGGTTTACCTCCCTACCTGACCAATGGGATTTTACACTCTGAACTGGATCTACCTTATATCTCAGACTACATATGGTTAGCTCCACTCCTCCTCTGACATTCAATCTGGAGGAGAGATATAGTTCCACTGAATCAATCAATATTAAGGAGCTTCCTTGAAATGGACAAATGGAAGATGACTAGGTGGCTTAGTTATGTAGTAAGCGCTAAGGGAGATCGGTCTCCACTGACTTTTTAAAGATCCCCTAGCTTGCAAGAAGGTTCCCAAACACAGGGTTAGTGATATGTTTATGTTGATGGCCAAGTATAAACGTTATGAACACCATAAAGAGAAATATGCAGCCTGTGTATAAGACCTCAACCCACCATTAATTGGAGAAGGTTTCTCTTCTCTAATTAATGTACATAGGATGCAACATAGATTAATACTACTAAGTTTCGCACCAACTTGATTACTCTGATGTTAGGTTACCCGGAAAAAATATTTATCCAGTATTATGGGTGTCTTTCATAGATTCACATGCCTGAATCATTCCCCGTCGCCGAGAGGGGAGTCCCCGGTAAATAGAAAAGTAATGTCCTATAGACATACATAGAGAAAGTAGGCCTAAGGGCCTTGCCTTAGTAGCCTATCTATGTCCTTTTATAAAAAGGACCAAACTCTAGAAGGTAGCCAATCAGCTACCACCTCCCTCTAGAACCTTCCTGCCAGGAGCCTCAGTCTCTCAGATTTTCTACCGCACGTTGTGCTAGGGAGTCTCCACCTGAGTTCTCCAAGATTTATCTCCTTTTCTCTCAAAATTTGGATATTTCTTCTAATAACAACAATGGCTGATCAACAGAAGAGAGGACTTTTCAGAGCCTGTTCATCCTGTGGTAAGAAAAGACTGCACGTCGATGACAAGCATGAAACTTGCCTCTACTGTCTTTATCCTGATCATTCTGCTAAAGAATGTAGAATATGTAGAACATTCTCTACAAAGACACTTAAAGACAGGGAAGGAAGACTGCTCCTCTGGTTAAACAGACTAAAAAACAGAGATGATGCAGTATCTTCAGAGGACAGAGAAATGGCTTCAGTTTCCTCAAAACTGTCCTTGAAGAGGCCAAGGGTTGCTTCCCCTGGCCCTACAGACGTTCCTCCAAAAAAGACTACCAGTAAGTCTTCTGAGGTAAAATTTGTCACGTCTGAAAAGGAAGTTCCCAACTTCAGAAAGCCATCTCAGTCATCGACGACGAGTTCGTCGACGCTTTCTTCACGAAAGACAGCCTATGTCTCCACATCGACGACCACAGTCTCAACGACAATGGCATAGTCAGCCTCCGCATCGACGACGACTATAACTCAATCGTCGACGGCGGGTAAGCCACTGTCATCGATTACACTTATAAAAAAGCAATCGACGTTGCTTAAAGTTCCGTCGACTGCACCGTCGGCGACGACACCGTCGACGACGAAACATAAACTGTCGACGCCTGCACCGACGACGAAGACGCCATTGAAACCAGGCGCATCATCGACGAAGACATCGACGACAGTAAAAGCATCGTCGACGTCGAGGATATCGACGGCGAGCAAGCTGTTAACAAAGGCGCAGTCGACGACTACACCGTCGACGACGAAGACTCTTGTCGACGACTTCACCGTCGACGTCAACACAGTCGACGACGAAGATACCGTCGACGAAGGAACCGTCGACGAAGTAACCGTCGACGAAGGAACCGTCGACGAAGGAACCGTCGACGAAGGAACCGTCGACGACCTCATCGTCGACACTAGGAAAACAATCGGCGTCTGCACCGTCGACGACACAGTCGACGACGACATCGTCGACGCCGTGGGAAAAATCAGATTTAATTCCCCCAAAACGGAATGAAAAGAATCAGATTGCGCCAGAACTAACATCCCCAAGTAGAGTACAAGGATAGCTCCCATCTTGTCTCCTACAAAGTGATGAATCTGAAGACGACCACTATGAGCAAGCTACAAGTCCTTCAGATCTCATTGTAAAGTGCCAGAGCACAGATGAAGATGATGTGGTCTTTACGGAAGAAACCGTACATACACAGGTCCAATAACAAGTCACTCCTATGGTTTGCCTTCCAGTTTCTATTGTCTCAGATCTCCAATTCTTGATCACAGACTACAAGAAACATTTCCCTGAATCACCAGCGGCACCTTCAAAAGAGAAATTTCCATTATCATCCAAGCTGCATCCATCTCCAAAGACAAGACCACCACCTCTGGATCTTCCTCAGGAGAGAGAACCACTTCATCATGTTCAATCCTCGGATGACGACGGTGAGGAACCAGAAGAAGGGGAGGTACGAGATGATCTCTCTTTTCACAAAGATGATGAGGATTATATCGCTCATTTTCCAGCCACACCTGAACCTCAGACTTCAGAATCCCCCCCAGTGGACATTGGTGGATTCCACAACTTGGTGGAAAGAGCAGCCACAAGATTCCACATGGCTGTAGAATCACAAGAAACAGACTGTTTTCTTTATGATTTTAAAGATCCGATCAGGAAGACAACCAGATCTATTCCCATAATAGAACACATATGGGAACAAGGTCAGCAATTGATGCAAACGCCAGCATCGGTCTCTATAGTGGTGCCCAGACTGGATAAAAAGTATAATGCACCAACAACAGCAGCTACCTGCCTTAATGCACATCCCAAACCAGATTCTGTAGTCACACAAGCGGCTCAAAAGAATTCTAGAAATCCATCCTCCCCACTGTCCGCACCACCAGACAAGGAGGGCAGGAAATTAGACAGCATAGGCAAATGCTTTTCAACTACGTCCGCAATGACTGTCAAAATAGCTAACGCCATTGCGTTGATAGGCAGATACAACAGACAATTGTGGGAAGACATTGTCCCATACCTAACAGAAATACCAGAAGACTCAAAGGAGGAAGTCCAATCCCTCCTAAAGGAATGTCAAATGTCAGCATCGGAGATCATCGATTGCGCAGTAGATGTCGCAATGACAGGATTCAGGCAACTGGCAGGTGCAGCAGTCTTAAGGAGACAAGGGTGGCTCAAAGCAACATCCTTCCGCCAAGAAATCCAAACTAAAGTATTGGATATGCCCTATGTGAGAAATTGGCCTGATATGCAGTGCTCACTATTCTAGTGATCACTATGTATCAGGCCAAATGACCCTTATTGATGATTGGTTGTAAGTCAACCGTAGACCAGCTATCCTAGTAGCATGGACAAGAGCAGTCTTTAGGCTAGACTCTAGAGGGCGTGTTAAGCCAGCTGTTATACCATCACATATACCCCTTGAACACCAAGTGAAAGGGCACCACACAAGTTGTTATGAAAATAAAAGAATATTTATTTAGAACACAACAGCCCTGGACTCTTTATGAGAACAGGGCGCTAAGCACAATACAAAACTCTTATGAAAATACTTTAAGTCGCACAATTTACACAAATGCCCGAGGGGCACGAAAAACCATATACTCTCAAAGTGGAATGCGAAATTACTAGCAGGTAAGTACTACTCTATTAGGCTTTGGGATCGCTAGGACTTGACTACTGAACCTTCAGATTACTAGCAGGAGGCCTAGGGAGATCGGGTGCAGAGTGTGCACTCTCACGCGGGATGCGGGACAAAGTCTATGGATGCTAGATTTCGTAAAGTTAGTGTTATCGGACGAATCCGATTAGGTAGAGCTGAAGCGAAAAAGGATCTGGACCTTTGGATAGTTAAGCTATGCTGGAGCACCGAAATGCTCAGGTTACCTAGCCCAGGGGCTGCGGCTGCATAGGTCTGAAAAGACGTCGGGAATCCTCGTTGCAGTCTATGGAGCCTGAAAGAAGTTGTTGCTGGCAGGCGACCAGTGTTGAAGTTCAATGGGATCCAAGCCTGGATCGGTGATGGAGGATACCTGTAAGCAGAGGGGACCAAGTTCTGAATCACTAGCCAGTGATTAGATGGGCACCAGGATGGCACCGGATGGAGTCACCTCGACCAGGACAGTGGGCGACGCTGGGCTCTGCAGTCTCTCGGACCAGGAGGCGTTGTCGGCGACCAGGATGGAGGTGCGAGCTGTCCCACGAAGGTATCTGCTGTCGACGTCGCTGGACCGAGGATTGAGGCAACAACTCTTGGCAAATGCAAGCCCACGCGGTGGACTCAAAATGGCGTCTGGAGTGGGCCAGGAGGGTCCGGGGTGCTCCTCTGTTGGAGGGGAGCAAGGGCCAGTCTGGAGCAACCAGACCAGCGGTGTTGTCGTCGGGGTGCGTCGTCAGGAGGGCCACAAGCCAGCAGGCAAGTAGCCGGACAACGCGGTGAGCAGCAAAGAGCAGAAGGTCCCCACGCAGATCTCGTGGATGCTGGGGGGCTGGACTTCGGTGCTGGAGCTGCTCAGGTTAGGGCTTCTCGAACCCCAAAGCACTCACTCGAGGATCCCTCGGCGGTCGTGCTGGATAAGCTTAGTGCAGTTCTGAAGATGGCCGGTCCCTTGAGGTCTCGTCACACCCACGAATCTCAGCTGGGCTGATGATGCAGGTTGAGGTCAGAGGTGCCAGGGAAGCTGGGTCTCGTTGTGCTGGTCGGTCGGATTCCGGAGGAAGGACGTGCAGCAAACCGCAGGTTGCTTAGTTGGTGCCCGCAGATGCAGGGTGACTACTCCTTAGTCACAAGGGAGAAATCTTAGGAGGAAGTCTTGAGTTCCTTTCGTAGAAAGTAGTTTCAGGATTCAAAGATGATCTAATTTGGAAGGGGGCCCGCTCCTATCTTTATACTATGGAAAGCGGCTGGCATGCGACTAGGTCCTGCCCATGGGTGGGACCAGGAAGGGGGGTGGTTACATCCCTCTCCCATGCCGGACTTTCCCCAGCTCAGGGGCTGGTGTGCCCCTGGAACTGGTTTTAGCCGGCCTATGCATAGTGAGCACCGGGGTGCCACTTGCAGTCACCTTCCTCTAAAGCCCTGCCTACCCAGGATACACAAAACCCTGTCTGGGATGGTGCTAGCACCGCCCCTGACTGGAAACCCTTTGTCCAAGCTCTCCTCGCTGGAAGGACTCCCAGCAGCAGGAGGTCAGACTTGTGTCTGTGGTGGCAGCATCCATTTTGTGATGCTGAGGCTCGAGTTAACTTTAATCGGGGTTCACAGTTACATACATGTCGTGTCCTTCTAGAAGGGTGGTATGCTAACCCCGTCGCCAGAATTGGCGAGGGGTTAGTATTCCAATTCGTATGACACCTTACTCGACATGTTTTGATAAAGCGATACCAGAGTTGGCATATAACCGCGAGGATTATAATGCACTTAAGAGTATATGGTATGCGTTATCATGGAACAGCTATTAGGACTTGGTTCCGCAAGCTGCAAACGGACTCAGCTCATGCCAGAGCACCATCTCACATGATTCCAAGCACTCTGCCTTCAGGATTGTTAAGGCCTGCCATAGGAGTGACTGATAGGAATCTATGTGTCCATTTTAGGGTTAGATATAGGTATACTATATCTATAGCAACGGGTGAATACACCACCGTGCCCCAGCTGTCGTGCAGCCAGTTGTGTCAGATTTAGATGGCCTGCCAGGGGTGGCATAATACATGCTGCACCAATTGGTAAATGCACCTAAGGTACATGGAATCCATTTTACAGAGAGAGCAGTAGGCCTGGGGCCCTGAATAGCATGGTCCCAGGTCAACTAAGTCGGAAAACCAGCAATACACCAGGCAAAAAGTTGGGGGCAACCATAGTCAGGTATCCACCCTCCTACCCCTATGACAGACAGCATCTATTTGGTGAAAAAATTGACGAGGCCCTACAGGCAATCAAAAAAGACACAGATACCGCACGAGCTCTAGGCACCTTACAGTTCAGAAACCAGTCCTTTCGAGGACATAGAGGCAGAGGTCAGCCCTCTTACAGAGGATCATACCAGGGAAAACCCTCATAATCATATAATCAGGGCCGATCGCAATACCAGCAGCGGCAACAACAACAAGGTCGCCAGACCTCTTACGGGAAATCAAATTTCAGAGGGAGAAACCAGAGGAAACCAACAGACGGACGCCAATGACAGTTTCCAACAGCCAGTCCCTCCACTATCTCATTCTTTCAAAATTGGAGGCAAAATAACACACTTCCTCCACAATTGGAAATCAATAACAGATCGATGGGTGATCCAATTAATCCAATACGGACACTCATTGGAATTCAGTTCAATCCCTCCAACAACTCCTCGCAAGATCCAACACACACACCTGCGATCACTCCTTCAAGAGATTTCATCAATGTTGAAGAAAGGGGCATTAGAACGAGTACCATCAGCTCAAAAAGGAAAGAGATTTTATTCCCGATTCTTTCTGATACAACAGAAAAGAAAGAAATGGAGGCCCATACTAGATCTCGGGGCACTCAATTCATTCCTGAAGAGCCAATCGTTTCGGATGGTAACCCTTCAGGAAATATTAGGATCTCTAAAGGAAGGAGACTTTATGACGTCCTTGGACCTACAAGATGCATATTACCACATCCCAATACACAGGCGCCACAGGAAATACCTACGATTTGCTGTAACAGGACAGCACTACCAATTCTGTGTCCTCCCATTCGGACTCAAACCGGCACCTCACGTTTTCACAAAGTGCCTCTCTCCAGTGTCAGCTTACCTATGTCAGCAAGGCCACCGGGTTTTCCCCTACCTGGACGACTGGCTGGTGAAAGCACCATCTTTGAAAGGCGCACAAATGTCTTCCAACGCCTGTCTCAATATTTTCGACAAACTGGGCCTGACACTCAATCACGGAAAGTCAACCTTACAACCCTCCAAAATTATAACTTTTCTAGGGGCAACTCTAAATACGACATCTTCAATAGCATTCCCATCGCAGGAAAAAACAGAAACTAATCGCTATGGCCACCGCAGTGTCCTCAAAGAACACCATCCGAGTCCGTACTTTCAAGTCCCTTCTAGGGATGATGTCCTCGTGTATACTACTCATTCCTCACTGTCGGCTCAGAATGCACCCCCTCCAGGAGGCACTGACCAAACAGTGGACTCAATGTACAGACTTGTTCGAGGATCACATCGTGATTACTCCACAAATCACCAAGGCCTTACGCTGGTGGAAGACTTCCACCAACCTATCACAAGGACTAACGTTCCTGCTGCCTCCAACTCCACATGTCATAACTACAGACGCCTCTCTAGAAGGGTGGGGAGCAGTCCTTCAAGAGTTGCAAATCAGTGGCAAGTGGACAGACCAAGAGAGGAAACTCCACATCAATCTCCTAGAACTGAGGGCAGTTTTCCTATCTCTCCAGGCCTTCCTCCCGCGCATCAAAAACTCAGCAGAGCTTGTGAGAACGGACAACACAACCACAATGCACTACTTAAACAAGCAGGGAGGAACACGTTCGCTGACATTATCTCGCGAATCACAAAAAATTTGGAACTGGCTAGTACTCCACAACATCAAGCTCACGGCAGAGTATGTACCGGGCAAGGACAACGTCATAGCGGACGCTCTGAGCAGACAGAGGTCCCTGTCCCACGAATGGGAACTCAACCAAAATGTTCTAAACAACATTTTCTCAACATGGGGGAGACCGCAGATCGATCTATTTGCCACCAGGGAGAACGCCAAATGCCGCAACTTTGCAAGTTGGCATCCCCACTCGCGGTCACTAGGAAATGCATTTTCCATCGCATGGCGCAACGTGTTTGCATACGCATTTCCGCCATTTCCCCTACTAACAAGAGTCATTCGGAAAATGAAGACGGAGCACTGCACACCGATTCTCATTGCCCCGTTCTGGCCGAGGCAGCACTGGTTCACGGACCTCCAACCCTCAATCCATCTAGGACACCATCCATCACTACTCACGATGTCCAAAGGCCAAGTACTCCACCCGAATCTGAAATCCCTCAGATTATCGGCATGGCTCCTGAGTACAGAGAGTTCTCTCAACTAAACATTCCGCAGGAGTGCAAGAATGTCCTAGCAAAGGCAAGAGCTGACAGCACAAATAAAACTTATTCACTAAAATGGAAACGCTTTTGCGTTTGGTGTATGGACAACGAGCTCCATCCCTTTCAGATCATTCCGGAACAGCTCCTACCATATTTATTACATTTGGCACAATCTGGACTTGCCCATGCATCTATCAGAGTTCATTTGGCAGCCATCTCCCGCTTCACAAGAACATCAAAAGGAACATCTCTATGGTCCCACAGATTAAATAAGCAATTCCTGAAAGGGCTCTACAGATCCTTTCCTAGACCACGCAGAGTTCCACCAACATGGCACCTTAATGTGGTACTCAACCAATTAATGAAACATCCGTTTGAGCCCATCCATAGGGCTGATATCAAATACATCTCATGGAAAACAGCACTACTTTTAGCCTTGACTTCAGCGAGAAGGGTCAGCGAGCTGCAAGCTCTTACCATTCAAGATCCCTTCATGCAGTTCAGAGAAGATAGTGATTTTAAGGACTAATTAACGCTTCATTCCTAAGGTCCCTTCGGACTTCCACTTAAATGAACCACTAGTCCTCCGATCATTCTTCCCTAATCCTAGTTCTGCAGCTGAACGATCCCTTCACTCTTTAGACCTCAAAAGATGTCTTAAATTCTACCTAGACAAAACAAAACATATCAGGAAAACGAATCAACTTTTCATTGCCTTCAGCAGACCAAGAAAAGGCATGTCACTTTCCAAACAAAGCATTTCAAGATGGATATCCTCTGCAATTGCCTTTTGCCATGATAAAGCTGGACGACCACTACACTCCACAGTTCGAGCTCACTCCACAAGAGCTGTGTCCACATCGGCGGCACTGTTCGCTGGAGTGCCAATTCTGGACATTTGCAGGGCAGCGACCTGGAAGTCGCCACACACGTTCACCAGGCACTACTGCCTGGATACAGAGCTGATGCAGGATGCAGCTGTAGGCCAGGCTGTACTTCGCCATCTATTCCAGTGAGATGAGCCTTCCTCCTTCCCTCCATCCTTCGTTGGTATGCATTTTTTCTTATTTATTATATTTACTTGTTGATGGTTGCTAGTCGTATGATATGTATTATCTCAGACTGCATATACTGTCTCATCACAAATGTGCATAATGTATTGCTCGCTACTCTGATTCAGGAATGTGAATCTATGAGAGACACCCATAATACTGGATAAGAAATGCGTTACTTACCTGTAACTGCAGTTATCCAGTATTGGTGTCTTTCATAGATTCACATGCAACCCTCCCGCCTCCCCAGGAAGGTCTCCTCTCTCTCTATATCATATATTACACCTACCTAGCTTGGTGCGTACGGAAATCTGAGAGACTGAGGCTCCTGGCAGGAAGGTTCTAGAGGGAGGTGGTAGCTGATTGGCTACCTTCTAGAGTTTGGTCCTTTTTACATAAGGACATAGATAGGCTACTGAGGCAAGGCCCTTAGGCCTACTTTTCTCTATGTATGTCTATAGGACATTACTTTTCTATTTACCGGAGATTTCCCTCTCGACGACGGGGAATGATTCAGGCATGTGAATCTATGAAAGACACCAATACTGGATAACTGCAGTTACAGGTAAGTAACGCATTTCTTCTTCATGGCTCCACGTTCCTGGCATGGAAAAGAAACTGATGTCGGCGAGCTGGAGTGATGCCTATATAGGCACCGGCCCGTCACTTTGGGTGCGGACGATGCCACTGACGATACTTAGCGACACGCAGGGATACTGCTCACAAAAAAGGCCGGATTTAGTCTGATGTCTGGAGATAATTCTAAGGTTAGAAATCTACGGCTAGATGGTCTCTACCATATAAGGCATTACGGAAGGTAAATATCTTGTTTGTTAAAAAATAAACGTTCAACATTAGCACTAAAGAGCTGTTGTCTTATGATATAGCATGTCAATGTAGTGCTATTAATAAATTATAAAACTAATTTGTAAGTACCCCTCTCAAAATATATGTATGGAGTATAATGTACGTTTTTTAACATTTAAATGTTTAACCAATTTCACTGTCCTAGTTTGAGCTGATGTAAGTTATATTGGTCAGTGTTTAGGGATAGATGGGTGACCGAGATACTGCTGGTGTGCATTCTTTATTGCTGCCTCCTTTTTGAAAGCGAACTCCTTTGTGATTTCTCCGGTTGCCAAACATGTTGATTTATTTAAAACAACTACTTATGTAAACGCATGTTACTAAAAAAATTTCTCTTCTCATGTAAACCTCCATGTAACTTGTTTTTATTTTTAACCTAGGTCATGACTGCTCTATTAGATTATGGAATTTAGATAGCAAGACATGTGTGCAGGAGATTACAGCGCACAGGAAGAAGCTGGACGAGTCCATTTATGATGTGGCGTTCCATCCTTCCAAAGCCTACATTGCCAGTGCTGGAGCAGATGCCCTGGCCAAAGTCTTTGTGTGACGTGTTGTTTTCCACACCTGCACCATTGGCAGCTGCACTATGGACAATATCAGACGAGAGCCTGAAAGAGAAGAGTATGTGTCACTGCCAGCAAGTGGTTCAGCTCCTGAAATGACACTACACATCTGAGCTACCTTTGCTTTGTCTGCTTTTGGCAGGTAGACTGATAAAAGGTGGCCACATTGATGAATGTCGGGCTCATTCATTGAAGCTGTAATTAAATACTGTATTTTTTTGGCAAGGACAGAAAAAAGGAAGTTAAACCAGTATTTGTAGCGTTGACTGGCTCCGAACTGAGCAGATGTTTGTTCTTTAGGTGTCCTGAAAGGGCACCAGTATTTTAACATGCAGCATTTTTTTAATCAGATGTTTCAAAATGGTCTGGTATTAGTAATTTATTTGATTACAGGGTACAACTTTGGACACAGGTCTAATTTGTTGAAACTGCTATCTACTGCATGATGACCATTTTGTAGGCTTTGAACCCTTTTTTGGTGTTGGGGGGGCACATATGATGCCAGAGGTTTGTGTTTTGGAATGCCATAGGAAGTGTGCTCATTCCTGCAGTTACAGCACAGGTGCATTGTAACACTTTGTGCATTTCTGTTGTCTGTAGACTCTACGCATGCAAAATGGCTGCTTCCAAGAGCAGCGCAAATAAAACGCATTCAAAGGTTTTTTTTTATTTTTTGTTTAACTGAAAATCAGAGGCTACTTTGAAACATGTGATGGAAATTTAGCTCAAGGTAGAGTTTGCCTTTACATAAATGTGCAGTCTGAATTACAAGACTTGTTTGGGGTACTGTGTGCTGCCTTAGGATTAAGAAAATGGTCCCTTTGTAAGGGTGTTAGACGCTGAAAGGGTGGCTGGTCTTTGGGAGCATCTGTTGCCTAGACATCAGAAAAACATACCTGCTCTGAGGCCTATTCGGATAGTGAGACAGTTACTGTAATGCACCCAGCACAGTCCTGACATTCAAAGCTCATAATTGTGGAAGCCTCGCTCCTTCTGAGTGGACAGGACCACACTTGTCACATTAGCCTTAATTTTAGTTGATAATGAGCTGAAGAGCCTTGATTTTATAGTAACATTCCAACATACATTAATAACACATCCAAGAAACACAGTATGTCATGTTCGACCCAGGAGTGTCAGTGCCTAATAATACATGCAGAGGGGTCTGCATCTGATAAACCCCCAGGTGAGTGCATTCCATAATAAGTTCAGGAATTGGTGTCTCACAATATGCCCTGGAATGTCGACTTTCCATGATAAACCCGGAAAATATTTCCTCTCCTGAAATACCCAGGAATTAGTGGTTTTTGAAATATTTATACTGCTGTAAATTTCTTTCTGTAATAGCCATGTCACCTGAAAGACACAGGACTGATCACACCATCTAGAATTCATATGAAATACAAGATTTCATTACAACCCTAAGAAAGTACAATTATTCTTTTAAACCCAAGAAAAGCGATAGTCGTGGGAAATATGTTGGATATGATATTTCCCATGTGTGCCCAGTATAAACGACCACATTCAAAAGGAGGTTCAGCTCTTTTGAAGCAAGACTCCCAATGTTTTACCTCTATGTAGAATTGGTGTGTGAGAAGCCACTGTTGTCTCTGAATGGTCTACAGTTGTCAAGATGAGACGTATTTGTGTATTTTCTGATGTCTAGGTTTCTGTTCTTCTCAGTTTTTACTGGTGTGTCAATAAAACGCCCCAGATTTCCCCCACCTGGAACTTTATTTTGCTTTAAGGAAACAAAAAGGAAATTTATCTTAAAATATTTTAGCATTAGTTGCACAAGAACGGTTTGGATATAAATCTAGTTTTTATAAGTCTTTTTATATATTTAGCCTGTCACAACAGTGCTTCAAATTGTATTGAAATTGTTCGAGCTGCGGTGTGGATCTGATATCCAGCGAGTTTTCTGTGGACCTGCACCAGGTAACAACACTATTGCATTCTCCTACCAAGGTTAGAGCCACCCTATCCTTTCATTAAGGATACCAATCTTCTTCACATCACTATAATCATGAGCAAACGGATTGTACAGAAGAGTGAAACACAGACGGATTGCCATGCCTCCTGCCCCAGGAACATCCTTAAAAAAATGAATTGCAGCATCCTATCACTATGTGATATTTTGTACATCTTTTACAGTAGTTACAAGTTTATTTATCGAGGATTCTCCCATATTTCTAATAGCCTATTATTTATTTCACTTTTGTCAGTCTTTCTGCCCTTTAATGTAAGTGTGCTAAGGAGCCCTGTATATCTATCATGGCACTCTAACCAGGCTAAGAGCGGAACATAACTTGCAAATTTTAAAATGACAGAACAATTATATTGTTTTCCTCATAATAGAGTAATTGATTTAATTTTAGGAACCTTTCATCTCGTCCGAGAATCCGGGAATGCATTATTTGCTTTATTTTGTACATTTGGGCTTTCAGATGTTTTCTGAATAGAATCGTCATCAGAAATCTGCTCGTTCATATGTTTCCAGGCTTTTTGTTTTTCTCAGATGTGCTTCAGTTCTGGTGTAACTAAAGGTTTTCCTTCCTGTAATGCATGACTAAGACGATAAAAGTATTTTTTCTAGTCTTCCACAAAATCTTTCTGATCAGTTTGCGAGTTTTGATGAGTTTTGTAAAGGTTTTTTTTGTTTTACAAACTATGAATCTGCAGATTTTTAAAATTGTATCACATGGAAAAGTACAGTTGTTGAAAAATAATGTATATAAAATGCATATAATAAATATTAAATGGTGTACCTGTAAATTGATGTTTTTCCATTCTTTACTAAATATTTATTTCCAGTCTCCTGCCCCAAATTCAAGTTTCTCAGTCTTGGGATCTCCGCTGATATTTATGAAAACTGAACAACTCCAACTACGGTCAAATTCTCAATAGGAAAACAAAAAAACATCAGTTTTAAAACAAGCCTATTTAATGTCATATGTTGTATTTTTTAAGATGTTCAATTGAATATTCTAAAATGCATATTCGAAGAAAAGTCTCAAATGTTTCATTGTCTTTGTAAAAGAGTGGTGTCTTTGACGTTTGGATCCTTTAAACCTATGTTTGGGACATTTTAGCTAGTGTTTAATCTTTGAGCTCATGCTCAAGTTATCCCCTGTTTATGAAGCTGGGAATCATCATCAGCAGCAAAATGTACTTGTACAATATGATACCATATGCAGCCTATCCATCCTATTATATGACTTTGACAGATGAGGCACAGAGACCGTAATGAACTTCCTCCCCAGAAGCTTCCGTAGTTTAGGTTTTGTACCACGCTTCCAGTTGAAGTTTCTCATGCATTGCCTGCTTTTAAATAAACCATGGGCCTATAGAAAACTCAATCGCGACAACTGCATTTGAAAGTGAGTGTGACATTCTAGTGCCTACTACAGGTATGTTCCATTTGTTAACTTTCACCCTGGCAGTGTTTTCTTTTTGTTTTCAACTTCCAGTTGCATGAGTCACACGGTGGTACACCATTGTTTTATAGACCCAGTGAACAGTTTATCTCTCACCATGGGTGCAACAGCTATAAAAGTTATAAACCCTATTTAAACCTTGGCAAACCTGCCTAGCCTAGAAAGTATTTGCTAAGAACCATAACGTTCAGTGTATTTGTTGCCTGTAACATGAAGTTATCCAGTATTGGGGTATCTTTCATAGATTCACATGCCTGAATCATTCCCCGTCGCCGAGGCGGGAGTCCCATGGTAAATAAAAAAGCAGTACCAAAGGTACATAACGGTAGTAGGCCCAAAAGAAAGGCCTGAGGCCTAGATCTTAGTAGCCTAGCTACATCATTATGCTAAAAGAACCAAGAATTTGGTCACAACCAATCGGCTATCAGCACCCTCTAGAACCCTCTCTGTAGAGCCAGTTCCCCTCAGATTTTTACCGCACGTCGTAGGTGAAGGGAGTTTCCGTGAGCTCTGCTCAGTTTTTTCTTCAGTTTTATTTCTTTTTGGATTTCAAGATCATACTTCATTTCTTTGGCCCTATTAAGGCAGTAATATGGCAGAATGGCAGTAAACAAGGTAATAGACTATGATTTATGTCTAACCTTTTCCTCAATAACTCTCACGTTCTGAGAGATGAGGCTATTATGGGTCAGAGACTTCAATCTGCCATTTCGGATGAGGAGAGGTCAAAGGGAGAAGTCGCGCCAGGAGCCTACTGAGGGCGCGCATTAAAGCCATAAGATTCACTGTGAGTCTTTACAGGCACTTTTTGCAGAGGATACAACTCCCTTTTCATCCCTGACACTGCATCAGGGAAGTCCTCTTGACCTGACATTAGGAGTATATAACATAACTCCATGTCTACTATTACTGCCTTACCTTTATAATCCTCATCAACTATGATCGTCGACGAGGGCCTCATCTTCGATGGTCGTCTACGATGGCCTCTTCTACGAGTTGGCCTCATCTACGATGGTCGTCGACGACCGCCTCATCTATGGTGGTCGTCGACAACAGCCTCGTCTACGACGGTCGTCGACGACAGCTTCGTCGACGACGGCCTTAACGGTCATCGACGACGGCCTCGTCTATGACTGTCGTCGACGGCGGGCCTCGTCTATGACGGTCGTCATCGATGACCTCATTCGTCTACGACGGTCGTCGACGAAGGACGGTCGTTGACGACGGCCTCATCTAAGGTGATCGTCTAGGCCTGATCTTTGATAGCGTCATCTACAATGGCAATGCTTAGCTACGACGGTCGTCTGACAGCCTTATCAAGGTAGCCTCATATACACATGACCTCATTTGTGAATGACCTATACTACACATGGCACCATCTATGAATAGTATCATCTAGGGCTGGCTATCATTCGATTGCCTCATCTATGAGTGCCTCGTCTACGGATGATATCAACTATTTTAACCTCATCTATGATGGTATTGCTATGACTGTCTTCTATGACAGCATCATTCTCTAGCAATGGCCTACTCTAACAATGGCCTTGTATGCCAATGGCCTAGTCTACCGAAGGCATAGTCTACCAATGGCTTCGTCTATCAATGGCCTAGTCTACCAATGGCTTCGTCTATCAATGGCCTACTCTAACAATGGCCTACTCTAACAATGGCCTTGTATACCAATGGCCTTGTCTTTCAATGGCCTTGTCTTTCAATGGCCTCGTCTGCCAATGGCCTCGTCTGCCAATGGCCTCGTCTGCCAATGGCCTCGTCTGCCAATGGCCTCGTCTACCAATGGCCTCGTCTACCAATGGCCTGATCTGCCAATGGCCTGATCTACCAATGGCCTGATCTACCAAAGGACTCATCTACCGATGGCCTGTTATACCAATGGTCTCATCTACGAAGGGCGAATGGCCTCATTTATGTTACCCTCAACTACGGATGCCCTCACTTATGATTTGCCTCATCTTCGATGGCATTGTATATGGCTGTCTATGACAGCCTCGTCTAGGATGGTTGCTCATGACGGTTATCCATGACGTCGTTCTAGTCTGCATTAACCTCGCCTACATAACCATGTCTACGACAAAGTCTATGATGAGATTGGCTGCGATGGCAGCAGCTAGATTTTGACTGCCAGCTAAAGGCGAACAAACAGAATATCTCCTTCAAGGTTTTGAGGAGGTATGCAGGAAGTTTACGGGAGTGGTACCTATAATAGACTAAGTCTATTTCAGTGTTTCTGCGCATAGAACAGAAATGAACTAGCAGCCCATCCGGATAGGAAACTGTTCGACCAAATTCAGTAATTTCACAGCCCGCTCAACAGCAATCTAAAATCCTGCAATGCCTATCATCACATCGCCTGACAAAGAAGGATTTCGTCTGGACCTTATCGGGAAAAAAATTCTCTACTTTGGCAGCGGCCTCTAGTAGAGCTGGCAATCCTTTATCCATGATCGGTTGTTATGACCGTCAAATTTGGTTGGACATAACGAGTTGCAATAACCTCATTGCTGAGGACCGAAGGCAGGATGCAGGAAAGATTCTGTTGGAAAAGAACATGCCGCATCAAAAACTTTAAATTGCGCCTTGAACATCGGGAACACCAACATCCGTCACTTAGCAGGGGAGGCAGGGCTTAGACGCCAGGGATGGCTTAAAGCCGCTACCTTAAGCCCTGAGCAAAGATTCTAGGCATAGCCTATGATGAAGAGTTTTTGGTTGGGTAAACATTTTGAAGAAGCCCTCTTAGTTATAAAACCTGGCACTGATACTGCACATATAAGCACCCTTCTGTATGGGCGCGGATCTTTCTGAGGAGCGAGATGAAGAGGTTTTCATCAAGAGGAGGATACCAAAACCAACTGAATAAGCAGTATCAATCTCGGTACAGCCTTGCAGCCAGGCATCTTGCTGTAGATAGTCTGTCTAGTTTCTCCCGTCAGGGTGGTCGAAAGATATTTAATTATCAAGGCTGAGACACTAACAGGAAGCCATGATCCCCACAGGGCTCCAATCATTTTACCCTTTTCTCGCGTGGGCCCGAAGGTTTCAGGTTTTTGTTTACAAGTGACAGGGAACTATGTCAGACCAATGGGTTCTAAACCTAGTAACCAATGGCCACTCCCTGGAATTTATCAAACAGCCATATACTACTCCGCCCAGGGGTCCCCCTCCCCCTCGTTTTCACAACAATTAAGTTACTTAAACGAAGGATATTTTATGGCTTCTCTGGATGGAGAGGATGCGAATTTCCACATACCTGTCCACCCCAAACAGCACGAATATTTTCGCTTTCACGTGGCTGGTGCCCATTATAGGTGCGAAGTGCTCCCGTTTGGGATGAGATCATCACCAAGAGTCTTCCACAAAGTACTTGGTGCCGGTGGCAGCGGCATTGAGATCTTGAGGAATGCAAGTATTCCCCTGTCTAGACAATTTACTGCTCAAAGGTCCTTCAGAACACGAAGCCAAGATTGCCACAGTAGATGTACCCATCTCGTCTTTTCTCTGGAGTGGATTCTCAACGACAGCAAATTGCAGTTTCAGTTCAAATGTTTGCTTCGTTCCTGAAGATGTGCTCTTCAGCGATACATCTCATACCCTTAGCATGGCTCAAAATGAGACCTTTTCAGGAAGACAAACAATGGGTTCGTTCGACGATACCTTCAAGGTTACGTCGTGCATGATAAATTATGTGCATTGCTGGTCGCAGACAGAGACTATAACCCGGGGTCGCACGTTCCTGCAAACCATTCCAGGGTTAGTTTTAACGACTGATGCCTCCATGGAAGGATGGGGAGGTCATCGGCAGGATTTGCAGAATTCAAGGAAAATGGTCTCAAAGACAAAGACAACAGCAGATCAACAGGCTTGAGCTCCACAACACTGTTCTGTCCCCCCAAGCATTCCTCCTGAGGATTGAGGGTTCCTCTGTGCTAGTCCAAACCGACAATACCATCAGCATGTATTATATCAATAAACAAGGAGGAACTGAATCAGCTACACTCTCGCAAGAGGTTCAGGAATTGTGAGGTGTTTCATTTCACAAGATTTCTTGAGAGCTGAACACGTCAGGGTTCTCCACAATGCTCTGAGCATGTCTCAGTCGGACTGTCACGAGTGGAAGCCGGGGAAGGGACAGGTGAACCCAATGTTCCAAGTATGGGTTAAGCCGGCACGGGATCTATTTGCATCCAGAGAGAACAAGGAAGGCCGATATTGTGCCAGCAGGTTCCCTTAACAGGGATCAAGAGGGAATGCCCAGTCCATGCAATGGTCAGGAGTTTGTGCGTACGCTTTTCCCCACAATACCATTGGTTCCGAAGGTGTTCTGCAAGATGAAGCTGGAAGGTTACCATCTGATTCCGATTGCGCCCCGTTGGCCAATATTGGTTCTTGGAATTTCTGCTATTGTTTACAGGCAAGCTCATTCGGCTACGACCTGAGCCTACGATGTTGTCAGGGGACGGAGGCCAAGTGGTTCGTCCGGACCTACAGTCACTACACTTGCACGCACAGATTATCATTTGTTAGAGTTCAAGGGCATCAACGTTTCAAAGAACTGTTGGGAAATTTTGGCCAAATCTCGTGCCCAAGGCACAATCAGGGCTTATCGCCTCAAATGGAAGCGATTTTGTGGTTGGTGTGAGGTGAATGCCTTTCACTCAATTGGTTACTGCAGAACAAGTTCTCCATTATCTGCTCTTCTAGCCAAGTGTGGGCTTAGTTTTTCGAACAAAATGCGTCTTGCTGCTCTTTCCAGATTTAGGAAATGTTAAAAATTTTCTTTTTTCTGCTCTTTGGCACTTGCCAAACAGTTTATGAAAGGGCTTTTCCGAGCCTTCTCTCCAGTGCGAGCACCCTCCCAGAGTGGGAACTCTGCATTGCTAGAGCAGTTAATGCAGTGTACATTTGAGCTGATCCCTAAACCAGATCTCAAATTCCTCACCTGGAAAATTACCCATTTAGTGGCTCTTACCTCGGGGGGGGGAAAAAGGGTTCGTGAGATCCAAGCTTTCACTATAAAGGAACCCCTCATTTTTACATTTTCCTCGGAACTATGTAACCCTTTGGATAAATCCCAGGTCCCGTCCTAGGGTACCAACACAATTTCACTCTAACGAACCGGTAAGATAAAAGACATTCTTTCCGGATCCATCTGCTCCAGCTGAAAGAGTAATATACTCGCTGGAGATTTAACGCTGTTTAAGATTCTAACTACAGAAAACTAAGGATATCAGATGATCCAGCCAGCTGTTTGTGTCTTATGGTCAAGCAACTCTTAGAACGGCTGTGACAAAGGCAAGAATAACCAGATGATTAGCATCTTTTCTGCCATGACAAGGCTAACAAATCTTTGCAGAGGAAAGTCAAAGCTCTTTCCAACTAGAACAGTATCAACATTCACAGCTTTGTAGGCTGGAGTAATTCCAGAAGATATGTGGAGCTGTGACATGGAAAAATGTCCACATGTTTACAAGACATTACTGCCTTTAGTCTACATGTCAAGAGGGTTCGGCACTTGGACAGGTGGTCCTACGCTACCTTTTTTCGTTAATACCAGTTTCTGTGAACCTTCGGCTTTTAAAATATTATCTATGCTTGCCTTTATTGATGATATACATGAGGTTATGCGATTTTAACATGTTATAGTTATATGTACTTTAGTAGATATATTGGATGTGTATGAGATTTACATACCCATGTTTGGACTTTACTATGCATGTCTCTTTAGTTCTTATAACTCATGTTTTAGCTTTGAAGGTTTGCATTATCAAGCCTCTGGTAACAAATAATGGATGCAACTGGGAGTTTATCAGCACACGTCTCCGACCATCCGCAACCGACTGTATACTTGGTATACTGCTTGCTATTCTGATTCAGGCATATGAATCTATGAAGATACCCCAATACTGGATAAGAAAACAAGTTACTTACCTGTAACTTCAGTTATCCAGTATTGGTATCTTTCATAGATTCACATGCACCCACCCTCCTCCCCAGAGAGTCAGTTCTCTAAGTTCGGGATACTTGTTCCCACTTGTGCTACGAAAATCTGAGGGGAACTGGCTCTGCAGAGAGGGTGCTGATAGCTGATTGGTTGTGACCAAATTCTTGGTTCTTTTAGCATAATGATGTAGATAGGCTACTAAGATCTAGGCCTCAGGCCTTTCTTTTGGGCCTACTACCGTTATGTACCTTTGGTACTGCTTTTTTATTTACCGTGGGACTCCCGCCTCGGCGACGGGGAATGATTCAGGCATGTAAATCTATGAAAGATACCAATACTGGATAACTGAAGTTACAGGTAAGTAACTTGTTTTCATATGCCATATAACTGCAGAATTTCTAAAAACATTCTCTACCAAGACCATCAAGGATAGAAAGATGATTCTGTTTCATCCTTAAATGCGTCATTCTTGTGAGGAATCAAGCTGTGGTGTACCTCCAAATCTGCAAAGACAAGTACCTAAAAAAGGAAACCTTTGGAGTTTGAATATTTAGAGGCTAAAAACACTCAGGTTTTCAGATGTCACATGGGCCTCCTGGATATTCTGCCCTCTCCCACCTCAGTTAACGTAGGATCTTCAAAAAGCTCTAAAAAGAATTTTCATTGTCTGCCTCATCAACAAGACTTTAGCTGACCTTAAACCTGACCTCTTTGTTAATCAACCCTACATTGACCAAGCCTTCCTCTCTGCCATATCAACAGCATTCCCATTGAAAACTAAGTGATGGTGTACAACCTTGTCCTCCAACGATGGAACATCATTGACAGGGTAATTGATCTATTGATATTTTTCTATGGAGCAATTAATGTGTAACCATTACAATCCACTTTTACAAGAAGCCGGGCCTGGTGACTTAGTGAACTAATACATCCACTATAGGAGCCTGTGTTCAACCTCATGGTCACAGGTTCAAATCTTGGTGGGTCCGCTCAGCCTTTCATTCTTTGAAGTCAATAAAATTAGTACCATTGAGTTGGGTAACAATAAACCTCTGTTAATCTGATAGAGGCATCTAGCTGTTGATGCCTTACTTTTGAATTATCCAGGAGTCAGACTGGATCCGGAAGATATTTCTTCGAGCAATACCACTGTGTGCTCTGCATGACGTTGCCGGTCTCGTGTGCGCACCGTTGTGACTTCTGCGTCACCTACATAGGCACCACCTCAGTGCGCTGACGTCATTTCTTTTCTTTCCGCACCAGCCAGGGCAGATCTGTGAAGAGCGCTACCCTCTGTCGTCCCCTTTTTGGTGTGTAGGTTTTTTCCACTTGTCAAAGAAGACTTCTGGTTTCAAGCCGTGCGGCGCCTGTCACCGAGCTATGTCGGTGACGGACCCACACTTGGTTTGTCTCTGGTGCCAGGAGCGCGACCACAACACAGTCATGCTCCGACTGCTGGACCATGGCTCTGAAAGCTTTGAGAGAGCTGTCCCTAAAGCTGCTTGCGTCCCTGCACTTGGCACTGCGTCGTTCTCCCCAGAGGTCTCGTTTCCAGGCGAGAGGAAGGTCCGGGCACCGCTCGGGAGTCCCAAGTCTTCATCCTCCCATTCTAAGTTGTTGAGTTGGTGAAGTAAGAAGCACAAGAAACACAACTCAGAGTGGTTTGACCTTTCTTCATCCATTGACCGATACAGAGGAGTCTCTGCAATCTAAGCCTAATTTCTTGGAGCCTGCATCTGCTCTGTACTTCCCAGCCTTCCTGGGACCCAGAGCACTCTTGCCCAGCTCTAGGAATTTTATGATGCCATGTGTAGGAATTTAGGAACTTTCTGGTATAGTAGCCCCCACTTTTTGCCTATTGGGAATGTGTTTTGACTGTAGTTCACTGGGATCCTGCTAACCAGGACCTCAGTCGCAGGGCTAACGCCTCTAAATTTACTGGCAAGTACCTTGTACACCCCACAATTGGCATAATAGGGTACAAATGTAAGTCCCTAGTATATGGTACTGAGGTACACAAAGCATTGGTACGCCAGGAGTCTCCCATGGGCTGCAGCATGTATTATGCCACCCATGAGAATCCCTGCAAACTGTTTTTATATCCCGGTCACTGTTTCTTAAACCTATGTCAGCCCTAAGGTAGGCCCTTGAGTCCAAAGGCAGGGTGCATGGTTCTAAGTGTGTGGGTACCTCTGCAAGAGCAAACCCCAGGCTCTATTCTCTGGGCTTTGTAAGATCGGGGCATAATGGCTGCCCCGAAACTGGTCATGTTTGGTATCAAACATTCGAATCATGCAACTACATTGACTTTTGTGTTAGTTGCATGACTCCTTAGAGGACCCCCCCCCCCCAATACCTACCTGTGTAGCCTTACTGGGTCTGCCTGCCAGCACTGCTTGGGACCCTAGACAGTGTGCCCCCACTGATGAGCTTAACTTGGGAAGTTGAACAAAGAATTTCCTGTGAAGGAGCGGTGTGACCACCTTTCCTTTGGAATTAGATAGGGTGGGCTTCCAAGTGCCACTAGACTGCATTGAAGGGTATATTTGGTGCCCTCCTTGCATAAACCAGTTTTGTCCTGCCTTGGCTCCTGCTCAGGTACAACACTACACAAAAGACAGGGGAGTGTCCACCCAACTTCCCTGCAATTTAGGAGACTGTGATCCCTCTCCAGCCGACTTGAACTGCCTTCCAGTTCACCGGCTGTTGCCAAGGCTTGTTGACTCTCCTTGCAGAAGATCTTCAAGCTCCAAGAAGCCACAGCATCCAGCATCGCCCAGCTTCAAGGACTACGTCCTGTCTGCATCCTTTGCAACAGGGGCATCCATCTACTGTGTCTGGTGCCAGAGAGTCCTCGAAGAGGCTTCAACGATATCTGCTGGCTCTCCTGCATGCTGAGAGTGGCCGTGATACCCTTGCTGGATTAGTCCCACAAACCTTGTTGCTCTGCAACAAAGCATGTTTTCCATTAAACCCAACTGTTGCGGTTGCCAAGGCTTGTTGGTGGTCTTGTCGGCCACTGACCTTCCTGCATTCCTCAAATGTCGTGGGACAGCTCGTGGACGGCTCCTGTTCTCCTGCTCCAAGACTGTCGTGCTACAGCAAATACCTCTGACAAGGGGTGGCATTGTACATCTGCGCCTCCTGGACACCTCCAGCTGCTTTGGACTCTGTCCCCACTGCTCTTTTACTCCTCGTCCAGAATCCCAGTTTCTGTTCCACCGTCCTGGTCCAAGAATCGCTGTAGGAGTGGGACTGCAAAGATCCTCCATTGGATCCTCCTTGTTCTCTAGGTATCGATGTTCCCTGATCCAGTTGGTGTTGTCAGGATCCTTTGGTAACGATCCTGAAACAAGAAAATCACAATTTTGAGACTTTCCGGTATCTCCAAATCCGACATGCACTCACCTCTCACCAGCGATGAGTCTTTGCGCGAGGCCTCCCCGCTGGAGGATCGATTTCTGACTGACCCTCTGACACGCAAAACAATTTCACTTACCTATCACAAACTGATAAACAATAAACCCGACCCACTGGTGCGCCTCTGACAACTTTGGGAGACTGACTTAGGATACCTAGAGGGCGATGACTGGCAGGAAGCCCTCTTCCAGGGAAGTTGCTATCCCAATGCGCTTACGTCTTATCCAACTTAAAATCCTGCACAGAACATATCTTTCTGATAGATACATCTGCCAGTAGATTCCTCACCTTGTGAATATCCCCTTGCGTCAGCAACATTCGGAAATTCTTTTTTGTAGCTTTGCGCCGACGTGGACGACGTCAGAGGCACGACATCGCACGAGCTTTCTGCTTAATTCAGAGACTCTGTCCCTCACCACCCCTTGTTGTAAATATTTTTGTCCACCCTAAGCGTGGAAGGGTATTCTCAGATGTGAGACCCTTGCTCATTGCACCATCAGGATTCAAGCAAACCGGGCCGAAGACGGCTGTAATGCCAGAAACCGGTCCCCGGGAGCTTGTTTCCTTCCCAGTGTAAGAATTGGCTTTTGTAGTTTGGTTTGCCCTGTTCCCATCATGCACTGGGACAGGAACAGACTAATTTGCATACAGCCAGGTTCTGAAACTGGGATGGTGCAGTGAGCTAAAAAACGGTGTTGGATCTAGCCCTGATCTCTTGACTGGGTGAGAGCTTTCTGCTTAATTCAGAGACTCTGTCCCTCACCACCCCTTGTTGTAAATATTTTTGTCCACCCTAAGCGTGGAAGGGTATTCTCAGATGTGAGACCCTTGCTCATTGCACCATCAGGATTCAAGCAAACCGGGCCGAAGACGGCTGTAATGCCAGAAACCGGTCCCCGGGAGCTTGTTTCCTTCCCAGTGTAAGAATTGGCTTTTGTAGTTTGGTTTGCCCTGTTCCCATCATGCACTGGGACAGGAACAGACTAATTTGCATACAGCCAGGTTCTGAAACTGGGATGGTGCAGTGAGCTAAAAAACGGTGTTGGATCTAGCCCTGATCTCTTGACTGGGTGAGAGCTTTCTGCTTAATTCAGAGACTCTGTCCCTCACCACCCCTTGTTGTAAATATTTTTGTCCACCCTAAGCGTGGAAGGGTATTCTCAGATGTGAGACCCTTGCTCATTGCACCATCAGGATTCAAGCAAACCGGGCCGAAGACGGCTGTAATGCCAGAAACCGGTCCCCGGGAGCTTGTTTCCTTCCCAGTGTAAGAATTGGCTTTTGTAGTTTGGTTTGCCCTGTTCCCATCATGCACTGGGACAGGAACAGACTAATTTGCATACAGCCAGGTTCTGAAACTGGGATGGTGCAGTGAGCTAAAAAACGGTGTTGGATCTAGCCCTGATCTCTTGACTGGGTGAGAGCTTTCTGCTTAATTCAGAGACTCTGTCCCTCACCACCCCTTGTTGTAAATATTTTTGTCCACCCTAAGCGTGGAAGGGTATTCTCAGATGTGAGACCCTTGCTCATTGCACCATCAGGATTCAAGCAAACCGGGCCGAAGACGGCTGTAATGCCAGAAACCGGTCCCCGGGAGCTTGTTTCCTTCCCAGTGTAAGAATTGGCTTTTGTAGTTTGGTTTGCCCTGTTCCCATCATGCACTGGGACAGGAACAGACTAATTTGCATACAGCCAGGTTCTGAAACTGGGATGGTGCAGTGAGCTAAAAAACGGTGTTGGATCTAGCCCTGATCTCTTGACTGGGTGAGAGCTTTCTGCTTAATTCAGAGACTCTGTCCCTCACCACCCCTTGTTGTAAATATTTTTGTCCACCCTAAGCGTGGAAGGGTATTCTCAGATGTGAGACCCTTGCTCATTGCACCATCAGGATTCAAGCAAACCGGGCCGAAGACGGCTGTAATGCCAGAAACCGGTCCCCGGGAGCTTGTTTCCTTCCCAGTGTAAGAATTGGCTTTTGTAGTTTGGTTTGCCCTGTTCCCATCATGCACTGGGACAGGAACAGACTAATTTGCATACAGCCAGGTTCTGAAACTGGGATGGTGCAGTGAGCTAAAAAACGGTGTTGGATCTAGCCCTGATCTCTTGACTGGGTGAGAGCTTTCTGCTTAATTCAGAGACTCTGTCCCTCACCACCCCTTGTTGTAAATATTTTTGTCCACCCTAAGCGTGGAAGGGTATTCTCAGATGTGAGACCCTTGCTCATTGCACCATCAGGATTCAAGCAAACCGGGCCGAAGACGGCTGTAATGCCAGAAACCGGTCCCCGGGAGCTTGTTTCCTTCCCAGTGTAAGAATTGGCTTTTGTAGTTTGGTTTGCCCTGTTCCCATCATGCACTGGGACAGGAAAAGACTAATTTGCATACAGCCAGGTTCTGAAACTGGGATGGTGCAGTGAGCTAAAAAACGGTGTTGGATCTAGCCCTGATCTCTTGACTGGGTGAGAGCTTTCTGCTTAATTCAGAGACTCTGTCCCTCACCACCCCTTGTTGTAAATATTTTTGTCCACCCTAAGCGTGGAAGGGTATTCTCAGATGTGAGACCCTTGCTCATTGCACCATCAGGATTCAAGCAAACCGGGCCGAAGACGGCTGTAATGCCAGAAACCGGTCCCCGGGAGCTTGTTTCCTTCCCAGTGTAAGAATTGGCTTTTGTAGTTTGGTTTGCCCTGTTCCCATCATGCACTGGGACAGGAACAGACTAATTTGCATACAGCCAGGTTCTGAAACTGGGATGGTGCAGTGAGCTAAAAAACGGTGTTGGATCTAGCCCTGATCTCTTGACTTGGTGAGAGCTTTCTGCTTAATTCAGAGACTCTGTCCCTCACCACCCCTTGTTGTAAATATCGCACGCGACTCAGCTGACGTCACCGACACCATAATAGGCCCACGCCAGCGTGATGACATCAGTTCCCTTTTTTGCGCGTCGTCGACGCTAACGGTTTCGGGGAATCTCTGTAGCTGTTGGTAACTTTGTTACTGTTTTCTCAGTTTTCCTGCTGCTTTGTATCTCTAACGATGTTGACACCCCCGCGCCGCACGGCCACCAGCTGCTGCGTGTGCCCCATTGCCTTGCCCTCTGCCTCGCTGCCGGCTGACTCCGCTGTCGTTTGTTTTGTTTTTGTTTTGTTTTGTTCATCATTTGTGCTTGTTTAACCAGTATTTTTGCCCGTGTTAGCGTTTTTTATTTGCATTTGTGCCTGTTATTTTTTGTCAGTTTGTGCCCGTATTAGCGTTCTCCTTCCTGTTTGCCCGCCTACCTCGCCGCCCTCCGCCTTCCCTCCCCGCTTCCCGCCACCACCACTGACCCCGCCCCTTTTTTCCTTCTGTTCCCTCCCCGCTCCCGCCTCCCAGCTGCTCCGCCCACCCGCGCACTTCGCCTTATATGGCGACCGTGCGAACGCGCAGCGGTCACGCGCAGCGGGCGCGCCGATTGTCTCTCGAAGGCGCGCCAAAGGTAAGCCCGTCTGCGCCCGTCCGCGACCGGATCGCGACCAGCGCCAGGACCCCTGGCCCACGAAGACCCCGACCGACCTGCCTGATGTACTCCGCCGCCACCCTCAGCGCACTCAACACCGGTCGACTCCCAGAGTGCCACCAAGCCACACCACGACGCACCCACGGACCTTTCAGCTGCCACGCCTGCAAATTCACCTGCATCCGGACCTGCCTCGCACCAACACCCGCCAAGTCGAACACCAGCAGCACCCACCTCAAGTGCATCCTGCTCAACACCCGCTCCGTCCACAGACACGCCATCGAACTCTGGAACCTCCTAGACGCCACAGCCCCTGACGTTGCCTTCCTCACAGAGACCTGGATGAACGCCTCTTCAGCTCCCGACATCGCCATCGCTATCCCAGAGGGCTACAAGATCGTCCGGAGGGACCACAACGCCAACCAGTTGGGAGGAGGCATCGCCATCATCCACAGGAACACCATCCGTCTCACGACCAGCACCGACAACACCCTGACCACCGCCGAACACCTGCATTTCCAGATCCACACCGACCCGAACACCACCCTCAGAGGCACCCTGATCTACCGACCCCCGGGACCACGCACACAATTCAGCGAGGACATCGCCGACTTCGTCAGCCCGCATGCCCTCCCCTCCGCCGACTACATCCTCCTGGGGGACCTCAACTTCCACCTGGAGAACAACAACGACCGCAACACCAGCACCCTGCTCGACAACCTCGCCAATCTTGGACTCAAGCAGCTGGTGTCCACCCCCACCGACCTCGCCGGACACACACTCGACGCAGTCTTCTCTTCCAGCACAGACATCGACTTCAGCCACGCCACAGAGCTTCAATGGACAGACCACAGCTGCGTCCACTTCACCTTCAAGAGAACGACGACCCACCACCACCAGCAACAGGCCGCCCGCAGAAGCTGGAACAAGATCATAGCAGACCAGCTCGCTACCTCCCTGAGCCAGCACCCTCCTGCCAGCTCAGCGAACCCCAGCCAGGCCGCCGACAACCTCACGAAGTGGATCAGCAACTGCGCGGACGAACTCGCCCCGCTGAGGACCCCGCCCAGCAGATCCGGCAGCAAGAAAGCCCCGTGGTTCACCGACGAACTCAAGAGCTCCAAGAAGAACTGCCGAGCCCTCGAGAAAGTCTGGAGAAGGGAACCTACACCGGACAACAGGACCACCTTCAAGCGGGCCACCCGGAAGCACCACCAGCTGATCCGCGCCGCCAAGAAAACTGCTTTCAAGGACCGGCTGGACAACAACGCACACAACTGCAAGGAACTCTTCAACATCGTGAAAGAGCTATCCAACCCCAGCGCAGGAAACAACGACATCACCCCATCGCAAGACCTCTGCAACTCCCTCGCTTCATACTTCCACAACAAGATCGCGGACATACACAACAGCTTCAACAACCAACCAACGCACACCAAGACCGAACAACCACCCCCCACCACCACCCTCCACGCCTGGACCCCGATCAGCACCGAAGACACCATCCGCACGATGAACTCCATCCACTCCGGATCACCGACCGACCCCTGCCCTCACCACGTCTTCAACAAGGCTGACGCTGTCATCGCACCCCACCTGCGAGACATCATCAACACATCCTTCGACACCGCCACCTTCTCTGAGAGCTGGAAGCACGCCAAACTCAGCGCTCTACTCAAGAAACCCACAGCGGACCCCACCGAACTCAAGAATTACCGCCCCATCTCGCTCCTCCCGTTTCCAGCCAAAGTCATCGAGAAGACCGTCAACAAGCAGATGGCCGCCTTCCTCGAGACGAATGGATCCCTCGACCCCTCACAGTCCGGCTTCCGAGCCAATCACAGCACCGAGACCGCCCTCATCGCCGCCACCGATGACATCCGAGCCCTGATGGACAACAGAGAAACAGCGGCCCTCATCCTCCTAGACCTCTCCGCGGCATTCGACACTGTCTGCCACCGCACCCTAGTACAGCGCCTCAGCAACGTCGGAATCCAGGACAAGGCGCTGGAATGGATCATCTCCTTCCCCGACGGAAGAACACAGAGAGTCCGCCTACCACCGTACAAGTCAGAGGCCACCGAAGTCATCTGCGGCGTCCCTCAAGGATCCTCTCTGAGCCCCACCCTCTTCAACGTCTACATGAGCCCCCTCGCGGCCATCGCACGCCAACACAACCTCAACATAATCTCCTACGCCGACGACACCCAGCTGATCCTCTCCCTGACCAACGACCCCGCCGCCGCCAGAGCCAACCTGCACGAAGGGATGAAAGAGGTAGCCGAGTGGATGACGACCAGCCGCCTGAAACTGAACTCGGACAAGACGGAGGTCCTCATCCTGGGCTCCTCACCCTCCGCCTGGGACGACTCCTGGTGGCCTCCCGCCCTGGGCACCGCACCCAAACCGACAGACCATGCACGCAACCTGGGCTTCATCCTGGACTCCTCCCTCTCCATGACCAGGCAAGTCAACAACGTCTCCTCGGCATGCTTCAACATCCTACGCATGCTACGGAAGATCTTCTGGTGGATCCCCACCGAGACCAGGAAGACCGTCACCCAGGCCCTCGTCACTAGCCGACTGGACTACGGCAGCGCCCTCTACGCCGGTACCACCGCCAAGCTCCAGAAGAGACTCCAGCGGATCCAGAACGCCTCAGCCAGACTCATCCTCGACATCCCACGAACCAGCCACATCTCCGGACATCTGAGAGACCTTCACTGGCTCCCCGTCAACAAAAGAATCACCTTCCGCCTCCTCACCCACGCACACAAAGCCCTACACGACCAAGGGCCGAGCTACCTCAACAGCCGAATCAACTTCTACGCTCCCAAACGCCACCTCCGATCAGCCAACCACGCCCTCGCCGCCGTCCCCCGCATCCGAAGAGCGACTACAGGAGGAAGGTCCTTCTCCTACCTGGCCGCCAAGACCTGGAACTCCCTCCCGACCGACCTGCGCCTGACCCAAGACCACCTCTCCTTCAGGAAGAAGCTGAAGACCTGGCTGTTCGAGCAGTAGCGGCACCCCCCCACCCCCACCGCCTTGAGACCCTACGGGTATGTAGCGCGCTCTATAAATGTCATTGATTGATTGACTAAGAAAACCGGGTTCAAGCCTTGTGGGGAGTGCGGCAAAATGATGTCTATCACGGACCCGCATGAGGATTGTATCTGGTGCTTGAGTTCGGGCCATGATGTCGACGGCTGTTCTTCGTGTCGAAAGATGAACCTGAAGGTGCTTCGTGAGAGGGAGAACAAGCTTCTGATGGCGAAGTTGAGAGGTAGACAGGAAAAGAAGACTTTGAGATCTCATTCGAGAAAGGCGAGGTCGAAGTAAAGGTCGAGATCAAGATCCCGTACGGCGTCGCCTTCGAAGTCTTCATCCGATCATGCTTTGAAGTCGAAGAAGAAACATAAGAAGCGAAGGCATGAATCTCGACGTCACTGCGGTAAGGATTCGGACTCGAGACCGAAGTCGCCTAAGAGGAAGCATGGAATGGATGGGATGTCTCCATCTCCAGAGGTCTTGGATCCAGAAGGTGAGGCTTCGCCTTTGGAGTCGCGGGCTCGATCACCGACTCTGGTTCCTAATCCATCTCTGGCGCCGTCTCCGGCTCGAGAGGATGAAGAGGTCCCTTTGAATGAAGGTTCAGTACCTGTGGAGGAAGAGGCGAATCCGGAACCTCTAAAGGGTCAGTCTGAGGGATCTTACCCTCCTTTCCCAGCGCCAGGTCAAGACCCTACAGCATTTTTAAATGCTATGTATGGTGTCTATTCCAGAGCATGGTACCCCTCTGGTGCACCTTCGGGTCCTATGAGTCCTCTGGATTTTAATTTAGGAGTTCCCCACTCCTATGCTCCAGCACCTTTTATGCCGGCTCCAACGCCGCCTTGGCATTACTCGGCGCCGCCGAGGTCATCGACGCCGACGTCGCCGGCTCAGAGTCGACCTCGAGAAAAGCGCCCTGGGCCTTCGGATTCGATCTCGACGTCGATACCGGCTCCCTCGGTGTCGTTCACGGATCCAACGGCTCTGAAGTTGAAGGAGAGGTCCAGAAGGGATGCTCAGCGCCTCATAGAGGAGCAAAGATATAGAGAAGCGGAGGCTGAGATGGAAGAAAGTGAGCTTCAGGAGGATTGTTTTGAGGATCTAGGAGAAGCTAGTGGTTTGGATCTTTCTCCTGAATGGGAGCTGCCATCTGTGTCTGATGCTCCTTCAAAGGATGCTAAGCCATACCACATGGTCATGAAGAAGGCTGCTGAACGTTTAAATTTAACTCTGCATACAGTGGAGTATAAGTCTAATCTCTTGACTGAGGTTCTCCATTCCCCAAGTTCTGTAATTAAACCATTGCTTCCCTTTAATTAGGCGTTAACTGAGCCTATTTTGGAGGTTTGGAGCAAGCCTCTTACAGCTCCTGCAGTGTCTAAAAGTGTTGCAAGGAGGTATAGAGTTGCACCTGGGGACCCTGAATTGTTAACCTCGCATCTTTCTCCTGAAAGTCTGGTTATTCAGGCAGCCACTGTGGGTGCATTCCCTCAAGTGCCTGGGGATAAGGAAGCTAAAAAACAGGATCAGACTGCAAAGAAGTCCTTTTCTTCAGCAAGCATGGCTTTAAAATCTACTAACGCCACTTGCCATATGGGGAGATACATTCACGCCCTGATGGATTTGTTGCGTCTGTTGACTCCTAAAATTCCAGATGACAACAGGAAGGATTTTGAGGAGGTGTTGTCTGATGCACTGACGGCTGCACGCCAGGTGATCCAGAGTGGGCTAGATACTGCGGATTCAGTTGCTCGCATCATGGGAACTGCTGTTGCCTCTAGAAGGGCTGCCTGGCTGAAGTAATCTGACTTTTCTGCGGACTTTCAGGCTGCATTATTGGATTTGTCCTTTGACGGTGTGGGCTTTTTGGTAAAAAACCTGATGCAGCTTTAGAAAGATTTAAGGACAGTAGGGCTACTGCCAAATCTTTGGGGCTGCAGACCAGAGGTTCATCTACCAAAAGGTATAGAGGTTTTGGACGTTCTTCTTTTCGTCCCTACCGGCAAGGCCAGCAGCAGCAACAAAATTCCCTGTATAGGTCTTACAGGGGTGAGCAAAGAGCTCATCCTCGAGGACGTCAAGCCTCCTCCTCCTCCTCCTCCTCCTCCTCCTCCTCCTCCTTCTCCTCCTTCTCCTCCTCCTTCTCCTCCTCTTCCAACCCCCCAGCCACAGAAAAGCAGCCCTAGATCCGCCATTCCGGATCATGCGGGTCCTGTAGGGGGTCGGTTTACCTATTTTCTACGGGATTGGGAATCGATTACATCAGATCTTTGGGTTCTCAATCTCGTAGAAAATGGGTATGCTCTTCCCTTCCGGGAATTCCCTCCTTGCCAAGGTTTTTGCACGGAGAAACACCTGTTACTCCTGCAGGAGGAAGTGCAGACACTGTTAAGAAAGGGTGCGATAGAGTTGGTTCCAGAGCAGAAAAGGGGTCAGGGATGCTACTCCCGGTATTTCCTGATACCCAAGAAGGATGGCAGACTTCGTCCAATCCTGGATCTTGAACCTTTACCTAAAACAGGAGAAGTTCAAGATGCTCACCCTTGCACAGGTTCTTCAGGCGCTGCAGGAAGAAGACTGGATGGGGTCGATCGATTTGCAGGATGCATATTTTCACATTCCTATCCTGCAGTTGCACAGGCCGTATCTCCGTTTTACGGTGGGATCACAGCATTACCAGTTTGTGGTCCTTCCGTTTGGTCTTACTACTGCGCCTCAAGTCTTCACCAAGGTGATGGCTGTGGTGGCAGCACATCTCAAAAGATCGGGGATACCGGTATTCCCGTATCTGGACGATTGACTGATCAAAGCGGAATCTCCAGAGAAAGTGCTCCATCATCTGCAAGACACAACTCAGTTGTTGTACAGGTTAGGTTTTTCGATAAATGTACCCACATCTCACCTGGTGCCCTCCCAGCGCAACCTGTTCATAGATGCAGTACTGGATACAACTGTATGTCTGGCATTCCCTCCACCTCAAAGGATTCGCGACATACAGGAAATGATTCCTTTATTCTTCAATGGAGCGGTTGTTCCAGTTCTGAAGGTCCTTCGCCTGCTCGGTCTGATGGCTTCCTGCATTCTGTTGGTCAACCATGCACGCTGGCACATGAGGGCACCCCAGTGGTGACTCCGCAGGCAGTGGTATCCGCACAAAGGAGATCTCAGGGAGTCTGTGAGGATCTCCAGAGAAGCTGCAGCGGATCTGACTTGGTGGGGAGTGGAAGGCAACCTGTCTCAAGGAAAGCCCTTTCACTGCCTCCATCGGTGGCCACAGTGATATCGGATGCATCCTCTCTAGGGTGGGGTGCTCATCTGGGGGATCTGGAGGTCAAGGGTCTTTGGTCTCCAGAGGAAAGGTTGCTTCACATCAACCTTCTAGAATTGAGGGCGATACGTTTGGCGCTCAAGGCCTTCCTTCCTTCCCGGTCGGTCGGCTCAAGTCCTGACGGACAATACCACCGCGATGTGGTATGTCAACAAGCAGGGAGGAGTAGGGTCGCAGTGTCTCTGCAAAGAGGCTCTACGTCTCTGGTCCTGGGTTCAGGACCATCAGATTTGTCTAATGGCAAATCATCTGGCCGGAGTTCTGAACGTTCGAGCGGACATTCTCAGTCGGCAGTTCTCAGCCGACCACGAGTGGAGGCTCCATCCAGAAGTGGCTCGTTACGTCTTTCGGACGTGGGGGACTCCTCAGCTGGACCTGTTCGCCACTCACTCCCCGTCATTCTGCAGCCTCCAGTATCCGATGCAGTGAGCGTTGGGGGATGCGTTTCGGTTGTTGGGACTTGCAACTCCTCTACGCGTTTCCTCCCATACCCTTGATTTCTCTGGTTCTGAGGAAGATACGTCAAGACCGGGCCCAAGTTATATTCATTGCCCCGGATTGGCCAAGAAGGGTGTGGTACACAGATCTTCTCCACCTCTCCTCGTGCCCGCCGCTCCGTCTCCCTTTCAGGGCAGATCTCCTCTCTCAGATGGAGGGGCAGGTTCTGCACCCCCACCTCCAGACCTTACACCTTCATGCCTGGAGATTGAACGGGACAGCCTGAATTCCTTTTCTCTTCCATGATGTGGTGGATGTCATCTTATCTGCCAAGCATAATTCCACCAAATCTATCTGTTCGTACAGACGGTCTAAATTTGTCACTTGGTGTGGAGAGAAATCTGTTGACCCATTGAATGCTCGTTTATCAGATATATTACAGTTTGCTCTTTCTTTAGCGCAGCAAGGGTTTGCTGTTGCCACAGTCAAGGGTTATCTTTTGGCTTTGTCGACTTTTCTCTGTTTACCAGATCAGCCGTCATTGTTCAAATCTCCTGTGGTTTTAAGATTTTTGAAGGGCCTTACAAATACATTTCCTCCTACTCCTTTTATTGTGCCTCACTGGGACTTAAATCTGGTGCTTACTTTCTTGAAGGGTTCTCCTTTCGAACCCTTTCACAAGTGTCCCTTGAGACTTTTGTCTTTTAAGACGGTCTTCCTGGTTGCAATTACCTCGGCAAGGAGGGTAAGTGAGCTTCAAGCTCTTAGGTCTAAGCCCCCTTTCTTGACCATTCATGCTGAACGAATGGTTCTCAGGACCAAGGCTGCTTTTCTGCCTAAGGTGGTGACTCCTTTCCATCTAGGACCTTCCATTACCCTTCCTACCTTCTATTCCCCCTCTCACCCTTCCAAGGAGGAGGAGAGACTTCACCGCTTGGACTCTAAGAGGGCGGTGAGCTTCTACCTGGACAGAACAAGCGAGTTCAGGGTGGATGACCAGCTGTTTGTTGGATTTGCTGGCTGCAAGAAAGGAAGAGCTGTGCACAAGCGCACACTTTCAAGATGGATCATACTATGCATCAAGATTTGCTACTCTCTGGCGGGTAAGGAACCTCCAGAGGGTATAAGGGCTCATTCTTCTAGAGCAAAGTCTTCAACATCTGCTTTGACTAGGGGTGTACCTGTAGAGGATATTTGTAGAGCGGCAACTTGGGCCTCCCTCCACACTTTCGCGAAGCATTACTGCTTGGATTCTGAGGTGAGGAGGGACGGCCACTTTGCGCGCTCTGTCCTCCAGGATTTTCTGGTATAGGAGAGTGGACACCCTCCTCCGGGAGTGGGGACTGCTGTGGGACTCTATTCACAAGGTGAGGAATCCACTGGCAGATGTATCTATCAGAAGAACAAGTTACTTACCTTCGGTAACGCTTTTTCTGGTAGATACAGTATCTGCCTGTGGATTCCTCACATGCCCACCCGGATCCCCGTTGTCCACTCTTCTATACTTTAGATAATGACAATGTTGAATGTATATATGTTATTCCACTTGAATTACTGCATTGTCTTTACACTGTGTGTGTTATCTTGACTATTGTATACTGTGTATATATCTACTGTTGTCGGTCCGTCCGTGTGCCTCGATGGCAAGGAAAAAAGGGCGGAACTGATATAATCACGCCGGCGTGGGCCTATTATGGTGTCGGTGACGTCAGCGGAGTCGCGCGCGATGTCGTGCCTCTGTGATGTCGGCGCAAAGCTACAAAAAAGAATTTCCGAATTCGCACCCCAACTACGGAGGTTCATCAACGTTTCCTTCAAAAATGCGACATTCCCGGAAAGCTGGAAGCATGCCGAAATCAACGCCCTCCTCAAGAAACCCAAGGTGGACCTCAAGAACTTCTGGCCCATCTCCCTGCTCCCGTTCCCGGCGAAGGTCATCGAGAAAATTGTCAACCTGCAGCTGACCCGTCATCTGGAAGAAAACAACATCCTGGACCCATCCTAATCCGGATTCAGACGAAACCACAGCATCGAGACAGCCCTCATCGCAGCCACAGACGACATCAGGCGCCAACTAGACAACTGGGAAACATCTGCCCTCATCATCCTGAACCCATCGGCCGCCTTCAACCCGTCCTGCCATCGCACACTAAAGACCCGCCTCCAGGAAGCCGGAATCCAAGAGAAGGCCCTCGACTGGACCACATCCTTCCTCTCCGGCAGATCCCAGAGCGTCCGCCTTCCGATCTGAAGCCACCTACATCATCTGCGGCGTTCCCCAGGGCTCCTCCCTCAGCCCGACGCTGTTCAACCTCTACATGGCCCCCCTCGCTCAAGTGGCCCAACACCACAACCTCACCATCATCTCCTACACCGACGACACTCAGCTCATCCTTTCCCTCACCAAGGACCCGCACTCCGTCAAATCCAACATCCATGACGGGATGAAGGCCATCGCCGACTGGATGAGGAGCAGCCATCTGAAACTGAACTCGGACAAGACAGAGGTCCTCATCCTCGGACCCAACCCCTCAGCCTGGGATGCCTCCTAGTGGCCGACCACCTTGGGAACAGCACCAACGCCAACCGACCACGCACGCAACCTAGGATTCATCCTAGACTCCACCCTCTCCATGTCCAAATAGGTCAACGCCATATCCTCCTCCTGCTACAACACACTCCGCAGAATCTAAAAATGGATCCTGACCGAGACAAGAAGAACGGTAACACAGGCTCTCATAGGCAGCAGGCTGGACTAAGGCAACGCACTCTACGCCGGAATCCCAGCCAAACACCTGCGTCGTCTCCAGCGCATCCTAAACACCTCCGCCCGACTGATCGTCAACGTACCCCGCCGCTGCCACATCACCCCCCACCTGCAAGACCTCCACTGGATACCCGTCGAAAAGAGGATCACCTTCAAACTCCTCACCCACGCACACAAAGCACTCCACAACGCCGGACCAGCCTACCTGAACAGCAGACTCAGCTTCCACACACCCTCCCGCCAGCTCCGCTCCGCCAGCCTCGCCCTCGCCACCCTCTCCCGCATCCAGCGTACTACCTCCGGCGGCAGATCCTTCTCCCACCTCGCCGCCAAAACCTGGAACACCCTACCTACCCACCTACGTCAGACTGAAGACCTACTCGCCTTCAGAAAACGCCTCAAGACCTGGCTTTTCGAGCAGTAACGGCCTCCCCCCCCCCCCAGCACTATATAAGCCCTCTGATTGATTGATTGAATGCGCTTAGAGACCCCGGTGGTGCAAAATGGGACTGCAAATGGGCGAAATGGAACACATCACGAGGTGACATCTGTATATCTCCTTCAATTGAATTGCAGAAACATGCTTTGGATATTGACCTTCTTACTGTTTTAAGTTGTATTTAGGCACAATTTAATATGTGACCATGCCTGTGAGGCTTCATTATTGTGTTAATATTATGTGGATGTTTGACCTTACCTCCAGGGATCTTTCTCTGCTTAATTGACCTACCATTGTACCATCACTTTTGTTCAATAAAAAGAGCATAACAAAAGAAAATACCAATCACATTTACCCTATGTTATCCTATGAACGTCTGACCCGGTGTAACCACTCTGCACCCGGGCGCTTTGAGATCCCTAGCTACTCACCTTTGGTGGTTACTTACTTCCCCTGGGCTTCTCCATCCTTAGATATCAGTCACATTTTGGTACTTGAACCTCCCAAAACACTAAGTATATGGTTTGCCCTCCCCCATAGGGCCCTATGTGTTTTTCTATGCTACTTAACGGTCTATAAAGTATTTCTGATGTTAATTTGATATCTCCGGGTAGGAGATATACCAAATTAGTTATTCTTATTTGATAATAAATAATATATTTTTATGTTAAGCCTAGAGGCGGCGTGTCTGCGCTGCTCTACGAGGCATGCGGTATTGGAGTATGCCCTTGAAGCCCCGCCCATATTTGTCATTGGCTTGTGTCATTGTCCTTCATAAATGCTGGCTTCAGACTCATGAATAGGCTTGTTAGTCCCTCCTTCGTACCATCTTGTCTTCATTTGTAACCTCCCATGGCGACTGCCCCTTTTACCTTGGTCGTTACACGGTACGTGTTAATTAGTCTGTAACCACTATTTTCCTTTATTGAGTTTCTGTAGACAGGACTATTGCTGCTTCAGCTGGAACTTTGACATGGGCGCCGCTTTCACAGTTAAATAACAATATGGGCACCCAGCATTATCTCAATCATGCACCCACCCGCTGCTTAATCTCGCTCCGTTGCCCTCGTGTCTGAACACCACCACCAACCAGACCTAAAGCCCTGCCTCCTCCACAAGATCGTCTACGTTTCCCCTATCCTTTCTTGACAAATCCTCTCCACAACCATACTTAGGCACGGGTTTTATTAGAAAGAAGAAAGAAAAATATCTTCACTTTCGATTGGGTATTTTACCATCTATACCGCATCTTCCCCCGTGGAAGCGACTCCATGGTCAGTCAATGTGCCGCCTATGTGAGGATGCTAATGAAAGTATATTACACCTATTATGTACATGTAGAAATTTACAGGCCGAACGGCGACAGTTACTAAAGCCGCTCTTTGTAAGGAAGCGGATAAGAACCTGCAGACAAGCTGTGAAGGCATGTTTCGGAGGTCGAGATGTACAGCTAGCGTGTTGCTTTGTTCAGTTCATGGAAGTGGCAGGGGCAAAAGCTCTTTCGTCAAGCGACCGGATCGCTTAATCTTTGCATCTCATGGCCTCTTAAAGCGTTACATTAAAGCAAAATTGACATTTTATGCTTACTCAACACCTAGACGATACATGATTAAGTAGAAAAGCTAACCGCAAATCTTCCTTCATTGCTGTTAACAACCAACCGATGACGGAACAGTCCTCTCTCTCTCTCTTTGAGAATTGAGCCTTGTTTTTCTTAACTTATGGTCTGTGTAAACATTTACTGATAACTGCTCTGTGCATGTTAATATAACTCATGAAAGTTTTATATGTGTTATTTAAAGGGTTTTAGAATATGAATTCTGCTGCTATTACGTTTTTTTTATATGGAAATTGTAAAGATTTTAATTAACCAAACAATAAAAATATTACTTACTTATTTACTATCCTTTCCTGTTATTTTGGTGACCTTGCATGTAGGAAGTTGCATCTTGGAGAACATGACTGCATCTACTGTTTTCTTTCACGGACCCAAAGCTCTTTTTCGCTGATATTGAGCAAACGTCTGCAAATGATTCAGCTGTCTGCAGCACAGTTTCACATGCTGCAGACACAGCCGACCAGCTCGCCACTTCCCTGAGCCTGGACCCTCCCACCAGCACAACGAACTCCAGCCAGGCCGTCAACAACCTCACAAAGTGGATCAGCAACTGCGCAGACGACCTCGCCCCTCTGAGGACCCCGCCTAGCAGACCCGGCAGCAAGAAAGCCCCGTGGTTCACCGACTAACTCAGGAGCTCCAAGAAGAACTGCCGAGCCCTCGAGAAAGCCTGGCGCAGAGACCCAACACCGGACAACGTGACCGCTCTCAAGCTCGCCACCCGAAAACACCACCAACTGATCCACGCCACCAAGAAAACCGCATTTAAGGAACGACTGGACAACAACGCACACAACAGCAAGGAACTCTTCAACATTGTTAAAGAGCTCTCCAACCACAACGCCGGAAACAACGACATCACCCCTTCACAAGACCTCTGCAACTCCCTCGCCTCCTACTTCCACAACAAGATCGCGGACATACACAACAGCTTCAACACTCAACCGACGCACGCCACGACCACACCATCGCCCCCCACCACCACCCTCCGCGCTTGGACCCCGATCAGCACCGAAGACACCATCTGCACGATGAACTCCATCCACTCCAGATCTCCAACCGACCCCTGCCCTCACCACGTATTCAACAAGGCCGACTCTGTCATCGCACCCCATCTGCGGGACATCATCAACACCTCCTTCGACACCGCTACCTTCCCGGAGAGCTGGAAGCACGCCGAACTCGGCGCTCTACTGAAGAAACCATCAGCGGACCCCACCGAACTCAAAAACTACAGCCCCATCTCGCTCCTCCCGTTTCTGGCCAAAGTCATCGAAAAGACCGTCAACAAGCAGCTGGCCGCCTTCCTTGAGACGAACGGATCCCTCGACCTCTCGCAGTCTGGCTTCCGGTCCAACCACAGCACCGAGACCGCCCTCATCGCTGCCACAGATGACATCCGAGCCCTGCTCGACAACGGAGAAACAGCGGCCCTCATCCTCCTGGATCTCTCTGCGGCATTCGACAATGTCTGCCACCGCACCCTAGTGCAGCGCCTCAGCAACATCGGAATCCAGGAGAAGGCACTGGAGTGGATCATCTCCTTCCTCGCCAGAAGGACACAGAGAGTCCGACTCCCCCCGTTCAGATCATAAGCCACCGAAGTCATCTGCGGCGCCCCTCAGGGCTCCTCGCTCAGCCCAACCCTCTTCAACTACTACATGAGCCCCCTCGCAGCCATCGCACGCCAACACAACCTCAACATCATCTCCTACACCGACGACACCCAGCTGATCCTCTCCGTCACCAACGACCCCGCCATAGCCAACCTACCCAAAGGGATGACAGACGTAGCCAAGTGGATGATGAACAGCCGCCTGAAACTGAACTCAGACAAGACGGAAGTCCTCATCCTGGGATCTTCACCCTCCGCCTGGGACGACTCCTAGTGGCCCCCCGCCCTGGGCAGCGCACCCAAACCAACAGACCACGCACGCAACCTGGGCTTCATCCTGGACTCCTCTCTCTCCATGACCAGACAAGTCAACGCCGTCTCCTCGTCGTGCTTCAACAAGCTGCGCATGCTACGTAAGATCTTTCGGTGGATCCCCACCGAGACCAGGAAGACGGTCACCCAGGCCCTCGTCACCAGCCGACTGGACTACGGCAACTCCCTCTACGCCGGAACCACCGCCAAACTCCAGAAGAGACTCCAGCGGATCCAGAACGCCTCAGCAAGACTCATCCTCGACATCCCTCGGCACAGCCACATCTCCGGCCACCTGAGAGACCTGCACTGGCTTCCGGTCAACAAGAGAATCACCTTCCGTCTCCTCACCCACGTACACAAAGCCTTACACAACCAAGGCCCAAGATACCTCAACAGCTGCCTCAACTTCTACGCTCCCACACGCCAGCTTCGATCGACCGGTCACGCCCTCGCCTCCGTCCCCCGCATCCGAAGAACCACCACAGGAGGATGGTCCTTCTCCTACCTGGCCGCCAAGACTTGGAACTCACTCCCGACCCACCTCCGCCTGACCCAGGACCACCTCGCCTTCAGGAAGCAGCTCAAGACCTGGCTGTTCGAGCAGTAGCGGACCCCCCCCCCCTCCCCAAGCGCCTTGAGACCCTCCGGGTGAGTAGTGCGCCATATAAATGCCTTGATTGATTGATTGATTGATTGACAATGTAAGTGTTTCAAGTTCCGAAGTGCCCCTTTTGATGTACTCCGCCCACAACTAGTGCTGTGCTGCCGTTACAGCCAACAGCAGCATGCGAACTGAGAAGTGTAACCGCACGGTTCCCATCACAAGTAGCCTTACAGCGGCCAACAGCATACAAAGTTCTCAGACATATGAGGGAGCCGCGCATGACATGGCCCCAGCTAGCAACATTACACTGGCACTTCCGTCTGCTTTGCTGTTAAAACTGTGACTTACTCCAGCCACGACAGGTTTACACTCAGACCTCGCACCTTGATAGCAGTCGCCGTGTGAATGCAAAAACGTGTGTATGTAAAGCAGTATGCTCAGTGATTGGCACCATTGTGCCCGGAATAACAACGGGCAAGTCACAGGCATCATCAACTCCTGAATACTCACAGTATGCCAAGAATATCCTACATTATACATAGCCATTATTATGCAAACCAGAGGTGGGCACAGCGTTGACCACAATACACCAATGTTTATTTACCAGACAGCATTGTACTAATTATGCCTGCATCATGTCTACGATGCCTCGAATTGACCCATTATGCCATACGTGGGCTCCATTATGCCAAAAATAGCAATTCATTTTTGTAGCGTTGTTGCCACATTTCACTTTCGAAGCACACACACTTTATAATATAAAAGCACAGTATTAATAATATAATTTACAGGAATTATTGAACTTCAATATTCAGGTAATGAATCCTACGATGGGCGGCCATAAATACAGTTTCCAAATTGCGCATGCGCCATAGGTGATAGCACAAGCTTTATATTCCTACATCCTACCAGCCTCCTGTTGTTTTTCAATGTGTTTCTAAAGTTTTCCTCTGAGCACAGAAATGTTCCAGCAGACCCATATCCTTCATCCAGTTTCCCAACCATATGGTACAGTCATCGAGACATACACTTTATGAACCTCAGATAAGCTTTACTGCACTGGGAATGCAGTCAGAGTCCAAGAAGGGCTCAGTGTGTGGTGTGTTGAAGCTGTATTTTGATGTCGATTATAACTGCATTGTAAAGTGAGTTCTGCAGTGCTTCATAAAGGGAAGCTTGCAAGAGAGATTAGATATGCATATTTGTTTAAATTGTTTGCACATGAAGTTCACTTCAAAAAATATATATATATAATTTAAAGACGCCAACTTTACGACAACTTCAACGCTATCAAACACACGGAACCTACACCTGGCACTCCCGACACCACACAGCCTACACTTGACAGCTGAGCCGCTGAAGACCATGAAGTCAATCAACTCCGGGGCTCCCATGGACCCCTGACCCCATCATATTTACCACGGAGCCGCTGACATCGCACCTAGCTGCGCTGAATCACCAACCGCTCCTTCGAGACTGCCCCCCCTGACGACTGGAAACCTGCCGAGATCAACCCTCTCCTGAAAGAACCCTCTGCGCACCCCACCAACCTCAAAAATTTCAGACCCATCTCTACTTCCGTTTCCGGGGAAGGTCATCGAAAAAACCGTCAACATCCAGCTCGCCTCTTACATTGAAGAAAAGAACATTGTCGACCCTCCCAATCCGGAATCAAGAAAAACCACAGCACCCAAACAGCCCTCCTCGCCGCAACAGATGACATCCGCGCCCTCCTTGACAGAATGGAGACTGTGGCCCTCAACATCTCCGCAGTCTTCGACACAGTCTCTCACCGCACTTTAGCGTGCAGACTCCACGACCCAGGAATTCGGAACAAGGCCCTCGACTGAATCTGCTCATTTCTCTCTGGCAGAACGCAGCGAGTCAGACTGCCACCCTTCCTCTCCAGTCCCACACCGACCACCTGCGGAGCTCCCCAATGATCCTCCATCAGCCCCACCTTGATCAACATCTAAATGGCCCCATTCGCCCCCATCGTCAGATCCTATGGACTCAACATTGTATCCTACGCAGGCGACTCCTAATTTAATCTCTACCTATCCGGCAAACCTAACGTCTCCAAACACAACTTTCTAGAGGGAATGGAAGCAGTCGCCAGGTGGATGAAGAACAGCTGCCTACAACTTATCACGGACAAAACCAAAGTACTCATCATGGGCCCACACCCCGACGCCTGGAACGACATCTGGTGGCCTTCTGCCCTCCCCCACGTACCACGCACACAACCTCAGAATCATTGTGGACTCTGAACTCATAATGGACCGCCAAATCAACACTGTCTCATCCTCCTGTTTCCACACCCTCCAACGTCTACAAAAGGCCATCAAATGGATCCCCTCAAACACAGTAAAACCATCAACCAAGCCCCCATCAGCAGCAGATTCAACTACGGCAACGCTCTCTATGCCAGAATCATCAAGAACCTCTCCCGCAAACTCCAGAACATATAGAACCCATAGACCAGACTAGTCCTGAACCTACTACGCCCCGGCCACATCACCCAACACCTGCAGACACTACATTGGTTCCCCATAGAGAAGAAAATTACGTTCAAGCTTCTCAGCCATGCCCTCAAAGCCCTCCACAACACCGGACCTGCAATCTTGAACTACTGCCTCTTTCCACGCACCCCAAAGATCGCTCCTCTTAGCCCACCTCTCCCTTGCGAACGTGTCTCGTATCACGAAGGCCAAAACAGAAAATTGCTCCTTCTCCTTCTTCGCGGCCAAGGCATGGAACTCCCTCGAACTCCACCTCCGGCGGATGCCAACACTCCAAGTTCACGAAGGACCGCAAGGCTTGGCTCTTCGACGGAGCACTGTGAACTTCCAGGACCGGCAAACCCCCAGCGCCTTGAAACCCTCTCAGGTGAGTAGCCGCACTCAGCCAACCCATGATTGATTGATTGATTTAAAGAGTCTGGAAATTGGATTGCAAATGAGGTAATACCGCATCACAACGGGAAATAAACATTCCATTTGCTGCTGATAACTTTGCACAAATAGATGCTCAATAATTTGTGAACATTTTATTTCTGCATGTTATTTTCTTTCCAGAATGTTGTGGTGTCCAGAGGAATGCAAGCCCCTTGGGGGCTTCTTTCTTTCGAGTATTCTTTCCATAGTACTTGGCCCGACTGTTTGGAAAGGACAGAGGGCAGCTATTTCAGCAGTCTTTTTTTCAAGTGACTAGTTTTTAATTGTTCTTGGAGTTAACACCTTCTCCACCATCTATACAAGCTCCTAGAGTTAAGGCTCCTTTGGGGATGAGCGTGATGTAAGAATAATTCAGATGTGCCTTTTGCTAACATGTTTTCCTTTTTAACCCTCACAATATTGCTTAATAGTAAATATGGCGACCTAAATGAAGTGATGAAAATCTCATACATTTTGTTAAAGGCACAGTGAATTCTTGCATTGGATTAAAAACCTTCAGAATGTTTGCAGTTTTGTATTTAAAGCCTACAGATATTCTGCCTTTTATACTCTGATGGTAGTTTCTTCTTCTGTCAGTAGGTTTTCAGTTAGCCTGGCATATGATGTAGCCTGGCATATGATGTCCACTAGTTCTAGTGGGCACTTTGCACCAGTCTAATTGACCCTTATTGATGGTGGTTGTAAAGTCAACCTTATAAGAAAGCAATCCTAGTGGTAGCATGGACCAGCAGTCATCAGGCTAAGACTTCAGAGAGCGCATTAAGTAAGTTGTTTTACCAAATATAATCCTTTGAGTACCAAATGAAAGGACACCACATAAGGTATATATCAAATATATATGCATTTATTCTAAACACAACCCCTCTGCACTCTTTATGAGGACAGAGTTAAAAGTACAATACAAGTTACTTCATTAGCATACTATAAGTTTCACAGTATACGTTTTGCCCTAGGGGCCTCACAAACCATATACTAAAATAGTGGTATAAGAACCACGTGAGAATTAGAAAGCAGGCCTGGGGCCTGTGGAATCACTGGGGCTACTCTAAACAACCGAAGGTTAGGAAGTAGGAGGCCCATGGGAGACGCGTGCAGTGTCTAAACACAGCCGCGGGTTACTACTGACTTACTATGGGAAACGAACAAGTTACATATTTACAATTTAAGGATACTTCCGGATGGACTACGATGGAACTATTTTAGACTTAGACACTAGGAGGGCCAATACCCTCAAGACAACCAGAGTACTCCTGTTTCCTCACCCACGGACGCCGGGCGCATAGGTGTCTTTTGATGTCGGGATTCGTCGTCAATTTCAGTGGAGAGCTGCAAAGAAGTGCTGCAGGCGACCAGAGGAAAAGTGTCTGGGTGGATCGAAGATCTGAAGAACCTGAAAGCAGAAGGGACAGAGTCTGGGTCACTTGCCAGTGACACGGATGGCTGCCAGCCAATGTTGGGTGATTTCAGGGGAAAAGGTGAAGCTTGTCTCTTCAGCCACGAGGTCCAGGAGGCATCGACGACGACCAGGAGCTGGATTCGAGTAGTCCCATGAAGGATCTAGTTGACTGCGGTGTCGTTATCCGGATTGAACCCAACAAGCCTTGGCAAACGCAATCCACACAGGATGTCGAGATTGGCTTTGTTGCAGACCAGCAAGGTCTGGGGTGCTTCTCCTTTGTAGGGAAGCTGGAGCAAGCATGGAGCAACCAGGAAAGCAAGTTAGATTCAAAAGGAAGTCTTCCAGTGGCTCACTAGCCAACGGACTAGGAACCGGGAAGACGCATCAAGCTGAAATGCAAAAGCAGGGCCCACGGGTCACTCGTGGAGTGGGGGCCTCTGAGCTTCGGTGCAAATGGTGCTCGGGTCTGGTGCTTCAAGCACCCCAATGCACAACTTCGAGATACCTGGTCAAGTGAGTGCAGCTTGCAAAATGCAGGATGTCCAGGAGTTCCAGTCCCACGTCTCTCGTGTCCGCCACGGGTCTCAGCTTTGCTGTGAGTGAAGGTTGGGGTCTGAGATGTCTGGAAGTCCATGTCCTGTGTCGTAGATTTTTCGGGATCCGGCGGGAGTCTCAAAAATGCAGACCGGCAAAGTTGCTGTTGGTGCCTGTTTGAACAGGGTGGTCACTCCTTGACCACAAGGGAGATGTCTTCCGTCTTCCAGTTGAAATGGAATGTCGAAGGTCCAGGATTCATGTTTGAGAGTTTCGTCCAGGATAATCTAAAGTCCTAGGGACTGGGTTCCTATACTTATACTAAGTTTAGGGGTTGAACTACCTTTAAGGTCCCTCCTATAGGTGGACCTGGGAAGGGCGTGGTTACACACTTTGTCCAGTTTCGCGCCAGAGCTGGGGCAGAGTGCCACAGCAACCGGTTTGAACTGGTAAATAAATGAAGCAAGCACTCTGCCTCCAGGATTGTCAAGGCCTGCCATAAGAATAATTTATTGGTGTATATGTGTCTATATATATATTTATATATATACTATATCTAAGTAAGTGGTGATTACAGCACCTTACCCAGGCTGTGTGAACAGACATACTGCCTGCTTTTGCAGGGAGGACTCACTCTCTCCCAATGCTGTTAAAAAAATTGTATAGCACAAATGCATTTGTAATGCAATAGATCTCGCATTTGCAAGAGTTTAAGCTATTGGCATCGTAAATGACTGCCTTTTATTTATTTCTTTTAAAAACAACACCTAAATAAAAGGCATTGTAAATGGCTCAAACTCAAGTAAATGTGAGACCTATTGCATTGCAAATGCTTGTTATAAATTCTTGTGTGGTTCTTTCTTGTGTGAAAGCTTGCTGACTGACTGTGATAAATGCACCCACTTTACACCCTCCTGAATAAACCTTAGCTTCTCTCCATGGCTACCCCTTGAGATCTTTGGTTTTCAGGGCCCTTGTGAAATGCAAACTCTATTAGTATATTGAGGTTAATAAACTATTACACCCTAGTTAGCCTGACTTCAGGCCAAGATTCAGCACTGAGGTAGCCCTCCTGGAGGTCTCTGAACTGATCAAAGGCGCCATCAGTGCAGGTGGTAGGACAGTCTTGGTACTGCTAAACCTGTCTGCAGCATTTAATACAGTCCTGCATGCCAAGCTGTGTCTTCTTTACACACGGTCTTGCATTTGGAAAGCAGAAATGCATAGAAAGACAACTGGTAATAACACGTGTTCTACTATTCTGTGTTCCCTTAAGTCTCCCAATAAAAATGGTACCTAACTTGTGTGGCTAGGCCTAGTGCCTGTGATAGAAAATTGCTAAACCGCAACGTGCACACATCCCATTTTTACACAGAAAACTGACTTTTTTTTGATGGGCCTAGTTGTGCATTTTGGGCTTGAGCTCAGCCGGCACCTAGGGAAACCTAGCAAACTTGCACATTTTTTAAAACTAGACACTCTGGAATCCAGGTAGGGGTGACATGACATGTGGCTTCCACCAGGTTCTGTTACCCAGAATCACTTGGAAACACATTTTCCTCACATTTCTGTGATGTAAAGTTTTTAAATCTGCGGGGAGCTTCCATCCACCCAGCATTCCCCCAAGTCCCCGGATAAAAATGGTACATCACTTGTGTGGGTAGGTCTGGTGGCGGCAACAGGACACAGCCCAAAACGCAACCTAGACACACAATTTTTTCCAGTGAAAACTGGCCCTTTTTTCGCAATGTGCCAAGATGTGGATTTTGGACCCTAGCTCAGCCGGCACGTAGGGAAACCTTGTAAAACAGTACATTTTTTAAAGCTGGACACCCAGGGGAGTCCAGGATTGAGTGACTTGTGCGCCTCTCAACGGGTTCTGTGACTCAGAATCCCCTGCAAACGTTGTCAAAATAAACACATTTTCCTCACATTTTTGTTATGGAAAGTTCTGGAATCCACGTGGAGCCACAAAATTCCACCCACCCAGCATTCCGCCAAGCTTCCCTAATAAAAATGGTACCTCACTTGTGTGGGTAGACCTAGTGGCCACGACGGGAAATGTCCAAAAACAAAATTATTGATCACCAAAAGAATTGGTTTTGCGAGGGGGAGAGTGCGTTTTTGGTCCCGGGCGTGGCAGGCATCTAGGGAAACCTACCAAACCCAGACATTTCTGAAAACTAGACACCGAAGGGAGTCCAGGGAGATGTGGCTTGCGTGAATTCCCCAATGCTTTCTTGCCCAAAATCACATGCAAAATTAAACTGTTACTAAAACAAATTACATTTTCCTCACATTTGTGTGGGAAAGTTGTGGGATCACTGGGCCGACACAAATTTCCAACCACCCAGCATTCCCCCAGGTCTCCCGATAAAAATGGTACTTCACGTGTATGGGTGGGCCAGGTGCCGCAATAGGGAGGGGCCCAAAACATATTGTGGAGACATCAAAATTATCTATCACAAGACAAAATGGTTTGGAAAGGGGGCACTTGCACGTTTGTTCCCAGGCTCGGCGGCCATCTAGGAAAACCTACCAACCTCATATGTTTCTGAAAACTAGTCCTCCGAGGGAGGAAAACTGTCAATTTGGTTTTTGAGTGAGGTGAGGCCATTTGCATGCCCATTCTGGGCAGCCCCCACTCCTACTCTGGCTAAAAAATATACTCAGTGGGCTTTCAGCCCCCTCTGGGAGGGGGCGGGGGCAGGCTCGGGACCTATTGCCACCATCTGCCGCCCAGTAGGCAGAAAGACTGTGACTCTTATTTGTGGGGGCATTGTAATGCCCATTCTGGGCAACCCCTGCCCCTACTCTGGGAAAAAAATTAAATACTCCCTGGTGGTCATTGGACGTTCTGCCCCCCGCCCCCCAAGAGAGGCAGATCAGGGGGTATTGCCCTATCTGCCCACCCAGGGGAGGGGGCAGGAAGACTGGGTATTTCTTTTGGATGGCGTCGGGGCATTGGCATGCCCATTCTTGGCAGCCCCTACCTTTGTGCTACTAAAGGATAGTCCCTGGCATCCAGGGGGGCAGACCAGGGGTAATAACCCCCATCTGCCCTCCTGGGGGCAGAAAGACTGTCCCTTTTGTTTTGGGGGGGGGGGGGGGCGGCTTTCTAATGTCCATTTAGGGCAGCCCCCAAAAGGCTATGACATTCTGTTAGCTGAGAAAGACTGGCCACCAGAGTTTGTCAGGGAGTGCCCTCATGGCGAAGAAATGATTATGCCTGCCTTCTCGAATCATATCCCGATTCATAAAAAATGCACATTGGCAAGAAAATGGGCAGTGGCCCAAGCTCCTGCCTTATATAAAAATCAAGTAGGATGGGATGAGGATTCACCTCACCACAAAATCCAGTTAAAAAATCAGCCCACTGCACAAAGGCAGTACCCAGTTAAACATGAAGCTAAAAAGCAAGTCAGGGAGATCTTAGATCAACTTGAAATTCAAGGGGTGATCGAAACATGCACCTCTCAAATGAACAATCCTTTGTTTCCTGTCTCCAAGCCAGACGATTCATATCGTCTAGTTTTGGACTACAGACACCTTAACTCCTGTTGTAACACATTTGCAGTACAAAACTCACATAGTGCAGCACTAATAAATAACATTGTGCGAAAAAAATATTAAACGACATTAGATATCTCTAATGGATTCTTCTGTCAAAACATTGCACCTGAAAGCAGATATTTGAACGCTTTCTCAATAATTGGATCGCAAAAACAATTTTGCTGACTCAAACAGGGATTCAAGAATAGCCCAGGATTATTCTCAGCAAGGGTAACAGAGTTACTACAAATATATGATGATGGCCGGGTCTGGTGGCTCAGTGGACTAATGCGTCTACTGCAGGGGCCTGTGTTCGACCTCATGGTCACAGGTTCAAATCCCGGCGGGTCCACTCAGCCTTTCATCCATTTGGGGTCGATAAAATGAGTACCATTGAGTTGGGTAACAACAAACATCTGTTATTTCAGCGCCAAGAGGCCCGTAGTGGTGAACATGCGCTTTACAAATACTCATGTTATGTTGTTATGTTATGAAGCATTATCATATGTCGATGACATCTATTTCACAGATGATGACCTGGAGACTCATTTCAAAAGGGTGAACACCATAATACTTGGGTTCGCATCAGAGGGTTACAAATTCAACTTTAAAAAGTCATGAATTGCCCATCTAACTGTCGTATTTTTAGGATATGAATTATCAAGTGAAGGAAAAAGCCTGGCAGACAATTTCTTAGAGAAATGTGCTGTACTCCAAGCACCAAAAACGCTGAACAATTTACAATCAATACTAGGTTTCCTGAATTTCGGAGGAACATACATTCTAAATTATGCCGAGAGGGTTAAACCTCTCTATGAATTAATAAGACCAGATTTCCAAAACAAACAAATTGGACTCCGAAACACACAGAGATTTTGAGATCATTGCAAACAGACATGTTAACAAAAACAAAATTACAAACTCGCGAAAACATACGCAATCTTGTAATTCGAGTCATCCCAGGAAGATACGGATTCACATACCTGACCTCTAATGAGGGAGAAACGGTACCTATAGCTTACAAATCACATTTGTACACTGAAGCTGAAATGAAATTGAGCTCTACAGAAAAAAATTCTGACTGCGGTTCAAACTGCTGTAACAAAAGAAAGAGCCCTAGCCCAAGGCAGAAGAATAGTTGTTTTCTCAGCAGAATCAGCCCTCGAGGCATTAACAAGTCCACGTAATCTGATTAAAGTGGGCTTAGATCCAAAATGGATAGAATGGGAAAATTCTTTTGCTACAGAAGACGTGAAATACTATTTTGACCCAAAACTGAAAAAACTAGATGATCTAGTATATGAACGAGAATGTCCTCTGCCAGCTGAAATTCTGCCTCTAGAACAATATACCTGCGTAATCTATATGGACAGATTCGCACAACACTACGATGTAGAAAATAAATCCTACGATGCAGCGTGCGCGATTGTTAAAGGTCGCTGGCGCTCTGGTAAATTTAAACCAATGATTACAAAAACTGAATCACTCAGGAAATGTTCAGCTCAGCGAGCTGAAATAAGAACTTTAAAGATGGCGCTTGAAAATGCCGATCGCGAATTCACCACACTAATAGTGTGCGATTCGTATTTCTGTGTCTAATCATACAACAGTGACATGCAGACATGGATAAAAAACGGTTACAAAGGTGACACAGGTGCCACAATAAAGCATAAAACGCTTTGGAACAAGTAGTTCTTGTAAAGAAAGAACTACGAAAGACTCACGTGATACACGCACTGAGTCATCAACGTGATGGCGTTCACGTTGTAGGGAATTCATTGGCTAACGCAGCCACAGCGGAAGCGGTTCAACCGGCTTCCGTAGCCACTGAAAAGCGTTCAGAAAAATACATAGATGGGGAAACTACGCTGGCAGTAAAAGCCTTGTCAAAAGGCGATTATGCAGCATTACCTCTCAACTATCCACTCAGTAATACATACATAATTGATGCAAACTCCGTTCCGTTTGCTCAAATCCCTGGAGTGGGGGATAGGGTAATTCCAAACACGAACCGGATAATCTTCTTACTACAAGAAGCACATATGGGGTTGGGTCTGAGGCACCAAGAGATCCTGAAATCTCTGATGGAACTACAATCGGAGTACTGGTGGCCGGGAATGAGCGTAGATATCTTCTATTTTGCAAAAAATTGCAAGGACTGCGACAGAGATCGCAGTTGTGAACCGGACCAGCCTGTAGCCCATATACCACTATTAGATAACATCAGGCTATCTATAGCGCAGAAATCCAGTCAGAGAAATGCGTCCCATAATTAATAAAGACTTATGGGCCGATTAGGATGGAGGATTTTCCGCCTCCTCTGGGCCGGCGGAAGCCACCTCCGGCCCGGAGGAGGCGGAAAATCCATTGCGGGCTCACCAAAGACCCACCGCCACATTACGATGGCTGGTGGGTCTTGGTTTCTGTCCGCTGCTTTTCCGCCGCGGTCGGATTACAACCGCGGCGGAAAAGCTCTCATTTGGCTGGCAGTGTCTATCAGACACCGCCGGCCAAATTAGGAAGCATTTGAAAACATGCTTTTCCGCGGCGGTTTTTCCGCCGTGGAAAAGCATGTGTACTTTTGATTTTGGGGGCCCGTTGCGGGCCCCCAGGGTGTTGGTGGGTGGGGGGTGCACATGGGGGGTACCTATGGTACCCCCCAGCATGTACATGCACAATGCGGCAGGCACCGCGCGGTGCCTGCCGCTTTGTGCATGTAAATGTTACACATGCACTTTTAACATTGCGGCGGGTGCTGCTTGAAGCAGCACCCGCCGCAATGTTAAATATCCAGGATGTGACCGCCAGGGTGGCGGTCACATCCTAATCGCACATGAGGGAACGCCGCAGCCCATGCGGACGTTCCCTCATACTCTGGGGTCGCGGACGGACTCAAGTCCGTCCGCGATCCTAATCGACCCCATAATTCACTTAAAAATGTGGCCCCAGCACTCGGCTGACGCCAGAACTGTTATAAAAGATTTGCGAATCTATATCGGCACATACGTAATTGGCATGCTACATTCTAATCAGGGTCCTGCGTTTAGCTCTCGAGCTTACAAAGAGGCCATGAACAGCATGGGCATCACATTGCGGTACTCTTCTCCCTTCCATCCTGAGGGAAATGCGGTTGTGGAAAGAAAAAAACGGGACATAAAGCAATCTATAACGGCGAGGGTATTAGGTTTGGGTGATGGGTAGGTCAAACATTTAACAAGTGTCCAACGTAGTCTTAATAATCTGCCAAGAAATTCTCTAAAAGGTCTCACTCCATACAAACTATTGTTCGGAACTAGAATGCTTATTCAGGATCTTGATAGTCACACTTCAGTGGTAGAAGAAAAATCCTTTGATATCAAAGATCGTTTGACTGTTTTACAGGATTTAAATGAAACAAGAAAAAACCTGAGTAACATACAGTTGAAACAACAGCCGACAGCCACTGAAGAAAAACCACCTGTCCCAGCAAGACCTGTCTGGATTCCAAAGATTGGGGATCTGGTCAGAGAGAAGATCGCAGTAAAGAAGGAATTTGGGCCTTCTTAAAATAAAGCAGTACCTGTCTTAGCTATCAGCGGAACAAGATCAGTTGTACTACCGCCCCTTGCTGGTAAAAGGGAGAACAGAGTTGTATCCATCGACCTGGTAAAACCACAGTCATGTGGCCAATAATAAGTAGTAGGCCAAGTGGACTCCCAAGAAATAGCAGAATACCGAAATTTGCTACAATCCAAGAGGCTCATACTGAGAGACTAATCACATTTGGTAAATCTGCAGTGAATAAAAAAGGACTATGCAATAATGCCATGGAACTAGTGCCTCTTGAAACCCAAATAACGACAGTTCGTCAAGAAACACCAGTCTACAATGATGTAGCTTCTGACTATGCTAATGAAACAAAGAAAAATGCAAAAGCAAATGAAAATCCGGAAAAAATTCCAACAATTGACAGAACTGCATCTGGCTACTTCATCAATTTTGACGACTTCTCTGAAGATCCAAGCGAGCATGAAGAAACGTCTCCAACAAAAACTTTCAAAGACAAAGTAATTGAACTTTTTCACCAACTAAAAGAAACATATCTGATTTCACCATTTATTGAATTTTGGATTGTGTTAGGTGTACTTACTCTCCTGCTTTGGCTCATCATGGTTCTATATTTGGGAAAATTAATTGATGGAAAATATAGTACAATGGACACAGCAAGTCAGAACATCAACTTGGTCCTAAAGCCTCACACATCCTCCTACGTCGAGGAAAGAGAACTGTCATCTGTGAACATCTCAGCCAAACTAATACCCGGTGGGGTAGCATGGGGCAGAACTGATTATGACATATTTGGCCCGGTTGAGCTCTTGAAATATGCACATCAGTTCAAGGTTTCATTAAGTGACTTTGTGACACCAAGTACATTCTCAGATGATTGGGACTTTGAAAACATTAATAATATGATGTCAGATTTAGTAATGTCAGCAAAATGTACAGAACATGATTACTTATAGGGTTCATCGAATTATGAAGAGTTATACTGTTACAACCATTATGGTGATCACTATTTGCATAAAACTGCTCAGCCTAGAAATGTTTTATCTTATAACCAGTGGGAACACTGTCCAACTCCACCAAAAGGCAGTTCGAAAACATTTTATGAGAAATTCCAATACTTCTCAGGGTTTAATAACAGTGATCCGGAAACGTTTTACTTCAAAATGTTAAGTAGGACAGGAATGAAAACAATGTTGACAAATACTAAACTGATTTATTCTGAAAAATTTTATGACAAAATGTCTACATTTGGTTTCAAATTTTGGAAAAATACCATTGAAACAAAAACGATCTGGGGTTCCAAAGATTGGCAAGTACAAGGCCTAGAAGAATTATTTAGGGCCTGCATGATCCCAGAACAAATGATATTCTTGAATGAAACAATTCAACAAACTACTTCTCTTGGCCTAGCTAAGATAAAAGATTTAAATACACCGTCTCTTCCGAAACCCATAACTAATAGTGACAGCACTACAGATGTGGAGATAGATGTTACCCATATTTTACACCAAAACAGAACACATCCTGATTGGAAAAAGTGGTTGATCTGGCCAACAGACACGAATAACTGTCAAGATAGATTCCTGAACAAACACAGGGGTTCAAAATGACCAGACCAGACCCTAGATACTTCCAGAGACAACATCCAGGGATGGTTACAACATACAGTGTAGGGAAACTATGCCTTGAGTGGCTAGAGAAATCCACACTGGCTGAAATCAAGCAACACTTGACTTTACTTAAAGACGGTGCTGACTTGCGTGTTTTCATAATGGGACCACGCAAACAGCGTCAAAAACGTTTCATAGCGGCCGGTATATATGCTGCGTACAATGAAGCATGTAAAGTAATGCAAATTGAGACAGCAGAAAAAATACGAGAAATTGATCGTATAAATTCGGAAAAATCACTTTCTGTTGTGGACAACGGGTTAACGACTCTGTCCTCCAGAATATATTCACTGGACAGCATTGTATCATCTGCTTTTGATATAATAGAGCAGGATTTACTAATGTTACAACATGGTCAGTCTCAATTACGTTCTATTGTACAGCTTGGTTGGACGTTGCAAATGCTGCGTTCAGGCTACGTACCATGGCGTTTAATCAACACAACGTCATTATTCGGTATCTTTAAGCTTACTGATAAACAAATCAGTTTGGCACAAAAAGGAGCCGACTATACAATTCTGAGCAATGAAAAACTCGAGAGATTACCATTGACAATGTCAGCGAGACCTGTCATTGAATGGATAATACATGGAACGATTACAAGTCCGATAACAACTTTCCAGTTTAAATACTGTCAAGAGTATATACCTGTAGGCCAGTATGAAAGGTTGGGTAAAGAATACATCAAATCAACCTGGGATTTACCTTATACACACAGATGTTATAGTGAAGGGAACAAGGAGGTATTTCTTAGTGGTAAAAATTGTAAAAAAATCACTAAGCGGTACACTTCTGTGTCAAGGTATTAATTTGCATGGCGCCTGCGAAGGGTCTTCAAATAACCTTTCATGTCACCTGCATGGCATGCCTGCAAAACGGGTAGAGCCATTTTTTAGACCACTTTCTAACGGCAGTTACGTTTTAATAAGTGACCACAGCTGTTGTGGCATGCTGCCAGGAAAAGCCTATCTGACAACTGTAACTTCCAGGGCCGTTTGCTGTATGCAAGTATTGTATCCACACAGCAATCCAGATATGGGGGCTGCGTTATGGCCTCGGTTGAATATCTCTTCTATTCGAATTGATACTTTAAGCAGAATAAAGTCTATTCTTTTACAGACAACTGTGCCTTTAACGTCATCAAAAGAAATGTATGATCTGCTAGTGGCAAGGACATCAGCAGAAATACATTCCCTTTTATCGACAAATTACCCCGTGCATTTCGTAGAAATACTAAGCCAAATCTTAAACGTTGTCTGATACCAGTGGCATCGCCCATGTATTTAAGACAATTTTTTCGGGACTGTTAGCACCCTTTGAAACAGTTCTGGGCATCTTCCCAAATTTTGTCCATTCTGTCTTTGGCGGCCTGCCCTTAATCTTGGGACTCATGGCAGGAATTTTATTTTTGCTCCTTCTGCACCAATATGGCAAGCCAATCCACAGACAAGACTCTAGCAACGATGGAAGAAACGATCCTAGCAATACGATACCGAGACCGTATCACTAAGGTCCTCGGATTGGCCCGGCTAAGAGATCTGAGTACAACCTGGATTCTTTCATTCAGACCGATCTGGCAAGATTGCATCATACCTGTGCTTCGATGTCTGCTATGCGGAGAAGAATGTGTGTTGGACGTCTGTCTTACACTACAATCAGCAGTACCAATGGATATCGATACTTTGCTAGGTCCTGTAACGACTCACGCATCGTGTTGTCCCCAGCGTCTACCGATTCTGATGACGGCATTCGTTGAGACTTCACCACTACGAATAGGTGGCAGTGAAGTACGAGAGGAAAGCAGCACCAAACAGGTACAACCTTCTGTGAGCATTGCTGATCCAACCATCGATGATAGCAATCACGCAGAGAACTGCACAGTTGCAGTATTTTTGAACCTGGTTGAACTTTCACCTGATGTGGAAGACCAATTTTTTGCGAGTCTGTCTGAAATAATGTTCTCTCCAATCAACGAAAATAACTCTTTGATTTCCTCCAGGAAGGCTTGCCCCTTGATCTCCGAGAAGAACATTTGTCCGCCCATCCACAATTATTTTAGGTCTAGCAGGAAAAAGCATATAAGCCTCGCACCCTTGTTTCTGTAAAGGATCGATCATCTGGCGTAACCTCCATCTCCTTTCCACTGTGACGTGGCAGAAGTTGGGCTGTGCAAAGAAGGTTACCCCTTTAAACATACGGCGATCCTGTGGCCTAGCCCTGTCCATGATATCTTGCCTGGCCAAGAAATTCCCCATGAATACCAACAAAGCTCTTGGTTTTTCTTTCTGCGAGCCATGGTAAGACTTTTTTTGTGTTAAAGGGAATCTATGTGCCCTCTGCACCTCCGCATCCCAGTCCCATTTCACCATCTCTGGAAATGTCTCCTTGAAAAGTGTGACTATGAAGGCCCTCGGGTCCTGCCCTTCCATTCCCTCCTGTATCCCCAAGAGCCTAATGTTGTTTCGCCTTTGTCTGTTTTCAATGTTCTCGAGTTTCCAGTTCATATCCTCTGTGGTCTTGACTTGTGCCTCCTTGAACTCCTGCCACCTAGAAACCTCATCCTCCATTTTCTTGGTCCTTTCCTCAACCTCTGTGACCCTACCTGCCATCTCAGCATACAGTCTATTCATCTTGCTAAGAGAACTCTGTATTTTTTTATTTGCCTGCTTTATTCTCCTGCTTTCTGCCCTCATTTCCCCCTGCATCTGTTTCAGGGTGGAGTATAACAGCCCGATTGTCGGGGCGTCCCCTTGCTGGCTCCTATGTTGGCCTCTGGAGCCCCCCTGAGCCAAGTCGTCTTCCTGATACATACTCAAAGTAGCTGAGTAGTCCGAGTCTAGTTTTTTGGTGACCTCCCTGTGTGTTGGACTGACAGGATCATGCCTTTTATATTGACGACGACTCCTCCGCTGTTGCTTCTATTTTTGAGTTATAGATACCTGTTGGCCCGACTCCTCTGAGCTTGAGCTTGAATCTGAGCCTGAGGACACCAACTCTGATTCATTCCTTAAATAGGGGCTACCGTTCTGGCTTCCGTCAGCCTCACTCTCGGACAAGGCCCCCTCTGAGGTCTCTGAGACGCCCGTTTCATCATTTACTGATAGAATGCTGGATTGGGGATGAGTGGGTCACATTAGGATCAGTCTACGGCTCCACTCCGGATGATTCGGAGGTATTCGATTTCTTGGACATAGAGTTGGCCAATTGGGCACCTAAAATATTCTTAGCCAGTGATTTTAATATAGACGGTGCTGATGGGCTAGGTTTGGGCACAAATGGTCATTATGTAGGTTGGAAAAAAAGTCTGCCGGGCAATTCGCAGGATGGTTGGCAATAATTAATTATGTGATGTATGGGGACAGTTAAAACCCTCGGAACCTGGATATACCGATTACTCAGCTCCACACAAGATTTGTGTTAGATTAGACTATTATTTCTCATCCGGATTTTCTCACACTAACCTGCATATTGAGAGATTACCACGCATAGCATCTGACCATAACCCTCTTATCCTGACCGTTTGTGGAGATGGCTTTAGGAGAAAAACAAGGGCTTGGTCGTTTGAAAGAGAGCTACTGGTAGATCCAGTTTATGTAGAACGCATGCATGTATGGATTAAGGATTTTTGGGACATCAACAGGGGTAGTACTGCAATAGGGAATGCATGGGATGCTTTTAAAGCAGGGATTCGCGGCGAGACCCTGAGTTACAGCTTAGCTAAACAGAAAAAAGTAAAGGAAACTTCAGATCAACTACATAGAGCAGTGTTAGAAGCAGAGCAGGAACTGGTACAGGCCATTATGGATAGACAAAATCTTGACCAGCAGGTTTTAAAGGTCATGGTAGTTACGGCGGCAGCAGAGGAGAGCTTAGCGAAGAGGGCTGCCAAGATCTTTAATACGAGAAGGGAAAACAGCTACGAATACAACGAAAAAGTGGGCCACACCCTAGAAGTTAGAACAAGGCAGAGAGTTGCAACAGGGAAAATTAGGGAAATAAGGGATATAAGTGGTAATAGAGTTTCAGAAGAGAAAGAGATTTAGGAGGTTTTTAGGCAATTTTAAAACAAATTGTATACAGAGGAGCAGGTTAGGATACCGGAGGACATAAGTGGTTACTTAGGGGATATACCAAGTAGAGTATTACCAGAGGAAGACAAGGAGGCGTTGGGGGCCCCACTGGGTGAAGAGGAAATTAGGGAGGCTATGTTCAGCCTGCCCTCTGGTAACGCTGCCCGGCCGGATTTGATTCCAGGAGAATTTTACAAGGTTTTTTTTAGGACACTTAAAACCGATTTAATGAATATGATAGCTGCAGCTCAGGAAGGAGTATCAATCCCTGCAAGTTGGGCGGAGCTGATATAATTATAATTCTCAAGAAGGGTAAAATACCGAGTGACCCTGGGTCATATCGTCCTATAACTTTAATTAACTTGGACGTTAAAAAATGTTCAAAATCACTAGCTATTAGGTTATCAGGTGTAATTGGAGGACTAGTTAGCAGGAACCAGCATGGGTTTATCCCAAATACATTAGAAAATTAATTACCTTATTTGATGCCCAGGGGATAGCACAAGAGGGGGTAGGGGGACCCATGGGAGTCCTCCTATTAGACGCTGAGAAGGCTTTCGACCGCGTGGTTTGGGAGTTCTTGTGGGCAGTAATGAAGAAAGTAGGATGTGGGGAAAGGTTTTTGAAATCGATACAATCATTGTATAAGAATCCAACGGCATGTATAAGGGTGAACGCGGAACGGTCAAGATCTATTGAAATCTCGCGCGGCACCAGGCAGGGGTGTCCGTGCTCCCCCTTGTTGTTCGTGTTGTATATTGACGCACTAATTGATAAGCTAGAACATAATGCACAGATACAACCTCTGGTAACAAAGATGGGTCCATGTAAAGTATTAGCGTATGCGGATGACTTGGCAGTTATTACTCCGACGCCAACAGAGGCCATCAGGGAGTTAGAATCTGAGGCAGATAAGTTTGGATGGGTTGCGGGGTACGCTTTAAACAAAGCAAAGACACAAATTATACACAATATAAGAACAGAATGCACAGACTCCCGGGTGGTGACAGAGGGGGTGTATCTGGGAGTATCTATCACTGCAAACCTAGACCAGTTGGTTGAAATAAATATTAGCCCAATAATAAGTAAGGCTAAAAGAGATTTGGATAGGGTACATAATATCCATATGTCAATAGTAGGCCGAGTGAATTTTGTTAAAATGAACCTCCTCCCGAAGTTTTTGTATTTATTTAGGTCAATTCCCTTATTTTTTAATGCTGGTTGGTTTAGATTAATAGAACAAATGTTTAATCGCTTTATTTGGGCCCACGGCAAAACCAGGAGGGCGCTGAGATTTATGTCGTTACCACGGGAATGAGGGGGCTGGGCCATGCCCGATCTAAAGTTGTACTATTGGGCAGCAGCGTTACAGCAAATATCATGTCTTCTGGGAGGGGCTGAAATGGAATCAATACAACACACAGGGTCTAATGAGATTTATGGTCTGATTTTAGGAGAGGAGGCAGAGAATGTCCTTCTGAAACAAACGGAGCCGAGCTTCTATAAAAAAAACAAATCTAAAACAGTAGAGGCGGCATACAAGATCTGGAAGGCGTTTAAGAAGAGCTTTGGCCTGGGTAGATTCAATGCCCATACTAGATTGTCGAGGAATCCCATTCTCCCACAGGACATATTTGGAGATGTAATCTTCGGGGAGTGGGTAAGGCTTGGGATTAAGAAGGTGGGGGACATTATGCGCTCTGAGGGTATGCTTCAATTCTCGGTACTTCAAGGGGTATTTGGGCTGAGCTCAAGAAGTTTCTTTAAATATTTGCAGGCAAGAGGTTTTTTGTCAGGTAAGACAGGTGGAGCTAGAGGTTTTGATAATTTAATATTGCAGATTATTGAGGAGGGGCAAGACTGTACAATTGGCAGATTTTATGCATAATTAATTAAGAATAGAGATGATGATCTAGAAAAGGTAGAGCTGAAATGGATAAACAGATTGGGGATAGAGCGGGGGTGTTTGAGAAATCTTTAAAGTATGGATGTGAAATTCTTTGTTCGTCAACTTTGCAAGCACAGTATTAGAAAACTCTGTACACACTGTACTATACCCCTGCAAAAATAGCTCAATGTGGGGGAACACAGGCAATTACTTGCCCCAGGTGTGATAGCAATGAGGCCGATATAATGCATATGTTTGCTACCTGTCCAGATCTGCAACCTTTAATAGGATCTATGGAGGTATTTTTGTATAGGGCATTGAAAATGCAAGGTAGGCTAACCCCAGAGCTACTCATGTTAGGGGTCTCAAGCGAGACTCCTTGCCGGAGCCAAGAATATTTTCTATTTGTAGCTATGGCAGTCTTCCGTCTGTGTATAGCGACAGCCTGGAAAGGTAGAACACCACCATCGATGCAGCAATGGGTAGCCAGGCTGCTGCATAGCTGTAATTTAGAAAACACGATCTATGCCAGGCGGGGGGAAAAAGGGAGAGTAAAGGGGCAGCAGTTATGGGCCCCAACTAATAAATGGAGGGAAGGGGTGGGTTAAACAAAAAAAAAGATTATTTTTTTCTTTTTTTATGTAGAGACCTGTCTGTTTTATTCCTATGTGTTCTCGCTTATTGCCCACTGCTTACCCCTATGGTCTATTTAGTATTTTGTTTCTTCCTTATTTTCCTTTGTATTCTTTATATGTATTTTCTCTTTGAAGTGTTATTTTAAGTGATTTGTACTTTAATGGGATGTTTATAATGTCTGTTCCTGCCAGTAAAGGTATAAAAATGGAAATGTCCTGTGGGGGGGGGGGGGGGGGGGTAAAATTGTATCAAAATTTCCAATAAAAAAAAAGATAATAACTCTTAATAAAAACAATGAGCACACAGCGTTCCCTGAACTCTGAATTTGGCCTTCAGTTTTTGATAAACAAAGCTACAGAAATATTTGGAACTAATTTTCCCCTGAAAGCGAAATTATTTTTGCCCATTTTTCAAAATATTTACTTTTTTTGGCACATGGTACTCTGCTTAAAGTAGAACTATTCTTAGAGAACAGAACTTCTAATTTTAGGATACTAGAGACAATATTTTACCTCAGCCTCTAGCACATATACTGCATTTTTGTATAAATATGTGATGAAATGGTCTCGACCTTCTTTTCTGTATTCAGAGCCATTTCATGTGTAATTTTCGCAATTCATTCAGCTGATATATATGCATTTATCTGGATGATGACACTGCTTGAAAATCGTACAGTACCAACACTCCTTTTCGTGTATTTACCTTATACCATTTCAAATGCAAAATATGTATTTTGGGGTGGGTTGGAAAACACACATGCATCGTTGAATGTTTACTATTGCTTAGTTTTTTAGTAATGATGGACATCAATCCGTGGAGTGGGTGTCGTGTTTATATCTAGGACCCTAATTCGATATTCCCGATTTATGCCCTTGTGAGGTTATAATCAATAATATCCTGATAAAGGCATAAGAATCAGATCCATATTCAGTGATAGCCCATGCAGTCCAAAGCACAGCACGGCCACTCCCATCGACTCCTAGAAAGCACAACGCGTTCTTTAAACAAATCAAGCCTCCAGCAGCCCGGGAAATCCCCCCTGCTTTTGTTTTGATTTGAACAATAACTCCTGAAGTCCAGAAAGAACTGTTAGTTCTTAGTGACGTCTTATGTCCAACCTTACGCCAAACCCGGCACCTTCCAGGTATAAAATACCAACAGTTGCCTTAAGCAAACACACGGTGGTTTGGAGCAGAGCGGCCATCTACTTGCCCGAGAGCCCAGCTGAAGCGTAAAGCCCACGGAGCCGCCCCTCCCATTTGACGCACTGAGAGAGACGCTGTCTTTTTCTCCAGCCGAGAAATACCAGCTCCGGTGTTTCCAGCCTACCCTTGCAGGTTGCTGGGATATCGAGTCCTGAGGAAAAAGATACCAGACCTCCCACATTCTATTACCAAGGTACGGAGCTGACTAAACCCTTGAGAGAATTCTTGATGCAGATTCTTGGCAAAATATTCTTAACCAACTTAACTTAAACTGCTACTTACTCATCCCTTCCCATGTATTAGGCTTAGGTCAGGTACACCGGGGTAGGCTTAGTTAGAAGCACCAGTTGAGTGCGTTAGTCAATGTATTTATGTATGCATATATTTTATCTATTTTAAAGTATCATATGGCTAAGAAACCATATCAATGCTTTTACAGTATTATTTCATAATACTACTTTTACTGTACGCACTCTACTTTAAGTATTGCAATTGTGGCAATTCATTTCTCTTGCATGAGAAAGAAGACTGCTCAATAAATAACACCTTTTATTGAAAACACCCGTCTCTCTATTTCTCTGCATTCTGGTGAAACTAAGTATGCACTGCTGACTGAGTGAAATAGCTGTCTATTGTTTTCACACGACTCTAGAGATACACTCTTATTCTGAGTGTGCAAAGTTGTCCTGTTTATGCAGTTGTCGGAAACTGAATCCCTTCTCGTCTGAGCCAGGGAAGGTTATCCCTCCCTATTCATTCAAGAAAGTTTCCAGCGACCTCTGAGCTAGCTGGCGCAAACCAAAATTAAGTATAACTTGACTTGAAAAACCTTTATTTCGGTAAAAATATTACCATAAAAGACAGTCACATTACACATATGTTAAAATGAGTTATACAATGAATATAAAACGCATAAAAAAATGCATAAAAACATTACTGGAAAAAAACTACATGTAGTACCACAGAACCATATTCAGCCCCCAGTTTTAGAGATATTTCCTTCTGGTGAACCAAAAGGCGCCCAGATATTTGGCCATTGCAAATACAATTTGGTGGGACATATCAGTTTTTAAAACTCTGTAAGCCTGCAAGCATTTGTAGAATCCCAAGTTCCTGCATATGGGGAGAATCCAGTGCCTGCGAATCCCCTGGTAGGCAGGACAAAAGAAAAGAATGTGGAGCTCGCTTTCATCGGTAGTTCTGCAAGCAGGGCATGTACTGCTGGGATCATGGTTCCATTTGGCCGTAAAAGATTTAATTGGAAGAGAGCCATGCCTCCACTGAAGGTATAACTTTCTCAGTATGTTAGGATAAATTTTATCTAGAGTCAGTTCCATATTGTAATTCGCTTTATGGGAGAAAAAGGACTCTGTCAAGGTCCCAGGATCTAGATGGTTGAGAGTCTGTGAGAGTTTAAGTTCTCGATAGGACCTGGCTAAATCTTTTTTAGAGAGGGTTTGGCACTCGTTCTGGGGGTCGAACCACATGCCTGAGAAACCTGCAGCCACCAGTTCGTGCTTAATGTGGGCGAGCCATTTGATTTTTCCTGCACCTGGTGTGGCTAGGATCTCTCGTAAACCTTGTCTGTAGCTATCCAACTCAGGGGTTGACCATAGTCTACGCCAAAAAGCCAGCGGGCGTAGAGCTAGCTCCTCATTAAGTGGTCGTAAGCCAAGGTCCATCCTCAGCGGGACGAGAGGGGTGCTCAATGGTAAGTATAACATAGTCAGTAGAGACCTAGATGACCTCAGTCCTACGTCTACACTGCTGTTTATGTTATTCCAATGCGCAGAGCCTATTGGGAAAATAGGAACTACACTACACCCTTAGGAACTAAAAAAAAATAATCCCTGGTTTCTAGGGTGTTTTCTGCGCCCTGAGGGGGAGCAGATTGGGGGCTACTGGCCACATCCGCTTTCGGGAGGAGGTGGGGGGGCAGAACCCTGAATCTGGCCAATATTATAAGGGGGGAGCAAAGGACCTTGTCCTGCCAAGCCCGGGACCAGGAGGGCAGATGGGGGTTATTACCCCTGGTCTGCCCCCTGGATGCCAGGGACTATCCTTTAGTAGCACATAGGTGGGGGCTGCCAAGAATGGGCATGCCAATGCCCCCACGCCGTCCAAAAGAAATAACCAGTCTTCCTGCCCCCCTCCCCTGGGTGGGCAGATAGGGCAATACCCCCTGATCTACCTCTCTTGGGGGGTGGGGGTAGGGGCTGGAGGGGGCTGCAGAACGTCCAATGACCACCAGGGAGTATTTTTTTCCCCAGAGTAGGGGCAGGGGTTGCCCAGAATGGGCATTACAATGCCCCCCCAAATAAGAGTCACAGTCTTTCTGCCTACTGGAGGACAGATGGTGGCAATAGGTCCCGAGCCTGCCCTCCCCTTCCCCAGAGGGGGCTGAAAGCCCACTGAGTACCATGTAGTACATTTTTTAGCCAGAGTAGGAGTGGGGGCTGCCCAGAATGGGCATGCAAATGGCCTCACCTCACTCAAAAACCAAATCAACAGTTTTCCTCCCCCGGAGGTCTAGTTTTCAGAAACATATGAGGTTGGTAGGTTTTCCTAGATGGCCGCCGAACCCGGGAACAAACGTGCAAGTGCCACCATTTTGTCTTGTGATAGATAATTTTGATGTCTCCACAATATGTTTTGGGCCCCTCCCTATCGCGGCACCTGGCCCACCCATACAAGTGAAGTACCATTTTTATCGGGAGACCTGGGGAGAATGCTGGGTGGTAGGAAATTTGTGTCGGCCCAGTGATCCCACAACTTTCCCTAGCCCGTTTCATTTGACTTCCACTTGAACAAACCTCATTTAGTAAACTGCTGTTGGAACAGACTCTGTTCCCGTACTGCCCTTGGTGCCACTCCAAATATCTGTGCACCCACCTTAACAAGGTCTGTAACCTGTGCCTTTCTCCAGAGGACAAGGAAGAAGACTGTGACGTCTGCTGCTCATTTCGCTCAAAAAATACCCTCTCGGACCGTTTGGCTCATGAAAAGAAATGCAGCTACAAAGTATCGAAGACAACCCTGATACCTTCAGAGAAGATATCGAACATGAAGAAATGGTAGCGTCTGCTGCGGAAGAAGAGCCCTACTCTCTCCAAGACTCCGAGCTGGAGATAGAACTGAAGTCCTACGATGTCCCAGCCGGTCAAGGTGCCTTGAGTACAGAAACTCCTTTGCCCACAAAACTCGCTTCCGAATTTGCAGCTTCGGCTTGCAGAATTAGGAGCTCAAACAGGATTTTACCTTTTGGGGTGGCAAATTGGTCAAAGAAAATAGGCCTCTATGCAGATGACATTGTTATTTTCTCTTCAAATTTGCATGGCTCTTTGGATGCACTGATAGATATTACTAAGGATTTTGGAACTGTCTCTGGTTATAAGATCAACCAAGAAAAAACTGAGATCATGGCTTGGAACTTACCCACAGAGGGGTTGGATATTAAGGCGGATATGAGATACCTGGGGATAAGGATTACTCATAACATTGCGGATTTGGCTAAAACAAATTTCTTTAGAGTCAAACAAGAAGTCTCAGCCATGCTTAAAGGATGGATGAATTTACCTTTGTCGTTATATGGCAGAACAAATTTAGTAAAGATGATGATCCTGCCAAAGGTAACTTTTTTGTTTGAGGTTATTCCGCTTGGATTTCGAAAGGAGTGGTTAGCCAAGCTCCAGAGTGAGATAGCTTCTTTTATTTGGGCATCAAAGGGGTCACGACTTTCGTGGAAAAAAATAAGAAGGAGGCTTTGTAAAGGAGGATTGGCTGCCCCGGACTTGCAAATCTATGCATGGGCTTTTGGGTTGAAAAACTGTAGAATGCTATTGGGTACCCGCTTTCAGTCACCAATAGGGGATTTATTTGGTGTGATGTTAAACAATAGTGGTTATATAGATTTTGGTTTTTTGTATAAGTTCTCAGATCCTAAGTTTTTTAAAAAGATTAGGCTGAAAGTTCTATATGATTTGGCGGAGATGTGGTATAAGATTAGGAAATATCTTACGATACTTTATTTGAGTTGTATGGCTCCAATATGGGACTCTCCAGGTTCTCCGCCTTGGACAAAGGACATGTTGGCAATTCCATTGAAGAGAGAGGGTTCAGTCCGGAGATGGAATGACTTGTTTCAGGAGGGCAACTTGTTGGTATTGAGTGAATGCCAACAAAGGTGGGGGCAAGTTTTTTCAAGGTATAAATACCTACAGATTCAGAGCTGGGCGAAGGGCGCTGACATTCGAATTGGGATACAGAATGACTTTGAGGCAAAATTGGCGTTGGAGGGGTCTTTTAAGAAGGAGGTGGCCTTGTGGTATTGGTCAATGTGGGAGATGGAAGATGGCCCCTTCACACTCCCGGAGGTCCTGTGGAAGCAAAGCTTGCCAAAGATTGCAACAGAAAATCAATGGCAAGTATCTATGGCTATATTATACAGAGTGGTTAAACCCACGAATTTAAGAAGAAACCTGCTGTTCACAATCCACAGGGCCTACTGGACTCCGCGTAGATTGACGAAACTTAAATCAAGTGGAGTGGTGGAGTGCGCAAAATGTAAGACCCCCAATGCCGATGACCTCCATATGTTTGTCTTTTGCTCGGAAATAAGAAGCTTTTGGCAAGATGTGAGTAACTGTCTATCTCAAGCTCTGAACCTTCAAATAGAGGTAAGCCCCGAACTTATAATTACTGGGAGGAATGACCTAGAGGAAACTAGAATTAATGACAGTGTGAAATTGATTTTTTATGCTATACTACTGGCACGTAGAGAACTTTGTAAGTTGTGGGTTTCCCCCCTCTCTCCAAATGTTTTGGACTGGATAAAGTCAATGAGATATACAGCTAAATTATATATGTTGAATCACACCAGCAAAAAAAAAAAACTAACATTTTGGGTACCGTTTCTTATACATTTTGGGTAATTTCTATATGGGGAAAAAATTTTGAACTGTTAAGAATCGTTTATCGTACAAAATAACATCAATCCCATGATTAAGCCCCACGCCTATCTCGCTAGTATTTTGGTTGACACTCAGGTTCCAGGAACAAGGATTAGCTGGGCACACCGGACGGGTCAATTGGCTATAAGGGCTTGGATAATACGCTGGCCGGACCCGGTAGAGGTGAGCCTGATATCTCTTCCTCGATATACTAGCGTATGAGATACAAAAAACCCAGCAGCTGGAACAGTTAGTGAACTGGGTGGCGAGTCGGCAAATGAGGATTAAAAAAAAAAAAAAAAACTCGCTTCCACTAAAAATAAGTCATCTGGGCCACCACTGCCATCCGGCCATTGTAGGCACAGAGACTCTGCTTCCACCGGTTTGGCACCAAAAGCACATGTTAAACCTTCCAGCTTGGGCTCGAGTCAAGATACCACACCTAAAACATCAGTTCCAAAAGACAAAAAGGACAAAACTGGCTCAGCACCATAAACTTCGGTGCCGAAACAGAAAGATTATCCTCAGAAGCAAATTCTAGGAAGCCATACAAGAAAAGCTGGATCCAAAAGAAAATGTGTATTAATCCACACACTGGACATATTACAACAAAGCCAGTGATACCATCCTCCAAGAGGAAAATTCCTGGTTCACAGGATATAAAATCCCTCTAAAAAAGAAAAAGGACATGGCTACTAGCCTTCTTCACCCCACTCCTTATACCCCGCCACCATCTTCACCAGTACCCCTGATATCAACTTCAGACCCTCTAGACATCACACCACAGGACTCTCATACAGGTCCTGACGTAGAGGCTGGGGATGACACTTATGGCCAACCACCGCCAGATCCATGGGATGATTATAATATAGACCCTCCACCAAACACAGATCCAGATCTATACCCTCAAGTCAAGTCAAGTCAATATTTATATAGCGCGCTACATACCCATAGGGTCTCAAGGCGCTTGAGGAAGGGTGGGGAATTACTTGTCGAATATCCAAGTTTTAAGTTGTTTTCTGAATGCTAGGTGGTTCTGAGTAAGGCGAAGGTGAGTGGGAAGTGAGTTCCAGGTTTTAGCTGCCAGGTAGGAGAAGGATCTGCCTCCCATGGTGGTTTTGTTGATGCGAGGTACAGTGGCAAGGGCTTGGTTGGAGGATCGTAGCTGACGGGAGGGGGTGTAGAAGGACATTCGTGTGTTGAGGCATTCGGGTCCAAGTTCGTAAAGTGCTTTGTGTGCGTGGGTTAGGAGGCGGAAAGTAATCCTCTTATTTATGGAGAGCCAGTGGAGGTTTTTCAGGTGACCAGAGATGTGTTCTTTACACGGGATGTCTAGTATGAGCATGGCTGAAGCGTTCTGGATGCGTTGGAGTTTTTTCTGGAGTTTTGCGGTGGTACCGGCGTATAGGGTGTTTCCGTAGTCCAGGCGGCTCGTGACCAGTGCGTGGGTGACCGTTTTTCTAGTTTCGGTGGGGATCCAGCGAAATGTTTTTCTGAGCATGCGAAGAATGTTGAAGCAAGATGATGAGACGGCGTTGACTTGTCTGTTCATAGAGAGTGAGGAGTCCAGGATGACGCCCAGGTTCCGTGCGTGGTCCGTCGGGATGGGTGCTTTTCCAAGGGCCTCTGGCCACCAAGAGTCATCCCAGGCGGAGGGGGAGGTGCCTAAGATGAGGACTTCTGTTTTATCTGAGTTCAGTTTCAGCCGGCTATGCTTCATCCACTCGGCTACTTCTTTCATTCCTTCGTGTAAGTTGGTTTTGGCGGTGTTAGGGTCTTTGGTGAGTGAGAGGATCAGTTGAGTGTCGTCAGCGTAGGAGATGATGTTGAGGTTGTGTTGGCGAGCGATGGCCGCAAGGGGGCTCATGTATACATTGAAGAGGGTGGGGCTGAGTGACGATCCTTGTGGCACGCCGCAGATGACTTCAGAGGCCTCAGACTTGAATGGTGGGAGGCGGACTCTCTGTGTTCTTCCGGTGAGGAACGAGGTGATCCATTCCAGTGCTTTTCCATGGATTCCGACGTTTCTGAGGCGCTGTAGAAGGGTGCTATGACAGACTGTGTCGAAGGCAGCGGAGAGGTCGAGGAGGATGAGGGCGTCTGTGTCTCCATTGTCCAGTAGAGTTCGAATGTCGTCTGTTGCTGCGATAAGTGCGGTCTCAGTGCTGTGTTTGGCTCGGAAGCCGGACTGTGAGGGGTCGAGGGATTTGTTGGATTCGAGGAAGGTGGCTAGCTGATTGTTGACAGCTTTCTCAATGACTTTGGCCGGGAATGGAAGAAGCGAGATGGGGCGGTAGTTTTTGAGTTCGGTGGGGTCAGCTGTGGGTTTTTTCAGAAGGGCGCTGAGTTCTGCGTGTTTCCAGCTTTCCGGGAAGGTGGCGGAGTTGAGGGAGCAGTTGATGACATCTCGGAGATGTGGTGCTATGATGGAGTCTGCTTTGTTGAAGATGTGGTGAGGGCATGGGTCAGTTGGGGATCCTGAGTGGATGGAGTTCATCAGGCGGATGGTGTCCTCAGTGGAGATTGGGTTCCAGTCGTTAAGGGTGTTCAAGGGGGGTGAAGGTCCTGCAGAAGGACAACAGTTCATATCAGGAGTTAATTGCCAGGGCAGCCACATACCATTGAATCTGAAAGGAACACGTAGTGATAGATTCCTTACCTTAGGATTACCCCCGGGCGTCGGACTGGATCCGGAAACTTTTCGTCAGCAGTACACCTGGGCGTCGGAATATTGCGTTGTGTGGCTCCCTGTCCGTCGTTGGCATTGTGGTCGCCAAGATGACGTCGCTGCAGCTACTTAGACGCCACCCCAGCTTGCTGACGTCAGTTCTTTCTTTTTCCGCACCAGCAAGCGCAGATCCGGAGAGAGTGCTACCCCGAGTCACTTTTTGACTGAGTTTTTCGAGGCCTTTTTGTCTCTATTTTTTGAGTCGATCAACTCCTGGTGCAGTAGGAATTCCCGGCTTCATGTCGTGTGTGGACTGTCATCGAATGATGGCAGTGACGTACTCACACTGCATATGTCTTTACTGCCCGGAGCGCGACCACAACCCCAAGTCGTGCTCCGACTGCCAGGCCATGGCGCAGAAGACTTTGCAGGAACGGTCCCGAAAGTTGCTGGAAGAACGGCAGTCGGCTCTGCACCGTTCAAGGTCCCAGTCCCGTGGGAGGTCGAGGGACCGGTCGTAGAGCTACCACCATCGTTCATCGGGATCGAAGTCTCCGCACTCGGGATCAGGTAAGATGAAGCATTCCAAGAAGTTGAAAAAGCGCCATCGCTCTCCGACTTCCCCTCGCAGACGCGGCTGAGGGTGTGGGCTCTGCCTCCTCTGCGGTTCCGTCCTTCTTGGGTCCATCAGCGACTTCGGCCCAGCTGCACAAATTTCTGTCAGCCATGGCTCGCCTCTTTGGGCCATCGCGCCCCGATAGGTGCGCCTTTGGGCCCCGTGGGCCCTACTGGGGGTCCTAGCTCTTTACTGGCGGCAGCTCTGGCATAGCTGTCGGCTCCGGCCTCGGCGCCGAAGGACCCCCACGGATCCGGGCCCAGATCCCGGTCGACACTGGTGACCTTGAGACACCTCCACCGACGTCGACCCCACCAGCACCACCTCTGACGTTTCCCGGCCCACCGGATGACATCGCCCCCGGTTTCAGCCTCGATGTGGACATGGCGCCGAAAAGGCGTCGCTCGATGGCGATTACGATGGGGATTTCTATCCTTATGTCCATCCTCCCTATTTTCGGCCTGTTCGTCAGCCTTCGGAGGAAGGGGAGGACTAGGAGGGGTCTGAGGACCCTCTCGCAGCACAGTGTGAGCTTGACCCGGACCAGGCAGTAGAGCTGGGGGATGCTAGTGGTCTTGACACCTTTCCTGACCTTGGTATGCTAACTCCTCCTACCATGGCTAAGGACAAGGTCCACCTTGAGCTCCCTACAGTGGCTGTCAGGACTAACCTTGTTGGACTTAGCCCTCATGGCAGGGTCATCCCTGAACTTTTTGCCTTCCTCTAATATTCTCTGTGACCTGTTTTTGTTGGTTTAATGACTCTGGGCACTTTACCACTGCTGACCAGTGCTAAAGTGCATATGCTCTCCCTACTATAAAGTGTACCTGTAATTGATGTCCATGACTGGCTCATTGGATTTACTGTCAGTCCCCAGTAAAGTGCACCCGGAGTGCCAGGGCTTTTAAATGCCAAGACTGCTAGTGGGCCTGCAGCGCTGGTTGCGCCACCCACAGAAGCAGCCTTTTAAAATGTGTCTAGGGTCTGCCATTGCAGAACCTGCGTGCAGTCTGGTACTGTCATGCTGACTGCGCAAGTACACCTACTTGCCAGCCCCTAAACCTTCCCTTTTCTTCATATGAGTCACCCCTATGGTAGGCCCAAGGGCAGGGAGCATTGTAAGTATAAGGTAGGACAAGCCCTGATGTGTGTGGCATGTCCTAATAGTGAATTACAGCCATTTTTGTTTTTCTCGATTGTAAGGCTACCTACTCTCCATAGTCCAGATGGGCTGCTGGAATTATTACACTATATAATCCCAACAGACTCAGGGAGCTTGGTAGAAAGTCAAGTTTAGTATGCCTGAACTCAGAATAATAAAATGCTTCTTTTAGTAAAGTTTATTTTAATATCCTGTGTTTGCAAATGCTACTTTTAGAAAGTTAGCATTTGCTTACCTAACCATTTCAGCCCGTCTCCGCCAGGATGGCCATCTGCTGTCTGGGTTGTGTGAGTGACAGGTTTGGGGATGACAGGTGGTGAATGGAGGGATTACACCAGAGTGGGTGGTGGGAGTGCCCCTTGACTCTGAGTAGCTGTGCTCTGCCACCACAATGCTGGCTCCACCTCCTGGGGAGCGACTGATGACTCTGCCCGACACCTAGCCCAGGAAGAGGGAAGACTGTCAACAGAGTGCTCCTGGTTGTACTTGTCATTTCAATGCTGGCTCCACCTCCTGCAGAGTGTCTGCTGTCCCTGCCCCACACACTGAAAGGAGAAGGTAGAGTCTGCACAACAAAGTGCTCCAGTGCTGAAAAGGACTATGCAAAGGCCCCCTGGCCTGAAAAGACAAAAGAAACTGACTATAAATGTAGGAGCCCTGCTCCTAAGAAATCAGATCCAGTTTTCCCACAACGAACCTCTGCCCAACTAGAAGGACTAAGAAGAAACTGAAAGGACTGGCCTGCAGTTGCCTTGCTGAGGAAGGAGAGGAGAAGACCAAAAGAGGACTTTGCTTTGCTGTGCTGATAACTATCTCCAAGGGCTTGTCTGAGCTTGCCCTCCTGAATTGAACCCCAGGACCAGTGGGTTCACTGTGCTTTGGCTTGTCTGAAACTTGAAGCCGTTTGTTTCCTCCTGCCGGAGGTGAAGTCTGCGCCCTCTCGCCCCTCCTAGGGCCGTGGCACACGAGAGCTCGCCTGCCTTTCTGCCTGTTGAGAGCCTCGCTCTACCAGAGCCGCTCTTTGCCCCTCGGGTCAGGCCGCCTGCTCTTCTGCCTCTCCGCCCGCTATTGGAGTGCCTGGAGCGCTTCCTCCCCCTCCCGCCGGAATCCAGGTCCTGAGCGCATTCCTGAGCCTGGACAGCCGCCCGTGCGCTGCATCGCACCCAGCCGCCCCTCTTTGCCCTCTGACCACGGAAGAGGCTGCGCCGCACCTCGAAGCGATCCTCCTCCAGTACGGGCCGTACTGAGAGGTCCCGTGCCGCGCCCCGCCTGCTGGAAACCATCTGCTGCACAGTAAGACCCCAAGGTACGCTCCGCCGCCTAAACGTACTTCCCAAGTACGTCTGGCCCTACTGAGGGCATCGCGTGGCCCAGGGCACCCCCAGAAACTTCCTCCACCTACGCACAGTGCTTGTCACGGGCCCGCGGGCCGCTACGTTCTTCTTTCCCCGTAAAGCACTGTGCGCTGCAATTTGTCCCTGTACGCTCTGGCCTCCCAGCCTTGTACGCCTTTGAGGCGAGGCGCATACTTTGGAGAAAGGCCGCTGATCATCTGGAGTGCACGTGCAACATAGAAGGGCTTCCCCGTGCTCGCATCTATCACCAGGTACGTGTCTACCTTCTCAGAGCCGTACGCGAGGCGCGTACTACGAAGGAAGGCCACTGTTCATTCTGAAATACAAAGCGCAAGTCTTGCGACTCTTCCCCGTGCACCGTGAAATGCGTGCAAGTTAGACGGTGTTGGACTTGGCCCTTCTGGCAGGTTCACCCCTGAACTTTTTGCCTAGTGACTTCTGGTCTTTGCGCACTTTGACACTGTGGCGCAGTGTAAAGTGCGTGCTCTCCCTGAGTGCGTGTGTGAGATTGGCCTTTCCTCCCATAGGAATGCATGGGGGATATCTATGTCCCTGGTAGTTCCTGATGCGTGAGAGTGTGCATGCTCGAGTTTGGTATGTGCAAACTCGTGTGATTGAATGCTTCGCAACAATGTATGTGGCATGATTGTGTCTTGCGCGGAAGTGCCACTTCTAGGAGTTGGCATATTAGTGTAAAATATGCCTGGCGTGTGATTGGCTGGAGCTGGCTGGGATGCCAGGCTCCAGGAGTCTGTGTGGGTCTGCCCCGGTGGTGAATGAAGAGATTAGCATGCTGATGTGAGGGAGGGGCTGCACCTGTGTCCTGAATAGGGCTGGGCTTTTCCCACACAATGCTGGCTCCGGCCCCTGTGGTGCGACTGATGACCCTAGCCTCCCTAGTGAATGAAAGGGGTGGTTGAGCCATCAAGGGTACTCCAAAACCAGCTGCGACTGGTTCTCCCCCCCACCCTGCACCTGAAGACAAAGGAAAGGGTGTATAAAAGAGGGGCTGTGACCCCATGAAAATGTTCTTGTTCTGAAACTTGAATCCTGCCAGGGGCGTGCTGCTGCTGGGGCCCGGGGGAAGGCTTGCCTCCCTGGGCCCTACCCAGCCCCTGGACTACTGCAGCCCCTGGACCCCTGAAGGACTTTTGTTGCTCTCTGGTTGCCCCTAGCGCTGGAGAGCGCTTTATTTTACACTAGCTCCTTTTGCAGCATGAGGTGCGCTGTGCTGCCTGTCTCCTAATTGCCCCCCACTGGTGTCTGCAGGAAGCATGGGGTTAATTGGCTGCTTTCCCCTGTTCTTGGCTGTGGGGAGACTGAGGGAGACTTTTGCCCGGATCCCCGCCGTGAGCCGCGATTGCGTTTTCTTCCTGCTCCTCCAGCTGGCTATTAATTTGTCTTAAAGCCTCGTTGGCTCCAACAAAGCCCCCCCAGTATTGGCAGAGTCTAGATGGCTCAATGGGGCGCAGTTGTTCTGAGGGGCCCATGCTTCCCCGCACAGCTCTTCCCAGGGGCAGAGCTGATTCCCAGAGCCCCGTAGCTCCAACGATGGGGACATTTATTTCTTTAACACCTTGGCTGCTAAGCAGATTCCCCTCCTGTGCTGACATTTGATTTTCCCCATTATTCATGACGAGCTGAGTTAGTCATGAGCACACGAGAGGTGTACCTCATGACGAGCTGAGCTCGTCATGAGCCTCGAAGGGGTTAAGGAGCCAGAGTGCTCCCATACACACATTATGGATTCACAGCCTTTGAAGGGCTCCAATGTTTTGGGCGCAGTGTTCCTGAGGGGCTAGTGAGAGCCCCTGGCGAGATTTGTTTCCACCTGCCAGCAATTAGTGGGCAGCTGCACCGTTTAGGTTTCTTTCTTAAAGGGACATGTTCTGGACTTAGGAGTGAGGCGCACTCCTTCATCCCTACCCTGGCCTTTCCCCAGCTGCGCAGCACTTAGTGCCAGCTGCAGCGTTTAGGCCCCCTGCTCTGTCCCTCAGCTGCACAACAAGTAGCGGGCAGCTGCTACGTTTAGGTGTTGGCGCAGTGGCGCAACCTGGACGTTTGATGTAAGTTCTGTGTTAATGTGATTTTCTGCGAAGTGTTCTTTGCTGCACCTCTGAATGTGTTGTAGATGCATCATGTGCCTTGTTCCTTACACCTCTGAATGTGTGTTTATGCATCATGTGTTTCTCTTACACCTCTGAATGTGTTCTCCTGTGCTGCACCTCTGAATGTGTTTTTATGCGTCATGTACCTTGTCCTTACACCGCTGAATGTAGGTTCTGCATCATGTGTTTTCCTCCCCTACACCGCTGAATGTAAATGTAAATGTACAGGAATTTATATAGCGCAAATCACCGAGCGGTTCCTAAGCGCTTGCTTAGGGAACACGTCCTGGTATTCCCCTGTGAGATAACCACAGCAGGGTGTCCGCAAGGTGAAAGCCAGGCATCCCACCGCGAGGGGCCGTTGTGGAGATTAAGCAAGCTATTGCCCAGAGTCGCAGAGTGTGAACCCGTGAATCGAATAGGCACCGGAGCGTGAATTGTCGAGTCCATGGACATTTTAGGACTCAAGACCCCGCCGAGCCGGGAATTGAACCCTGGTCCCGGGCTGACCTCTGCTTCCAGGTCTGCCTCCTCTAACCAGTGAGCCACACTTCTCCGCTGAATGTATAATGAAGCATCATGTGTTATTTGCCTATGCCCCTACTTGTATTGTGATACTTAGGTGGTTGTTCTTGCTAGTAAAGGTGGTGCTAGTGAGGTCCTGGTTCCCTGCGTGACCTGTTCCTAAGGTGGTTAGGATTGCGTAGGTGGTACTTACTGGTTACCAGTGGTTACTGGTTGTGTGCTTTATGTTCTATTTTGTGTTACATGATCATTTGGTGTTTAACTATCTCCAAGGGCTTGATACTGAGCTTGCCCCTGACCAGAGTCCCAGGACCAGAGGACTCTATTTGTGCCTTCTCTGACAAATCGCTGGGACTTGTCTGATCTCCCTGGGCCACTGGGGCCTCGCTGAAGTGTGCCTCGCTCACTCCCCTCGGCAGCTCGTGCCCGGCCGCCCGTCCAAGCCTCGAGCCGCGCCGCTCTCCCCTGAGCCGCGCCGCTTCGCTTCGCTTCTTCTGAGCCGCACACATTGGTCGCCCTAAAGAAACGCTTGTAGCTAGCCGGCCACCCGCTCAAGTTTACTAAGGAGGTCACTCGCATTATCCCGCGCAACCAGGCCGGAAGGTACTGTCCGATAGGCTCTATGTTCTAAGTTCTAGGCCTACAAGTATTGTATTCTAAATTCTAAAAGTGCTATTTCTTTACCCAGTGCTGATTCCTGACAGAGGTCCAGGTGGCCCTTTCTTGTACATATCCCCTGTAAATTCTGCCCGTGCCTGTTGGCACATTGTAAAGCGTGTGTTTTATCTAATGTGTTTTGGAGTAATACAAAGGCTATTTTTATATATAACCTTGTGTGGAGTTTCCTTTGTGGTGGGCCTTGGGTGTTGTTGCTGGGGTGCGTGCGCAAATACTTAACTCACATCGCCTCCAAGTTTAGCCTTGCTGCTCGCGCCACGTTACCTAGAGGGTGAGCAGGGGTTATCTTGGCGTGTAACTCCCTTGCCCTGACTTAGGAGTGGTGGTCTCTGACTGACTTTGGCGCAAGCCCTGGCCAGCCGGGGATCCCATTTCTAACAGACGGGCTTCCCCGTGTGACGTGTTCAGAGTCCGCCAGAGAGTTAAGGAGTGCCCAGCCTGCCGGGAAGCATAACAAGAGCCCAGAATCTGCAGCAAGGTGTCGTGGGACAGTGTGCTAACGTGATGGACATTGCAAATTAAGCCTTTTTAGGAACTTTAAAGAACTGTTTACCAATTAATAAGAACTAGAGAGAAACAACCTAAGCATTTTAAAGGAGCATTTAAGAAACACTTGCCATTTTAAAATCTTGTGGTCCCACTTTTTAAACCGTTAAAGAAGGTCTTGTGATAATTTACCTGCCTGCATATATTTTTACATAAAGAAGACGTATTTTTGATACAACCTACAGCCTGGTGTCCATTTGTGGGGGATTCAGTGTATTTATTGTGTGTGATTACAAATGCTTAACTTACAACGCTCCTGAGATTAGCCTTGACTGCTCGCGCCACGCAACCTAGAGGGTGAGCAGGGGTTATTCTTGAGGGGTCATTCCCTTGCCCTGACTTAGAGGAGAGGGTCCATGCTTGTCACAAGTACCTACCTGTGCCAACCAGAGACCCCCAATTCTAACATACCTCCTGACAGAAGTACTTCAGCCGGAAGCTACCTCTGCGGAGCCACTGCTGCCTTTTAACGAAGCACTTTCGGACTTTCTTTTGGGCACCTGGTCCAGGCCCAACACAGGGGCTTCTGTGGATAGGAACATGGCCTGACGACATCGCCCGGGCCCAGGCGACCCCTTTTTTCATTCCCAACACCACACCCCTGAGAGCTTGGTTGTGCTCTACATCCCAGAGCGCATTCCCTACCGCACCTCCGGACAGGGTATCCAAGAAACTGGAGCAGTTTGGTAAGATTTTTTCTTGCGCCAATTCAGGGCTGCGGTCAGTGAACACTGCATGCATCTAGGGCCGTTATTCCCACTGTGTGGGATACGGTGGCGCGCGTGCTGTCTCAATGTCCGGAGGAGGCCCAGATAGTGCTCTCTCAAGCTATTGCTGAAGGGAGGGATGCAGCCGAGTTCACTATGCGTGGTGGCCTTGACACCGCCGACTCGCTGGGCAGAGCGATTTCCACGACAGGGGTGCTCTGTCGCCACGCCTGACTGAGGACAACTGTTTTTTTTGGGGGATGTCCAGAACACTCTGATGGACATGCCCTTTGATGTCATTCGCCTTTTTTGGCAATAAAGCAGATAGTGCGTTTGAGCACTTTAAGGACTCACGGGCTACGGCCAAGTACTTGGGTCTTTCGCTAGGCGCCCTCCTCCACCTTCTGCTTTTTGCTCCTTTCGTGGCCACAGGAGGGGCACCCCGACACGTTTGCTTCAGAACCACAGACCTGCGCAGCAACAGTCTCAGTGTGGCCCCGGACCTGGGACTCGCCGAGCCGGGTCAGGGGGCCAGCGGATCGGTCAGTCCACCTCCACCCTGGCCACCACTACCTCCAAACCTTCCTAGTCCGGTTTTTCAGGCCCATCAAACGCCAGTGGGTGCCAGGATTGGCCATCACCTGCCCCACGGCGCACCATCACTTCGGACAGGTGGGTTTAACAGATAGTCCGAATGGGCTACTCCATCCCCTTTGAGGCTACCCCTCCAGCCATGCCACCACAGTACCACCGCATGTCGGGGGATCACTTGGCACTTATTCAACAGGAAGTTGTTGCCCTCTTGGCCAAGGGGGTCATTGAGCGCGTTCCTGCGCCAGAAGTAGGATGTGGTTGTTACTCCCACTACTTTCTGGTGCCCAAGAAGGACAAGGGCCTGCGTCCTATCTTGGACCGCCGAGATGTCAATAGCTACCTCCGGAAGGAGAAGTTCAAGATGTTAACTCTGGCTCAGGTCTTGTCTGTCCGTGACCCGTGTGACTGGATGGAAGCGTTGGACCTGCAGGACGCATATTTCCAGATTCCCGTCCTACAGGCCCATTGGCATTACGTGCGGTGTATGGTAGGCCACGAGCACTTTCAGTTTACCGTGCTCCCCTTTGGCCTTACTAATGCCCCTCAGGTGTTCACAAAAGTGATGGCGGTGGTCGCAGCTCATCTACGCAGATCTGGGGTTCCTGTCTTCCCCTATCTCGACGACTGGCTGTTGAAGGCGGCTCACCCCGGACAGTCATCTCCCACCTGCCGACTATGGCCGACCTCCTGCATTTGCTGGGGTTCTCCATCAATGTGCCGAAGTCGCACCTGATTCCCTCTCTGAAGCTCCTCTTCATCGGAGCATTTCTGGTCACTGTGCATGTTTCGGTTCTATCCTCCCAAACAGCGAGTCCGGGACATTCGGGCTATGATTCCGATCTTTCAGCCCTTGCCAATTGGAACATGGATCACCTTGTGAGCCGCTGTACAGTGTACCCTAGGTACCCAGGGCATTGGTGCATCCAAGGCCTACCAGGGGCTGCAGCACGTATTGTGCCACCCCTGGCCTGGCCTTACTATTTGACACAACTGGCTGATTCAGAAAAGGGGGTGGTGATGGACAGAGTATCTGAATTAAACAGAACACTCATACCCAGTCAAGAGATCAGGGCTTGATCCATCACCGTTTTTTAGCTCACTGTACCATCCCAGCTCAGAACCTGGCTATATGCAAATTAGTCTGTCCCTGGCCCAGTGCATCATGGGAACAGGGCAGACCAAACTACCAAGCCAATTCTTATACTGGGAAGGAAACAAGCTTCCGGGGACCGGTTTCTGGCATTACAGCCGTCTTCGGCCCGGCTTGCTTGAATCCTGATGGTGCAATGAGCAAGGGACTCACATCTGAGTATACCCTTCCACGCTTATGGTGGACAAAACGATTCAGAAAAGGGGGTGGTGAAGGACAGAGTATCTGAATTAAACAGAACACTCATACACAGTCAAGAGATCTGGGCTTGATCCATCACCGTTTTTTAGCTCACTGCACCATCCCAGCTCAGAACCTGGCTATATGCAAATTAGTCTGTCCCTGGCCCAGTGCATCATGGGAACAGGGCAGACCGAACTACCAAGCCAATTCTTATACTGGGAAGGAAACAAGCTTCCGGGGACCGGTTTCTGGCATTACAGCCGTCTTCGGCCCGGCTTGCTTGAATCCTGATGGTGCAATGAGCAAGGGACTCACATCTGAGTATACCCTTCCACGCTTATGGTGGACAAAACGATTCAGAAAAGGGGGTTGTGATGGACAGAGTATCTGAATTAAACAGAACACTCATACCCAGTCAAGAGATCAGGGCTTGATCCATCACCGTTTTTTAGCTCACTGCACCATCCCAGCTCAGAACCTGGCTATATGCAAATTAGTCTGTCCCTGGCCCAGTGCATCATGGGAACAGGGCAGACCAAACTACCAAGCCAATTCTTATACTGGGAAGGAAACAAGCTTCCGGGGACCGGTTTCTGGCATTACAGCCGTCTTCGGCCCGGCTTGCTTGAATCCTGATGGTGCAATGAGCAAGGGACTCACATCTGAGTATACCCTTCCACGCTTATGGTGGACAAAACGATTCAGAAAAGGGGGTGGTGATGGATAGTCTATTGTCCCTGCGTTTGGGGGGGTTGTGTAGGAGAGTAGGGTCTGCTATCCTATGGTCACCCCAGATATTTGCTTTTTGCTTCACTGGTTTATGACTTAATGTGGCTGTGGGCCTGCCAATCAGACCCACAGCCTGCTGTTCTCTCTCTAAAGGTATGCCAAGGCACTTTAGGTACCTTACCAATTGGAACATGGATCACCTTGTGAGCCTCTGTACAGTGTACCCTAGGTACCCAGGGCAAAGGTTCATCCAAGGCCTACCAGGGGCTGCAGCACGTATTGTGGCCTTACTATTTGACACAACTGGCTGATCATTCAGCTGGGGCAAGGTGGTGTAATCACCCTTTGCTTTAGGTATAGTATCTCTAGATATAACACATACAAGGACACCCAGTAACCTATAAGTCACTCCTATGGCAGGCCTTATCAATCCTGGAGGCAGAGTGCTTGGTTATGTGTGAGATGGTGCTCTAGCATGAGCTGAGCCTGTCTGCAGCCTTCAGGACCTGTCCTTTGGCTGTTTCCTGATAGCGTCATACCATATACTCTTAAGTGCATTATGTGAACCTCGCGGTTAAATGCTAACTCTGGTTTGACATTATCAAAACATGTCGAGAAAGGTGTCATACGAATTGGAATACTACCCCCTCGCCAATTCTGGTAACAGGGGTAGCATTCCACCCTTCTAGAGGGACACGACATGTACAGAACCTGAACCCTGGTTAAAGTTAAACAGAGCCTCAGCATCACAAAATGGATGCTGCCACCACAGACACAAGTCTGACCTCCTGCTGCTGGGAGTCCTTCCAGCGAGGAAGGCTTGGACAAAGTGTTTTCTACCTTGGGAGGTACGAGCACCACCCCAGACAAGATTTTGTGTATCTGGTTAGGTAGGGCCGTGCATAGGCCAGTTCAAACCGGTGCTGGGGCACTCCAGCCCCAGCCTCAGCTCTGGCGCGAAACTGGACAAAGGAGAGGGGGTGTAACCACCCCCCTTCCTGGTCCCACCCATAGGAGGGACCTAGTAGGTAGTCTAGCCCCTAGAATTAGTTTAAAAGTAGGAGCTGAGTCCCAAGATGGCAGATTACCCTGAAATTCGACTACAAGAAGAAGAAACTCTGGACCTTCGACATTCTGGTGCTCAGAAGACTGAAGAATCTCCCTTGTGGCCAAGGAGTGGCCACCCTGTGAACACAGGCACCATCCAGCAATCAACGACTGCTTTGCCGCTGCCTCCCGCCTGAGCCCGAGCCCAGAGCCTGACAAGAACCAGACTCCCAGACATCTAACAGCCCGATCCACAGTCCCTGCTAAGCTGAGACGAGTGGAGGCGACCTGAGATGTGGGACCGGACCTCTTGAAAAGTCCACGAGAATCTGACTGCGCAGCACCCGAGGCATCCTCATCGATATGCTTATGGTCTTGAGAAGCCCCACCACCGATCTACATTTGCACCAAGGACCAGCCCTCCAACTCTCACGAGATCTGCGTGGGGCCCTTCTGCTTTGTTCCACTCGATGCACCTATCCGGTTACTAGTCCGTTGGCTAGTGGCCATTTTGGCGACCAAACGACAACTTTCCAACGCTGGTCTGGTTGCTCCAGACTGGCCCTTGCTGCTCCCAAAAGCAACAACCCCTCTGACCTTGCTGGTTAGAGTGAGAAGCCTTCTCTGTTCCCTGCGTGGCTTGCATTAGCAAGGCCTGTTTGCTCCGATCAAGAAGCCGACACCGCCCTCAACTAGAGCCTACGTGGGACAGCTTGTGAGTGACTCCTGATTGTCGTCATCGTCGCCTGGTCCACGCTGCTGAAGAGACAAGCTACACGACATCACCTGTTGGCACCCCACAACTCCTGGTTCCTTCCTGGTTCCACGCCGGTCACTGGCTAGTGACTGTGAACATTGTCCCCTCTGCTTTCAGGTCTACACCTCTTCAGATCCACCAGGGGACTATTTGTAGTAATAAATACATATATATTTTGAATATATAGCCTGTGTGGTGTCCTTTCACTTGGTGTTCAAGGGGGTTACATATGGTAATACAGCTGGCTTCACATGCCAAAAGAGTTTAGCCTAAGACTGCTTTGTCCACGCTACCACTAGGATAGATGGTCTATAAGGTTGACTTACAACCAATCACCATAAGGGTTGTTTGGACTGATACAAGGTGGTCACTAGAACTAGTGAACATCATATATCAGGCCAACTTCGCACATGGGGTTCCTGTCTTCCCCTATCTCGACGACTGGCTGTGGAAGGCGGGCTCGCCCCGGACAGTCGTCTCCCACCTGTCGACTATGGCCGACCTCCTGCATTTGTGTGGAACTCTAGTTTGCAGCGTGAACATTACCAGCGCCATCTTGTCTCCTCTTAGACCTGTGTGAGTGCGTAAGCGGCAGCCATTTTAAACACTATGGCCTCTCCACGCATTTCCAGTCGCCTACACGTCTCCCTGACCTGGCTAGCATCCCCCGCACACTGACAGCCCTCGAACTCGCTTGCCTGGGCCATAAACACACCTTCAGCGCAACCCTGCCTCAGAGCCACATCCCGTGCCGAACCCACATACCCCTTCATCCCTTTCATGAGAACAGGCCCTTTGATAACCCCTTCCTCCCTGCTCGATTGTCCGAGCTGAACCCAGGCCATCACCTAGCCCTGCGGATGCAGTTTATTGCCCCCTACAGTAGAAACTCGCCTCTCTTCAAAGGAGCTGAGATTAATCAATGTCTCCACCCCATGAGATCCGATCGATCGCACACATCTCCGCTCCCGACGGAATGTCCAGCTGCGCGATAGCCATCACGAGCTGAGATTGGGGTGGGGACCTCTACTGTAGATATGTGTGGGAACGGGCCTGAAGCGGAGACTCCGAGGATGTCTTTCCGAACATCAAAGTATTGGCAAGAATGTGTTGTATGTAATAAAGCAATTAACCTGTGCATAAAAGGCCAAGCCACAGAGATGCGGTTAGAGCACCTCGAGACGATACCCCGTTTGTCCGAACCGACGTGTTCTGCTCCGGAGAGAATTAAAACTTGTTTCCTGCTTTCCAATTCCCAGCGCCTGCCTCTTTTATTTGTTAATCATCGAATGGTTTAGAGGCGACTAACGCCGAGCAGTGTGCGAAAGGTTATCCAGAGAAAACTGCTCTTTTACATTTGCTGGGGTTCACCATCAATGTGCCGAAGTCGCACCTGATTCCCTCTCTGAAGCTCCTCTTCATCGGAGCGTTTCTGGACACTGCGAATGTTTCGGGTCTATCCTCCCGAACAGCGAGTCCGGGACATTCGGGCTATGATTCCGATCTTTCAGCACTTGTCCCTGGTTTCAGTCAGAATTACCCTGAGGCTGCTGTGCCTCATGGCCTCCTGCTGATCAATCATGCCAGGTGGCATATGCGGGTTCTGCAGTGGGACCTGAAGTTCCAGTGGGCGCAGCATCAGGGGAACCTGTCCGACTACGTCCAGATGTCGGAGGGCACTGCACAACAATTGCAGTGTTGGCTCACGAACCAGCTTTAGGTCAATAGCAGATCTCTCTCCCTTCCCCAACCGGAGCACACAGTGGTGACGGATGCGTCCCTCCTGGGATGGGGCGGCCACATGGGAGAGGCGGAGATGAAAGGCCTCTGGTCTAAGGTGGAGTCCCAGCTCCAAATCAACCTTCTGGAGCTCCGGGCGAGCCGACTTGCACTGACGGCATTCCTTCCCTCTGTCAAGGGGAGAGTAGTGCAGGTGTTCACAGACAACACCACCACTATGTAGTACTGCAACAAACAGGGCAGGGTGGGGTCGTGGACCCTATGTTAGGAGGTTCTGCGCCTCTGGATATGGCTGGAACATCAGGGCATTTTTCTGGCAGGCTCACTGAACACCAGGGCAGACGAACGCGGCCGCAGGTGCATGATGGATCACGAATGGCGTCTTCACTCGGAGATGGCGCAAGGTCTCTTTCAACAGTTAGGAGAGCCTTGGTTAGATATATTCGCCACTGAAGAGAATGCGCAATGTCAGCAGATCTGCGCATTGGAATTTCAAAGGCGGCACTCGCTAGGCGACGCTATTCTTGGCAAGTGGAGTTGCGGTCTTCTATACGCCTTTCCGTCTATACCACTTCTGCCCAGAGTGCTGAAGAAGATTAGGCGTGACCTGGCCCAAGTTATTTTTGTGGCTCCGGAATGGGCTTGAAGAGTTTGGTTTCCCGAGCTACTCAGTATGACCATCGATCCCCCGATCTGTCTGCCTCTTCGGGAGGATCTTCTGTTGCAGAAGCAGGGGACTGTCCTCCACCGAACCTGTCCAGTCTCCACCTCTTTACGTGGAGATTGAGTGGCGGCAGTTGATTCCTTTCTACTTGCCTCCTGACGTCTGTGATGTCATTCTGGCAGCCAGGCGTCCCTCCACTAAGTTGGTATATGCCTGCAGGTGGAATAAGTTTGTGGCACGGTGCACAGCAAAGGCTGTGGATACCCCATCTGCCCCCCTTTCTGAGGTCCTTCTGTTCCTTCTTTCTTTGGCCCAGCAGGGCACTATCAAGGGCTACGTCTCTGCTATTTCAGCCTTTCTTAAACTTCTTGATCAGCCCTCTCTTTTCAAGTCCCCTGTTGTAAATAGATTCCTCAAAAGCATTACTCATCTTTTCCCTCCTATTCCCTTCGTAATGCCTCGGTGGGACTTGAACCTGGTTCTTACATACTTGATGTGCGCTCCCTTTGAGCCTCTTCACAACTGTCCTCTTCATTTGTTAACTCTGAAGATTGCTTTCCTGGTTACCATCACCTCTGCTAGCTCTGCCATCACTCTCTGCACTGGACAGTGAGTGAGCTCCAGGCTCTTTCTTGTAAACCTCCTTTTCTGTCTGTCCATCCGGACAAGGTTGTGCTCAACACGTCCATCATCTCTGCCAAAGGTTGTCACTGCCTTTCACATCAGGCAGACCATCACTTTGCCCACCTTCTTTCCGCCTCTGCACCCTTTCAGAGAGGAAGAGAGGCTCCACAATCTGGACACAAAATTGCGCTCTCATTTTATCTGAAGCGGACACAACAGTTCCGGGTGGATGACCAGCTCTTTGTTGGCTCCGTAGGTACCAAGAAAGGTCGGGCCGTACATAGGCGGACTATCTCCCGATGGGTCATCTTGTGTATTAAAGCCTGTTATTCTCTGGTGAAGAAGGAGCATCCGGTGGGGCTGCACGCCCATTTCACCAGGGCTATGGCTGCCACTACAGCGTTGGGACGTGGTGTCCCCTTACAAGACATCTGTCAGGCAGCTACGTGGGCCTCGTTGCACACTTTTACTAAGCACTATTACCTGGACAGCCAAGTCTGGAGAGACGACTTCTTTGGCCGTTCTGTTCTCTGGGACTTGCTGGTGTGATCTTGGTTTGCAGAACCACCACCGGGGTTGATATTGCTAGGGTATCTATTCTAAGGTAAGGAATCTATCACTATGTGTTTCAGACGAACAAGTTACTTACCTTCGGTTACGATATATCTGTAAGAAACATTAGTTAGTGATAGATTCCTTACTGCATCGCCCATCTTCCCCATTCTGCGAACTGATTTCTAGGGTTAAGGTCATCCCTTTCAGGGTCCTAGTTTCAATGCACCAGTGGTCAGTATCTTGCATGGCTCTGGCGCAGAAAGTCGTGTACAGAACTGACATCAGCGCGCGAGGGCGGCGTCTAAGTAGCTACAGCGACATCATCTCGGCGACCACGACGTCAACGACGGACGCGGAACTGCATGACGTCACCTTCCGACGTGCAGGGGTACTGCTGACGAAAACTTTCCGGATCCAATCTGATGCCTGGGGGTAATTCTAAGGTAAGGAATATATCACTAATGTTTCTTACAGAGATATTGTTCGTCACTTTACATAAAGAATCTTTAGAAGAAGATTTTTTTCTTTGAAACAATGGGGACCACACATGGGACATTACAGTTGTTACATATGTTAAAGGGTATGATGAGGCATGCGGAAGACATTTTTAAAGATTCAGTACAGGCACGTATTATAACACCCAGAGTTGATTAAAAAAATATAAACCCCCACCATCTGACCCAATTTTTATTAAGGGCCAGCTTCCTTTAGTTTCTTTGGTTGTGTCCAATGCTCGTAAAATAGCAAATTCAAAATTTCAAGTGATGCACCACCTCCAGAAAGAGTCCAAATTAATCGATGCCACAGGCAAAATAATGGCTGCACAATCGGCCAATCATAGGTGAATAGCCAATACACAAAGTCTTTTGGCTAGGTATGATAGGGCCCACTGGGACAAAATGGAGAAGTTACTCCAATATCTCCCAGAGGAGCAACGTGGGCATCCCTGCATATGTTTGACAAGTACTACTGCCAGGACCTTTTTGGCTGCACTGTCCTGCAGGACTTCCTAGTTCTAAACTTGTCTGCAGTCCCTCCACCGGGGATGGTATTTCTTGGGTATCTACTCAAAGGTAAGGAATCTGCAGGTAGATGTCTCTATCAGATGGACAAGTTACTTACCTTCTGTAACACCTTATCTGGTAGAGACATGATCTAGCCGCAGATTCCTTACTTACCCACCCATCCTCCCCGCACTGCTGAGGGTTAGGGCTGTTCTTAGTTGTTCAAAATACGCCAATGTCAGTGCACTTCATGGCTCTGTGCTTCTGTTGTGGAAATCGGCCAGACCCCTCAAGGTAATGTCACGCTATACAAATCTAATTAGCATTTAAAGTTACTGCACTGAGGTGGTGCCTATGTAAGTAACACATAAGTCAGACGCCGACGGTCACGCGGAGCTTATGGACGTCATTTAACGGCAAGCAGTTTTTTGTTTTTTGTTTTTTTTTGCTCGAAGAAAAACTTCTGGATCCAGTATGCTGCCTTGGAAATTCAAAGGTAAGGAATCTGCAGCTAGATCCTGTCTCTACCAGATAAAACGTTGCAGAAGGTAAACAACTTGTCCTTCAGTGCCAAGATACCCTTGGGTGAACATGCACTTTACAAATACACGTTAAGTTATACACCTTTTTCTGGCTACCATCTCTTTGCAGCCATCAGGCTGTGCCACAAGCATATCCGATCAAAATTTCACCTCCTCTTCTAGGCAAATATTGCAAGATGCATCTTTTGATGGTGAAGATGACAACAAATATGTGGAGACTGGCTAAGGCTATAGGAATAAGATACTGTTGAGGAGCTTAAAGAAGCTCACGCTGGTAGAGACCTTTGAATCCACTTCATACCAAAGGTTAATGACAGTGATGATTATGGACAACTGTCAGAAAAGTCAGGAACCCATTGTAATGGGTCCAGGGACCTAGTTCGTGTGTATGGTGTACTGCGTGATTCTGTCAGTATTTACCATGAGAAAGAAAAATTTCTTTCTAGAGTCCCCTCACTCACCGGGGTTTCCCCACGGTGTCATGCTTCATCATTGGGGCCATCCCAGTTCTCTACGAAAAGGGGCGTGCTGCGACTAGCGAACTACGCAGGAGCACTGTTTTGTGAAAAGGCTATGTGTGGTGCAAAAGTGTGGTGGTGGTGGAGTGGTTGTGAGTTAAAATTACCGTGCTAGTGGGCCTCAACAATTTTCTTCTGCTCCTAGCTAGGTATGTGCTAAAATGGGGTAACACTGTTGTCTAACCTTAAATTGGGCTAGATCAGTGTCTGGTGGTCAACATGTTTCAAGCTCCCCAAGCTTTTCATCAGGACCATACAGGGTCCAGCCCTGTATATTCCACTCCTATGTTTAAATAAATAGGATTGATTAAACTATTGCGCTGTTAATTATAAACATGCGTTTGATACATACGAAATTTGTATATCATTGTTGTATCTGTAAAAGAGAATGACACTGATTAGTGGCAAACAACCCCCTCACAGAGTAGGGGGATCACACATGCAATCTCACATTTGTCTAGGGCGTGAGTGAGCCTTATACACCATATTGGTGCGTGCAGGCTCTCAGATCCAGTGCAAAGATACAAATAAAGTGAAAAAACGTGGTTGTCGTGAATTCACACATGTAAATAACACAGGACTTGATATGACTATAGACAAGACACACAACATATATACACATATAGTTTTGTCATGGCAGGAAGTATATTTACATGTATTGGTGCTAAATTACACTTCATGGTCTCAGGCGAGGGCGGGATCTCCTCGTGGAAACATTGCTGTAGGGTTTTTAAAAGAATAATTAAAATACCGTTTCCTCGGGGAAAGCGCGTTTTTAAGTTAGCCAAGTCTGAACCCTCTTTGTAATCAATATAGCGGTTTTATCGCATTCCGTTTTGTTGTGCTGTACTTACTTCCTTATCAGCGAAACCGTATGGGATTACCTGCTCGATCTCACCCGACCGAATATTAACGGTGATCGGGCAGACCGGAGTATATACTGTCACCGTCCTTCCGGGTTTGGCGTTCTGAACGCTAGAACGCCTGACGTATGGCGGCCATGTTGGGAGAGTATGCTTGTGGCTAAACAAGTGTGTATGTAAACTCATTTGTAAATGTTGTTTACGGAAGAGATTTTTGATACAAAGTTTATTACGTATTTCTTCCACTGTATTGCTGTTGTATTGTTATATTTAGAACCAATTCTGGAAAAAATACAAAAAATATTTATTTATTTTAGATTTTCTGCGGGTGGTGTAGATATTAGTTATTTATCCGTTTGGTTTGGAAACCAGACGGTGCGAACGATCTAAGTCTATGATCGAAGGAAAGATGGTTTTATGAGAATGAAGCTTGTTGGTGCGCTTGGTTCATTCGCACTGATGAGGGTTCAGGGTTGTTGGTGAGATCATCATTGTTTTCAATGGTATTATCATGTAACCCTATGGGGTTTCTGAATGACGTATGAGGCTATTACGGGGTGCTTGCGGTTATTAGATGTTATTGTTAGTCCAGGACCACTTTAGTCTTCGAATGCACCCCATGGAATATCGTCATTCAGCCCATGGGTATCTGTATGTAATTTGAACACCCATCTCTGTTCTCGTTCATGTAGAATCCGATCCAGATTGTCTTTGTTTTTCACTGTTTCTAACACAACCCATGTCAGATCATTAGGGGTGTGGTTGTGTTCAATGAAATGGCTCGTCATTCTGGTGGTGGCTCGTTTACACCGAATGTTGCTCCTGTGTTCCACTATGCGGGTACTGACCTTTCTGGTGGTCATACCTACATAGTGTAGATTGCAGGTGCATGTTATTAGGTATACCACTCCACAGGTGTTACAATTGGAAAAACCTCTTAGTTCCCATTTCGTGTTGTTGTTGAAAAGTACTGTTTTTGTGGTTGAGGTTAAATGGCAGACACTGCAATTGTTGCAAGGAAAATGTCCACTAGGTAGTGGTTGGGATCTTACTGTGGGGTTTGTGGGTGTTGGCCGAGTATGGACCAGAAAGTCTTTCAAGTTCTTTCCCCGACGGTGGCTGAACATTGGGGTCGGTATTGTTAGTCCGCCACTGTTGACCACAGGCCAATGTTTTTTGATTATTTTGGCCACTGTGTCTGATACCTGGTTAAATGTTGTGATGCAGATTGGTCTGGTGCTTCCTGATTCTGACTTTTCTTTTGGTTCTAGTAGGGCATTTCTGTTGTTGTTTCCTGCCCGCTTTTTTGCTTCTTTTATCAATTTCTTTGGATAGTTCCTGCATCTCAGCTTTTTGCTCAAGTCTTCAGCTTGGATCATGTAGTCTTTTTTATGACTACAATTCCTACGTAGTCGCAAGAATTGACCAAATGGGAGGTTCTGTTTGAGGTGGCGAGGGTGAAAGCTGTCATACATTAATAGACAGTTGCGAGCTGTCTCCTTAAAATGTGTTGTTGTGATGAGTTTGTTTGATTCTGCATGTATGTTCAAATCTAGGAACACTAGGTTGGTTCTACTCATAGAACTCGTGAAATTCAGGAAGGGGTCTTGTGTATTTAGCCATGTGAGGAAAGAGTTTGCTTCCTCTTCTGTGCCTTGCCAGATTAAGAAAACGTTGTCTATGTAGCGTTTCCATTCCAATATGTGGTGTTTGTAGGGATTTGTCTCATTTAGAATTTTGGTTTTCTCCAGTTGGTGAACATATAGACCCGCTATGCTTGGCGCAATAGTGCTGTCCATGCTAGTCCCATGTTGTTGTTTGTACAGCGTGGACTCAAAACGGAAAAAATTCTCAGTGAGTGCTAGTTGGCAACACTCCATTACCACATGACGTGGGGTATGGTATTCCCACTCACTCTCAAACAGTACCTCTTCCAATATTTGTAAGGTCTCTCTGTGTGGTAGACTCGTATATAGACTCTCCACATCCAGGCTGATAAGGATGCTGGATGTGGGGTCAAAATCCAAATATTTTAGGAGACAGAGTACGTCCTTGGTGTCTTTTAGGTACGTCTCTGTCTTCTGTACCAGAGGTCTTAAAAAGGCATCAGCAAACTGTGACAGAGGTTCTAAAATTGAACCTATCCCCGAGACTATGGGTCTTCCAGGTGGGTTCTCAAGTCTCTTGTGAATTTTGGGGATTGTGTAAAAGTAAGGTGTTATTGGTTTTTTATTGGTTAGAAATTCTATTTCTTTTCTGCTAAGCCAATCATTGGTCAGGCATTCCTCAGTTAGTTAAGCAATTGAAATTCTCAGTTGTTCAGTGGGATCCTCATTTAGTATGATGTAGTTTCTTGTGTCTCCCAGAAGGCGAGGGCATTCCTTTCTGTAATTTGTGGTGTCCTGTAAGACTATTGCACCGCCTTTGTCGGCCGGTTTGATAGTAATCTGATCATTTTTGGATAGTTCTTGTATGGCAGCAAATTCTGCCTTGCTGGTGTTATGGAAGACTTTCACTGTGCGTGGATCTAGTTCTTGTACCTCTTTCATTACTGCTTTCTCAAAAGCTAATATTTCCACTGGTAAACTGTGGGCTGGTGGGACAAAACTCAATTTTTTGTGTAAGCCTGTGTCACTCTTTGGTCGTTCCTCAGTTTTCTTGTCTTTGAAGAATACCTGGAGTTTAATTTTTCTGAGGAATTCTTTCAGTTCACAACAGAGCTTGAATTTGTCAGTGATCGGAGTAGGTACGAAACCTAGACCTTTGTTCAGTACCTTTATTTGTATATCCTTCAGTGTTAGGGAGGATAAATTGACCACTAGACTGGGTTGTTGCTCGTAGTCGGCTCTGGTGGTCCCTTGCTCCGTGTGTGGCGTCCTGTCGTTACCACTGGTTCTGCCCACTGTACAACCTGGTTGGGTTTGTTTTTTGCTCTTTGGGTTGGGCGGCCCCTCCCTAAAAAAGGTTTTCCTTGGTTGCTTTGATTTCCTTGGTTGTTACCCCAGCTTTGGTAATTGGGTTGATGGTACATTGGTGGGCCGTAGAAGAAAGGTGGTGGTGGAGGGCCATAACCATAGGGATCCTGATACATAGGCCACATGGGTGCTGGGTTCCCTCTTGGGTTCCTCATGTTTCCTTTTCCTCGTCTCGGTCTTCTGTTGGGGGTGTTGTTAAAATTACCTGTTCCCCCTGAGCTGTCAGATCCTGTGTCAGAGCCATCGCTGTCAGTGTTGTAGCCTGGATTTCTACTGTTGGTTCTGTAGTCATCTCTGACATACGGATATACTTTCTCATGTGAGAATGTTTTCTTATCTTTAGATAGCTTGATATATTTTGAGTCCTTGAGAGTTATCTCTAAATCAGTCATGGTTTTATTGAGCTCATCCAATCTTTTTTTGAGTTCTATTGGATTTTGAAAGGATTTTAGGCGAATCTCCATGGATTGAATTTCTTCTTTTAGAGAGTCTACTAGTCTTGTCGCTGTTTTGATAATTAAAACCAGCCAGTCCCTGGTGCAGTGCCATGATATTTGTGACCAATCTTGTTTGAACTGCTTATCATGTTGAAATATGAAAGGTTCATTTCTGACTATCAGGCCCCTTGGTGCAGCATTGGCTTGTAGGTATTCTGCCATCATGATTCCATGTATCAATGTTTTGATCTGTGTTCTTTTTAACTCTGTGAGTTCATCCCAACATTGACTTGCGTCGCTGTTCTCTGCGTTTGGTGCCCCTGCATGGGGCAGCATTGAGGCAATAGCCCTGTCTACTTCGTCTTCTGAGAAAGACAGACCTGTGTTTTGTGCCATGTTAACTTAGTGTTGTTTTTGTGTGTGTCTCGTCTGGTCAATGGGTCATCTGGGATTTACCCTTCAAGTGACTTTTTGTAAAGGTATCAAGAGAAACACTCCCGCAGCCCGAGGCTGCCAAATGCAAGAAAAAAATTGGGGGGAGAAGGAGGATAAAGCAGAACTAGGTCGGCCTCCAGTTTATATCAGAAAAGTCAGGAACCCATTGTAATGGGTCCAGCGACCTAGTTCGTGTGTATGGTGTACTGCGTGATTCTGTCAGTATTTACCATGAGAAAGAAAAATTTCTTTCTAGAGTCCCCTCACTCACCGGGGTTTCCCCACGGTGACATGCTTCATCATTGGGGCCATCCCAGTTCTCTACGAAAAGGGGCGTGCTGCGACTAGCGAACTACGCAGGAGCACTGGTTTTGTGAGATGACTATGTGTGGTGCAAAAGTGTGGTGGTGGTGGAGTGGTTGTGAGTTAAAATGACCGTGCTAGTGGGCCTCAACAATTTTACTCTGCTCCTAGCTAGGTATGTGCTAAAATGGGGTAACACTGTTGTCTAACCTTAAATTGGGCTAGATCAGTGTCTGGTGGTCAACATGTTTCAAGCTCCCCAAGCTTTTCATCAGGACCATACAGGGTCCAGCCCTGTATATTCCACTCCTATGTTTAAATAAATAGGATTGATTAAACTATTGCGCTGTTAATTATAAACATGCGTTTGATACATACGAAATTTGTATATCATTGTTGTATCTGTAAAAGAGAATGACACTGGCAAACAACCCCCTCACAGAGTAGGGGGATCACACATGCAATCTCACATTTGTCTAGGGCGTGAGTGAGCCTTATACACCATATTGGTGCGTGCAGGCTCTCAGATCCAGTGCAAAGATACAAATAAAGTGAAAAAACGTGGTTGTCGTGAATTCTCACATGTAAATAACACAGGACTTGATATGACTATAGACAAGACACAAAACATATATACACATATAGTTTTGTCATGGCAGGAAGTATATTTACATGTATTGGTGCTAAATTGCACTTCATGGTCTCAGGCGAGGGCGGGATCACCTCGTGGAAACATTGCTGTAGGGTTTTTAAAAGAATAATTAAAATAGCGTGCTAGTGGGCCTCAACAATTTTATTCTGCTCCTAGCTAGGTATGTGCTAAAATGGGGTAACACTGTTGTCTAACCTTCGAAAGACGGGTCCTTTCCACAGTGCCATTCTAAGTACTCGGGACAGACCAGCATACGGCCTTCAACCTTTGTCTATCCCCGTACTTCTCTGCCTGCCTCATGCTCCAGTCACAAAAGACCATTTGGAATTGTCAAAACAGTCGACTAACACGGCTTGCCATGGAACAGCATTGTGATACGCCCGACATCTTCGAAGAAGAGTTTAAATGGGAGGAAGACGTTGAGGGCGAATAGGTCGTGACCTTCAGCCAAGAACCCGATTCCCCAGTGGACTCTGAGAATCCAGACCCACAGCCGACCACGACTCAGCGTCAGAAGACGACTATAGTAAGTATCACACTACATCAAGGTGCTCATCACCCCTACAGGGGCCAAGCGTCGAGCCTGTATTCAGGGACACAGACTTCCGGGACTCCACTGTCTCCCAGCCATGGCCGGTGCCGACCTAAGGCTTTGGGGCGCACTCCAGCACAGAGCCATCCACATAAGACCGGACCAGCCTCTACCTCAACAGCTCCATTGGCACCCTCTGGTGGATTGACCCCAGCTCCGAAGGGCTCCACATATTTAAAACCCAGATTGACATCAAAAGCAGCATCAAAGCTGAACCGGAACACGCCATCCAGTCGCTTGTCCACAGTAGAGTCCAAAAGCCAGTAGCTTCATATCTTACATTGCCTTCAGGAGGAGTTATACTTTCAGCAGCGAAGGTTGCTTATTCACCCCAACACGGGCAAGATCATTGCTAAGCTCCCGCCACAGATGCAGCAGACTCGCCCTCGCAAGAGGCGGCTCACCTTTGAGAAGCAACTAATGCTGGAGCCTCCACCATCCCAGAAGCACAAAAAACGCTAAGATAGGGGGCACCAGTGGTCCAGGCAAATTTGGTTCACATCCCTCCTCAAGCTTTCAGTAGTCCCTTCGCACGCAACACCATGGCACCCTCGGACATCCCAATCCCAGGCAGCTCAATCTAGGGATCTGGCTCCTGAGGCCCTAAAGTTTGGTTACCTGACTTTGCCCGCCCAGTGCATGGTAATTCTCCCGGAGGCCCGTCGCCCCACTACTTGGGCTTTCTATGCCACAAAGTGGAAGAGGCATGTGCACTTCTGTCTATAAAAACACATTGACCCTCTTAAACCAACAGTGCTGGGCATTGCTTGCAACCTGTTGCACTTGCAGTGCTTACCTCGCTTACACTTCCATTTGTTTACATTTAGATAAAGTGGCAGCATACTTACAGAACAGAGAGCCGTCCTCTATTCAGAATCCCTGTTATGAAAGCTTTCATGGAAGCGCTCAAGAGGGCTATCTCTCCCAGGATACCCTCATTCCCATCCTGGAGCGTCATAGTGGGCCTCGCTAGGCTCATCTGGCCTCCCCTTGGAGCCCTTTCCACCTGTCCTCTTCAATTTTTAGCATGGAATGTTATGTTATGTTATATTGGAATTTGTAGCGCGCACAACTAGTCTTGAGTATCCTGGCGCGGTGCGGTAGTAAACAGATGGCAAGAGAAAATGAATTAGTAGGCCTGCTTAAAATGTGAGTTTTGAGGAGCTTCTTGAAGCATTTTAAGTCTTGAATATGGCCCAGCGCTATAGGGAGGGCATTCCAGAGAATGGCTGCTTTAACCGAAAGAGACTGGCCACCCATCATGGCTCGACGAAAATGAGGGATTACCATCAGTTGCTGGGCCTCCGACCTTAGTGATCGTTGAGGAATGTAGAAGGCCACTCTATTCCTGCTATAGGAGGGACCAGAGTCGTGCAAGGCTCTGTGTGCTAAGACAAGAGCCTTAAACTGTACCCTCTGGATCACCGGCAGCCAGTGGAGAGTGCACATTTGTGATCTTATGCTGGTTCTTTTAGAGATGCCAAGAAGGAGTCTTGCCGCAGGATTCTGAATAAGTTGAAGTTTATTGACCAGGTATGCCGGGATGCCAAGAAAGAGCGCATTGGCATAGTCCAGGCGGGATAATATGAGTGCCCGAGCGACCATCTCCTTGGCCGGCTGAGGGAGCAAGGGATAGAATCTGCCTAAGGACTTGAGAGTCCCGAAGCAGACGCCTGTGAGTCTCTTGATGTGCTCTGTGAACCTAAGGTCTGCTCCAAACCAAATGCCTAGATTCTTGGCTGGCCCACCCTCGGATAGAGGACGGGGAAAATCAGGGGGCCACAAAGCTTCTGTAAAATGAGAGGGAAATTGCCATATATTATGATTTCTGATTTCCCCTCATTGCATTTTAGTTTAGCCTGAGCAAGCCATGTGAACACGGCGGCTAGGCATCTTTGCGCCGCCTCTGTACAGACTGAGTCGTCCCAGGTAAACAAAAGCTGGGTGTCGTCGGCGTAGGCCATAATCTTGGCGCCCAATTCTTCGGCCAGGAAGATCAGTGGGGTCATGTAGATGTTAAAAAGTAACGGGCTCAGAGTCGAGCCCTGAGGGACACCCGTCTGAACCTCTATGGCCGAAGAAGAATAAGGGGGCATCCAGACTTGCTGGGAACGGGAATTCAGAAAAGATTTCAGCCACGACCACACAGAACCCGAGAGGTCTATGGATGATAGGCACGCCAGGAGAAGCTGGTGAGGTACCGTGTCGAAGGCGGCAGAGAGGTCCAATGAAATCAGAGCCGCTCTGCCGCCCTTATCCAGACATTCCCTAATAGCCTCCGTCACCTCTACCAGAGCAGTTTCTGTACTGTTCGATGATCTGAAGCCTGACTGAGCTGGGTGGAGAGCCCCCAAGGCTTCTACAAATGCATTCAGTTGACGAAAAGCCACCTTCTCACAGACTTTGGCCAATGCTGGTAGCAGGGAAATAGGCCGGTGGTTTGCCGTTATAAGAGGATCTGCCGATGCTTTCTTTAACAATGGAAGGAGCTTGGCCTGTTTCCATTGTCTCGGCATCGTTGCTGACTGCAGCGACCTGTTAACAATATCCGTGACTTCCATGACTACAATATCTGCCACTCCGGCCATAACTCTGGCTGGGCAGGGATCTGAGAGAGATCCTGATTTTAGTGATTTGAGGATGGTAAGAATATCTGGCAGCTCTACCAGGTCGAACTGAGAAAAACACCAACTGGGGGGGAGCAGATCGAAGGATCTGGGAAGGGGTATGAGGGGGTGGCAGACAAGGCTAAGCCTTCTTCAATAAGTTTGATCTTGTTAATAAAGAAAGCCGAAAGCTCCTCACACCATCCTGCGGAGACGGGGAGGGACTTAAGCTCTGCTCGAGGTGACATAAAACTTTGTACAATGGAAAAGATCTCTTTGCTGTTGTTATCAGCCTTCAGGATTCTAGACGCATAGTACTCGCTTTTAGCATTTCTCACCGCAGTGTAATATATTCCCCTAGTTGAGCGTAGTTTAGATTTGGCTAAAGGGTAGTAAGCCACCCTCCAGAGCCGTTCCAACTTCTTACAATTCAGCTTCAGATCTTTTAGCATAGGAGAGTACCAAGGTTGAGAGGGCGACTCACGCTGGTGTGCTCTAGGCAGGGGTTTGCAAGTGGATTCGACCCCTTGGCTGACACAGGCGTTAAATTGGTCAACTTGCCCTTCTAGATATCAGCAGGCGCTACCTGCGAATGAGACAGGGCCTCCACCAGCCCTGGAATATTGATCTTGCGGGCTAGAGGTCCTGAGGGAAGAGGTGGGTGACGAGACGGCTTGCCCATAGCCCATGAAAAGATGATCAAGGCATGGTCGGACCAAGTCACCGGCAGAGGATCTTTAACACCTAGTACAAAGTTGGAGCACACCAGATCTAACAGGTGACCCTGAGAATGAGTGGGTTTGTAGACCCACTGGCTCAGCTGAGTTAAACACAAGAGGTCCAGAAGGGCAGATGTGTCTGGGGCCTCTGGGGAGTCTAAATGAATATTAAAGTCTCCTAGGAGAAAAAATTTGGGAAAGCGAAGAGCTCGCTACGCCAGGGACTCGCCTATGGACTTTAGAAATGACCCCATCTGCCCGGGGGGTGGTAAATCAAAAGATAAGAAACAGGTTAAGGTAAATATACAACCCAAGAAAGGAAAGCCCAAGTGGTTTAATCAGGAATGTCAGAGGAAAAAAAAGTAAGATACGGAAGCTAGAGCGATGTCAGAGGATCAGCTATGACCTTGGGAATATGGAGCTCTTGCTCGGGCTGAAGAAGGAGTACAAATCCCTAGTAAAGAAGCAGAAAGGGATTTTTAAAGAAGAATGTTGGGCAAACATTTTAGAAACAATTGAAAATAAAAACATAAAAGGGTTTTGGAGGCTGATACAGGATGCTGCAGGAAGGGTACTGAGTACTTTGAGTTGTGTTGTGGAGGAGGCAGCATGGGTAAATGACTTAAGTAACCTTTATAATGCTAAAAGGTCACCTGAAAGTGAGAAGAATAGATCAACTTGGATAAGGGGTGTAGAAGGTTTAATACCAAACTTCTCTGTAGAAAAAGTAAAAGAAATCATTAAAAAATTGAATTTATCTCGTGCAGCTGGCCCAGATAATCTTCCCGCCGTCCTAATTAAAACTCAGATAGATTGGTGGGCAGGATTTTTACCCCACATGTTTGTGGTAATCCTGGCTTCAGGTCATTTCCCCAAATCCTGGAGAGGTGCCATAATTAGACCCTTGCATAAAAAAGGGGAAAAGAAAGACCCTAAGAACTATAGGTTGATTAATTTATTGGATATTGGGGAAAAGGTCTTTTCAAAAATAGTACTGGGTAACCTAAAGGAGTGGGTGGAGCGGCAGTCAATAGTTCCAATAGAGCAGGGTGGCTTCAAGGAAGGGCACTCTACTATTGATCACTGCTTCGCATTGTGGGCTGTAGTGAGCAAGTCTATGGAGCAACAGGGCAAATCGTTTTGTTGCTTCGTGGACTATCGCACAGCCGTTGACTTGGTGGATAGGGACTGTTTGTGGGAGACATTGAGAAAGTATGAGGTTCCTGCTGATCTTCTGCTGATTATCCAAGAACTGCATAGCCATAACTGGGTGCGGGTAATTAAAGATACCTCTGGCGGCCTTACAATGGAAATACCGATAAAGAATGGGTTGAGGCAAGGCTGTGTTTTGGCCCCGTTACTCTTTGCCATATTCCTAGCAGACTTGCCCCTTCTCCTGGGTACAGCCAGAGGTGCAAGCCCAAAAATAAATGGCAAACATTTGTCCTGTCTGTTGTACGCAGATGACCTTGTAATAATGGACCAAACAGAGGTGGGGCTTCAGAGGAAGTTAAATGTATTTAATGAATATTCCATCGCAAAGCGACTTACAGTAAACATGGATAAAACAAAAATGTTATGCCTGGGGAAGAAGTGTAGGAAGTTTAGCTGGTACTTAGGCCAAACCAAGTTAGATACTGAAAGCGAATATAAATACCTCGGAATATGGTTTGCAAGGTCTCTGAAGTGAGTTACCCATTTGGAAGCACAGAAACTAAAAGCACATCTAGCGGTATGTGGACTGAAAAGATTCAACCATAGCTATGGCGATATGTCTCATAAACCTTTATTGACTGCCTTTAAGGCTATGGTTCCGCCACAATTCCAATAGGGGGCAGAAGTCCTCTGCATTGATGGGAAAAGCACTTGAGATAAAGAGGAGGGAAAATGTCTGAAATTTCTGCTGTCTCTCCCTGGGTCGGCGATGATCCAGGCAGTCAGATTGGAAGTGGCCCTAACAGCATGGAATGTCCAGGTGCAGATGAGTCTCCTTAGATTCTGGAATCGCTTGGGTCAGGGGAAGTCACTAAGGTGTCACAATGGTGCATGAAAGAAATTCAGACCAGCGAGTTAAAGTGGGTGAAGGCAACAGGAAGTAAACTCCGGGCCATTTGTGATTACCTGAATGTGAACATTTACCCCACGACTCTCCAAACTAATGTAATAAAGAGCGTATTAAAAGCACAGGGAAAATAAATTTCTAGGGCAATAGACCAAAAGTATTTGAGAGAGAAAGACTCCGTAAAGTTTATGAGCTCAGGATGGGGGAAAGACTCAAACTTTCCATATATAGATTTGTTACCAAACCGTTGGTTAAGAACAGAAGTTCTTAAGTTAAGAATAGGTATTAACCCGATATTTACAAATAGTGCAATAAAAACTGCCCTAACGCATCCTGATGGTAAATGTGTGTGTAAACTAGGAATGAAATGTGATATTTTGCACATATTACTGGATTGTTATATGTTTTTACATTTACGCAAACAGTTTCTTAGCCCGATATTTTTACAATATGATGTTAAGGAGCGCTCACAAGCTTCTAGTCGATATGGAAAACCTTGATATTGTGATAGCCATCGGGAAATGTATGCAGGGGTTAAATAATTTCCCGATCTGACTGGAAGCCCTAAAATAGCCAATTGCCTTATAATCCAAATGAATTCTGGTTTTAAATTGTACAAAGGTTGTTTTTAGAATAATATAACGTTTTATTGTTAAGAATATGAATTTTTATTATGTGATTTTATATGACTAGTACAAACTGTGATTTATAGATCAAATGTTCTAAATAAACTTTATTTTTGACTTGACTTGACTTTAGAAATGACCCCATCTGCCCGGGGGGTGGTAAATCAAAGTGCCCCCTAGCGTAAAATGGGGCGTTATGATGAAGGAGAAATCAAAAGCTTCCCCCTCCAACACGTTCGGGGATTTTTCACATACTAATGCCCAAGATTCCTTAAACACCACAATGGTACCTCCCCCTCTCCCCGTACTGCGGTCGGCCCGAGCTAGGCTTTATCCTCTAGGGACAGCTAGCTCAACAACTGGTGCGCAAGATTCCCTGAGTCACGTTTCTGTGATAAACAGAATATCCAAATTGTTGTCGATTATAGGCTCGTAAATGTTTGCTGCATGTTTCACCATAGAACGTGCGTTAATCAGGGCTGCCAGCACGGTCGGCACTTGCTGATCCATCAAGTGCTTTCTAGGCTGGAGAGAGGAGAAATGAAAGCTTCAGTCAGGACACACCCAATTGCTATCAGTTGCCAAATCGCAACGTTTCTGACCTGCATGAGTGCCAGGGTTCCAAGATAGTAGAGGGGCCCGACTTTAGGGGCACCGGCTAGCATCACCTTGCTCGAAACCGACAGCATGAATGGCCCTAGGCCCGATCCCGGCGCGGACGGGCACAGACGCGCTTGCCTTAGGCGTGCCCGCTGCGCGCGTCTGGGCCAGCGAGGCTCTAAATAGTCGCACCTGGCCACTGAAACGCTGACTTCGCCGGAAGAAGGCGCCCGGAAGTTAGGCGAACTGAGGTCTTCCCTCTGCAACAATCGGCAAAGCCGTGGCGGACCGGGGAAGCCTCAGACAAAGTAAATGTGCCAAACACTAATCTAACAATTAATTAAAATAGATTCTTTCCTGTTTTAAAACCCAAATCGTTTTTAAAACTCCTCCGAGCAGCAAATGAGCATTGTGCAAAATAGCAAAGGCAAATTCGTATTAAAATTGTTTAAAATCAACTGTAGGCAGAATTCAGTTTACTCGCCACCAGTGTAGAACCGCAGAGCACCCAGCCCAGCACGCCTCTAAATAGTCGCGCCTGGCCACTGGAACGCTGACCTCGCCGGAAGAAGGCGCCCGGAAGTGAGGCGAACTGAGGTCTTCCCTCTGCAACAATCGGCAAAGCCGTGGCGGACCGCGGAAGCCTCAGACAAAGTTAATGTGCCAAACACTAATGCAATGGCTTGCTAAGTTGTCATCACTTGGCGATATCCAAGTGCTCATGTTAGAGTGGTGTTTTTTAAGGTACACTGACAGAGTAGTCCTTAGAACGAATCCAAAGTTTCTAGCCAAGGTGATCTCTTCTTTCCACCTTAATCAGACAGTTGAGCTACCAGTGTTCTTTCTGCAGCCAAACTCAGGAACAGAGAGTGCACTTCACTGATTAGACATAAAGAGGGCCCTCATGTATTACATTGACAGGACCAAATCACGCAAGTTATTTGTATCCTATTAAAAAACACACAGGGGGCATCAGCATTTCGAAAGTAGGGATAGCTCGCTAGCTATTCATGTATTCTAACCTGCTATGCCAAAGCCAAAATTCAGCTCCTTACTCTGCGAAGGCCGCAATCTACACCCAAAAATGCAGTCTCATTGGCTTTCCTAGGTAGCATTCCAATGGCTGATATCTGCAAAGCAGCCACCTGGTCCACACTGCACACGTTCATCAAACACCACTAAGTGGCTGTCCTACGGAGGCAGCGGGCTTAAGTGGGCCAAGCTGTCCTTTGTACACTATTTCAGTCTTCTGCAACATTCTCTGGCTAGCCACTGCCTTATGGAGGAACTGCTTTACGCTCTATGCAAGGTCTGTGTACCTACAGCTTCACATACCACAAGCAGCAAATGTTACTTACCTTCTTTTCGTGGCAGTAGTCCTGTAGATTCACATGTGCCACCCTCCTCCATGGAAGCCTTAAGTTGTTGAAATATCGTCTTTCTGTTTAGTGTTTTCTATTGCATGGGCCTCTTTATGTATTTTCATGCTTTATGTCCATTGTCCTATGCCATTCAGGAAAGTAATCGAACTATGGAGTTGATGCCCATGTGCATTGCCAAGTAAGGGAGGGGTGTAGGTAAGGGCCACTTTTTGACATGGTCACCCCCACTTTTTTGCCTGGTATCTGATGTAATTTTGGCAGACGCTCACTGGGTTCCCAGTGCCAGATCTCTTTCCCTAACCCCAATTGGCAAGACCTTTAGCACCCATTTAAGTCCCTAGTACATGGTACCTCTGGTCCCCAAGGGCTGCAGCTCATAGTGTGCCACCCTGACGGACCCCTCACCACGTTCATGCAGACTGCGTGACTTGGTAAAGACAAAAGTGAAAACATAACATGGCACCCCTTCTGTGGGCCACACCTGCAGACATTGCATGAGATATATATGTCACCCCTACAGCAGGCCATACAGCCCTAGGGCAGGGTGCATTATATTACATGTGTGGATATATCTGCATGAGCAGATATGCCCCTGTGAGGTTTAAGTTGATTCTTGGACATTGCAAGGGACCAGGGAAGCCATCTTAAGTGTATGCGCTCTGGACTGGTGATAAGGCGTCCCCAGCTCCGTGATGGCTTCACTGTCACCGAAGGTGTCTGGTCTCAAACACCTGGTGTTAATAAACTCACAAGGATTCCAGTGATGGATGTATTAATGCATGCACCCAGAGGTACCCCCTGAACCCTACTAGTCCTCTAGTGTGCTAGCTGACTGGTACAGTCCTGCCTGGTACTACGGACATGCTTCTGACCCCCTATGAGCTGAGAGCCCCCCTTTGAGGTCAGAAACAATTCCTGCTCTGGCAGGGGGTGTTTACACCTCCTCTAGTAGGATGGCTAGTAAATCAGCATACCAAGGCCAGAAGCTTCGAAAGCCTCTGCCATGCGACCCCAGCTTCCACCAGACCTGGAAGATGCCACCCCCTGCCCTGAGGCCCATTTGGCACCAGGACAGGTGTGAAATTAGTTGCGCAAGGAGGTGTTGAACACACCCAGGTCAGACACACCCCTAAGGTGAACTGCCTGAAGTGCCCCACTCTAGGAAAATTCTGCCATCTTGGTGATGGTAAAATTAGGAACATTGGGACAGGGTTGTAGGAGAGTAGGGTCTGCAATCCTATGGTCACCCCGATTTTTGCTTTTTGCTTCACTGGTTTACGACTTTCCCTGGCTGTGGGCCTGCTAATCAGACCCCCAGCCTAGCTGTTCCTTCTCTAAATTGACAAGCATGTACCTTAGGTGCATTTACCAATTGGTACTGGGCCACCTTATCAGTCCTTGTACAGCATACCTTAGGTATCCAGGGCATAGGTGTACCCAGGGCCTAACAGGGGCTGAAGCATGTATTATGCCACCCCTGGCTGGCCATCTAAACAGACATAACTGGCTGCACGACAGCTGGGGCAAGGTGGTGTAATCACCCTTTGCTTTAGATATAGTTCCCTATATCTAAACCTAAAATGGACACATATATTCCTATCAGTCACTTCTATGGCAGGCCTTAACAATCCTGAAGGCAGAGTGCTTGGAATTATGTGAGATGGTGCTCTGGCATGAGCTGAGCCCGTTTGCAGCTTGCGGAACCAAGTCCTAATAGCTGTTCCATGATAACGCTATACCATATACTCTTAAGTGCATTATGAATAGGGCTCCCGGTTTCCCGTTTTTATGGATATTCACATATAAATACAGACGGAAAACAAGTTTTCCTTTATCTGTATTTAAATATAAATACGGGAAAATACTAGTTGGTTAAGAGGTGTCAGCCCTGCTGAGACAGCCCACGGTCAAATGCTAACTTTGGAATAACATTATCAAAACATGTCGAGTAAGGTGTCATACGAATTGGAATACTACCCCCTCGCCAATTCTGGCGACGGGGGTAGCATTCCACCCTTCTAGAGGGACACGACATGTATGTAACTGTGAACCCCGGTTAAAGTCAACTAGAGCCTCAGCATCACAAAATGGATGCTGCCACCACAGACACAAGTCTGACCTCCTGCTGCTGGGAGTCCTTCCAGCGAGGGAGGCTCGGACAAAGGGTTTCCTGCTTTGGGAGGTGTTAGCACCACCCAAGACAGGATTTTGTGTATTAGGTAGGACAGGGCTGAAAGGAATGAGACATGCCTTGGGCACACAAGGTGTCCCTGTGCATACTCCGGTCTAAACCAGTTCCTGGGGCACTCCAGCCCCAGAGCTGGCGCAAGACCGGACAAAGGATAGGGGGTGTAACCACCCCCCTTCCTGGTCCCACCCAGGGGAGGGACCTACTCGTAGTGCAGCCCCCTTTAGCCGAATAAAGGTAGGAGCTGGTCCCATTCCCAGTTAGATTAATCTTGACAACTTCCACGAAGAACTCTTGACCTTCGACCTCCTGAACATCAGAAGACTGAAGAATCTCCCCTATGGTCAGGGAGTGACCATCCTGCTTCGCAGGCACCATCAAGCTCTTGTGCGGTTTGCTGCAAGTTCTTTCTTCCTGGAACCCGACGACCCAGCTCGATGAGACCCGGACCTCCAGATTCCTCTGACCTCTACCCACATCCACAGCACAGCTGAGACCCGTGGGTGCGACGAGCAACTTGGAGAAGGCCATCTTAAGAAACCTGCACAGCGCTTCCAGCACGACCGCCGAGGGATCCTCGAGTGAGTGCATTGGGGTCTGAGAAGCCCCACAGCGACGCAGCTCCTGCACCAAAGACCAGCCCCCCAGCATCCACGAAATCTGCGTGAGGCCCTTTTGCCTGGTTGCTGCTTGTCCTGTTGTCTGGTCACTTGCCGGCTGGCTCGTGACCTCTGAGACGACGACCCAAAGAATTCAACACTACTGGTCTGCTCCCCCAGACTGGCCCTTGCTTCCTTGTGAACGAGAAGCACCCCGGACCCTCCTGGTCCGCACCAGACGCCATCTTTGTTCCACCACGTGGCTTGCACTTGCCAAGGCCTAATGACCAGATCGACGATCCAACACCGCCAACAGCAGCAGACTACGTGGGACAGCTCGTGCCTCCAGCCTGGTCATAGAGAACATCTCCTGATCCGCGCAGCTACAGAGAGAAGTGTCCCGTCCTCCACCTGACTGCGGCAACAGCATCTGGTTCCCTCCTGTTTCGAGCACCGTCACTGGCTAGTGACCGAGACTCTGTCCCCTTCCCTTTCAGGACTTATTCTTCCTAGTTCCATCCTTGGAACCACCGGACTCCTCCATCTGGTCGCCTGCCAGCAACTCCTTGTTTCAGGCATCACCGGGATCAACGCAGCAAACCCGACACCACTTCAGCCCTATGCACCCCAGTCTGTGGGTTAGGTAACTAAAGCTTCTAGGTGCTGAAGTCTGTGTTCACTATCCTAGTGTTCAGGTCCACTGTTGTTTTCCCTCCATCCAGCCGGGTTCGTCCGGAATCCGTAACTTTGTAAACTGTAGCATCCATAGACGTTGGTACGCATCCCGCGTGAGAGTTTCCACTCTGCACGTGAGTCCCGTGGGCCTCCTGCTCCTTGCTTACCTAGTCAGTAGCGTAGTCCCAGCGATCCTCCAGCCTCTGGATCTCCTTACAGTACCTTCTTTCCTCGCATTCCATTGTTACTAGTATATGGTTTGCCGTGCCCCTAGGGCACCATTGTAAATCGTGCAACTTGAGTGTATTTTTCCGAAGAGTTTGTCATGTGCTTAGCCCTCTGACCTCATAAAGAGTTCAGAGGTGTATGTTAGTTAATAAATACTTGTTTATTTTCATAACTACCTGTGTTGTGTCCTTTCACTTGGTATTCAAGGGGTTATATGTGGTAAAACAGCTGGCTTCACATGCCAATAGAGTTTAGCCTAAGACTGCTTTGTCCATGCTACTAGGATAGCTGGTCTATAAGGTTGACTTACAACCAATCACCATAAGGGTTGTTTGGACTGATACAAGGTGATCACTAGAACTACTGAGCATCATATATCAGGCCAACTTCTCACAAGGGTTATGCCAACTTCCCATAGGAAGTGGTCATACGGGGGGGGGGGGCAGCAGGAAGTTCTTTAGTCATTGTAAAATTTGTCATATTTATTCTTACTTTTGCTTGTACAGTCTGTTCATGCTGTGCTTGAGATTGTGTGCCTTTTACCTGCGTTGCTTCGACTTTATGGCCTGCTATTTTTGTTTGTTCTATTCCTGCAACAGTTCTCTCATGTAACATAACTGGTTCTATTGTACAGCGCTCTGACACCTTCGGGGAAAGTCCGCGCTTTATAAAAATGCATAAATAAATTCAACAAAAATAAAAAAAATACTATTTTCACCTTGTGAAAAAATAGCATGTTAACTCTACTAACAAGCACGGAGGAACATCTTTGTCTTAGGAACTGGGCTGGAAAGTCCATTTTACCTATCAGCATGCAAAGGCTGACAACCTGAGTTCATTCTATGTTAAATGATCAAGGGGAGGAGCCACTAGGAATGTCACCCTGGTTTCTGGTTCTTGGCACCATCACTTGCAACACCAGCGCTTGTGATAGTCTGCCACATGGTGGCGCTGTTTGTCTAATTTAAAGAGGAGCACAGTAACAGTTGCCTGTTATTCCAATATACATCAAAAATGACTAATCCCTGCATCCCAAACTATTCTTACAGCTTTGGGGCCTGCAATAGTCTGAATCGCCACCCCTGGTAGGCGTGAGGCGTGCGATGGTTGGTTGTGTTGGTGCTGTCACTGGTAGGGGAAGTGGATGGTGCAAACTGCAGAGGCCTCCTGAAGAGATCCCCGGCGAGGGTGACCAGTCATCCCTTATTGTCCGGACAGACCCAGTTTTTAGGTTTCGCTGGGGGGCGGAGCCGTTAGGCTCCTCCTCCAGAGAAATCTGTAGTTTCTAGTATGGGTGACTTGAACACGCCTCTCTGCTTCATTGGCTAGCTCCATAAATGGAGGCTAGCCATTGGAACAGAGAGGCGTCCGTCAATGCCGGACCAGACACGGGGGCGTTCCCGAGAATCTTTGGCTTTTGGCTACGTCATGATACGTCAGCCAAAAGCCGGGAACGCCCCCGAGAAGAGCTGGCCCGATCGCTGTGCTCATCGGCACAGATTCAGGGGTGAGGGGAGACCCGTTGTGTTTCCCTGTGCCTTATAATCCCCCGTGTCGATCTGCTGGCGAGGAAGCAGGCTGACCGCGATCTGCGGCACGAAAATCTCTGGCCGCTAAATCACCGTCGCGGCCCGGGGCCAGAAACACCCTCTGCAAGCTGTGTTCGTGACCGGGAGCTGCGGTAGCTGAGATCGAAGCCGCCGCGCTCCCATTGGCCACAGGAGTCGAGCCCCCTCACTGACGCCGCGACGGGATTGGCCCGTGCGCCGTCGCGTCACTACTGAAGCTGTGCAGGGATTGGCCGCTCAAGGTTCGTCATCGTGGGTTGCCCCGGGAGCCGCACTGCCGTTGGCTGACTCCCGGGTGGTTGTGAGGGCTCGCCTGCAAAGCAGCGACCTGATTGGGCCATCGGCGGAGGAGCTGCACCTGAAGCACGACGAAGAGCCTCCCGGAGGAGACCCATCCCCGCCGAGGAGACCGTGAGTGCCCCTGTGCCCCCGGCCTGCCGTCCCAACTGCCGAGTGCCTGCATAACTCCCCCGCCGCTCGTAGGATTGTCGAGAGCGGGCGGGAGAGCAACCGGGACCGACAGGTGAGTAGTAGGGGGGCCCCTGGGCCTTCCTAGATGCAAGCCAAATGACTATCCCCCCATCCCCTGGTTTCGCGCTATAAACAAGATGTAAAAGGGATGCATTGGCACCTCAGACCGCTGGTACCACTGCACCCTTGATGGCTACACGAGGAATGCTTTAGTGTTATTGCCTATTTATTTAAATGTACTTATATCAAGAAAGAGGGGTGCAATTATCGCTGGCCAGCAGCTATCCCCTCCCCTCAGCTCTTAGAGCGTCTTACCTGCGCAGACACCGCGGGCTCTTGCATTTCTACGTGCAGTCACCCCCGCCTCCCCCCTCGGGGTGTCTATTCTGACCCGAGCTCCTCCTGGCCGCGGTGTGCCATGTGGTAGCCCTCGACTCCAGACACTGTTTGTTTTTCAGACCTTTCCCTCTCCCGCCCGGGCCCTGGGGTGCCATGTGGCGGCTCCTTTCTAGCACAAAGCGGGTCAGTGTGTGTCCGACCGGTGTTGACTTTGCGGAGCCGGGGCTGAGGAGAGCCTTCATGAAGGGCCGGATGCCATCGCCGCTGCCCCAGTGATTTAATTAAACGGGGCGAGGAGTGGGGAGCGGGCGCCCCGGCGCTGGCGGGGCAGAGCCGCGTCTGGGGCTGCGGTGGGGATGCGGGGTTAACCCTCTGTGGTCTGACCCCAGGTCAAGCTCTGAAGGGGGCTTGTCAGGGCGGGTTACCCCGCAGATGGAGACATCTCGCAGCCGTGCAGTGACAGGCCAGGTGAGGGCCTTGCATTCCGGCACCCCTGGGCCTCTCTGCCCCAAAACGCCAGCAGGCACCCCTTCTACCCAGCAAGCGTCATCTGAGTTCAAGGGTTCCCTCTCAGTCGAGCACGGACCATCTCTGCCAAGGAGGGGGGTGGGGGTGGGGAAGGGGGGGGGGGGGCTGTGCCCTGAAAAGAACCTTCAGATCTGGAAGCTCCCATGCCAGACGGGAGGGGTGCAGGGGCTGTGTCAGGTGGGACCCTCTCTAGCCAGGAAGGGTCTTCTGTAGCCATCGGCAGCTCTTTCCATGGGAGCCCCCATCCCTTATTTTATCCAGGAAGGAGAGGGCCAAGCAGGAACCCCCTCCCCATTCTGGCAACTGCACAGTCTGATTTCTAATATGGATAATTGGGGAAGCTGGAACACCCTCCCCCCCCCTTCCAACAACACACAAATTGCTCTGAACAATTTCAAAGCACTAATAACAGTAATTCTGGCGATTAGCCTGGGGGCGGGCGAGCGGCAGGGGGAGGGGGCTGCTGCACAGAGGGGGCCTGTTCGCGGGATGCAAGGTCCTGCCTGGCCCCCGGAGTGGCAGGAGAGGAGTCCCGGGGGGCGGGGTGTCTGAGGCTGAGATACCTCGGCAAGTGGCGGCTCGCCTGGAATCCTGCACCTTCTGCATCTTCCAGGCGGGCACGGTGGGAGCTCAAGAGAGGTGCTCTGTGCTCGGGGGGGAGGGGGGGCTCGGAGAGGACGAGGGGATCGCCAACACCTGGAATCGCACCGTGCAGATGCTTCCAATTGTCAGAATGCACGAATTCTTCTGAAGTACCAGCCCCGAGGAGACGCTGCTTCCTGGCCCCGCATGGACGTGCAGGGGATGGGGAGCATCTTCCGGTTCTGTCCTGTGGACGCGTTCCTTCAGGAGACAAGGGCATATTGTTCTAAGAGGGCGGCTTCAACATCCTTTTTCAAGTGTGGGCATTAGGAGCCAAGTGTCATCAACTGTTATGCAGTTGCAAAGCCTGAGATCTGCAAAAACATCAAATTACAATATACAAACGTACTATCGTGTCGGAAATGTCTCTCTGGCTTGTGTAGAACACCTGGTGGCTTACTGCAAATTGGACCGGGGGGGGCATGAAAGGGACGCCCCCACTTCCATCCAGTCCATCGTGCAATGTACAGATGCTTTACAGCTATAACTGGGTTTGTAAACTGTTGACAATTTAGCAATCTTTGAAGCAGGTATTACTGATTTGCACAGTGGACAACCTCCACTCTTCAAATTACACCTGGGAGCTGGGGGGGGGGGGGGGGTGGAGGGGGGACAGGGAACAATCATGGACTGGTATCTTTCTGGTGCTATTTGCCGGACAAAAAAAGTAGTAGACATTCTGAGTGTGCAGGGACTGTGGCTTGGCAGTCTGCTGTCCCTCACAGGCCTCCATCCCTGCATTTGCAAAGAATCGCGAGAAGAATCCTGCCTCGTGTATATTAGAGAGGAGCAACTTTTTGTGTCTTCTTGCGAAGGGTGGTTGTGGGCTATGACTGATTTGTACATTTGAGGCCATGTCATCAAGCCGTCACTGTGCAGAAAGCAGCCAGCAGCTTTGTGACATGGCTTTAGCACCCCAGGCCTCTGGTTCTGAAGGAAGGGGTGATACCTCGATTGTTGAGGTGTTGTACATCGCCTTCTGGCAGCTTCCGAGCACTCAGACACTGCAAACATATACAAATGCCAAAGCAAAGCGCTATGAAGGTAGTCGCTGTGAGTAGAGTGCATTTTGTTTTGAAGAGTCCTGTGTGCTTGTTCTTTTTGGTGAAGGCATCTTCTTGGCCCGATTGGGGGTTAGGCGAGTTGATCCTGTTCTGTGGGTTTGTACCTTGCTGCACTGAAATTCCTAAAACTGGGGGCATTTTTTTGGGTAGAGAGCACCTTTTTTGAGTAGCTTGTGGAGGCAGAAGCATATTTTGTGTGGGAGAATTTTCGTCTGCTCATCGTAGCATGAAGTTAGATAAGGGAGCATGCTACACTAGGTATCATACGGTTCTGCATGGGCTCTAGGGGAGGGTGTCATGCAGTGCTTGAGACACCGTGATTTTCTGATATCTCACAAGCCAACCTTCATGTTCAGTCCGAGGCAGCTTTTAAGGAAATAATGCGGGGAAGGGTAATAATTCCCCTCTAAGTGTCTGGGTGAATTCAGGGTGTGAGAAGCACAATAGGGCATTCTGTACTGAAGGCAGTGGAAGTTTCTCACAGCATCGGTCAAAGGGTCATAAAGGTGTTCTGACTACATGCACATTCAATGCATGGCCTCTTTGCAGAGTGATGATCCTATTTGTGCATACTGTAATTACACATACACGGGAGTCCAGGAAGTGTATGAGGAACTTGCTGAGAGTCCCATTAAATATTTGGTGGGCTCTAGGATAATGCAGATTGATCTTTGACAATTTCACATGGAATATTACAACCTTATCTGAGTGTCATTTAAGATCTCTTTAACCTAAATAAGCAGTGTTTGGCAGCTGTGTAATATTCTACTTGGGTGAGGATCTCCCACCAAAAACCTTTCAGTGAGAAAAGCAATTGTTGTAGAAACGATTAAATTAGCTCCTCTTTACAAACTGATAATGCCAAGAAACATCCCTTAACTAAGATGTGGGCTGTGAGAGCTGTGAGAGCTGTGTGGGCTGTGAGAGCTGTGTGGGCTGTGAGAGCTGTGTGGGCTGTGTGGGCTGTGAGAGCTGTGTGGGCTGTGAGAGCTGGGTGGGCTGTGAGAGCTGTGTGGGCTGCGAGAGCTGTGTGGGCTGTGAGAGCTGTGTGGGCTGTGAGAGCTGTGTGGGCAGTGTGGGCTGTGTGGGCTGTGAAAGCTGTGTGAGCTGTGAGAGCTGTGTGGGCTGAGAGAGCTGTTGGCAATGTAAATAACAATGCCATTTATTTATAAGTAAAAAAAAAAAAAGAAATGTCATGAGCAATGCCAATAGCTCTAACTTTTCCAAAGGCGAAACCGTTGCATTGTAAATGCTTGTTCGCTGTCCCGGCAGATATCAGGAAATGTAGCCCATGTCCCGGTTTTTAGAGGGTCGGCTGAAAACGGTGGGAAGTATCTTTTTATGTTTTGCAAAGCAGCTGTTATCAGAAAGCAATGCAGTTAACAGGCAAGCTTCTGGGTTTAAAAATTGCATTTTATTTAACTTCTTACTAGAACTAGATAATACTTTTATTTTGTGTGTGTGTGGGTAGGGGGGATTTGAAGAAGGCTTTAAGTGGGTGGGGTCTCACCGGTCCTGGGCACCGGCAGTTTTTTAAAGGGGGCCTCGAAACGGGTCTCCATCTGGCTCTGTTTTGTGCCTGGCACAGGCGGTCCGTTTTTTCCCTGGACTGCAGTGACAGCAGGGGAAGGGAAACCTTTAAATAGTCATTTACTACCTGGATTTCCCTTCTCTTTTTGAAACTCACGAGCAGCAACATTGTCATGGTGTCACCAGGACTTTAAGTGGAAGCTTTTTCAATATGATATACAAGCCATAGTTGCTGCCAGGCGCGCAACGCCCATTGGGCTCAAAGGGCTTCGCCCCCCTTGTGTGTGGCAGCCCGGGCTGAGACAGTTTCCCTGGGCACACCCACAGCTGCACCCAAGTACTTCACAGGTCTTTAAAGGACCGACCATGTACTTGCTAACAAGGCTTTGTTTTTTTTCACCCCTTCTTAGCGCCCCTGCATCTCCACTCTGCATATTGCTGAATTTTTTTTAGCCACCCCCCCTGAAATTTGGCTCTAAGTGCGCCTCTGGTTGCTGCTAATGTATCTAATGAGCTAACAACCATTGACAAAGCCAATAGTCCTGACTTGTTGTACCTATGATGTTACTTTTTGTATCATATATCTAGATGCAATGACAGAAAAAGGTGCTTGTAAGCCACGCCACGCCCTTAATTATCTTGGCCACGCCCCTTTGATAGACCCTGCAGTTTTTTCATTCCACTTAACCCCTTCGCTGCGGGAGGTAATTCCCCCGCTCTGCTGGGGGGCGCGCACAGCGCCCCCATGCTCATGACGAGCTCAGCTCATCGTGAGGCACGGCGCTCCGGTGCTCATGACGAGCTGAGCTCGTCACAGCTACACCCGTTCCCGTGGAACGCTCAGCACAGCAGGGGAATTATCCCCGCGTGTGAGCGTTCCACGGCTCATGACGAGCTGAGCTTGTCATGAGCACCGGAGCACCGCGCCTCATGACGAGCTGAGCTCGTCATGAGCATGGAAGGTGTTAAAGCCTTCTGTGTAACACTCCCGCCACCCCTCCGCTGAGGCTACGCCCCAGGCAGGATCCAAACCAAGTCCTCACAACTTCTTAGGAGGGCACAGAGCCCTGGCTGGAAGCACCCCTCTGTGCGATCAACATGGAGGTTTGGTTTCATCTAGTACTCGGCCCTCATCACTGCTGCTGTTCCTCAAGGTCTGCCCACCACAGCCGAGGTTGCCCCCAGGCACCAGTGCATAACAGGCAGCCTTTGCATACGTCCCAAGACCCCTCTTGTCGCCTCAGAATAAGGTCGGCTCCTACTGCAGTTACAAGTAACAAGATTACGGACTATTGTACTGAAAATGGGACTGAAGTAACTTATGTCACAAATGCAGCTGCTACTAAAACCTGTAAAAGGCTTGAAGTACTCCTGGTGTAGCCTGTAGCTGACGTATCCACAGTGACCGGGGACACCATAAAAGTGCACCTCGAGGACATCAATGGACAGTGCAAACTGTACTCAACAGGGGTCCGTGAGAGCATTCAGGCCAAAACTATAAGCCGTAGCCAGTTGCCCAAAAACATACAATTCAGATAAAGCTTGGCCCTAGCATCATTAAATATCCAGTATTTGTAAAGTGCAAATAATTACCCTTAGGGTCTCTAGACACTGGGGGCCGTCGGGAAGATTAGGCAAGCTATTGCCCAGAGTCACATGGTGCTGGGCAGACCGCTACCGCCGGAGCCGGAGAGCGAACCGTGATCCCCAGCGTCCAGCGTCAGTCGCCCTGACCGCTGTGCCACACCTCTTCCTCAGGACAGCAGAGGTACAGGGTGAGAGTGAGAAACTGGAGCAGCTGGAATTGGGTCCACTGGTTGCCCTAAGCAAAAGCAGGCTGCAAGCACCCTCACCCTCTCCCGGGCAAGGTCTGTCAGATGGATTATACCAACATGCCAGGTCTGTCAGACGGATTGTACCAGCATGCCAGGTCTGTCAGACGGATTGTACCAGCATGCCAGGTCTGTCAGATGGATTGTACCAACATGCCAGGTCTGTCAGATGGATTGTACCAACATGCCAGGTCTGTCAGACGGATTGTACCAGCATGCCAGGTCTGTCAGATGGATTGTACCAACATGCCAGGTCTGTCAGATGGATTATACCAACATGCCAGGTTCCTCAAACCGAACCTGTAACCCCCAATCGTATCCAATCAGAATATTTCACTTCAATCGCCTCAATCTGTGGGACTAGACAATGTTGTACTTCAGCTGGCGGATACTTACCACTCACTGCCGGGGTCTCTGCCAAATATATGTTTGAAGCATATCTGGGTCTCCTGGCCGCTTTAGTGTATTGAAGAACAACCTATCAGATAGTGGCCATGGGGTGGAGACCCCAAACTCCTCCGCCCGACCACTAGTCGCACTTATGTCCGCCGACCACAAGTCGCACTTATGACCACAATGTGTAAGGTATTAGAGCTTGCAGCTGCTAAGGTAACTACACAGTCAACAACAATTGACAAACAAACTCTGGTCACTCAAGACATTGCAAATTACATTTTATCAATTGATTAACGAATGTGTGTAGTTGACGAAGCTGTCGTGGACTCCCTCCAGAGCGACGTTAAGGAAGGTGATGCATACAGCTGTTCTGCAACATTGGGTGAGGTCCCAGAAGTCATTTAGTCAATTCAAGGTGATTGTATGAAGACATTTGGGGAAGGATAAAGTACTGCAGGACATAAAACAATGATGATGTCTAAAACCAAAAATATTACGCTATACATCGAAATTGTACGTGGCAAGCCAGTAGTCCATCAACCAATCCAGGAGGAACTATACCATGGCTATATCTAAGACTGCAGGAAGTAACTCCAGCACGCTTGAATGTTGCCCAAAGAGAGACACCAAAAGTAAACATAAGATGAAGTAAAGAGGATCTAAAATACGGTTGTACAAAATTTTCCCAAAAACATTTGTTAAGAAAAAAATCAAAACACCTGGAAAGCAATAACTCCATCATGCGGGTCGCGGACACACAACAATCTCGAGCCTTTCAAGCCCATGGGCTCCAAGAGAAAGACCCCTGGGCATCCCAAGGCGGAATAGCAAATGAGAATTTAATAGGGTCGGATTCTCCTGCATTGCCAATGAAATGTAATGTTTCATGTAAGGCTCATAGTAATTCCCAAAGAATTCCTACAGGTCTAACTGAAATGTTAGTTCCCTCTGCAGCGCCAACACCAACGCCCCTAACAAGCCCCAAGACTTTGTCAACATCAAACAATCATCAGTTTATTGATGATCAGGAGCAGCATCAAGTGCCTTGGGCAGCTAAACCCTTGCCATATCCTCGAAGCCGCGGTTAGCAGCTTTTTGGACATCTCAATTGGTGCCCACCAAGGCCCTGGGCCTAATATGCCTTGTGGGCCCTCAGTCTCTGCGGAACTTCCTAAATGTGAAATAAGAAACGACTATGCAACCTTGCATGTTCATCCAGGAGAAACTATGAGCACTGTTGCATTGAGAGACGACAGACAATGGCGTAAGAAATGGTATAGTCGAAGGGCCCACCTATAACATCAGCCTCAACTATGGCAGACCATAGGGTTGTATTCGAACAGAAGTGGAGGATCTTGGCTCGGTTATTGGGGATACTACTACTACTCTGTTACATCACCAACGTACCTTCTGTCAACCAACAAGCAATGGTCAAGCACTCAGGGAAGCATTGGAACATGGTTGTGTGAAAGATACACAATTGGTCTGAAGGATTCCTAGTAGTAACCCCATGATACCGCATTGGTATCATAGATCTATCGATAACTGAATCCAGCTTTCGATCACTACGCAAGCATTACTGCCAACGCTACCAAAACAGTGATCTAATTTACGCTGCCTTATCGTTGAAGAGGATATCAGGATATTTTAAATAGAACTAATTTGGTGAAAGTTATCAACTCACTTAAGAAGTAAAATCATCAATTCTATAAAGGTCTGATTTTATCCCCATCCTCGAGCAGATAAAAGGTAAATGACAATCCACAATCTGCATCCGCAGAACCAATGGAAGGGCCTTCTCCTATATCGCGGCCAAGACCTGGAACGAGTTCCAGATCGACATCAGATGCCGTCTTCAGGAAGACCCTCAAGACCTGGCTCTTCGACTGATCAGAGCTGCTTACTCCCCCCCCCCCCCCCCTCACCCCCCCTCCTCCGGGTCTTGAGACCCTCACGGGTGAGTAGTGTGCTTGGCAAATCACCGATTGATTGACAATAAATTGGCAATAAGTCATCTCCCTGACAGAAGCAATTTTGGCACAAAGTGCCACCCTGGAGCAATGGGGTGATTAAGTACCAGAAGGGAATCCAGAACAGAACCCGACCCAGCATGTTTGGAACATCTCCCGGCCAATCACATGATTCAGAACCACTTCCAGAACCGGACCTTGATTGTAGACAGATGTTAAGAGCGAGTGTATGTTGCGAAGGAACCAGTCAAAACTTAAGGGCAACACTTGGTACAGTCCAGACATGAATTGATGCATCACTTCCCAAACAAACAATCCATCAGGTATAAGCCCTCATAGTGTTACTTCTCCTCAACCTACGATGATTGCGCCTCATGGACCACGGGCACCGTCAACTGCTCAGCAGCGTCAACTTCATCTAGTCGCGAACATAGGATTTAAACCCCGCTGGATGGAGAGCGGGTTTGGATGGATTCTTCTTGGAAGGTAGCAGGGTTGGGACCAGAGCTGGAGGATCATGATGGATTTCATTTATTAAAACCTACAGTATTTGTTGTTTCCAGGAAGCCTGGGCATTGGGGGATTTAGAGCTTTATGGATGCAAGCTTTGACTCTAGAGCCGTGAAAGGTGGGAAAGGCAGACAAGGGGTGGGGTGGTAGTGTAGGTTTCAACTAGCAAATCTGCATCTAAAAGGGCAAATTACAAACGTAATCATTTTAATTAATAACGATTGGACTATAAATATTTCAACATCTATCTCCCACCAATTGATTTAGCTCATTTTTAGGTTCTTGAGAAACGTATTTTCAATGCACGAAATAAACCTTTGGATTGAAGAACGCGCAAGGCACCAAGAGCGGGGCCTTATAGCAAGTGTCCGTGGAGACTTTAATGCTGGGCCGGACACGATGATGGCGGGACCTGAGATGTGACAGCAAAAGATTGTTTCTGTCCTTCCCCAACTTGATGATCCCAAATTAAGAATAACCAAACGCGGCGGCTCCCCAAGGGAACTACTGTTCAGAACAGAACTGTGGTCGAACTCCCTCAGACTGCCCAGCATAAGGCACATATAGAGTTGGTAAAGAACCAGCCTGATGGATCACGTGTTTGAGTCCTGGCTTGTAATCACTGACATGAGCACAGTAAGACGGATAAAGAGTGACCATTGCCCTTGAATTGCAAACCTGAAGATTGGGTTTGAACAAGAACAGGTTTAGGAACATCTCCAGACCTTTGATAGGGCTAGAATTATTGTGAAGCCAAATAGGAAAAATATTCCATGGCAGGCTGGTCATAACCCCTCGGAGTTCAACCACCGCGGAGCTGATACAGACTGGACATGGGAATGTGAAGAACTGCGGAAATGTTACCCACGCGCCATACTGGACCCAGAAACAATTGAGGAACACTATCCCTGTGCACCAGTAGGTGAGTTGTTCGACTCTGCATGGCAACGTTGGCATGGGAAATGTGTGCGGTGCCTGTATAGGCACCCCCCCCCCCAGCGCTCGGGTGTCAGTTTCTTTTTGTGACTTTCCACGTCAGAAGCGAAGAGCCGCGGGGAGCACAGACCGCTGGTGTGCGAAGCCTAGGGCCCTCCGGAGAGGTGAACCCTTTACACTACAATCCATTCGCAGAGCGGGGACGGTCGGTGAGGAATCTGTGGCTAGATAGATAGATAGTCTACCAGATAAGACATTATCGAAGGTGAGTAACTTGTTCATCTGATAGAGACTTCTAGCAGCAGATTCCTGATCTTGTAATAGATCCCCAAGCACTACCTCCCCAACAGTGGGGATGCAACACAGATTAGACTAAAGAGTAGGTGTGGGCAGAGTGGTACTCCGCAGAATTCCTCAAAGTAGAAAAAAACTCTGAAATTCTGCGAAGCTCCGTTCCGTTTGTAGTTTCCAATATCACTCTAAATAAACTGCATAAAGGTAGCTTTGTCGTTTAATTGGGCCTGTTGGGCCTGTTGGGGCTCCGAGCAGCATGATCAGTAGACCTTCAGGAAACGCACCAGCATCACAGACTTAACACCAGAGTATGTAATTGCCCACTACAGGCTCAAAAGGACCACCATCCTCCGCATCCTGAACATCATAGCCCACAGGCTGACGGTACCAACACAGCGGACAACCAACATCCCTCCGCAGACAAAGCTGCTGGCTGTGCTGCATCTGTTGGCCTCTGGTACCTTCCAACCAACAACTGCCAGAGTCCGAGGAGTCTCACAGCCAGCCCTATCAACGTTCCTCAAACCTGTCCTGGATGCCATCATCAGCTTGGTGCCCCAGTACCTATACTACCCCCACACTGCACAATAACAGCTGGAGACCAAGCAAGGCTTGTACGCCATAGCTGGCTTCCCGCATGTCTTGGGGGCAATTGACTGCACACATGTTCTACTTGTGCCCCCTGCCGACACTGCACACAATTACCACAACAGAAAGCACACGCATTCCATCAATGTGCAGGCAATAGTGGACCACTGGGGACTATTCACCAACGTCGTCGTCAAATACCCTGGCAGTATGCATGATTCCTACAACTGCACTGTGCCACTGACTCTGTGCAGCGCATGCCTACCACACGTGGCTGTGGGCCCCTGCTGACCGCTGCCTCCGGCACACACTGCGGTGGAGTAGGTCACATAATTTGAACTCCGTCTTGCTCTCTACATGGCAGAGTCCATGTCATTGTACAGGCCTCATCGTAGACTGTATCCTCTTCCAGCTCTGGTAAAACCGAGTGTGTGCCCTGAAATTCATGGGCAATCTCTGTTTGAACGTCTGTGGCATCTGAGCCCATGGACTGGAGGTTTTACGTCATCTACATGTAGCTGATACTGACAAGGGGGAAAAGTGGTCTGTAGCAATCAACTAGGCCATTTGCCTGTTCCTGCTTGCTTCTGCCCTCTGCATCATGCTCTGGAAGGACACCTTCCACTGTCCTCCTCAAACCCTCAGCGACATTCCCCTTGGACATTGACGAGTACAAACTCAGCGCCCGTGGACCTACCTCAGTGCACCACAAGTCACAGTCTCGTAGCGGTGTGCCTGTGCCGGCCGCTGTGCATCGGGGCCACGAACTCTGTGCTGCTCAAGTCAGGGACTCATGATGTTCGTACCCTGTACTGCTGATTTTCTGCTCGCTGTTGTGGTTTTTGACAGCATCCAGCCAACCCCTGAGTGGTGGCTTACACTACCCAACACCCATCCAGAACAGGCGTCCCAGGAGATGTGACCCTGGCAATAAAAGGGTCCGGGCGCACATGTCTGTAGCCAGTCCCACAAACTCACTCAGTGTGTCCGTGCGGTCATTATGTATGCATGAGGGACCGGGGTCATTTTACATTACATTTTGCTGTGTACAGCGTGCGCAACGTAACCGCAGGCAGTAGTGTAGACCTGGGACATGTAACCGTTTCGTACCTCCCTGTGAAATTAAGCAGTGTGGAATGACGTACAACAGTACTGCGTAGGGGTGTGGCTCCTCCACACGTGGATCGGTGTCTGGTTCAGTGTAGGTCTTGCCAAGGATGTGGCAGATGCGTGTGTCTCTGTTGTAGTGTCTGCGCCACACGTCCCGCAATGGACAATGTTGCTACGTGGCATGCCCCCGGAGTGCGTGCTCAGCCGAAGGGGTACATGGGGGTCAGGGATCACAAAAGCCAACTGTTGTGTGTGTCGCTATTAGCGCTGCATGAGCCAAAGATGTACCCTCAACTGCATGTCGAGTTCAGCCAGGCAGGTGCTCTACATCTGTGTCAGCCCTGTCCTTACAATGGGCCTACACACAAGTGGCCGGCCACATTCTGCGCAGCATCATCACTGTGTCATAGTCAGGCTTCTGGACATGCGCAGACAGGCATGACAATGGGGTGCCATAGGGGTGCATGTGATGCAATGTCGCTGCGCACACTAGTGAATGTGGCGGGGGTGCAGCAGAGAGGCTACGTAATACATAGTGATGCCGCTCATTTGCAACATGCAGTACATGTCACACAGGAATTACTGATGGGAAAGAACAAGCCTGAAGGGGCGGCCTCCATGGATTGATTGGAGAAGGGAGCGTGCTCTCTGCGGCTTCTGGGAGGGTGCACATTGCACAAATAATGAATAATTACCAGCTCATAATACAGACCCAGGGTGAAGCGCTGTGGCTAGTCTCACCTTCAGTGCCAAGAAGCCTTTCAGGAGGATTCAGAATCAATCAGAGCTGATCTTCAGCTTTTCCTGTGCGAGACTGTCCGACCAGGGGGGATTTGTGGTGTACAAGTAAGACTGCTGGAACCGACCCAACATGTGCCTTGCATTAGAAAGTGTACAGAGCCAAGAATATCACAGACGCTTTACTGGAGGCGAGTGTACAGATGGGAATTACATGCCAGTTAAGTTCCTCTGTACCCCGTTCCAGTTGCTTGAACCATTTACGAGCTAATTCTTGGGGGCGCCCAATTCCCCAGTGAAAAAATATCTGTTTTGTGAGTCCACTGACCACTTCAATTTAGGGGTGTAAGACTGTCTTCTGGTTCCCTTCAGCTTTAATGAGTCTGTAACCAGGTCAACTCCTTCGCCTGTGCCCTGAATGGTCGAGCCCTAACATTGAAATACTGTCGCTGTCAGGCCTTGCTCCAGGAAATGTGGCTGCTGGGCTTTTTTTTTTTTTGTTGAAAAGGAAATGTATTGATGTAAGGTAAAACATTTTAATAAATACAAACTGTGAGAAGTTGGCCTGGCATATGCTGTCCACTATTCTAGTGCGCACCTTGCACCAGTCCAATCGACCTTTATTGATGGTAGGTTTAACCCCTCCCATGCTCATGACGAGCTGAGTTCGTCATAAGCCACGGCGCTCCGGTGCTCATCAGCTCGTCATGGCCCGTGGAACGCTCAGGTGCGGGGAGAATTCCCCTGCTGTGCTGAACGTTCCACGGGAGCCAATGCACCTGTGACGAGCTCAGCTCGTCATGAGCATGCGGTCGCTGTGCGCCCCCCCCCCCCCCCCAAGCACAGCAGGGGAATAACCCCTGCAGCGAAGGTGTTAAAGACAAGCTATATAGAAAGCTATCCTAGTAGTAGCTGTAGAGAGCAGCCTTCATGCTAAGTCTTGAAGGAATGCAAAGCAGCTTGTTTTACAAGTCTACAGTCTCGTGAAAGACCGAATGAAAGGAGATCCACACCAGGTATATATATAAAATATATGAATTTATTCTAAACACATCCCTCTAGTCTCTTTATGAGACTAGAAGCAAAAGTACATTCAGTAAACTTATTTAGCACACAGTAAATTTGCACAATATACCTTGAGCCCTAGGGGCGTACCAAACCATATATTAGAAAAGTGGTATAAGAACCACGACTGACATAGGTAAAAGGCCTTGAGCCTTTAGAACCGCTCGGGCCACCAGGAACCACCCAAGGTAGTGACACAGGGGAGCCACGGGGGACGCATGCAGTGTCTAAACCCAGCCGCGAATCACCTTTAACTTCTATGGGGAAAGTCGCGGTTGGAATTTTAAAGATAAAGGACACTTAGAAGAGGACTTGGAGCAAACCCCTTTAGAACTAGGCAGTTCTAGAGTCAACACCCACGGAAGCACCGGAATACTCGAGTTACCTCACCCAGGGAAGCCGGGTGCATAGGTGTATTTTGGTGTCGGGTTTAGTTGTCGATTTCAATGGCGATCTGCTGCAAAGTGCTGCTGGCGACCAAGTCGAAAGTGTCCAGAGGGATTTGGTGCCTGTTTGAACAGGGGTCACTCCTTGACCCCAAGGGAGATTCTCCAGTCTTCTAGTCGTGCAGAATGTCGAAGTTCCAGGATATATGTTGCAGAGTTTCGTCCGGGTGTAATCTGAAGTCCTAAGGACTGGGGTCCCATACCTATACCAAGAAAGGGGGTTGGACATACTCTGGGGACCCACCTATGGGTGGGTCAGGAAAGAGGGGTGGTTACACTCATTTCCTTTGTCCAGTTTCGCGCCAGAGCAAGGGTTGAGTGCCCCTGCAACTGGTTTGAACTGAGGTATGCACAGGGACACCAAGTGTGCTCCCAGGACTGTCTGAAAAGCCTTCTCTGAATGCACCCACCCAGCCCCAATACACTAAAGCCTGTCTGGGAGGTGGTTACACTTCCCTGTGACTGGAAACCTATTGTCCAGGCCTCCCCTGCTGGAGTTTCGTCCAGCAGCAGGAGGTCAGACCTGTGTCTGTGGCTGCAGCATCCATTTTGTGATGCTAGGGCTCTTTTAAACTATTAACGGTTAGGTCAGTGTGTTCATGTCTCTCCCTCTATAAGGGTTGCATTCTACCCCCGCCACCAGGACTGGCGGGCTGAGGTGGTAGGATTCCAACATGTTTGACACAAAACACGACACATTTCCATGCTGCCATTCCAAAGTTAGCATTTACAGCAAGGTTATAATGCACTCTGGCTGCATCACAGAACAGCCTTAGAGAATAGATTCCGAAAGCTGCAGAGGGGTCCTGCTCACGCATGGGCACCCTCTCACACAAAACCAAGCAGTCTGCCTTCAGGCTTGATAAGGCTGCCATAGGAGTGACTGATAGGTTTATATGTGTAAGTGATTAAAGATAGATATAGGTAACCTATATCTTAGTAAGGGGTGCCATTTTGGAAGGCTTCCCAGGGGTGGCATAATACATGCTTCAGCCCCTGGTAGGCCTCTGGGGTACCTATGCCCTTAGTACCTAAGGTATCATATACTAGGGACTTACAAGGGTACCCCAGTAACCAATCTGGAGTGTACCTTAAGTACATGCAATAATTTTAGAGAGGAAGCAGCTAGACTGGGGTCCCGAACAGCAGAGCCCAAGCTAGACTAAAGTCGAAAAACAGTGAAACACCAGCAAAAAGTGGGGGTAACCATAAGAAGCAGATCCTACTCTCCTACAATCATCACTATTGGAATGCAGCTTTCTTAGTTGCCATCAACCCCTGACACTCCGCAAGCTTTCTACTGTTTTCTACTCTAAAAGGGTGGTATTGAGAAACATCCTTCACTACGCCCAAAAGTTGTTTCTGGCATTCTCATTAATCCAACTATTACTCTGTCTACTTTCTTTCCCAATCCATGCGCAGCAGTAGAAAGTGCCATTCAGTCACTAGGTAATAAAAGACATGAGTCCTTTTCTCTATCTTGACAATGTAAAAAACTTGGAAAACCAAAGCAACTGTTAATTAAGGCCAAACCAGGCAGGGTCTAGTCACATGCAAATAATCTATTGCTGGCTGGATAGAAGCCTGCATCACTTTCTGCTATTAATTAGTGAACAAACCTCTTCAAGGGAAGCCTTAGGTTCACTCTACCAGAGGGAAAGCAGCTACCATAGATTGGATTAGAAAAAACAATGTGTTTACCCCAGTAATGCTCTCATTAGTAGGAATTGTATCGAACGGCAGATTTCTCACCTGTGAGTTTTCTGCACCTTTAAGCTGCCAGAGTGTCACTAAAATGAGGCACAGATTGCAAGCCCACCCTGCATGGTTTTTCATGGTCTTGTAAGTATGGAGTAACGCAATGCCTTATTCTGCATGAAAGGGACGTTCCATGGGTGTTGCTTTGGGTGTTTCCATGCAACACCCATGGTTTTCGACACAGCCCCAGATTTTTAACATAGCCTAAATCTGGTGCAGCTCCAAAATCAACCCGCTTTCCAATACAGGCGTAACGAGGAGAAATGTCTACATTTTTCCTTGTGTTTTCCTCTTTCCACATGTGCTGCATTCTGCGGCACACATAGAACGAGGAAAACGCCTCCTTTGATTATTGCACAAAAACAATCATGCCAACAACACAGACACCTTTGCACCATGGTGCAAGGGTGCCTAAGTTGGCGCTCTGCTGCAATTTATGCACCAGCGCTGGCAGAAAGAACAGAAATGTGCCATATTTTGTAGCCGTAGCGCAGCGCAGATAGAAGGCTGGCGGCACTGCCCTATGCCAAAATATTGTAAATATGCCCCTGGATCTGGAAACTTTTCAGCAATTTTTCTGAGTGCAACCAGGTGGCACAGATGCTATTCAGCTCCGCAAATTGGCGTGGCTGACGTCAGTTCCTTTTGAGGCTGTCCGCGCCCCCAGATACAGAGCTCTAACAGCAAATTAGCTTCAAACAGTGTGAAGATTTTTAGACTTGGGATCTTTTTAGTGGACAGAGTTCAATTCAGAAAGCGGGGAGGATGGGAGGATTAGTGAGGAATCTGCAGTTAGATAGTCCTACCAGAAAGAGCATTATCAAAGGTACAAACATGTTCTTCTGATACAGACGTTTACCCACAGATTCCTCACTTTTTTATAGCTATCCTAGCAATACCTATTCAGAGATGGGTCTGTGTATAGGCTCTAACCAAAAAGTCCTGTGAGACAGAGCAGATGAAATTTCTCTCTTTGCAAACCTTATCTAAACAGTAGTGCTTCGCGAACTTTTGGAGTGATGCCTATGTAGCCGCCTGACAATGTCCGGGACTAGAACTCTGTGTGCCAATGCATTTGAAGTAGCATTAGCTCTGATAGAGTTTGAAGCCCTACAGGGGGCTGCTTCTTGGTCAACGCGTAACAGTTCTTTACGCAGAGCAGGGTCTGGACTGAAATGGTGCTTTTCTGAATGGCCTTGACCTTTTTTGCTCCCACAAAGAGCTAATAGTCCACCCCGTGGTCTATAGTTCGATCATTGTAGAAACTGTGCTCTTGCGGTGTCCAGGTGAAGGACCGTGCTCTTTTGGGGTTCAGGTGATGGAGTCTCTTGTCCTCTCCAGAGGAGTGAAGTGGAGCATAAAAGGCCACTAAGGTGATGTTTTGACCAACATGGAACGGCGTCACAACTTTTGGAAGAAAGGATGCCCGAGTTTTGTAGAAACAGCTTGTCTGGGAGGAAGGTGGTATGCAGCAAGTTGACACAGAGTTTGGCGCTCACTCAGCTGCCGTGCTGATGTTATGGCAATGAGGGACAGCCGTGCATCAGCCGAAAGGCAGTACACAATAAATAGGTGCAGTCCAAGGTTAAGATCCCACTGCAGCATAACAGAGAGAGGAAGGAAACAGACGTTGGAGTCCTTTTAAAAAATGCATCACAACAAGTAATTTAAACAATAAGGGTTGATCCGGCAATTGTACAAAAGAATAAAGACACCCTTTAACCATGCCCAAAGCAAAGCCTTGCCAGACGAGGCAGACAACAAAACATCAGATAACCTGGTCTGGAGGGGGTTTTTCTTTCCAGTACCAGCCCAAACCACAAATTTATCCCAACAGCCTCTACAGTTTTTGTTGATGAATGTCTAGCTGCTAAGATTGCATTAACTGCCTCCAGAGGGAGATCAAAGGTGTTCAGCTGCCTTCGCTCGATATCCACACATGAAGGTGGAATGTGCTCAGGTTGGGGTGCAGGACCCTACCCTGATACTGCAACAGCAGATCCTCCAAGAGGGGCAGCCTGATTGGAGGACAGATGCTCAAGCCCAGGTGCTCATGATATCAAACTCACTATGCGCAATCCAAAGCCACTAGGATGACTTGGGCACGGTCGGTTCTGTTCAACTTCAGAACTCAAGGCAGGAGAGGTATCGGGAGGCAGGCATATAGGACAGCCCCGAGTTCCACCATAGATGGAATGCCTCTCCTAGAGAGAGGCACCTTGGGAACTTCAGCACGCAGGAGTGCTGACACTGAGCGATCTCAGTGGTGGCTAACAGATCGAGCCAAGGTTCTCCCCATTGACCGAAAAGACCTTGCTCCACCTTTGAGTGTAATTACCACTTGTGATCCACTAGGCGCTGACGGATGAGTTGGTCTGCCTGGTGTTAAGTCCATCAGGTAGGTCACCACAGGAAGATCCCTTGGTGGTCCTGTGAGTTCCAGAAGGGCAAGGCCAACTAGCACAGGGTCCATGACCCCACCCATGTTTTTTTGCCGTAGCACATGGTGGTGGTCTTGACTGTGACCACATGTAGCAGCCTCCCCTGCATAGATGGCAGAAAGGCTTTCAATGGCAAGTGGATGGCCGTCACCTCAAGAAGATTGATATGGACCCGGACTCCGAGGGACACCAGAGGCTTCTGATCTCCAATTGTCCCAGATGGCCATCCCAGACCAGAAGTAACATCAGTCACCACGGTCAGCTCTGGGTGGGGAAGGGAGAGGGTCGGCTGCTGACCTAATCACAGTCCAATAGCCACGCTGCAATCACCTCCGAAATCTGAATGTGGTCGGAGAGGCTCCCTTGATGTTGGCCTCACTGGGACTTCAGATCCCACTGTAGAGCCCGCATATGCTACCTGGCATGATTGACAAAGTAGGATGCAGTAGGCCATCAGTACCAGTAGCCTCAGAGCCAACTTCACTGAAATCCAGGAATGAAGCTGAAAGATCGGGCTCATAGCCTGAAGAACAAGTTACTTACCTTCGGTAACAATATATCTGTAGGAAACATAGGTTAGGTGTAGACTGTAAGAAAGTGGCTCTATATATACTGGACTAAAGTAAGGTACAGTGTGTGTATAGAGTCTCCAGTCTCCAGAGGTATGACAGAGACTAAAGTCAGATAGGACCTTACTCTCTAAAGTGATAGTTTGGTCGAGCAGTAAGGTAGTATCAGAGAACGGTGTAAAACATTTGTTGTAGCCACTCAGTCAGCAAAAGGTTTCACACACTCAAGAACTGAAATCTAGGCCAATTGTTTTATATCAAAAGATATAGTTGTTTTATTTTAGAACCAACGGGTATCAAGGTATTTAGCGCCAAGACGCCCACGGGCATTCATGCGCTCTACAAGTCTGAGAATCAAATCAAATCAAAATATACTTTTCTCAATATAAGTGACTTTAGGTAATTACTTTGCAAGAAGGCAATAGACTTTGTAAGGACAATAGCTACAGTGGTTGCAATAGGCAACACAATTTCAAACACAATGTAACATTGAGCTCAATGGGTTTTTCTACATAAATGCAGTTGATTACTTTATGGATTACTTTTCTAACCACAAGATTGGATCCTGAATTCAGTCCCCGGACATAAGCTGTAAACACTTAGGTAAAAGCGTTTTGGTTACAGTAGTGCTTTTTAAAGAACAGAAATGTATTTTCAAAGTTGACACCTAGAAACTTTTCAGTGAAAACCAAGCAATGTTATCCTATGGGAGGAAATTTAAGTCACAGGTAAAGTACGTTCTTGTTACTTTTGGTATCCAGTACTGGGCTCCTAAGACCAGCACTGGGATCTCTACCTAAGACAGGTAAGTAATTACAGGGCATATTAGCAATAACTGTGTTAAAATTATCGCTGTTTTAGCGGCGGGTAACTACTGCTTAAATGGCGATAATGGTCTTGCTAATATGCGTTATAGAATTCCAATAGAAGTCCAGGTTAGATGTCCTGCACATCTAACCTGGGCTTCTATTGGAATTCTATAACACATATTAGCATGCCCATTATCGCCGTTTTAGCAGCAGTTTCCTTCCGCTAAAACTGCGATAATTTTAACAAGGTTCTTGCTAATATGCCCCTACGTTTTAGTAGTTGGTACGATTTTTAAGGAATATTTGTAGTTTGCAAAAATAGAAGAAAATTCACAGAAAAACAGGCAATGGTTTCCATTGGAAGAAAATTCAGGTTACTGGTAAGTACAGTTATAATTACTTTTGTAGTTCAGTACTGGGCTAAAAGGTACAGTACTGGCTTCTCTCCTGATCACAGGTGAGTAATTCGGAATTCATTATTCTGCTGATTTTAGATGAATATTTTAAAGTTTCAAACCTCCACACTTAGAAGAAATTTCAAGTGAAACCAGTCAACGTTAGCCTATGGAAGAAAGTGAGTTATCAGCTTTTAGGTAATTATTTGACTGGCAGAGTTAAGGTTCTGGGCATAGACTCAGGGGTCCCCCAGGGTCAGGTAGGTACAGTTGGTACACCCTCAGCGGCACAGGGGCAGCCGGGTGCAGAGGTAGTTAGGCCCAATGTTATCCAATGAGAGGCAGGGGGCCTTCGGTTGGTGGCTGCTGGCTAGCAGGCCACGCAGCTGTGGGAGCTGGGCTCCTGGTAACTTGCTCAGGGCAAATGGGGAAGTAGGAGAGGACCCAGGTTGCAATGCCAGAGGCACTCGGGCGGCTGGGTGCAGGGGGCTTTTGAGCCGTCAGGCGCTCAATGTTATTCAATGGAGATCTTGAAAAGGGAACAAAGGCTGCAGGCTCGGGGACGGAGGATCTTCTGGAGAGATCAAAACTTCGAGAGGTAAGTTGGGATCTTGGAGTATAGGTAGGCACCCAGGACTTGGCACAGGGGGCCGTGGGGCGCCGGGTGCAGGGGTGTCTTTGAAGTTGGGAAATCTTACCCCCTGCTGGTTGCGGTTGGAGGGGTCCTTTGTCCTGAGGCTGCAGGCGTCGTCGGGGTCTTCGAAGAGGGTCCTTGGGCACTGGATTCCAGGTCAGAATCACCAGGGGGACGTCTTTAGTGTCTTGATTCACTCCAGCACAGGCCAGGCTTGGCGGGTGCAAAGTGTGCAGGGTTCGCAGTCCCGGGCTGATGCCAGGGCTCGTTACTTGCTTTGAGCAGTACCACGGCTCGCGGGAGACCTAGGTAGTCAGATTCACAAGGCAGTCAGGTCATCCGGGGTTTTTGAGGTTGCTGACCACTGGAGACGCCGGGGTTTAGCAGGAGCAGGTTCGAGGGTCGACAGGCCTGTAAGGCTGGAGTCAAATCAGTTGGTGTCTTCCTCTCTTTAGCAGCTGCACGGCAGGTCTTCTTGTTCCTTGTTCTTCCTTCTTGTTTTGTCATCTGGATCTGAAAAGGGAAGGTTCAGGGGGCCCCCAAATCCTAAATGTAGGGGTGTTACAGGTAGGACAAGGGCAGGGACCAATGGGTCCCTGTCCTGGGGTGAGTACACCCCCTAGCCTGCTCCTCTCCTGTGGGAGGGGGGCAGAAGCCTAGCTGTGATTGGGCTGGGCTCCCCATCCTCAAGATGGCTGTAGCCCAGAGTCGTGTTTCACCTCGCCTCTCCCACCTGAGGGGTGGTGTTGGCATAGACTGGCACACCCCCTTTCCTCACTTAGAGTTTCCCGCCGTTCTTCCCGCTAGAGTGGGGGTCAGTTTCTGAGTACAGCAAGTGGTATGGAGAAGCTCAAAAAGGTGGAATGCCTTTGAAGCTTCCCCTGCCCGTCCTGGGGGAGGAAGCTTGGCACCTCGTCCCAGGATGTGCATTGTTGCAGGCCCAGGAGAGCAGGGGCTCTCCACCCAGGGGTCCAGCAACATGTATGCTGTGTGGCAGCCTAGGTAGTCTCTCAGACAAGACGTGGATTGTAGGTGAGGTTTCAGGGGGCATCTCTAAGATGCCCTCTGTAGTGCATGACATCAATGTTGGTTTAATGTGCTAAGAAGTTTGATATCAAACTTGTCAGTCTTCAGTGTAGCCATTATGGTGCTGTGGAGTTCGTAATGACAACCTCCCAGCACCATATACTCTTAATGGCAGCACTGCACTTACAGTGCCCAGGAATGGCCCTGAGTACTGTAGGGGCACAGGGCTCATGCACCTGTGCCCTCACCACTGGCATAGGGCACCCAGCTAGAGGGGTGGTTGAGGTATGCCAGGGCAGTGGGTTTGTGGGCAAGGCACACAGGGATGTGTGGCATGTTGACTCTGTTTAGTTCTGTACCAGGACACTCAGCCTGCAAAGGCAGTGTGTGTGTGTCAGGGTACAGGGCCCCTAAGGGTGGCACAATAAGTGCTGCAGCCCTTAGGGGTCTTCTCTGGTCACAATGCCCTGGGTACCTAGGGTACCATTTACCAGGGGCTGACATGTGGCCAGAGAGGCCAATTGGGTTTAGGCTTTGGTAGCCCTTAAGAGTGCCTAGAGCAGAGCCCTGCTGGACCAAAGAAAGAAGGAACAAGAGAACCGCAGAAAGAGGGGCAGAAAGGGGATCCACAGCCTTTACTGTGCACCATGCCACAAATGTGTTCCATCTACAGGCATATACCGTCTTAGTGGAGGGACGCCTGGCTGCCAAGATAACATCACAATGCCGCTCAATCTCCATGCAAGAAGGTGGAGGCTGGACAGGTTTGGGTGGATGTCTGCCCCCTGCTGCTGTGACAGATGATCCTCCCGAAGAAGCAGTCTGATCGGAGGATCGATGGCCGTGCGGAGCAGTTCGGTATACTAGACTCTTCGTGCCCAATCTCGAGCCACAAGAATGACTTGGGCCTGGTCGCGCTTGATCTTCTTCAGCACTCTGGGCAAAAGTGGTATAGGCGGAAATGTGTATTGAAGACTACAACTCCAATCGCGACAAAAAGCGTCGCCTATCAAGTGCCGCCTTGGAAATCCCAAAGCGCAGTATTGCTGACATTGCATGTTCTCTTCGGTGGCAAATAGATCTAACCAAGGTTCTCTGCACTGTTGAAAGAGACCTTGCACCACCTCTGAGTGAAGACACCATTTGTGATCCATCATGCACCTGTGGCTGAGTAAGTCCACCCTGGTGTTCAGTGAACCTGCCAGGTGTTGAACCACCAGGGACATGCCCTGATGTTCCAGCCATGTCCAGGGCCTCTTGACATAGGGTCCACAACCCCACCCAGCCGTGTTTGTTGCAGTACCACATGGAGGTGGTGTTGTCCGTGAACACCTGCACTCCTCTTCCCCGGACAGAGGGGAGGAATGCTTTGAGTGCACGATGAATCGCCCGAAGCTCCAGAAGGTTCATGTGGAGCCCAGAGGCCTCTGATCTCAGCCCCCTCCATGTGGCTGCCCCATCCCAGAAGTGATTCATCAGTCACCACTGTGAACTCTGGTTGGGGAAAGGAGAGGGATCTGCCGTCAACCCAATCCTGGTTCGTTAGCCACCACTGCAATTGGTATGCAGTGCCCTCCAAGATCTGGACGCAATCGGACAGGTTCCCTTAATGCTGTGCCCACTGGAACTTCAGGTCCCACTGCAGAGCCCGCATCTGCCATCTGGCATGGTCCACTAGCAGATGGCCATCAGGCCTAGTAGCCAGAGGTGTAGGAGAGTAGGATCTACTTACTATGGTTACCCCCACTTGTTGCTTGAGTTTCACTGTTTTTCAACTTTAGTCTGGCTGGGGCCCTGCTAACCAGGACCCCAGCCTAGCTGCTTCCTCTCTAAAATGATTGCCTGTACTTTAGGTACACTCCAGTTTGGTTACTAGGGTTCCCTTGTGAGTCCCCAGTATATGGTACACTATGTACTAACGGCATAGGTACTCCATGCTATAGCCCCTGGTACCCATGGGTACCAGGGGCTACAGCATGTATTATGCCACCCCTGGGAAGCCTTCCAAAGTGACACCACAGGACTGCTACTGCAGCCTGGGTAAGGTGGTGCATGCACCCCTTACTAAGATATAGGTTACCTATATCTACCTGTAATCACTGACACATATAAACCTATCAGTCACTCCTATGGCAGGCCTTATCAATCCTGAAGGCAGAGTGCTTGGTTTTGTGTGAGGGTGCACATGCATGAGCAGGACCCCTCTGCAGCTTTCGCAGCCTATTCTTAGAGGCTGTTCTGTGATGCAGCCAGACCATATACTGTTAAGTGCATTATAACCTAGCGGTAAATGCTAACTTTGGAATGGCTGCATGGAAACATGTTGTGTTTGGTGTCAAACACAACACTTTGGAATCCTACCCCCCCACCCGGCCAATCCTGGCCGCAGGAGTAAAATTCCACCCTTCTAGAGGGAGAGACATGTACACACTGGTCTGCCCGATAGTAGTTTAAAAGAGCCCTGGCATCACAAAATGGATGCTGCAGACACGCGTCTGACCTCCTGCTGCTGGATGAAACTCCGGCAGGGAAGGCCTGGACAATAGGTTTCCTATCACAGGGAGGTGTAACCACCTCCCAGGCAGGCTTTAGTGTATTGGGGCTGGGTGGGTGCACTTTGAGAGTGCCAGAAAGTCTGCACTGGGGGCACATTTGGTGTCCCTGTGCATAGTCAGTCCAAATCGGTTGCAAGGGCACTCTGCCCCTGCTCTGGCGTGAAATTGGACAAAGGAAGTGGGTGTAGCCACCGCTCTTTCCAAACCCTCCCATCGGTGGGTCCCCAGAGTATGTCCAACCGCTTTTCTTAGTATAAGTAAGGGACCCCTAGCAACAGGACTTTAGATTACACCGGGACGAAACTCTGAAATTGAATCCTGGAACTTTGACGCTCTACTAAAGACTAGAGGACGGAAGAATCTCCCTTGGGGTCAAGGAGTGACTCACCTGCTCAAGCAGGCACCAATGAAGCATTTGCCGGTCTGCATCTCGGAAGCTCCCGCCAGACTCCCAAGTATTTGCAGCCCAGGACAAGAATTTCCAGACATCTAGAAGGCTGACCCGAGTCCCAAGCAAAGCTGAGACCCGCAGCCCTCACAAGTGACATGGATCCAGAACCCCTGGACACCTTGCACATTTGCTAGTGCATTGACATTCCGAGCTTTCCTGAAGTTGTGCTTTGGGTTACTTGTAGCCGAAGCCCCGGGCACCATCTGCACTGAAGATTGTGAGCCTACACTCCACGAGTGTTCTGTGAGCCCGCTTCTTGCATTTCCGCTCGAGGCTCCTTCGCGATCCCTGGTTCGTTGACTGGTGGGTCCCCACGAAGGCCAGTCTGATTTTCCGTGGACTTCCCTGGTTGCTCTAGAAGGGCCCTGACTCCCCTACCAAGTGGTGAGTCCCTCAGACCTTGCTGGTTTGCACCGAAGCCTATCTCTTCTTTCTGTGTGAGTTGCTGTTGCCAAGGTTTCTTGGGTCCAATCCGTAAACCAAAACCGCAGCACTCGACATCCTTTGTAGGACTGCTCAAATCCGGAACCTGGTCGTTGTCGGCGCCTCCTGTTCCTCGTGGCTGAAGAGTCAAGCTTCACCTTCGTCACTTGAAATCACCCGACATCAGTGGGCATCCGCCTATCGTGCTCCTGGTCACTGGCTAGTGACCCAGACTCTGTCCCCTCTGCTTTCAGGTTCCTCCTATCTCCGATCCAGGCTTGGATTACACCGGACACTTTTCACTTGGATGCCAGCAGCACTTTGCAGCCATTGAAAAAGACGATGAAACCCGACACCAAAAGACACCTATGCACCCGGCTTCCCCGAGTGAGGTAACTAGAGAACTCCGGTGCTCCCGTGGGTGTTGGCTCTAGAACCCCCTAGTTCTAAAGGGGTTTGCTCCAAGTCCTCTTTTAAGGGTCCTTTATCTTTAAAATTCCAACCGCGACTTTCCCCATAGAAGTTAACGGTGATTTGCGGCTGTGTTCACACACTGCACTCTTCCCCTGTGGGCCCCTTGTGTCACTACCTTGGGTGGTTCCTGGTGGCCCCAACGGTTTTAAAGGCTTTAGGCCTTGTGTCTATGCAAGTCGTGGTTCTTATATCACTTTATTGATATATGGTTTGGTACGTCCCTAGGGCTCAACGTACATTGTGCTAATTTACTGTGTGCTATTAAGTTTTCCTTATGTACTTTTGCCTCTAGCCTCATAAAGAGACTAGAGGGTTGTGTTTAGAATAAATACATATATTATATATATATATACCTGGTGTGGTCCTCCTTTCATTTGGTCATTCACAAGACTATAGACTGGTAAAACAAACTGCTTTACATTCCTCCAAGACTTGGCCTGAAGGCTGCTCTCCACAGCTACCACTAGGAGAGCTTTCTATAAAGGTTGTCTTTAACCTACCATCAATAAGGGGTCGTTTGGACTGGTGCAAGGTGCCCACTAGAATAGTGGATAGCATATGCCAGGTCAACCTCTCACATGACGGTGATCCTGACTGAAACCTGGGATAGAGGCTGAAAGATCGGAATCATAGCCCGAATATCCCGGACTCGCTGTTCGGGAGGATAGACCCGAAACTGCGTTCTGTCCAGAACCGCTCCGATGAAGAGGAGCTTTTGAGAGGGAGTCAGGTGTGACTTCGGCACGTTGATGGAGATCCCCAGCGAATGCAGATCAGCTGTAGTCTGGAGGTGGGAGACAACAGCCTTGGGCAAGCCTGCCTTCAACAGCCAGTCATCGAGATAGGGGAACACGGGAAGCCCTGGTCTGCGCAGATGAGCTGCGACTTCAGCCATCACTTTCGTGAACACCCAAGATGCGTTGGTAAGGCCAAAGGGGAGCACGGTAAACTGAAAGTCCTCGTGGCCTACCGTGAACCGCAGGTAACGCCGGTGGGCCGGAAGGACGGGGATGTGTAAATAAACGGCCTGCAACTCCAATGTTACCATCCAGTCTCCAGAGTCGAGGGCAGACAGGACCTGAGCTAGCTTCAACATTTTGAACTTCTCCTTCCGGAGGAAGCGGTTGACGTTCCTGAGATCCAAGATAGGACGCAGGCCTTTGTCCTTCTTGGGCACCAAAAAGTAGTGGGAATAGCAACCATGACCAACTTCTGGGACAGGAAGTCGCTCAATGGCTCCCTTGGCAAAGAGTGCAAAACGTCCTGTTGGAGAAGGGCCAGTTGATCTCCGACAAGCAATGGTACTGAGGTGGCATGGATGGAGGATTCCCCTTCGGAATATTTGCAAAACCCACCTCTCTGATGTGATGGTGCGCAAGTGGGGGAGGTTATGGCGAATCCTGCGGCCCACTGGCAATTGGTGGCCCTGAAAGGTTGGACTAGGAGGGTTTGGAGGCTGCTGCAGAGGGGGCTGTGGTGGACTGGCCCGCCCGCTGAGCACCAGAACCACGGAGGTGGACAGCAGATGGTAAGCTTTGCTGCGTCTCTCCCATCGGCAACTGCACAGGCCTCCTTCGGGAACTGGGGCAGCACTTGCGCCACCATATCCTACATGGTGTGGGTGTAATGGCCCAACAGACATGCAGTGTTTCCCTTACCCGGAGCGGGGGGGGGCAGGGTGCATTAGGAAATGCACTTTTGGAAGTAGAGGCTTGGAGTACCAAGCTCTCAGGGGTGGTGAGAGAGGAAAGTGGGGTTGCCCGGGGCCGGTCGGTGGTGTCGGACAATCATCCTGTCCACAGGAGCCCCTGTGTTGAACTTGGATAAGGTGCCCATAAGGATGTCCGTGAGGGCTTCGTTAAACGGTAGCAGGAGCCCCAGAGAGCTCGCTGCCAGTTGAAGCACCTCTGTCAGGAGGTTAGTCCTGACTGCCACCGTAGGTAGCTCAAGGTGGACATGATTGGCCGCCCTACGCAACACCACAGCATAAGACGCTCCCTCCTCCGTAGCCAAGGTAGGAGGAGACAACATGCCACGGTCTGGTGAGGTATCCAGACCACTGGCTTCCCCCTGTTCCTCTCTCTAGTCCAGTTCGTAGCCAAACTGGTCAGTTAAAGGGTCTCCAGACCCCTTCTTAGTCCTCCTCACCCTCCTCTGGCTGTCAATCTGGTCTAAAAGAGTCAGGGTAGAACAAGGGCACAAAAGTACCCATCGGCGTCAGATCCGGCATCGGTTGATGCCGGTCTGACTCTGTCTCTACATTGAGGTGGAGGCCGGGGTCGACTCCGGCTGGGGACACAACCGGCGTCGGCTGCGGACATGGTGTCGGTGGAATCGGCGCCGGGGGAGGTGTAATCAGGTCAACCGGTGCCGATCTGGATCCAGGCCTGGATCAAAGGGAGACCCTGCAGTGCTGGGGCCGGAGCCACCGGCGTTGAAGGTCCAGGGCCCAAGCCGAGTCCATGGGGCCTGAAGGCACGCCGGCTGAGTCGGGCTGCCCAAAGATGGCATGCATTGATTCGTAAAATTGGCGAAGCTGTGCAGGGGTCGCTACGGGTCCAGGGAAGGGAGAGAAACTCTGAGTCGACCTTTTGGGCTCCGCACGCGGAGCCGTGGGAGCGGCACTACCCGCATCCCTCATCACGTCAGCCAACCGACGGGGAGAACGTGAAGACGATGCTTCTTTGACTTCTTCTTGTGCTTCGACTTACCTGAGGAGTGCTAAAACTTGGAAGAAGACTGATGGTGGTGGCTCCAAGACCGGTCCCTCGACTTCCCCTGCGACCGGAACCTCGAACAGCACAGAGCCGACTGCCGGGCCTCGAGAAGCTTTCGGGACTGCTCCCACAAAGACTTCAGATTCATGGTCCGGCAGTCGGAGCAAGACTTGGGATCGTGGTCGCGCTCCAGGCAAAACAGGCACACGTGTCACTGTCACCGACATCAGTCGGCTACAGGAACTGCAAGCCTTGAAACTGGGCATCCATCATGCACCAGGAGTCAATGGACGCAAAAATGGCGGTGACAAAAGTCGAGAAAAAGTCAGTCAAAAAGTGACTAGAGGTACCACTCTCTCCGGATCTGCGCTGGCTGGCGAGGAAAAAGAAAGAAGTGACGACAGCTCGCAAGGGCGGCATCTAAGTAGCTGCCGCGACATCATCCCGGCAACCACGACGCCAACGACGAACGCGGAGCCGACTGACGCCACCTTCCAATGTGCAGAGGTACTGCTGCCGAAATTTTTTTCTGGATCCTGGGGGTAATTCTAAGGAAGGGAATCTATAACTAACTGTTTCTTTCAGATTGTCTTGGACTCTCTGCTCGAGAGAAAGACATGGAAAAGTATCCAGAATGGGTCCAACAAAGGGAAGCATGTGAGGAGGAGTCAGGTGTTACTTGGGCATTTTTATGGAGAACCGCAAAGATGACAGGAGGTTCACTTTAGTCTGGAGTTGGTTTATGATTGCCTAGGGTGAGCCCGTCTTCAACAGCCAGTCAGTAACACCGGGGAAGACTGGTACCCCTGACCTCCAAAGGTGAGCTGCCACCACCGCCATCACTTCCGGAAACACCCAAAGGGTGTGGTTGCGACCAAAGGGGAGCACAGCAAATTGAAAATGTTCCTCTCCCACTACGAACCGCAGTTGGGGCTGATGGGCTAGCAGGATAGGAACATAGCACAGCCACAGAGTCTCCAGGGTCGAGGGCCGAGAGCAGTCACGACCTAGACCAGGGTGAGCATTTTGAATTTCTCCTTCTGGAGGAAGGCTGTGAAAGGGTGCAAGATCTAGAATAGGCCAAGGGGCACCAGAACGTAACAGGAATAACAACCACACCCTACTTCTGGCACATGTACCTACTTGACAGCCCCTTTGTCTGAAAGGGCTTGCATATCCTGACACAAAATGGAGAGATGGTCCTGCGTCGATCGCTGAGGCAGAGAGGCCCAGAGAGCGAGCAGTAGCCCCGCTCTATTTGAAAAGTTCAAAGGCAGAGTCAGCTTTATTTCCAAACAGGCAAGTCCCATCAAAAGGCATGTTCATCAGAAACGACTGGATGTTTCCCAAGAACCCGGTTGATCGTAGCCACGCATGGAGACAAATTGCAAAACTGGTGTCTTTAGCTTGCCCAACGGAGTCAGTGGTATCCACGCCACAACTAATTGTGAACTTGGCAGCAACACAGATATGTTGAAACACCTGCAAATAGACTGGGTGAAGGACTTCCGATACATCAGGGAGGACTTGTGCCACAGAGTCCCAGAGAGCATGACTGTAATTGCATAAACAAGAGGCATTGATCAATGCAGGGCAACACTGCTTGATAAGAGGTGCTTCTCAAAGGTCTCCACTCGGTTTGATAATGGCAGGAACAGTGGGAGGGAAAATGTTGAGGTTGGTCTGACTGAACCACAAGGCTCTCTGTAGAAGGGTGCTGCAACGATAAGGCTGGGTCGGTAGTGCAAGACTTGGCCAAAGCATCTAGGAGGGTCAGTCAGCCGTGGTCTGTGCAGGTAACAGTAGTGGGGCGGCATTGGGAGGATTTCGAGGGACGAAGACGAGAGAAAATGCATTATTTAATTAATTTCCCCTTGGCATTGTCCTTTGAAATCCCCTCCCCCCACGCGGCCCCACCGATGTTACCTGCACGGAGAGAGGATGGTGTCAGTCAGGACCTCATTGAAAGGGAAAGAAGGGCTCAGAAGCAGTCTGATCCCGTGGCAGAACCTGTCAATAAGAAAATAAGTTACCTACCTGTAACTAGTTCTCCAGTATTGGTATCTTTCATAAATTCATATGCTTGAATCATTCCCCGTTGGCGAAGTGGGAGTCCACGGTATTATAACAAAGCAATTATATTAGTAGCATAGGCTAAAATGGCACTAGGCCATGAATTTAATAGCCTAAATAAGTCCTTTTTTTTAAAAGGACCAAACCTACACCAGCCCATGTGGCCGCTTTGTAGATTTGCTGTATTGGAACCCCAGCAAATAATGCAGTGGACGTAGAAACAGCTTTTATTGAGTGAGCCTTGATTCTAGCAGATAATGGCCGTCCTGCAGCGTTATGGCAAAACTGAATGGCTGTTGCTATCCATCTTGCAATGGAAGATTTAGAGACTGTAAGTCCATAATCATATTGCCATAAGCAATGAACAATTGATCAGATTTCTGAAATTGTTTTGTTCTCTGTAAATAGAATTTAATGCACCTCTTAACATCCAAAGTATGTAGAGATTTCTCAGCCATAGTGAATGGATTTGAAAAATAATTCTCAGAACAATAGGCTCATTGAGCTGAAAATCCGAAGGGACTATTGGTATAAATTTAGGGTTAGTCCTTAATATTACTTTGTCCTTTATGAATTGCATGAAAGGTTGTCTAATAGTGAATGCTTGCAATTCGCTAACCTTCTTGGAGAGGTTAGTTCAAGTAACAGAGTTGTCTTCCATGAGAGGAATTTCAGTTGTGTTTTCTGGATAGGTTCGAACAGGCTTTTCATTAACTGACTCAATACAACATTTAAATGCTGGGATGGAGGAGGTTGTTTCACTGGTGGAAAATATTTAAAAAGTCCTTTGAGGAACTGTTTAACTAATCTCTCCGAGCATAGGGACACTGAATCCCCAAATCTCCTAAAACATGAAATTGCTGCCAGGTGTACCTTTATTGATGAGTGTACATGGCCAGTCTTGGCTAAATGAAGAAGATAAGGCAGTATCTGCACCAGTGTCGCAAATAATGGATGCAATTCTATTTCTTGACACCACATACAGAAACGTTTCCACGTAAATTGGTATTATTTATTTGTGGATCCTGCTCACGCTTTAGAAATAATTTCTCTACACTCTTTAGGCATATTCAATTCTCTAAGCTCATTGTCATCAGGATCCAGGCCGACAAGTGAAGAGAAGTCGGGTTGGGATGCAGTCATTGGCCCTTGCGCGCCACGGGCGCGCAAAAGGCAAGCCATTCTGCGCTCGTCCCATGCCTAGGACATGACCCCTGCGGAAATCAAGGCAACCCCTATGATTACAACATATACAAGTAAAGAACTGGTCAGACTCGGGGCAAAAACATGCTGTCCAATTTTGGACTTGCAGGAAGAGACTAAGCAGTGCAAGAACTGCCAGTTGCCATTCAGTATTACAAAAATGTTGCACCCCCTCTAGCAAGAAGGCTATTAAGGTCATCAAGGCAGTGCTAATCAATGCACGCTCATTAGTGAAACACAATACAGAAGTGGACGAACTGATTGAAGCACACAATCTCGACCTAACGTTTATCACAGAGTCATGGGTAGATGGTGCCCCAGACGCGGATATCACTCTAGCTCTAACTGTAGGCTACTCTGTCATCTGAGTTGACAGAACATGGAAGTAGGGGGGGGAGGAGACCTAGCCATTGTCTTTAGAGAAGAGCTGCAAGCAAGGGGCTTGGGATTAGGGAGCACCCATGACTGTGAACTGCTATCTTATCAGATCTCCCTTACTAATAATTACACACTAAAAGGTCTTTTGAACTATAGACCACCAAGACTAAAGACCCCTCTGCTACAGCTACTAAGCCCTTTCCTAGAACCCAGTTTGAAGGGCTCCGATTTCACCATACTAGCGGATTTTAATCAACACCTGGAAAAGAAATCTGACAATAACATTGCTTCAATGGTAGAGGCAATGGCTGGTTTCTCTTTGGACCAGATCGTCAAGCATGATAAGCATGTGACCTGGCACACGCTTGATGGGATCTTTACTTCCAATCCAAACATCGAAATTGAGAAAATAATACCCGTTCCCTGGTCAGACCACAAAGCAATAGCATTCACTGTAAAGGTGGAGCAGGTACAAACAGTTAATACAATTGATCACAGGCTTATCACTTATCAGGACTGGGCCCAGATCGATGTTCCTAGACTACAGGAGCAGTTACCCGGGCCAGATAGCAACTCAGCTGCTGATAAGGTATCCTGCTGGTTCAAATCAGCGGTCAAGATTGTAGCCCCCTTGAAAAGTGTTATCCCCAGGAGGAAAAACCCCTCAGAACCTTGGTTCACTGAAAAGTTGAGGGCGCAAAAGCAGGTGTGTAGAAGGGCAGAGAGAAAATGGAGAGCTAATTATGAGCAACAGAGGAAAGATGAATATGCTAGAACTTTGGCTATCTACAAAAAACAAATTATAAGAGAAAAAAATAATTATTTTACAAGGAAAATGAATGAGGCCAAGAACACCAGTAAGGAGCTCTTCACCATAATAAACCACTAAACCATAATAAACCACTAATAAACAGATAGAATGTAGCTCAGAACTATGTAACACACTTGGACAGTTCTTTGTCGATAAAGTCAGGTCAGTATATGATTCTTTTAAGACCATAAACAACTCTGATGTCCTTTATCTACACCCTATACGAGGCGTGGACACACAAAACCCCAATTCGGGGTTCTGTTTTTCGCCCCCATCAGCGGAACAGATTATCCAGGTGGTGATGACAATTAGGTCTGGGGACTCAACAGACCCCTGCACACCGAGGCTAATGCATATGTTCCAAGAACTGCTTAGCGAACAACTAAATTTGGTATTCACAAAGATAATACAGTCCCAGGTGGGGTCAGTCAGCTCAGCGTTCGTCGTTGGCGTCATGGTTGCCGGGATGATGTCGCTGCAGCTACTTAGACGCCGCCCTTGCGAGCTGTCGTCACTTCTTTCTTTTCCCTCTCCTAAAAAAAAAACTAATTTGGACCCTAATGAACCCAGTAGCTACAGACCAATTTCAAGAATCCCATTCTCAGCCAAAGTGTTGGAAAAATTGTTGAATAAACAGCTGCCAAATCTCCTAGCCTCTGCAAACTTTCTGGACCAATCACAGGGATTCAGGGAGGAACATGGAACTGACACTGCCTTGGTTATGGCAGTAGTGTTGTATTTCTATCTAGGACCCTAATTTGATATTCCCGATTCAAGCCCTTATGTGGTTATAACTAATATTATCCTTATAAAGGCATAAGAATCATATCCATATTTAGTAATAGCCCATGCAGTCCAAACCACGGCAAGGCTACTCCCATCGACTCCTAGAAAGCACAACACTTTCTTTAAACAAACCAAGCCTCCAGCAGCCTGGGAAAACCCCCTGCTTTTGTTTTGATTTGCACAAGAACTCCTGGAGTCCAGAAAGAACTGTTAGTTCTTAGTGACGTCTTATATCCAACCTTATGTCAAACCCGGCACCTTTCGGGTATAAATATACCAACGTTGCTTTAAACAAACACACAGTGGTTGGGAGCAGAGCGACGTTCTACTTGCCCGGGAGCCCAGCTGTTATGAGAGCCGACGGAAACCGCCCCTCCCCTTGACGCACTGAGAGAGACGCTGTCTTTTTCTCCAGCCGAGAAAATCCAGCTCCGGTATTCCCAAGTCACGCTCGCGGGTTGCTGGGAGATCGAGTCCTGAGAAACGAGATACAAGACCTCCTTCATTCTATAACCAAGGTACCGAGCTGATTAAAACCTGAAAAAGAATTCTTGATTCCTATACTTGGCAAAAACCTAACTTAACTTAAAAACTGCAAACTTACTTACTCCTTCCCACGTATTAGGCTTAGGTCAGGTACACCGGGGTAGGCATATTCAGAAGCACTAGTTGAGTTCGTTAGTCAATGTTTTTATGTATGTATATATTTTATCCATTTTAAAGTATCATATGGCTAAGAAACCATATCAATGCTTTTACAGTATTATTTCATAATACTACTTGTACTGTACGCACTTTACTTTATAATAAGTATTGCAATTGTGGCAATTTATTTATTTATTTATTTATTTATTTTTAACACTTATAAAGCGCTACTTATACCCTTGGGCGTCAAGGCGCTAAAACCATTATTGAAGAAAGTGAGGAATGAGGGAATAAACAGATTTGACGGTTGAGAATGGGTTACTGAGAGAAAAGCCAGGTTTTCAGGAGTTTGCGGAACTGGAACAGCGTAGCACTTCGTCTGATGTTAAGAGGCAAGGTGTTCCAGAGTCTGGGGGCCGCCACCAAAAAGCGACGGTCTCCCCAGGACACTGTTTTGGTACGTGGGACAAGCAGTTGGTTAAGGGTGGCTGAACGTAAAGCTCTTGTAGGTTTGTAGAGTTGAAGTTTGTCTCTTAGAAAATGTGGTCCTTGATTATTGACTGATTTGAAGACTATACAGAGGGCTTTGAAGTGGATTCTTTTTTGTACAGTCAGCCAATGGAGGTCTTTTATGTTTTTGGCAATGGGTTCGAACTTTGTTTTGCCGGTAATGAGACGGGCTGCTGCATTTTGTATAGTTTGAAGTTTTGTAGTAACTCGGGTTTGCGCATTGAGAAATAAACCATTACAATAATCCAAGGATGAGAGGACAAGAGCAGAAACCAGTGTCTTAATCGCAGATTCGGGAAGAAAAGGACGTATTTTGCGAATCATTTTTAATTTTAGGTGCGCTGTGGATACTGTCTTGTTGGCGTGATCCATGAAGTTCAGTCCATCATCGAAGATAACCCCCAGATTCCTGACCTTCGAAGACGGTGTGGGAGGAGTACCGAAGGTCTCTGGCCACCAACTGGTGGACCAGGCTGGGGATAATGGACCGAAAATGAGTACCTCAGTTTTTTCTGAGTTTAGCTTTAAGCAGTTTGTCGCCATCCAATCTCCTATATCTAGGAGCCCTTTCTTGAATTTTTCAGCTACTTGCTCTCGGTCACCTTTGATCGCCAACACTAGTTGGGTGTCGTCGGCGTACGAGGTAAGGCTCATCCCATGTGCTTTGATGGTCTTAGCTAGGTCCGACACATAGATGTTAAAGAGTGTCGGACTAAGGGATGAGCCTTGAGGAACTCCACAGGGGGCGGAGAGTTGTGCTGATTGAAAGGGTCCTAGGATGACCGCCTGCGTTCTATTGGCGAGGAAAGAGGCTATTAGGTTTTTGGCCGTATGACAGATGCCAAATCCTTGGACACGGTCGACCAAGATGTTGTGGTCGACCGTGTCGAAAGCCGCTGATAGGTCTAGCAGAACCAGTATGGCAGTGCCACCTTGGTCCCTAATAACCCTGATATCATCAGCGGCTTTGATCAGGGCTGTCTCGGTCCTGTGATATTTTCGGAACCCAAACTGCGTGTTGTCAAGGAGCTGGTGTACTTCAATAAACTCAGAAATCTGGGTGTTCATGATCTTTTCGATTGTCTTTGCAATGAAAGGTAGACTGGCAATTGGTCGGTAGTTTTTTAGCTCATTTTTGTCGAGCGAGGGTTTTTTTAACAGAGGCTTTAGCAGAGTGTTTTTGAGCGGATTAGGGTAGTGGCCTGACCGCAATATCAAATTGCAGACCTGTGTGAGTGCCGGTATGATAACGTCTAAGACTGGTCTGAGGACAGATAGAGGGCAGGGGTCTAGGGGTGAGCCTGATTTGATGGTCAGAAGTGTGTTTTTTATTTGATCCTGGGTGACTGGTTGAAAGCACGGGAAGGCATTAGCTGAGGGGGAGGTGACGGATGATATGGAAGCCGGAAGTGATTTGGAGGAAAATGCTTGATAAATGTCATCTACTTTAGTGTAGAAAAAAGATGCAAGAGAGTCACACAGAGATTGTGACGGGGGGGGCGTGAGATCCGGGGAATTACCAGATAAAGCTTTGGTAATGGAGAATAGTTGTTTACTGGAGTTCCTGGCCTGCTCGATTTGGTCAGTGTAATATTCTCTTTTAGCTTGTGCAATCATATTTTTATATAGGGCTACGGCTTCCCTATAGGCAGACTTACTACCGGCATCATAGTCTTTTCTCCAGGTTCTCTCCTTGCTGCGGTTTATCTGTTTTTGTGTCCTAAGTTTATCGTTATACCAAGGAGCGGTGGGTTTAGCTCTGTTACTGGAGTGTTCCTTGGAAGGGGCTGATTGGTGAGATGCCTGGCCAATCCAGTCATATAATTGCTGGAGAGCTAAATTGGGGTCTGCAGCGAACTCTGGGCAGGTTTGTATGAGTGTGAGCTTCAGGTTTTCTAGATTTATATTTTTCCAGTCTTTAAACGGTAATTTGGGTACCGATTGGGGATTGTTGTTACAGTCATTGCTAGTGGCAATATTAGCAAAGATTGCAAAGTGATCTGTCCACTGCATGGGCAAAATATTAGTGATTTGGAGTCCTTCTAAATTGGAAAAAATGGGATCCAAAATTTGGCCTGCTTGGTGAGTGGAGGACATAACAAGCTGTTTTAGCCCTAAGTTGCCTAAGTCAGTGGTGAGGGCAACGGAGTCGGCAAGGTGATCAAGATCTAAATGAAAATTCAGGTCACCGAGAACCGTAAAACTGCTTTCTGTGGCTACAGATTCCATTATGGTATTTATGTTGGACAGAAAAGCAGTTTTTGATCCCGGGGGCCGATATATTAATATACCCTTAAAATTGAATGAAGGGGAGATGTTGATAGAAAATTGCATGGCCTCACAGGCGGTGGAAGGAATGAAGGTTGTTCTAACAGGGTATACATCTCTGGCGATTATGGCCAGCCCACCCCCTTTGTTTGGGCCTGTCCTGACAGTAAGCCTTAAATCCCGGTGGCACGGCGATGACCAGATCTTGCTGTGAGGAGTCATCTGTCCAAGTTTCAGTAATGAACAAAATATCAAGAGCATAGTCAGTAATAAGATCGAATATTTCCTGCCTGTGCTTACCAAGAGAGCGTGCATTTATAAGGGCTATGGAAGTAGTAGCACCTGCATCATGGTTAATTGGAGTGCCGATGGTTTGATGGGGAGGAAGAAGAGGGATAGGGTAGAGGCAGTGAGGACAAGCGGTGGCCATGTCTTTATGGATTTCTGAGGGGTTAATTTTTAGACATTTGGACGTGTCGAGTGGACATAAGGCAAGTAAGTTGTGGCTGGAGTAAGTTATAGCACTTCCTGATGAATTTTTGGCAGGATTTATGGCCCTGGGCCCGGCGCGGACGGGCGCAGACGGGCTTGCCTCTGGCGCGCCTCCGGCGCGCCCGCCCGCTGCGCGGACGGGAAGTACCTTTGATTTTATGCATGAAAGGGGCGGGAAGGGGAGGAGCGTTCGATAGACTGGAGCGCAGCCCTTCCCTGCTCAAGATGGCAGGTGAGTCACGAGTAGTCACGTGACCGCGACCGAAAGGGCAGCGCTGATGTAAATGAGCTGCAGTCGCGCAAAGCAGCGCGCGATGATTTCCAGAAGGTAATCACAGGATTTAGCCACCAATAATGTATTTAAAAATACATCTACAAGGTTATAGCCCAATGAACGGACAGTAACCACAATTAGTGCAAAGTACGATATTTAAAAACTACAACAGGGATAGAGAAGAGGTCCCCCGGCTTCCGCCTCAGGGGAGAGCAAAGTTAAAAATAAAGGTTTTGCCGAGGTTAAGGAAAGACGCCCCTTAAATACACACAGGGGGCGGGAGCGCTCGATAGACTGGAGCGCAGCCCTTCCCTGCTCAAGATGGCGGGTGAGTCACGAGTAGTCACGTGACCGCGACCGAAAGGGCAGCGCTGATGTAAATGAGCTGCAGTCGCGCAAAGCAGCGCGCGATGATTTCCAGAAGGTAATCACAGGATTTAGCCACCAATAATGTATTTAAAAATACATCTACAAGGTTATAGCCCTATGAACGGACAGTAACCACAATTAGTGCAAAGTACGATATTTATCTCTTGCATGAGAAAGAAGACTGCTCAATAAAATGACACCTTTTTATTGAAAACGCCTGTCTCTCTATTTCTCTGCACTCTGGTGGAACTAAGCATGCACGATTGACTGAGTGAAATAGCTGTCTATTGTTTTCACACGACTCTAGAGATGCACTCTTTATTCTGGGGGAGCAAAGTTGTCATGTTTAGCCGGTTGTCAGAAACTAATCCCTTCTTGTCTAAATCAGGACGGTTAACTCTTTCCTGAACATTTGAGAAAGTTTCTAGTGACCTCTGAGCTAGCTGGCAAAACTAATTAGGTCTAACATACAGCCTGATTCATCAATCTCCCGTTTTGCGAGGCCCTAATAGCGAATCATAGCGAATCGCTATTAAGGACTCGCAAAACGGGATTCATGTAGGATTAGCAAAATTTTTTGCGATTCCTACTGATTCCTTATTTGCGATTAGCAAATTGCTAATCGCAAATAAGGAAAAACTCCCCATTCATTCCTATGGGCCAAAAGGCCCATAGGAATGAATGGGGAGTATTCCTTATTTGCGATTAGCAATTTGCTAATCGCAAATAAGATTGCGATTTGAAGGGTGCCAGGGGTGTCCAAAGGACACCCTGTAGCACCCCTCAAATGACATTTGACACAGGTGTTGCACACACACATGTCCAAAGGACATGTGTGTGTGTGTAACATGCAACTCAGAAAAATGCATTTAAATGCATTTTTCTGAGTTTTCGCAATTTACCGCGAGGTTTGACCTCGCCGTAAATTGCGGCCAGAAATTGCGAATTCGCAAAAGAAATGTGGATGATGAATTACATTTAAGGAATCTCAAATAGAGATTCCTTAAATGTAATTCCTCGCAAAATTGCGAGATCGCAATCAGCGATTTTTGCATTTGGGATGATGAATCCCAAATGCAAAAATCGCACTCGCAAAGGGCCAGATTCCCAGAATCTGGCCCTTTGCGAGCCGATTTGGCCTTGATGAATAAGGTTGATAGTCAGTAGAGACCTAGATGACCTCAGTCCTACGTCTACACTGCTGTTTATGTTATTCCAATGCGCAGAGCCTATTGGGAATATAGGAACTACACTACAGTAGAGGAACTCAGGAGTATACTGGACGCAGGTGGGAAGGCCGCCCTGATTCTTTTGTATTTATCGGCGGCCTTTGACACTGTGAACCATGGGATACTCCTTGACCGGCTAGCAGAACTGGGGGTTCAAGACGATGCACTCAAGCGGCTATACTCATATTTGACTGACAGAACTTTTTCAGTTACATCAGGCGACTCCACATCCAAACCCTTCAGCTCACTGCTTGGAGTGCCTCTGGGGTCCTCCCTGAGTCCTACTCTTTTTAATATTAATGTCACTCCATTGGCATCAAAAATAAGAAAGTGTGGATTCCTGCCAGTTTCATACGCAGATGACACCCAAATAGTGGTGTCAGTTTCCAACAATATGGAGGAAACAGCCGACCGATTCAATGACTGCATGAGGCAGAGTAATAAATGGATGCAGCTCAACTGCCTAAAATTAAACAGCGATAAAACCGAAGTTATGCTGCTGGGGTCAGATACGAACTTTTGGTCTCCTAAATGGTGGCAAGACAGCTTGGGCGAGTGCCCAACCCCAGAGGACAAAGTCAGAAATCTGGGAGTTATATTTGATAATAAGTTGACATTCAATACCCAGATAAATAAATTGTCCTCCACTGTATGGTACATTCTAAAAATTATAAGAAGATTACACCCTTTTATCCCCTAAGATTCATGTAAAACACTCTAGTTACGGCATTGGCCTTGTCCAGATTGGATCACGGCAACGCCTTGTACGCTGGGATACAAATCCAACATCTAACTAAACTCCAGCGTCTACAGAACGCAGCAACAAGGCTGGTGCTGGATATTTCCAGATCGGAGCCAGTCGCCCACAGACTGGGAGCCCTTCACTGGCTACCGAAGGAGAAGAGGATAATGTTTAAAACAGTCTGCTAGCCTACAAGGTCCTTCATGGCCCAGGACAACACTTTTTAAAAACACATTTGAAACGGTATGAGCCAGTCAGGAGCCTGGGATCTGGTCATGCAAAACTTTCACAGGTACCTAAATTCAAGCAGGTCAGGTGGGGGGGGGGGGGGGGGAGCTACTTATTGCAGACAGCCAAGACCTGGAACCTTCTCCCAATTATGATAAAAAAAACACCCCCTCAATTTTGTCTTTCAGAAAAATCAAATCTAAGCTTTGGAGTCGCTACCAGATGAATGTGATGTAGCTCTGAGAGGAGAAGTTCTGTGAACCAGAATTGCCTCTGCCATTTTGGAGCAATGAGGATTAATCTGCATGGTTCTTTCATCATTTTGTTTAGAACCTTTGGTTTCAGAGGAATTGGGGGAAAACGTAAGCAAATATTTTCAGCCATCTGATCAAAAAGGCATTTCTCCACGACCTTTTAGTCTATGGGGATGCCAGCTTGCGTAATATTGACATTTCTTGTTTGTCTGTGTTGCAAAAAGATCGAGTTTCGGAGCGCCCCACCGAAAGAGGTCCTGTCCTGTAGAACCGTAAAATCGAGCTCCCACTCATAGCAATCTGTTGCCAATCTGCTCAATGTGTCCGCTAGCACATTGGACACTCCTGGTACGTGTTCTGCTTTCAGTATTACCTTGTGTTGTAAGGCCCAATTCAAATTGTTTGTGCCTGGTGAGAAAGAACAACAGATCTTGTCCCTACCCGTTTGTTTAAGTCGTGCATGCTGGTGGTATTGTCCGTACCGATTAGAACTGACGAGCCAGCAATCCTGGGAAGGAATTAACACAACGCCAGAACTATGGTCTTCAATTTTAGGAGATTGATGTGCAATGTTTTCTAGACAATCGTCCATTTCCCATTGACTGATAGCTCCTGAAGATGGGCGCCCCAACCCTCCAGGGATGCATCTGTGGTAATGACAAGATCTGTTGCATGAGAAACATTGGTTGCTACCATCCACCATTGCATAGCTTTTCTCATTGTTGAGGTTATCTGAATCAAATTGTCGATTTAACTCGGAACCTGCAGCCATTGTTTGTCTAGCTTCTCTTGTAGGGGATGCATATGAAGTCTGCAGTTTGGAATTGGAGGTATGCAGGAGGAGCACATTCCTAGGAATGACTTGTACAGTCGGACAGAAGTGGACTTTCTTTTGCAGAGCTTTTTTGCCAGTTATTTGATTTTTATACTGCTGTTCTGGAGAGACAAAGGTCTTGTTTGACTGGGTGTTTCAGACTGCTACCAGAAACCTTAATGATGTTGTCAGTTAGAGAGTTGATTACTGTAATTTTTGGTTTGAGACCCAAATGTTTGAATAACGAAAGGTATTGTCCAGTATCCATTTTGGCTTGACGGAATGACGGAGCTTTTATCAGCCAATCGTCTAAGTATGGAAAAACCTGAACTCCGTTTAGCCTCAGACGTGGTGCCCCTGGGGCCATGCACTTGGTGAATAGTCTTGGAGCTCAATGTAGTCCAAAGGTGAGCACTTTGAATAGAAAATGTGTGCCGGCTACCTGAAAACGCAGAAACCCCTAATGACTGCGATGAATTGGGACATGAAAGTATGCGTCTTGAAGGTCCAAAGCTGTCCTCTAGTCCCCATGCTTGATAAGGTTTAAGATATCCTGCAGGGTGACCATTCAAAATTTTTCAGGCATTTGTTTAATTTTCGAAGATCTAACACTGGGCACCAGTCTCTTGACTTTTTCCTGATCTGGAAGACTCGGGAATAGAAGACTGTACCCCGTTAAAGCTTTGGAACCTTCTCTATTGCCCCTTTTTGCAACATCATAGCAACTTCCTTCAATAGTTGTTTCAGATGGGGAGTAAACTATTTTTTGGAGGCGCATTTGGGAGTTTGGTGGCAAATTCCAAGGTATGCCCTTGATGTATGATGTTGAGGACCCACTTGTCTGTTATACTGGACCACTGGTGGGTGTAATGAGAAATGCGTCCTCCTAATTGTGTAAATTTGGGGCAGGTAGCTGGCAGTAAAGAAAGTTCATTGCTTTCTGTTGACATCTCGCCTCCTGGTGGGCTGTTTTCCTCTGGATGGTTGTTTGTAAGCCGCTGCTAACTGCCTGTACTGTTGCCAATATTGTTGCCTATATTGATCTTGAAACGATTGGTAAAGCTGCCAATAGTTCTGGAATCCTCCTCTGAAGGAGAAAGTACTTTTTCCTCTAGCTCCTCAAAAGGGTTGCTTTCGAAATTGCAATGTTCCTAAGGCCTTTGCGGTATCAGTATCCGCCTTAATGGATTGTATCGCTTAATTGATATGTTTTCCGAATAACGCTTCTCCGTCATACAGCATGTCCAGGATTTTTGTCTGGACTTCTGTCTAAAGTTGTCACTTTCCACCAGCCCTGCCTGCGGACTAGGACTACTTCAGCAAGCTGACGGAATCCCATAGAAGCTAGGTTGACAGCACAGTCTTATTATCTCCGAAGCTCTCTCTCCCTCAAGGAGAATCTTTCTGGCATCGGGCTTAACATCCTCTGGTAGAAGATTGATAAACTGTGACATATCCGACCACATTTGCCGGTCTAATCTTTCTAACATTGCCAGAGAATTTGCTGATCTGTCAATGCAGCCATACTGGAGAAACATTTGCCAGTCGTATCCAACCAATACCCTTCCCTATCTGGTGGTGTTGTGATAGGGGTAGCAGGGTTATTGGAGCGTCTCTGAGCTGCTTGGCCGATGAGGCATGCAGGGGTGTCATCCTGTGCCTTGGACTTCTTTACCTGGGCATAACAGCTGTGACTGTGGCCAGACCCTTCATTATATGCACCACTTCTTGCCCCAAAAAATCTACAATAGGGATGGCCCTTATTGATTTTTTGAATCGGTTCCTTAAAATCATATAGAAAGCAGTCGGTCTGCTTGTTTGGGGAGGCAATTAGAAGCGTTTCGCCACACTTTCAATTATATTATGGAAACCTCCAATATCATTCGGAGGAGAATCCACCGGAGGAGAACTCGTTGGAGATGGTGTAGGTATTAAATAATCATCCCACTCATTGATAAGGGAAGCACAATTATACACAAAAAACTTAGGGGTCTAAGGGCTAAACCAGAAAAGTGTTTGCTAATGTAAATCCTATGTCTAATTAGTACTATAGGAATACAAAGTATACCAGACCAAATCGCCAATAAATGAAACACCTGTAATCGTGAGTCACCCCAGTTGTTTTGGATTCCCATCAAAGTCTTACAAGATCAATATTATCATTTGGTAATCCTTGGCGGGTATTGTGTCTCCTGACCATTGAGATCACATGCATACCCTCTCGGATGGTTCGGGGTAGCGACCACAATCACACAGGTATCACAAATGATGTTGATTCAGTGGGAAAAGTGCAGTGCAAAAAGGAAAAAGTGGTGATTTAAAATAGGATAGGGAACTAACAGAAAAAGTTTTAATAGGCGTTGGCCCCTTCCTGATTAAAAACAAGAACAGACTGGCAAAATCATCGCATTGATAACAAATATCTGCGAGGAGACCAACATGTTTCAGCCTCAGAGGGAGATACCTCAGGCTTTCTTCAGGGTCTCTGTTCTAAGGTGTGCTACCGCCTGTATATGTGTATAAAGGAGTGTGAAAAATTATACAAAAAAACACACAAGTGAAAAGAGCCAGAAAAGGATATAGTGTTCCTTCTTCTGTGCGAACTCCTCTTCGGAAGCAGGTACTTGGTTACTGTAATCGGGGGACAAACATACAAGTGAAACACTTCCAGCAACTCTGGTCTGGATATTACAGTGCAAGAAGTCAAGAACTGTGTCATCCTACGATACTCACCCAGTGCTTCCGGGGAGTGGACCTCACCTCTTCCTGGACCTGGCTCAGGATATGTGAGACCCCGCTCTACGGGAACAGGCTCTTTTCACTTGTGTTTTTTTGTATAATTTTTCACACTCCTTTATACACATATACAGGCAGTAGCACACCTTAGAACAGAGACCCTGAAGAAAGCCTGAGGTATCTCCCTCTGAGGCTGAAACATGTTGGTCTCCTCGCAGATATTTGTTATCAATGCGATGATTTTGCCAGTCTGTTCTTGTTTTTAATCAGGAAGGGGTCAACGCCTATTAAAACTTTTTCTGTTAGTTCCCTATCCTATTTTAAATCACCACTTTTTCCTTTTTGCACTGCACTTTTCCCACTGAATCAACATCATTTGTGATACCTGTGTGATTGTGGTCGCTACCCCGAACCATCCGAGAGGGTATGCATGTGATCTCAATGGTCAGGAGACACAATACCCGCCAAGGATTACCAAATGATAATATTGATCTTGTAAGACTTTGATGGGAATCCAAAACAACTGGGGTGACTCACGATTACAGGTGTTTCATTTATTGGCGATTTGGTCTGGTATACTTTGTATTCCTATAGTACTAATTAGACATAGGATTTACATTAGCAAACACTTTTCTGGTTTAGCCCTTAGACCCCTAAGTTTTTTGTGTATAATTCAGTCCTTTGGGGGACAATCCTTAGGCATTGGTCTTTAAACGTCCCTCTAGCCCTCCCCTACTGTTTAGTTTGTTATGATCTTGAGCAGCGTGCAGCTGCGGGCTATATAAAGTGCTCACATTATTGAGAGCAACTCTATTCTATAACCTAAGAATAGCACTAATCTGTCATACACCTGCGCTTTCCTACACGGTGCTTTTCCAGCTCCGACCCACGTATTCACCATCCAAGAACGCCATGGTCTAGCTTATGATGATGCCATGTACAACTCAATACTCGAGAACATGCCAAGTATTCTAGACACAATTCCCACACCCACAGTCAATAAGACTGATGACTGGACATAAGTCCTAGCCATGAAGAAATCACACTCCCGTACAGAGACCCACGGGATTATCATGGCGGAGTATATGAGAGCAAGCTGTGCACCACCAGGGCTGATAGTAACCAACGCCCCCCGCCTTTTCCTCAATGACAAGAAATTTCTTGGTGACTGGTCCTTGATTGCCTGGCGCTGCACCCGTGATTGGCTTATTCTTATAATCAGTACAGCCAAACGGGTAGCAGACGCCATATTGGTAGAGATACAGGTCCTCGAAGGGCAAATAAAAGCTTCAGTCACTTCCAACTTCAAGAAAAATAAAGACGAGTCTGATAAACTCAATAAAGAATTTGCTGAGTCCATATTACAAACCAAACTTGAGAAATTCAAAAAAGACTTAGCAAAATTCAAATTAGAAACGGTGTACCCTTACACCAGCGACAACTACAAAGCTCCTGACTTCACCAAAAATGGGAGGAGATACGGATCCAATTACTCTGGATCCAGTTCAGACACTGGTAGCGACTCAGACACCACTAATCAGCCACCTAATGCTGGCCCTAATCGGGGTAGAGGGGGCGGAAGATACCAAAACCACAGGGGACAATATAACATGCCGAACCAGTCATGGTGGCCACCGGGACCTTGGGGCTTTCCGGGCACCTTCCAACCACCCATGGCCCCTTTTCAAGGTTTCCCCAATTTCAATAACCAGCCTTTTTTAGCGCGTGGCCCCAGACGGTCACGGGGCAAAAGAAGACCGGCACAGGGACAACCTCAGGTCCAATGGGAGGACACAGCAGGTCCACATGCAGGTACCAGGAGCCACACAAGGAGGGGCGCCCAAGAATAACCAACACCCCAAGTGAGAGTCTGGTAGTTAATCTTAGCCAACGCACACTCACAGACTTGGAAGAAGCAGTCCTCAATAAAGGGCTAGGATTTGTACCACAGACGAGGGAGACCCGTTTCTACTCCAAATCGAGCTAGCTCAGTTTTTTCGGAAACTTAGGCTACACTACTTTTTCAAACAGAAAAACAGTGACGAAACTCGTCTTGAACACGACAACAACACAGGTCTCAGGAATAAGTCCACCTTTCTTCCTCCCACTCATGCAATACCCCCCCAGCTACTTGCCTTTGAGTTGGCGGTGAAAAATGATATTGACCAAATTCAATACTCGACTCGTTCAGGTTACAACAACTTATCAACAGCTGAGAGAAAAGCACTGAACACACTATGCCAAGATGACACCATAGTCGTGAAGCCCGCCGATAAAGGGGGTTCCATTGTGATCCAAGATGTAGAAACATACAGAATGGAATGCTCCCGTCAACTTAGCATTCGCACAGCCTATCTGCCACTGACCAGCGACCCCACTCCGGGGCTGATGCATCAAATCAAGATTCTAGTGGAGGAAGCATTAGCTGAGGGTTGGGTTACTACCTTAGAAGCACAGTTCTTACAGGCCAAAAATCCCACGATGCCGTACTTCTATACCCTGCCCAAAGTACACAAACCGCAAAGACCTCCTCCCGGCAGACCGATCATTTCAGGGCAGGGGTCTCTACTAGAGCCCTTATCAGCATTTGCTGATCATTTCCTCAAACCCCTAGTGCACACCATGCCCACATATCTTAAGGACACCACTGATGTCCTGAGGGTAATTCCTGACATTGATTTTTGCCAAGAGACAGACTACCTTGTCTCGCTGGATATTGAGTCACTATACACCTCTATCCCCCAGGATGCTACCCTAGATACTATCCGGACCATCCTAGAGGAATCTGAGCTTGACTCCATTACCCCTGTACCCTTCATCATGGCTCTTGCTACTATAGCAATGAAAGAAAACTTTTTCATGTATGAAGAACAAATTTACCACCAAATCTCAGGGACCAGCATGGGAAGTATTTTTGCCCCGTCCCTGGCGAACCTGTATGTTCACAAATTTGAACAAACCACTGTACTACATGTGAGCAACCCACATTTCGCGTCTATTATCTGGTGGAAGAGATATATAGACGATGTCTTGGTAGTGTGGAGAGGGTCTAAGGAATCTGTACTACAATTCCATGAATGGCTTAATAACCAAAATGATTACCTCCGGTTCACTATTGAAATAAGCAAAGAACGAGTAGCCTTTCTGGACCTCTCGATTTATTGCACAGCGACCGGCCTACAAAGCGAACTCTACCGCAAACCAATGGCACGGAACTCACTCCTACTGTATGAGAGTCAGCATCCCAAGTCCCTTAGGGACAATCTCCCATTTGGGCAGTTCCTACGAGTCCGAAGGAACTGTTCCACTCCAGAAAGCTTCGAACGGCATGCCTGCGAGCTATCCAAACAACTCTTATCCAGACATTACCCCAAAAGACTGGTGAATCGCTCATGTAAAAGAGCAGCCAATAACCACCGGGCTGCTCTACTTGAACCTAAACCTGCCAAACCACCGACTGAACGACTCACTCTTGTGAGCACATATAACACAAAGTCCAACAAGATTCAGAAAGTGATCAAGAAACATTGGCGCATTCTAAACAGCGGGAAAGACAAACTCGAACTCCCACTGTTTGCGTTCAAACGCTCAAAAAACTTGAGGGATCGCCTGGTACACACCCGTCCCAAAGCCACTGCTAAGAGAGAAGTGGGAACCCTCTGGGACCTGCCGCCTGTAACAGGTCACCACCCCTGTGGTAATTGCTCTGTTTGCCCACTCACATCTAAGATTACGAGTGTGGATATCGGGACAGATCGACCTTGGGAGCTGAGACAATTCTCTAATTGCAACAGCAACAACCTGATTTATCTCCTCACGTGTATCTGTAACGAACGGTATGTTGGCATGACCACTAGAAAAGTTAGAGTGAGAATGCAGGAACATAAAAGCACTTTCCGTTGCAAAAAGGACATCTCTAAACTTACTAAACACTTCATTGAGCACAATCATAGTGAAATTGACTTCAAATGGCATGTTCTTGAAAAACCACACATTCCTGCTCATGTGAGCGATGTGTCGAATTTCCTGTTTCGCAAAGAACAGAGATGGGTGTACAAATTAGGTACTGATCAACACGGACTGAATGACGACATCCCGTGGTTCAGTCTTTCCTAAACTCCCCGTCAGGCAATCTTGACCAGCCACTGAAAAATCACGGGGTCCTTTGCAAACCACTGGAACTACCCGAGTATTGAGTATGACATCATCGAGTAGTTCGAGCCTCAGTATGAGGTTACGTCGTTGTAGCTCCTGCTGATTGGTTGTGAACTTCTTTCCAAACCATTCAAGTAAGAATGACGTATACTGGTCTGAGCCTCCCCCTGACTCAGTCACAGCTCGAGACAACGACGGACAGGTAAGACGATAGCTCCGCTAACACTTCTGGCGGGTTACGTCTGACACTGATCTGAATGAGACACCTATAGTCATGTCAGCGTAATAATTCCGGAAACATTGACTTATGTTGGGTGGGTGCGACGAGGGGCACTGACACGGGAGCGCGTTTTTGGTGTATGACAGTATACTCTACGTTCAGAACATGTTTGACTTCATGCAGTATGTACGAGAGTAGATCTATCCCTGATCCCTCTGTTACCATAACCATGAGGTCGTTTTCTGTTCCCGTAGAGCGGGGTCTCACATATCCTTAGCCAGGTCCAGGAAGAGGTGAGGTCCACTCCCCGGAAGCACTGGGTGAGTATCGTAGGATGACACAGTTCTTGACTTCTTGCACTGTAATATCCAGACCAGTGTTTCACTTGTATGTTTGTCCCCCGATTACAGTAACCAAGTACCTGCTTCCGAAGAGGAGTTCGCACAGAAGAAGGAACACTATATCCTTTTCTGGCTCTTTTCACTTGTGTGTTTTTTTGTATAATTTTTCACACTCCTTTATACACATATACAGGCAGTAGCACACCTTAGAACAGAGACCCTGAAGAAAGCCTGAGGTATCTCCCTCTGAGGCTGAAACATGTTGGTCTCCTCGCAGATATTTGTTATCAATGCGATGATTTTGCCAGTCTGTTCTTGTTTTTAATCAGGAAGGGGCCAACGCCTATTAAAAACATTTCTGTTAGTTCCCTATCCTATTTTAAATCACCACTTTTTCCTTTTTGCACTGCACTTTTCCCACTGAATCAACATCATTTGTGATACCTGTGTGATTGTGGTCGCTACCCCGAACCATCCGAGAGGGTATGCATGTGATCTCAATGGTCAGGAGACACAATACCCGCCAAGGATTACCAAATGATAATATTGATCTTGTAAGACTTTGATGGGAATCCAAAACAACTGGGGTGACTCACGATTACAGGTGTTTCATTTATTGGCGATTTGGTCTGGTATACTTTGTATTCCTATAGTACTAATTAGACATAGGATTTACATTAGCAAACACTTTTCTGGTTTAGCCCTTAGACCCCTAAGTTTTTTGTGTATAATTCAGTCCTTTGGGGGACAATACTTAGGCATTGGTCTTTAAACGTCCCTCTAGCCCTCCCCTACTGTTTAGTTTGTTATGAAGGGAAGCACAATCCCTTATCTCTCCCTCTTCTTCTTGATCTCCATCGGACACATTATGGTCTTGCGCTAAGGTTCCGCCAGAGGTTATGTTGATAGAGGGGTTCCAAGACTTTGCAGACTGCACAGTCTAGGAGGCGGTGTTCTTTGTGCGGACTGAGCTGAAGGTGGAAGTTGAGGAGCAGGAGTACAGTAAGCAGTTTCTGGAAACCGTTTATAGTAGTCCTGCAACATTCCCTGTAGATTGGTTACCAAATCCAAGGGCATTTGCATTGAGCGCTCTTGAGGAATATATTCAGGACTAGCAGCCCGTCCCGACGTTGTCCGGGAGCAATTAGGCTTCAGAGCCCCCGCCTGCATGTAGAAAAAGGGATCGGTTAGGCTCTGGGTGTATTTAAACCTTTTCTTTCAGACCATGTTTTTTGGTTTGCATAAGAGCCCACTTTTCCACCTCCTGGTCACCTTTTTAGATGCTAGGGCAGCATTCTTTCGACTTCTGTAGACACATCTGCATCATATCCACTCTTGTAAGTTTGCTCACTGACTTTCTGACTGTGCTGAAGGATGATCGTACTGCAAAAGCCGCTATTTGGTTCTCTCTACGCATACCAGCCCTCTCAAGCCGTCGGCCATATCCCTTGAGCTCCAGCTGGCTGTATACATCATACTTGTTCTCTTCCCACGCGGCATCTACTACACCTGGTCACAGCACCCTTTCCCACATGGCATCTACTACACCTTGTCACCTGTTCCCTTCCCACGCGGCATCTATTACACCTTGTCACAGCACCCCTTCCTGTGCGCTCGGTCTTTGTACCTCAATACCTGCTCCCTGGCCACCTTGGCAGCACGTCACTCCGCCCCCTTCCTAGCGCTGTTGCCTTGTGACTATCACACAAGTGAGTGACCCCTTTCCTGACCCTCTCTGCTACTCGCCACATGTCTCTCGTTTATCGGGTCCCCCTTTCTTCGCCTCTCGGTTTCTCTAATCACGTCTCACCAGTCCTCCAGTCTCCGCTCTTTGCAATCAATGCTCGGACGTCAGCGTTGGTTGCTCCAATCACGTCTCACCAGTCCTCCAGTCTCCACTCTTTGCAATCAATGCTCGGACGTCAGCGTACGCCGCTCCTTCCCTCGCTCCTGATGTCATGACGCACCTCGCGGCCGGCGCTACTTTCAAGGGACTACTTTTTTTATGGTAATTTTTTTTAATTACGTGTTTTTTTATTTTTTGCAAAAGCCGCTATTTGGTTCTCTCTACGCATACCAGCCCTCTCAAGCCGTCTGCCATATCCCTTGAGCTCCAGCTGGCTGTATACATCATAGCTATTCCCTTCCCACGCGGAATCTACTACACCTTGTCACAGCACCCCTTCCCAAGCGGCATCTACTACACCTTGTCACAGCACCCCTTCCCGTGCGCTCGGTCTTTGTACCTCAATACCTGCTCTCTGGCCGCCTCAGCATCACGTCACTCCGCCCCCTTCCTAGCGCTGTTTCCTTGTGACTATCACACAAGTGAGTGACCCCTTTCCTGACCCTCTCTGCTACTCACCACACGTCTCTCGTTTATCGGGTCCCCCTTTCTTCGCCTCTCGGTTGCTCCAATCACGTCTCACCAGTCCTCCAGTCTCCGCTCTTTGCAATCAATGCTCGGACGTCAGCGTCGGTTGCTCCAATCACGTCTCACCAGTCCTCCAGTCTCCACTCTTTGCGATCAATGCTCGGACGTCAGCGTACGCCGCTCCTCCCCTCGCACCTGATGTCATGACGCACCTCGCGGCCGGCGCTACTTTCAAGGGACTACTTTTTTTTATGGTACATTTTTTTAATTACGTTTATTTTTAATTTTTATATAGCCTATGTCCATCTCCTGGACCTCCCCTTTCCAACGCTGTATTGGGTGTTGCGATTGGTGGTGTACTTTTTGAGTTCAAAGGCTCAAAGGACACAGTTCTCTCTTTATGATAGTAGTATAGATAATGTTGGTATGCCTTGTCATAATATTCCTCGTCCTCGAAATCTTGGCATTTTACATTCAATTCTGAAGTGCTATGAGACGCTCTAAGAAGACTTAATCAGATTCTTCGTCCAAAAGGATAGCTGGTGGGAAAGGCAACACCTTGCTTGGAGATGTGTGAACTGGTAGAAGTATGCCAGCTATAGGCTTTTCTGAATATGAAAGATGTGACATTGGCACCAGAGGAGATAATGGTGCAGCGGAAGAGATTCTGGGCCTCCGTCGACAATAACTCCCTCGTCAATGAAAATTTTAACACTTTCGCAGGCAAAACCAGATCTTCTGATGGAAGTATCGTCGACAAATGTTTCGTCAATGGTGGTCTTTTCGGGATATCCATTGACATGGATGTCTTCGTCAACGGTGCAGAATCCTAAGCCGGTGTCGACGAGCGCTTAGAAGAATGCTTCACCGACGATGGTGGAGACTTAGAAGCTGTCGACGATAGTCTACAGGTAAGAATAGTCGTTAACGCTGTCAGTGAAAATGTTATGGGTAGTCGTCGACAGAGAAAAAGATGCAGATCTCCAAATTCTTTCAGCCTGAGAAGATTTAGATGACCCTTTGCTGAGAACAGGTTTCCCAGACGGCGTAGAAAGTTCCGAAGGATCCTTTGAAGAAGGTCTGTGGTGAGACTTTTCCTGATATGTCCTAGAATGACCAGTTGTTACATGATGTGTTTTGAACACCTTTGGCAGAAAATAAGGACGAGTCCTTAGAACAACTTTGTCAGAGAGAAAAGGAGGTTTAGAAGAGCCTGGAGCTCACTCACTCTTCTGGCAGAGGTGATGACCACCAGCAAAGCCGTCTTTAAAGTGAGAAGACAAAGAGGACAGTTGTGAAGTGGTTCAAAGGGAGCACACATCAGACATGTCAGAACCATGTTCTAGTCCCACTGAGGCATTATAAAAGGAACAGGAGGGAAAAGATGAGTAATGCCTTTTAAGAATCTACTTACACCAGGGGACTTGAAAAGGAAAGGCAGATCTGGAAGCTGTAAAAACACTGAAATGGCCAAGAGATAGCCCTTTATAGTGCCCAGAGAAGAGCCTGCTGGGCCAATGAAAGTAGGAATAGAAGGACCTCTGAAAGAGGGGCCGAAAGGGAATCCACAGCATATGCTGTGCACCATGCACAAACGTATTCCACCTGCAGGCGTATACCGTCTTAGGGAAGGGCTGTCTGGCCGCCAAGATTACATCACATACTTTGAGAGGCAGGTCAAAAGATGTCAACTGCCGCCGCTCAATCTCCACGCAAGGAGGTGGAGGCTGGACAGGTTCGGTGGAGGACCGTCCCCTCTTGCTGCGACAGAAGATCTTCCCAAAGAGGCAGTAGGATCAGGGATTCGAGGGCCATGCTTAGTAGTTCGGGATACCATACTCTTCAAGCCGAGTCCAGAGCCACAAGAATGACTTGGGCCCGGTCGCACTTGCTCTTCAGCACTTTGGGTAGAAGTGGTATAGGCGGAAAGGCGTATAGTAGACCGCAACTCCACTCGCGATGAAAAGCGGCGCCTAGCGAGTGCCACCTTGGAAATTCCAACACGCTGAACTGATGACATTGCGCGTTCTCTTCGGTGGTGAATAGATCTAACCAAGGCTCTTCCCACTGCTGAAAGAGACCTTGCGCCACGTCCGAGTTCGGACGCCATTCTTTATTCATCATGCACCGGCGGCTGAGTTTGTCCGCCCTGGAGTTCAGAGAACCTGCCAGGTGTTGAACCACCAGGGAAATGCCCTGGTGTTCCAGCCAAGTCCAGAAGCACAGAGCCTCCTGACATAGGGTCCACAACCCCACACCTCCCTGTGTGTTGCAGTACCACATGGTGGTGGTGTTGTCTGTGAACACTTGCACCACTCTTCCCCGGTCAGAGGGAAGGAATGCCTTCAGTGCAAGCCAGATCGCCCGAAGTTCCGGAAGGATGATGTGGAGCCTGGACTCCGCCGGAGACCAGAGGCATCTGATCTCCGCCTCTCCCATGTGGCCGCCCCATCCCTGAAGGGACGGGTCCGTCACAACTGTGTGTTCCGGTTGGCAAAGAAAGAGGGATCTGCCATTGACCCAATCGCAATTCGTGAGCCACCACTGCAATTGTCATTCAGTGCCTGTGAGAAGTTGGCCTGATATATGATGCTCACTAGTTCTAGTGATCACCTTGTATCAGTCCAAACAACCCTTATGGTGATTGGTTGTAAGTCAACCTTATAGACCAGCTATCCTAATGGTAGCATGGACAAAGCAGTCTTAGGCTAAACTCTTTTGGCATGTGAAGCCAGCTGTTATACCACATATAACCCCTTGAATACCAAATGAAAGGACACCACACAGGTAGTTATGAAAATAAACAAGATATTTATTAACTAACAAACACCTCTGAACTCTTTATGAGATCAGAGGGCTAAGCACATGACAAGACTCTTAAGAAAAATACGTTAGGTTGCACAAGTTACAATGTTGCCCTAGGGGCGCAACAAACCATATACTAAACAAGTGGTATAAGGAAGTCGATTAAAGAAATGGAGCTGTCCAGAGGCTGTAGGTTCGCTGGGACTACACTATCCTAACTTTAGGTAAGTAATAGGAGGCCCACGGAACGCGTGTGCAGAGTGTGAACTCACACGCGAGATGCGTAACAACGTCAATAGACAGTACAGTTCAAGAAAAAGGTGAGTACGGACAATCCTGACTAGGTAGGACTAAAACGACTGTGAAACTGGACACTAGGAGAGTCAATCTACCATTGACCACCGAAATGCTCTTGTTACCTCACCCACGGGCTGCGGGTGCATAGATGCGAAGTTGTGTCGGGTTTCTGCGTTGAAGTCTATGGAGCCTGAAAGAAAAGATGCTGCAGGCGACCAGGAGGAAGATGTCCGGTGTGATCCAAGGGTGGATCAGAGATGCTGAAGACCTGAAAGCAGAGGAGACAATGTTCAAAGTCACTAGCCAGTGACTGGAGTGGAACCAGGAAGGAACCAGATGCTGTCGTTGCGATCAGGTGAAGGGTGGACGCTTGACTCTGCAGCCACGTGGACCAGGAGGTGTCTTCGACGACCAGGATGGAGGCACGAGCTGTCCCACGCAGGCTCTCCCTGTCGGCGGTGTTGGTTCCGGATTCGGCGTCAACAGGCCTTGGCAAAGGCAACCCTCGCGGTGACTGGAAAAGACATCTGGTGCGGACCAGGAGGGTCCGGGGTGCTTCTACTTTGCAGGGAAGCAAGGCCAGTCTGGAGCAACCAGACAAGCAGCGTTGATGTCGTGGATCATCGTCTAGGAGGCCACTAGCCAGCCGGCAAGTGACCAGACAAAGCATCGAGCAGCAAACAGGCAGAAGGGCCCCACGCAGATCTCGTGGATGCTGGAGGGCTGATCTTCAGTGCAGGAGCTGCTCGGGGCTGGGGCTTCTCAATCCACAAAGCACTTAGTCAAGGTTACCTCAGAAGTCGTGCTGGAAGCGAAAAGCAGTTTCTCCAAGATGGCCGGTTCCACGTGTCTCGTCGGACCCACGGATCTCGGCTGTGCTGCAGATGTGAGTTGAGGTTGGAGAGGTCTGGGAATCCGGGTCTCGTCGGGCTCTGAAGTCTGGATTCTCGAGGGATGACGACAAAGTGAAGCCGCTGGATGCTTAATGGTGCCTGCTTGTGCATGGTGGACACTCCTTGCCCACAAGGGAGATTTCTTCAGTCTTCTGTGTAGAAAGTCGAAGTCCAGAGTTTCTTCTTGTAGAATTTCAGTTTAGAATTAATCCAATTTGGAATGGGACCAGCTCCTACCTTTGTCCTGCTAAAGGGGGCTGCACTATCACTAGGTCCCTCCCATGGGTGGGACCAGGAAGGGGGGTGGTTACACCCCCTATCCTTTGTCCGGTCTCGCGCCAGAGCTGGGGCTGGAGTGCCCCAGCAACTGGTTTGAGCCGGTGTATGCACAGGGCACCTTGTGTGCCCCAGGCATGTCTCATTCCTTTCAGCCCTGTCCTACCTAATACACAAAATCCTATCTGGGGTGGTGCTAGCACCTCCCAAGGCAGGAAACCCTTTGTCCAAGCCTCCCTCGCTGGAAGGACTCCCAGCAGCAGGAGGTCAGACTTGTGTCTGTGGTGGCAGCATCCATATTGTGATGCTGAGGCTCGTGTTCACTTTTAACCGGGGTTCACAGTTAGTTGTCGTGTCCCTCTAAAAGGGTGGAATGCTACCCCCGTCGCCAGAATTGGCGAGGGGGTAGTATTCCAATTCGTATGACACCCTACTCGACATGTTTTGATAATGCTATGCCAAAGTTAGCAATAACCGCAAGGTTATAATGCACTTAAGAGTATATGGTATAGCTTTATCATGGAAACAGCTAAAGGACTTGGTTCCGGAAGCTGTAGACAGGCTCAGCTCATGCCAGAGCACTATCTCACATAATTCAAAGCACTCTGCCTCCAGGATTGTTAAGGCCTGTCATAGGAGTGACTTATAGGAGTATATGTGTCCATTCTAGGTTTAGATATAGGTATACTATATCTAAAGCAAAGGGTGATTACACCACCTTGCCCCAGCTTATTGATCAGCCAGTTGTGTCAGATTTGGATGGCCAGCCAGGGGTGGCATAATACATGCTGCAGCCCCTGGGTGCACCTATGCCCTGGGTACCTAAGGTACACTGTACAGGGGCTGATAAGGTGATCCAGTATCCAATTAGATATGTACCTAAGGTACATGGAGTCCATTTTAACAGAGAGAGCAGGAAGCCTGGGGTCCTGAATAGCAGGATCCCAAGTCAACTAAGTCGAAAACCAGCAAAACACTAGGCAAAAAGTTGGGGGCAACCATAGTCCGATATCCACCTGCCTACAGTGCCCACTGAGATCTGGACGTGATCGGACAGGTTGCCCTGATGCTGTGCCCACTGGAACATCAGGTCCCACTGCAGAGACCACATATGCCATATGGCATGATCCACTAGCAGGATGCAGGAGGCCATTAGGCCCAGGAGCCGGAGGGTCATCCTGACCGAAACCCGGGATAGAGGCTGAAAGATCGGAATCACAGCCTGAATATACCGGACTCGCTGCTCGGGAGGATAAACCCGAAAGTGCGCCGAGTCCAGAACCGCTCCGATGAAGAGAAGCTTCTGAGAGGGAATCAGGTGCGACTTCGGCACGTTGATTGAGAATCCCAGCAAATGCAGGAGGTCGGCTGTAGTTTGGAGGTGGGAGACGACTGCCTGGAGCGAACCCGCCTTCAACAACCAGTCGTCGAGATAGGGGAAGACTGGAACCCCTGATCTGCGCAGATGAGCTGCGAACACAGCCATCACTTCCATGAACACTCGAGGGGAGCTGGTAAGGCCGAAGGAGAGCACAGTAAACTAAAAGTGCTCGTAGCCTACCGTGAACCGCAGGTAATGCCAGTGGGCCGGCAGGTCAGAGATGTGGAAATATGCGTCCTGCAAGTCCAACGCTATCATCCAGTCTCCAGGGTCGAGGGCAGACAAGACCTGAGCTAGCGTCAACATCTTGAAGTTCTTCCGGAAGAAGCGGTAGAAGTTCCTGAGGTCCAGGCTCTTGTCAGTCTTGGGGACCAAAAAGTAGTGGGAATAACAACCACGACTTACTTCAGGCCCAGGAACGTGCTTGAGGGCTGTGAATTCCTGCTGAAGAAGTGCAAGATGGTCCTCCGACATGCGGTGCTACTGAGGTGGCATGGCTGGAGGAGTAGTCTCGAAGGGGAGGGAGTAGCCTCTTTGGACTATTTGTAGCACCCACCTGTCCGAGATGATGTAGCACCAGTGGGGAGATAATGGCGAATCCTGCTGCCCACTGGCGTTTGATGGGCCTGAAAGTTTGGACTAGGAAGGCTTTGAAGTGGAGGTGGACTGTGTGAGAAGTTGGCCTGATATATAGTGCTCACTATTCTAGTGATCACTGTGTATCATACCAAACAAGCCTTATTGATGATTGGTTGTAAGTCAACCTTATAGACCAGCTATCCTAGTAGCATGGACAAGAGCAGTCTTTAGGCTAAACTCTAGAGGGCGTGTTAAGCCAGCTGTTATACCATCACATATACCCCTTGAACACCAAGTGAAAGGACACCACACAAGTTGTTATGAAAATAAAAGGATATTTATTTATAACAAGTCTACCCTGATCTCTTTATGAGTCAGGGAGCTAAGCACATAACAAAACTCTTAAGAAAATACTTTAAGTCGCACAATTTACGCAAATGCCCGAGGGGCACGAAAAACCATATGCTATGGAAGTGGAATGCGAATTACTAGCAGGTAGTGAAGTAGTGTGGCTCACTGGTTAGAGGCGGCAGACCCGAGAGCAGAGGACGGCCCGGGACCAGGGTTTGATTCCCGGCGCGGCAGGTTTCTGGACCAGGGTCAGCAGACTTGATAATTCTCTCGCCTCGGTGCCCACTCTGATCAGCGATCACACTCGGCAACTCTGGGCATTAGCTTGCCTCATCTTCACTAACGGCCCCACCAGACCGCCGGGATGCCTGGTCTCACCCTGGAGATACCCATTAAGGGACCATCTCTCAGGGAAGCCAGGAAGGGTTCAGCAGGGGTCGAAACGCCTTTGGACCCTCCGGGTAAGTAGTGCGCTATATAAATGCCTATACATTACATATACATTACATTACGTAAGTAACAGTTCTCAGAGACTTTAGAATCGCTAGGCCTACAATGCTGAACCCTTAGATTAGAAGCAGGAGGCCTAGGGGCGCCGTGTGCAGAGTGGGAACTCTCACGCGCAATGCGGGACAAAGTCTATGGATGCTAGCAAATGCAAAGTTAGTGTTCTCGGGCGAACCCGACTAGGTAGGTCAAAAACGAAAGTGGATCTAGACACTTAGAGAGTTGTTCTACGCTGGAGCACCGTGGTACTCGGTTTACCTAGCCCAGGGGCTGCGGCTGCATAGGGTTCAAGTGTCGTCGGGAATCCTCATTGACGAACCAGGAGCCTGAAGTGGAAGTTGCTGGCAGGCGACCAGTGAAGATGTTCCGGGCTGATCCAGGGACGGATCAGTGAAGAAGAGTACCTGTAAGCAGAGGGGACCGAGTTCTGAATCACTAGCCAGTGATTAGGTGGGCACCAGTATGGCACCGGACAAGGTCACTCAGCCAGGTGAAGAGGTGACACTGGATTCTGCTGCTGCACGGACCAGGGGCGCTGATGTCGACCAGGCTGGAGGTCTGCGAGCTGTCCCACGTCGGATGTCTGCTGCTGGCGATGCTGGATCCGGTGAAGGAGGCAACAAGCCTTGGCTACGGCAAGCCCACGTGGCGACACAAAATGGCGTCTTGAGTGGACCAGGAGGGTCCGAGGAAGGTCCCCTTCAGGAGGAGACTAGGGCCAGTCTAGAGGAGCTAGACCAGCGGTGAAACAAACGTAGGACGTCGTCTGGGGGGTCACTAGCCAACGGGCAAGTGACCGGACAACGTAGCAGCAACCCAGGAGCAAAAGGGCCCCACACAGATCTGGTGGATGCTGGGGGGCTGGACTTCGGTGCTCGTGCTGCTTGGGTTTGGGGCTCCTCTTACCCCAGTGCACCCACTCGAGGGTCCCTCGTTGGTCGTGCTGGTTCAGTGTCTTGCTGGTTCTGATGATCGCCGGGTCCTCTGGTCTCGTCGCACCCACGGTTCTCAGCTGTGCTGTAGAGGCAGGTTGAGGTCAGAGAGGGCAGGGAGTCCGGGTATCGTCGAGCTGGGCAGTCTGGTTCCGGAGGAAGGACGTTTCAGCAAACCCCAAGATACTTAGTTGGTGCCTGCTGCTGCAGGGTGACTACTCCTTAGTCACAAGGGAGAAATCTTGAGTAGAAGTCTTGAGTTCCTTTAGTAGAAAGTAGATTCAGGATTCAAAGATGATCTAATTTGGAAGGGTCCCTGCTCCTACCTTTATTCTAAAGAAAGGGGCTGGCACGCGACTAGGTCCTGCCCATGGGTGGGACCAGGAAGGGGGGTGGTTACACCCCTCTCCCCTGTCCGGACTTTCCCCAGCTCAGGGGCTGGTGTGCCCCTGGAACTGGTTCAAGCCGGCATATGCACAGTGAGCACCGGGGTGCCACTTGCAGTCACCTTCTTATTCAGCCCTGCCTACCTAGGATACACAAAACCCTGTCTGGGATGGTGCTAGCACCGCCCCTGACAGGAAACCCTTTGTCCAAGCTCTCCTTGCTGGAAGGACTCCCAGCAGCAGGAGGTCAGACTTGTGTCTGTGGTGGCAGCATCCATTTTGTGATGCTGAGGCTCGAGTTAACTTTAACCGGGGTTCACAGTTACATACATGTCGTCTCCCTCTAGAAGGGTGGAATGCTAACCCCGTCGCCAGAATTGGCGAGGGGTTAGTATTTCAATTAGTATGACACCTTACTCGACATGTTTTGATAAAGCGATACCAGAGTTGGCAAATAACCACGAGGATTATAAGGCACTTAAGAGTATATGGTACGCGTTATCATAGAACAGCTATTGCCAGAGCACCATCTCACATAATTCAAAGCACTCTGCCTTCAGGATTGTTAAGGCCTGTCATAGGAGTGACTGATAGGAATACATGTGTCCATTTTAGGGTTAGATATAGGTATACTATATCTAAAGCAAAGGGTGATTACACCACCTTGCCCCAGCTGTCGTGCAGCCAGTTGTGTCAGATTTAGATGGCCAGCCAGGGGTGGCACAATACATGCTGCAGCCCCTGGTAGGCCCTGGGTACACCTATGCCCTGGGTACCTAAGGTACACTGTACAGGGACTGATAAGGTGACTCAGTATCCAATTAGATATGTACCTAAGGTACATGGAATCCATTTTACAGAGAGAGCAGTAGGCCTGGGGCCCTGAATAGCAGGGTCCCAGGTCAACTAAGTCGGAAAACCAGCAAAACACCAGGCAAAAAGTTGTTGGCAACCATAGTCAGGTATCCACCCTCCTACACAACCCCCCCCACCCCCCAAACGAAAGGAGATAAGGCTATCCTTGACCAGGTAAGCCTATATTGCTTGAGTGGCCATATGAGGTGGTACCTGCACTGACATGGTTACCCCCTATATCATGGTCCACTAAGCAATCCCTCACCCTAAGGGTATCTGAGGGTCTCCACCATAGGGAATCTCTACCTGTGGTGTGTTTTGGCAAAGTAAAAGGCTGGTGTGGGAATGGAGTACTGAAGTGAGACTCCACTACTGTTGGGCTCAACTTCCTCCAATCACTATCCACCATATGTGCCTTTCTTTCCAGTACTGAGTTGCTGTGAGCTCTCAGGGTCAACCTCTGGCTACCTAAAGCTGGAGGCTGAGTCCCTCTGTTTGGCTTACTGGAGGGACAGGTCAGGTTTGGGGTTTTTAGGCCCCAGGTTTGGCTGTGCCCAACAGTGTCCATCTGTGGGAGGTCCCTAGCTAATTTTAAGGGGGATCCCTCAGGAGTTTGTTTTATTTTCACTTGGCTAGGATTACTAGCTTCAGTGCCCTTAATCTGCTGATTGGGAAGTTCTTTTGGACAGGGGGCCCTTTGGTGTCCATCACTGGCCTCCCTGACCTTTACAGCCCTGGGCTGATTGAGGCAGGGTAGAGAGGGGCAGGTTACCTACTCCAGACTGGGTCCCACCTTGGAAGGGTCCACTGACATCAGGGGCTCTGCCAGGCTAGGCCTGACTACCTCTGGGGCAGTTCCTTCACAAGGGGTCAGATCAGTTCCCTGAGGAGGCTGATCCTTTCCTAAAGTCTGGTGGGAGGGACATTTCTCTTCCTCCTCAATGCTCTCTGTCCGAGTGGAGTGATCCATAGTTTCAGGCTTCACAACACTATTATCTGTCTGAGTTTGAGCTGTGGCCATCACAACTCCACCAACCTTTTCAGGAAGGGACTCAGTTTGGGTATGGGCTGTGACCATCACAGCCTTGCCAACCTGTTCAGGAAAGGCATCTTTCTGGGGTAGGGCTGTGACTGGCACAGCCCTCCTGCCCTGTTCAGGGAGGACATTTTGGACTGGGGCTGTGGCTATCACTGCCACTAACCTTACCATGGAAGTTTACCATTTTTAAATGGGTTTCTTGCTCTACCTCAGCCCAGGCTGAGATCTCCAAATCATTCCCCAGTACGCAATCTACAGGCAAGTTTGGTGACACTGCCACTCTCTTGCGGCCAGTGACACCTCCCCAGCTGAGATTTACCACTGCTATGGGATGATCTCTCTGCACTCCATCAATGTTCATCACCTGGTATGTGGCTCCAGGTATAAGTTGCCTTGAGGTGACTAGGCTCTCAGTCACCATGGTGATGCTAGCCCCTGTGTCTCTGTAGGCCTCAACGTTTGAACCATTGATGAGGGGCTCCTGTCTGTACTTGCCCAAAGTGTTGGGACAATTTGTGAAGTTGGCAAACCCCATGCCAGTCTCACAGACAAGAGTATCTAAGTTTGGGGACCTGGTTAGGCCAGAGTCCCCAGGAACTCCCAAAGTAAATGCACCCAGATTCTTGGGGGCACTCCCACCACCTGGGGGATTACTACTAGTAGTAACAGGAGGCTGGGAAGTTTTACTTGGGGGTATGTTCTCCTTATTGTCGTTGGCCCTTGGGCAACTGCTGTCACTTTTGTAATGGCCTACCTGTTTGCAGGTACGACAATAAGGTTTCTTTTGGGAATTGGAAGGATTTTGGGACCCACCCTTTTCAGAGGATTTTTGGGGCCCTGGGGCTTGATCAGAAGATTTATTCTCACCCTTCTCTTGAGGCTTGGTTGATTCCTTCTTTTGGTCACCACCCTGGTTCTTAGGCCTAACCCTGGTTCTGACCTTTGACCCATTTGTCTGCCCTCTTACCCAATTCTTGTGGAGAGGTCAAATCAGAGTCTACCAGGTGCTGGTGTAATAACTGGTTCTGACATTTATTTAAGACTTGCTCTCTCATAATTAGATTGTATAATCCTTTGAAATCAGTAACCTTACTTCCCAGTAGCCAGCCTTCAAAAGCCTTAGTGGCACAATCAACAAAGTCAGCCCAATCCTGAGACTGGGTTTTCTGGGTGTCTCTGAACATCAACCTGTACTGTTCAGTTGTTAAGCCAAACCCATCAATCAGTGTATTCTTCAGGACTTGGTAATTGTTAGCATCCTCAGCTCTAGTAGTGAGGAGCTTATCTCTACCTTTGCCTTCAAAGGAGAGCCACAAGATAGCTGCCCACTGACTCTGGGGGACGCACTGGACAGTGCAGGCCCTCTCCAAAGCAGTCATCCATTTGTGGATGTCATCCCCTTGTTTAAAGGGGGGCACTATCTTACTCAGGTGTCTAAGCTCCTGTCCTTTTCTCTAGGTAAAATGCTGCCACCAGTGAGGTCTGCCCCACTCAATTTCTGCTCTCTAGCAAAGGCAAGTCTCTTTGGCCAGGGCAAGTTCTTCCCTTTCAATCCTCAGATTGACTTCCCTCATCTTAGCTTCATGCCCTCTTCTCTGAGGGGATGTCATCCCTCGGTGAGAAGAGTTCTGAGAGCCATTGGTTCGAATGGATCTGTTAGAGCCTCTGGATAGAGACCTAACTCATCCACTCCCAATGTTAAGCCTGCCTGAGAGTGGGCTTGGGGGTCCCCTAAATCCATTCTCATGCCTGCTTAAGTTGGTCCGGGTGAGTCTACTGACTTCTACCTGACCCTTATCTGCCTCATCCCTTGACAACTCCTGATCCTCCTCCTCTCCTTCACTAACTGTTCCATTGAGATGGAGGTCAGGGTTCCCTCTAAGGGGGGCATGCTCCCATCTGGATTAGAAGGGCCTGTATTAGAAGCCCTCCTGGCATCATAAGTCTCTAAGAGACCAATCAGGAATGGGATGGTAGGGTTAGAACCCTGTTTTAGCTTCCTGGAGGTACACACTTGTCTCATCTCCTGGAAGCTAAGAGCTGCATATCTTGAAATGACCTGTGGAGGGTCAACTGACATAAGGGGGGCCTCTGAGTTCCCTCCTTTGTCTGACATGCTTCTAGTGTGGTGTAAGTGGTGCACTTACCTATACTATTTGTTTGCCTACTGATCCCTTGCTAAGAGTTGTAGTCAGGGTGTGCTAGGCCCTGTTGAACTACAACAGCTGGTTCAGTAGAACTCAGAGGGTGAACAGACAAAATATCGACTCCAAAATATCGACTGGACATAATATCGAGTTTTAAATATAGACTGGACAAAATATCGACTGGACATAATATCGACTACAAAAATATCGTTTTTCAGGTAAGTGAAGTAATATCGACTGTATAAAATATAGATAGCATAAATATCGAATTTTTAATAATATATAATATTTTATAGTGTCTATTTATGTAATAATATGTGTGAAAAGTGTGTACTAATGTTATAAAATATTTTATTAAATGGATTTTGTTTAGTTTAATAATTGCGTTATGTAATTCTGTAGCGGGTTGTGGGTTTATAGGGGAATAGGGTGGGAAGTAATTTAATAATAATTAATTAATTAATATATGTTTGTAAATATTTACAATTAATAATTAATTGATAATTAATAATAATTAGTTAATTAATTAATATAATTTTGTACATATTTTGAATTAGTAATTAATTGGTAATTGATTAATTGTAATTAGTTAATTACATTAATTAGAGTACATTTAAATATATATAATTTTGTGTTATTGTTAAGTAATTAATTGGGAAAAAATAATATTAATTATTAAAATAATTACAGCTAATGTGCTAATATATTTACTTTATTGTTATTGTTAATTAATAATTATTTGGTAATTAAATAATATTGATAAATTTTGGGTAAAGGAGTATTTTTAGGGTTCAGGGTCAGTTTTCAGTTTTTTGGTAAAGGGGCATTTTTAGGGTTCAGGGTCAGTTTTCAGTTTTTGGGTAAAGGGGCATTTTTAGGGTTCAGGGTCAGTTTTCAGTTTTTGGGTAAAGGGGCATTTTTAGGGTTCAGGGTCAGTTTTCAGTTTTTTGGGTAAAGGGGCATTTTTAGGGTTCAAGGTCAGTTTTCAGTTTTTTGGGTAAAGGGGCATTTTTAGGGTTCAGGGTCAGTTTTCAGTTTATGGGTAAAGGGGCATTTTTAGGGTTCAGGGTCAGTTTTTAGTTTTTGGGTAAAGGGGTATTTTTAGGGTTCAGGGTCAGTTTTGGGTTTTTGGGTAAAGGGGTATATTTTAGGGTTCAGGGTCAACAAATAAGATTGTAAAAAATTATTTTTATTATTTTCATTTATTATTTAATTATTATAATTTAATTTAAGTATTTTTAAGTATATTTTAGTAATTAAAATTTAATATTAATTTAATTTAACACTGTTTTTAATAAAGTCGATATTTTTTACATCTATATTATTGTTAACGATATTTTGTACTCGATATTTTTGTACTTACCTGTTTGTAGATAGAAAGTCGATATTTTGTCTGTCAATATTTTGGCAACAATATTTTTGCAGGTCGATATTTTGGCAGTCTATATTATTTCAGTGATCCAACTCAGAGTATTCTAAGCTAAGTTATATGTACCTTTGTACTTATGTGATCTTTCAAATGATATTCTTAGGATACGTGTGGTAAAACAACAGCAAGCTCAAATCCCACCGCTGCCACCAATGTGAGAAGTTGGCCTGATATATAGTGCTCACTATTCTAGTGATCACTGTGTATCATATCAAACGACCCTTATTAATGATTAGTTGTAAGTCAACCTTATAGACCAGCTATCCTAGTAGCATGGACAAGAGCAGTCTTTAGGCTAAACTCTAGAGGGCGTGTTAAGCCAGCTGTTATACCATCACATATACCCCTTGAACACCAAGTGAAAGCACACCATACAAGTTGTTATGAAAATAAAAGGATATTTATTTATAACAAGTCTACCCTGATCTCTTTATGAGCCAGGGAGCTAAGCACATAACAAAACTCTTAAGAAAATACGTTAAGTCGCACAATTTACGCAAATGCCCGAGGGGCACGAAAAACCATATAGTATGGAAGTGGAATGCGAATTACTAACAGGTAAGTAACAGTTCTCAGAGACTTTAGAATCGCTAGGCCTACAATGCTGAACCCTTAGATTAGAAGCAGGAGGCCTAGGGGCGCCGTGTGCAGAGTGGGAACTCTCACGCGCAATGCGGGACAAAGTCTATGGATGCTAGCAAATGCAAAGTTCGTGTTCTCGGGCGAACCCGACTAGGTAGGTCAAAAACGAAAGTGGATCTAGACACTTAGAGAGTTGTTCTACGCTGGAGCACCGTGGTACTCGTCTACCCTGATCTCTTTATGAGTCAGGGAGCTAAGCACATAACAAAACTCTTAAGAAAATACTTTAAGTCGCACAATTTACGCAAATGCCCGAGGGGCACGAAAAACCATATACTATGGAAGTGGAATGCGAATTACTAGCAGGTAGTGAAGTAGTGTGGCTCACTGGTTAGAGGCGGCAGACCCGAGAGCAGAGGACGGCCCGGGACCAGGGTTCGATTCCCGGCGCGGCAGGTTTCTGGACCAGGGTCAGCGGACTCGATAATTCTCTCGCCTCGGTGCCCACTCTGATCAGCGATCACACTCGGCAACTCTGGGCATTAGCTTGCCTCATCTTCACTAACGGCCCCACCAGACCGCCGGGATGCCTGGTCTCACCCTGGAGATACCCATTAAGGGACCATCTCTCAGGGAAGCCAGGAAGGGTTCAGCAGCGGTCGAAACGCCTTTGGACCCTCCGGGTAAGTAGTGCGCTATATAAATGCCTATACATTACATATACATTACATTACGTAAGTAACAGTTCTCAGAGACTTTAGAATCGCTAGGCCTACAATGCTGAACCCTTAGATTAGAAGCAGGAGGCCTAGGGGCGCCGTGTGCAGAGTGGGAACTCTCACGCGCAATGCGGGACAAAGTCTATGGATGCTAGCAAATGCAAAGTTAGTGTTCTCGGGCGAACCCGACTAGGTAGGTCAAAAACGAAAGTGGATCTAGACACTTAGAGAGTTGTTCTACGCTGGAGCACCGTGGTACTCGGTTTACCTAGCCCAGGGGCTGCGACTGCATAGGGTTCAAGTGTCGTCGGGAATCCTCGTTGACGAACCAGGAGGCTGAAGTGAAAGTTGCTGGCAGGCGACCAGTGAAGATGTTCCGGGCTGATCCAGGGACGGATCAGTGAAGAAGAGTACCTGTAAGCAGAGGGGACCGAGTTCTGAATCACTAGCCAGTGATTAGGTGGGCACCAGGATGGCACCGGACAAGGTCACTCAGCCAGGTGAAGAGGTGACACTGGATTCTGCTGCTGCACGGACCAGGGGCGCTGATGTCGACCAGGCTGGAGGTCTGCAAGCTGTCCCACGTCGGATGTCTGCTGCTGGCGATGCTGGATCCGGTGAAGGAGGCAGCAAGCCTTGGCTACGGCAAGCCCACGTGGCGACACAAAATGGCGTCTTGAGTGGACCAGGAGGGTCAGAGGAAGGTCCCCTTCAGGAGGAGACTAGGGCCAGTCTACAGGAGCTAGACCAGCGGTGAAACAAACGTAGGACGTCGTCTGGAGGGTCACTAGCCAACGGGCAAGTGACCGGACAACGTAGCAGCAACCCAGGAGCAAAAGGGCCCCACACAGATCTGGTGGATGCTGGGGGGCTGGACTTTGGTGCTCGTGCTGCTTGGGTTTGGGGATTCTCTTACCCCAGTGCACCCACTCGAGGGTCCCTCGCGCCAGAGGGGTTGCGCGCCAGCGGATTGCTCGGTCGCGTTTCGGGGAAGAAAACCTCGTTGAAACAGATAATAAGGAGAAAAGGGGGTCAGTAAATCATCCGCGAAGGGAGGAACTCATGGAGCCGCCTAGCAGCCATGGGGGCACTTACCGAGTCAATGGGCTTCAGATGTCTTCCCTGGCAGTAGCGGTGGCGTACCGCGGAGCAGGAAGTTTATCAAAAACCACTGGGTAGAGAGGTTGTTGCTGATTGGAGGGAGGGGAACCAATCAAGGTGATAGAAATGAGTGTAGGACAAGGTGGCGGCCATCTTGGGTGAGTGAGTGTAGGAGAGTAGGGTCTGCAATCCTATGATCACCCAGATTTTTTGCTTTTGTTTCACTGGTTTACGACTTTCTCTGGCTGTGGGCCTGCCAATCAGACCCACAGCCTGGCTGTTCTCTTTCTAAATTACGATATGTACCCTAGGTGCATTTACCAATTGGTACTGGGCCACCTTATCAGACCCCGTAACGCAGGGCATAGGTGTACCCAGGGCCGCCAGGGGCTGCAGCATGTATTATGCCACCCCTGGCTGGCCTACTAAATTTGACACAACTGGCTGCATGACAGCTGGGGCGAAGTCGTGTAATCACACTTTGCTTTAGATATCGTAGCCCTATATCTAACCATACCATGGACACCCGAGTTCCTATCAGTCACTCCTATGGCAGGCCTTGACAATCCTGAAGGCAGAGTGCGTGGGCTCGTGTGAACTAGGTTCTGGCCCGAGCCGAGCCCGGTTGCAGCTTGCGGAATCAAGACCCAATGGCTGTTCCATGATAACGCGTACCACATCGGTAACTTCGGTGTCGCGTTATCAAGACATGTCGAGTAAGGTGTCATACGAATCGGGATGCTGCCCTCTCACCAACTCTGGCGACGAGGTTAGCATTCCGCCCTTCTAGAGGGACACGACATGTACGTAACTGTGAACCCCGGTTAAAGTTAACTAAAGCCTCAGCTCCACAAAATGGATGCTGCCACCACAGACACGAGTCTGACCTCCTGCTGCTGGGAGTCCTTCCAGCGAGGAGAGCTTGGACAAAGGGTTTCCTGTCGAGGGCGGTGTTCGCACCGTCCCAGACAGGGTTTGTGTATTCTGGGTAGGTAGGGCTTTTGCGAGAAGGTGACTGCGGAGTGGCACCCCGGTGCTCACTACACATCTGCCGGTCAGAACCAGTTCCAGGGGCGCCAGCCCTGGCCTGGGGAAAGTCCGGCAGGGGAGAGGGGTGTAACTACCCCCCTTCCTGGTCCCACCCTTAGGGCAGGACCTAGTCATGTACCCACCCCTTTCTTTAGAATACAGGCCGGAGCGGGGACCCTTCCAAATTAGATCATCTTTGAATCAAGAACTACTTTCTACGAAAGGACACTCAAGACTCTTCTCAAGATTTCTCCCTTGTGGCTAAGGAGTAGTCACCCCGCATCAGCGGGCACCATCTAAGAACTCTGCGGTTTGCTGCAAGTCCTTCCTCAAGGATCCGACGGCCCAGCTCGACGAGAACCGGCTTCCCTGGCACCTCTGACCTCTACCCACGTCATCAGCTCAGCTGTGATTTGTGGGTGTGACGAGACCTCGAGGGACCGGCCATCATCAGAACCTGCACGCTCTTAACCAGCACGACCATCGAAGCAATTCTCTGGTGAGTGCTCTGGGGTCCGAGAAGCCCCGACCCTGAGCCGCTCCAGCACCGAAGTGCAGTCTCCCAGCATCTCCACGATCTGCATGGGGCCCTTCTGCTCGCTGCTCAGCACGTTGTCTGGTCACTAGCCGCTGGCTTGTGCCCTTCTGTGACGACATCCGACAATCAACACTGCTGGTCTGGTTGCTCCAGACTGGCCCTTGCTTCCATATTTGCGAGAAGCACCCCGGACCCTCCTGGTCCACTCAAGACGCCATCTTAGGCCCACCACGTGGCCCTGAGATCTGCCAAGGCTTGTTGCCCCATCCTGGGCCCAGCGACGCCGACAGCATCATCCTTCGTGGGACAGCTCGCACCTCCACCGTGGTCGCCGACAACGCCTCCTGGTCCGTGAGACTGCAGACCCTAGCGTCGCCCACTCACCTGGTCGAGGTGACGGCCAACCGGTGCCCTCCTGGTACCCTCTGACTACTGGCTAGTAGTACGAACTTGGTCCCCTCTGCTTTCAGGTATCATCAATCTCTGATCCAGGCTTGGATCTCTACGAACTATTCATCACTGGTCGCCGGCCAGCAACCCCTTTTCTTCCGGCTCCTGGCTCGTCAGCGAAGACCCCGACGCCTGTAAGACTTGTGCAGCCACAGCCCTCGTGGCTAGGTAACTCGGCATTTCGGTGCCTGCATAGCCTCTTTACTCTAGGGTCCCGAGTCCCTCGCTTCCGACTTGCCTTATCGGGTCCGCCCGAGACCTTAAACTTTCCGTGTCCTCGGACACTTGTTTTAATTGTGCACTTGAAGTATTTTCCTAAGAGATTTGGTTTGTGCTTAGTACCCTGTCCTCATAAAGAGCACAGGGCTGTTGTGAATCTTAATAAATATCCTGTTTATTTTCATAACACTTGTGTGGTGTCCTTTCACTTGGTGTTCAAGGGGTACATGTGTGGTAAACAGCTGGCTTAACACGCCCTCTCGAGTCTTTAGCCTTAGACTGCTCGTATCCACGCTACTAGGATAGCTGGTCTATAGGTTGACTTACAACCAAACACCATAAGGGTCGTTGGAACGATACATAGCGGTCGCTAGAATAGCGAACGTTGCATATCGGGCCAACTTCTCACATTGGTGAGCAGCGGTTGGGATTTGAGCTTGCTGTTGTTTTACCACGCGTATCCTAAGAATATCTTGTTGAAAGATCGCATAAGTACTGTTAGTACATATAACTAAAGCTTAGAATACTCTGAGTTCTACTGAACCAGCTGTTGTAGCTCCTCAAGGCGTAGCACACCTTGGCTGCAACTCTTAGCAAGGGAACAGTAGGTAAACACATAGTGTAGGTAGATGCATCACTTACACCACACTAGAAACAGTATGTCGGACAAAGGAGGAAACTCTGAGTCAGTTGACCCTCCACAGGTCATCCCTTCGAGATATACTGTGCTGAGCTTCAAGGAGTTAAGACAGGTGTGTCACTCCAGGAAGATCAAGCAGGGGTCTAACCCCACAACGTCCTTTCTGATTGGTCTCTTGGAGACTTATGATGCCAGAAAAGCTGAGATCCTTCCCAGCTCTTCTAATCCAGAAGGAGACATGCCTCCCCTCGAGGGAACCAGAGACGATCCTGACCTCATCCACCTCGCAACTGAGAACGAAGACGTGGAGGATGATGAGGATGAGGATCCCTCTGGGGATGAGGCAGATAAGGGACAGGTAGAAGTCGTAAGACTAAGCAGGTCCAACTTAAGCAGACATGACAGTGGTACTGGGGGACCCCTGGGGCCGCTATCAGGTCAGCTTAACATTGGGAATGGACGAGCCCGATCTCTGTCAAGAGACTCTGGCAGATCCCTTCGAACCAATGGCTCTCACAACTCTTCTCAAAGAGGGATGACGTCCCCTCAGAGGAGAGTGTACGAAGCTAAGGAAAGGGCAGCTAATCTGAGGATTGAAAGGGAAGAACTTGCCCTGGCCAAAGAGAGGCTTGCCTTTGCTAGAGAGCAACAGTTAAGTGGGGTAGTCCCCACTGGTGGCAGCAATGTACCTAGCAATAGGGAAAGGAGTTTTGATACGAAACACCTTGGTAAGATAGTGCCCCCCTTTAAACAAGGGGACGACATCCACAAATGGATTACTGCTTTGGAGAGGGCCTGCACTGTGCAAGGTGTTCCCCAGAGTCAGTGGGCAGCTATCTTGTGGCTCTCCTTTGAAGGTAAAGGAAGAGACAAGCTCCTCACCACAAGGGTAGAGGATGCTAATAATTACCACGTCTTGAAGAATACACTCGTCGAAGGGTTTGGCCTAACCACGGAGCAGTACAGGGTGCTGTTCCGGGATACCCAGAAGACGCAGTCTCAAGACTGGTCTGACTTTGTCGATTGTGCCACTAAGGCTTTTGAGGGCTGGTTGCTGGGCAGTAAGGTTACTGATTACACAGGATTGTATAATTTGATGATGAGAGAACAAATTTTAAACAATTGTCAGAACCAGTTGTTGCATCAGCATCTTGTCGACTCGGATCTGACCTCTCCCCAAGAATTGGGAAAGAAGGCAGACAGATGGGTTCGTACAAGAGTTAAACAGAACCAGGGCCAGAATCAAGGTGGTCAGAAGAAAGCAGACCAGAAGGGTAAAGATTCTAAGGGGGAACAAAATGACCAGAAGTCTTCGACAGGTCCCCAACAACCCAAAGAGGGTGGGGGTCAGGCTCCCCAAAAGAAGAAAGAAGGCCAATCCAAAAGATGGTGCCAGTACTGCAAAAGTAAATCTCACTGGTTTAGTGAGTGCACCAAGAAAGGAGGAGGGCAGACTCCTGCCACTGCAGCCCCTAAGGCACCTGTGCCCCCTAGTACAGCCAGCAGTGGTAGTGCGCCTCCCAAGGGTTTAGTAGGGTTAACCCTGGGTTCTGAGGGGCGTGACAACTTAGTTGGCACACTCACTCAGGCTGTCCTTGTCAGTACAGGGGATGTGGATATGTCCCCTGACGTAAGTCCCAATACTTTGGGCAAATACAGACAGACGCCTTTCATAAATGGAAAGATGGCTCAGGCCTATAGGGACACTTGTGCCAGCGTCACCATGGTGACGCCTAACTTTGTGGACCCTGGACAGATCATGCCAGGTACAGAATTCCTGGTGACCAATGCAAGCAATGTCACTACCAATCACAGTATGGCAATTGTAGCTTTCTCCTGGGGAGGGGTAACTGGCCAAAAGAAGGTTGTAGTTAGTCCAGACCTCCCAGTGGATTGTTTGTTGGGCAATGATTTGGAGTCATCACAATGGTCAGAAGTGGAGCACCGGACTCACATGGAAATGTTAGGCTTGCCAGCACATGTGTTCGCTGTGACCAGGTCACAGGTCAGGAAATGCCCCACTGAACAGGTGCTGGATCCTGGAACAACGGACCAGACACCTCCCAAGAAAAAGAGCGGTAGGGTTAAGGCTGCGCCTTCCCCCTTGCCCCAGGTCGTGGATCAAGTCTCAGAGGAGGCTGACCTACAGGAATTGAGGGAAACTGAGCCTAGGGAGTTCGAACTTGATCAAGTTGAATTCTTGGGTTCAGGGGGACCCTCAAGGGAAGACCTGGGGAAGGACCAGCTAGACTGCCCTTCTCTTGAACCCCTCAGACAGCAGGCTGCTGCTGAGGCTGCTGGGAACGCCACAGGTACCCACAAGGTATACTGGGAAGATGGACTCCTGTACACTGAGTCAAGAGACCCCAAGCCTGGCATGACCAGGAGGCTGGTTGTACCCTTGTCTCAGCGTGGTTTCCTACTTACCTTGGCCCACGAGATTCCCTTAGCAGGTCACTTAGGCCAGACGAAAACGTGGGACAGGCTTGTCTCACACTTTCACTGGCCTCATATGAACGAAGATACCAAGGAGTTTTGCCGCTCCTGTGTCACTTGCCAAGCCAGTGGTAAGTCAGGTGGCACGACAAAGGCCCCCCTTATACCAATGCCTGTGGTGGGGGTGCCCTTTGAACGGGTGGGGATCGACATCGTCGGTCCCATGGAACCACCAACAGCATCAGGGCACAAGTTTATACTGGTGGTAGTAGATCATGCCACCAGGTATCCTGAACCTATTCCCCTTAGGACCACTACAGCACCTGTTGTGGCAAGAGCCCTAGTTGGAGTATTCTCCAGGGTGGGCTTCCCTAAGGAGGTCGTCTCCGACAGAGGTGCAAACTTTATGTCGAGCTACTTAACTGCTATGTGGAAGGAATGTGGTGTCAACTACAAGTTCACTACACCCTATCATCCACAATGCAATGGGCTTGTTGAGAGATTCAACAGGACCCTTAAAGGGATGATTCATGGACTACCTGAAAAGCTTCGGCGTAGATGGGACGTCCTGATCCCCTGCCTCTTGTTCGCCTACAGAGAAGTCCCACAGAAGGGGGTTGGCTACAGCCCTTTTGAACTTTTGTACGGGCATCCTGTAAGAGGACCCCTGTGTTTGGTGAAGGAAGGATGGGAGAGACCTCTCAAAAAGCCTGCAGCCAACATAGTGGACTATGTGCTTGGCCTCCGCTCGCGGATGGCTGAATACATGGAGAAGGCATCTGAAAACCTTAAGGCCAGCCAAGAACTCCAAAAAGCTTGGCATGACCAAAAGGCTGTCTTGACTGTTTACCAGCCCGGACAGAAGGTGTGGGTGTTGGAGCCGGTGGCCCCAGCAGCACTCAAGGACAAATGGTCCGGGCCCTACACCATCCTGGAGAAAAAGGGAGAGGTCACCTACCTGGTCGACCTGGGAACTCCCCGGAGCCCCCACAGGGTGCTTCATGTCAACAGGCTCAAGGCATATGTCGACAGGAAGGACATGAGTTTGCTCATGGCCCTAGATGAGGGACAGGAAGAGGAGAGTGACCCTCTCCCCGACCTGCTCACTCAGAATCCTGACGATGGATCGGTAGATGGTGTTGTCTTTTGTGGCAGCCTCTCCGAACATCAACAGAGCGACTGTAAACAGGTTCTTCAGTCGTTCAGACATATGTTTTCTCTAACACCCAGTCAGACCAATTGGTGCACCCATGAGGTCGACACTGGTGACAGTTTGCCCGTTAAGAGTAAAATCTACCGGCAGCCTGATCACGTTAGAGACTGCATCAAGAGTGAAGTGCAGAAAATGTTGGAGCTGGGAGTCATTGAACCCTCGGATAGCCCTTGGGCTAGTCCCGTAGTTCTAGTGCCGAAACCTCACACCCCGGGCGGTAAGAGAGAGATGAGGTTTTGCGTAGACTACAGGGGTCTCAATGCAGTCACTAAGACTGACGCCCACCCAATACCAAGGGCAGACGAGCATATCGATAGATTGGCTTCGGCCAACTACTTAAGTACGTTTGACCTGACAGCTGGGTATTGGCAAATCAGGTTAGCTGAGGACGCCAAGCCTAAAACCGCATTTTCAACCCCTGGTGGGCATTATCAGATCGTGGTGATGCCCTTTGGTCTGAAAAATGCACCTGCCACCTTCCAAAGGTTGGTGAATCAAGTCCTTACTGGGCTGGACGACTTCTGTGCGGCGTATCTTGATGATATTGCTGTCTTTAGCTCCACCTGGGAGGATCACCTGGTCCACCTGCAGAAAGCGTTAGAGGCTCTGCAAGCAGCAGGCCTCACTATCAAGGCCACCAAGTGCCAGATAGGGCAGACACAGGTTGTATACCTGGGCCACCTTGTAGGTGGAGGCCAGGTTCAGCCACTGGAGAGCAAGATACAGTCAATCAGGGACTGGGCTCCTCCAACCACCCAGACTCAGGTTCGAGCTTTCTTGGGCCTGACTGGATACTACCGGAAGTTTGTCAGGAACTATGGTTCCATCGTGACACCATTAAACGAACTGACAAGCAAGAAAATGCCAAAAAAGGTTCAGTGGACAGCGAGCTGTCAAAAAGCATTCGATGACCTAAAGCAGGCCATGTGCACGGCGCCTATCCTCAAGAGTCCGGACTACTCCAAACCATTCATTGTCCAAACAGATGCTTCTGAGTTGGGTGTGGGAGCTGTTCTTTCTCAACTGAATTGTGATGGTCAAGACCAGCCCATTGCTTTTATAAGCAGAAGGCTGACCCCTAGAGAGAAGAATTGGTCAGCTATTGAGAGGGAGGCCTTTGCTGTGGTTTGGGCCCTGAAGAAGCTGAGGCCATACTTGTTTGGCACTCACTTCAAGATTCAGACCGACCATAAGCCCCTCTTATGGCTAAATCAGATGAAGGGTGAAAACCCCAAACTGCTTAGGTGGTCCATTTCCCTACAGGGGATGGACTTTACAGTGGAACATAGACCTGGTACTGATCATGGCAATGCCGATGGGCTCTCCAGATATTTCCACTTAGAACAAGAAGACTCACCTGGTCAAGGTTAGCTTATTGTTCCGACGTTTGGGGGGGGGTCATGTAGGAGAGTAGGGTCTGCAATCCTATGATCACCCAGATTTTTTGCTTTTGTTTCACTGGTTTACGACTTTCTCTGGCTGTGGGCCTGCCAATCAGACCCACAGCCTGGCTGTTCTCTTTCTAAATTACGATATGTACCCTAGGTGCATTTACCAATTGGTACTGGGCCACCTTATCAGACCCCGTAACGCAGGGCATAGGTGTACCCAGGGCCGCCAGGGGCTGCAGCATGTATTATGCCACCCCTGGCTGGCCTCCTAAATTTGACACAACTGGCTGCATGACAGCTGGGGCGAAGTCGTGTAATCACACTTTGCTTTAGATATAGTAGCCCTATATCTAACCATACCATGGACACCCGAGTTCCTATCAGTCACTCCTATGGCAGGCCTTGACAATCCTGAAGGCAGAGTGCGTGGGCTCGTGTGAACTAGGTTCTGGCCCGAGCCGAGCCCGGTTGCAGCTTGCGGAATCAAGACCCAATGGCTGTTCCATGATAACGCGTACCACATCGGTAACTTCGGTGTCGCGTTATCAAGACATGTCGAGTAAGGTGTCATACGAATCGGGATGCTGCCCTCTCACCAACTCTGGCGACGAGGTTAGCATTCCGCCCTTCTAGAGGGACACGACATGTACGTAACTGTGAACCCCGGTTAAAGTTAACTAAAGCCTCAGCTCCACAAAATGGATGCTGCCACCACAGACACGAGTCTGACCTCCTGCTGCTGGGAGTCCTTCCAGCGAGGAGAGCTTGGACAAAGGGTTTCCTGTCGAGGGCGGTGTTCGCACCGTCCCAGACAGGGTTTGTGTATTCTGGGTAGGTAGGGCTTTTGCGAGAAGGTGACTGCGGAGTGGCACCCCGGTGCTCACTACGCATCTGCCGGTCAGAACCAGTTCCAGGGGCGCCAGCCCTGGCCTGGGGAAAGTCCGGCAGGGGAGAGGGGTGTAACTACCCCCCTTCCTGGTCCCACCCTTAGGGCAGGACCTAGTCATGTACCCACCCCTTTCTTTAGAATAAAGGCCGGAGCGGGGACCCTTCCAAATTAGATCATCTTTGAATCAAGAACTACTTTCTACGAAAGGACACTCAAGACTCTTCTCAAGATTTCTCCCTTGTGGCTAAGGAGTAGTCACCCCGCATCAGCGGGCACCATCTAAGAACTCTGCGGTTTGCTGCAAGTCCTTCCTCAAGGATCCGACGGCCCAGCTCGACGAGAACCGGCTTCCCTGGCACCTCTGACCTCTACCCACGTCATCAGCTCAGCTGTGATTTGTGGGTGCGACGAGACCTCGAGGGACCGGCCATCATCAGAACCTGCACGCTCTTAACCAGCACGACCATCGAAGCAATTCTCTGGTGAGTGCTCTGGGGTCCGAGAAGCCCCGACCCTGAGCCGCTCCAGCACCGAAGTGCAGTCTCCCAGCATCTCCACGATCTGCGTGGGGCCCTTCTGCTCGCTGCTCAGCACGTTGTCTGGTCACTAGCCGCTGGCTTGTGCCCTTCTGTGACGACATCCGACAATCAACACTGCTGGTCTGGTTGCTCCAGACTGGCCCTTGCTTCCATCTTTGCGAGAAGCACCCCGGACCCTCCTGGTCCACTCAAGACGCCATCTTAGGCCCACCACGTGGCCCTGAGATCTGCCAAGGCTTGTTGCCCCATCCTGGGCCCAGCGACGCCGACAGCATCATCCTTCGTGGGACAGCTCGCACCTCCACCGTGGTCGCCGACAACGCCTCCTGGTCCGTGAGACTGCAGAGCCTAGCGTCGCCCACTCACCTGGTCGAGGTGACGGCCAACCGGTGCCCTCCTGGTACCCTCTGACTACTGGCTAGTAGTACGAACTTGGTCCCCTCTGCTTTCAGGTATCATCAATCTCTGATCCAGGCTTGGATCTCTACGAACTATTCATCACTGGTCGCCGGCCAGCAACCCCTTTTCTTCCGGCTCCTGGCTCGTCAGCGAAGACCCCGACGCCTGTAAGACTTGTGCAGCCGCAGCCCTCGTGGCTAGGTAACTCGGCATTTCGGTGCCTGCATAGCCTCTTTACTCTAGGGTCCCGAGTCCCTCGCTTCCGACTTGCCTTATCGGGTCCGCCCGAGACCTTAAACTTTCCGTGTCCTCGGACACTTGTTTTAATTGTGCACTTGAAGTATTTTCCTAAGAGATTTGGTTTGTGCTTAGTACCCTGTCCTCATAAAGAGCACAGGGCTGTTGTGAATCTTAATAAATATCCTGTTTATTTTCATAACACTTGTGTGGTGTCCTTTCACTTGGTGTTCAAGGGGTACATGTGTGGTAAACAGCTGGCTTAACACGCCCTCTCGAGTCTTTAGCCTTAGACTGCTCGTATCCACGCTACTAGGATAGCTGGTCTATAGGTTGACTTACAACCAAACACCATAAGGGTCGTTGGAACGATACATAGCGGTCGCTAGAATAGCGAACGTTGCATATCGGGCCAACTTCTCACAGTGAGGACATGCAAGCAAGCCATAGTATAATGCAGTCACAGTAAGGAGAGAAGAACACAGATTAAAGAAATACTGATGTGTAAAGGATGATAACTCTAGTTACATTAAGTTGGTCCAAACCTCTTGTAGGCTAAGTCCTGAGTTCAAACTGTCAGTTCTCAGGATCCATTTGAGCTCCTCTTTACTTAGCAGTTTGCACAAATCTCCACCTCTGGGAGGTAGAATTACCTGGCTGATTACAGTCCACCTGATTTCATTCTCAGTGTGTCCTTTTTGGACAAAATGGAGATAGAAGGGCAGGACCCCCAGGCGCACCGGCGGGGTCAGACGGCCCAAAGAGTCGGGCCATGGCAGCAAGAAAGTCTTGTGTCTGAGCAGGTGTCGCTGAAGGGACCCGGAAAGGGCGGGTAGGCTTGCGGCGAGGTCGCAGGCTACGCTGGAGTCAAGGGGTGGCACCACCCGTACCCTCAGCTACGTGGCCGTCGATGGAAGTCGAAGACAGACGATGCTTCTTCGACTTCTTCTTGGAATGCTTCGACTTACCTGACCCAGAGTGCAAAGACTTAGATACAGACGAACAATGGTAACGGCTCAGCGACCGGTCCCTCGACCTCCCTCGAGACTGGGATCTTGAGCGGCACGGAGCCGACTGCAGGACTTCCAGCAGCTTTCCCTAAAGTCTTTAGCGCCATGGCCCAGCAGTCGGGTCACGACTTGGAGTAGTGGTCGCGCCCCAGGCAGTAGAGACACGCGGTGCGGGCCCGTCACTGACACCATATGGTGAACAATCCCCACAGTTCTAGAACCCGGGCATACCTACGACACCAGGAGTTGATCGACTCAAAAGAATTGAGACAAAAAGCCTGGAAAAAAACTCAGTCAAAAAGTGACTAGGGGTACTTGCTCTTTTGGCGGATCTGCGCTTGCTGGCACGAAAAAAATAAAAGAACTCATCGCGCGAAGGCGGCGTCTAAGTAGCTGCCGCGACATCTTTGTCGGGACCACAAAGCCAACGAAGGAAGCGGAGCCGCACAACGCCACCTTCCGACACGCAGGGGTACTGCTGACGAAAACTTTCTGGATACAGTCCGACGCCTAGGGGTAATTCTAAGGTAAGGAATCTGTCACTACGTGTTTTTTTCAGATTTGTCTTTTATGAATGAAATGGTTTTGATATGTGGGAAATTTTTTGATGGTTTTTGTTAATCACTGAATACATTATCATTCAGTCTATGGTACGTCTGCCTCGTTTCAACTGTTGGGCACTTGCTGGAATCCAAGGAGAAGATTGGAGTTACTCAAGGATTTTTTCTGCTTCTTAAAGTAGAAGGGGAATTGGCAAACCACATTTAGGAGCTAGGAATGGGAACACGTCTAAGGTGTTAAGGTATCACTCAATGCTTTAGAAAGGAAGTGAAATATGTTCTCCAAAATATCAATGACTGGGTTAAAGATGGTAAGCTTATTCATCACATTCAGTACTAACCTCTACTTTTTGGGGTAAACAAATTGCAGCAAAATGTAAACATATTGCCTCATGAAAATACTTTTTTAAAATACCTAAAAAGAAAGAAAAGCTAGGTAGAAGTGAGAAATTGGAAAAGAAAATACTTGTGAATAAAAGAATCGTTAATTTTTTAATCCGTGTGGACAAATAAAAATACAAATAGAATGGCGAGCCAGTCATCGAAATCATCGCCATCAATGTCGACGACATCGTCGTTGAAGCCGCCCTTGACATCAACATCAATATCTTATCCGTCGTCGACGATTTAGTCACCGTCGTCGACTCCACCAACGGAGTAGTCGGCATCATCGTTAAAATTGACGTCGTCGACGATACCAGCGTCGATACCGTCGTCGGCGAAGAATCACTCGTCATTAATTTTGAAGGCTTCTTTGGGACTAACTTTACTTCAATCTTCCTCGACTAAGTCTTTTTCGTCGACGCTCCCTTTGACGATGTAGAAATTGTTGATTTTACCTCAGGAGGCATTGAAGAAGGTTTTTTGAATGCCTGTTTGACCTGAGGGGGTGATTTAGATGGCTCAGACCCAGTCTTTTTAACATTCTTATCCACTGAAGCATGTCCCTTACTCTCCTTTTCTCTATGTTGAGGAGATTTTGAGGGACTACGCCCAGAAGACCCATGAGTGGTCATTTGCGGGCCTTCTCAGGACCCTCTTCTGAGGTATGAGAATGAGGTGATTTCTTCCTCTTTTGTGACCTTCTAGATGAAGTCGAAGCTATCACTGGAGATAACCTCCTTTCTGGCCTTAAGCTTTTGAAGTCATATTAAAAGGTGTCTTTTGCGGTCCCTTAGAGTTTTACTTGAAATGGTACAACATACCTTACTGTCTTTCGCTTGATGGTCGGGGTAAAGATCGTAGATGCAGTCAGAGTGAGGGTCATCAGTGTAGAGCCTCTTCTTGGAACAAGTGGCACAGGCTCTAAACAACCCCTTCTTTTCTTTTCCAGATATTCTCAGGAAGAATGTATTAGTAGTCAGCAATGCAGATGAAATCAGGATTTGAAATTCACTGGAAAAAACTCCAAAACCAAAGTAATAAGAGAAAATTTGAGCAGAGCTCAAAGGAGAATCCCTAGCACAACGTGCAGTAGAAAATCTGAGAGGCAAAAGGTTCTCTCAGGAGTGTTCTAAAGGGTGAGAGGTTCTACTTGGTTCAGGGACAATTTTGGTCTCTTTTACATAACAAGAGTTATGGGTTGCAAAATGGAAATGGGCCTAGGGCCTCTTTTCAGTTTGGTACTTATCTAAGCATTGCCTTTTTTATATACCAGGGACTCCCATCTCGACGACTGGGAATGATTCAGGCATGTGAATCTATGAACGCTCCAATACGGGAGTAAATATGAAAATTTAACAAAGCGGGTTGTTTGTAAGGAAAAAGAAAAATGTTGCAATAAAACAAGTGTGTGAAAAACAATTGCAATATAGTTTCTGTCTATAGCAATAACAATAGTTCAAGCAGATGAATCTTTAAAATATCGAATGTTGGGGAAATAAGTTTCTTCTTGACATAGGTCTGATTGCTCTATAAGATACCATAGGGTTTAAAAGTGTAAACTACTTTAATGACACCATAGAGTTTTCCCAAAGTATTTCAAGCCTGCAGTCTGCTACTTTAGTAGTAAGACCCAGTGTCGCCATGTTGTGTTAAATGTTCGGCACAACTTTGCCACTACACACAAAAGTCAAATGTAAAGGTTTTTCATTCCCTTTATACTTCCACTGCAGTCTCATTTGCAGGTTTGTCTTTTGAGGACATACCATCTTGTAATATACACAAGTTGGTGCGATTCGGAATCAATATGTGTTTCATAACCCTATTACAGGACAAATGAGTCTTGCTGCCATTTTCAGTAAAGCTCTACCAGGACTCTCCTCCATTTCACAGTGGCCTATAAGTCTCTGATCCTGCATTCCAATCGCACACTATTTCACCCACTCCTCCACCAAACAATCCAGCTTCATCATATTCATATCTGTCTCACTTTGGAGTACCACCTTTTGCTTCAATTCTGGGTTCACAGCACAACTTTGCACTTTATATATTCAAGAACAGTAAATCCACATGCATTACCCACAAAATAAAACTGATATTTATTTTTATTAGAAATTAACACAAAGTTATTTCTTAATTTAGTTCATACAATAGGTGACCATTTTTTTTTTACGATTCTTGACTGTTTCCTGCGAGGTGGTTATGTTTATCAAACCTGAGAAAAGTCTAACTGTAGCAGACAGAATGAAGGCCAATATGTTTGAAAGGTCAACAAACGCAATATATTCTAGAGTATGTGGTGGTCTACAGGTCTTTCTCCAAACCTTCATGCTTTACCACTGCGTATACAGTCTAGGGTGTATGTTTGGTTTAAGGAAATTGTAATTGTAAAAGTCAATGTGATCACAGACGGATTTCATTATTTTTACTTTTTTACACGTAGCAGGTTCAAAATTCAAACTCCCACTCAGAGAATTAAATCTTAAGACCCCAGTGGCACAAGCTGCCATCACACCTACCCTAATGAAGCACTGCAGAATCACCTATTCAAAAGACAGTAAAAACTGCATCCTTGCAGAAAACACGATTGTCTGTTCTTACATTCACGTTTTTTTAGCAAATGCACATTACATGATTTATATTCATGTTTTCCCAGATGAAACTGGTAATCATTTTATCGACCTCAGAGATCAGCGTTGTCAGCCTTGTCGATACTAGACCATGAGTCAATGTTTGCAGCTCTAAATCTGGAGTTAAATTAACATTTGACAATCCATCTCTTGTTGAAAATGAAGTAGACTCTGCACATAAGGCCCATAGACAGATCTTTTACATGTGTTAGTGAATACAAATTTGACAAGAAGTTAAAACCCATGGTAGGCAGTTATAAGTGCTTTGTAACCTGTTGCTAAAATAGCTAGAATGCAGCCATGTTCTTCTCACCACATCTGAAACATCAGAGCCAATATTCCCACTCCTATATGTATGCGCACTGCAGCAGGATTAATGTCTGGTTGTAGGATACATGTAGTTGATTTGCAGTCAGCGAAACTAAATATTATTTTGAATCCATACACCTGTTTCCTAACCCAATCTTCCTTGATGAGTTCGAAGTGGCGCTGGGCAGGCTGCAGAACATTAGCAGTTGTGTTTTTATGAGAGTTCAGTTCAGTGCCAGCAGCCAATCCTTCACAACCACCCATGGTCTTCTTTCTAGTTCTGAGAATCCATGTAATCGCGGCAGATTCGTCGTGTGATGTCGGGCACAAGCTGCTCCAGACCCGGGAATTCTCTGGTGAAGAATGTGTGTGCCTCCTTGGGCTCAGACGCCATGTCCTTCAGGTCTTCCAGCGGTGCCCAGGCTATTCCGACTGAAAATATGGTCACACCTGAAACATGGGGAGAAAACAACAAGGTTGGCGAAATGAAGCTATTCTTTTCCTTCAGTTCCACCTTACTCCTAAAACTAAGTAATTTCTGCTATGAGTGCATAAGGATTCAGTGATCTTGAACTGTGATGCCAATTTTTGTAAAAAGATTCTTGATGTGACCGTAAGGATAAGTTACTTACCTGTAATCCTGGTTCTCTTCCAGGGATATCCTCATCAAAGTCATAAGCACTGAATATTCCGCCCATGTGCGGGGACCCCGGAAATAATAAAAATTATATATGAAAAACATATATGTATATACAGCTATATATATATATATATATATATATATATATATATATATATATATATATATATATATATATATATACACACACTGAAAAAACCATAGGTTTCACACATGTTCTAGTTAGCTGGACATTTCACTCATAGAAAACCATTGAAACTCCCCCGTTATAGTTAGTTCAGCTAACTATTAATTTGCGCGCCCGCAATGCACTGCTGATGATGTCACATATTTCATCACTCATGACATCACTGATGACATCTCAAATGAGTGAGTAAATGTATGAGTGACTATACTCCCTAAACCCTACTGTTTTAATTGGTTATTGTGCATTTTCTGCCTTTTTGTTGTAAGCGCCGGGACACTTCAGAGTAGCTGTGCGCTGTACAAATTAAAATAACATAACATAACATATATAGAACTGTTGGTGAATGAGTGGATGTGTATGTAGATGTTGGAATTACTGAATAGGTTGTTGTAACTGGTATTTGGTATCTCCATTTTTTTGAAAATTTTAGTTTCTATTTTTGAATGTGAGTATCAAAGGTTATATTACGGTGAGAGGAGGCCTGCCACTCTTTCACAAGGATGATGTCATCAGTGATGTAATTTGAGATGTCATGAGTGATGTCATGAGTGATGTCACTGACCATGTCATGAGTGATGTAATATGTGACGTCATCAGCAGTGCATTGCGGGCGGGCGAGTTATAGTTAGCTGAACTAACTATAACAGGGGAATTTCAATGGTTTTGTATGAGTGAAATGTCCAGCTAAATATGTGTGAAACCTATGGTTTTTTCAGTGAATTTCTAAGGTTTTTTAAATGCTAATTCCTAACTATAACGTGGCTGAAACCTATGTTTTTTTCAGTGAATTTCTAAGGTTTTTTAAATGCTAATTCCTAACTATGACGTGGCTCAAACCTATGGTTTTTTCAGTGAATTTCAAAGGTTTTGTAAATGATAATTTGTAAATTTATTATGTGTTATATTTTTTTATACTGATTCACTACATTGTTTAAAACTATTTATTTTTAGATATTTTATCTGAAAGAAACAGGTTAGTATTAGATCCTTACCTTAGAATATTCCCAGGCGTCAGTCTGGATCCGGAAGTTTTTGCATAGCAGTACCCCTGCGCGTTGGTTGCGGCTCCGCGCCCGTCGTCGTTGGCGCCGGGATGACGTCGCCGGAGTATTTAGACGCAGCCCTCGCGCGCTGACATCAGTTCTTCTTTTTCTGCGCCAGGAAGCGCCGATCCGGAAAAAGTGGTACCCTTAGTCAATTTTTGACTAGATCTTTTTGATCTGTTTTTCGAGTCGTACGACTCCATCGGTGCCGGAAGGGATGCCCGGGTTCAAACCCTCTGCCGACAGCAACCGACTGATGTCGGTTACCGACACCCATCGCTGGTGCCTGCATTGCCTGGGGCCCGACCATGATGACAAGTCGTGCCCCGACTGCAGGGCCTTGACGTCGAAGGCTAGGTGGGAGCGGTCCAGTAAGCGCCTCGAGCTCCGGCAGTCGGCCTGCGCCGCTCGAGGTCCCGGTCCGGAAGGAGGTCGAGGGACCGGTCGCGGGGCCGGAGTCATCACAGCTCGGCGAGTTGACACCACTCGTCGGGCTCCAAGTCCTCAGGTAAGAGGCACAAATAGTCGAAGAGGCGACACCGCTCTTCTGACTCCCCCCCCCGACGTGGCTGGGGGTTAGGGCGACACCGCTAATGCCGCCTGCTTCATACCCGCCGGTCCCTGGGCAGAACGCGACACCGGAGATCGATGCCTTCCTCATGGCCATGAGGTCGCTCTCTCCTCCGTCTGGTTCCGCGGCGCCTTCGGGCACTACGGTCCCGACTGGGAGCCCAAGCGGGCCGGGTGCTTCAGCCCCAGCGGCGACTTTGGTCCCGATGCCGCAGGGCCCCACTGGATCCGGTTCCGGATCCCGGCTCGACGCCGGATTCGACGTCGAGGGAAGAACATTTCTTCTATGATCCGGCTCCATCATTTGAGTACCAGGAGAAGGGAGACGAGGCGGATTGGGAGGGGACTGAGGACCCTCTGGCACGGGAGTGTCAGTCTTTTCAGGACTGGGAAAGTGAGCTAGGGGAGGCTAGTGGTTTGGACACTTGGCAGGGTTATATGTCCACGACTTTGAGACCAAACATATCCTTCCCACCAGCAACCCGTTCGCCTCCTCCATAGGATTATGGAGGAGGTATATTGACGACATCCTCCTCATCTGGAAAGGAGGCGAGGAAGACCTTGTAGAGTTCTTCAGATGGATCAATACTTTAGATCCTTACCTTAAATTTACACATTGCTTGCTAGAGTAATCTGTGGTTTTCTTGTACGTGGTCATCACTATCCAAGGCACCAGTTTGACACCCAGAACTCACTACAAACCATCTGCTAAGAACAATCTCCTTGAATTCTCGAGCCATCATCCCAGACCCCTTAAGGAAAACCTTCCCTACTGGCAGTATCTCCGGATACGCAGGAACTGTAGTGATATCAAGGACTACAAATCCCAAGCAGGTGAACTGACCACCAGGCTAAGAGAAAGAGGCTATCCGCTGAAAATACTTGAGAAAGGAAATAAACGTGCAAGGAATCAACCCCGAGAAGCACTCCTAGTAGACACTGAGGGAAACCAATGAGATACCGCTCACATGTGTAACCACTTACAGTTGCCTATCAGACGCCATGAAAAAATCCATTAATAAACACTGGAAGATAGTGACAAGTAATAAGAGGACCTGGGACAAACCACGGTTCTCTTTCAAGAAGGGAAGGAGCCTCAAAGACTCCTTAGTACATACCTGTCTAAAAGCAGAATTGACAAACCCACACGCAGCAAGATCCATCACTAGCGCGTGGGGTCTACCACCACCAATCGTTGGGCATTACCCGTGTTCAAACTGCAGTGTGTGTCACTTGACCTCACATACCAAAGAACTTTCTTTGGAACCTGGTAAAACTTCGTCGCAGAGGTCACATACCAATTGTAATTCGACCAATGTGGTCTACTTGATCACGTGCCCATGCAGCAAAAGATACGTGGGAATGACTACCCGCAAGGTCAAACTACGAATCTGCGAACACCGCAGTAACATAAGATGCCGGAAAATCACAACAAAGATGAACGAACATTTTCTTCAATACAACCACACTCCAAATGACCTAAAATGGACGATCATAGAGCAAATTACTACCGAAAGAAACACAACCAACATCCTTTTTGAGAAGGAGCAACGTTGGGTATATAGGCTGGGGACCCACATCACTGGCCTCAATGATCAAATTCCTTGGAGTTCAGTACTCAAACGCTAATGCCACTAAAGCTGTGTCTTTGACACATAAATTAACTCCTGTTCTGTGACTCGATCCTTTCTGCTCACATATAAAAATCCAACTCTGAATTCACAATTCTGAATTTTCATTTGTAACTAAAATAGCATCACCATGCACTTAATTCCTTTTCATCCACTTTGCTTTTACAGTATTTACCCCTCCGGGACAATACTATCCCAGTATATTCCTAATCAAAGAGGGTCCGATGGAGCTGTGTTCCAAGCCTTGCTTTGGACACGCTCACCGATTGGGCCCAACCAGCCACCTGTTCCGATCCCGAGCCTCCCTTTGAGCCGCGGATCTAACTGGCTGACACCTTCAAGCCTCGTGCTCGAGCCAGACTCTGATTGGCCACCGTCACCTCCCCACCACGCCCCCGTCAGCTCCGATCTTTAGCGTTCTCAGCTCCCGGCCCACATCCACGGGGTCCGGTAGCAGTAGACGCTAGGTGCACAATGGGTGACAGGCGTTGCGGGCGTAAGATCCTCAGACTCCTTTCACCATGAATCAGATAAGTAATCCGAGTACCTCCCCTACCCTTTGAGCCTAACTCCGATCTTGCCATTTTTAATTTTTCCATACAGGGTGTGCCATTGTCGCCTCCACCCCCTCCCGAGACCCATGGGGTGTGGATCTTGTAAATTACAAGTGAGAATTATACAAAGTATTCGTCAGCAATACCTTTTCCGACGACCCCTGACATCACCATTTGCCCTCTAGTTGGGCGCCTTGATCGCTAAGACACGAGTGATGTATTTTGAGCAGATATGTCCAACGGCCAGTTCTCATGACATAGTGCATGTCCACACGCTGAACTACCTTGAGTACAGCGTTCTCCAGCACTAAAATAGCATTTATGGCACAATAATCACCTGTTTCCTGATTCCTAGCACTTCCACACAGAGTTATCTCTATGCAGAAAACCCTTGTGATAAATTGCACTAACTATGTGTTGTATGTCTTATGTGTCTGTATGTCCTTTTGCCTTTCAGACTATACTGATACCTCTAACTTGAAGGTACCCCATCACTTATGGTTTGTTTTTTGCACTTATTTTTCTACACCTGTTTTTAACTTTCACGTCCTCAGGTAAGGGTGTTCCTTAGCGTGCCCATACCACCGAGGTACACAAACTGATGGTCCTGACCAAAGCCCAGTAAATCATACACATAAGGGCAGAAACATGTTGACCCCACTTTAAGTGGAAACAACCAAGTCATAAACTGGTAGTTTTCCCACATATATTTTATCCATGCCAAACTGACCATTGAATAAATTTTTTTTTATATGGTACAGTCACTGACATTTTTAACTCACATTTCTTTTTGACACTCTTGCCACAAAGAACCAGCTCCGCAGTAATCTGGCATTGTAGCACACCAGGGAGGCATTTGGCTTCTCCTGGTGGGCCCGATGATGAAGCATGTCACCACCCAGGGTGGTGAGTGAGGGCTTCCTAAAAAATCCCCTCTGATGTCCATTGTGGCTCATGCTGGGTATTTTTTCCTTTTTTCTCTGTGTTCTGTGCACACTGAAAATATATTTATAAATTGCAACATAATAAAGGGCAAGTGCCCTTATATATATAAATAGTGTTTCATCATACTAATGCAGCTCCCCTCTAGGAGGCTAAACAATGTAATAAAATACAAACTGCTTTTGTAAAATACATAATATATTTATAAAACCACATGAAGGTAAGTAGCACTTGAACTCTGATTTCAGGGCCCGATTCACATAACTAACTTAAGACAAAATCCTAAACTTACTTCTTTTGGTATTCAAAGAAGTTAGGATTCTGTCTTAAGACAGACTTAAGACAGAATCCTAACTTAAGTCTATCTTAAGACAAAATGCTAACTTCTGTGACTACCAACAGGTGTAACTTTAGGATTTTGTCTAAAGTTAGTTCTGTGAATCAGCCCCTGAATGAGTAACCTCATGAAGAAAACTGGAGAAAAGCAGACATTGTTAGCCTACAGGCTGCACTGTAAACCAATAGCAAAGAAAATGAAAGCATTTTCACATACAACTGGCACAGTCCCTTTAAGGCAGCCATGACCCCCGGCTTCCCATCATGCCTCAGGGGTGGCAGTTAGGTCAGTTGATCTTTGCGTAACCCTGAAGATCAGGGCACCAAGAGAACATTTAATAACTAAATAATCTCATTTGCCTGGGGAGGTGGGTGGGTTGCTTATGACTTTGATGAGGATACCCCTGGAAGAGAACTAGGATTACAGGTAAGTAACGTATCCTTCTCTTCCAGGGGATCCTCATTAATAGTCATAAGCACTGAAAAGAATAGCAAGCCCATCATCCACATGCAGGCAAATGAAAAACAAAGTGACCCAATTAACAACAACCGAAAAATCAGCCGTTGAACAGATTTCTCAAGGAGGCTTGGCCTACTTGGGTGTCCGCTCTAGTATCTGTCTCAAGACAGTAGTGTCTTGTAAATGTATACACTGATCTCCAAGTAGGTACTTTACAGATCTCGGAGAGTGGTACATTATTGAGAAAAGCAGTCGTAGCCGCTTTTCCTCTCATGGAATGAGATTTGGGAGTGGTAAAAAGAGGCTTCTGCGCTAGCTGATAAGCCAATTTGATGCATGAGACTATCCATCTGGAGATGGACCGCTTCGCTGCTGGAAAACCTGTCCTGATCGAACCATAATTATTAAATAGGTGATCATACTTTCTCAATGACTTTGACCTGTAAAGATAACACTTCAAAACCCTTTTCAGGTCTAATGAATGCAGCGCCCTCTCAGCTGGAGTGGAGGGATTAGGAAAAAAGGTCGGAAGAGAAATGATTTGATTTATATGAAAATCAGACACCACCTTCGGAGGACCACTCTATTGAGATAGAAGACCGTGTAGGGTTCTTTTGAACAGAGAGTCTGTATCTCACTCACCCTACGAGCTGAGGTGATAGCCACCAGGAAAGCTACCTTCCACGTAAGGTGTTGTAAGGTTGCTTTGTGGATAGGCTCAAAGGGTGGACCCATCAACTTTGATAGAACCAAGTTCAGCTTCCAAGGTGGTGAAGGTGGTCAGACCAGAGGGTAGACTTTCTTGAGATCCTGTAGGAAGTCCTTCACTACCTGTAGCTGGAAAAACAAGGGTTGAGTAGGGGAGCGCCTGTATGCAGTAATAGCAGCTAGGTGCACCTTAATGTAAGAGAATTGCAAACCTGCTCTGGCTAAATGAAGCAGATATGGCAAAACTACTTCCTCCTGCCCTTTGGTGGGATTTCAATGATTTTGTACGAACCATACATAAAAACGCTTCCATTTACAAGCATAAGAGTGTCTTGTGGAGGATCTCCTCACTTCTCTCAATATGGTCATGCAGTCCTGTGGAAGTCCTAAATGACCATACTGGAGGACCTCAGGAGCCATGCTGCCAAGGTCAGTGAGGGAAGGCTGGGTGATGAATCCTCCCGTTTATCTTGGACAGCAGATCCGGTTTGCACGGCAGCCTCTTGTGTGGGCATATTGACAGATGCAGAAGGTCCAGGTATCACCACTTCCTCGGCCATTCCCCTTCGATCCTGGCCGGTAGTACCTTGAGGCGAAGTCTCAGCATTTTGGGTTTTCCTCGTCCGCGAACAGATCTATGCTTGGACGACCACAAGCCAGGAAAATGTCTTTGATCACCTAGTCGTTGCGAACCCAGTCCTGCTGGTCCTCGAAGTATTGGTTGAGAGCATCCGCTTGAAAATTCCGTTCTCCCGGCAAGTGAACCACTGTGATGGAAAGGATCCTTGCCAGAAGCCAATGCCAAATGGTCTGAGCCTCCAAAGAGAGTGTCCTCGAGCGAGTTCCCCCATTTGTTCAGGTAGTACATGGCATTGGTAGTCTGTACTAGGATGGAACTTGTCCGAATCGAAGGGAGGAAAGCCTTGAGAGGGAGATGAAGAACAATTGTTACTTACCTGTAAACAGGTGGTTCTCCAGTATTGGTGTCTTTCATAGATTCACATGCTTGAATATTCCCCGTCGTCGGAGTGGGAGTCCCACGGTAAATAAAATAGCAATAAATGCTAAATATATAATAATATACAATAAATATATATATACATAATAAGGAAAAACCCAAAAAATGCATACAATAACCATCTGGTACCTAACCAAGAGTTTCCACATAGGAATGCATGGGGAAAAAGAAGTTCCAATGCAGCCTATCCTTGTCATTATGTTAGTCCAAACTGCAGCCAATCAGGCGCCAGCAGCCCTCTAGAACCTTCTCCTCAGAGCTCAAGCCCTCAGATTTTCGTAGCACAAGAGTGACCACAGAGTCTATGAGGAGAAGCGAGCCTCTGAGGGGAGGATGGGAGGGTCGCATGTGAATCTATGAAAGACACCAATACTGGAGAACCACCTGTTTACAGGTAAGTAACAATTGTTCTTCTCCAGTATTGGGGTGTCTTTCATAGATTCACATGCTTGAATATAGAATAGTAAGCAGTCCGTATCCGAACACAAAGTTTCCAGGATGCAATGTATACACAAAAGGTTGGAATCAACAGGTGTAAACCCATGTTATAGAAGTTATAAAACTATATGTATACATAGAGAAGACATGCATAAGACTGGAAACCATAGGAGGAGGGTAGAACAGAGGCTCACCTTATTGAAAAAGATTACGGAGCACAGCTTGTCCCACTGCGGTATCCCCTTCGGCCATGGCACCCAGATTGTAGTGCTTCGTGAACGTGTGCCTGCTGGACCACGTGGCAGCTCTGCAAATCTGATGCAATGGAACTCCGGCAAAGAGTGCAGTCAAAGAGGCCACAGACCTGGTAGAGTGGGCTCTCACTGTAGACTGTAAAGGCTTTCCCGCTTTCTGATGGCAGAAAGCAATCGCCGAAGCCACCCAGCGGGCTACTGTAGGTTTGGTGACTGGTCGCCCTTTTTGAAAACGGCCATAGGCCACGAAGAGCTGATCCGATTTTCGGAACTGGGCTGTTCTGCTGATGTAGAACTTTAAACATCTTTTAATGTCCAAAGAGTGCAGGCGTTGTTCCGCAGGAGATTGCGGATTGGCAAAGAAAGACTTCAGTATAACAGGTTCATTAATATGGAAGTCTGACGGCACTTTTGGAAGGAAAGTAGGGTTAGTGCGTAAAAGCACAGAATCCGGTTTGAACTGTAGAAATGGTTGTTTAATCGTGAAAGCATGCATATCACTCACTCGACGTGAGGACGTCAGTGCAAATAAAAGCGCAACCTTCCAGGTGACATACTTGAGGTCTGCACTATGGATTGGTTCAAACGGAGCAGTCATTAATTGTGACAGGACAATGTTGAGGCGCCACTCTGGAGGAGGACGCCGAACTGGAGGAAAAGTCCGAAGAAGTCCTTTGAAGAATTGACGTATCAATCTGGATGAGCATAAGGAGGCGGAGCCATCATGGCGGAAGCGGGAGATTGCCGCCAGAAAAACTCTTAAAGTAGCATGTGACAAACCCGACTGAGCCAGATGGAGAAAGAATGGGAGGAGCTCAGCGGGCGTGGCACGCAAAGGATGTACTCCGGCGTCTGCACACCAGTGGCAAAAGCGTTTCCATTTCAACTTATAGGTTTTTATAGTTGATGGAGCCCTGGCCTGAGCGAGGATGTTACGACACTCCTGAGGGATGCTTAGATGTGCAAATTCACAGTGCTCAGGTTCCAGGCTGACAAGCTCAGGGAAGAGGGGTCCGGATGGTAGATTTGACCCCTGTTCATGGAGAGAAGATCCATTCGAGGATGAAGAAGAATGGGTTTGCATTGAGACAGGAGTAGCAGCTCTGAGAACCACGCCTGTCGTGGCCACCTGGGAGCAATCAGAAGGATGCGGCAGGGCTCTCTCCGCATCTTCCAAAGTACGCGAGGCACTAGAGGGATCGGAGGAAAAGCGTAGGCGAAGAGATTCGACCAATCCATCAGAAGGGCATTGCCTTGGGACCCTTTGTGGGGATGCCAGCTTGCGTAAGCGGGGCATTTGCGGTTCTCTGGAGTCGCAAAGAGGTCGATTGCAGGGAATCCCCAACGGTGAAAGACCATATCGAGTGTTGGCTGGTGGAGTTCCCACTCGTGGTTGGATGATCGGGATCTGCTTAGGGAATCCGCCAGGAGGTTGGACAACCCCGGAAGATGTACTGCAGTGATTTGGATTTGATGATTGATGGACCAGTCCCAAATCGCCTCTGCCAGGCGGGATAACACCGGAGACTTCGTTCCGCCCTGCTTGTTTATATAATGCATGCAGGTCGTGTTGTCCGTTTGTATGAGAACTGACTCTCCCTGCAGCACTGGTTGAAATGATTTCAGGGCCAGAAAGATAGCCATCAGCTCCAACTTGTTGATGTGCCAGGTCTTTTGATGGAAAGTCCATTTCCCTTTCACGGACAGGTCTTGGAGGTGAGCTCCCCAGCCCTCCAGGGAGGCATCCGTCGTCAGTGTTAGATCTGGGGTGTTGGACAGAAAAGACGTGCCTGCTGCCAGCTGGCGTGGTTGGGCCCACCATCTGAGCGCCTTCTTCATGGGAATGGTGATGGAGACCTGATCGTTGAAGGAACCGGTGACCTGACGCCACTGCTTGTCCAGAGCCTGTTGGATAGGTCGTGCCCGTAGTCGGCAATGAGGGACAAGAGCGATGCATGACGAAGCCATCCCCAAAAAAGACTTCAACAAGCGGACTGAAACGCACTTCTTTGCGAGAAGTAGCGAAACTAGCCGGAGGATCCTCTGTTGACGTTCCCGGGAGACAAATGCTTTGGCTAGGTTGGTGTCCAACGTTGCTCCTAGGAAATCTTTGCAAGTTGTTGGCTGCAATTGAGATTTCTCCAGATTGATGGACAGACCCAAGGAACGGAATACTGTCTGGCAGATTGCAGTATGGTGTAGAAGTTGTGCGCGGGATTGTGATTTCAGAAGGCAGTCGTCGAGATATGGGAATATCTGTATGCCTTGGAGACGAAGAAAAGCCATGACCGGAGCCAACATTTTTGTAAAGACTCGGGGGGCTGAACGGAGGCCAAATGGAAGGACCCTGAATTGGAAATGAAGGTGCCCCACCTTGAAGCGCAGGAACTTGCGATGAGCCACTAGAATTGGGACATGGAAGTAGGCGTCCCGGAGATCGATGGTAGTCATGAAATCTCCGACTGAGAGCAAACGCAAGATCTCTGTAAGCGTGAGCATACGGAAGGTCTGGTCCTTGAGATAATGATTGAGTGCTCTCAAGTCCAGTATTGGTCTCCATTCTCCGTTCTTTTTTGATGACGAGGAAAAAACGGGAATAAAACCCCTTCCCTCTCTGCGACTTTGGCTCAACTTCCACCGCACCCTTTTGAAGGAGAAGGCGAACCTGATGAAATAGTTCTTTGAGGTGCGGGGGTGGTGGTCCGGAAGGTGGCGTTGGAGGAGGTACCTCGACAAATTCCAATGCATGGCCTCTCTTCACAATGTCGAGTGCCCAACGGTCCGTAGTAATGGAGGACCATTGAGAACCAAACAGAGAGATTTGACCTCCAATTCTCCGTTCGACAGAGGAGTCATTGACGTTTGTTGGATTGTCCTCTGAAATTAGACTTCCCTCTGTAAGTTCTGGCAGGCTGCTGACGGGAAGACTGCTGGCGGTTACCGGTGTAACGCTGGTTACCTTGGTTGAAGGACCGGTATTGACTGCTTCCTCCACGAAAAGTGGACGTAGTGCCACGTCCTCGAGCACCCCGAAAGGGCTGCTTCTTAAACTGAAGGGTACCCAAAGCACGTGCAGTGTCCGTGTCCTTTTTAATGGATTGTAGCGCTTCATCAATATGCGCTCCAAATAATGACTCGCCGTCATATGGCATATCTAGGATTCGTGCCTGAACTTCCTGCCGAAACGAAGTCGAGCGTAACCAACCCTGCCGACGCAGAACGGCCGCTCCAGCGAGCTGGCGAAAACCGGTGCAGGCTACATCCACTGCACAATCTATAAGTTCTTCTGCCGTCCTCTCTCCTTCTTGCAGAATTTTCTGTGCTTCTGCCTTGGAAGCATCTGGGAGTAACGCCACGTAGGCGGCCATGTCAGCCCAAGCCTGACGGTCATAACGGCCTAATATGGCCATTGCGTTAGCTACTCGAACTGTTGTAGAGGACATGGAGGAACATTTTCGCCCAATAGCATCCAGGCGACGGCCCTCACGGTCCGGAGGAGCAGTGATTGTAGACGCCGGATTCTTTGAACCCCGTTGAGCTGCCTGCGTGACGACAGAGTCGGGCTTAGGTTGACCTGTAAGGCATGCTGGAGATCCTATAGGAGCTTTGTATTTCTTTTCTAACCTTGGCAGCTGAGCTGGTAAAGAGTTTGGCGTCTTCATTATTTTCTCCCCCTCAGACCAGATGAAATCTATAATCGGGACTGTGTGGATCTGTTTCAAGGGCTGGTTTTTGAAATCGTATAGGAAACAATCTTCCTCTCGGTGTGCTCGTGGCAATTTGAATCGCTGTGCTGCCCTATCCATTAACTGGTGGAAGCCCGCGATGTCTACTGGAGGAGAATCCGCTGCAGGCACCTGAGAAGGAGATGGTGTTTGAGCACGATAGTCATCCCACTCCGCCAAATGTTCCTCACCATCCTCATCTACTTCAGAAACTTCACCATCTTCACGCTCTGGAGGATTCTCGTCATCATCATCCTCTGGATAGATGGTAGTGTGAACACGAACTGATGTAGTTCGGTGAACAGTTACAGGCGACGCTGGTTGAGGAGGAGCCAGAACCGGGTTAGAAACTGGATTTATTACTGATGGGACCGTTGTAACCTGTGGCGTTGGTGGGAAACGCCGATTGTAGTCTTCCAACATACTTTGGAGGTTTGATATCATGGAGATAGGTAACATCGCAGTTGGAACCTGAGTGTGAGTTGTTTGATGTTGGCCATAAACATCTTCCTCGTCGTTACTGAAGTCTTGGCACTTAATATTTAGATCCGAAAGACTGTGAGCTTGGTCATCAGACTCTTGATCAGAATCAGTCGCAAACAGCGGAGATGGAGGATTAATCATCTCTTGCTCTGTAAGAGTCTCGAACTGTGGTTTGCTGGACTGCAAGGGCAAAAGAGGCATTGTAGCAAAAGAAGAGGCCGGCGTCGAAATAGTGTCCTGCGTACGCGTCGACGACATGACATCAATTGACTTCTGCGATGGGATCGACTTGGATGCCATCGTCGACGAGGAGACCGTCGACGGAGCAGTCTTCAGCGGTATCGATGGAGTCATCGTCGACGGAACCTTCACTTTCAATGTCTTCGTCGACGGAGTCATCGTCGACGGAGTCATCGTCAACGGAGCGGTCGTCGACGGAGCGGTCGTCGACGGAGCAGATGGAACAGGTCCCCTCGTCGACGGGATAGCCGTCGACGGTGCGCTCGTCGACAAGAGCGTAGACGGAGTCAAAGCCTTCACACCTCTAGTCGACGACGACCGGGTCGTCGACGAGTGAGCTTTTTTCGTCGTTGAAGATGAAATAGGAATCACAGAAGACACAGTCTTAGAGCTGAGAACCACTCTCATCGACGATGAAGACGTCGACGCTAAAGCCGACGACGATCCAGAGGCCAGCGTCGTTGTGACTGTCGTCGTCGATTTGGAACCAGAGACAGCCATTCTCGTCGACGGAGTAGAAACTCCCGTCGTCGACGGCAAATCCGTTTTCCTCACAGAAAAACTGGACTTTGAAGCAGAAGGAGCCTGAGAGCTCTGTCTCGTGGGCCCAGACGTGGTAGGCAAAGGTGAAGACACCGCAGGGGTCATTGTGAGGGAAACTTTCCTCTTTTTAAGAAATGGTGAAGGCACCTCCTGCACACTACCACATTTAGAAGCTGCTTTAGAACGGCCTGACCCAAGACTTTCAGCGTCAGAAATTACATTATCTTTGTCTTTAAGCCACTGAAGCCAGACAAGTAAACGGCCTTCTCTGTCCTTTTGAGTTTTCTCTGAGAATTTTCTACAGAGTTTACAGGTACCCACTTCATGGTCCGGGTAAAGGCAGTAAATACACTTACTGTGTGGGTCATCATGAAATAATCTCAGCTTTCCACATGAGGAACAAGCTCTGAAGAGAGACTTCTTACTTGAAGACATTTTGGAAGAAACTGGAACACTTGAAGAAAGAAACTGAGCAGAGCTCAGGGAGACTCCCTTACACACGACGTGCGGTAGAAAATCTGAGGGCTTGAGCTCTGAGGAGAAGGTTCTAGAGGGCTGCTGGCGCCTGATTGGCTGCAGTTTGGACTAACATAATGACAAGGAATGGCTGCATTGGAACTTCTTTTTCCCCATGCATTCCTATGTGGAAACTCTTGGTTAGGTACCAGATGGTTATTGTATGCATTTTTTGGGTTTTCCTTATTATGTATATATATATTTATTGTATATTATTATATATTTAGCATTTATTGCTATTTTATTTACCGTGGGACTCCCACTCCGACGACGGGGAATATTCAAGCATGTGAATCTATGAAAGACACCCCAATACTGGAGAACGGCTCTTAGCTCCAACATGTTTATGTGGTACAATTGCTGTTTTGGGGACCAAAGGACCGTGAGTCTGGAGAGACCCCATGTGAGCCCCCCATCCTTGTAGGGATGCGTCTGTGATCAGAGTCTGAGAGGGAGGAGTTTGATGGAATGGAACCCCTACTCTCCGGTTGCCCTTCATCCACCACGGGATGGATGCTCTGGCTGCGTGTGACAACACAATGTTGTCTTCCCAGCAAAATGTCCACTGATCCCATTTGTCCTCCAGATCCTGCTATAGAGGACACATTCTTAGCCTGGAATTTGGGACCAGAAAGATGCAGGATTCCATTGGCTCTAGCATGGAGGCTATGTGACGCACCAAAGACAGATTGTTGTCTAAAATCTGTTTGCCTTTCTTTGTGATGGATAATTTTCTCTCCTTCGAAGGAAACACTTTTCCGAGTTCAGAGTCTATTATAGTCCCGAGGTAGTGGATTCTTTGTGTGGGCTGCTGTGTCGACTTCTAGAAGTTCACATGGAGACCCAGATGAGGACAAAGATCTAGGCACTGACAGAAATGATTCCTCACAATCTGGGGAGAGGGGCCTTTCAGCAGCCAATCGTCCAGATAAGGGTAGACAAAAGTGCCTCTGCGTGGTAGAGTGGATGCCACTACTGCCATGCACTTCGCGAACACTCGGGGAGCTGACTTCAGCTCAAAGGTCAGTACTTTGAATTGATAGTGGGACGATCTGAGTAGAAATCGTAGGTATTGCCTGCAATGCCGATATATCGGGATGTGAAAGTAGGCATCTTGCAGATCCAGCAAACACATCCAATCCCCTTGACGGAGATGAGGATATATTTGATTGAGAGCCAACATGCAAAACTTCTCCCGTTTGATGGACTTGTTGAGTGCTCGCAGATCCAGAATGGGCCTGTATTCGGATTTTCAACCTTTCTTCTTTACCAAGAAGTATCTTGAATAGACTCCTCAACCTCTGATTTTGGTACCTTCTCTATGGCTGATTTGCGTAGAAGTACTGCCACTTCCCTTTGCAGTATGTGGATTTGGTGGTACAACGATGGTACCGGAGGGATCGAGGGTGGATGATGTCAAAAACATAGAGTGTGCCCACTCTGCAGCATAGCTAAAACCCACTTGTCCTTCGTGATAGCTCGCCACTCTTGCAGATGACTTACAATACTTCCCCCCACTGGAGCGTTGATGGAGGAAGCGGGCACTCATTGCTTGGTTGGAGTCTTTGTAGAGGTGGAGGACTGGCAATTAGCTCCTCTTCCTCTGGGGGATCTATGGCCCTGGTACTGTGATTTTTGTTGACCCCGTTGGTTTTGGTGTTTTTCCCAATGAGGAGTTTGAACCCTCTGTTGGAAGGATCGTCAATCGTTAGGGCGGTAGCGGCGATGGAACTCTTTTTTTTCCTCCAACCCCACCGCCTTCAGGGTATCCAGCTCCGTCTTCATCCATGCCATTTCCTCGTCTGTGTGAGTACCGAATAAAGAGGAGCTGGAAAAAGGGAGATTGAGGATCCGGGACTGCGCTTCTGGCTTCAGTGCTGTGATGCGAAGCCAGGATGACCTGGCGCACATCCCGTGAGTGTAGGAATGGGCTGAGAGTAGCCCCATCTGCTGCAGCACTGATTACTTGGTTTGCCACCAAGCTACCCTCCTGTAAGATCTCCTCGAAGTCCTTACGGTCTTCCTTAGGCAGTTTCTCTGGCAAGCTTTGGAGAGAGTCCCACAGAGATCTATTGTAGCGCCCCAAGAGTGCCAATGCACTGGAGACCTTAAGCATGGAAGCGGAAGTGCCACATACTTTTCTCCCCCACAAATCCTGCATCTTGCTCTCCTTGTCTGGTGGTACTGTAGACAACGAGGCTACCGAATGGGTCTTCCTAGCCGCAGCTATAATCACAGAGTCCAGTGGTTGATAAGACTTAAGGAACAAAGGGTCTCCCTCTGGTGCACGATATTTCTTTAGACTTCTCGCCGGAGCGGTTTTGAGTGTTGCCAGCATGAGGAAGATGTCCATAACTGGTTCGATGAGCCCCGGTACCAATGGAAGTAAGGGCCTAGATGCTGCCCTCTGGTGCAAAGTTTTGAAGATTACCGATGACGAGCTCTATTGAGTTGGCCTAGGAATGCTCAGTTTGGAAGCTCCCCTAGCAAGCACGTCTTGGAACGTGCTAACATTGTCCACCGGAGAGATCCTAGACGACGGACTTTTAGTAGGTGTGGGCGAGTAGTCTCTTTTTGAGGAGTGGGCTGAGGAGATGGAAAGCGTTGGAGATCTGCGCCTTCTCCTGCGTGAGCTTGATCTCCTCCTGCAGGAAGGAGCTGGAGTGCGAGAGCGAGCCCTATATCTTGCCAGAGGGAAATCCAAAGCCTGTACCAGGCGGGCCAGAGGAGACCTGTGAAGAGGCCTCAAAGCACGCCTTGCACCTGCGGACTGTGTAGGATCAGCCCAGTGGTGCAGAGGCTGCATCCATGGTGGTGAAAGATGAATAGACTGTCTCGACGTCCAGCTTCCCCTTCTTAGTGGAGACTTCGGTCTCGACACCGACTTAACGGAAACCTCTGCCTCAACGTCGATCGTCTTCTCTTCGACTGAGACCTCTGCCTCAACATTGATTGTCTTCTCTTCGACGGAGACGGCTGTCTCAAGGTTGATCGTCTTCTCGTCGACGGAGAAGGCTGTCTCGACGTCGATTGTCCTCTCTTCGCCGGACAATCCTGTCTCAACGCCAGATGTCAAACCAGCGGTGACACCCTGCCTCGAAGTCGAACTCCTTGCTGACATCGATGGAACTCCTTGCCTTGACGTTGAACTCCTTTCTGACGTCGGCGGAAGTCCTTGCCTCGATGCCGACTGCCGGTGTTCCGACGATCTGTGTCTTGACGTCGACCTGTGTGATGCCGGTCATCGCTGAAGGGCTGTCGACGGATGATCTTAATTTGATGCCGGACGCTTCTCCAACATCGCTGGAGACTTGGCCCTCAATGTCATAGTCTTAGACAACTGTTTTTCTGCCACTGGTTACTTCGACGCCGAAGGAGAACAGATCGGGATCTTGCTCCTCGACGTCGAACGTGTTCTTTTCTTTGTCCTCACTGGAGACCTACCTCTTTCAGAGAGGCCATACAGTCTGATTCTCTCCCTGTCTTTGATGGTTCTCCTAGATAACTTCCTGCTGTGCTGGCAGGAGAGTGTGAATCAGGGAGGCAGAGAATGCACACATCATGTGTGTCTGACCTGGCCTTCTTTTTACCACAGGCTGGGCAGGAGTCAAACAAAGAAGGTGTTTTTGACAGAAAATATTCCATTCTGTCAGAAAAAAATGGTTCAAACCTCACTCTAAAGTCAAAAGACGTTGAGTGAAGCTAACCCCCCCCCCCCTCCCCAAAAGGTATTTTTGACAGAAAAGCCCAAAAAAGAGAGCACTGTGAATCCAGGGTCCTGACAGAAAGAGCAAGAAAGGACAACTGACCTAACTGCCACCCCTGAGGCATTATGGGAAGCTGGGGGGCATGGCTGCCTTAAAGGCACGGTGCCAGTTTTAACTGAAAATTAATTCATTTTTTATGCTATTGGTTGACAATGCAGCCTGTAGGCTAACAATGTCTGCTAGGCTTGCAGTTTTCTTCACGAGGTTACTCATTAAAAACAGTTCAGGTGCTACTTGCCCTCGTGTTTTTATACATATATTATAAAAGCAGTTTATGTGTTTTATTATATTGTTTAGCCTCCTAGAGGGGAGCTGCATTGGTATGAGAAAAAAATTTATATATATATATATATATATATATACATATAGAGAGAGAGAGAGAACTGTATATATATATATATATATATATATATATATATATATATATATATATAGATATATATATATATATATATGTTTTTCATATATAATTTTTATTATTTCCGGGGTCCCCGCACATGGGCAGGAATATTCAGTGCTTATGACTATTGAGGAGGATCCCCTGGAAGTGAATATAGTAAATCAAATTAATTGTTTTACTTTCCATTATGTACAACAAATCGTTGCATTTATCACTCCTGCAAATAAAAACATTCAAATATATATAATTGTTTCTAAAGTTGGGAATCAACAACTTTGCCCTAAGCTCCCTAGATTAACATACACTGTTGGTGGCTGCCCCATTTCCCCTTCACTGTCAGTCCTGCTAGATGTGCTCCCCACCCTTCGAGGGATGCATCAGTTGTTACTGTGAAACCTGGTGAGTCCACTAGACAAAGACTGTATTTGTCAATATATATATTTTCAACAAAAACTGGCACCTATCAATCAATCAATCATAACACTTGTCTCCTGAAGGCGAGGTGGTCCTGGGTCAGCCGAAGGTGGATGGGGAGGGAGTTCCATGTCTTGGCCGCCAGGTAGGAGAAGTATCTGCCTTCGGCGGTGGCTCTTCGGATGCGTGGTACGGCGGCGAAGGCGAGGCTAGTAGACCGTAGCTGGCGGGTGGGCGTGTAGAAGGTCAGGCGGTCGTTGAGGTACTTGGGGCCCAGGTCGTGGAGAGACTTGTGTGCGTGGGTGAGGAGCCTGAACGTGATCCTCTTGTTGACAGGGAGCCAGTGCAGGTCCCTCAGGTGGCCGGAGATGTTGCTGCGTCGGGGGATGTCCAGGATGTGTCAGGCAGAGGCGTTCTGGATACGTTGGAGTCTTTTCTGTAGCTTGGCTGTGGTTCCGGCGTAGAGGGTGTTTCCGTAGTCCAGTCGGCTGGTGACGAGGACCTGGGTGACCGTCTTCCTGGTTTCGGTCGGGATCCATCGGAAGATCTTGCAAAGCATGCGTAGGGTGTGAAAGCATGATGAGGAGACGGCGTTGACTTGTCTGGTCATCGAGAGGGAGGAGTCCAGGATGAAGCCTAGGTTGCGTGCGTGGTCTGTTGGCTTGGGAGTGGTGCCCAGGGCTGGGGGCCACCAGGAGTCGTCCCAGGCGGAGGGCGATGGTCCCAGGATGAGGACTTCCGTCTTGTCTGAGTTCAGTTTCAGGCGGCTGTTCTTCATCCACTCGGCGACGTCTTTCATCCCTTCGTGCAGGCTGGTTCTGGCGTGTCGGGGTCTCTGGTGAGGGAGAGGATCAGCTGGGTGTCGTTGGCGTAGGAGATGATGTTGAGGTTGTGTTGGCGTGCGATGGAAGCAAGATGTCTCATGTAGACGTTAAAGAGGGTGGGGCTGAGAGATGATCCTTGCGGAACGCCGCAGATGACTTCGGTGGCCTCGGATCGAAACAGGGGAGGGGGGGCGGACTCTGTGTTCTACCGACGAGGAACGAGATGATCCACCCCAGTGCCTTCTCTTGTATGCCGATGTTGCTGAGGCGTTGAACTAGGGTGCGGTGGCAGACAGTTTCGAATGCTGCAGAGAGGTCCAGGAGGATGAGTGCCGCTGTTTCCCCGTTGTCGAGCAGGGCTCGGATGTCGTCGGTGGCTGCGATGAGGGCGGTCTCGGTGCTGTGGTTGGCTCCGAAACTGGACTGCGAGGGGTCGAGGGATCCGTTCGTCTCGAGGAAGGCGGCAAGCTGTCTGTTGACGATCTTCTCGATGACTTTGGCAGGAAAAGGGAGGAGCGAGATGGGGCGGAAGTTTTTGAAGTTGGTGGGGTCCGCTGTTGGTTTCTTCAGTAGGGCGCTGAGCTCGGCATGCTTCCAGCTCTCCGGGAAGGTGGCGGTGTTGAAGGAGGTGTTGATGACGTCCCGGAGTTGGGGTGCGATGGTGGAGTGGGCCTTGTTGAAGACGTGGTGGGGGCAGGGGTCGGTCGGAGATCCGGAGTGGATGGTGTTCATCGTGCGGGCCGTGTCTTCGGTGGTCACCGTGGTCCAGGTGCGGAGGGTGGCAGTGGGGGGGGGGGGGGGGGGGGGGGGGGGGGGGTTGGGGGGGTGTTGGTTCGACGGTTGGGTCCCTGGATGGTGCGCCAAAACTGTTGTGGATGTCGGCAATCTTGCAGTGGAAGAACGAGGCGAGAGAGTCGCAGAGATCTTGTGAGGGAGTGATGTCGTTGTTGCCGGTGCTGGGGTTGGAGAACTCCTTGACGATGGTGAAGAGTTCCTTGCTGTCGTGGGCGTTGTTGTCCAGTCGTTCCTTCAGTGATTTCTTCCTGGTGGTGCGGATCAGCTGGTGGTGCTTGCGGGTGGCGTGTTTGAGGGCGGTCATGTTGTCAGTGGTCTGGTCGAGGAGCCAGGCTTTCTCGAGGGTGCGGCAGGTCTTCTTGGAGTCCTTGAGTTCGTCGGTGAACCAGGAGGCCTTATTGCTTCTGGGTCTGCTGGGAGGGTTCTTCAGTGGTGCGAGGTCGTCGGCGCAGGCGGTCAGCCACTGCGTGAAGTTGCGGGCTGCTTCGTTGGGGTCCGTTGTGCTGGCGTGTGGGTTCTGGCTGAGGGAGGTGGTAAGCTGGTCGGCGGTGATCTTGCTCCAGCTTCTGTGAGGAACCTGTTTGCGGGTGGTGGTGGGTTGTGGTTCTTCTGAAGCTGAAGTGGATGCAGCTGTGGTCGGTCCAGTGGAGTCCGGTGGAGTGGCTGAAGGTGATGTGCTTGCTGGATGAGAAGACGGGATCAAGCGTGTGGCCGGCGTAGTGGGTGGGGGTGTTGACCAGTTGCTTGAGTCCGAGGTTGGCGAGGTTGTCCAGCAGGGCGGCGGTGTTGCGGTCCTTGTTGTTCTCCAGGTGGAAGTTGAGGTCCCCTTGGAGGATGTAGTCTGCAGAGGGGAGGGCGTGTGGGCTGATTAAGTCCGTGATGTCTTCGCTGAATTGTGTGCCTGGTCCCGGGGGTCTGTAGATGAGGGTGCCTCTGAGGGTCGTCTTTGGGTCGGTGTGAATCTGGAAGTGGAGGTGCTCGGCGGCGGCGAAGGTGTCGTTGGAGTCGGTCGTGATGCGGATGGTGTTCTTGTGGGCGATGGCGATGCCTCCTCCGGTCTGGTTGACGCAGTCCCTCCTGATGATCTTGTACCCGTCCGGGATGGCGATGGCGATGTCGGGGGATGAGGAGACGTTCATCCAGGTTTCCGTGAGGAAGGCGATGTCTGGTGATGTTGTGTCGAGGAGGTTCCAGAGTTCCACGGCGTGTCTGTGGACGGAGCGGGTGTTGAGCAGGATGCACTTGAGGTTGCTGCTGGTGCTTGGCTTGGCGGGTGCGTTGCAGGTTTGGAGGCAGGTGAACTTGCAGGTTCTGCAGGTGAAGGGTCCTTGAATGCGTTTCGGGGCGGCCCAGCAGCAGGCGGGGTTACGGCCGGCATTGAGTGTGTTGAGGGCGGCGGCGTCGTAGGTCCGTCGGGTCGTCTTGCCGTGGTGGGGACCAGGGGTCCTGGCACTGGGCGCGGTCCAGGCGCGGACGGGCGCAGACGGGCTTGCCTTTGGCGCACAATCGGCGCGCGTCCGCTCCGGGGGCGTTATAAGAGGGGAGGAGGGGTCAGCTGGGAGGCGGGAGGGAAGAATCCAATGGGTGTTGGTGGGGGGGGAGGGAGGGGCCGCACGGGAGGCAGCGGCGGGAGAACGGGCTGAGGAGCCCGGCGGTCGAAGCAACTCACACGGGGGTACCAAGTAGATAATGGGGCAGGCAGGCACACGGGCACTCAGGCAGGGGTACAGAAAAGAGAATGGGGCAGGCAGGCACACGGGGCATTCAAACCAGGCGCAGGCAGTCCAGGCGGCGCTTGAACAGGGTAGGAGAGCGCCGATCTGGAGGGGGGAGCAGGAGGCAAAAAGACTGGCAGGCGGAGCAGCAGCGGTGGGGAAGTGACCTACCCGAGGGTTAGGGTCCCTGTCTCTGCCGCGCTGCGGACCCCTTAAGAGGGGAGGAGGGATCAGCTGGGAGGCAGGAGGGAAGAATCCAATGGGTGTGGGGGGGGGGCGGGGCCGCACGGGAGGCAGCGGCGGGAGAACGGGGCTGAGGAGCCCGGCGGGCGAAGCAACTCACTCGGGGGTACCAAATAGATAATGAGGCAGGCAGGCACACGGGCACTCAGGCAGGGGTACAGAAAAAGAGAATGGGGCAGGAAGGCACACGGGGGCACTCAAACAAGGCGCAGGCAGTCCAGGCGGCACTCGAACAGGGTAGGAGAGCGCCGATCTGGAGGGGGGGAGCAGGAGGCAAAAAGACTGGCAGGCGGAGCAGCAGTGACCTACCCGAGCGTTAGGCACCGTGCCTTTAAGGCAGCCATGACCCCTGACTTTGCATTCATTGGCCCTTAAAAGGGTCTTGAAGTTTTATCTGGACGGGTCGAAGCCACGTAAAACGTCTGATCACCTATTTATTAACTATGGTTCAGTCAGGACAGGTTTGACAGCATCAAAGCGGTCCATCTCCAGATTGATAGTCTCATGCATTAAATTGGCTTACCAGTTAGCAGAGAAGCCACTTTTGTTTGCTCTCAAAGCTCATTTCACGAGAGGAAAAGCAGCTATGACTACCGCTCTCCAAGATCTGTAAGGCAGCCACTTGGAGATCAGTACACACATTTACAAGGCACTAATGTCTTGACTCAGATACTAGAGCGGAAACTCAAGTAGGTCAAGCCTCCTTGAAGAATCTATTCAACAGCTGATTTTTCGGTTGTTGTTAATTGGGTCACTTTGTTTTTCTCATTTGCCTGCAGGTGGTTGATGGGCTTGCTATTCTATTCAGTGTTTATGACTATTGATGAGGATCCCCTGGAAGAGAAGGATAAGTTACTTACCTGTAATCCTAGTTCTCTTCCAGGGGTATCCTCATCAAAGTCATAAACAACCCACCCACCTCCCCAGGCAAATTAGATTTGTTCTGAAGTATTATTTGATATGTTTGTGCCCTGACCTTCAGAGTTATGCAAAGAACAACTGACCTAACCGTCACCCCCGAGGTATGATGGGAAGCTAGGGGTCATGGCTGCCTTAAAGACACAGTGCCAGTTTTTGTTGAAAATGCTTTCATTTTCTGTGCTATTGGTTTACAATGCAGCCTGTAGGCTAACAATGTCTACTTTAGTTTTTATTCTTTATGAGTGCTTTACTCGTTAAAAAACAGAGTTCAAGTGCTACTTGCCCTCTTGTGTTTTTATGTATTGGCAAATACAGTCTTCATTAGGGGTGGGCGTAGTGCTCTGCTCCGTCCACGGAGTGTGCATAGTGTTGCCTACTTCGCAATTCGCAAAGTAGCCGTAGTAGGCAGACTACGCACACGCCATGGAGGAGCGAAGTTGCCTGCCACCCGCCTCCCTCCCGCCCTCTTCTAAATGCCCTTAAAATCATTAAAAACATTATAAAACTAATGAAAACAACTTACCCGAGATGCAGCGTCCCGGGGCTCCCTCTTCCTGGTTTATCGCAACTTCTTCCTCACAAGTGCGCATACGCGGGCGCCCGCGCATTTCTTGTGAGTCGTTTTTATTAGTATTATAATGTTTTTAATGATTTTAAGGGCATTTAGAAGAGGGCGGGAGGGAGGCGGGCGGCGCGTAGTGGGGCTACGCGAATTGTGTGCGTGATTCCCCCCCACTTCGTGATGCTTCACGTAGCCCCACTACGCCCAGCCTTAGTCTTTATGTGTGTAATTGCATTGTTTAGCCTCCTATTGGGAGCTGTATTGGTATGAGAAAAAATTATAGGAGGAAGAGGTTATTCAAAAGAGAAAAGCCTTCAAATTTGAAAGAGACCGCATTGACTACCAAAACGGGCAAGTTTTTACATTTGCGCGACGGTATGAGGCTGTGAAGGCTAGGGCAAAAGGAAACAGAACAGCCCAGCGCACAACCAGTGAAACATCGGTTACATCTGTCTCAGCCTCGGACTTTAGTTCGGCTGCCGAAAGTGATCCGGAGGTGGATCCAGCAAGGAACCCGAATTTGGGGTTTATAAAACTATCCCGGGCACAAGAAGTCAACTGTTTGTGCCAGGATCGGCGAGAAACACTGAGGCCAATAGTACCTTCTGGCGCAAAAAATAAAGGGCAAATACCGGCGGAGCGAGCGGAGAAAATACCATGCCCGCAAATGCAAGTGGAGGCAAGCAGGGGAAACAAGGTCATTGGAACCGGTTCTAGAAGAAAAACGCGAGCCAACAGAATCAAGAACAGTAATAAATTTGACTGATCTCACGCTTACTGCGGGGGAGACGGCTAACATAAATTTAGGATTATCATACTGTACGCCTTGTAATATGAACTATGCAGACACTAGAATGGACATTTATAGGTTCACCCGCAAGCTTAAACTGAGCAAGTTTTTCCTGCTTCAACCCAAAAAGAAAAACCAGCCTGTATCAACACATAGTCCCCAGATGGTAGACAGTGAAGATCAGTATTCCTTTGAGGAGATTTGGGCACTACAAAATGAGCAGCAAGCATCTAGGCAATTCGGGGATTGTGCCATTATGGAACCCACAGGCCAGGGTAACACCACCTTCAAGCCAAAGTCCACATTTCAACCTGTAATGGTACATGATAATTTAGACACCTATCAGGAGATTGTGGTGCAAGACTTAAAGAAATTGTATACCGCCATCAATAAAAGAAGATTTTGCATCAGTAAGCAAAACAGATGTTATAATCAACTTATCAGCAAATTGGCATTGAATCACGATATAATAGTGAAACAGGCTGATAAGGGCGGAAACATCGTCTTGTGGCCCCGACAAATGTACCTAAGGGAGGCTGAAGCCCAACTGGGGGACCTTTCTTGCTACCGAAGAAGTAGTATCCAAAATCTAAAGGCGGCATGGGTGGACCAACACTCGAAATTGCAGGCCTGGAGGAGCACTGGCCTTTTATCAGAGGACGAGTTCCGATATTTGAATAAAGAACATCCGGTGGTCCCGTCCTTCTATCTGATCCCCAAGATTCATAAGGGGGCCGACAGACCGCCCATCATCTCGGCCATTGACAGTTCGAATGAAAATGTGTCCAAATATATCGATTTTTTTCTCCAAGATGCAGTCAAATCTTTGAGTTCCTATGTGAAGGATTCCTTTGATTTTCTACGTAAAGTGGAGGGGTTACCTTGGGGACTCTATTTATGGCTAATGACTCTTGAGGTCTCATCGTTGTACACTTCCATAAAACAGTGTGATGGACTGCAAGCCATGGAATACTACCTCGACAAACGCCCTGCAAATTTGGCAAGCCACAATAGGATGTTATTGAATATAACACAGATGTGTCTGGAACAGAATTTTTTCTTTTTCAACAATGCCATTTATCAACAGTTCAGGGGTGTGGCTAAGGGGACCTGCTTCTCCCCCAGCTACGCGTGCTTGCACGTGGGGCTGTGGGAGGAGCGGGTCCTTTATGGCCAACACCTGGAGATTGGCACCAATAACATCGTCATCTATCTACGATTCATAGATGATTTATTTTTTATCTGGAGGGGCACCCAAGATAGTGCCATGGCATTTGTTGAAGAATTGAACAAGAATAGGATCAATTTGAATTTTACATCCAATATCAGTTCCAGTTTACTGTGTTTCTTAGATGTGGAGGTCTATGTTGACAATATCTTGGCAACCAAATTGTATAGAAAGCCCACTGCCGGCAACACGGTTCTGCACGCTGCCAGTCACCATCCGGCACATCTGATCCGGAGCATTCCCTACGGGGAGATGCTTCAGATCAGAAGAATCTGTAGCACAGATGCAGAATGTGCAGTCGTGCAGGAAGAGAGCAGAAAACGTTTTCTGGCCAGAGGATATTCTAATGAATGCCTCGTCAAAGCCATTAATGGTACACTTTCTACCACTAAATTTGAGGCAATGCTTCCTAAGGAAAAGGTGGATGCAGTCAAGGGACATATTCCTAATGTACCATTGCGTATTATATTAACTTATAATCGCCAACATGGTGAATTAAGAAAGATCTTGTACAAGAATTGGAATCTGGTTAAAAGCGACCCAATTATTGGACATAAGGTAGCCAATAAGCCTCTGCTTACCTTCTGCAGATCTCCTTCCATGGCAAAAGCTCTTGTTAGGAACATTCTGGAACCTAAACTTTACACTACTTGGTTATCCCTGAGCACGAGCTTCAAGATCTGTCCTCAGTGCAAGGCTTGTACGTATGACAGTAACAGGACGCACTACAGCAGCCCCTTCAGACAGGAACCAATCTCAATAAACAAAAGGTTAACATGCAGGAAAGATTACGCAGTATATGTGTTGGAGTGTCCGTGTGGGTTGAGGTATGTTGGAAGCACCTGACTGCCTGCCCACAAACGGATACTCGAACACATACGGGCGATTGTGGGACACGACCAGGCTTACCCGGTTGCCAGGCACTTTGAACCAATACACTCAGGGAATCAAGCTCAGCTCCAATATTATGTCACAGACACAGTGGCAGCTTCTAAGAGAGATGGGGACCGTGAGGCCAAACTCCGTCTACTAGAGACAAGATATATAGTGGAGCTGAACACAAAGAATCCAAATGGATTAAATGATAGAGAGGATTTGTATACCTGTATATAGAATTCATCAAATAGATAGGTGCCTGTCCGGGTGAGCTATATTCAGCAGTAGGATTTAGAATTTATAGATATAAATAGTGGTTATGCTTGGTTAAGTTACTTATGAAATAATTGCTTTTAATATCTGTTTGTCTCTTTACTTGTAACATCTTTTTCTTGCACTATTTTTTCTTGCACTTTGCACTTGGCACTTTAACCAGTCAGGGAGACTAGAATCAGTAATAGGGCCACTAAGCCTGAATGGGATTGTAAAAGAACTATGACAGTGATGTTTTGCAGCTATAAATTGATGCAATGATTCATCATAGACTTGGCAACTGTGCGGCAGCGTTGTGAGAGTGGACCCATACAATTTATTCAAAGAGCTGATAGGTCATGTAAACGAATTTGTTTTTAACCCCATATTTATAAATGTGTAGATAGGAATGTAGTTTTAATTTGATAATAGTCACTATGGCTTTTATTAATGTTCTGCACATTGCTCTTTGAGGTATAATTATAATGTTTTTTTATACTCATTATGTCCCAATATGCTGCTGTTTACATAAGATATAATATTTATTTATTTGCGTATTTTGCACAGTATGTTGTCTATGTTTACTGCCAATGGCCATGGACTGTCACTTTAAAAGTCTACCTCCCGGGTTAGCAGTATGTCATGTGATCAAGCCTTTTGCCAAAGCGAAGCGCGTCATGGCGGACGCGCTGGAACTTATGGAATAAATAAAATCACTGCACCAGCTATTGAAGGGTCTGCTTTTCGTCATTTGTGGATTTTACAGCGGGCGCTGTGTGACGATTTCCAGGATATATATCTATATATATATACATATAACCTACTGGCGTTAGCTAGTAGGTATATATAGTTAGGACCTAGTTACCATAGGAAATCCCCAACATTCTATTGGGAATAACTTTGGCGCCGATTGAGGATTCTGTGTGTAATTTTCCTTAAAATTGCCTCGCTCCGCTCCTTCCCTGAAAGTTTTGGGGGGATTCATCAAGCGGGGGCCGAGAAAAAAGGGGGGTCCCAAAACGTGTTTTTCCCATGTTAATTTCCGTAGGAAACTTTAGACACGACTACAGCCCGAACAGCTGAATGGAATTACACCAAACTTGGCAAAATGGTAGGGACTGGTATGGAGATGTGCCTTTGCTAAGTTTGGTGAAAATCCCTCCAGTAGTTTTTGCAAAAATTGAATGTGAAATGTAGCCTAATGCAATTTTCCATAGGACCTTTAGACATGGCTACAGCCCGAACGGCTGAATGGAATTACATCAAACTTGGCAAAATGGTAGGGACTGGTATGCAGTAGTGCCTTTTTTATATTTGGTGAAAATCGCTCCAGTAGTTGTTGAGAAAATTGAATTTTCCCAAATTCTATATCTATGGGCGGGACACCATCCGTGCACGGTTTTCTGATTGGCTTTTGGACGTCTGTCAACATTCCAGTCAGTCGAGATGAGGAAGTGCTGTCCGCCATCTTGTTTTTGTGGCAGAAATTAGCTGTAAACAGAAGGCTAGTACTTGAAAAGGGGGCAGGGTAGAGATTCCTGAGCCCCCTAGGTTTTGTCATGGGGTCTCTAAAGGACCCCGAAGATCAAAAAAAAAAAAAATTAAAAAATCGCTGGGTCCGCCTACCGTGCGCGGATGGTGGTCTAAAAAGACAAAAAAAATACATTTAAATAACAAGTTTGAGTGTTTAGATGTTGATTAAGTGTAATATTGAGTGGTGACTTATTCACCTGTGGGTTTAGATAGGTGTTTTGTGGAAAGTTAGCATGGTAATAGATAGAGAGCAGTGGGTGTAGGTTGAAGATTATGTGAGTTTGAAAGTGTTAACATTTTGAACCCATTAAAATGTTACTTTGGTTTTGATTTTGTGTGTGATGAAATTTGATTGGCTGGGTATCTGAATATGTATGAGAAATGAGAGGGAAACACAGACATTTTGTAATTGTAGTGTCTGAGGTACACTTCTGAGGGATTTTTTTGAGTTGAATTTCTGGTGTGAGATTGACAGTATTTACTGTTCAACAGTTTTCTAGAAGGTGAGTTGTTAATTTGTAAGGAGATCTATGTTGTTTAGTTTAAATTAATATGAAAAATGTTTTGATACTCTCTCTGTCTTACTCCCTCTCTCACTGTGTCCCTTTCTGTCCACCACTGTTCTTTTTCCTTTTGATCTTTTTCTAAAAATTCTTTTGTTTCACTTATTCCTTTTTCTTTTCTCTTTATATTGTTGTTTTTCTCTCAGTCTTCGATGTTCCTGTTGGTGAGAGTAATTTTGAAGGAGAACTTTATGATGGAGGAGATGACATGGAGGATTTCTTTTTTTTTTCTTGAACCAGATCCAGACAGACAATATAAACAGAGAAAAACAAATTACAATCAACTCATTACAAATAATAAATCAATAACTGAATCAACATAACAATTGATATAAACGACACAGGGTTATAAAAAGACAATATAACAAATGTTCTAGCAAATTAGATTATATCACAGTTACGACACCAGCTTTCCAATTCGTAATTGGGTGCCATATTGATTCTCCAAGTTTCTTTGCTCTAGTTCCCCTACTAGCATAAATAGCCGTCTCAAAACTAAAAACTGCTAAGAATCGGGCCAGCCACATCTGAAAGCTGGGGGGTTCTAATTCTTTCCAGCGGGCTGACAAGATGATTCTAAGAATGAATATGCTACTTACCAGTATGCATCTGTTCTTGGCATGTAGGGCTGCTAACATTCATATCTTAGCATTAGATCGCCACCTAGTGTTGGGTCCGGATGATCGCACATTGTTGTCCTGGAAGAGTCTTCGAAGTATCCTGAGATGGGTGGCTCCTCCCCTGGACTACAGTGCGCATGGGCATCGGCTCCATCCCCAGATTGTTTTTCGCCATTGTGGCAGAGGATGGAGTGAAAAGTGTAAAGGATGTCCATGCTGATGATTGAATACAATAGTATATCTGCAGCTGCGACAGGCACCGGGGAGGAGGGTGGGCGATATGAATGTTAGCAGCCCTACATGCCAAGAACAGATGCATACTGGTAAGTAGCATATTCAGTTCGAGGCATGTGGGCTGCTAAATTCATATCTTAGCATAGAATACATAGCAGTCCCTCCATCAGCGGCGGTTGCCCGTGCCAGCTGCAGAAACCTGAAAAAGTGTCTTGAGAACAGCCTGCCCTACAGCCGCTTGCTGTTTGGAATGTACATCAACACAGTAGTGTTTTGTAAAGGTATGTGGTGTAATCCACGTGGCTGCTCTGCAAATGTCCTCTAGAGGAATGTTTCCTAGGAAAGCCATGGATGCCCCCAACTTGCGTGTGGAGTGTGCTTTTGGGGGTATTGTTAAAGTGCGCTTGGCTTTATGATAACAGATTTGAATGCACTTAACAATCCATCTGGCTATTCCAGCTTTGGAAATTGGGTTGCCTTTGTGTTGTGGTGAGAAGGCAACAAAGAGTTGTTTCGTCTTCCTAAAATGTTGTGTCCTGTCTATGTAGTACATCAATGCCCTCCGTACGTCTAACGTATGGAGCATTCTTTCTGCCACCGTTTGTGGGTTCTGGAAGAATGCCGGCAAATCGATAGTTTGGTTGAGATGAAAATGTGACACCACCTTTGGAAGGAATTTGGGGTTAGTACGTAGCACTACCCTATTTGGATGAATCTGAATGAAAGGCTCTTGTATTGTGAGCGCTTGCAGCTCACTAACACGCCTTAGTGACGTAATCGCAATTAGGAAAGCAACTTTCCATGTTAGGAACTGCAGTTCACACGAGTGCATTGGCTCAAATGGTGGTCCCATCAGTCTGGTGAGGACCACATTGAGGTTCCACACCGGAGCTGGCGGTGTTCTTGGGGGAATGACTCGTTTCAAACCTTCAAGAAACGCTTTAATGGCAGGCACCCTGAAGACCGAGAGGTGCTGCCTATTTTGAAGGTAAGCTGCGATGGCGGATAGATGTATCCGAATAGAAGTGAACGCTAGCTTGCACTTATAAAGGTGTAACAGATAGCAAATGATGTTAGGGATAGATGCATCTAGCGGGTTTATGTCATTGTCTGCACAGTAAATGACAAAACGTTTCCATTTTGCGGCATAGCATGCCCTGGTTGACGGCTTCCTCGCCTCCTTGATGATGTTCATGCATTCAGGAGGTAGGTTGAGGTATCCAAACTCTAAGACTTCAGGAGCCAGATCGCTAGGTTGAGCTGTTGCGGATCTGGATGCTGAATTTCTCCATGGTTCTGCGTCAGAAGTCTGGGCGTGAGGCGCAGTCTTTGATGCAAACACAACAGGTGATGGACCGAATGTGGATCAATGTCACACACTCACCCCAGTCCAAAGATCTGGGCCCAAATCCATCGTTTTTTTGCACTCCACACCACCCCGGGTTAGACAATGGCAATATGCAAATCAGCTCTGACCCTGTGCCCCATGGGAACAGTCCAGTCCGAACTACAAAAGCCATGTCCTTCCCAGAACGGAATCAAGCATCCGAGGACCGGACCGGTTTCGAGGTAACACCTCTCATCAGCCTGGCTAGCTTGACTCCAGTGGTGTGGAGTGCCTGGGACCCACGTCTGGGCATCCCCAGCGCACTTAGGGCGGAATATGCAAACACAACAGGTGATGGACCGAATGTGGATCAATGTCACACACTCACCCCAGTCCAAAGATCTGGGCCCAAATCCATCGATTTGGGCCCAGATCTTTTGACTGGGTTGAATGTGTGACATTGATCCACATTCGGTCCATCACCTGTTTTGTTTGCAATACCGCCATAAGTGCGCTGGGGATGCTCAGACGTGGGTCCCAGGCACTCCACACCACTGGAGTCAAGCTAGCCGGGCTGATGAGAGGTGTTACCTCGAAACCGGTCCGGTCCTCGGATGCTTGATTCCGTTCTGGGAAGGACATGGCTTTTGTAGTTCGGACTGGACTGTTCCCATGGGGCACAGGGTCGGAGCTGATTTGCATATCGCCATTGTCTAACCCAGGGTGGTGTGGAGTGCAAAAAAACGATGGATTTGGGCCCAGATCTTTTGACTGGGTTGAATGTGTGACATTGATCCACATTCGGTCCATCACCTGTTTTGTTTGCAATACCGCCATAAGTGCGCTGGGGATGCTCAGACGTGGGTCCCAGGCACTCCACACCACTGGAGTCAAGCTAGCCGGGCTGATGAGAGGTGTTACCTCGAAACCGGTCCGGTCCTCGGATGCTTGATTCCGTTCTGGGAAGGACATGGCTTTTGTAGTTCGGACTGGACTGTTCCCATGGGGCACAGGGTCGGAGCTGATTTGCATATCGCCATTGTCTAACCCAGGGTGGTGTGGAGTGCAAAAAAACGATGGATTTGGGCCCAGATCTTTTGACTGGGTTGAATGTGTGACATTGATCCACATTCGGTCCATCACCTGTTTTGTTTGCAATACCGCCATAAGTGCGCTGGGGATGCTCAGACGTGGGTCCCAGGCACTCCACACCACTGGAGTCAAGCTAGCCGGGCTGATGAGAGGTGTTACCTCGAAACCGGTCCGGTCCTCGGATGCTTGATTCCGTTCTGGGAAGGACATGGCTTTTGTAGTTCGGACTGGACTGTTCCCATGGGGCACAGGGTCGGAGCTGATTTGCATATCGCCATTGTCTAACCCAGGGTGGTGTGGAGTGCAAAAAAACGATGGATTTGGGCCCAGATCTTTTGACTGGGTTGAATGTGTGACATTGATCCACATTCGGTCCATCACCTGTTTTGTTTGCAATACCGCCATAAGTGCGCTGGGGATGCTCAGACGTGGGTCCCAGGCACTCCACACCACTGGAGTCAAGCTAGCCGGGCTGATGAGAGGTGTTACCTCGAAACCGGTCCGGTCCTCGGATGCTTGATTCCGTTCTGGGAAGGACATGGCTTTTGTAGTTCGGACTGGACTGTTCCCATGGGGCACAGGGTCGGAGCTGATTTGCATATCGCCATTGTCTAACCCAGGGTGGTGTGGAGTGCAAAAAAACGATGGATTTGGGCCCAGATCTTTTGACTGGGTTGAATGTGTGACATTGATCCACATTCGGTCCATCACCTGTTTTGTTTGCAATACCGCCATAAGTGCGCTGGGGATGCTCAGACGTGGGTCCCAGGCACTCCACACCACTGGAGTCAAGCTAGCCGGGCTGATGAGAGGTGTTACCTCGAAACCGGTCCGGTCCTCGGATGCTTGATTCCGTTCTGGGAAGGACATGGCTTTTGTAGTTCGGACTGGACTGTTCCCATGGGGCACAGGGTCGGAGCTGATTTGCATATCGCCATTGTCTAACCCAGGGTGGTGTGGAGTGCAAAAAAACGATGGATTTGGGCCCAGATCTTTTGACTGGGTTGAATGTGTGACATTGATCCACATTCGGTCCATCACCTGTTTTGTTTGCAATACCGCCATAAGTGCGCTGGGGATGCTCAGACGTGGGTCCCAGGCACTCCACACCACTGGAGTCAAGCTAGCCGGGCTGATGAGAGGTGTTACCTCGAAACCGGTCCGGTCCTCGGATGCTTGATTCCGTTCTGGGAAGGACATGGCTTTTGTAGTTCGGACTGGACTGTTCCCATGGGGCACAGGGTCGGAGCTGATTTGCATATCGCCATTGTCTAACCCAGGGTGGTGTGGAGTGCAAAAAAACGATGGATTTGGGCCCAGATCTTTTGACTGGGTTGAATGTGTGACATTGATCCACATTCGGTCCATCACCTGTTTTGTTTGCAATACCGCCATAAGTGCGCTGGGGATGCTCAGACGTGGGTCCCAGGCACTCCACACCACTGGAGTCAAGCTAGCCGGGCTGATGAGAGGTGTTACCTCGAAACCGGTCCGGTCCTCGGATGCTTGATTCCGTTCTGGGAAGGACATGGCTTTTGTAGTTCGGACTGGACTGTTCCCATGGGGCACAGGGTCGGAGCTGATTTGCATATCGCCATTGTCTAACCCAGGGTGGTGTGGAGTGCAAAAAAACGATGGATTTGGGCCCAGATCTTTTGACTGGGTTGAATGTGTGACATTGATCCACATTCGGTCCATCACCTGTTTTGTTTGCAATACCGCCATAAGTGCGCTGGGGATGCTCAGACGTGGGTCCCAGGCACTCCACACCACTGGAGTCAAGCTAGCCGGGCTGATGAGAGGTGTTACCTCGAAACCGGTCCGGTCCTCGGATGCTTGATTCCGTTCTGGGAAGGACATGGCTTTTGTAGTTCGGACTGGACTGTTCCCATGGGGCACAGGGTCGGAGCTGATTTGCATATCGCCATTGTCTAACCCAGGGTGGTGTGGAGTGCAAAAAAACGATGGATTTGGGCCCAGATCTTTTGACTGGGTTGAATGTGTGACATTGATCCACATTCGGTCCATCACCTGTTTTGTTTGCAATACCGCCATAAGTGCGCTGGGGATGCTCAGACGTGGGTCCCAGGCACTCCACACCACTGGAGTCAAGCTAGCCGGGCTGATGAGAGGTGTTACCTCGAAACCGGTCCGGTCCTCGGATGCTTGATTCCGTTCTGGGAAGGACATGGCTTTTGTAGTTCGGACTGGACTGTTCCCATGGGGCACAGGGTCGGAGCTGATTTGCATATCGCCATTGTCTAACCCAGGGTGGTGTGGAGTGCAAAAAAACGATGGATTTGGGCCCAGATCTTTTGACTGGGTTGAATGTGTGACATTGATCCACATTCGGTCCATCACCTGTTTTGTTTGCAGTCTTTGATGCGGCACCACTGAGAGTTCGAGGAACGTGGTGTACCAGGCTTGGCGCGCCCACGTTGGAGCAACTAGGATGAGTGTCATCGAGTGTTGCCTTAGTTTTCTCGCCACTAGTGGTATCAGAGGTGTCGGGGGAAAAGCGTAAGCAAATTTGCCTGACCAGTTCATCCATATCGCATTGCCCTGCGATTGGGGGTGTGGGAACCTGGCGGCGAAGCTTTGGCATTTTGCGTTCTCCCTTGTGGCGAACAGGTCTATGTCTGGACGACCCCACCTTTGGAAGTACGGCTGGAGTACCGATGGATGTATCTCCCACTCGTGCATTTGATGACTGTATCTGCTGAGCAGATCCGCCATCTGATTGTCCTTCCCTGGGAGGTGTTCTGCCATGAGGAAGATGTTCCTCTGAATGGCCCACTTCCACATGCTCTGAGCCAGGTGAGACAGCTGTGGTGAGTGGGTGCCTCCCTGCTTTTGGATGTAGTACATCGCGGTCATGTTGTCCGTCCGGACTAACACCACCTTGTTGCACAGATGTACAATGAAGGACTTGAGTGCCATGAAGATCGCCATCAGTTCTAGATAGTTGATGTGCATCTTCTGCTGCTGCGTCGTCCATAGTCCCTGCACCGTGTAAGTGAGCAGATGAGCTCCCCATCCCTGGAGAGATGCGTCCGTTGTCAGGATAACCTGTGGCACTGGCTCCTGGAACAGTCGGCCCTTGCAAAGGTTGTGTGGAGTCCACCAATGCAGAGAGTTGTATGCCCGACTGGTAACCAACACTAGGTCTGTTAATTGTCCCTGAGCCTGTGTCCACTGATTTGCTAAGCACTCCTGGAGCGGGCGCATATGCAACCGTGCGTGAGGGACTATGAAGATGCAGGAGGCCATCATGCCTATCAACTGCATGAACACTCTTGCTGGAAGTGAGTGTCCCGGTCTGAACTTTTGGATTAAAGACTGTATGCCGTCTATCCTGACCTGGTTTGGTTGCGCCTTGGCCGTCAGGGTATTGATTGTTGCACCCAGAAACTGCCGGACATGTGCCGGCTGAAGGTGTGATTTTGGGTAATTCAACGAGAAACCCAGGTCGTGAAGGAGGTGAATGGTAGTCGACATGTCCGCGGCGCACTGCTGTTCCGACCTGGCTTGAACGAGCCAGTCGTCGAGGTAGAGGTAGACATGGATGTTCTGCCTCCTGAGGTGCGCTGCTACTGTCGCCAGACACTTGGTAAACACCCTTGGGGCAGTTGTGACTCCGAAGGGTAGGACTTTGAACTGATAATGCGTGCCCTGGATAGTGAACCTGAGGTACTTTCTGTGGGACGGATGTAGCGGAATGTGGAAATAAGCATCCTTGAGATCTAAGGTTGCTAAGAAGTCTCCTTTGTTTAACATAGGAAGAATCTGTTGCAGTGTAAGCATGTGGAAATGCTCTGACAGTATGTACAGATTGAGGGGACGGAGATCCAGAATTGGTCTGAGAGATCCGTCCTTCTTTGGAATGAGGAAGTACAGGGAATAAACCCCTGTGCCTTCCTCCCCCACTGGCACGAGCTCGATTGCCCCTTTTTGCAGCATCACCAACACTTCCTGCTGCAATAAGTGCAAGTGCTCTGCGGACATAGGTGTTTGCCTTGGTGGAATGTTGGGTGGAGTGGATTTTAACTCTAGACAATAACCGTACTGGATAAGCTGTCGCACCCACCTGTCTGTGGTGATGTTGATCCAGACGGGCAGGAACTGCTGTATTCTCCCCCCGACAGGTGTTAAGTGGTCGGGGGGCAGTGACAGAGAGTCACTGGCTGCTTGTGGCAGAGGAGCGTGAATTGTTGCCTCCTTTGCCGCGTCCTTTGTTGCTGTTTCCCCTGTAGCCCCTCTTGTTCTGTTTGGGGTACGAGGATTGTGCTCCACCTCTAGGGAACTGTGACTGTTGACCCAACTGTCCTCTGGTGACTCCACGGGCACCTGAGCGACGAAAATTATTGCCACGAAACTGCTGTGATTGTAGGGCCCCCATAGATTTAGCAGTTTCAGTGTCTTTTTTAATTTTTTCCAGGGTGGTGTCAACATCTGGACCAAACAGTCTATCCGGATTGACTGGCTGATTAAGTATGGTTGTTTGAATGTCAGGTTTGAACCCCGATATGCGGAGCCAAGCCTGTCTTCTGAGCATGACACTGGTGTTAATGGCCCTAGCGGCCGTGTCCGCGGCATCAAGTGCACACTTTATGGCCGCGTTGGAGATCAGTTGTCCTTCTTGTATAATCATTTTGGTGCCCTCTTGAAACTGCGGAGGCAGGTGTTCCACAATCTGCTCTAGTGTGTCGTAATGTGATCTATCATAACGTGCCAGTAGTGCCTGTGTATTTGCAATACGCCAGAAATTGGCGGCCTGCGCAGCCACTCTTTTGCCTCCTGCCTCTAGCACTTTGGACTCCTTATCCGGGGGAGGAGCTTCACCCGTTGTTTGGGAGTTGGCCCTTTTGCGTGCGTTTGCTACCACCAGGGAGTCAAGCGGCAACTGTCCTCGAATGTATGCAGGGTCTGCAGGCGCTGGTCTGTACTTTTTTTCAATACGTGGGTTGACCACCCTCGCCCTGGTAGGCTCTTTAAAGATGTCCGCAGCATGCTTGAGGACCCCTTTGAGCATAGGCAGTGTCTTTACAGTTCTTTCCGAAACTGAAAAGGTGTCGAATAGAAAGTCTTCCTCAACTGGGTCAGCATGCATGTCCACATCATGATTAGCAGCTGCCCTCTCAATGAGTGCATGAAAACCTGCAGAATCCTCTGTAGGGGATGCACGTGTACTGAAAGTCTGTGGGTCTTGTCCCACATCTTGGGTGCCTTGGTCCCCAATGGCATCATATGAATCTGGCTGTGCATCAGGTTCATTGACTGGGAACGTGTATTGTTCGTCTTCACCATAGCCCTCACTTTCAGAATGGTCTGGAGACGGTGTTGGGCTCCTTCCCAGAGGAGGCTGAATAGGTTCCATGAGGCCTGAGGCGTCCTGTGGAAACTTTTTCTTCTTTAGGGGGATGACATAGGATTCCACTGGCTGCGAAGTGATTTTCCTTTTGTAAAGGGTTAACTTCCCTGTGTCCGCGTCTATGAAACACTCCGAATCCTCTTCTGGGTCGAGCACCTGACCCGAAGATGCCCCTGCCGTCGAAGATTCCGACTTCTTTGGCGTCGATTTCGATGAAAAGGCCTTCGGCACCACTTTTGGCGGTAGAAGGAAGAGGAGTTTACTAGCGGGCTTGACCGGGAAGTCTGCCACCTTCTGCGTCGATGGCGTTGGCGTCGACGAAGAAAAAGCCTTCTCCCTAATTCTTTGTAGTGAAGAAGCAACGAGAGATGCGTCGGTGACCGATGTCTTTGGCACCGACGAGGTGGCCTTGCCTTCGGATGCGACGTTCCGTTGGTCTTTTGGAGGGATGGACGGCGCCGACCCCGAGTCCTTGGAGCGATGCGCAGATGTCCCCGTTGGAGCCGGGGCTGTGTCGCTTGCTTTGGCTGGCTTTGCCGGCGCCGGCGCGCTTGTCTTGTGCGTGCCACCCTTTTTAGAGGATCTCTCCTCCGGCGCCGATTTTGACCCTGTGGAATCGCCGTGTTTCTTCGACTTCTGCGGACCTGAGGTCGACGGAGTCGATGAGGCTGCCGGTTTATTTGTTTTTGCTGTTACGACCGCCATCTTAGGGACGATTGAGTCCTTAACTTTCGGTTTCGGGTCGGCCATTTTAGGTGCTGTCGAGACCGTTGCTTTCAGTTTCGGTTTCGAAACCCTCGGCGCAGCAAGTATGTCCGTGGCCGGGCCATCAGGCGGGGCCGTGGCTTGCGCTACAGGGTCTTGGGTAAGGCCGACAGGCGATCCCGCGACCCTCTCCTGATGTCCGTCAACTTCGGGGCATAGCTCGTCCCCTGAGCTATCTTCCGCGGCCCCATAAACCATATCGTCGTCTCCTACCTCGTCGACGTATTCAAGGCCTTGACCCACGACTCCGTCGTCGTCATATTCCGGATCAGCCTCGACCTCCGTCTCAGGCGGGGAGATTTGAAGATGATGGCTCTGGTCCTCCTCTTTTTGGTCGTCGAATATGTTTTCTGGATCCGGGGCCGCCTGTTTGGCCACAAGGCGCACCGCGCGCCGAATCGTGAGAGTCTTCTTCGACCTGAAACTCGCACAGGCCCTGCAACTTCCTTCGTCATGGTCTGGCGAAAGGCATTTATTACAGACCGGGTGCACGTCTATATGTGGGTATTTGGACCCACAGAGCGGACAAAGCTTAAACGGACTCCGCTCCATGTTGGGAACTTGGTGTCGAGTCGCGATGAGAAGGCCTCGATGTCCGAAGAGTAGTAAAAACTCCGCTGATTCCGGCTCCGAGAGACGGAAGAACTCGAGACCGTACGCAAACAATACCGACGTAAAGAACCCAAAGCCTTTTGGCCGTTAAGATTGATGTTTATTCGGTTCCGACGGAGAGACGTCGAGACCGCATCCGAACCCAATGGCGGAAAAAAACAATCTGGGGATGGAGCCGATGCCCATGCGCACTGTAGTCCAGGGGAGGAGCCACCCATCTCAGGATACTTCGAAGACTCTTCCAGGACAACAATGTGCGATCATCCGGACCCAACACTAGGTGGCGATCTAATGCTAAGATATGAATTTAGCAGCCCACATGCCTCGAACCAGCTGTTCCAATGAATAGCAGTCTTTCCTCATGTTTTGAAAGTTCTAACGAGGAATCATAGCCAAAAATAGAAAGTGTTTCGGATTCAGGGAGCTTGCGCCCAAATATCTTTTGCCAATAATCACTAATCGCGGTTTTAATTAAATCGAGCTTGGGACAGCTGCTAAACATATGTATTAATGTCGCTGGGCCCTGTAAACATCTAGGACAAAGATCATTTTCCCTTTTGCCCCAGGTAAATAATTTGGCAGGTGCATAATAAAGGTTGAAAACAGTTTTATAAGTCTGTGCTTTAAGGTTGCTAGCCATAAAAAGTAAATCACTTAGTTCCAACACTCTATAGATATCAACATTAGGATTGCTAAGTTTAATAGCCCAATTTGTTTCTGTTTTCTCTAGATCATCTTGAGTGTTAGTTAACAAGATATCATAAAGCAATCCTATTCTTGTACATAGTGTATTGACGGCTTCAATGATATCCACTCTCATTAAACTTAAGGCCGATCCCTTTGCTTTAAGATTAGCATAGATTTGTACAAATTTGATATAGTCACCATTAGAGATTTGATATTTATTTTTTAAATCTATAAACGTAGTTTCAAAATTATTTAACAAAAAATCCTTTAGTCTACAAATTCCAAGTCTTTGCCATTTCCTAGCTATAACATTATGGGAGAGACCATAAGTAAGTTTTGATTGCCATAGTGAAGTATATCTGTTACATTTCCTGATGTTCATGTGCTTGGCAATCTTAGCCCATACCTTCCAAGCACTATTTACAATTTCAAATTTACATTTCTTTCTAATATCTTTTGCTTCTATTTGCTGTAGAAACAACCCGTTTGCATCTCTCCCGAAAACCAGCTCATATATTGATGGTAAGACATTAGCGTCTACGGTAGCTATCTCAGGACTAAAATTGACCAAGGATGACATTTGTTTAAGAAGTGCTGCCCAATGGTAAAGACTAGTATTAGGAATGGCAAGCCCGCCTCTATCTCTAGGTAGTGACAATAACTTATGAGATCTCCTGATCTTTCCTTGTTGCCATAGGAATTTACTCATAAGAGAGTCGAGTATTTTTAAAGTCTTGGAAGCTACTGCAAAGGGAATTGCTCGGAACAGATATAGACATCTAGGCAGCACATTCATTTTAAGAAAATTACCTCTTCCGATGATTGATAGGTGTAGACCATTAACCCGATCCAAATCTTTTTTGATTTTTTTAATAAGAGGGTTAAAGTGAAGGCCGGTTATTAATTTAACATCAGAGCTAATAATAATTCCCAGATAAGTAGCCTTATCAGCTCTTCTCTGATCGATATAATTAGTATTATCTGTACAAAGTACTATTGTCTTCCCCCTGTTCAAAGAATACCCTGAATGGATACCATATTCAGAAGTTAGGGTCACGATTTCCTCCATAGCCTCAATCGGGTCAGATGTAATAACCGCGCTATCATCTGTATAAGCCAGAACTTTTGTCGCATATTGATCACATATAATTGGATTGATAGATTGGCTCTCAAGAAATTTTTTAATTAATGGGTTTATATAAAGTGCAAATAGTAGGGGTGAGCAAGGGCACCCTTGTCTGGTGCCCCTGGTGATGTTAATATGACCAGATTCAGACCCTAACATCTGAAGATTTGCTCTAGGTGATATATACATGGATTTAATAGCTTTAATGAATTTAGGGCCGAAATTATTGTGCAACATAACTGCCCAAAGGAAGCTCCACGAGACACGATCAAAAGCCTTTTCGGCATCCAGTAGGATCATTGACATCCGACCCCCCGTGACAGACATGGCATCGAAAAGGGCTATCGCCCTACAGGTATGATCGGTAGTACCTTTACCAGGAACGAAGCCATGTTGCCACGGGGAGACACGATGTTCAATAACCCCACTGAGTCTCGTGGCCATCACTTTGGCGTATAATTTGGAGTCCGAATTGATTAAGGAAATGGGACGGTATGAAGCTCGTTGCTCAGGGGGCTTTCCTTTCTTAGGGAAGACAATTATATTTGTTTTGTTCCATGAATGCGGAGATACACCATTCCATTGGATCCCTAGAAAAAGATCAAGGAGCAGCGGACAGAGTTGATGACTTAATATCTTGTACAAATCTATTGGTATTTTATCAGGTTCAGCTGCTTTACCCGATGAAAGTGACAGCAGAGCAGCTTCCACTTCATGTAAAGTAATTTGAGCTTCTAGATCTTCCCGGGTAATATCATCTAGGGTTTTTGATGCCTCATCATTGTGAAGGAGGTTATTAAGAAAACAATATATTTCATTATCAGTAGATTTAACTTCTTCAGTATAGAGTTTCTGATAATATTGCTGAAATTGTTGAATAATATCGGGCGTTTTAGTGTATGTTTGACCGCTATCAGTTATCTGACTGATATGATTGGATACATTTCTTTGTCTTGTACGTAGAGCCAGCTGCCTACCAACTCTCTGCCCACTCTCATAAACATCTTTCCTATGAGCTTTATATGTTTGAGCCGCTTTTTCGCTAAGACTTGCATTCAACTCCGCTTTTAACATTGACAATTGATACATCGATTGTTTTGCATCTAATCCTTGTTAGATGATCGTACCGTGATTTTCTTCCTCCTTTGCTAAGGCCGCCACTTTCAAGTTGTAATTGCTAATATTTTGTTTTCTAGCCCTGGCTTGAAAGCTTATAGTTTCCCCCCTAAGTGCTGATTTATAGCAGTCCCATATCACATTCCTTGTGGCGCTAAAGCGATTAATATTGAAGAATTCTTCTGTCCAATTTTTGATATATGTAATATATTCATTATTAGAGAGCAGTTTGCGATCAAATGTCCATTGTCTAGATTTTTTAGCTGAGGCTCCTACCATCATCGTAAAGACAAGGACGTTGTGGTCTGATATAATTTTAGGGCATTTACTGATAGAAGATTGTGTAACTAAATCCCTAGTTGAAAATACATAATCTATACGGACGTGCTTCTGATGTGGGTGCGAAAAATAAGTGTACCCAGAATTCTGGTTGTTCTGATTTTTTGCCTCCCATATATCAATTAGTCCCAAACTATTCACAAGTCTCCTAATTGCTTTATATACTTTAGGTTTTCGGCCAGTATAAGTCTGTTGTATAAGACTATTATTATTGAGCATAGGGTTAAGAGAAATATTGAAGTCCCCACAAATAATTAATGGGCCCTGCCAAGTAGCAAGTTCAGATTCAAGATATGTAAAAACTGTAGGGTTGTCCTGATTGGAGCCGTAAATGGTGCAGATGGTTATGCCCATCTTCCATGAGAATCAGAGATGACGTACATGCCCACCTGAGTGTGATTTGGCTAGGATTGCAACCCCTCTTATATTTGATGACTGCGTAGATGCAGCTAACAAATTATAGCCTCTTATTTTCAATAATGATCTCCTAGCCCATGGCACATGTGTCTCTTGGAGACACAATATATCTACTGGGTACAAGCCTATTAGCTCAGACAATCGATGCTGTTTCTCATTGTTCAGTAATCCCCCAACATTCCAGGTTTGTATAACCAATTTACCCATTATTCATCACAACAGATTGACCAAAAGACTCTCTGGGTACCTTATTATTACAATTAGTTATTATCCAATTCATAGATTTCCTAGTAAGTTTAATGGAAAAGAAATAAAAAATGTTTGTCGTCGAATCTGGTTCTTTTTAATTTTTTGTTTGAGTTCCCCACCAACCTCCCCCCGACCACCCCTAGCAACCCCCCCCGCCCCGCCCACTTCCCTCCCCCCCGAAGTGTAGGCCATCAGACTCAACCAGAGTCTGGGTGATGAATGCAGTGTAACACCTGAGCTACCGCTTCAACTAAATGAAAGGAAAAATGAATAGTATAGAGTGTATTAGGTGTATTGAGAAAAGTTAGATGAACCAGAGAAGAAAAAAATAGAAAAAAGTTTTTAAAAAAAAGAGAAAGAGGGAAACCCTCCATTGAGAAGAGAGGAAGCATGCTATTAAACATATCTAAACATACCTAGACAAAGCATGAAAATTATTATTAGCTATAGTATAGCTTTTTCATAGTCTCCAAATTAACGTTATTAATTCTTAGCAAAAAGATGACTAAATAATACGCTGCAAAGTAAAGAAGATTGCAAATCTAGCTTTCCATTAGAACTCTATTCAGACTATTATTAATGCAGTTCTTCTAGGTAGGTTTTAGCTTTGATCTCAGAAACAAAAAATTTAGTCTGGCCGCCCCAGACGACCTTAAGCTTTGCAGGATTGTTCAAAAACACTTGAGCTCCCTTCTTCTGAAAGGGTTTGATTAATGACCTTAGGCGCCAGCATCTCTCAACAGTAGCGTGACAGAAGTCCGGTCTAGTAAAGAAATGAATTTCGTTAAAGGTCAATTTGTGATCAGGTCTTGCCTTTTCTGCCACTGTTTGCCTTAACAAAAAGTTACCAAAGTATACTAGAATGGCATGAGGGTATATTCTCGGTTTAGGCGGGGGGTTGAAGGGCATTCGATGGGCGCGCTGAACTTCAACGTCCCAATTCCAGGTCGTAAGTTCAGGCATCGACTTGCTAAGTAGCTTCACAACAAAAGTACGTATATTTTCACCCTCCATTTTTTCAGGGACCCCCAATATGGGTAAATTATTCTTGCGCTGACGGTTCTCAAAATCCTGAAGCTTCCATTTGATGTCAACTATTTCGGCTTCTTGCAGCTTAATTTTCCCTGAGTTTGCCGTTGCCTCGTTTTCTGTAGAGAGTACCCTTGCTTCTATTTCGGTAACTCTTTCCCCAATTTGGTTACATATCTTAGTCAATTTTTTAACCACCCCTTGAACCTTGCGTAGAGCTGCCCGAGATCGCTTACTATCAATACCCGTCTGTTCCCTATGGGCAGCAATAGCTTGTAATATTGTTTCAACAGCATTTGAGGGGATCTCGTGACTATTGACCATGTCTGCATCTACATCAGACCCTTTTGTAGCTTGTGTAGTTTGTATACAGGTTCGAGAGATAGCAGGGTGTTCGACTGACGCTCGTTGACTAGGCCTGGATACTGTTTTAGCTTTAGATCTGATCGTGTTAAATTGTAGATCTTCCTTGAGGCTGCCTTCCTCCAAAGTATTAGAAAAGAGCAAAGATTCCTCATTTTCATCTTCGGATTCATCACTAAACGTTTCTTTTACCTCTTCAAGTGATCCAGACTCTGACTCAGCCTCTACTCCTGTCTCATCTGAGAATGAGTAAAATAAATTTGTCTCTTTATCGCCTTCAAGAAAAGCCGGGTGATTAGAGTTTTTATTTTTCGGGTCAGAATCATACGTTGGCTGTTCTCCAACATTACAATCAGTGTCTATCAACTGAGGCGGAGGGTCGGTAGCTAACTGTCCGTGAGCTATAATGGCTGGGATAGGTGGTAGCGTATTCGTTTTAGTGCGCACAATCTCAATCTCAACTATCTCCTGGCTAGGAGTAATTACTGTATTTGCTGAGGAGATCTGCATGTCTTGCCCTTCAGCTTGTTCGGCTACACCCATAATGTTCTCTCCAGCCCCAGAAAAAGACATACTATGTTTTCCCGTAAATATTTCTTGGCTGGTACCCGCACTAGAAGGTGGGTCAACAACTTCCGCTTCATTAAACTCCCCAATGACTTGTATACTCACAGTTTTAGCGGTTATAGCAGGCTGTGCATGTTTAGGCGAATCCAAAGAGTTAGCAGCGGCTTCCAGGCTCTGCAAGGGTAGATGTTGAGGGTTCGGAGAGACGCTTACTATAGCTCCTTGCTTTCTCATCAGTAAATCAATAACTATTTCCTGGAGTAGCCATTTTCGGCGTGTTATCCTTATTTATTTTGCGTTTGGATGCCAGCACCTCCTGTCGTGGTGAAGATTCAGCAGAAGTAGTAGGCCGTTTCTTATTCCTGGTTTTCGTGGCTGTGCTGCTACCAGATACAGATCCTGCTCCTTTCTGTGGTGCATCTTGTTGTTGCTGTTGTTCTTCCAGTTCTGCTTCGCGGAGGGCTCTGGCAGCCTTCGCTAGCCTCGAGCGGACTGCCGCTGCAGATGCGGCTTTAGATGGCATGTCGTTAGCTGTTATCCCGGCGAGCTTGCACCTGGCTGCCGCGGCAGGGTATGTGGGTGAAAATATAAGTCTACACACCGCCTGTCCCAACGCTACGTACAGCCCCTCTGAGACATGCTTCCTCCAGCCTTGTGAATGCGTAAGGAAAACGAAAAACGCGGAAGACGCCTCTGCCTCTGTCTCGATCTCCGAGGCACAGGAGGCGCTGGAATCCTGCTGACGCTGGCGTTGCGATTGAGAGCACCGGTGAGTGATTCCGCCCCCAATTCTACAGACGACCCAGCCAAGCAGTGCCTGCAAGCCCTCGAGTGAGTCCGTTGTCTCCCGTGTTTGTTCATAGGGATATGGCGTTTCAAAGCCCACGCCGAGTAGTTTCATCCCAATTCACCTTTACAATTTTTAGTTTACTTTTTATGACCATTCAGCTTTCCCGGCAAAAGAATATCTTTCTCGTTTTTTCCGATCTTTCCCCTTTCTTTATCCGATTCTTCTCACTGCTTCGCAATGCTCCGTTTCATTTTTTTCACCTCTCACCGATTGTTTTCATGCTCGTTTTTTTTATGTTCAACGCAATTGTAAATGAGAGTGAGTTACTCGTTCCTGTTGCTCTCTCCGAGTATCTTAACTCACTCAAGCATTTCATACCACAAGTCGAGGGTGTAAGATGTAAGGTGTAAGGTGTTCGCCGTTGAAAAGACAAGTTGAAGCGGAGCTCAAGCGTAGTGCTGCAACACGGTCTACGGCCAGACCGCCATCTTGTTGTTCGACATGGAGGATTTCTATGAGGAATCCTTAGATTCAGATTTAATGGAAGCTTTGGAGTTCATTGAGTTTGAGGATTCTTTTTGGGAGATTTTCAATGTTGATATTACTGATGATGCAATGTTAGACGATGATTTAAATGTAATTTATGAGGTAGTGGTCAAATAATTGTTGTATGAAGTGAGATTTGTAGTATAGAGTGCAACATTTTTGTGTTATATAGTAAGCTTACTCATATCCTTAAGCCTTATTGAAATGTAAAGACATGGAGATTGCATGATAGTATGGGAACCGTGTAAATGTAACTGCATTGCTGTAATTTTTGAAATACCAATGCTGCCTTGTCTTTTTATAATACCCTAACAGCAGTGCAGTATCCTTATTACTAAAGACTTGATAAAGCTAGTTTAATATTAAGTATTTCTAAAAACGATAAATTAAAGTGATTTATTTTTCTTTCCAAGTTACAGCAAGAACATTTTAATATAAAATGGATCACCGCAATGAGGAGGCTGTTGTAATTTTTTATGAATTTTCTGCAACCTATATTGAGATTATGAATGAACCAGAAATTGACAGTATCAGTAATAATCAAGTTGATGTTGGAGGCGAAGACATGATGGAATTCTTTGATCAGTCTGTGGATGATGAATTTGTAGAATGTTTGGACACCATAGAGTGCCAGGAAATTTCATTGCAGACTTTTCATGAGGAGAATCCAGAAGATGTGAATGAAGAAGAAATACCAGATCAGTTAATGTTGAAAGTTCTTTTAAATTTTGAAAATTCTGAAGATTAAATTTATATTTAGAAAGTAAGAATTGTTTGTTTGTAATTTATGAGGTAGTTGCCAAGTGATTGTGGTATGATGTAAGACTTGCAGTATAGAGTGCAATATCGCCACCATTTTGTGGTTTCAAAAGAAAGTGAACAATAAAAGATGAAAACGTAGAAAGGGGTTCCCTGAAGGACTCCAAAGGTCAAAAATAATATTTATTTAAAAAAAAAAAAAATTCTATAGGTCCGTGCAGGAGAAGTGCTCGGAGAGTGCCCTGTGAGTGCTCGGAGAGCGCACCCTACCGCCGCCATTTTGTGGTTTTAAAAGAAAGTTAATAAAAGATGAAAACGTGGAAAAGGGGCAGGGTTGAGTGTTCATGACCCCCTAGGCCTTCTCAGGGGGCCTCTAAAGGACTCCAAAGGTCAAAAATAATGTTTATTTAAAAGAAATTTAAAAAAATTCTCTAGGTTCGCGCACGGGAAGTGCTCGGAGAGTGCCCTGTGAGTGCTCGGAGAGCAAACCCTACCGCCGCAATTTAGTGGTTTTAAAAGAAAGTTAACAATAAAAGATGAAAACGTGGAAAGGGGGCAGGGTTGAGTGTCCATGACCCCCTAGGCAAAGGGGGCAGGGTAGAAACAACCTGACCCCCTAGGGCTGCTCAGGTGGTCCCACAAGGATATTAACATATTTAAACATTATCCGCTAACAGAATTTGCATTTAAAAAACCTTGCGAATTCACTGAAAAAACCATAGGTTTCAGGCCTTATATAGTTAGGAATTAGCATTAAAAAAACCTTGCAAATTCACTGAAAAAAACAAAGGTTTCAGACCTTATACAGTAAGGAATTAGCATATAAAAAACCTTTGAAATTCACTGAAAAAAACATAGGTTTCAGTCCTTATATAGTTAGGAATTAGCATTTAAAAAACCTTTGAAATTCACTCAAAAAACTATACGTTTTAGGGGTGTTATAGTTAGCTGGACATTTCACTCATACAAAACCATTGAAATTGCTCCTATATAGTTAGTTGTACTAGCTATATTTCGCGCACCCGCAATCCACTGGTGATAATGTCACATATTAGATCATTCATGACATGGTCAGTGACATCACTGATGACATCACTGATGACATCTCTGATGACATCATCCATGAGACAATCTTACACCTTTTCATACACTATTAAAATCTTTCATCACTCTTTGTAAAATACAGAGTATCATATTTGAATCCATCGTCACAGCAATACAAGTATCTAAAAATCCACTCAGTGATTCATAGATGTATACACACATCTAATCACTTACCTGTAGATTCACTCATACATGCTGTCAATGAACAATAGAACACTATCAAAAATACTTATACACCTATATCGACATTAAACAACAGCACACATACTATTCTTATATGAAGTCATCCTACTCACTTATGCAAACAATGGATCATACTTACATATTTACTTAGCAAAACACTTATACAAACACCACTTCATCTATTCATTTAGATAGTAAGTCATACTTAGTGAATTTTAAAATCATTACTAGCAGCACGTCCCGACGTTCTCCGGGAGCAATTAGGCTTCAGAGGCCCCGCCTGCACGTAGAAAAAGGGATCGGTTAGGCTCTGGGTGTATTTAAACCTTTTCTTTCAGACCATGTTTGGGTTTGCATAAGAGCCCACTTTTCCACCTCCTGGTCACCTTTTTAGATGCTAGGGCAGCATTCTTTCGACTTCTGTAGACACATCTGCATCATATCCACTCTTGTTAGTTTGCTCACTGACTTTCTGACTGTGCTGAAGGATGATCATACTGCAAAAGCCGCTATTTGGTTCTCTCTACGCATACCAGCCCTCTCAAGCCGTCTGCCATATCCCTTGAACTCCAGCTGGCTGTATACATCATAGCTATTCCCTTCCCACGCGGCATCTACTACACCTTGTCACAGCACCCCTTCCCAAGCGGCATCTACTACACCTTGTCACAGCACCCCTTCCCGTGCGCTCGGTCTTTGTACCTCAATACCTGCTCTCTGGCCGCCTCAGCATCACGTCACTCCGCCCCCTTCCTAGCGCTGTTTCCTTGTGACTATCACACAAGTGAGTGACCCCTTTCCTGACCCTCTCTGCTACTCACCACACGTCTCTCGTTTATCGGGTCCCCCTTTCTTCGCCTCTCGGTTGCTCCAATCACGTCTCACCAGTCCTCCAGTCTCCGCTCTTTGCAATCAATGCTCGGACGTCAGCGTCGGTTGCTCCAATCACGTCTCACCAGTCCTCCAGTCTCCACTCTTTGCGATCAATGCTCGGACGTCAGCGTACGCCGCTCCTCCCCTCGCACCTGATGTCATGACGCACCTCGCGGCCGGCGCTACTTTCAAGGGACTACTTTTTTTTATGGTACATTTTTTTAATTACGTTTATTTTTTATTTTTATATAGCCTATGTCCATCTCCTGGACCTCCCCTTTCCAACGCTGTATTGGGTGTTGGCATTGGAGGTGTACTTTTTGAGTTTACCTGGCTCAAAGGACACAGTTCTCTCTTTATAATAGTAGTATAGATTACAAGTATACAGTTATCCATACAGTCACTCACACAATCATTGAGTCTTATGTATACTTATTTATATACAACAACTGACACATACACTGCCTTTTATTTTTCTAGTTTGTTGGACATGTACCATTGAGAAATACATTTGCTCAACACCACACCTAAAAAGAGAATTACTCACCCAAACTGTTAGAGCATGTAGTTTTAACTTCATATATCTACTGAATCAACTATTCACACATCTTTGGACACCCCCCACCGAACCACATACACTTTCACACTCCCATACAAATTCTCAGTTACCTAATCAATAACTAATATAGACTTTCACATAGCTAGTAACCAACTGTAGATTCAGTGTACACAACAACTGACAAAGTGATAAAGATATTTACACAGTTTAGTCACTATCCACTATATTTAGTGAGACACTATAAATTGGTCAAGTAAACAGTCAATTACACTGCTACTAAATCCTCCATCCAAATATTTATATATATATATATATATATATATATATATATATATATATATATATATATATATATATATATATATATATATATATATATATATATATATTCACTCATTCTTCAATGCAAATTGCTATATATATAATGCATATTTAAATAACAAAGCAAACCACATTCACTGGATGATGTCATCAGTGATGTCATTTGAGATGTCATCAGTAATGTCACTGACCATGTCATGAATGATCTAATATGTGACATCATCAGCAGTGTATAGCGGGTGCGCGAAATATATTTAGTATAACTAACTATATAGGAGCAATTTCAATGGTTTTGTATGAGTGAAATGTCCAGCTAACTATAACACCCCAAAAACTGATAGTTTTTTGAGTGAATTTCAAAGGTTTTTTAAATGCTAATTCCTAACTATATAAGGCCTGAAACTTATGTTTTTTCAGTGAATATATATATATATATAATATATATATATATATATAAATATATATATATACACACACACACATATATATATATATACACACACACACAGTTTCCATATATAATTTTTATATTATTTCCGGGGTCCCCGCACATGGGCAGGAATATTCAGTGCTTATGACTATTGATGAGGATCCCCTGGAAGAGAAGGAAAATGCTACTTACAAGTATACATCTGTTCTTGGGATGTAGAGCTGCAGAGTTGCACACTGTGCATAGATTCCCACCTAGTGTTGGGCCCAGATGTTTGCAGTTTGCCGTTGTCCTGAAAAGTTCTATGGAAGTCACGAGATAGGTGACTCCTCCTTTGGACCACATTGTGCACGGGCTTCGGCTCCATCCCCAGATTGTTTTTCCCCATTAGGGAAATGATGGAGCTTTGCAAGAAAAAGGAAGGATGCCCATGTAATTTGTATCAAATTAAGAGGATACTGGAACAGACAAGGGTAGCCGGGGAGGCGTGTGCAACTCTGCAGCTCTACATGCCAAGAACAGAGGCATACTGGTAAGTAGCATTTTCCGTTCGAGGCATATGAGCTGCAGAGTGCACACTGTGCATAGATTGTATAGCAGTACCCATTCCTAGCGGCGACCACTCCTATCTGTTGCAGTAGTTTGGAATAATGTTTTGAGAACAGCCTGGCCCACATTAGCTTGTTGGTTGGTTTGCACATCTACACAATAGTGTTTTGTGACTGTGCGCTGTAGACCATGTAGCTGCTCTACAGATGTCATCTAAGGGAATGTTCCCTAAAAATGGCATTAAAGCCCCTATCTTTCTTGTAGAGTGGGCTTTAGGAGGAACAGATAACGTACGTGGTAACAAATCTGTATGCACTTGACAATAAATCTAATGTGTGAAGAGCTCTTTCTGCTACTGTCTGTGGTTGCGAGATGAAAACGGGCAGTTCCACCGATTGATTGAGATGGAAAGGAGAAATGACTTTGGGCAGGAATTTTGGATTAGTACGCAGATCTACCTTATTATGATGCATTTGCAAGAAGGGTTCTTGAATGGCTAGTGCTTGTTGTTCACTAACTCTCTGCTGAGAAGTAATAGCTACTAGGAACGCAACTTTCCACGTTAAAAATTGTAATTCACATTTGTGTAAGATTTCGAAGGGAGGTCCCATTAAGCGTGTGAGAACAACATTTAAATTCCACACATGTGAAGGTGGTACTCTGGGAGGAATTATTCTTTTAAGGCCTTCCATAAAGGCTTTAATGGCAGGCGCTCTGAACAGAGATAGTTGTTGTCTGTTTTGCAGATATGCTGCTATTGTAGCAAGATGTAGTCTAATAGACGTATAGGGTAAGTTACATCTATGGAGATGCAGTAAGTATCCTATGATGTGTTGAATAGACACATCTAGGGGATTAAAATTGTTATTGTGACAATAAATTACAAATCGTTTCCACTTGGCTGCATAACATGCCCTAGTGGTTGGACGTCTAGCTTCTTTTATGACATTAATGCAGTTTGGAGGAAGGTTCAGATATCCAAATTCTAGGATTTCAGGAGCCAGATCGCAAGGTTGAGCTGAGCTGGGTCCGGGTGTCTGATCTCTCCACGGTTCTGTGCTAAGAGGCGTGGAGGCAGGTGCAATTTTTGGTGCGGTACTACAGACAGTTGTAGCAGTGTGGTGTACCACAGTTGTCTGACCCACGTTGGAGCAACTAGGATGAGGGTCAGAGAATGCTGCTGTACTTTGCGTACTACTAGTGGCATGAGTGGTAGAGGTGGAAAAGCGTACGCCAATCCGTTTGAACAGTTCATCCATATCGTATTGCCTTTGGACAGTGGGTGTGGATATCTGGCGGCGAAGCTTCAGCATTTGACGTTTTCGTGGGTGGCAAATAGGTCTATCTGAGGTTGTCCCCACATCTGAAAGAATGGCTGAAGAACTTGCATATGAAGTTCCCACTCGTGGGTCTGTTGTGTTTGACGACTTAACAGATCCGCAACGGTATTTTATATTCCCGGAACATGTTGGCCTATAAGGAATATGTTTTGAGGTATAGCCCATCGCCATATGTCCTGTGCTAGTTGAGAGAGTTGCAGGGAGTGTGTGCCTCCCTGATTCTGTATGTAATTCATGGCTGTCATGTTGTCTGTGCGGACTAACACAGCTTTGTTTGATACTTGCTTCTGGAAAGCTTTTAGTGCTAGGATATTGCTAATAACTCTAGTGGATTGATGTGGAGTAATTTTTGTTGCAGTGTCCACCTGCCTTGCATGGTGTGTTGCAGTAGGTGGGCTTCCCAGCCGGAGAGAGATGCGTCTGCAGTCAAGATTACCTGAGGAACTGGCTCTAGGAACGGTCGTCCCTTGGAAAGGTTTTTGGTGTTCCACCACTGCAGAGAGCGATGAGTCAGAACGTCTACCAACACTAGGTCTGTTAAGTGACCTTGAGCCTGGTTCCATTGACGTGATAAGCACTCTTGTAGCGGGTACTATGAAAATGCAAGAGGCCATCATCCCTATGAGTTGCATGAACACTTGTGCTGGAAGGGAGTGTTGTAGCTGAAACTTTGTTAGAAGAGTTTGCATGCTGGATATCCTTGCTGGAGTGAGATAAGCTAGCGCTGTTGAGATGTTTGTGGCACCTAGGTATTGTTGTACTTTGGATCGTTGTAGATGAGACTTGGTGTGATTTATTGTGAACCCCAAGTTGTGGAGCAGTTGGATTGTGGCAAGAGTGTGTTCCACGCATTGATTGTATGAGCTGGCTTTTATGAGCCAGTTGTCGAGGTACGGGAAGACATGGATGTGCTGTCTTCTTAAATGCACTGCCACTACTGCTAAGCACTTGGTGAATACTCAGAACCCGAGGAATCAAAGGTATGGGAGGAAACGTATAAAGGAGTTGACTTCCCCAACTCAACTGAAACGCGTCCCCCAAATCTCCTTGCATCGGATACTGGAGACTGCAGAATGACAGGCAGTGAGCATTCTCGCGAGTGGCGAACAATTCCACTCGAGGAGTCCCCCACATCTGAAAGATGTCGTGAACAACCTCCGGATGGAGCCTCCACTCGTGGTCGTCAGAGAACTGCCGACTGAGAAGGTCTGCACGTACGTTCAGAACTCCTGCCAGATGATTTGCCATCAGGCAAATCTGATGGTCCTGAACCCAGGACCAGAGACGCAGAGCCTCTATGCAGAGACACTGCGACCCTACTCCTCCCTGCTTGTTGACATACCACATCGCGGTCGTGTTGTCCGTTAGGACTTGAACCGACTGACCGCGAAGGGAAGGGAGGAAGGCCTTGAGCGCCAGACGTATCGCCCGCAACTCTAAAAGGTTGATGTGAAGCAACCTTTCCTCTGGAGACCAAAGCCCTTTGAAGAAACGAAGGACCCCACATCAATATAAGGCAGTGAGACCAAAGCCCTTTGACCTCCAGATCCCCCAGATGAGCACCCCATCCTAGAGTGGATGCATCCGTTATCACTGTGGCCACCGATGGAGGCAGTTGAAAAGGCTTTCCCTGAGACAGATTGCCTTCCACGCCCCACCAAGTCAAATCCGCTGCAGTTTCTCTGGAGATCCTCGCTAACTCCCTGAGATCTACGTTGTGCTGATACCACTGCCTGCGGAGGCACCACTGGAGTGCCCTCATGTGCCAGCGTGCATGGTTGACCAACAGAATGCAAGAAGCCATCAGACCGAGCAGACGAAGGACCTTCAGGACTGGAACAACCGCTCCATTGTAGAATAACAGAATCATTTCCTGTATGAAGCGAATCCTTTGAGAAGGAGGGAATGCACGACATACAGTTTTGTTCAGTACTGCACCTATGAACAGGTTGCGCTGGGAGGGCACCAGGTGAGACTTGGGTACATTTATCAAAAAATCCAACCTGTGCAACAACTGAGTTGTCTCTTGCAGATGACTGAGCACCTTCTCTGGCGACTCCGCTTTGATCAGCCAGTCGTCCAGATACGGGAATACAGGTATCCCCGACCTCCTGAGATGTGCTGCCACCACTGCCATCACCTTGGTGAAAACTCGAGGCACAGTAGTAAGTCCAAACGGAAGGACCGCAAACTGGTAGTGGTGCGACCCCACAGTAAAACGGAGATACTTCCTGTGCGACTTCAGGATGGGGATGTGGAAATAAGCATCCTGCAAGTCGATTGACACCATCCAATCTTCTTCCAACAGCGCTTGAAGAACCTGCGCAAGAGTGAGCATCTTGAACTTTTCTTGTTTCAGATACAAGTTCAAGATCCTGAGATCCAGGATTGGTCGAAGTCTGCCATCCTTTTTGGGGATCAGGAAATACCGGGAGTAGCACCCCTGACCCCTCTCCTGCTCTGGAACCACCTCTATTGCACCCTTTCTGATCAGTGCCTGGACTTCTTCCTACAGGAGTAGCAGGTGGTCCTCCGAACAATAACCTTGGCAAGGAGGGTAATTGGAAGGGAACTCCTGAAAAGTAAGTGAATACCCATTTTCTACGAGATTGAGATCCCAAAGATCTGATGTAACCGATTCCCAATCCCGTAGAAAATGAGTAAGCCGACCCCCTACCGGACCCGCATGATCCGGAATGGTGGATCTAGGGCTGCTTTGCTGATGTAGGTGGGGGGTGGGTATTAGAGGAGGAAGTAGAGGAGGAGGAGGCCTGACGTCCACAGGCACGACCCTTTTGTCTACCTCTGTATGACTTATACAAAGGGTTCTGTTGTTGTTGCTGTTGTTGGCTTTGTTTATAGGGACGAAAAGTGGACATCCCAAAGCCTCTGTACTTCCTGATGGAAGAGCTTCTAGTTTGCAGGCCCAAAGATCTAGCCGTCGCCCGGCTGTCTTTGAACATCTCCAATGCCGCATCCGCTTTCTTTCCAAAGAGGCCAGTGCCATCAAAAGGCAAATCCATAAGAGTAGCCTGAACGTCAGCTGAAAACTCAGAAGATTTTAGCCAACCCATTATCCTGGCCACAGAGTTCGTCCATGCCACTTTGAATAACCTGGCGAGCTGCAGCCTGAGTGTCAGAGACAACCTCATTAAAGTTCTTTCTATCTTCCTCCAGAAGCTTAGCTGACAATTGCTTTACCGAATCCATTAAGGCATGCACGTATCTGCCCAGTAGGTAAGTAGCATTCGTACACTTCAAAGCAATGCTACCTGATGCGAAAACCTTTTTAGCAGTTTGATCCAAATTTTTGGAGTCTTTATCTCCAGGTACCTGGGGAAAAGAGCCTGCTGACCTGTTCGAACAAGCGGCTTGCACCACCAGACTCCCTGGCGAAGGGTGAGAAGTCAAGAACTCAGGGTCACCAGGTACTACCCTATATCGCCTTGCCACTGATCTGGACACTGCAGGAGCAGATAATGTTTTTTTCCAGTAATCCAAAATTGGTTCTGTCAGAGCCTCCGTGAATGGCAGAGTCGGCTCAACAACTGATGAAGGCGAATGTAATACCTCCGTGAGGATATTAGATTTGAACTCCACTGTAGGTAAAGTCAAATTTAGCAGCTCAGTAGCCTTTTTAATAAGCACATGGTATGGCGCCACATCCTTAGAGGGTGCATCCGAAACTGCAGGCAACCCCCATTCTGGAGAAAGTTCTAGATCACTTGCACTATGGAGATCCACAAATAAATCATCCTGCTCCTGAAGTTCTCCTTCCTCCACATCCGGGTCCTCATATTCCTTCTCCTCCAGGAGACGTTGGGCTCTACGCCTCGACCACTCCATACGAACCAAAGACGTCGGATCCGGTAATGACTCCGACGGAGTCGGAGCCGGCGTCGAACGAGGAACCGGAACAGTTGGAGGATGGGAAGCCGGAACCGGCGTCGAACCCCGATCCAAATCCCGAGGTCGCTCCGGAGCAGGCGAAGCCGCGTCTAGAGTCGATGACCTCGGCGGCGCCGTACCGAGCCAGGGTGGATATGGCGTTGGCATAAACGGCAGAAAAGGCGCCGGAGCATATGCTTGAGGGACACCCAAGTTAAATGACAATGGACCCATGATAAACATGGCATTAAGAAAATGCAAAGGGTCCTGACCAGGACCAGGAAAGTGAGGGTACGAACCCAATGGCTGCTCCGAAGGAGGCTGCTCCAGATTCGGCTCCTCTTGACCCTCTGGGTTATCCACTGGAGTCGGTGCCCGAGGGATCTCCACGTCTTCTTCATGCTCCGAAGACTGACATGAATCCGGATTCGGTTCCAGCTCCGGATCCGGAGATTTCTCTTGAGATCCTGCAGGCGAAGCACCATCTTCAGGCTCACAAACAGGAGAAGGAGACACAAAATCCTTTTTATGTCTTCGAGAAGAAGACTTCCTCTTCGAGTCCGATGACCCAGAATGATTCCTTGAACTATGCTTCTTCCTCTTGTGCTTTTTCTTCGAGGAACCCGAAGCATGTTCCGAAGCCGACCTCGATGCCGACTCCGACCTCGATCGAGACTTCGATCGCGACTTCTGCTTCGTTCTCGAGCGCCTAGACCTTGATCTCTAAGATCTCTTGGCTTCTTTACCTTTCACCTTTGCCAGCAGAAGTTTTGCCTCTCGTTCTCGTAGAGCCTTAGGGTTCATCTTAAAGCAGGATCGACAGAACTTTGACATCATGGTCTGAACCTAGACACCACAAACAATCGTCGTGAGTATCTGTCATAGACATCATCCGGGCACACGAGCCGCACTGCTTAAACCCAGTCTTCTTCGACGACATCTTTGACAAAGAACAGAAACACAGTAACACACAAATAGTAACAAAGTCACTATCTGAATCGCAGAAGATCCCAGGAACTGCTAGCGTCGATGACGCGTAAAACAGGGAACTGATGTCATCACGCCGGCGTAGGCCTAATATGGGGTCGGTGACGTCAGATGGAGTCGCGCGCGATGCCGTGCTCCTATGACGTCGTCCACGCCGGCGTGCTACAAAGAATTTTCCGAACGTTGCTGACGCAAGGGGGATATTCACAAGGTGAGGAATCCACTGGCAGATGTATCGATCAGAAACCTGAAATACGTCGCCAGGCATGTCTACGTAGAAGGGTGCTGGTATTGATTGCCCTTGAGGTGGTATCTGCAGCATCTAGGGCACAACGAATAGAAGTATATTTTTACCTTCCTGTATAAGTTCATTGGCCCTATTTTTGTATTTGTCTGGTAGATGCTGCATTATGGACTCTAGTTTATCATAATGTGCCCTATCATATCTTGCCAGTAACGCTTGGGTGTTGGCAATGCGCCAGATGTTAGCTGCTTGTGACGCTATTCGTTTGCCGGAGACGTCAAGGAACTTAGATTCTTTGTCTGGTGCTGCGGCGTCACCTGATGTCTGAGAGTTAGCACGTTTACGTGCATTAGACACTACTAAAGAATCTAATGGTGCTGGACCTTTAATATAAACTGGATCTGTAGGGGCAGCTTTATATTTTTTCTCAATGCGAGGACTGAGGACCCTAGCCCTGACAGGATCCTTAAAAACCTCTGTTGCGTGCTTGATGACACCCTTACGCATTGGCAAAATGGCAGTAGACATTTATGTGTTATCAAAAGTGTCTAATAGGAAATCTTCCTCCACTGCATCGGTGTGTAAGTCTACCCCATGATATTGGGCAGCTCTTTGGACTAGTAGGTTAAAACATATTGTGTCCTCTGGTGGGGAAGGTCTGGAAGGGTATACATCGTCTTGTGGGACGTAAGGCACATCAGGGGTGTTGTAATCATCCCATGGATTAGGTGACTGAGGGGGACTATTGGTCCCTGCTGGGTCATGTGCACCCCCACCTGTGTCATCAGAGTCTGTGTCTACATCATCGTCTGGATTAGTGGATGGTGTAGGTGAATGATGTGGTGGAGGAGGTGTAGGAGGAGGAACAGTATGGGAAGGTGGTAGGGACCCTTAATGGATAGGTTGCAATGTCTCTCTTCTTTGGAGGGGGAGGAGGTGCTGACGCCTCAAGTGGTCTCTTCTTGGAGCTGAGAGTCAATTGACCGGTCTTAGGATCCTTTACAAGAGTTTTCTGATTGGGATCTGGTGTGAAAAAGTCCTCTGTGTAGGGCAGATCCTTCGCCGTCGAAGTTTTCGGCTCCGTAGGTTTTTTCGGCACTGAGTCGGTAGCTGGCCTTGGGTCTTTTGGCTTAGAAGTGTGCCCTTTTGAAATGTCTTTTACCGGGACCTGTTTTTTGGGTTCCGGGTGTTTTTTCGGCTCCGAAGCGTGTGAATCTGGAGCTTTAGGCGTTTTTCACTTGCCTCCGAGTGCGGTTTCGGCAGTCTTCTGCACTGTGTGCTTAGGTGTCGGAGCAATGGTCGGCATGGTTGAGGAAGATGGCTTCTTCTTCGGTGTCGATATAGGATCGGCACAGGAGTTAGGCTGCCTCGAGCCCGAGTTGCCTGAAAGCCTAGTGGGCTTCTTTGCTGGGCCCGAAGGCGGGGCGTGGGAAGCAGTCTCTCGATGTGCACCCGGGCCCGAAGGTGAAGGTGTGACCGAAGCCTTTGTGAGGGTGTTGAGGAAGGGTTGGGATTGACGGTCTTACTTACGACCCGTTGAGCTGGAGTGATGTCCTCGACGTCGGAGTCTTCAGCATCTGAGGAGCTGGTACTCTATTCGACGTGCTGGTGTTCTGACACGTCGACTCCCTCTTCAAAGATGTCGTCGGGGATCGAAGCTGACGAGAGAGCCATAGTTCTTTGAGCTCGTCGGTCCCAAATCGTCTTCTTGGAGCTGAATGAGGCACAAGCGGAACAGTCTTTGGCCGCGTGCTCCGGTGAGAGGCAAAGGTTGCACACCTCATGTAGGTCGGTGTGGGGAAACTTCAACCCACATCGGGGACACTTCTTGAATGGCGTCCTTTCCATGAGCCAGAAAGTAAGGCCTAGGTAGGCCCGAAGGCCTTCGTCGATGACCGGAATCGAAGATTTCGAAGTGGTGAAGAATCGCGTCATAGTGGATTGCGATCGAAACAATACCGTCAAACTGGGTGAGGATTGCGCGCCGAAGGAAATTTGGTACCAAACTGGAGCGAGGAAACCCATCCGAGCCCGATGGCGGAATAAACAATCTGGGGATGGAGCCGATGCCCATGCGCAATGTGGTCCAAAGTAGGAGTCACCTACCTCGTTACTTCCAAAGAACTTTTCAGGACAACAACAAATTGCAAACATCCGGGCCCAACACTAGGTGGCGATCTTTGCACAGTGTGCAATCTGCAGCTCATATGCCTCGAACACATATTTATTATTTGCATATAATCAAGTAAAGTGTTCTGATTTGTTTTTCATCCTATTAAAATATTTTTCACATCACTCAGAAGTACAAAAAATGAGCTTTTTGACAACTACTGAAATATATCTCAAAAAGTTTGTACGGTTGACTTATTAGCTATTTAAAATGTGGTTTAGGAAAAATCTACAGCCTTTCATTTCACAATTCGTACAGCAGGTCAGACAGTTCACTTTACAAAATCTTGGAACTCTGCAGTCAGGGAAGGAAAAAGTAATTGTAAACAGACTTCTGACCTGCTGTACGAATTGTGAAATGAAAGGCATCTTTATTGCTTCTTCACTTTGTGATTAACAATAACACCTGGTCTTTGTCAACTTGCCAGAATGGACGAGTAGGTCCTAAATATAGCGGGACCTGTTAAAATATGACTCGCCATAGTATGTAGAGTTTGAGGCCTAGTATGGTAGCATTTTGCGTCAGCAGGACGCCTACGTCCATATACCCATCCTGCAGACCCATCAGCACTACCTGCGGTTCATGAAGGAACAACAGCATTGTCAGTTTGTTGTGCTCCCCTTTGGTCTCACAAGTCCCCCTCAAGTGTTCACAAGAGTGAGGGCCATGGTTGCAATACACCTTCGGAAGTAAGTGGTGCCAGTCTTCCCCAATCTCAATGACTGCCTGTTGAAGGCGATCTCACCCCCAAGAAGTTGTCAGCCTCCTCCAGTCAACGGTGAGAAGAAAAACTGTTGTGTAGGAATCTAGGACCTGAGTGTAATTTTCCCGATTCATGCCCCTATATAGGTATAAATTACCCGATCCTTATATGGGCATAGAAATCATTACCATATTTAGACTGAGCCTGTGCAGCCCAAATACGGCATGGCTACTTCCACTAAGTTCCGAGAATCCACAATGATTTCTTAGAAAACCCCGCCTTCAGCAGCTAGGGACCTCCCCTTGCCTGAATACTAATTTATCTAGGAAATCATGGAGTTTTCAAAGAACTGAGTCTTTGATGACTTTATTATGTCCAATCATACGTCAAACTCAGCACCTTCAAGGTATAAATATGCCAAAAGACAAACACACAGTCGTTTGGAGCAGTTCGACTATCTACTTGCCCGACGCAGTGCCCTGCAGAAGCAAGTGGAGAAGGAAGCCGACCCTCCAGCTGACGCACTGAGAGACGCTATCTTTTCCCAAGCCGAGAGATCCAGCTCCAGTGTTCCCAGGCTACCCTTGCGGGTTGCTGGAAAATCGAGTCTTGAGAAAGAGATACAAGACCTCCTTCATTCTAAAACCAAGTTACGGCGCTGATTAGACCCTTAGAGAATTCTTGGAATAGATTCTTGGCAAAGAATACTAAACGTAAGCTACACCTCACTTCTTCCCTTGTACTAGACTTAGGGTTAGTACACCGGGGTAGGCGTATTTTAGCACCAATTGAGTACTTTTAGTCATTATTTTATCACTGTATGTATTTTAGGTATTTTATGGCTTAGAAACCATATCATGCTTTTACAGTACTACTTTATAATACTTATCGTATTATATACCTTGTACTTTATAACCAGTATTACGATTGTAGCAGTACATTTCTTATGCTTGAGAAAGAAGACTGTTCAATAAATACCTTTTATTGAAAACGCCTGTCTCTCTATTTTCTCAGCACTTCTGGTGAAACGAAGCATGCACGATTGACTGAGTAAAATAGTTATCTATTGTTTCCGCGACTCTAGAGATTGATTTATTATTCTTGGGAAACAAAGTTGTCATGTTTATGTGGTTGTCAGAAACTAATCCCTTCTTGTGAATTCGAGAAAGTTTCTAGTAACCTCTGAGCTAGCTGGCACTCACAATTTATATATTCGATAGAGACCTAGTCGACCTCAGTCCTACGTCTAAACTATAGTATATATTATTCCAATGCGCAAAGCCTATTGGGAATATAGGAACTACACTACAAAACAATCAGTAGAGGCATATTTCTCTTTCTATGTGTACTGCAGAATGCAGCACACGTATAGAGAGAAGACGTATAACGAGGAAAAAAAAATCTCTCCTCCTTAAGCCTCACAGGGGAAGGCACAGCGTTTAGACGCATTCCCAGATTAACTAGCTTTAGTAAATCTGGGAATGCGCCAACATTCATGGGTGGGTGCATGGGAATGCCCATGGACACCTTCCCAAAGCAAGCCAGCTTTAGGCGCTGCTGTTGTGCGTTACTTTGTATTGCTGAACCACACAAAGTGGATTTGTGTGGCTTAGTAAATACTAAAAAGGATTTTGCATTAAGGCTATGCCACAAAACTCAAAGCAAACAGTTAGTAAATCTGCCCCCAATGCTAAAGACCTGACTGTCACTGCACTGCATTCTCTGTGCCTCAACAATCTGCTGCCACAAAGTAACAATATCAACTTCCTCTTTCGTGAGCCCTGCCCCTAGTAACCTCATTTCATCCATTTTTCAAATAAGGGAAATAAAAAGGTATTTAACTTAGTTAACAGAGTACACTTGTTTTAATTATAAATGTAAAAGAATGGGAAATGTTGCCTTTAGATATGCTTATTATGTTTACTGGAAGAGATTATTCCTTGGAGGAAGTTGTTCTGAGATCTCATAGTGAGCTACAATTTATGTCTTCCAAATACTAAATTTTCTCCACTGCTTTTTAGAACTACACACAGGGAGCGTTAAAATCGTTGCACAATTTGATAATTTCGTTTACATAGCATGACATGAGTGCTCACACAGACCTCCATAAATTGAGGGCCTTAGTGTTGATACTATGAAGGCTAATACAAGGGTAACAGCAAATGGACTCATTAGCTTTTGTAGAACAATATTTAACTGAATTTGGAAAAGGTAATTACAAGTAGAATACACTGTCACTTCTGGACTAGCCATAGCTTTGCCAATTGCAACACTGACATTGCAATATGGCCTTTTCTCGGACTTGCCTACCCACACTGTTACTTCCATTCACAGTTCTCAAATTCACCTCAGCACTTTAAGGACATTCCTTTTATCTTAATTTATCTTGAAGGAGACTGCAAATAATGTAGGTTACATGATGGTAATAGTGACAATATTGGAACAGCAAAAGCAAACATGATTTAGTGTCAGCATTTTGAATGGCATTCTTCTACACAGTAATTACCTGCTCTTTGTGCTGCATTAGCTGGACCTCGGACATCATCATAGGACTGACCATCTGTTAAGATAATGAGGAAGTTCTTGTTATGACCTTCCCGAAGGGGCCGGAAAAGATTTCGAACTGTGAAAGAAATGGCATCTCCAGTGGCTGTGCCGCCACTCATATAGCGGATTCCACGCAAAGCTTTGAAGATGTCCTCCTTGTTGGTGAAGTCAGTGAGGCTAAACTCTGTACGCTGGTCGTATGTGAACTGCACGGCACCGACCTTTGCACCAATGTCTGAGATCTCAAATGCCTTAGCAATGTTACCTATAAAGTCCAGCATCAATCGAAAGTTTATATCGCCTACGCTGCTTGAGCCATCAATAAGGAATGCTATGTTGACTGAGTTGTAGCAAGTCTTGCTGCACAATAAGTGCTCATGAGAGCATAATTTTTGCACGAGAGGCTTTGCGTGTTTCGTGGTACCAAACCAGTTGGGCATGTGGTAGGAGAAAAAACCATTGTTTCGACAGACAGCCTGTAAAAAAACCAAATAAAAAGCCACTTTAAAATATTCCTGGGCATGTATGCACGTCTGTCCTGTCACTTCAATAATGTTTCATGTTCAATCTGACTGGCAGCACAAAACAGTTGCAATGAAATATACCAGCCTCAGCACATTCTGACATTTCCGAATTAAATGACTGCCCATCATCTGTTAGATGCAAGTATGTACAGAGCAGGAGAACATAATTTATTTGAAATCTGGTAGTCAGTTCATCAGGGCTATAAGATTTCCAATCTTAACAAAATAACATCACTGAGAGGTAGAAAGAACTGGTTCAGAAGATAAAAGTCACTTACGTTTACTATAGCTCTTCAGCATTAATACCATTCATTGATTGACATGCTATGTACATAATGGTGTTACACTTCAATGAATATGAGGTTCTGGTAGCACAGACAGTAACATTCTTTTTAATATTTGCCTCACTAGCAAAGGCAGGTGTGTCATTTGATGAATCTATGAATGCTATCAATACCGGAGAATACATTCACTTTAATTCTTCTTCTCCACCACTGGATTGTCCATAGATTCACATACCTTGAACAGAACACAGGGCAATCAATACCTGGGAGTGTGGTAACATGTGCTTCAATTCAGTATCACTAGCTTTTTCCTGTAATGATACAAAACAGCTTCAAAAATGAATACAAGTGCTACCTTATAGCTGCACTGTAAATCTCTTTGAAAGATCTGCATGTGCATATACCCCTGAATGAATGAACCGTGACTCTTCCTTCCACTTAAAAACTTGTTTGCTTGTTGATAACGAGGATTGCAGAAAACAGTTCATCTGGCTAACCTTGCTTCGTCCCTTGTTTGCAAAAGGCCACAAACAACTGATCTGATTGGGGTTTGGAGTGGTCCTATGTAGTCTACTCAGATTAGAAAGTTTTGCAGGACTGATGAACACAATGGCCCTTCCACCAGTACTGGCTTTCAAGGCAGCTGTGTTTTGTGAATGTGTGCTCGATGCCTGAGTTCCATCATGACAGTTTTCCAGAACTGGCACCCCCTTGCCAGTGATGTCGTAGGGGCCTTGACCCTGGTGGAATGCGTCCACACACCTTCTGAGGTTTCCTTCTTCTCCAGTACACAGCAGATTTTAACCCAGCGGACTAGCCACTTGATAGAGCGCTCTTTTGCACTTCCTTGCCTTTTTGGTCCCACATAACCCCACAAATAGCTCATCAGCTACATGATGGTCTTTGTTAAGGTCAATGAGGAAACTCAAAGCTCTCTTAGAGTCATACCAGAGGAGCCTCTCTTATTTTGAAGGAACTGGCAGAGCAGAAAATGTTGGCAGGTAATCGAGAAAAGACTGTCTTGCTTGTCAGAAACCTTGGTAAGTATCTGGCTTGAATGATGTTAAGAAAACAAGTTACATACCTGTACCTGTCGTTCTCCAGTATTGGAAGCTTTCATAGATTCACATGCCTGAATCATTACCCGTTGTCAAGACAGGAGTCTTTGGTACATAAAAAAGCAATGCTTAGTAGTATAGCAAACTGAAAAGAGGCCTAGGCCCATTTCCCTTGTGCAACCCATAACCTTTGTTATGTAAAAGAGACCAAACTTTTCCCTGAACCAATCAGAGCTCCTCACCCTCTAGAACCCCCCTGAGAGAACCTTTTGCCCTCAGATTTTCGCACACTTGTGCCATAAACACTCTTTGTGCTAAATCCTAGGTGAGCCTCTCAGGGGAGGAGGGTGGGTCGCATGTGAATCTATGAACGCTTCCAATACTGGAGAAGGATTAGTTATTTACCTGTAATCCTAGTTCTCATCCAGGGGTATACTCATCAAATCAACGAAGAGTGGGAGCTCGCACAGCGTAAATATTCCTAACGGTAGCGTGAAGTTGAGAGGTTGTAGTGTGCAACCAGAGTATGACACCGTCTGGCCAAGCAGTGTGGAGAGTCAACAATAGAATTCAGGGGTCCCCCTGCTGGGAGGGGAACACTCTAGTGCACAACAAAAGGACCGTAGTCTTATTCCATAGACAAATTGGTCACGAGTCTATATGTTTACTTTCATAAGTTTTTATTCACTTGATGTGAATATTTTTCTTGTATTCAAATTCATTTTTATATGTCAAAACAAACTGGTGTTATGGCACACTGGGTAAATCCACATTAGCAATCCTCAACAAAAGTCCCGATGCATTTCGGGCAAGAGCCCTTTCTCAAGGGAATACTCTACAATGAAAACATAGAATGAAACCAGAGTCAGTATATGGGCGTGAAAACAACCGAGACAAGTCAGTCAGGTGCATGCAAAAAGCGGTGAAGAAATAGTACGAAAATGAAAGCTGAGCCACTCACAGAGTTAAAAAAGTGAATCCGCTGAAAAACGGTGGTCTAAAGTGATAAAAATGTAGTAAACGGAACCGTCAAAGTGAATAGAAAGTACTAGGTGTACACAAACCCAGTAGTGAAAGAAACGTAAAGACGAGTGTGTCCATAATCAAATACCCAGTTTCAAACGTGAATGACAACCTCGTGCACATTAAAAATAAAGCGGGAGGCAAACTTCCCTAATGCTACTTACTTGGTGAATTTGAAAGTAATGCCTCGCGATGTGCCGGCGAGACAGAGGTGCAACCATACGGTAAACGCGTGTGTGTTAAATATCCAGATAGTAAACAAAGAGGAGGGGTGGTGAATCGCGGGTGGTAAAAATAGAAAACGGACCATGCAGTGTGAAGGGGAAACGAAAAAATAGGTCTCCATGATGGAATAGTCAAAAGAAAACAGTAGGACATAATGAAAAATGTAAGCAAAGGTTCATAGAGAGAAAAAATGAGAAACAATTATAAATAACATAAAAATTCGATGCGATCATTCAGCCCGTTGGGCACCATCGTGGCAAGGTATCGGATCCAAAAATTCTCGCTTTAGTAGATTGTTCTTGTTGTTCTGGGTGATTTGAACTTGTTCCAAAACCTGGAATTTTAGTTGAGCAACAGTGTGTCTGAATTCGGTAAAATGAGAAGCCACACTTGATTTAATGTTGTTGGTGCGGATGTTGCTTTTATGTTCTAAAATCCTGGTGCGGATTTTTCTCTCAGTGTGGCCTACATAGCATTTGCCGCACGGACACTTGAGAAGATAAATGACATTGTTGGAATTGCAGGTGGCATTCACTTTGAGTCTGATGGAGTGTCCTTTCATGGGTTGGCATATGATGTTACCGGTGATGCAATTGTTACAATTCGAACAGTTGTAACAAGGTTTCAATCCCTTGTATACCGTGAGATTATCTTCCTGGTTGGATTTACACAAAAGATCTTTCAGGTTTCTCCCTCTTGTATAGGCAAAGGTGGGTGGTTGTTTAAAAAGACCCTTGAAGTCTGGTTCTAGTGTCAGAATAGACCAATGTTTTCGGATAATAGCTTGAAATCGGTTCGAAGTATTAGAGTACTTGGATACCACGACCATCCGGTCAGATTGATCTTTGGACTTTGGTTGCAACAAGGCAGACCTACTTGTTTTCTCACTTCTAGACATTGCCAAATCCAGAATAGGTGGAGGGTATCCTCTGGCTTTTAAACGTTCAAGGGTGTACTTCATTTGTGATTTGCATTGATCTTCTTTAGAGACTATGCGTTTGATGCGCAGTAATTGAGCATAGGGGAGATTGTTCTTCAAACCAGGGCGATGAAAACTCTTATAATGGAGGGTAGAGTTTCTGTCCGTGGGTTTACGGTATACATTGAAGTGATTCCATGTATCCCAAAAAATATTTGTCTCTAAATATTTTTTTGGATACATGGAATCACTTCAATCCCAGAATACAGTTCACATGGGAACACAGTGAAATACAAGTACATTACCTTGATGTTGAAATTCACAGGAATACAGGAGAGTGGTTCACTACGGTATACCGTAAACCCACGGACAGAAACTCTACCCTCCATTATAAGAGTTTTCATCGCCCTGGTTTGAAGAACAATCTCCCCTATGCTCAATTACTGCGCATCAAACGCATAGTCTCTAAAGAAGATCAATGCAAATCACAAATGAAGTACACCCTTGAACGTTTAAAAGCCAGAGGATACCCTCCACCTATTCTGGATTTGGCAATGTCTAGAAGTGAGAAAACAAGTAGGTCTGCCTTGTTGCAACCAAAGTCCAAAGATCAATCTGACCGGATGGTCGTGGTATCCAAGTACTCTAATACTTCGAACCGATTTCAAGCTATTATCCGAAAACATTGGTCTATTCTGACACTAGAACCAGACTTCAAGGGTCTTTTTAAACAACCACCCATCTTTGCCTATACAAGAGGGAGAAACCTGAAAGATCTTTTGTGTAAATCCAACCAGGAAGATAATCTCACGGTATACAAGGGATTGAAACCTTGTTACAACTGTTCGAATTGTAACAATTGCATCACCGGTAACATCATATGCCACCCCATGAAAGGACACTCCATCAGACTCAAAGTGAATGCCACCTGCAATTCCAACAATGTCATTTATCTTCTCAAGTGTCCGTGCGGCAAATGCTATGTAGGCCACACTGAGAGAAAAATCCGCACCAGGATTTTAGAACATAAAAGCAACATCCGCACCAACAACATTAAATCAAGTGTGGCTTCTCATTTTACCGAATTCAGACACACTGTTGCTCAACTAAAATTCCAGGTTTTGGAACAAGTTCAAATCACCCAGAACAACAAGAACAATCTACTAAAGCGAGAAAATTTTTGGATCCGATACCTTGCCACGATGGTGCCCAACGGGCTGAATGATCGCATCGAATTTTTATGTTATTTATAATTGTTTCTCATTTTTTCTCTCTATGAACCTTTGCTTACATTTTTCATTATGTCCTACTGTTTTCTTTTGACTATTCCATCATGGAGACCTATTTTTACCACCCGCGATTCACCACCCCTCCTCTTTGTTTACTATCTGGATATTTAACACACACGCGTTTACCGTATGGTTGCACCTCTGTCTCGCCGGCACATCGCGAGGCATTTCTTTCAAATTCACCAAGTAAGTAGCATTAGGGAAGTTTGCCTCCCGCTTTATTTTTAATGTGCACGAGGTTGTCATTCACGTTTGAAACTGGGTATTTGATTATGGACACACTCGTCTTTACGTTTCTTTCACTACTGGGTTTGTGTACACCTAGTACTTTCTATTCACTTTGAACACGGTTCCGTTTACTACATTTTTATCACTTTAGACCACCGTTTTTCAGCGGATTCACTTTTTTAACTCTGTGAGTGGCTCAGCTTTCATTTTCGTACTATTTCTTCACCGCTTTTTGCATGCACCTGACTGACTTGTCTTGGTTGTTTTCACGCCCATATACTGACTCTGGTTTCATTCTATGTTTTCATTGTAGAGTATTCCCTTGAGAAAGGGCTCTTGCCCGAAATGCATCGGGACTTTTGTTGAGGATTGCTAATGTGGATTTACCCAGTGTGCCATAACACCAGTTTGTTTTGACATATAAAAATGAATTTGAATACAAGAAAAATATTCACATCAAGTGAATAAAAACTTATGAAAGTAAACATATAGACTCGTGACCAATTTGTCTATGGAATAAGACTACGGTCCTTTTGTTGTGCACTAGAGTGTTCCCCTCCCAGCAGGGGGACCCCTGAATTCTATTGTATACTCATCAAAGTCATAATCTATGCATCATTGAAGCAAGGGATCTCCTGCAGGTCCTAACCCCTTGGCTGCTGGGGTAATTTTCCTGCTGTGCTGGGGGGCGCGCACAGCGCCCTGGCGCTCATGACGAGCTCAGCTCGTCATGAGCTATAGTGCTCCTGTGCTCATGACGAGCTGAGCTCGTCATCAGCATGGGAGGGGTTAAAGGCCCGGTACCCTTACTCTCATGCCTTAAAGGCAAGGTGCCAGTTTTTCTTGGTTTCTTAGTACTCTGTTGCAGCCTGCTGGCAAATGCCTGCTATTACAGGTTTTCTCTATGGCAATAAAACATTGTTTGTATAACAAATGTACCAAGAAATGGCCCTGCACCCTTCAGATCTTCAACATATTGCATAAGTATTATGAACAATAATCATATTGTATTCAATTCAACAATAGATATCAGTTTTCCCAAGAAAAAGTAACAGAAGGCTCTCCAGTTGAATTCAATTCTTTATTCAATTTTCTGTTAAAATGGATGGCCAACGCGTTTCGTCGGTTACCGGACTTCTTCAGGGTTTAAAATCAGTGATGAAAAGAGTTCCAAATGGAAGAAATTTATTCAAATACGGTCCCGCAGGCAAAGTGTAAAGCAGCAAAATAAGCACGATCCGTCTAGCGTGTGGTCATCTGGATGTTTACTGCTCCTGCTTTTCCTTATAGATTGGGAAGGTATGGAGTCTACAATGCTAACCTATGTAATTTTCAGCATTTTTTTGCCAGGTTGGAAACACTTTAGGCTGCAGTTATATGTTTCACAAATGCATATATATATATATGTATTTTCTATATGCTCCAGGATCCAGCACATGGGCAGGGATTATTCATAGATTATGACTATTGATGAGTATCCCCTGGATGAGAATTCGCACGTTTCCTTGCATTGGACACTACCAAAGAATCTAGAGGGAGTTGTCCTTTAATATAAGTGGGATCGTTTGGGGCGGGTTTATATTTTTTATCAATGCGGAGGTTGAGAATTCTGGTCCTTGAAGATGTCTGGTGCGTGTTTAATGACACCTTCGAGCATGAGCAATGTTTGTATTGTCCTTTGTGATTGGGCAAAAGTATCTAACAGGAAGTCTTCTTCCATGGGGTGTGAAAGCATTTGTACATTATGATATTGGGCAGCCCTATTAATAAGCTGATTAAACCCTATGTTGTCATCCTCGGGAGATGGACCTGTTGGGTATGACTCCGGATCAGGAAGTTCTGGAGGATCTGCAGGATCATTGTGATTTTCCCATGTGTCGTGTGTTATAGCAGTGTCATCATCAGGGTCATCTGGAGGGTCAATATGTCCACCCCCGTCCCATAGGTCATCATCATCCTGTGGTGGTGGGAATGTGGATAGAATCTAGGAGAGTGTATGAGAGACTTTTCAGGAGATAAAGGTTTGGTAGGAAGAACAGTAGAAGAGGGTTGTAGGGATGAAGTTGCAACGTCTCTTTTCTTCACCGGCACCTCAGGAGAGTGTGAGGTGACGAATTTCCTCTTGTTTGTGGGGAGACTGACAATATGGCCTGCTTTAGGGTCCACGTGCAATGTCTTTTGTTTTCGATCAATAGGATCTGGTTGAAAAACATCTTCCAGGTTGGTGTCTCCTTTCGGTGCGGATTTTTTCGGTTCCGAACGCGGTTTTGATTTGTGATCTAGAGCCTTAGAAGGTGTTCTTTGCTCCTTTGGCTTCGATGTCGAGTCAGTAATCTTTTTCGGATCCAAAGGTTTTCAGGGTTTATTCGGACCCGAGGCCTTGTGGTCTTTCGGTGCCGAAGAGCTTGATGCAGAGGTTTTTTTGGTGGTAATGGGAGTAGGATGTATTCCCGATTTTGGTACCGATGGTGCTTTTTGGGCACCGATATGTGGCTTGCTCGGTCCCGAGCTGCTGGAAGGCTTTTGCTTTGTCTTTGGAGCCGGGCCTGGAGGCAGGGCTTCTGAAGTTTTCTTTTGGTCTCGACTAGGGCCTTCAGGCGTAGTTTTGACCGGAGCCTTCTTTTTTTTCGGGTGGAGTAGGTTCAGGGGCAGTTGTACTCACTCGTTGACCTGGAGTGATGTGGTCATCGGAGTCGTCATCAGCTTCGGATACGATGTCGAGTTCCTCTGAATCCTCTGGCTCTGGAATGTCAGGCCTTCATCGAAGGTGTCTTCTGGCACCGGTACGGATCGTTGCGCTATGACGTGTCGTCGAGCCCGGCGATTACGGATAGTCTTCTTGGATCAAAAGGAGGTGCAGGCCTGGCAATCTTTTCTTCGTGTTCTGGTGAGAGACAAAGGTTGCAGACCTTGTTATGGTCTCTGTGTGGAAATTTAGCTCCACAATGGGGGCATTTTTTTAAATAGAGTCCTTTCCATTAGCTATAGGCCCGGATGGCATCGATAGGCCCAGCAGCCCGCGTTGACGACCGGATCCGGGGATTTTTTTTTTGTTAGCGCGTTGAAGCACGCGAACAAAACAATAGCGTCGATTTGTGATGTTTTTGCTCGTCAAAAAAGGTTTGGAAACATGGTACCAAACCGGAACGCCGAAGTTACATCCGAACCCGATGGCGGAAAAAAACAATCTGAGGATGGAGTTGATGCTTATGCGCACTATCGTTCTAGGGAGGAGTCACCTATCTCGTGACTACAAAGATTTCTTCCGAAACAACAACAAACTGCAATCATCCGAGTCCAACACCAGATGGCGATCTAGGGAAAAGTATGCATTCTGCAGCTCATATGCCTTGAACATTGATTTAACTGGCCTAACACTGTACCCTTAGCACTCGGGTCAATTGGGGCCCTCTCCAGTCAAAGTACTTAGCGGAGTCCATTTAAAATTGTACTGGACAGATGTGATTTACATTTATCTGATTTTGTGACTCAAGAAAATTGCAACAACTGATTTGCAGTCTCAACTGCTTCTATTTTCAGGTTCAAGCAGCTCTGCCAAACAGCCAAAAATCTATCAGCGAAAGTTGTTTCTCCAACCCAATGGCAGTGTCCTTTCAAGATCCTACTAAGCACTAATGCAGTCGTCAAGTGCCAAGGACTGCCCATCTGGATCCACACTACTCACTGAAAGCAATCCTTGACACCGAACCAATTGACAGAAGAGTTCCAATTCCTACCAGTGCATCCTGAGGATGCCATCAGGGTCCACCAAATGGAGGAGTGAAGTATCATAATTAACTTCAGCAATCCTGGAGGAAATCTTAGGATCTATCAAATGTTTCGACAGAGGAGGCCTATCAACTCTGTCGAAGGTCATAGAAAAGTCCATGAAATAGGAAAACAGTGGCCAATTCCTTAGACACACACCCAGGCCTATTATGCCCTGTACCGTGGCTATATTGCCAAGAGTTAGCACTTTGCATTGATGCCAAACTACTCAATCTGCATTATTTCTTTGTCCGAGACCCAGAATTGAAGATGTTCCCGACCACGCTTAGAACATTTCACAACAAATTCTAGAAGAGCTATCTGTCGGCAGCTACAGGGTAGTTTATAGGAGCCGTTCCTGTAAATTGAGAGAAAAAAAAACGCTCGTCCTTTAACTGGGTATATTATCCGATTCATATCAGAGAGAAGACAGGGGTGCAAAAAAGTTTGGGCTCCGTTTTACACCCAATTGTTGTGGTCGGATCTGGAACCATGGCCTCTCAGTGTCTGGCTGCTTGAATGTAGTAATCCATTAGCCCTCTTGGTGCGAGGAAATTAAATTCAGGGACCCACTGACTAAAAAAGATTATGATACTTACCCAGTAAGCATCTGTTCTTGGCATGTAGAGCTGTAGATTCACATGCTTAGCATACTCCTGCCATCTAGTGTTGAGTCCAGATGTTTGCAAGTTGTTTTTCTTCGAAGAAGTCTTTCAAGTCACAAGGTAAGGTGACTCCTCCTTTCGGTGATAGTGCACATGGGCATCAACTCCATTGTTTTTCACACAAGAGAGTGAGAATGGAGTAAGTGAGTGTAGTAAAGAGATGTCTTTGGATAATTAATGTGCACAATGAGAACTGCAACAACTGCAGGTGCCCGGGGAGGTGGGAGGGCGCACGTGAATCTACAGCTCTACATCCCAAGAACAAATGCTTACTGGATAAGTAACATAAAGGGTTCGAGGCATGTTTGCTGTAGATGCACAAGCTTTGCATAGACTATATAGCAGTATTCTCCCAAAGCGGTGGCTAAACAGTAGATATTGCAGTTGTCTGAAACAGTGTATTTAGCACTGCTTGCCCTACCTTGGCTTGTTGGTGTGCGAATGCATCCGCACAATAGAGTTTGGGATATGTGTGTGGTGTTGACCAGGTTGCTGCTTTACATATTTGAACACATTGAGAAGGGTGGAGAGGCAAAATTCCACTACTCCGACCTCCCCTGCCACATAACTATAACACACACGTAGGAGTAGGGAAATGTAATCCAAGAGTGGAAATGTGCTCCAAGGGTGGCACGTGCTTTGTGAGAAAATACTGTCCTCACTCACAAAATTGTGACATGCTTCATCATTAGGCTTGCTTCAGTACACCCCTGCGCAGACTAACGCCTGGGGAGGGGAAGACAATACAAACATAAAAATATATATATTTTGATTAGGATCACCGAAAGAAAAGTGCAGGGAAGGTTGTAACTAGCTCGGTGGTGTCCCCTCTCAACCATGTATTCCTGGGTCCACCGGCTAGGTCTAAAAACGTGAAGGATGGTGGTGATAAGAGAAGATAAAGAGTTCCTTCTACCCACTTTACAGATGTCAGCAATAGGGATGTTACCTAAGAAGGACATAGATGCCCCTATTTTGCAAGTGGAATGCGCTCTAGGGGGTATAGATAAAGTTAGCTTTTGCATAGCAAGTTTGAATACACTTAACAATCCATCTTGAAATGGCAGATTTAGAAATAGGATTGCCTTTGTGAGGTGTTATAAATGAAACAAATATTTGCTTTATTTTACGTAAAACTTGTGTTCTTACTATATAATACAGTAAAGCTCTGCTGACGTCAAGAGTGTGAAGAGCACATTCTCCTACTGAATCAGGTTGAGGAAAGAGCACAGGTAACTCAACTGATTGGTTCATATAGAAAGCAGAAATCACTTTGGGAAGGAATCTGGGATTGGTGCGAAGAACTACCCTTTCTTTATTGAGTTGAAAGAAGGGTTCTTCTAAGGTTAATGAAGTGATTGCAATAAGGATGAAATTGTAAAGGACACTTGTGCCATGGTTCCGGGGTAGAGACCCATAGGAATGAATCGGGATACATTCTCAAATTGCGATTTTCTATGAAAATATCGCAATTTGAGAATCGCAATTCCAAGGGTGCCAGGGTGTCCAAAGGACACCTGTTGCACCCCTGGAATGTGCCTGCAAGTACATGTGGCGCACATACATGCCCTAAGGGCATGTCTATGTGCCACATGGCACATTGAATTTAAACAAAAAATCATTTTGAAAGCAAATTGCAAAATACCATCTACTTGGAGCAGGTGGTATTTTGCGATTCCTTAAGAAATATACGCAATGTCAAAGGCACTCCTACAATTGCGAATCCTTAAATGCTTGAGCAAAATAAGGAATCGCATTTTTTGCGATTCCTTATTTTGATATGTGGCACCTACATACCAAAAGGCCGTTTGCGATTCGCAAACGCCTACCTACATATGCCCCGAGTGAGGAGACTGGAGGTGAGATGTAGCTTTTGATCTGGAACTACTGAAAGCACTATCAGGGTGGTGTACCACAGTTGACGGGCCCCATGTGAGAGCTGCCAAAATCAGTGGGAGTGATGTTTGCCTGGGTTTTCGAACCACAAACAGAGGGAGTGGGAGAGGTGGAAAAGCGTAGGCAAATATTCCAGACCAATTCATCCACAGGACATTGCTTTTGGATAGAGAGTGTGGGAACCTGGAGGCAAATTTTAGGCATTGTGCGTGGTCTGCTGTGGCGAACAGATCTATTGCGGATATCCCTATTGTTGAAACAATCGAAGGAGAACTTGGGGATGAAGTTCCCACTCCTGTATTTGCAGTCTCTTTCTGCTGAGGACGTCGGCAATTTGATTGTTCACTCCTGGGAGGTGTTCTGCCAGAAAGTGAATCTTATGATGGATTGCCCATTTCCAAATTGTCTGAGACAGTCGGGACAGTTGGAGAGAGTGTTCTCCCCTGTTTTTGTAAATAGTACATCACTGTCATGGTGTCTGCACACACTAGGACAACTTTGCATATGAGATCAGACTGAAGAGCTTTCAGGGCTAGAAATACTGCTAGAAGCTCTAGATGGTTGATGTGGATATGTTTGTGTTTGTCGTCCCAGAGAACCTGCATTGTGTAATGATGGAGATGTGCACGCCAAACCATGAGAGATGAATTTGCTGTTAGCGCAACTTGTGGAAAAAGGTAGATGAAAGGCCGCCCTTTTGATTAATTCTGTGTGTTCAACCACTGTAGAGAGCGATGGGCACAGCTGTCCACCAACAATAGATCTGTTTATTGAACCTGTGACTGATTCCACTGACATGCTAAGCATTTTTGTAGTAGACGCATGTGTAGTCTTGCATGAGGTACTATTGCAATGCATGATGCCATCATTCCCAATAGCCACATGAAAGTCCTGGCTGGCAAGGTTTGGTTGGCTTGGAACTGCAGCAATAGAGTTTGGATATTTGAAATTCTTACTGCATTGGGGAAGGCTAGAGCCGCATGAGTGTTGAGAGTGGATCCTAGATAGGATTGTATCTGTGAAGACTGTAGGTGAGACATTTGGATGTTGACCGTGAAACCCAATTGGTGGAGAAGGTGTAGCGTGGTCTGAGTGTGTTCTAGACACTTTTGCCGTGTTCTAGCTTTGATGAGCCAGTCGTCTAGGTACAGGAACACATGAATTCGTTGTCTTCTGGGATGAGCCGCCACTACTGCTAGACATTTTGTGAATACTCTTGGTGTGGTAGTCACTCCGAATGGAAGTACTTTGAACTGATAGCGTTTGCCTGCTATCACAAATTGGAGGAATTTGCAATGAGCTGGATCAATGGGAATGTGAAAATATGCGTCTTTTAAGGCCAGTGTGGACATAAAATGGCCTTGCTGTAGCAGTGTAGGGACTGATTGAAGCGTAACCATGTGGAAATGTTCTGATAACATGTACAGATTTAAGTCTCTGAGATCCAAAATTGGTCTTAATGATCTGTCCTTTTTGGGGATTAGAAAATAAAGAGAGTACACTCCTGAACCTTGGTAGTGCAATTAAACTGGTTCTATAGCTCCCTTTTCTAAGAGAGATTGCACCTCTTGTTAGAGTAACTGTAAGTTTGTGAACGTGAGGTGGAATATTTGGTGGATTGGTGGTGAGCTCCAGGCAACAACCATGTTGGATAAGGTCGAGCACCTATTTGTCGGTTGTTATAGATTGCCAAATGGGGAGAAACTGTTGAAGTCTTCTCCCGACAGATGTTAAATGATCGGGGGAAGTGTGGGCACGTCACTGTTTGTTAGGGGAAGGGCTGGTATGTGATGTGGCGCCTTTACCCTACCTTTGGAATTGTTTCCTCCATTTTCTCATCTATAGAAACCTCAAGAGGGAAAGGATTGATTGCTGCCTTTATAAGTGGAAGCATTTGGGTCTGATGATGTTTTTTGGACGCTGCTCTGTAAACTGAACAGAGAAAGGATTGGATAGGGTCTGAAGCGCTCCCATGGAATTTGTCACTTCAGTGTCCTTTTTCATCTTTTCTAAGGATTGGTCGACTCCAGGACCAAACAGGTGTTCTTTGTCAAAAGGGGGTGTTCAAAAAGGACTGTTGAACTTCAGGCTTAAACCCCAAGAAGCCATGCATGCCTTCTAAGGAGAATGCTGGTATTGATCTCCCTAGCTGCGGTGTCGGCTGAGTCTAAAGCACATCTGATTGAGGAATTAGAGATGCATTTTCCCTTTTTAACTAACTGCTGTGCCTTAGTTTTGTGTTCGTTTGGGAGATATTGAAGCAGTTGCTCTATCTCATCCCAGTGTGCCCTGCCTTATCAAGCTACTAGACCCTGTGTGTTTGTGATGCGCCAGTGTTTAGCAGCTAGAACAGCCAGTCGTTTTCCTGAGGCATCTATAAGTTTCGACTCTTTGTCTGAAGGAGGTGCATCCCCAAAGGTTTGCGAGTTAGCTCTTTTGCTACCATTGGGAACTACTAGGGAGTCAAAGAGGTAATTGTCCTTTCATAAACACAGGATCTGATGATGAGGGTTTATAATTTTTGTCTACTCTTGGAGTTAAAATACAGCCGGGACAGGGTCTTTAAAGATATCATCTGCATGCCTCATCAGGTTTTTAAACCATAGGGAGCCTTTGACTTAACCTGTGTGTGGACTCAAGTGTTCCAAATAAAAAGCCCTCTTATTAATAATAATAATAATAATAATCCACATTTGTAAAGCGCACAATCACCCATAAGGGTCTCTAGGCACTGGGGCCGTCGGGAAGATTAAGCAAGCTATTGCCCAGAGTCACATGGTGCTGGGCTAATCTGCCGCCGGTGATCGAACCGTGATCCCCAGATTCCGGAGTCAGTCGCCCTAGCCGCGGCGCCACACCTCTTCCTCTTCTAATGTTTCTTTATGCAAGACCACGCCATAATACTCTCTTGCTCTAGCAATGAGCTGTTGGTAAGCCATATTATCGTCTGGTGATGATGGCTTTGCAGGGTAAAGGTCTGGGTCATTGTCTACTGGAGGGTCAAAGGTGTTAGCATTCCATGGGTCTACTGGCAGGGAAATGAGTATCATCATCCCCATGATCCCTATCTGGATCTGTAAGTGGAGATCCCTGAGGTGTTATGTGTAAGGGATCTCAAATTATTCACTGTGGAAAGGATGGTGGAGGCGGAGATGGTTGTAGGGCAGGATAAATAGGGCTGGTAGCCATGTCCTCCTTCTTTAGAAAAATCTGATTGGAAGTGTCCTCTGAAGGAAGTTTGTGTTTTGCTGGTGTTTTAGCAGAAATATGTCCAGTATCAGGATTAAAATATATATTTTTTTGTTTATGATCCAATTTGGCCTTAAGAAGGTCTAACATTGGTTCTGGAGGCTCAGAGACACTGTCCTTAGATTTCAGCGTCAAAATGGTCTTGTCTTTGATAGTAGAAGGTTTAGGCTCCGTAGTGTGTTTTTGTTTCGAAGAGGAGGATTTCGGCTCCGAACTAGATTTGTCCTTGGAACCGGATGGTTTCTGATCTAAAGGTCATTTCGGTCGACTCAGTCCCGAGCCGGAAGGCTTGACGGTTTGTTTAGGTGCCGCGAGGCGGTGCGTCGGAAACATTGTGTCAGTGCCGACCTTGGCCCGAAGGCAGAGGTGGCGCCGTAGCCTTATGTGTTTTGGAAGAGTATTTAGGGGGCAAGGGATCTTCGAAACTCACAGCACCTTGTCCCGGAGGCACATCTTCGGACTCCAGATCGATCTCCAGCTCGGAATCGGACTCTTCTGCGGCGGATGCTTCAAACTCCTCTTGCTCGGATTCTTCCCCAAAGATATCCGGAGTGTGTTGGATGCTTTGTCACTGCATCTCTCGTTGTCCAACCCGACAATCGCGTAGTCTTCTTGGATCGAAATGATTTACAAGTGTTGCAGTTTTCCTCCTTGTGCTTTGGGAAGAGGCAAAGGTACAAACTTGATGTAGGTCTGTGTGAGGGTACTTGGCGTGGCGTCCAGGACAGAATTGGAATGGAGTCCGTTCCATCGGGAGAAGGCAGGACAGACAGAGCTAGGCCCGACGACAGCCCACAAGGTTTGCGATCAAAAATTGAGAATTTGTTGAGTGAATCGATACGCGGAGAACATGGAAACGCGTACGGAAGCAATACTGTCGAGGGTAAAGTGGACTGCGCACCGAGCGGAACCTGAAGAGCGGTTTCGAACTGGAGCGCAGCAATACACGTCCGATCCCGACGGCAGAAAAAAATTATCTAACAATGGAGTCGATGCCCATGCGCACTATCACGGAAAGGAGGAGTCACCTTACCTCATGACTGGAAAGGCTTCTTTGAAGAAAAACAACTTGCAAACATCTAGACCCAACACTAGATGGCAGGAGTATGCAAAGCATGTGTATCTACAGCACTCATGCCTCGGACATAATGTTTCTTTAGTCTGACTAGCACCATAAAGGTTTGATATATAACCTATCCACTCCTGGTTGGGTATGGACAGCATCAGGGATGAAATCTTGATTCCACATTTTTGTGCAATTATTTATTAGAATTGTCCTGTATTCCTGGATAGTGTGGCTAAATGTAGGCCAGTCAATTAATCTGTGTTATATATGTTAGACCATGTGACAAGCAAGTAATATAAACATAAACTTTTTGTTGTACCTTGTCAATGAAGGCAATGTCTTGCACCATACCCAGTTCTTCTGGAGCGGCCCTTGCCACCGACACAATAAATACATTAATGCCAAAATCTTTGGCCACCAGACCAGCTTCTTCAATGTTGTCAGAAGGCCAACCGTCTATGAATATCACAACAACCTTAGGTATTCCTTTTCGAACTCCATTTTCAGGGGTGAAGAAGGTCTGCGCTGTATGCCTTAAAGCTTTCCCTGGATTAAAGAAAATTCAAATAGTGAACAAATGCCAAAATATGTATTGGTTATGTAATAGTCAAAAAGACAAAATAGTGATAAAATCCAACTACAGTTGTGGACATGTAGAGAAGTCTAAAATGAATCTTTCCACAGATGTATCATTTTTCAACCTAACCCTGGGCATCAAATTGCATGTGGAAAAATGTTCATACAATAACTGGGCACAATGAAGCCAGGTAGGCTTCATTCATGATGGGACACAAGAGTCACTACTTCAATGGAAAAGTCAACTGCTTTTAATCCTAGTTCTCCATCGTGGGATTCTTCATTGAAATCAGAAATTGCAAATACCCATGTGCAATATGCCAGAGCAGAGTGTTATACATTGTACAATGTCCTTTTTAAAATACATTTTACATGTAATCATACTAGGGCTTATTTACAAGCCTGTTGTGCTGCTGGTACGTCACTTTTTCCCATATTAAAAGTAATGCACCAGAAATGCAAGGGGCTTGTAAATAAGCTCCACTGTGCTTAATACATACAATGTATTTCATTAATTTTCAATTTCAAATTTAATATTGCACTTGTGGAAAAACAGCTGCTTGAGAACACATTCATGGAATCTTTTTGAAAGGAAAAAAAGAAAAGAAAATTAGAGAAGCAGAGTTACGTGGCAGATCAATAGAGCTGAAATCTGACAGAGTACCTTTAAGGTAGACAGCAGCTTCAACAACCCTTAAGCCATAGAAGCGCGGTTCAATCTTACATGAACTAACAAAATCAACCTTGTATGATTTATCTTCCTGGTGTTGTGGGAACCAAGGGGGGATAGGCCGTTTAAAGAGACCAGTAATGGGATATTCGCTGATAGATTGTTTTCAAAGGAATAGCAAGCTCATACCCACTGGCAACTGGCACATGATTAAAGGATGGCAATAATTACAATCATCTCATGGTGGCTTCACTTATTTGGGTATACATCCTGGAGTCTGAATAGTATCTGGTAAGTGTATGGATGAATTTCTGAATTGTAGCCCTCCAAAAGTCAAACAGGAATATGGTGAAAAGGATGCAGTGTCCGGCAGGGCATGCAACACATCATATGTAATGGTCAAGTGAAACATTGGTGAGGTGCATGAACCAGGCTTTGTATCAAAGCTCACTGTGCATGGTTAAAGGGTGTGCACAGTTGGTTTGGTTGGACTGGATTTGACACAGGGCTCAGAATCGATTGCTTACAGCTCTAAGCTTTGCATAGCTGCTGTGAGTGGACAAGGGCCACTGTGTGACAGTATAAAAGGCACTCCATGCACTTGCTGTGGTCATTCTCCTTAGACATATTCCCACCACATGAATGGCATCTGTCAAAGAGAGCAGGTACATTGAGTTGGATCACAGATGAGAAAATAAACACCTCACAAGAAATCATGAAAAACACTGTTCCTACTTTTGTAAAATAAAAAAAAGAAAGCAGATAATATTCACTTAACTTTTAAAGATAATGATTGACAGTGAAAAGCCAAAGGAACACAGTTTTTGACTGGGAAAAATGCTGCATTGCTTTGGGATTCTTGGTCCGTGTGTGGAAAAAATGTGCGTCTGGTTCTCTAGTGAAAAGATGAGTCTTTCGACTGTTTGTGCAAGCAAATTCATTCTACATGAGCATCCCAGATGGTTCAGAACGTTTTGGAATGGGGCGGTGAGAATGGCTTTCATTTTCTCAGTGTGTATGCCTTCACTCCTAGGCAAGGTTTAAAAGTAGATAAAACCAATTGGCTGGTTTAACATTTAAGTTATTCTACAGTGCAGGAAGTGAACCTGTGGCATAAAAGTTGAACGTGAAACGTGGACCGCAGTCGACATGTACAACATCTACAGGTCTGATGGTAAAAGACTGGCTTCAAGTCTACGATTGCGTGTGCAGCCTAGAACATTGCAGTATCGCATCAAAATATACTGATTTGTTAAACGGAAAAATGCTTTAAAACATTAGCTAAAATACCACTAAGTGTGCCATGTAGACGACAAGGCTGAGTACTTAGTGCATAAAAGTGGGACATGCTAAATATTAAAGCTAGCATATTCCTACAGTGACCAGCTACAAAGTATTATTTCCACCGCATAGGTGACTGTAGTATTTTTCCTATGGAGAAGGACTATTATTTGAGTAAGGGAAATACTATGACATTCATTTAAAGTTATTTTTTTAAATATTTTGCCGAAATCTAGTTCAATTGTAAAGGTTGTTTGGTAAATAAAAATATAAAATAAAGATTACCCAAAATATGACTTTTACTCAGCATAGAGGCGCAGCAGTAGTAAACCAGTTCTGCTGGTTTCTTTTCGCTCTAGTGGCAGTAATTAACATCCACGCGAGGAATGAAAAGGCCTTAATATCAGAGATCAATGGAGTAAGTTTCAGGGAGGCGTTAATATTGGCTCGATAGGAACAAAAGGTATCACAAAGGGAGCAGCTGAGGCAATGACTGTTTGACAAGCTCACATTAAACAGGGACCATTATAAAAGCGGCCACTGAACTGGGTTACTTTCTACACTTACTCTCAGCTGGGGGAAACATGTCTTTAGGTCTCGCCTGCAAATGCGCTTGCGTATTGCTAGCGAGATTATAGTAGGGGAAAAGAAAAGTGTACCAAAAAGGCGGATTAGACACAGTTCATGTGAGACAGACGCATGCACAAGCCAGCCACGTCACACACCACCATTTTTCTGTGCCTCGCATCAGACTTCAAAGGCTGCCGCTCCCCCCAATCAGACTTCAAAGGCTGCCGCTCCCCCGCCCCTGCATCAGACTTCAAAGGAATGCGCTCCCGCGCCACAGCAATGCCGAGAGCTTGTTTGGTCTTCCCTCCTATCTACTTTGCAATCCACAGCTCACCCAGAACACGGCCGCTACACTTGTATCAAATATCCCTAAAGATATCAGTGTAACAGCACATCACAAAAGTCTTCACTGGTTTCCAGTACACAAAAGCCTTGAAGGCATTCTTTTTCTGTCATACGACTTTCTTTTCGGCTACATGTAAGACCTATTTATCTCTGGGGGTTTCCAGGTATTATTCACCCAGATTGCTTTCCGATTCAGCCTCTCATTTGGTCTGTATACCACGGTATCATGAATCTCATCTTAGAGGAGGTGCATTTTCTGCAATCACTGCTCAGGTCTGGAACAGCTTTCCTCTCGCGATCTGTTCCAAATCAAATATTTCAGTTTTTGTAAATTTCTAAAAACTCACCTTTTTCAATAATGTCCGAGCTTGGTAATTTACAGATTTCAGCACCAGGACACCTACAGGATCAGATAGTGGTTTGCTTTACAAAACCAAAAACCCAAACCAAGCCTTGGACTACACTGCACTACCACAGCGTCACTCAGCGTCACCACAGCATCACTCAGCGCAACCACAGCATCACTCTGCACCACCACAGCATCACTCTGCACCACCACAGCATCACTCAGTGCAACCACAGCATCACTCAGCGCAACCACAGCATCACTCAGCGCAACCACAGCGTCACTCAGCGCAACCACAGCGTCATTCAGCGCAACCACAGCGTCATTCAGCGCAACCACAGCGTCACTCAGCGCAACCACAGTGTCACTCAGCGCAACCACAGCATCACTCAGCACCACCACAACATCACTCAGCACCACCACAGCAACACTCACCACCACCACAGCATCACACAACAACACTCACCACCTCCACAGCATTACTCAGCACACAACAATATTGCTCAGGGCCACCACAACATCACACAGCAACACCACAGCAACACTCACCACCACCACAGCATCACACAACAACACTCACCACCTCCACAGCATCACTCAGCACCACCACAGTATCACTCAGCAACACCACATATTCACTCCGGTGCAAGAATGCATCACTCAACAACACCACAGAATCACTTAGCACCACCACAGGATCACTCAGCATTACCTCAGCAGCATCACTCAGCAACACCACAGCATCAATGCACTACCACAGCATCACTCTGCACCACCACAGCATCACTCTGCACCACCACAGCATCACTCGGAAACCCCACATCATCACTCAGGGCCAGGAATGCATCACTCAGCACCACCACAGCATCACTCAGCAACACCACATCATCCCTCAGGGCCAAGAATGCATCACTCAGCAACACCAGAGTCACTCAGCGCCACCACAGCCCCACTCAGCGCCACCACAGCGTCACTCAGCACCACCACAGCATCACTCAGAATTACTCAGCACACAACAATATCGCTCAGGGCCACCACAGCATCACTCAGGGCCACAACAGAATCACTCAGGGCCACGACAGCATCACTCAGCACCACCACAGCATCACTCAGCACCACCAAAGCAACACTCAGCACCACAACAGCATCACTCAGCACCACCACAGTATCACTCCGCACCACCACAGTATCACTCCGCACCACCACAGTATCACTCAGCAACACCACAGTATCACTCCGCACCACCACAGTATCACTCAGCAACACCACATCATCACTCAGGGCCAAGAATGCCTCACTCAGCAGCAACACAGCATCACTCAGCAGCACCACAGCACCACTCAGAAGCACCTCAGCATCACTCAGCCGACCAACAGCATCACTCAGCATCACTCAGGGCCAAGAATGCATCACTCAGCACCACCACAGCGTCACCCAGCGCCACCACAGTCACCACAGCATCACTCAGCACAACAACAGCATCACTCAGCACCACCACAGCATCACTCAGCACCACCACAGCATCACTCAGCACCACCACAGCAACACTCAGCACCACCACAGCAACACTCACCACCACCACAGCAACACTCACCACCACCACAGCATCACTCAGCACCACCAAAGCAACACTCAGCACCACAACAGCATCACTCAGCACCACCACAGTGTCACTCACCACCACCACAGTATCACTCAGCAACACCACATCATCACTCAGGGCAAAGAATGCCTCACTCAGCAGCAACACAGCATCACTCAGCATCACTCAGCAGCACCACAGCATCACTCAGCACCACAACAGCATCACTCAGGGCCAAGAATGCATCACTCAGCACCACCACAGCGTCACCCAGCGCCACCACAGCATCACTCAGCGCAACCACAGCATCACTCAGCGCAACCACAGCATCACTCAGCGCAACCACAGCATCACTCAGCACCACCACAGCATCACTCAGCACCACCACAGCATCACTCAGCACCACCACAGCAACACTCAGAACCACCACAGCAACACTCAGAACTACCACAGCAACACTCAGAACCACCACAGTATCACTCGGCAACACCACAGTATCACTCGGCAACACCACATCATCACTCAGGGCCAAGAATGCATCACTCAGCAGCACCACAGCATCACTCAGCAGCACCACAGCATCACTCAACAGCACCACAGCAGCACTCGGGAACAAGAATACTTCACTCAGCACCACCACAGCATCACTCAGAGCCACCACAGCGTCATCACAGTCACAGCATCACTCAGCAACAACACATAATCACTCAAAAATACCACAGGATCACTCAGTGCCACCACATGATCACTCAGGGCCACCACAGCATCACTCAGCACCACCACAGCATTACTCAGCACACAACAATATAGCTCAGGGCCACCACAGCATCACTCAGCAACACCACTTCATCACTCAGGAACACCACAGCATCACTCAGCAACACCACATCATCACTCAGGGCCAAGAATGCATCACTCAACACCACCACAGGATAACTCAGCACCACCACAGCATCACTCAGCACCACCACAGCATCACTCAGCACCACCACGGCATCACTCAGCAACACCACATTATCTCTTAGGGCCAATAATGTATCACTCAAAACCACATGATTACTCAGCACCACCATAGGATCACTCAGCAAAACCACATCATCATTCAGCACCATCACAGCATCACTCAGCACCACATCACCACAGTATCACTCAGCAACACCACATCATCACTCTGGGCCAAGAATGCATCAATCAGCAGCACCACAGCATCACTCAGCAGCACCACAGCATCACTCAGCAGCACCACAGCACCACTCAGCACCACCACAGCATCACTCAGCACCACCACAGCATCACTCAGCACCACAACAGCATCACTCAGCACCACCACAGCATCACCCAGGGCCACCACAGCATCACTCAGCATCACTCAGTACCACCTGAGTATCACTCAGCATCACCACAGTTTCACAAAGCATCACCACAGTTTCACTCAGCAACACCACATCATCACTCAGGGCCAAGAATGCATCACTCAGTATCAATCAGCAGCACAACAGCATCACTCAGCAGTACCACAGCATCACTCATAACACCACAGTATCACTCAGGGCCAAGAAAGCATCACTCAGCACCACCACAGCGTCACTGTGCAAAGTTCTGATTTTTTTGTTTACATGTAATCAAAGCCTGTACATTTCATATTTTATGTTAGCCTTAACCTTAGTTGGTATTACAAACTAGTATTTTGTGGCCACGTGCATGCGCCTACCTGAAAAAACTTGTACTATCAGCAATATTTTCTCCTCTTGTATTTAACCTTGCCAGAGATTGTGCACAGTATTTATTTAAAAATGAGTGTGGGTTTGTCTTACTTGTGTTTTTTTTAATATGTAAAGTGCTTTTTCATGTGCATAACAGTGCTTTGTCATACTGATGGACTATCTAAAAATCTTTTTAAACCTTCACAAATAAGAAAAGTGCTAATACTTACAATACTACATAATTTTAAAAAAAGTCTGTGTTATTAGAGTTTTAACAGTTTCAGTGTACTGTGGGAGGTTGGTATAACATGAACTTGATATATATACACAAATCTTACATTTTATACCCAATCATGGCTCTCAGAGTGACTTACTTTTCACAGTTATGCACACGTTTCCAAAATTACTGAATTTTTAAAAGATCATAAAAAGTTGTGCAAGTCCTCTGTTGTATTTAACCCATTAGGATACTTACTATCTAGTGTTACTATGTACCCTGTCTCCTTTCTCCTCAACAATTTTTCTCTATCCCCACCTCTTCTTAGGGGTGCCACAGAATCGATCACAAAATATTTAAGGCATGCCAAGTTGTTATCATGCATGGCCTTGAAGTGCCGGGCTACGGATAGGTATTGTCATTATTAACGATGGCCCCAAGGTTTTACATGGGTTAGCCTCTTTTTGGGGCTGCATTGGTATGAGAAAAATAATATATGTACGTACATATATGTGGAGTTAGATATATGTGTTTTTACATATATATTTTTATATTGTTTCCGGGGTCCCACACATGGGCGGGAATATTCAGTGCTTATGACTATTGATGAGGATCCCCTGGAAGAGATTCTGACGTGCACCTGCAACTTAGTGCTGCCCACATAACGTAGGCCACAGGTGCACGTCAGAACATAAACAGCAAACTCCGTTCGGCAACCATAGTTGCCCTTGATCGCTGTCTGGTATTTGGAGAAAGGAATGTCATAATGGGTAGTATTTGTCCCAAATTTACAAGCTCGACAAAACGAGCATCTAAAGAAACCGTCCTTCGGTTTCAACCAGGTACTGCCGCTACCTATTTTAGGACTTGTTTTCACCAGTTTATTTCACATGGACATTGCTTTTCTATAGGTAATGGTGGGATTGTCGGGAAATCTATTTCCCAAAACCCCATCAGTAAGTATGATCGGGCAGTTTTTTTTAATGATAGATCTAATCTTCCTCTCCTGCTTGATGAATGTCATTTTCAAGCGAGGAGTAACTTTATCTTCTGATTCATTAGGTTCTTTGGATACTAACAAAGATACCATGTATCGTTCTAGTGTTTTGAATAATGCCTTTGATAGAGTCACATCACTGTAGCCTCTTGTTTTTAAGCGCCCTACCATTTCTTTCGCATCCTCTTCAAAACTCTCAGGGGAGCTACAGATTCTCTTTAATCGTAAAAGCTCCCAATAAGGGATGCTTTCAATAAGGTGTCTTGGATGCCAACTGCTGGCATGTAGAATACTGTTGCCAGCTGTGGCTTTGCGGAACAAGGATGTTTCTATTGTGCGGTTTTTGATTTAAAATTTTACATCCAAAAATTCAGATTTTACTTTACTGATATTTGATGTAAAAAAGAGGGTATGGTGGTTTTCATTCAGTGACTCCACAAATTTCAGTGCACTGACTTCATTTCCCTCCCACACACAAAAAACATCGTCAATGAAACGAAACCAATGACGTACATGACTAAAACCAGGGGTGACCATGAGATCCCGCTCCTCCCACCAGCCTACATGCAAACATGCATAGCTGGGGGAGAAGCAGGATCCCATCGCCATACCCCTTGTTTGTCTCCAAATGTCCTTACCGAACATAAATAAATTATTGTTCAAACACCAGCTCACCAATTCATATAGCATTTAATTATGGCTATAATATTCGCAGGTTCTCTGTCCTAAAAAATGTTTTATGGCTTCCATTCCTTTGTCGTGACTGATACAAGTATATAATGATTCAATATCCAATGTTAACATGCACCAATCATTTTGCCATTTGATCGACTTGAGTCTATTTAAAAAATCTCCAGTGTCTTTATTGTAACTTGGAAGACCCTTTACCATGTCCTGCAAATAAAAATCAATATAGAGAGATATTTTCACTTATACTGTTGATTGCTGAGAGGATTGGTTTCCCAGGCGTGGGGACCCTCATCTTATGTACTTTGGGTATTAAATACATGTATGGAATTACAGGATGTTCTGTGTGTAGAAAGCCAAATTCTGTTGATGATATCAGGCCTTTCTTTTTAAAAGTAGACAATCGCTTTTTTAAACCATCCTTTGCCTTCTTGTATTCCATACCATTGGATTTAACACAGCAGTCAACATTACCCAGTTGTCTCATGGCCTCACTGATGTAATCCTTATTACGCCAGAGTACAATGTTCCCTCCTTTGTCGCTTTTGTTAATTACAATTTGTTGGTTTTTGCTAAGTTTATTCATCAAATTTGCATATTGTACTTCATTGTACGTTCTTGTGTGTTTCTGACCATGGACTTTCTAATTCAATTTCTTTAAATCTTCAACCACACATTCATGAAATATGTCTTTTGGCATCATTGGGACAAAAGTACTTTTAGATTTAAAAGGGCTTTCTCCTGCACCTTTTTGTTTAACATCTATTCTTTGTAAGTTTGTTTGGGTATTTTCAACTTCCATATCGTCGGATAGTAAGACTGTGTTAGAGGCTTTTCCTAAATCACATAGAGTTAGCAGTAACTTGGCCTCAGATGCGGTAGCAATAGGTATTCTTTCTCCTCTGGATTCATTGTCCACAGATCTTGTCGATGGAATATTGCAGACATCATCAGAAGCAGTTCCTTTTTTAATAGCAAAAAACTTTTTTAACTTTAATTTGCGAATAAAACAGAAAACGACTGCCCTGGTATTAGTATAATTGAAATTACTTTCTGGGCAGAAATTGAGTCCTAAAGCTAGGAGTTGTTCTTCTGCAGCAGTTAGGGTTTCATCTGAAAGGTTGGTTATTGTGCAATCCTTTATTGGCTCTTTTTGTACCAACCACGTTTTTTTCTTTTTCTGCTGTGGTTTGTCTGTTTTTCTTTCTCCTGGCTCTTCTCCTCGCATTACGTCTTTTTCTGTTTTGTTGCTCCGCATTCTGGGGCGGAGTGTTTGCAGTCGATCTTCTACTAAAAAATCCACCTCTTCACTTATATTTAAAACCATATTGCTCATGTTCCCTTCATTTTTGCCGTACTCAGAACCTGAGGTGCTTGCCAATGAAATTGTGTCTCCATCTGAATCTATTGCGATTTTATTTTTGCTTCGCTGTCCCTGCTGTTCTGGTTGCGCTTTATTGATTGCACCTCCAAATCTTACCTTCTTAGCATGATCAAATTTACGAGATAAGGTAAAGATCTGCCCCAGCTCATAGTCGCGCTGATCTCTTGTGAATTTATGCGCCTTCCGGATTTTTATTTTATCTTCATGTTTGCGCAACCTCTCAATTGTATCTTTGCACGTTTTCAAAATTAAATCCTTCTGCTCAGGTTGAACTAATTTGTCCAGCTCCTCATTGATCTTTGCAATTTCTTCCAATAGAGTTTGGCGATCCAACACTGCATACTTTATCAGGATTTTTACTAGATTCATTGAGGCTTGAAAGTTGCTTTCTCCCCATTCCTTGAGCATTGCTGGATTAGGCTCTTCAAAACTAGGCGCTAGCAATATCCTCAAGCCTCTGGGCACTCGTCCTACTTCTTCGTATTTGGTGAAGGACTTATGTTCCCACCATTTTGTGATTTCGGATTTGGTTTACTTTTCCAATGCCTTTAACAGTTGTTTAACATCTTGGTTCACATTGTTCCCTTCGCTAGTTGTTTGCTTCGCGTTAGCACTAGCTTGCGGCAGGTTACCAAACAGCTCTTCCGCTGCCCCCTCACGTTCTCTCTCCAGACTTGCTGACATGTTTGGTGCCGAAAGGATTTACGCTTAATTGGAGTCGGCAAACACTGTTTTCCTGACTTGGCCTTAACGCTGATACCTCCCCACCTGAACGCCGCCAGATAACGCTACTCACCGGCGGTGTGTGTTTCCAACCGGTCCTCCGACCACGTCGTCTCCGCTCACCATCCAGGTTCCATAGTTCCTATTTCGCAGCTGCAGGGGGCCTCAGTTGTATATTCCTCGCCGGAATCAATAGTTTCTCGTAGTTGTATCTCAAGGCAACTTTAGAGAAGGGGGCTCCGCTGACAGAGACAACCTGCTTCCGTTAATGATTTCAGCACAGCAATCCTCATAACCTCCTTGAGGGCGAAATGAAGAAGCGGACCCAACAGCTTCAGGCAAGTCGATATTCTTTATTTAATTCGACCTTTCACGTTGACGCGTTTCGAGCATCAAGTGCTTTTGTTCACACACCAGTCATCGTGTCAGCCTATGCCTTTTAAACATAATTGTGAGTAACACCTCCCTTAGTGAGTCACGTGATCACACTCATAGATGTAGACAACATACTGTTACATTTTCGATGTTTCACTATCACAATGCTTGCCATTTTGAAAAAAAGGCTTCCGTGTTAACAATTGCTACAGAGGCTGTAATTGCGTGGTTTTATAAAATTACATCTTGTGATTCGTACAAATTATATGCTGCATAAATGCATTCAAGTTTGTAATTTAAAGTGGCAAGTTCATTAAATAATTTATAATGTTCAATATATAAAACATTTATAAATAAATAAATAAATACACTTAAAATACATGTATATTTTAAAACCTCAGCTCACCCTCACCATATTGATTGATTGATTGATTTGTCCATTTCTAAAGCGCACGAATGCCCGGAGGTGTCTTGGCGCTATGAATTGTCCAGTTTCCGGTGCAGGTCTGGAGTTAGTGAAATTTATGCGGTGAAAAGCCAAGTCTTGATTTTCTTTCTAAATATCTCCAGAGTTGGGCTGTTTTTACGTCAAGTGGTAGTAAGTTCCATGTCCGTGCTGCGTGAACGAGGAAGCTTCTTCCTCCCCAGCTTGATCGTTTAAACTTGGGTATCGCTATCAGTTTTTTTTTACCTGACCTGAGAAGCCTTGAAGGTTCGTAATGTTTCAGGTGTGTTTTCAGGAAGTGAGGGCCTTTGCCCTGCAGTGCCTTGTATGTCAAGCACAGTGATTTGAACTTGACTCTTTTGGCCACAGGTAGCCAATGGAGTGTCTCTAGTTTATGACTAATAGGCTGAAACTTTGGAATTTCCAGTATCAGTCGTGCCGCTGCATTCTGGAGTCGCTGCATTTTTTCCATGATTTTTACTCTGGCTCCCGCATATAATGCGTTACCGTAGTCCAATCGAGATAGTCCCACGGCTGTCACTACCGTTCTGCGTGTGTCTTGAGGCAGATATGGGAGTATTTTTCTTATCATTTTTAATATCAGCCAGAAAGACGAGGCCTGTTTTTTCACTTGGGCTTCGTATGTTAGTTTGGTGTCAATCATGAATCCCAGGTTTTTAGCCTTCTCTGAGGGTTCTGGTCTTGTTCCCAGTTCAGGAGACCACCACTCCGGGGACCAGATGTCAGCATTACCTCCCAGAATCATTACCTCACTCTTTTCTCCGTTGAGTTTGAGGCAATTTTGTTGCATCCATTGGCTAACTTTTAGCATGCATAGTTGGAATTTCTTGGCTGTTGCTTTATTGTCTTTGCCTATAGAAATGACGATTTGTGTATCGTCGGCGTAGGATATTGGTGTAAAGCCATTTTCTCTTATTACTTCGGCAAGGGGGGCCACATATAAATTAAAAAGCGTTGGGCTTAATGAAGAGCCCTGTGGAACACCGCATGGTACTTTAAAGGAGTCTGACTTTGCTTCTCCTAGTTCAACTGTGAATTTTCTATCCTTGAGGTAGGATGCGATGAGATTGCACGCGTGGTCGCTAGCTCCGGTTTCCCTAATGCGTTTTATTAGTATCTCGTGGCTGACCGTGTCGAAGGCCGCCGAGAGATCCAATAGCACCAAGGCGGCCTTTTCTCCCTTGTCTAGTATACTTCTAAGTTCCTCGGTGGCCGTGAGGAGGGCTGATTCTGTTCCGTGCCCTTCCCGGAATCCAAATTGTGAGTGGTCAAGCCAATTGTTGTCCAGTAGGTACCGTGATAACTGTTTGTTCAGTAGTTTCTCCAGCACTTTTGCGGCAAAAGGAATCCTAGCTATGGGTCTGTAATTGCTGGAGACTTCGCTGTCCAGATGGGGTTTTTTCAGTAGTGGCCTGATTTAAATGGTTTTCCAGTCATTTGGAAATATGCTGGTGTTCAGAATTACTTCAAAAATTTTTGAAGTGCTGGTCCTATTTGTTCTGAACATATTTGCATTATCTTCGGTGGACATGGGTCTAGGGGACTGCCTGAGTTAGTTGTCGTTATTTCCTTAATAATTTGTTCCACTGTGGGTAAGGACCAGTGAAAGGATGGGGAGCTGCTGGGTTGGTTGTCTAGTTTTATGTTATTTGGGGGATTTTGAGTTGTATGGTCAATCTGATTATTTTTAAATTGTTCATATACTGAAGATACTTTATTTACGAAGAAGTGGCCTAAAGTATTGCAGAAGTCAGATGATATATCTTCTGGATTATTGTTTTCGATTTTGGCAAGTTTTTTGACTACTGTGAATAGATCTTTACTCGAGTTCTTGGATTCATTTATTTTGTGTACAAAGAATTTGCTTTTTCCTGCGATTATCACATTTTTATAGGTGGCCAGTTCGTTTTTATAGTCTATCTTTAATTTGGGGTCATATTGCGATCTCCACTTTTTCTCTGCTCTTCTGCAGGTCTGTTTTTGTGCTTTTAAAGCTTCCGAATACCAGGGTTGTGAAGGTGACTTCCTTTTGAAGGTCGCTCTTTTCTGTGGTACGGAACTCTGAGTGGCTGTTTTTAACCAATCGTTGCATTGCGTGCATGCTTTATTGCTGTCACTTTCTAGCGTTGGAAATGAGGAGTTCATTACCTCTACTAGCATTTGAGGGTCTATTTTTGACCAATCAGGATAAGTGACTCTCTTGGAAATGTCAGTTGGTTTTCCCAGGTCCTCTAAAGTCTCTAGCTGGAAGGATACTAATTTATGATCTGTCCATGCGATCGGGTGGACTATATATATATATATATTAGGCCTCACTCAGACGAGTGGTTATTCTGACACACAGAATGTCTGGGGAGCCCAAGTCACCAAATCAATCTCCTTGATTACATAGGCTAAGCTGGTCCTAGCCAAACTGTGACTCCCCCGAAAGGCTGCCCTTTGCACAAGATAGCGCTTCCTGGCTAAAATTCACGAAACCTGAGAAAAGAGGTTTTAAAGACCATGTCTCTTCAAAAGTCAGACATTGAACTGGTCTATGAATTACCACCACACAAGGTAAATTTGAAGCTAGACCAACTATTTTCCGAAAGACCAGTTGGTAGTTGGAGCTGGTGAGGTGTGACCCGAACTGGTTAGGAACTTCCCTCTACTTTGGAGGTCTGGGAATATATTTTACCAACCCTAAACACACTGGAAGATTTATTCGTTTCTTAGTAAGCACTAACTTCCTCAGATTCAGTTTGTCTGCTAGATATGCTGTGTATCTGTTGGTCGATCCTTAAAGGGAATGGGGCATGGCCAATAAGAGGAATAAAAGACAAGGGAGCAGTACCAGAAGTCTCCAGAGTACCTAATCCTTTGTTATTAGGGCCCCCCACACCTGTTCTGGTGCCGGTTAATGTTGGATAGCCGCTGTGTACTAACATCACTTATTGGGGTATTCTGTTGTCTCCCCTCGTGGCTTGCCAAAATAGTGCCTTTAGGGCCAGAACCCGCTAGGCTGTCAATGTGGGGTGCAGGCTGGGTGTCAATAACAAGTCAATCTGCGCCTGATATCATAGCGATTGGAGGTTGGAATTGAAAAGGTATCATTATTGTGCCTAGGATTCAAATGGACAGGAACTGGAGGATTACGGGACCTGAGCGGCTGGCTGTTTGCAGTTGAGCGGCTGGCTGTTTGCAATTAGCTGGGATTGCACACAAGGATTGTAGAGGAATCCTAGAAGCATTGATTCTTGGTTACTTCTAGCTGTTGGATTGCTCGAGTGACCAAAGAGCAGGCTTTCAGCCAGCAGCGGAGGTCTAAAGTTGACTACAACACTATCACCACTGTGCTCCCCGCCCCTCAAACCTTCCCCTCAGGCCCAATCCAGCCCCCCTACAGCTCAGTAGTATATTACTTGTCAAGGAAAGGGTAAAGTCCCTATGATGAACAAAACAGTACAGTGTTTGTCTTCAACATCTACATGGCCACCCTCGCAGCCATCGTCCAACAACACGGCCTCAACATAGTATCCTATGCTGATGACACCCAGGTCATAGTCTCCCTCACCAAAGACCCCACCAATGCCAAACTCATCTTCTAGAGAGGAATACAAGATGTCACAGTTTGGATGACCAACAGCTGCCTGAAGCTCAACGCAGAGAAGACAGAAGACCTCGTCCTTAGAACCACCCCTTCAGCATGGGGCAACACCTGGTGGCCGACCGTCCAAGGAAGCCCACCTACCCCCTCAGACCACGCCAAAAACCTAGGCATCGTTCTCGACTCATCACTCATAATGAACCGACAAGTCAACGCTGTCTCCTCCAGCTGCTTCAATGCCATCCGCATCCTCCGCAAGACCTTCAAATGGATCCCCCCATAGTTAAGGAAGACAGTCACCCGCGCACTCATCACCAGCAGACTGGACTATGGAAACGCACTCTACGCCGCATTAACAAGTCCCTGCGCTGCAAACTCACCTTCAAGATCCTCACTCACGCCTACAAATGCCTACACAACAACGGACCCAAATACCTCAACGACAGAATCAACTTCCACGTACCCCAAAAAAACCTCAAATCTTACAACCTCGCACTGATCCTTCTTTCACACTGCAGCCCAGACATGGAACAAGCTACCGGCAGACATCAGACAAGCCCCCCTGCCAGAACCCCTTCAGGAAGAACCTCAGTTAAAACCTGGCTTTTCGGCTAGACAGATCTGTGGACCCCCATCCCCTCGAGACCCTCAATGGTAAGTAGCGCACTTACAATTCCCCTGATTGATTGATGGCTCCTTGTGCATCTCCCTTTGTTCTGTATGCAGGTGATGAACCTTCGTTAAGAATCACCACATATGAGCATGAGGCAGCAGTAGGTTAACCGCTGGTAGGCAGAAGCTTTAAAGTGAGCCAAAGGATCTTGGTTCAGAGCTGAATGTGTTTCTAAAAGGACTGATAGGCTCTATATGGCGATGGCGCTCATCAGAGTGAATGAGGGGGATGTGGGGAAGGGGGAGAAGGGTCATAAAGTTCCTGCACAGGGTTCAATTTGATCGGGTCAGGGCCAGGCCTGGGAATGGAAACTGCCCCTAATAGCATATGTCCCAGTTTATTTAAGTCCCAGTTTATTTAAGGAATTACACTGCCCGATACCCGGCGGCCTGTGATGCCCTAGGAGTCCAACAGTTAGGTGCAATGGATGGAAATATAGATTTAGCTGGAACAGCTTTTACATGCTTCAAACTTGTTCTCAATACTTCTAGTTGAATGACAAGCGTAGAAAGTTCCTAAACAAAGAGTTCTTTAACTTTTACAGAACAATCCTCCATTAACTGATCTACCCAGGGGGATTTTGACTGAAAGAGAGCCTCAAGGTTCTCGACAGTCGGTAAGTGCGGTAGTTCCAAGCAGGTAAATGGTGGACATGAACTGGTTGAGTGTCTACCTCCGCCTTTTCTTGCTGATGACCCCCCATTGGCACTCTGAAGCATCCTATCAATTGAGGTGCCTTTGCCTGGCAGAGTTGGCATGGAGTTGGTTCTTACAGCTTTCCTTTTTTCTCCATTTCGCAGGACAGGGTCAACACAATAGAAGAGTTTAAACAGCTTCTCCCTCCCAGCAGTAAAAGGCTTGAGTTGGATACTTGACAAGCCTGTCACAGAAGACCCGAAAGTCACAAAGTCACTACATCAATAACTTGACAATAACAGATGCGGAGCAAACACTGGGGATGCTTAGTAGTGCTAGCGATGATATTATGAAGGAGCAGGGAGCCCCTCATCCTCCTGGAAGAAGTGGAATATGTGCACAACAAGTCCCGACCCCAATCAGCAACAACAAGCGCCCAAGGGGCTTATCGAGTCTGTTAGAGTCTCTGCATGCAGATAAAATATGTAAAGATAAGGAGTATTGCAGTCCAGCATCAACCGGTAACAGCCACTTACCAAATACCCTGCTCTTGTTCATGGCCGCCGCCTCCACCCACACACAGCAAAACAAGTACAGAGTAGACTATAGAAACACCTGTATAGCACCAGTTCAAACTCCCTGCTCTGGATCACTTCAATGTCCTACAAATGGCTCTTGTTCCCAAAAGTGCTCATGGTAAGACTTGCTTCACCACAGCCTCACAGCGGGCTTTTCTCTAGCGAGGGGTGAATAATGAATGGATAAAAACGTTTTTTTGTGGTTACTCAAAACCATTAAATAAGACATCAAACTATAATAAAACATTATTGTCAAGCAAAGGAAAAGGGGGAAGTTTAAAATGGATAAAAACGTAAACATAGTTAAAAACTGCGTTCATTAGTCCATTTCTACGTGGGCTGGTAAATCTCCATGGTTTAGAGAGTCATTGTTCCAGGCCAATGGCCTAGCTGTGAGGGGCCGTCAATTTCTGGCATGACTGTTGGATGAATTTGCTAAACACAGCCATATCTTTCACTGTTTCCATTGTGAATAGATGGTAGAAGGCCTCCTTTATAGATCTAATACCATGTCTAAGTAGGATTGGCTTTAGGTAAAGATTGCGCTCAGAGGACAGCCCCGGGCAACAAAATAGGATGTGTGCAAAGCTCTCTTGTTTGTATTTGCATAGCCGACACTCCGAGTGCCTTATCTCAGATGACCTCGTGGGGTAAAGGTCTTTAAGGGGGAGAGGATATAATCTGAGCGCTAAAATCCTATTTACTGCTTTTTTACCCACAGCTTGGGTAAGGTGGAGTTTCGAAGTCTGTACTATCTGCGGAAGTTTTAGGGACTCATGGAAACCTCTTGATTCCAATGCTTCCAGGTCAGTTGTGCGCGAACAGAGTCGAACCTGTCTTTTTGTCGCGCTTTTAATGGCAGCGTAGTTGATTAACTCGGGATCCCAGTTATCCACCGGAAGATTCAAAGCTTCTTTGGCAGAGGAGAGGCTATTTGACCACGGGTTTCCTGCTTCCAGAAAAATATTCTTTATACTGGATTTCAGAGAGTTCTCTGGTGCCGCGGTGGTGAGGTAAAAGTATTTGCTCATTGCGGCCAATTCTTCGAGTTTTTGTTGTGTCAGGCCGAATTCGAGCCGCACTAAGATGTTTCTGGTGCCGGGGGTAAATGGAATAGCTTTTTATAAGCTGAGCAGTGGATTTTTTTCCAGGGCGCTAGATAGTTTTCCTGGGAAAGCCTGTTGTACATAGTTCAATGATGGTATTAGCTTTGCCCTTAATACTCTTTGAATTGCTGTTGTTGTGGGGCTGTGTAAGGTTGCATGCAGCTTCCCGAGGGCATATGAGATACTTTTCCCTTTGGCCCGTATTTTGTCCAGGTGTACTCCTGGGCGCCCTGTCTCGCTAAGCCAAACCCCCAGATAGTTGTATTGTTGTGTACAGTCCAGAGTCAGCTTTCCTATCCTACATTTTGCCAATGTATTTTTCGGAAAAGGCCCAAATATTATTATTTTTGATTTGGCTGGATTCACGATCAGTTTGTTCTTTGCGTTGTAATTGCCCAGAGACTTTAGAGCTTTTTGAAGCCCGATTTTGGTATGATCTAATAGTATCAGATCGTCGGCATACTGCAGTAATTGAATCTTAGTGTGACCGAGCTGCGGTGTTGCTACTGATGCTCCGGTCAGAGCTTTGCCCATATCTGCAGTGTATAAATTGAATAGCATCGGAGCTAAAACGCATCCTTGCTTCAGTCTGCAATTGGTGTCAATTTTCTCTGTGGCTGCTGTATTTGAGAGTTTGATTCTAACCCACGTTCTTGAATATAGTGATATGATGGCTTTTAATAGAAGGGGGCCGATGTTCCAGCTTTCCAATTTCTGCCAAAGAATGGAGCGGTCAATGCCATCAAAGGCCGCCCTATAATCCATAAAACAGGCAAAGATGGGGAGAGATTATCGTGCCGCTGCCTTGTGTGTTAGATAAGAGAGCGCTATGATGTTGTCCACTGTTGAGGCTCCTGGTCTGAACCCTGTTTGGTAAAAGGGCAGAAGGCCCTCCTTGCTGACCCAGTTTGAAAGGTCCGCTAGTAAAGTACTTGCGTAGGCCTTTCCCTCAATGTCAAGCAGGGCGATCATGCGGTAGTTTCGAGGGTTGGATTTTGGCCCTTTCTTATAAATGGAGTGCAGTAACGACCCTCGCCAAGAGTCCGGGACGTTCCCCGTCCTTCGACATTCGGCGTATAGCACGGTCAGGTTTTCAGTCCAGAAGTCAGTATCTTGCCTGAATAAGGAACCTGGCAGGCCATTAAGTCCTGGCGCCCCGTTGGGTCTGATTTGTTTTAGGATTGTGTTAACTACAATTTTTTCCGAAAGAGTCGGCTGCTTCAAGATTTTTGTTGGGTTGGTGGAGTTGGTCAGTTGAGTTGCGTTATCCAGGTCTATATTTGGTAGAATTGAGCTGCCTTCCTCTTTGTACAAGGTTTTCACGTGGGCTATCCAGGTATCAGAATCAATTGAATTCTCCCTCTGTGTGCTTCCTTGGTTTAAGGTGTTGAGGTATTGCCAGAACTCTTGCGATTTGCTTGGGCTCAAGAATCCCAACATCTTTAGCCATTTTGCTTCAATTTGATCCCGTTTTGCAGCCCAAACTTGTTTCAAGTGTAATTTTGCTGTTTCTTGAAGGTTTTTTTTGTCCTGAGTTGAGCCAGTTTTCAGGTATGCACTTTGTTTGGTTCGTACTTGTTTCGCACTTCCTCTAATAGCAGCGATGTAGCCAAGATTGTGCTTAGGATATGATTTAGGTTTATTTGTTTTTCCTCCTTGTAGGTATGGTACTAGGTTATGAGCGAGCTGATCCCATTCTTCAATTGTTCCCCTATTTGTTTCATTTAGTGTACCATCCGCCCATGCTTTTTTCCATTCCTCAAACTTGTTAGTAGGAGCCGGGCCCCATTTAATCCTTCTCACCAAAGTATACAGTTCAACACTGTTTGTTGATCCAATTTGTTTTAACGTGTAGTGGTTTTCTGCTGTGGAGTTTAAAGTGGTTAATAAAGCTGCATGGTTGCTTTCCTTGCGTTGTACAACTTTGTACCCTGTCATTAGCTTCTGTAGCTGACTGCTTTTTTTTTTTTTAATTGTTTTTATTAGCGCAGTAATACTTCAGTGTCATACATATATATAATACAACAGTTTTTTATAATGTGACATTACTTTCTGTATATAATATTTAGGACACTGCGATTTTCATTTTTAAACTCTTTTTATACTCAATGCGAAACTTATAACATTTCCCCGCCCCCCTCCCTCCCCAGCAATCATTTAGTACACATTTCGCAATTCTTGCAGGTAATGTCTCACATCTACATATTAGCATTATTGTTGTGATTGTCAACTTTCCTACTCTTATAGTGCGTATGGAACGTATTATATTTATAGTCTCTGCATCCCGTCTTGTATGTGGACCGGGAACGTATTCTGCACTGCCCTTGCAACGGTGCCATAGGGTGGTATGTTCGTGGGTATGGAGTCAGACATCATGAAGCACCTTGGGTATTCACTCAATGTGTGTTGAGGCGTGAGTTTCAAACTCCGACAGTGTTGAGTTCCAGTCTAGGGAAATGTGTGTTCTTCTAAAACCTCTACGTTCCTCCCTTTGCAGTTCCAAACCTTCTGCCTTTCCCCACCTCAGTACCTCACCGTGCCAGGTCGCGATGTTTGGCGGCCTAGCGGATTTCCATTTCATCGCTATTGCCCGTTTCGCCAACAGCAGAGCTAAATCTACAAATCTAGAGGCAACACTCCTTTTTTTTCTGTGTGGCCCAGAACCAAGACTCCATATAACAAGGATGTGTACGGCCTACCCGGTGCCACCGCTGCCAGAGTCTCATGGATCGTTACCCAGTAATGACCAAGTTTGGGACAATCCCAGAACATATGTAAATGGCCTGCGTCATCCAGTCCACATCTAGGGCAGTTATTTGCTGACTCTGGGAACATTGCGTGCAATCTGTGTGGAGTTAAGTATGCTCTATGGACTATCATTAATTGGATATACTTAAACTTTGGATTCCGCACCACTCTTTTTGGATATTTTAGCACCCTTTCCCACTCTTTGTCCCTGAGAGCTCTGCCTGCGTCCACTTCCCAGCGGGACCGGAGGGGCTGCAATGTCACCGCTCTGCCCATTCGTATTCCGTTTGTCAGCCATTTCGTCAGATGGCTGCCCGTCCCCATCAGATTTTGCATTGTGACAAACGTGTTTGTGACTGGTTCCGATCCATCTCTAGCCCAGTGTGTGGTGATATAGTGTGTTAACTGTGCATGTGTGAAGAATAGTTCCCTCGGGTTGTGGTGCAAACTGGTGAAGTCCGCGTATGTCAGTAGGTTCCCTTCCGAGAAAAAAATCCCCGACTTGTAGCACTCCTGCATCATGCCATGTTTTCAGCCTGCGTTCCGTGAGTGTACTCGTCCCAGGGGTATTCCCAGTAATGGGTTCGTGGGCGCGTATGTGGAAGTTTTGTTAGTGCATTTTACCGCCGCCTTCCAGTGTTTGAGTGCTAGCCTGAGTAGAGGTGGGGCAGTGTCCGGTATCTTGGCATGTGGGAGTAGTAATCGGTGGATGGTCCCTCTAGCTCTATCAGAGTCAGACATATTGAGTTCATGTAGGTTGCGTCCCGCCAGCCAATAGGCCAGCCATTGTAGTTGGCATGCATAACCATATGCGATTAGATCTGGAACACCCATGCCGCCCCCGTCCGTCGGCAGTTGCAATTTTTCTAGACTGATACGTCGCCTGCCTGTACCCCACACCAGTTCCGTCAAAACCGTGTTTAGAGCCTTAAAAAAGGGCATGGGTATCAGTATTGGTATGTTCGTGAAATAGTATATCAATCTGGGCAGCACCACCATTTTTGAGATCGTAACTCTACATGCCACTGAGAGCGGCAGCGAGGTCCAGAAGCAAACCTGTGTCCTCAGGGTACTAAGGGCCTTTCCCAGATTGCCCTCTAGTAGGTCCTGCGGTCGCCTATAAATCTGAATACCCAGGTATTTAAAAGTCTCGGGTGCAACCTTGAAGCTGTACGGCATAAACTGTAAATGGGAACCCGTAAGGGGCCTGTCAAAATAGTAGCCATAGGATTTATTTTCATTGATTGTGAGGCCTGAGAGGTCTCGGAAATCTCTGAATATTTCTGGCAGCGGCGTTAGAGGGCTCGTCACATCTTTAAGAAACAATAATATATCATCCGCATAGGCGGAGATGACATGTTGGGTATGGAGACTGGTCATTCCTCTATGAACCGCCATAGTCCGTACCTTTATTTATACGGGTTCTAAGGCGATGATGAAGAGTAGGGGCGACAGTGGGCAGCCCTGCTTAGTGCCTTTCGCAATTTCAAATTTCTCAGAAACACAAGCATTGGTTCTGACGCGTGCTGTGGGTCCGTGATAAAGTAATCTCACCCATGCTATGTATTCAGAAGGAATGCCAAATTTGGCCAGCACTGCGAACATGTAGTCCCATCTCAGAGAGTCAAAGGCCTGTTTAAGGTCCAGGGAGATACACCCCTCATTTCCTCCGTCCCCACCATCCAGTATCATCAGCTGACTCAGTCTTCGCAAATTCAGTGCGGTGCTCCTCTCCGGAAGGAAACCACACTGGTCTGGGTGTATTATGTCCGCAACGCAGTGGGATAACATCGCACTTCAATCTAACCTGCATTTAATGTTCTTTTGTTCCTTTTATTCTATCCCCAGAAAGTTTTATTTGAAACCTCTGTTAAAACGATGGGGAGTAAGAAATTGTAGGCCTGCTTTCTTACGATTGTTAAAACTGGAAGACGAGCATGTGATCTTTGTGGTATCTCGTTTTTTAAGATCTGTCATGCTGTTGCGGAAAACCATGCTGTGAAACACTTCTGTCTGGGTCTTTCCATGTATTTTGTGCCGGTTATCACTATTTGCAATTCTAACTGTATGATATTGGATGATTTTTAAGATTTGCTCATGACTGTAGCTCTTCTTAAATGTTAAATTTAATATGTAAGCTTCTATTAAGTGTGATGTTTTTACATGCATTTGTTGTGCTTTTATGATTTTATGCAAATCGAATAAAGCTTATTCTTACTTACTTACAGTGGGATAGTCTGGTTGCTAGCAGTTTACTGAGGATTTTGTAATCTGTATTTAATAAGGATAATGACCTGTAGTTCTCTAATTGTAGGGCGTCCCTGCCCGGCTTCAGAAGGGATACTATCAGTGCCTGTAACGTCGATTCTGGTAACGCGCCGCCTGTCAGGGCTTCCCTGTACAATGTGTGCAGTCTCGGGGCTAGGGTATCAATATACGTCAGATAAAATTCAGCCGGTAGACCGTCTGATCCAGGGGCTTTGTTCCGTGGCATTGCCCGAATGGCCTGCCTGATTTCCGGTAGTGTTATGGGTTTTGAGAGCTCAGTTCGTTGTGCCAGTGTCAGTTGTGGGATTTGTATGTCTGAAAGAAAGCAGTCTAAGTTCTGGTCTTCGAGTGGGATATGCGGGCCGTATAACTCAGTGTAATAAGCCATGAACGTATTATTTATATCTATTTGAGGTCGTATTGTCCTCCCGTTTTGATCTTTCACTTCCGTGATGGGGGTGTTCTCTGGAGCATTGCGTGTTAAGCGCGCCAGTAGAGGGCCCGCCCTGTCCGCCTGTGTGTGCTGCCTATAGGTATATTCTCTATAATCCATCACCCGTAGCTCCTCTAACAGTTCCGCATGTTGGATATGCGCTTCTTGGAGTTGAGTGAGGTTACCATCCGTGCCCACAGCTTCGTTCTCTAGCATTGCCAGACTGCCTTCAACCGTCTTAAGTTTGTCCAGTATCACACGTTTGACACCCACTTTTGTGCCCATCGCTACCCCGCATAACGTTACTTTAAACGCGTCCCATTCAATCAGTCTAGAACTGGTTGTGTTCTCGCTTTCGGTAAAGTATTTGGTGGTGGCGTCCAGTAAAGCGGTGCGGAAGACCGAGTCCTCCAACAGGTTGGGCGGTAAACGCCACGTTGGTATCGGGGTGGGAAGCCTTCCCCATCGTAAAGTTAGTTCCACTGGGTTGTGGTCTGACAACGTCTTGCCCATATGTAACACTGTCGTTATGGCCCCAGTCAATGTTCATGAACAGAAAATACGGTCAATCCGAGTGTGTAATTTGTGAGGCGGGGAATAAAATGTGTACTCTCTATTAGCCATGTTCATTACCCTCCATGTGTCTACAAGGTCCCACCCGTCTGCCCAGGACGCTAGTGCCTCAGCTTGTCTTCTACTGTCGGTGGCATTTATTTATTTATTTATTTATTTATTTTTAACACTTATAAAGCGCTACTTATACCCATGGGCGTCAAGGCGCTAAAACCATTATTGAAGAAAGTGAGGAATGAGAGAGTAAACAGGTTTACGGTTGAGAATGGGTTACTGAGAGAAAAGCCAGGTTTTCAGGAGTTTGCGGAACTGGAACAGCGTAGCACTTCGTCTGATGTTAAGAGGCAAGGTGTTCCAGAGTCTGGGGGCCGCCACCAAAAAGCGACGGTCACCCCAGGACACTGTTTTGGTGCGTGGGACATGCAGTTGGTTAAGGGTGGCTGAACGTAAAGCTCTTGTAGGTTTGTAGAGTTGGAGTTTGTCTCTTAAAAAATGTGGTCCTTGATTATTGACTGATTTGAAGACTATACAGAGGGCTTTGAAGTGGATTCTTTTTTGTACAGTCAGCCAATGGAGGTCTTTTATGTTTTTGGCAATGGGTTCGAACTTTGTTTTGCCAGTAATGAGACGGGCTGCTGCATTTTGTATAGTTTGAAGTTTTGTGGTAACTCGGGTTTGCGCATTGAGAAATAAACCATTACAATAATCCAAGGATGAGAGGACAAGAGCAGAAACCAGTGTCTTAATCGCAGATTCGGGAAGAAAAGGACGTATTTTGCGAATCATTTTTAGTTTTAGGTGCGCTGTGGATGCTGTCTTGTTGGCGTGATCCATGAAGTTCAGTCCATCATCGAAGATAACCCCCAAATTCCTGACCTTCGAGGTCGGTGTGGGAGGAGTACCGAAGGTCTCTGGCCACCAACTGGTGGACCAGGCTGGGGATAATGGACCGAATATGAGTTTAGCTTTAGGCAGTTTGTCGCCATCCAATCTCCTATATCTAGGAGCCCTTTCTTGAATTTTTCAGCTACTTGCTCTCCGTCACCTTTGATCGCCAACACTAGTTGGGTGTCGTCGGCGTACGAGGTAAGGCTCATCCCATGTGCTTTGATGGTCTTAGCTAGGTCCGACACATAGATGTTAAAGAGTGTCGGACTAAGGGATGAGCCTTGAGGAACACCACAGGGGGCGGAGAGTTGTGCTGATTGAAAGGGTCCCAGGATGACCGCCTGCGTTCTATTGGCGAGGAAAGAGGCTATAAGGTTTTTGGCCGTATGACAGATGCCAAATCCTTGGACACGGTCGACCATGTAGTGGGGGATGCGACCTGTCAAGTGTGATATCCAACACTGCATTGCAGTCTCCTCCTATCACCCAGTATTGTGCCACCCAGCCTGATAACACTCCATTAAGATCCCGAAAAAACTTTGATTGCTCTGAGTTAGGCGTGTAAATACAACCCAGAACTATGCAAACACCATCCAGTATCCCTCGTAGGAACACAAATCTCCCATCCTTGTCTACCTTTCGCTCTAGGACTTTGAAGGGGGTATTATTCCTAATCCAAATGGCTGCGCCTCGGGAGAACGCCGAATATTCTGTGGCGAATAATTGACCCTTCCACTTCCGCAGCAGTTTAGCTCCCTCTTCCCTATTTAAGTGAGTTTCTTGTAGGTATGCTATAGACACTTGACGCCTATTTAGTTGTGCCAGCACTCTATGTCTTTTGTGTATTGAGCCCAGCCCTCTCACATTCCAGGTGCAGATTTTATAATTATTAGGAGTCGACATGGTAAAGAGCATTTTTCACCTCAGACATTACCCTGATTCTCAATGCAGCTAACATTGTGTAATATAGTGTAAGTGCTTTACATGTGCTGAACTTCCCAACTATAAGGTCCCTCTTCCTGAACAGTGAAGGACCAAACCATAGTACCCAACTGGGGTATAAACTAAACGCAATGGTGCCTACGCCTGGGGGGGTGCGCCCAGTCGATAACCTTTAGTAGTTGTCTACCCAAAGTCTCTCCCTCTAAATACCCCAGCATCAGTATATGACTTGGCAGCTGTCGCCTCCCTCCAAACATGCATGCTGTTGCGCAACTACTTTACCAATCTACACCAACAGCATCACTGTTCATAAGTCCTCTGCCATCTGCGCCGTGATACGTGGAAATAATTGCACGCTAGCATCTGTATCTGATGCAGCCGTGCGGGAGCTGGCCTGACTGTTTGTTGCCCTATCATTGTTCGCATCATGAGCTGCCAGTGCATCTGTCGTTAGAACTGCAACATGTAGAGAGTTCTCTGTGCCTGCCCGATCTCGACTGCGTGGGTGTGAGTCCTCCACCTCCACCTCCGCCTCCAGTGTTTGGTCTGGGTGCTGCTCAGAGGTTCCCTGCGCTTGTCCACTCTGCTCTCTCAGACGATCCCCTTGGGATTGGGGTGGTGTGAGTGACACCTTCATCCATTCCGAAGCCTCCTCCGGGGTGTGGAAGAAAAAGGTCTTATGGTCATGGATGACCTTGAGCCGCGCTGGGAAGAAGAGCGAATATTTCATTTTACGTTCTCGCAGTGTCCGTTTCACTTCCCAAAAGGATGCCCGGGCCTTCATCACTGCTTGTGTGAAATCCGGGTAAATGGAAATTGTTTCTTCTCTCTTGCAGTCTTCAGTATTGTATCCCGGTCTCTGAAGTGTAGTAGTATTGCTATTAACAGACGGGGGGGGGGGGGGGGGGCTCCTGGTTTCGGTGGTCTAGGTGGCACTCTGTGGGCTCTTTCCACGCTGTACATCGGGGTGAGCTCCTCGGGGTTCATAATCGTCTTTAAACATTCTTCCTCAAATCTAGTCGGATTGGTTCCCTCGCTGCGTTCCGGCGCGCCTAAAATGCGTATATTGTTGCGGCGGGAGCGCCCTTCCGCGTCGTCCACCCTCTCTCTCAAACCCTTGAGTTGTCTTTTCAGTTCCTCAAGCCTCGTGGAGTGCGCAGTCTGTTGGGGGGTCAGATCCACCAACGCCAGTTTATGCTCAGCCACTTTTTCCGACAGTTTTTTGTAGTCATCTTTCAGCAAGGAGAGTCCCGTTGACATCGTGTCCATTCTCGTTTCAAGCGCTTCTCTGGAGGCCCTAATTTCTGTAAGAATAAGGTCTAGTTTAGCATCCTGTGCCCCCAGACCCGTCGGAGGAACGATGTCTTCACTGGAAGACGCTAGGGGATCATCCGAGCCAGAGGAGGCGACCATCGTGCACGGCGCCGGGTCAGTCCGACGGATACCGCTTCTCACCATTGCGTCGCCTGTCTTCTTCTGCTATACAGAAACTCTGCGCTGCGCGGAATCTCCAGGTCTCCAGCAAGTGCCCTCGGCAAGTGCCCTCGACAGGTGCACCCCCGCGTAGAATCTGGGTCAGGGCAGGCCCGCCACTCCCCGCAGCCGATCTGTCGTTGTTCCGGCCGGCGCTCTCAGACCCACATAACAGCCTGTGGTGTGCCTATAACTGAAGGAGCGGCAGCACTTAAAGGATTGTACCCTCACCCTCAATGGGCGTGCAGTGGTGCGGCGCCCTTCGTTTTGGTCTTGTCTTCGTGGAAGGCATAGGAGAGGTGAGCAGCGCCCCGTTCACGCCAGTATTTTGGGCGCGGAGCACCAATTGAGTCAGCGGGGGTATTCCGTGCGGGGGCTCGGCTCGTACTCAGCGTCCCCTGGGTCACTCCGTCAGCCCCCGGGCAGCAGTAATCAGCCAGAGCGCAATAACGTCACGAGGTAATGGCCGCCGTCCTTGATCATGGGCGAGCCCCCAGCGGCGTCCCACCACGGCTCCGCTATGGAGACTGTATCTCGCTCTCCCCCGTGTGATACGTTTAGGTCCCACCAGCCTCATCACGGACCCGGCCCCTGATGTTTGGCTGCCCGGGGGGGGCGGGGGGGAGCAGGGGGGAGCAGGGGGGAAAGCCGCGGCTCGTCACCGCCGTCGGGTCCCGTCCTACCGGGTGCCGCCGGCGTCACGCCGATTGACCGCGAGGCAGTGCCACCGGTGCCCTCAAGCCAAGGAACGCAGAGGAGCATGGGGGCGAGCGCCACAACACCCGCAGTGTCACATCAGGGGCGCCGTTGGTAATGTGTGGAAGGGGGTGGGGGCGGGCGCGAACCTCCCCGGGGCTCAGATCACTTCCGGTCCGCCTGAGTTCTCACTGTGGGCCGGGGACGCTCTCTCGCTCTCAGGCCTCACCGATGTTCCGGAGCGAAGTAGATGCCAGGCAGCTCCCGGTGCTCGGAACCTCTCTCTCTCTCGATCGGTAGACAGCTCTCTCTCGATGTGCTCAGGGAGGGGGCGATTTTGTACCAAGATCGCAGGATAAATAGCAAAAAACTGGGGTTTGTGGACGGAGCTAGGTCGGCTCACGTCTTACATGCTTAGCTGTTGGCCACGCCCCCCTCCTGTAGGCGACTGCTTAATAGGATGTTATCAATTGTGGTGTGATTGTTGTACGTTGGCGGGCAGAGGGCTCCTGGAATATCCTTTAGGAGTAAGGAGTGGGCTGATGACAGCTGATAGGCAAGCAAGAAGGCATTAAATGATTCCGTGGCTGGAGAATTGTTGCTTTCGGCTGACTTTACCCCAATATTATGAGTATTGAAATCCCCGAGAATTATTAATTCCATATGGGCAAATTGTAGGAGGAGGTTTCCAATGTCGGCTATTAACTGGGAGAGCTTGTCGTAAACGTTGATTAACCGTATGGTCAATGGGCCCTCGCTTGATGAGAGGCCTTTCAGAATGCCGGCCATGTACAAGTTTGATGATGTTTTTATTTCCCTAAATTGTATCTTCCGAGAGAGCCTGATGTATATTGAAATTCCTCCTGACGGTCTGCCAAAGATGTTCTCCTTAACAGCTGGTTTGTGATAGTCTGCAAATCCCCTTATTGAAACTGGTTTGATAGCCCACGTTTCTTGAATGCAGATTATGTCCATTCCTTCGTGGAACGGGTGTATTGCCGGATGTTGTAATAATTTTGCTATCCCTGCTACGTTCCAGGACATAATAGTCGAGCTCTGTCTACCAATTATCTCCATTTTTTTTGTGCTTGGTAGCTCTGCCTGCCGGTAGAGTGATCTATTCTCTAGCGAGGGGTGTCACAGAAGGATTTGCGGACTCAGAAGCTTGATTCTGGAACCGGCTCGGGCGAACAGAATAGAATGAAAATGCTCTGAGGTGCGAGAATCTGGAAATTCCGGGGTTTCCCTCCAACATTCCTGGGAATCCCTTGCACAAGTAGAGAAAAAGGAACTATGTGATGTACTTGATTTGCTTGAGGGAATGAACCAGCAACTAGTTAGCAAGTTATACCATTTGAACTCCGGAGTTAAATCCAGGGATATTGTCCTTGGAAGTAGTGATGGATGTCTTGTGCTCGGGTGTAAAAGCCATGTTTGAGTGATGCAAATGCTTTACATGGAATGTTGAATGGTTCTGTCTCCTGATTCTTGCTTGTTCTCACCAGAGGAAACACAAGGAGATGATGCACGGAGCACGAAAACTTTTCATATATTCACCCCCAGTCACAGATCTGGGTTAATTCCATCATCGTTCTTTAGCTCACTTCACCCCCCCAGTTCAGACCCAGCTATATACAAATCAGTCTTGACCCTGTGCCTCATGGGAACAGTCCAGCCCGAACTGCGAAGCCAGGTCTTCCCTGGACCAGAAACAAGCATCCTGGGACCAGTTTAGGGGTAACACCCCTCATCAGCCAGGTTAGATGGAATGAATATTGCAGTATTTTGTTTATGTTTTCAATGAGTATATATACTATTCACAAACTGGCGCTCTTCATGTGGCTAAGGCTGCTGCGCAGCTGAAACGCGTCCTGTCCGGATTGGCCTGATGAAATAAACAGATACTCAACTATTCCTGTCACTGAATGCCGTTTCTTTCACTAAAGTGGGAAGATTGTTGAGGTATATATATATATATATATATATATATATATATATATATATATATATATACGAGAATCCCAACCGCTTCTTGCAGCGGTCTAAGCGGGCGTAGACCTCCTCTCCACCATTAGGTTAGATGTTAGATGTTAAATCATCAAAAAAGCCATCACACTAGTCAAAGTGCCAGTAGTGCAAATTTTATTTACGAGTGTGTCAGAGCAAGTGCCCTCCCTGACGCGTTTCACTCCGCGGACGGAGCTTGGTCACATGACGCGTCAGGAGTAGGCAGTGCATTAAATGGTGATTAAAAGCCCAAGCGCCTAAAGAAACAGGACGCATGGGTAACACAACAAAGCAAACAAGCAATAATGCAAAGAAATTATGGCAATTAAAGCTCAAATACCTTGAAATATTTAAAAAAGAGACACCGTTCAAGCATAGTGCTTAAGAATGAAAAAGGCCAGGTATGACAGTGTAAACAATAATATGCAGGTTAAATCCATTCAAGTAAACAAACCGTTTACATTGACATCGCCATCTAATGCATTATGGAATATAAACCACAACATGTCCATTCCTTATTTCCTTTTCTATAGTTGCATAAAAAAGTATATCATGAACAAATGGATTGCAAGTGCAAAATGTGGTTATGTAACCATACAGCGCTGGCCTATATAGAAAAAGTGTAAATCGTCACCTCTTATAAATCTGTGTCTCAAAGTGCTTGAAAGCTAAAGTGCAAGTGCTTAAAAAATGGTAATCATCATATTCAGATGTTGGATACATGGAATAAATTTAGGCGGTAGGAAACTCATTTGAAAACCTTGAGAAGAAAATCATGAAAACCACTGAACACTAACAAGTATTCATCGGGTGTATGTAAACATATACTCAAAAGATACATTAGAATGGATGCACTAGGGAACCGTAAAGCAAACAGTAGTCAAGAACATAAACACACATTACAGAAAGTGGTGTAGTTCATCAAAAGCATTTAAGCCGTTAGGAGATCTAGTATCAAGCAATAAGATAAAAAATGCTTCTCTCTGGCGCAAAAGTTTTTCACGGTCACCACCTCTGCCCGGATTAGCGACAGAACACAATAGAGTATATTTCAGATCTTTAAGTTTTTTATCGTGAACTGCCTTAAAATGGCGAGCCACTGGGTAGTTCATATCCGAGTTAACTATGGCTCGAATGTGCTGCAAGATGCGTTGGTTGGCTTGCAACTTGGTGCTGCCAATGTAAGAGAGTGAACATGTGCAGGTAAGTTGATAAACTACAAAATCGCTGCAACATGTGAGATGTTCTTTTATTGGAATGGGCCTCTCATTGAAGGCTGATATGTAGTGTGTGCCATTAACTGCAAAAGTACAAGCACGGCACGAAGTACACCTGTAAAAACCCGGTTTATTTAGCCAGGTAGTTTTTGGTGGGAGCTCAGGTTGTGTTCTGTCTAAAAAATCTTTCATAGATGGAGCCCTCCTAAAGGTGATGGCCGGCAATTTAGGCAGAAATGGACCTAGAATCACATATATATATGAGGAATACAACGTCTTGAACAGCTGTCGAGCAAAGACGAGACGAACCCTTGGATGGTGCCAAATTCTTTTATTGGAGCCCAAACACCATATCAACCATGACGTGTTTCAGCCTGCGAAGGGCCTTCATCACATGACAAACGCTGAACAGGTAAGGTGACCCTTTTAAAGTGCTAATGTGGAAACCATAGAAGAAAGACTAATGTCAATTCCTCCATATTGCCAACAACCCCCATTGTACACTGGCTCATTAGCAAACAAATTATAACTGTAAAATACAATTATTACAAGTAGTTTAAAAATGCATAATTTGATAAAACAGTAAAAAGGATAAAAACATGTAAAAACTAAGGATTGAATTCATTCAATATCCAAACAGTTTTCTATGTATACGCTCTACCCTTCTGCTTGTTACCAAGGTTTTATCTGTAATGCGTCAACCTACACAAGGACACCGTTGTAAAAGGGCCTGGATTTAACTTGATTTTCAAAATCAAACCCCTTTTAAAACTTTTGCCCTCTTATGCATAATATTTCCTATTTCTGTTTGCATAACCAATGTTGCTTTCGGGGAGCAATAGAGCCCGAGTGGGCCAAATGCTTTTGTGCAAAATAGCAATTGAATATAGTTGCTTAAATAGACTGCACAGTTCATCAAACCAATCCACGCTAGATCTAAACCAGTGTTAAAATACTTGAAAAAAGTGCCACACTTGAATTTAAACATATCAATAAAAACATTTAAAAAAAACAATAAATTGATACGAAGAGCAGCATATGTACAGATATGTAGTCAATAAATAAGTACATTTCATGTCAACAGGTATCATTCATAAATAGGTATACAAATCTTCACTAGAGTTCATACCGTTAGGGATCTTACAATCTAATAGTATTATGTGTCTTGTTTCCAACTTTCAGGAGTGCCTCACGGTCACCCCTCTCCTTAAAGGAGGTACTGTGTCGATCAAAAAATATTTCAACCCTTCCGGATTCTTGTTATGGGCCTCCTCAAAATGTCTCGCAACCGGGTACGCAGTATCGTCGTTGAAGATGGCTCTTAGGTGCTGGAGTATCCTCTTGTGTGCCGGTAACTTGGTACTACCTACATACCATAGGCCACAAGGACACTCCAGCAGATATACTGCGCACTCGGTTTTGCAAGTTAACTTGGCTTGGATGCGCACTGGTTGGTTACTGAAGGGGATCAAATACTCGCTTTTACTGATTCCATTCTTGCATGCTTTGCACACAGAGCACTTGAAAAACCCCTTACTGCCTGATAGTCAATCACCTGCTGGTCTAATCTCAGGACTGCTGGATACTAAGCTGTCACACATGGATCCTGCCTTCCTGAATGTAATGTTAGGAGGGATACGCAATTGGTCTCCTAGAACTTGATCGCTAGCGATTAATGACCAATTACTGCGAACCAACTTACGGATAGCCTGATTTTGTCTGCTATACGTAAGGATCAGTCTGGTTTCGTCATGCTTGGTGAGTGACGCCTGTTCGAGCGGTGCTTCTGATTGCATTCTTCCTACCGTGTTGGCTCGATGCATAGCGTTATCTACAACCTCTGACCGATAACCTCTCCTAAGGAATCTAGCCTTACATTCATTTTGGGCTACTCTGCAATCCAAATCTGAACTACAGATCCTTCTAATACGCAACATCTCACCATATGGGATGCTACGTATTAGAGGAGCCGGATGGTGACTAGATGCGTGAAGCACGGCGTTACCAGCAGTTGGCTTTCTAAACAGTCTAGTACGCAATTCCAAGTTGTGGATGTAAATTTCCATATCCAAAAAACAAATAGAGTAACAGCTCATCTGACTAGTGAAGCCCAAATTCAATGAGTTACAATTCAAATAATTTATGAATATAGATGCCTCCTCCTCACTGCCATTCCAAATTATCAGAAGATCGTCAATAAAGCGCAGCCATTTGACGACCTTGGTATCAAGTATTTGGGGGAAGGATGGCAACAGGACCTGCTCCTCCCAGTAGCCCATGTGAAAATAACTTGGAGAAAAGCAGGCCCCCATAGCCACCCCCTTACCTGCTAAAAAACTTGGTTAGAGAACAAAAAATAGTGCAGACACAGATCAATCATTTCCAGCACCATTGCACTATGTACCTTAAGACAGGAGGATCTGCTCCTAAGGTGGTGCGATATTGCTCTAAGTCCATCCCTATGATGAATTGATGTATAGAGGGGGGAAAAGTCCAATGAGATCAGTACGTAACCCGGTTGCCAATGTACATCCCTCAGCTTGTTGGGTAAATCTCCAGTGTCTAAAACAAATATATATATATATATATATATTTATATATATATATATATATATATATATATATACACGGAAACCTCCTTCGCAGAAACCCATGTGGAGGATTCAAAAGCACACTTTATTAAGAAAAAGTCTTAAGCGAATGCATTTCGGCAATAAAGCCTTCGTCAGCGCTCCTCTCTGACCTCTTCGTATGCTGTGGCGTAGGCAACCCTGCCTTGAAGGAGATGTAAGAACCTTGCTCCGCCCCCTGTTGTCATTGAGCGCACCTGTGTGGTCCTGTGAAACCGGACCTCAAGTCCCAGAATGCCTCTGTATGGTGCATGCCAGGAAAGGGAATGCTCAACGGGGTAACACTGTCGGAGTGGGAATCGAGAACAGGCACAGTCGTGAAGCAAGTTGGGAGGTAAGGCAAATTCAAAGTCCAGTGCCCCCTCGAGTCCTCCACATATTGTCACAGCTGCCTCTCCACCTGGGAACTTTGACGGGGTTTGCTCAGGAGTCCCGGTCTCCCAAATTGGAAGTATAAATACATCCAAACCGCTGTATATCAGGCGTCCTGGCGGGCACTGGACGTGATTGCAGCCACAACCAATGTACAAACGCTCGTCAGAGCAAACCAGACCGTCCTGACCTCTTGTGCTGCAGGGTTTTCTGTAATGCGCGCTGGCAGTCGCATGTAATATTCACAGAAACCTCCTTCGCAGGAAAGAGCAGAAACCCATGTGGAGGATTCAAAAGCACAGTTTATTAAGAAAAAGTCTTAAGCTAATGCATTTCGGCAATAAAGCCTTCGTCAGCGCTCCTCTCTGACCTCTTCGTATGCTGTGGCTTAGGCAACCCTGCCTCGAAGGAGATGTAAGAACCTTGCTCCGCCCCCTGTTGTCATTGAGCACACCTGTGTGGTCCTGTGAAACAGGACCTCAAGTCCCAGAATGCCTCTGTATGGTGCATGCCAGGAAAGGGAATGCTCGACGGGGTAACACTGTCGGAGTGGGAATCGAGAACAGGCACAGCCGTGAAGCAAGTTGGGAGGTAAGGCAAATTCAAAGTCCAGTGCCCCCTCGAGTCCTCCACATATTGTCACAGCTGCCTCTCCACCTGGGAACTTTCACGGGGGTTGGCTCAGGAGTCCCGGTCACCCAAATTGGAAGTATAAATACATCCAAACCGCTGTATATCCAGGCGTCCTGGCGGGTACTGGACGTGATTGCAGCCACAACCAATGTACAAACGCTCGTCAGAGCAAACCAGACCGTCCTGACCTCTTGTGCTGCGGGGTTTTCTGTAATGCGCGCTGGCAGTCGCATGTAATATTCACGGAAACCTCCTTCGCAGGAAAGAGCAGAAACCCATGTGGCGGATTGAAAAGCACACTTTATTAAGAAAAAGTCTTAAGCGAATGCATTTCGGCAATAAAGCCTTCGTCAGCGCTCCTATCCGACCTCTTCGTATGCTGTGGCGTAGGCAACCCTGCCTCGAAGGAGATGTAAGAACCTTGCTCCGCCCCCTGTTGTCATTGAGCGCATCTGTGTGGTCCTGTGAAACCGGACCTCAAGTCCCAGAATGCCTCTGTATGGTGCATGCCAGGAAAGTGAATGCTCTATATATATACACACACACACATACATATATCTTTATATAAAAAAAGCTCATTCGCAATGGGTGTTGGAAGCAGGCCAGGCAGCCAACTCTTGCAGCGCATGGGTATATATATATATTTGGAGAATTTGTTAAGCGACGTATACCGAAAGGTCTCTTGGCGCTGTAAGGGGAGGGAGGACCTTCCTAAGGGCTACTAGCAGTAAGCTAGAGTGAACAACCATGTTTTTTCCTGAAATTGGTGTACTCGGGTGTTAGTCTAATGTCTACTGGCAGGGAATTCCAGAGAGTGGGGCCAAGGACAGAAAAACAGGAGCCCCCCGTTCTCTTGCACTTGAATCTTGGAATCCTCAGCATCAACATCATGGCCGATCTGAGATTCCGTTTGGGTAGATACCTTAAGATCTTAGTAGAAATTAATTTAGGGCCCTTCTCACAGAGGGCATTGAAGACCATACAGCCTGTCCAATGTAATTGCTTCAGAAGTGGTTTGATGTGAGTCTCTTGGTTGCTGAAGGACCAGCCTGGCCGCTTGATTTTGTATTAGCTGCTGCCTATGGGTCGGATTAGCAGGAAGCCCTAAGTAGATGGTGTTAGGGTAATCCAGCCTGCACATGATCAGGGCAAGCATGACAGCCTTGATTGCTTCCCTAGTAAAGAATGTCCTAATTTTCTTGAAAGTCCTCAGATGGTAAACACAGGATGAGGTAACCAGGTTGATCTGTTCATGCATGGATAGCTTGGCATCGATTTTAATCCCTAAACTTTTAACCAGATTTTTAGGGGTAGGTGAAATGCCCAGTGCAGCTGGCCAGTGTGCAGGTAAAACTTTAGACATCGTTTGATGTCCAAAGTTTGAAGCGCCTGTTTAGCCGGTGTAGCTGAATTGGGAAAGAAAGTTGAGAGAATGTCAGGCACTTTGAGGCAAAACTGGGAAGGAAGAACAATTGTTACTTACCTGTAAACAGGTGGTTCTCCAGTATTGGTGTCTTTCATAGATTCACATGCTTGAATATTCCCAGTCATCGAAGTGGGAGCCCCACGGTAAATAAAATAGCAATAAAATCCCAATAGATTAAGTATATAAAAACATATCACAAAAATTTCAAAACCAGAAATACTCATAAGTACCAGGTTAGCATTAACACATAGGCATACATAGGAGAAAAAGAAACCCCTTTATAACATATCCATGTCATTATGTTAGTCCAAACTACAGCCAATCAGGCGCAAGCACCCCTCTAGAACCTTCTCCTCAGAGGCTCAGGCCCTCAGATTTTAGTAGCACAGGAGTGACAAAAGAGTCTAGGAGGAGAAGCGAGCCTCTGATGGGAGGTGGGTGGGTCGCATGTGAATCTATGAAAGACACCAATACTGGAGAACCACCTGTTTACAGGTAAGTAACAATTGTTCTTCTTCAGTATTAGGGTGTCTTTCATAGATTCACATGCTTGAATAGAATAGTGAGCAGTAGTAGCTGGCCGTAATACCAAAAACAGCAGTGCATAGGCATGAAAATGCACAAAATGACATAATGCTGCTAGGCGGGTAATAACAATAATCATATAAACCATATAGGCGGAGGGAAGGACAGAGGCTCACCTTATTTAAAAAGATTGCGAAGCACCGCTTGGCCCACTGCCGTATCAGCTTCGTTGATCGTCTCAAGGCAGTAATGTCTCGTGAAAGTGTGCCTGCTGGACCACGTAGCTGCTCAACATATTTGATGAATCAGAACACCAGCAAACAGGGCAGTAGAGGATGACATCGCCCTGGTGAAATGAGCTCTCACTGAAGATTGAAGAGGCTTGCCAGCTTTCTGATGGCAGAAAGAAATTGTTGAAGAAATCCAACGTGCAATAGTTGGCTTGGTAACAGAACGCCCTTTGCGCATGCGTCCATAAGCAACGAACAGTTGATCAGACCTACGAAAGGGCGCCGTCCTGTCGATGTAAAATTTAAGGCATCTTTTAACGTCCAGTGAATGCAAACATTGCTCCGCCGGAGATTGAGGATTGGCAAAGAAAGTTTTTAAGAACACTGGTTCATTGAGGTGAAAGTCAGTTGGCACCTTAGGCATGAAAGCCGGATTGGTGCGAAGCACAACACAGTCCGATTTGAATTGAAGAAAAGGAGGTATAATGGTAAAGGCGTGAATATCACTCACGCAACGTGAAGAGGTTAAAGCAAGAAGTAGGGCCACCTTTCGGGTTAACATTTTTAAATCCGCTTTGTGGATGGGCTCAAATGGCGCCTTCATCAATTGCGCCAAAACAACATTGAGATGCCAGGTAGGAGGAGGATGCCGAATGGGTGGGAACTTCCTGAACAGTCCTTTGAAAAATTGCCGAATGACTCTGGAAGAGCAGAGAGAGGAAGACCCATCCTGCCGGAAACAAGATATTGCCTCCAGGAAAGCTCTCAAGGTGGAATGGGAAAGTCCTGATTGAGCCAGTTGTAGAAAGAATGGCAGAAGCTGAGCAGGAGTCGAATGGACGGGATGGATGCTGGCAGCTGCACACCAGTGACAGAACCTTTTCCATTTTAGCTTGTAAGTCTTTATTGTAGACGGAGCTCTCGCATTGGCGAGAACGTCTCTACATGCTGGCGAAATATTCAAAGGGGCAAATTCAAGGTGCTCAGGTTCCAGGCCGCTAATTTGAGAGGACGGGTCCGGATGACAGATATGATTCTCGTCCATCGTGAGGAGATCCGCTCGAGGATGAAGGAGGATACGTTTGCACTGTGAGAGAAGCAGCAGTTCCGAGAACCACGCTTGTCGAGGCCATCTGGGAGCGATCAGGAGAATGTGGCACGGCTGTCTCCGCATTTTCCACAACACTTGAGGAACCAGCGGAATCGGCAGAAAAGCGTAGGTGAATAGATTGCACCAATCCATCAAAAGGGCATTCCCGGACGACCCTTGATGGGGAAGCCAACTTGCATAGGACGGGTTCACAGGGCTCACAAAGAGATCCATGTTCGGACGACCCCACAGCCGAAAGATGAAGTCCAGAGTCGGCTGATGCAACTCCCACTCGTGGGTCGAGGACGCGGACCTACTGAGGGAATCCGCCAGGATGTTGGAGACGCCTGGTAGGTGAACCACTGTCAGGGTGATCTGGTGACGAAGTGCCCAATCCCAGATACTCTGTGCCAGTTGGGAGAGGAGCGGTGACTTGGTGCCGCCCTGCTTGTTTACATAGTGCATACTGGTGGTATTGTCGGTCTGAATGAGCACTGCTTTTCCCTGGATCAGGAGACGGAAAGATTTGAGCACCAGGAAGATGGCCATTAGCTCCAGCCTGTTGATGTGCCAGGAACGTTGAGACAGGGTCCACTTGCCCTTTATGGGTAGCCCTGAAGATGTGCGCCCCAGCCTTCCAGGGAGGCATCCGTGGTAAGGACGAGTTCCAGGGCGATGGTGAGGAAGGAAGTACCGGCAGGGATGTTTGATGGCTGAGCCCACCATTAAAGAGAGGACCGCATCCGACTGGTCACCCGGACCAGATCGTTGAAAGAGCCTGTGACCTGACGCCACTGCTTTTCCTCTCCTGAATGGGACGACTCTTGAGCCTGCAATTTGGGATCAGGGAGATGCAGGAGGACGCCATCCCAAGTAAGGATTTCAATACACGAACTGAAAAGGACACTTTTGAGCGGAGGAGAGCCACCATGCGTAGAATCCGTAGCTGACGTTCGTGAGACACGAATGCTTTCGCCAGCGAAGTATTCAGAGTGGCGCCCAGAAAGGTCCTGCTCGGTGATGGAGAGACCGAGGGAGTGGAACAGTCTGACAGAATCGAGTGTCCAAAGAGGCTTGATGGGGGGATTGCGACTTGATGTGACAGTCGTCCAGGTAGGGAAAGATTTGAACTCCCTTCAAACGTAGTTATGCCACCACCGGAGCCAGGACCTTCGTGAAGACGCGAGGGGCGGAGCGAAGGCCGAAAGGCAGAACCTTGAACTGAAAGTCTCTGCGCCCTACCCAAAAGCACAAGTACTTCCGATGTCTTGGAAGTATTGGCACATGGAAATACGTGTCCTGAAGATCGATGGTTGTCATGAAGTCATCCTTCAAGATAAAAGCGGAGAACTTCCGCGAGCGTGAGCATGCGGAAGGACTGACACTTCAGATACTTGTTCAGGGCTTGCAGAACGAGGATCGGACGCCAATCGCCAGACTTTTTGAAGACGAGGAAAAACTGGGAATAGAATCCCACCCCCTTCTGAGACTTGGGAACCACTTCGATGGCACCCTTCTGAATCATGAGTCGAATCTGCTGAAAGAGCTCCTTGAGGTGAGCCGGGGGTGGACCAGTTGGAGGAGTGTTTGGAGGGAACTTGACAAACTCCAAAGCATGGCCTTTTGATACAATGTCCAGCACCCAACGTTTCGAGGTGATTAAAGACCATTTGGAGTAGAAAAGGGAGATTCAACCTCCAACTTTGAGCGGGGAAGGCAAGTCAAATCAAATTTCAAATGCTTTATTCGGTATATAAAATATAACCATATAGCATACAGAAAAAGTACAAATTATACATCATAATCTTTTTTTAAAAGGATCCATTATCATATTGAGTCCAGGACATGTACTAGGTTTCCACAGGAGTAGATAAATAAAACAGTTTATAAAGGAGAGAGTTGTGATATTTCACCCAAGATACGTTACAGACAGTTAAGTACATTATTACATAGTTTCCTTTAAATAAAGTGACGAAGTGTGTAATCCCCAAGTTTATCAAATGAGATTAGAATGGCACATATTGCGTTTGGGAGTATAGTTTCTTGATTAAAACATGTTAAGATTAATAATGAATCGTGATTTCATCTAAATAATATAATCCGTTAGTTTAAAACGGATAAAACCAAAACAACAACGGTATTCAGATTATTAAAATGACTAAGGCCATAATAATGTAGGTCATAAAATGATAGATTTTCTGCTAGAGACACATTTTAAAATGTAGGAAGCTACATGGAAACATACATCTGCGCTACTCAGGTCGAACATTAGCTGCAAGGCTTCTTTAGTACTTCTTGTATTGGATTTTAAGAATAAAGGCTTTAGATACAGTTTCCTATAAGGAATATAGAATTTGCAAAAAAGCATAAAGTGGCAACAGCTCTGTTTAGATATCCCATCACATGGGCAGGGCATAGTGCTACTCCTTCTGATGTTAGGGAAAGACACTAAATGGTGTACAGTGCCAAGTCTCAACCGGGTCAATACAAATCGATGGGAACTTCTGGTAACAATTGACAAATATTGTTGAAAACCTTCTATGGTATTGTGTTTGTTATAGAAGGCGTATGTATGTTGGGATGCATATCTAGTGGACCTAACCTTCTTTGCCTTTCCCAAGAACAGATCTTTGAACTCCTTTTTTGAGACCAGGACACCCAATTCTGGGTTCAAAAAAGGGTCGTGATCAAAGACTGTCTTAAACCAAAACCGGATGTGCCTGAACCAGGGGATACGCATGTGGTTGTCTAAATTTAAACAAGCCTTGATAACAGTTTGTGTAAATTCTGTTTCTGCTTTGGACCAAATGGATCTCCATAGGGATAGGGGGCGTAATGCTGCCAAGTCTCCAATGTAGGCTAAACCTACTTCCCTGTGTGAGATCTCTATGGAAGCGGATGCCGGGGTACATAATATGCGATTTAGGAAAAGATTTTCCTGCTATTGAAGCGGCTTACAGCTACTAGTATTATGTCCCCAAACGCCGGCCCCATACAGTGCAGATGACAGACACCTCATGATGTAAATGTGGATCATTTCTTTTATTCTGCGATTCCCCAGCTTGGTTGCAAATCTAAAAATGCTATTGATGTTCCTCGTCAATTTTAGATGTACAGACTCCTGTTCACAAGTCCAGCCCCCGTCCCCAGAGAAAGTTATCCCTAGGTAACAAAATTTCTTGACGGGTTCTAGCCTAACGTTATCTAAAGTGAAGGTCCTATTGTGTTTGGTCTTTTTCCCACATACCATTGTAAACGTTTTAGCCTTATTAATTACCAGTTTCCGTGTGGCTATAAAAGCAGAAAAGTTATCAATGAGGTGTTGCAGACCATTTTGGGTGCACGATAAAAGTACCGCGTCATCCGCATAAAGCAAAATTGGGGTGGGCTTTCCGTCAATACATGGTGCATCCACCGCAATAGTTCTGAGTAACATGTCTACCTCATTGATAAACAACGAAAACAGAAGTGGTGCTAAAACGCATCCTTGCCTTATGCCTCTATTGACTTTGAAAAAAGGAGTGCATTCACCGGCCGTCCCAAAGCGTACCTTGCATGTTAATATTTCATATAATCTAGCCAGAAAGTATATGATATCTTTGGGTGCTCCCATACCGATTAAAACAGGCCATAAAAGCGAGTGTTCGACCAAATCAAAGGCAGAACTGAGGTCGGCAAAACATAAAAAAAGGTTTCCTTCCTTGGCTGTAGTATATTTGTTAATAATGAGGTCAAGGTTGATGCATTGCTCCATCGTACCAATCCCCCTCCTGAACCCATACTGTACTGGTGATAAGATGGATTCCTCTTCTGCCCAAGTTTCCAGTCTGGCCAGAAGGACCCTACTTAGTATTTTGATGGAAGAGGCAAGGAGGGAGATGGGTCTGTAGTAGCATGCCTCCGCCCTAGAACCCTTTTTGAAAAGTGGTATAATGATTGATTGACCCCATGTCTGAGGAAGTTCAAATTCGATGGCAGCGTTGAAAAAACGTGTAAGGATGGGTGCCCATAAAAGTTTCTCGTGTTTATATAGATCTATGGGCACGCCGTCCGGACCAGGGGCCTTGTCACCACTGCTTTTCTCCAGTCCTGCCAAGACCTCGCTCAAGGTAATAGATAGGGCAATGGTCCGCCATTGGCCTGAACTTTATAAAAACGATTCATCTGAATTAAAAACCTTGGAAAAGTGCTCTATCCAATCTGCACAACTAACATTGGAGGTTACTGTAGGTATGGTGTCATTCTTTAGAAAAGGGCAATTAATTATCTCCCATAATAGTTTACTGTTTATTAAAGTTGCCGCCATGTCGAATTTTTCCCAAGCCTCTTCTTGTAATTGTTTTTTCCTTATTGCTAGCCTAGTTTAATAAACATGCCGTTTTTCCCTAATCTGTTCCATGTCTCTTGGTTTGATTGACATCACGTGTTTTAATGAGGATAGTGCCTCTGTACAGTCTTTGTCAAACCAGCCTGATGGATTGGGTCTGTGTTTACGATTCTTGCCAGTCAGTAGGCCCTCTATGGTGACATGGATCTTATTGATCATGGGTAGCATAGCTGCCGGATTATACTCATTTTTGAGGCAATAGCTTATTTCCTCACCACATTTATCTGTTAGTTCCACTAACAGTTTGTACGTGTTAATTTTCGCCCACTTAATTCTAGGGCCATTTGGTCTGGAGGCCATAATTTCTTGAGTCGGCTTACTATATATTTGGGTTTTGGGACCCCAGCCGAGTAAAGTTAGTAAAATACTGTTGTGATCGCTCACAACTTGCTCCTCAATCCATAGATCGCGGTACGCGGTACCACTCGATATTAAAATATGATCAATATTGGAATTGTAATTCCTGCCCTTAAATGTTGGACATCTAATATCTCCCCTCTTTTTGGAGCAATCCAAAAGCTCTAGGTCTAATTTGGCGGCCAAACTGTTCAAAGCCAACCAGTATTTATCGTGTGAGAAGTGATTTTGGGTTTGGGTATTTCTGTCCTCTAGGTCATAAATGGTACCACAAATCCCCTTTTGGGCATCGGCACAAACTTGTAGATTAAAATCCCCTGCCCAGAGGATAACAGGGCAATCTCTATAATTGGTAAGGAGATTATCTATTGCTATGTCTATTTCCTGTACCACTAGATCTCTGTTTGTGTTAAAAATATTATTATAGAAATTAACAATCATCAAATCATTAGTTTGATGATGTTCAAGATAAATTATTAATGCATGGGTACCGACTTCAATGTGTTTACCTAGTTTAAATTCTGTAAGCCCGGTAGAGATCAATGTCAGTAAGCCACCCTTTGCCCTACCAGAAACCGAATCCTCGGCGTTTATGTAAAAGGGTTTATAACCTTCAACAGTAATTGGATCTCTATACCATGTCTCTTGGAGACATATTATGTCATGCCCTTGTAAGATGAAATCATTCCAAAAAGGGGTGTCGAATTTACTATTTATGCCTGCTATGTTCCAGGTTATAAAGTTCAATCCCACTCCTGTTACGTATAATGGTTGGTGCGATGCTAATAACCTGTGGCTACCTATAGGTGTTATATCGATGATATGCGTGTTGTTATCATTGGGTGGGGCGTAGGGTTTTTTCTGGGTTGCTTGAATGTTTGAATGGTGGTCTTCCTCCAAATTTGCGGGTGGGGGGGGCCGCGACCAGGGCTAGATCGTTTATAGTAGGTCTAATATTAAATATTCTTTCCTCTGCAGAGTACAGATAAGGGGTGTCCACAACCTGCCCTTCCTCGTTGCCCTCCTCCTGCCCCTCATCTAAGGTTTCCACAATCGCTCCATAATTAGTGGCCCTCCGGGACATTATATCAAGTTTGCTAGTTGCAGACAAATCAACTTTACAAAACAGTCAGTCTACTCCCTCTAGGTCTGAGAATGGCTCAAATCGGTTTGATAAGGATAGGTGAAACATAGTCCTGTTGAAAGTGTTCCCTGCATGTGGCCCTCTTCTATACGCATGGTGGTGATGTAAAGGTGGGCCTTGTCTTATACCGGGGTAAAAATAGTGTAGGTCTAGTGTTTGGATGTCCCCCTCTCTGCCAAACCTTTGTTCCCTGCGGATAAAATCAACCACCCAGGGATCTTTAAAACTCACAATGACGCAGTCACCTTAGTAGTATTCCCTACACAGTTTACCCTCCTAACATTGAGTATCTCTGTGTTGGAAAAAGGGGGAAGTGTTCTATTGGTGTTTAGCCAGTAGATGACTTTGTGCTTCAGATCCCTGTGTGTTCCCCGCTTATCGGATCCAATTTCGCGTACTCCTACCATAATGATTGTATAGGGTATTGCTTCCGGAGGAAGATTTACACAGGGGGCTCGTTGGTATATGTGTTTATTATTCGTGTCACCCTGTGCCTTAGGCAAGTTGTCTGCTGTGTGAACACGTGGATCAGGTTGGTTCTTGGGCGTATTACCTTCCCTAGTGGCTGTGGTACTAGCAGACCCCTTTGAGTTGGGATCTGAGGTACTTTTATGTGACGTAGTTGTCGCAGACCCCTTTGAATTGGGATCTGAGGTACTTTTGTGTGACGTAGCTGTCGCAGGGCGGGTAACCAGGGCAGCGCTGGCATTTTTAGTGTTTAGGGCTGTAGATGGTGGTACAGTAATTGGTTGAGGGGCCTTTGGCTGTTTAAGAAGGATTAGTTACTTACCTGTAATCCTAGTTCTCTTCCAGGGGTATCCTCATCAAAGTCATAAGCATTAGAATATTCCCGCCCATGCGCGGGACCCCGGAAACAATATATTATATGTGCCCCACATATATATAGACATATATATATATATATAAAAATAAGCAGTTGCAGCCAAATAAAATAGTAGAGCTGGAATATGCTGTGAAGAATTTCCACCATACATGTGTATTTGCATTAAAAACATGAGAAACAACACCAATGCTTGTTCAGAAACTGTTTTAATGCTTAGAAAACAGTAGAAATTCTTATAACACACTGTAAGCATATACAGCTCCCAGGCTGCATTGCAAATACCCAGTCTAAAAAGACTGAAAAGCTAACTTGTAGCTGTATGTACTAAAACTGACGCCGTGCCTTTAAGGCACCTCTGCCACTAGCTTCCCATCATGCCTCAGGGGTTACAGTTAGGTCAGTTGTTCTTTTCGGAGACTGAAAACCAAACCATGGTAATAACAGGTTAAAAAATCTCCTACTTAATAAACAAAGTCCTTTGCCCGGGGAGGCGGGAGGGTTGCTTATGACTTTGATGAGGATACCCCTGGAAGAGAACTAGGATTACAGGTAAGTAACTAATCCTTCTCTTCCAGGGGATCCTCATCAATAGTCATAAGCATTAGAATAGAGTAGCGAGCCTCACCTCATCCCTGCGGGCAAAGGAATCAACAGATAACATTCATATTCGTAGGCCCAAAAAGTAGGCCTTATTCTACCCAAATAGGTTTCTCAAGGAGGCTTGCCCTACTTGAAACTCCGCTCTGGAATCAGACTCTAGGCAATAATGCCTTGTAAAGGTATGGACTGATTTCCATGTTGCAGCCTTGCATATTTCTGACATAGGAATGTCATGTAAAAACGCTATTGTGGCTGCTTTCCCTCTAGTGGAATGAGCTTTGGGTGATTGTAACAAAGGCTTGCCAGCCAGCTGGTATGCCAGCCTGATACAGGAGGCAATCCATCTGGAGATGGATCTTTTGGGTGCTGCAAACCCCGTCCTCATTGAACCATAATTGACAAAGAGTTGGTCTGTCTTTCTGGTGTCCTTCGTCTTTTCTAGGTAAAACTTTAGTACCCGTTTAAGATCCAACGAGTGCAACGACCTCTCAGCTGGGGTCGATGGGTTAGGAAAGAACGAAGGAAGGGTAATCGTTTGATTTATATGAAAATCCGAGACCACCTTTGGAAGGAAAGATGGATGAGCCCTCATTACCACTCTGTTGTGGTGAAACACAGTGTAAGGTTCCTTGGTGCAGAGTGCTTGTATCTCGCTAACCCTGCGCACAGAGGTTATTGCCACCAAGAAGGCCGCCTTCCAAGTGAGATGCTGCAAGGAGGCCTTGTGTATAGGCTCAAACGGTGTAGAAATCAGCCTGGAGAGAACCAGGTTCAACTCCCAGGGAGGAGAAGGATTTCTCACAGGGGGATAGACCTTCTTTAACCCCTGAAGGAAATCCTTAACCACTGGAACTTGAAAAAACGATGTTTGTGTAGGTGATTTCCTGTACGCTATTATGGCAGATAGATGAACCCTAATAGAAGCGTATTTCAACCCTGATGTAGCCAAGTAAAGGAGGTATGGAAGGACTACCTCTTCTTGTCCATTGGTGGGATCAAAGCCATGGTCCTTACACCAAATGAAAAATCTTTTCCACTTGAACGCATAAGACGCCCTTGTGGAAGGTCTTTTTGCCTCTTTTAAAATATGCATACATTCCGGAGGCAGATTTAAGTGTCCATATTGCAAGACCTCAGGAGCCATGCAGTCAGGTTCAGCGACGGGAGGTTGGGATGCAGGATCCACCCGTTCATTTTGCTCAACAGGTCTGGCCTGCACGGCAGGCGTCTGTGTGGACACAGCGACAGATGTAACAGGTCTGGATACCACCATTGTCGCGGCCAATCCGGAGCAATCAGGATCATGTCCATGCTCGATCTGATGAGCTTGGCCACCACCTTCGGAATCAGTGCCAGAGGAGGAAACGCATAGGCAAACATTCCTGTCCACTCTAACAGGAGAGCGTTCCCTTGCGTCCCTGGCCGGTGGAACCTGGACGCGAAGGCGTGGCATTTGGCATTTTCATCGTCCGCAAATAAGTCTATGTCTGGACGACCCCAGCAACGGAAGAGTTCTTCGACTACTTCGTCGTTTAGCACCCAGTCTGGCTGATCTTCGAAGTGCCTGCTGAGCGCGTCTGCTTTTGTGTTTAGCTCGCCTGGGAGGTGCACTGCCACCACCGACAGTCCCCGAGCCAGAAGCCAGTGCCAGATTGTCTGGGCCTCCAGAGACAGAGGGCGAGATCGAGTTCCTCCCTGTTTGTTCAGATAGAACATAGTTGTAGTGTTGTCCGTCTGAACCAGGATTTTGTCAGTTTTTATTGCTGGAAGGAACGCTTTGAGCGCCAGATGAACTGCTCGAAGCTCCAGCATGTTGATGTGGTATGTCTGGAGGTTGGTCGACCAACGACCCTGAATCCGAAGATGACCCATGTGAGCACCCCAGCCTTCTAGAGATGCGTCCGTTACCACAGACAGCGAAGGAAGAGGTTGCTGAAAAGGGACTCCCTGCAGGACATTCCGAGGGCGAGTCCACCACTGTATGGAGGTCAATGCTGCTTGAGACAGGTTGATTCGATCCTCCCAATCTCCTGTCGCTTGGTCCCACTGATCTTCCACAGACTCTTGTAGAGGCCGCATCCTCAACCTGGCGTTCGGTATTAGGAAGATGCAGGACGCCATGGAGCCCAGTAGAGATGCTACTTCTCGCACCTTTGGACGAGGAAACTGAAGCAACTTTTTGCATTTCTGCCCCATGGAAGATAGTCTCTCCTGCGAAGGAAACGCTCTTCCTAAATTTGTGTCCAGAACTGCTCCCAGATAGTGGATATTTTGCGTGGGATGCAGGACCGACTTTTCTGTGTTAACGTGGAGGCCGAGCCTGTGCAGTTGTTGGAGACACAGGTGACAGTCTTTGGTGGCTTGACGAGGGGACGGACTCTTCAAGAGCCAGTCGTCTAGATATGGGTACACAAAGAGACCTCTTTTGTGAAGACACGCCGCTACCACTGCCATGCACTTGGTGAAGACCCTTGGTGCGGATTTGAGACCGAAGGGAAGCACTTTGTACTGGTAATGCTTGTTCCCTACTAGGAACCTCAAGTACTTTCGATGACCTGGTGTAATAGGAATGTGGAAGTACGCGTCTTGTAAATCCACCGAACACATCCAATCTCCAATTTGTAGATGAGGACATATTTGGTGAAGTGCCAACATGCGAAACTTCTCTTTGACCACCACCTTGTTGAGGATTCGAAGATCCAAAATCGGTCTGAACTTGTCCTCTTGGTCTCTTTTGGGGACTAGAAAATATCTTGAATACACTCCTCTCCCCCTTTGGGATGGGGGTACCTCTTCGATTGCGTTTTTCTTTAAGAGGACGCTCACCTCCCTTTTGAGGAGTTTTAGATGGTACGAGCGAGTCTTTTTTGGAGGAATCGGTTGTGGTCTCTTCCGGAAACGTAGCGCATATCCATTGCGCAGTATATTCAGCACCCACCGATCTTTTGTGATGCTGACCCACTCTGCCAAGTGTTGCGAAGCACTTCCTCCCACTGGAGTGGGTAACGGCGCCAGAGGAAGCCACTGCTCAGGCCTTGCCTCCTCTAGGCGTGGTAGAGGACTGATGATGTCCGCCTCTGCCTCTGCCCGATTTTCCTCCTCTGTATTGCGGCTTTCCTTGTGGCTTGCTTTGAGACCATTGAGGGGTTTGAACCCTCTGTTGGCCTCCCCGGTTCTTGTTGGTCTTGAAGCGTCGTTTGAACGGTTCTTTCTTTTTCTCCAGACCAACCGCCTTCACTGTGTCTAACTCTGTCTTCATACGGGTCATTTCCTGATCGGCATGCTCCCCGAAGAGTGACGATCCGGAAAAAGGTAGATTGAGGATGCGCTGCTGGGCATCTGGTTTGAGTCCAGTTAAACGCAGCCAAGAGGATCTCCTCGCACATACCCCATGTGAGTAGGCATGTCCTGCTAGAAGGGCGTTATCTGCCGATGAACTAATCATCTGGTTTGCCACCAAACAGCCCTCCGTCACTGTCTCCTCAAAGTCCTTCTGGTACTCCTTGGGCAATTTCTCCTTGAATCGTTCCATGGAGTCCCATAGGGCTCTATCGTACCTTCCCAGAAGGGCTGATGCACTAGAGACTTTCAGGGATGAAGCTGCTGTGCTGCATACCCTGCGTCCCCAAGAATCTTGCGTCTTGCTGTCTTTGTCCGGCGGGACCGAAGAAGAAGGAGCGACAGTGTGATTCTTTTTAGCTGAGGCTACAATGACTGAGTCCGCCGCAGGCTCTCCCTTAACAAAGACAGGATCTGACTCGGCCGGCCTATATTTCTTCTGGATACGTGCCGGTACCGCCTTGATCGTTGCTGGAGTGAGGAAAACCTCTTTGATTGGATCCATTATCCCTGGAACCAATGGGAGTAAAGGCCGGGTATATGATTTGTGACGAAGGGTCTCAAAAATCACAGTAGTGGACACCTCTGGAACAGCCATCTCTATATTTAGCTTGTGAGCCCCCCTTTGTAAGACGTCCAGATACGTGTTGATGTCGTCAATCGGGGAAGCTCTGGAGCGAGGGCTGTCTACCAGCGTCGGAGAGTAATCCCCTTTAGAAGATCTAGATGAAGATGAAGAAGAGGATGATGGAGTTCTCCTTCTCCTGTGATGAGGTTTCTCCTTCCTCACTGGTGATCTTCTCGGTCATTCTTCCCCTCGAGGAGAACGTGATTTTCTCTGATGCTCCCTTCCGGGAGATCTCGATCTCTCCGCCCGTTCCTCCCTTCTCGGTGTTCGAGATCTGGGTGGCTCCCTCCGTGGTGATCGGGAGACCCTGGGGGTATGCGACCTCTCCTTCCTCACTGGTGATCTTCTCGGTCGTTCTTCCCCTCGAGGAGAACTGGGTAGCTCCCTCCGTGGTGATCGAGAGACCCTGGGGGTATGCGACCTTTCCGCTCTCCTCTCCCGAGAGCGTGATTGGTGCCTGGTAGGACTCTGACTGTCTGCCTCTTCTACCAGACTCTGAAGAGGTGACCTGTAGTGTGGGCTTACATATCTTCGCAGCCTCTCCGTCGCTCCAGAATCCTTCCACTGACTAAACGGACCATACCATCTTGGCGAGAGTCTTGTCTGTGTGACATACCGTCGCTGGGGCAACGGACTCCTACTCCTAGAAGAGGACCTCGATGAGCCAGAGGTACTTAAGGAGGAATGGTGAGAAGCAGATTGCGTCACTAGAACGGTCGAAGGCACTGAAGGAGATCTTCGTCTCACCGGTGTTGGAGGACGTCTCAAAAGTCTTTCCCTCGACGTCGAACGCCTCTGCGGCGTCAACGGAGTGATAACTTTCGACGTCGAACGCCTCGACGTTGACCTGTGGTCCCTCGACGTCGACCGGCGATGTTGAGCCGACGACGGAGTCTTCTCCCTCGACGTCAAACGGCGTTGCCCTGCCTTCGACGGAGGTCTCGACGTCGAACGGCGTTGTCCTGCCGGCGACGGAGATGTCGATCGACGTTGTCCTGTCGTCGACGATGCCCTCGACGTCGACCGGACACGTGGCGACGGCGGGGGATCAGATATCCTCGACGTCGAGCGCCGACGCGCCGTCGACGATGATCTCTTCCTCGACGGCGAGCGTCTGAGGGGGCTCTTGCTCCTCGACGCCGAGCGCCTCGGTGGAGACGTTGGCGGAGGTGTCACACTCTTAGAAGCCTGTCGACGTTGAGACGACGGCGAGTGTGATCTGTCTCTCGACGCCGATCGTCGCCTGGTTGACGACGGCGGAGTTGACTTATGTCTTGAAGCCGATCTTCTCGTCGACGGTGACCTCGTGGCTTCTCTCGACGCCGATCGTCGCCTAGTTGACGACGGCGGAGCTTTCTTCGTCGTCGGTGAACTTCTTTTCGACGACGATTACTTCATCGACGCCGGACCCGACGTTGACGGAGTTTTCTCTAGAACTGTCCATCAGATGTTTTTTCAGCGCCGAGCCCGGCGCTGAGGTTGATGGACGCTCTGACTTGCCTTTGGAGGGAGTTCTGGGTCTCTTTGAACTCTTCCTCTCAGTAGATCTTCCTCTGATGGATCTCTGGGCCAGACCATAGAACCTGTTCCTTTCTCTGTCTTTAAGAGTCCTCTCAGACAGGTTTCTACAATGTGAACAGTCTTTAGGATCATGATCCTCTGGCAAGCATAAAATACAGACCTCATGAGAGTCTGATTTTGCCTTCTTGTGGCCACAAGAAGGGCATTTATCAAATAGTGTGGGCATCCTGACAGGAAAACCTCACAAAAAATCGACTGCTAAGCAGTTATTTACTTGACACTGTTGTTAAAAGTCAAAGTAAATAAAAAAATTGTTCTTTAGAAGATTTTCTGACTGAAAAAGGCAGAAAAGTGTGGAGCTGTGTATCCAGGGTCCTTCCTGAAGGAGCCGGAAAGAACAACAGACCTAACTGTAACCCCTGAGGCATGATGGGAATCTAGGGGCAGAGGTGCCTTAAAGGCACGGCGTCAGTTTTAGTACATACAGCTACAAGTTAGCTTTTCAGTCTTTTTAGACTGGGTATTTGCAATGCAGCCTGGGAGCTGTATATGCTTACAGTGTGTTATAAGAATTTCTACTGTTTTCTAAGCATTAAAACAGTTTCTAAACAAGCATTGGTGTGGTTTCTCATGTTTTTAATGCAAATACACATGTATGGTGGAAATTCTTCACAGCATATTCCAGCTCTACTATTTTATCTGGCTGCAACTGCTTATTTTAATATATATATATATATATATATATATATATATATATATATATATATATATATATATATATATATATATATATATATATATATATATATATATATATATATATATATATATATATATATATATATATATATATATATATATATATATATATGCTCGAAACGCGTCTTCTTTGTGCCCATTAAAGAATACCTGATAATCTACCCGGCTGGAGTGGCTTGTGATTCCTTCACGTTGCTGTGCTGTGCAGGAGGTTCGTTTGAATATATATGTCTATATATGTGTGGGGCACATATAATATATTGTTTCCGGGGTCCCGCGCATGGGCGGGAATATTCTAATGCTTATGACTATTGATGAGGATCCCCTGGAAGAGAACAGTAGTAATGACTTCTAGTCTGGTTGTATTGCCAGCAACTAGTTTTTCTATATGATCTAATTTGGAGGTAAGCTGCTTCGTCCTTTCAATTAGGGGTAACGTTAAGGACCTGACTAGCTTTTCCATTTTCTCCATTAGCCTCGCTTCACACACACTTGAAGGAGTAGATGGGGATTATCACTAACTACTAGAGGTGAAGTAACGGGCGGTACAGGCTCTCGGGTAACCCTTTGCACTTTTTTCAACCTTTTTGCTGACGCCTTCTTTGGTGGTGTAACGCCTCATTTTCTTTTGCCAGGTGGGTCAGAGAAGCTGGTGGTACCAATAGCAGTGGTCTCTAGGGGGGTCTATATTTGCATGCACAGGGATCGCAGGTGGGGAAGACAATGCTGGTGATTTAACAATACTGATACTAATGTTGGTGGTATTATGTGTTTCAGTATTGGCATGTACAGAGGTAGCAGGCAGGGGTAACCGCAATGGTGAGATGGATAGTGCCGGTGAGGAAACGTGAGAAACACGAGAGGTCAAACTGATGGGAGTGGAGTTCATTAAAGAACACACCTCATTGCCATCAATTTTCTCCGGTGAATGGCTAGATACTGGGCTCAGGGTGACTAGTGGAGTAGTGCCTGATGCAGGTTCAGGTGTTACGGATGTTGCTATCTTGCCAAGCGAAGAACGCTTCCCAGTTAAAAAATCCAGCGACAAACGTTTCTCAACTAATGCTATCTCTTTCTCTATGACCACCTTTGCCCGTGTCAGGAATTGATCGATGGTGCCTGTTGCAACCCCCCCAGTGGATGCGATCGTGACCTTGCGGTCCTTCCTAAGTGTCCGTACCATAGTGCAACAGTGAAGGTAAAGATGATACACGGGACAGTTTGTCAAATGACAAGAAAGTAAATACCGGTTTAAGAGGTCCAAAGTCCAATGTCCAACTCGTCAGGGGGGTGGCCCAGCCCAGCCTCCTCAGGCCGTAGAGGGCCCGCCCTTTGCCCGGGCTTTGCCCGGCGCCCCGTAAGGCGGGTGGCGCGCGCTTTAGTAGCGCCTCCGGGGGCGGGGTCGGGCGATGGCGGCTCCTGCCGCGATGTATCAAGGGAGGCGAAGTCCTCCGCTCGGCGGCCGCAGATTTCAGGAGCGGCGGCGGGAGGACTACGAGGTAGCCCGGTGTTCTGTACCCTCGCCGATAACCTTGGTGGCAGCCCGGTGCTTTCCGAAAGAGTAGTAGTATGCCCAAACAGTTTCCACAGGTAGATTAGGGAGACACCCGCTCAGCCGGTGGCGCGCGCTTTAGTAGCGCCTCCGGGGGCGGGGTCGGGCGATGGCGGCTCCTGCCGCGATGTATCAAGGGAGGTGTAGTCCTCCGCTCGGCGGTCGCAGGTTTCAGGAGCGGCGGCGGGAGGACTACGAGGCAGACCGGTGTTCTGTACCCTCGCCGATAACCTTGGTGGCAGCCCGGTGCTTTCCGAAAGAGTAGTAGTATGCCCAAACAGTTTCCACAGGTAGATTAGGGAGAAGGCAAGTCATTGCTTCTTAGAAGCGGAACCTCTGTAGGAAGATTTTCCTCTGGAAGATTTTGAAGATTGCTGCCGATCGGACTGCTGGGACTGGGAGGAATATCTTTGATTTCCTTGGCCGTAGGAACGGTACTGGGTGGATCTGCCGCGAAACCGCGCGCACCACGAAAAGGCGGCTTGCAAAATTGTAAAGTGGCGAGCCCACAAGCCGTCTCGGTGTCTTTCTTTATAGTTTGCAGTGCATCATCCACATGCTGGGCAAAAAGTGATTCGCCGTCATAGGGCATGTCGAGAATTTTCGACTGAACTTCCTGGCGAAACGAGGTGGAACGAAGCCAGCCCTGATGACGTAAGACGACTGCTCCCGCAAGCTGACGAAAACCAGTGCACGCAATGTCCACAGAGCAGTCGATCATTTCTGAGGACGCTCTCTCTCCCTCCTGAAGAATTTTGAGAGCCTCTGCTCTGGAGGGCTCAAGAATGAGGTCGATAAAAGAAGACATATCAGACCACATCTGGCGGTCGTAGCGCCCCAGAATGGCCAGAGAACTTGCAGGACTCACTGTGGTAGAAGCCATAGTGGAAAACTTACGGCCAATTGCGTCAAGACGACGTCCTTCAAGGTCCGGAGAAGCGGTAATAGGGGACGACGGATTCCTGGACCGACGCTGTGCGGCCTAGGTGATCACAGAATCAGGCTTAGGCTGCGCCACCAGGCAAGCAGGTGAACCCTGGGGCGCTCTATATTTCTTCTCCAAACAAAGAAGAAGTGCCGGAATCGTATTTGGCGTCTGCATCAATTTGACACCTTCGTTCCAAATAAAATCAATAATGGGTACAGCCCGGACCTGTTTGAAGGGCTGACTCATCGTGTCACCAATGGGATTTGAATAAATCAAGCTCGTATTTTCTCCTGTTCACGGGAAATCCGGCGTTCATCAATGCGACGCAGAAGCAACTGATGAAAACAGCGTGTGATTGAGGATCCCTGCTTCTTTACCATTTTCATCAAAGAACCGCTTTTGTTCCACCAGATCAGGGGCTATTTGTCCCTCGTCGGATAAAGTTTTGAGACTCCTCTTCAGGAAGGAGTCATGAGGTCCTGATGAGAACTCCTAACTCATTCGGAGTTCGAAATGCATAGACCGCTAGTTTAAACACCATATGATCTCAAATATTGGCAATTTTTGTTACAAATTACAAACATAAAAAACTATTATTTATGGTGCAATGATTGTCTCATGTAAATGGTTAATAATTTTTCTATGAGTATTAATTGTTCTATTAGTATGAATGTGGAATGCCTGGATTGGTTGAGAATTAATGTATGCTTTGTATTGTACTCGAATTGTTCTTTTAATTATTGATTGTATATAATGTTTTTGATTGTAGGGATGTAAAGATTTGTAAAAAGTGTATAAAATAATTGACATATGCATTTTAAGTGAATAAAACTAAATAATGATTCAATCAGACTGAACAATTAGTCTTGGAACCCACTCTGGTTTGATTCCATTGTGCTGCGAAAATAATAGGTCATAAGGAGAAACAGTATTGGCAGTTGTTTTGTTTATTTATAAATACTGGAGAGCATTCTGTACTGACTTATTTTTTGCCATTTGAAAGCGAATGAAGTTTCACACAATTTACCTTGTATAGTCGTATGGTTTTGGTTTCCCTGTAAAATTAATTAAAATCATTTGAACCAAAAATAAGAGGAAAATAAAAGTCACCCTTTGGGGGAAAAAACATGTAGCAGATCAGTGTCAGGCCCTAACAACTACCCATAAAATCAAAACGGGACAGTTTGAAAATGGGATGTAAAGGAGACAATATCTTGAGCACACAAAACAAACATGCATATAATTCTATATGTTCAAAACCTTCAAATGAGGAAAGACATTTTAAGAATGGTTTCGGCTCTTGTCTGTTGAAAAGCAATGCTCTCGAAGAGCTGAAGGATGAAAAGCAGAGGCTTATGAAAGTCAACTGTAATAGCATTTCACAAAATACTGTTTCACAGAGAAAACATTATTAGGAATCATCTCTAGCACATTCAGTTGTGTGTGCCTCATTCTATCTGTCAGTTTGAATGGTAGTGCAGAAACATGCTTACCAGTATTTGAATTTCCTCCTCTGAAACTGGTCTCCTTTATTGCAAACAAAACATCCTTGGCCGTAGTGAAGTTTTTCAGGTAGAATTCCACTTTAGGTTGCTCGCTGCATAAAACATAAAAATCTAAATGCTTAAAATACTACACTTGACATTATGTTTGAGATGTACGAAGAATAGAAAGCTATCAGCCAACCAAGAAGAATGTAATCAACACAATTAGGAAAGCTATATGTAACTTACCCTGTAAGCATCTGTTTTTGGTATGTAAAGCTGTACATTCACATGCTTTGTGTACTCCTGCAATGTAGTGTTGGGTCTGAATGTTTGTAAGTTGTTTTTCTTCGAAGAATTTCCAGTCACGAAGATAATGATAGTGTGATAGTGTGCATGGATATCAACACTGTTCTTCCGCAAGTGGGTGAGAATGGAGTAAATGAGTGTACTAGAGAGATGTCCATGCATGTATAATATGAATATGAATAACAATAATGATACCTGCAACGACCATAGGTGTCTGTGGAGGAGGGAGGGTGCATGAGAATCTACAGCCCTATATGCGAAGAACAGATCTTACAAGGCAACGTACACCGTTCGAGACATGTGTGCTATAGATACACATGCTTTGAATAGACTGTATAGCAGTACTCTCCGAAAGCAGTGGCTAACCAGTGGGCGTTGCAGTTGTTTGAAAAAGTGTTTTCAGGACTGCCTGTCCAACATTAGCTTGTTGGTGTGCTAATACATCCACACAATAGTGTTTAGTGAATGTGTGCGGTGTAGACCATGTAGCTGCGTTACAAATATCAGCTGTAGAAATGTTACCTAAAAAGGTCATGATTCTTCTTTTTTCAGAGTAGCATGTTCTCTGGGAGGTATAGACAAAGTTAATTTGGCTTTGATGTAACATGTTCAAATACATTTGTTATATTCCTGTGTAAGACCCATGCAGCGAAGCAGCTTATTTCTCACGTTATCCTATTTTTCAGCAGTAAACTTTTGCACATATTTGCGTGTGCCGCAATGCTGGATTAGTTTCGCTGAAACTAGCTCCGCATTACATTATCACAATGCCCTGAACATCATGTAGAAGGTCTCTTCTCACACGATGTACAAATATCATCTCTATCTTCATCCACGGTGCTACAGGGCTATCTACATATCCATAACATCACTAATCTATACGCACATCGCAAGGCTGCTTTCTATTATAAAAGATGAGCATCGCAAAAGATAAGGAAAAGAGGCACTCCAGCTGACACTGAACGTCTTTGCATGCTGAAAATTCACCATACAGCGGTCTGACATCTCGTGAAGGGTGTCCAGTATGTGACCAAGACTGGGTCCTTCGTTCTCTCCCACCAGGTAATGGGTTGGATCTTCCCTTGGGGGGATTCTTGGTACTACACCTACACACACTTTAGGTACATGTGAAGTAGGGTTTGCATCATAGGAGTACGTTCGATTTCTGCCTCGTTTTATATGCCTCCATACATACGTACATTGTTTTAGCACCATAGTAGAACTATATCTACTATTTACGCTTTGGTGCTTGTAATCCCTTTTAACTGCTTCTGTCCATTAATCATTGTAGCACACGCATTTATTTTACAAAAATAATGTTGATTCAATAAATATATTGAAAACGTCCCACTGTGCATTCTGTTTACCTCTCTGAGAATAAGTGAGCAAAAGTGACTAAGATAAAGTTCTCTACTGTTTTCACGATCTCGGAGGGGTCAGGGCTGTCATGTTTAGTGGTTGCCAGATACCATTCGCTCCCTGGTAAGGTTAGGGGAGTTTGGGGCGGGGGTGGGAAGTGGGAATGGGGGCTTACAGTGGCACGGTGAGCTACATGGTTTCTAGGCCTACATATCCGGTCCAGGTGTCCGAAATCAGTCTAGGCACCAAGACCCTAGTTTATGTTGTCCAACAACGCGCAGATCCTATGGATTAGTAGGAACTATATGACACATGTAGGAAGGGGGAGGCTCTAGTTGGCGCAGTGTAGCACTAGCGACAAGCAGGGACTCTCTCTTCCTCGTCAGGGCTGAGGGTTACCTTCCAGACAACCTCTGCTTACCCTCTAGGTAGTGTGGCTTAAGCAGTCTTAGGCTAATCTTTGGGGCACATAGGGTTAAACATTTGCAATATCACACCATCACAACCAACCCACCACACAATGACACCAAACTGTATTTGTAAAAATATATAGCTTTATATCGATTTCAAGCAGGCTTGTAAATACAGTTGTCAAACTTTCAATAGCGGTTCCAGTTTACTCAAGTTCAGGTTGCCACAGTTCTTTCTTTTTTTTAAATTTTTTGTAATTTTTTTTTTGAAAACCTTTATTATTCCTTCACAGTTTTACACAGCTTGTCGCCTACAACCCGAATGGGCCGGCCGCTATTCAAGGTGTCAAAGGAGAACGTTCTTTACAATACAATTGTGCTGGTAATTGCCAAAGTCATGAAGGTAAAGATCGGTAAGCGAGTGGTGAAGGTTAAGTACGAATGGTCCATGCTTGGTGAATGAGGTTTTCATTTTCTGTTTTGTACCTAAAGAAAGAACATTCAAAACTCCGGGAAATCACAGTACGATCAATGAGTATGCTTATTGATAGTCAGACATGAGCTTATTCCTGAGTTGAAACCAGCCTCATGCACGCCCACAAGGCAAGTTAGGGTGTGAGCGAACCATCTCTACCCCCCCATCCCCCCCTGAAGTACCCCCCACACTAATCAGCCCTCCTCATTCCAACCCGTCTTCCTCATCCGAGTCTAATGGGTCGTCCTCAGGTAGTGGGTCGCAGATATCGCCCCGGTAGGCGTTCCATGGGGACCACACCTTGTTCCATTTGGCCGGACAGGCCCTGTTCAAGTAAACCGCCCTTTCTGTAATCATGGCCCTGTCCATATTTATGCACCACTGTGAGGCCGTCGGGGGGTCCGCCACCCCCCAGCGCTGCGCGATGTCTCGCTTAGCCATCATCATCCCCAATGTTACCCAGAGGCGGCCATGTCGGGACAAGTCAGTTGGCTCCCACACGTTGAGGAGGCACCGTCGCGGCTCCGGCAACACTGAGACCTCCAGCACCTGTGACACTGTGCGCATGACCTGACGCCAATAGGTGTTTATAACTGAACAATCCCAGAATGTGTGAAAGAGTGTGCCCTCCTCCCCGCAGCCTCGCAAGCAGAAGGGGTCAGGGGACCGTTGTATGCGGTGAAGCAGAGTCCTGGTGTAATATGTTCTATGTAGAACTTTAAGTTGGATGAGCCTCATTCTGGCCGATATGCCCGCTTCCTTAGGGGAAGCCAGTGCCTCGTTCCATTCATGTTCATCTAGCTCGCCCACTTCCTGCTCCCATTTCTCCTTAAGAGATACTAGTGGGTCTGGGGAATTGTTAAGGAGTTTTCGGTAAGTGAGGGAGGTGGCCTTTTCTATCATATAGTCCGTCAGGAGGCGATCTTCTAGCGGGGAGGACTCGGGGAGAGTCGATCCCGCCGGGATAGCTGCCAGTAATGATGACGGATTTGGACATACCGGTAGGTTTCATGTGGTCCTAGGTCATAGATCTCCTTCAAACGGGCAAAGGTGATAACTCCCCCACGCTCCCACATGTCCCCCACCGTAGAGATGCCGATATCGTCCCAACGGGAGAACCCCTTACTGATCCGAAGATTGCCTAGGGCTCGTGTGTCCCAGAGTGGAGTGAGCTTAGTGAGTGTGTCTTTCCACCCTAGCGCAGCTGTGGCTGCGTGCCAGGTGGCCACCGTTAGCCTTGTAGGGCCCCTTAGCGACCTGAGCTTCCGTCGGTCGTAAAGTGGTGCCAGCAGGTTATTGGTGCCCAGTTGAGCCCTATCTGCCTGGAACGCTGGGTCCGATTGCGATGCATGCATCCACTGGTTGATAGGTCTGAGCTGTGCCGCCCAGTAGTAGAGATACAGGTTGGGGAGTGCGATGCCGCCCTCGTACCAGCTCCTACAGAGCTTGGCGTGTGCTATACGTGCCGGGCGGTTGCCCCATAGCAGACCAGAGACCACTGCCGCCACTCTCCTGAAGTATTTTATTGGTACAGCAAATGGGGTATTGTCTAGGATATATAGGAAACGGGGCAGGGATTTCATCTTAAACAGGGCCGCTTTCCCTAACATCGTCAACGGCAACCCCGCCCAAAAGCTTGCATCTTGTTTGAGGCGGTCAAGCGGTGGCAAGAGGTTCAGCTTTTCGTGTTCTGCCGGGTCACCCGTGACGTGGATACCTAGGTACTTGAATGAGGAGCCGGCCAACCGCAGAGGCAGGGGTGTGGAATTTATTAAAATATCTACTTGTCCATGGGGCAGGTTGCTTCATAAATCGACTTGTCCTGTAACAAAATCCACTTGTCCCTTTGGTGCCATGTTGTGCAGCGACAAATTATGGCAGCAATTTCATTATAAAAGAGCTCTTATATAGCCTCTCTGATTATGCCAGGGCTCATACCATAGTAGCGTTTGAATACTAGTAATCCCTTTATGTTGCTACGTTTCCGCAAATCTTCATACTGGGACTGAAGGTAGTGGTAAACAATAGTTCCAGGGGTGGAATGTCCGTTTGAGTCTGTGCAAACCTACTAATTTGCATGTTTTAAGGCTTTTCAACAACTCTTCTCAAATTTTTTCCAATACTGAGAAATGTTGGAAAATGACTCCTGACAATGGCAGACGTAAACCTTCTTCCAGTGTTGGGAAAAAAGTGGTTGGAGGGAAAATAAACTGGCAAACACTCAGGTTTTCGCATCAACATGCATATTTAATCATGCTGAAATGCAGTTCACAAATATTTTCTAGGAGTACTATTTCTTGCCCTACTGCTGTAAATTCTTGTGAATTCACGAAAGCCAAATAGCTGCCCTTAATGCAAGGACATAAACCAAGGGTGCACTTTTGAGACTTTCTTTAATTATTGGGCCCCTAATTTGGCCTGGTGTTAACTATGACCTTTAGTGTTTATTAAAATTCTCTCTCTGTATTGGCTGGCTTCACGTAGGTGACAGCATTCTGCTCTTACATAAGGAGCATATCGGCGCACAAAGTAGTTTTGTTCAGTGCCAGTAACTAACGTGGAAGTGTGTGCTTTTTTTTAGACCATAAGCAATTTTTGCTTTTGCCAATGTTTGTTATAATGGTGAGGGTCCGGCAGTTCTCACATCAATAAAGTTTTATAAAAACCATGCCACAACAAGTCACGCATTGCCAAAGCTAAAAAGCTGACCACCATTTCAGACCTACTGGCTTTGGCAATGCTTGTTGATTATTATGTTCCCAACATCTTATTGAAACTGGTAACACTGGTTTTCTAATATGAATATTTTGGGGAAATACTAGCATGCATCAACACATTTTACTAAAGGATGCTGCAAGGAAATGGTACCTGAAATTTTACAGTAGTTTAGCAAAAAAATGTTTTTCCTACTTTCATTTTTTAGGGACATTTTATATTGAAAGCAAAGAACCATTAATCTTGCTTCCAAGCTTCTGCAAATATTTGCATCTAATCAGAGAGCATTCTGGGAGCATTATGCATAGCCTCATATTGCTAAACTTTGAAACCATGTGTCCACATTTTTATACTGGAGCCACTGTCAGACGTGCAGTCAGAACTTACATTTACTGAGAGCGCTCAGCCAAATAATAAAGGCTCTCAATTATTGAACCATCAATACAAGTTTGAACAGCATTGACATATGCACACAAATATTAACTTAACTGCAGGCAGTGCCCTTCCTTGATCCTTAATGTGGTACTGCAAACTGGCAGCCAAAGGGTCTGTGCTTCAGGGGGTTGGGCCTGCTTGTCCCAAGGACAAAATGCACATTAAAACTTGTTGCCCTTGACCCCAAACAATATGTCCTGGGCGTCGGGCTATAGGAATTCCACATCCCTGAGAGGGCAGTCCGGACCAAGCGTTGGGTGACCACCGGTCAGGGCGTACAACTCTGATTTATCCCAGTTAATAGTGTAGCCTGACATCTCGCCGTGGCCATTACAGAGGCGCAGGAGGGCCGGTATGCCCTGATCTGGGTCTGTCAGGTACACCAGCATATCGTCCGCATAAAGCGATATGCGGTCCTCCCAGCCCTTCCTCCATTTAATCCCTTTAAGTAAAGGGGTGGTCCTGATGCGGATAGCCAGAGGCTCCAATGAGAGTGCAAAAAGAAGGGGGGAGAGAGGGCATCCTTGTCGGGTGCCACGCTTGAGCGGGAAGGAGCGCGAAATGTGGCCGTTTGCTACCACGTGTGCCACCGGAGCAGTGTACAGCAACTTGATCCAGGAGATGAAAATGGGTCCAAATCCCATATACTGAAGGACCTCAAAGAGATAGGCCCACTCCACCATATCAAAGGCCATCTTCGCATCAAGCGCCAATATAGCCGCGGGTTCGCCTATGTCATCCGCTCTCGCTATCACCCCGTGCACCCGTCTGAGATTGAGCGAGGTGTTCCTGTGGGGCATGAACCCTGACTGGTCCGGGTGGATAAGATCGGACAGATGGGGCATGAGGCGATTTGCTAGGAGCTTCGCTAGAATTTTACTTTCCGCGTTAAGCAAAGATATAGGGCGGTATGAGGAGCAGTCCTAGGGGGGCTTACCAGGCTTAGGAATAGCCACAATTGTGGCCGTCCGTTGGTCCAATGGGAGCAGCCCCTTACCACGACATTCTTCATACATTTTAAGCAGGTACGGGCTAAGGACGACTGAACGTGCTTGGAACCATTCAACTGGGATGCCGTTTGGCCCCAGCGCTTTGCCCGTACGGAGGGCCCCAATGGCTATCCGCAGTTCGTCAGCGGTAAATGGTGCCTCCAGCTCCGCTACGGCCTCCGGTAGCAGTGTTGGGATGTTTATGTCGTATAGTGCGCTCTGGGCTGCAATCGCGGTGATGTCCCGTTCCGGGGTGTATACTTTTTCAAAATGGGTAGCCAGTGCCTCTACCACGCGATCTGGGTCCGTCTGAGTCCTACCCTCCTCGTCCTTGACCTGCTGGATCCCTCTGGAGCTACCCCCTCTCTTATCGAGCCAGGCCAGCATCTTTCCCGCTTTGTCGCCAACGTCGTATACTCGATTCTGTGTGTCTGAGATGTGTCCTTGTGTGATGAGCCGAGCGTGGTCTGTATATAGGCGCTGCGCAAGCGCGAGTGCGTGTGCTGTGTCATCCGTGGGGTCGGCTTCGTGGGCAGTGGTGGCCTCGCGCAGCCGAAGCTCATGGGCCGTGTGTTCAGCTGCCTGCTCCCTTCTGTGTGACGTTATAGAGCTGATAGCTTGCCCCCTCAAGACTGTCTTGTAGGCCTCCCAGAGGACCTCAGCCGAGGCTGCGGTCGGTTCGTTTTCTATGAAATAATGTGTCGTGGTGGTCTGCAGGGCCTTCCTGACCTTGGGGACTTTAAGATAAGAGGCGTGTACGGGGAAAACGCGGCGGCGTGCCCGTGTCCGTGAGGTGATGGTGAGAGTCAGTGGTGAGTGGTCTGAGATGCCCCTAGGGTGTATGAGCACCTCCTCTACGCGCTGCAACCCATCCCCCAACGCCAGGAAGTAATCAATGCGGGATAGACTATTGTGGACGGTGGAGTGGAATGTGTACTGTCGCAGTGCAGGGTGAACATGGCGCCAAACGTCCACCAGCCCCAGTGCCTCTGTGAAGTGCTGAAACCTGGAGGGACCCCCCGGGAGGGTAGTTGCTGGGAACTTGTCAAGCTGTGGGTCTATAGTTGCGTTGAAGTCCCCGCCTAGAAGCATGTCTCCCTCAGGGAGGGACAGCAAGAAGTCGCCCAGGGCTGGCAACATCACCGAGTGTAATGAAGGTGGGATGTAAACTGAGACTATTGTTAAGGGGCGCCCGTCCCATTGTCCTGCCACTGCCGCAAAACAGCCCTGTGTATCAGTCCTAGTGCTAAGGGAGATGAAGTTGGAAGATTTTCTGATTAGGATGCCTGTACCCCGGGACCCAGTGGAGAATTCAGAGTGGGCCAACATTTTATACCCCCTTCTGTCCAGGGCCTTGGTAGCGCTACCCATTAGGTGGGTCTCCTGGAGGAGTATTAGGTCAGGTTTGTGACGTTTCACCTCGGACAGAACGAGGCCGCGTTTCACTTTATCACCCAGGCCGCGCACGTTCCAGGCAAGGAGTCGGAGGGCGGAGCCGCCCATCTGCGTCTCCTCCACTCTCATTGCGTTAAGCGGTTCACCCACCATCAGTAAAAATCAGCAGCATAAACCATCGGCATAGACTCCACCGCCCCAGCAACTTTTCAATAACCATCATAGCACATTGTACAGTTTGAGATCGATTCTGTGAATGTCCCGTAAAAACGAACAAACCCCCCCACCCTGCCTCCCTGCCAAACGGACTCAAAACTGCCCGCCACCCCAACTTAGCAGAGCGCTTATCCCATGCCAAAAACAGAGTACTTGCGCGTCAGGGGAGAGTGTCCCCCAAAGCAGGCGGTCCCTCTGCTGTCCTCGGGCTGTCCGGGCCAGCGTCCATGAACGACTTAATGAGCAATCGTAGCGGGAGTAAAGTCCAGGTCACACATTCAGTCCCTCACTGTGGTTTCATTCGCCTCCAGCGGCCCCAACTTGGTCCCGCGATGGCGATCCATTTGCGCTGCCCCTGGTCGACGATTGTGAGCCCGGCCGGCCCTCCTCTTCTGTCCTGGTGCGTCGACGACTGGAAGTGCGGTCCACCGTGCGCCATCCATCCAGCCATTCTCTTGCGGACTCAGCCGAGTCAAAGAACCAGACTTTCTTGTCGGCCACCACTCTCAATCGGGCCGGAAACAACATGGAGTATGGCAGTTCTTGTTCGCGGAGCGTTTTTTTTACCTCGAGGAAGGTCCTCCTTCTGCGGGTGACTTCCGCCGTGTAGTCCGGGAAGAAGGATATCCGTGAATTTTGGATTTGGATGGGCGGTGCCACTCTGGCTGCCTGGAGGACTGCATCGCGGTCTCTAAAGTTAAAGAGTCTTGCCAGGATGGGGCGCGGGGCGGCCCCCGGCCTAGGTGTCCCGCCGGGGACCCGGTGGGCCCGCTCCACTGTGAAGAAATTGGAGAGCCCCTTCGGGGCCAGTTTTGTCTTTAGAAGTTCCTCAACATACAGATCCATGGCTCCCTTTGTTTCGGACTCCGGAACTCCTAAGATACGGACGTTGTTGCGTCTGGAGCGCCCTTCATGGTCGTCCAGTTTGCTTTTAAGAAGTTTATTGTCCGCCTGCAGTCTCTCCATGGCCACTTGTAGGTCGGAGACGTCCTCTATCAACGATTTAGTCACTACCTCCACCTGCTTCACCCTTTCACTCATTTTCTGAAGGTCGGCTCTAATAAGGGTAACCTCGGCTGCAGTCGCGCCCACCGTGGCCTGAACCTGTTCCAGCGCGCGCAGTACATCGTCCAGCGTGGCCTTTTTTGTCCCGTCGTTGTCCGCGCCCTTTCCCAGTGATTTCCGCTGCTCAGGTTGAGTGGACGTCTGGTTATCATAAGCAAATTTTCCGAGCTTCGCCTGGGCGGCGGTTTGTCGCGTCCCCTTCCCCGCCATTTTCCCTCTGCGGCGAGACACCGTTTATGCTGGAGCGGGCCGATCGCCCGTGGCCGGCCGCTTCGGGGGGGACACACCGAAGGTTCAGTCTGGGTACAGGCCAGGGGTCGCTGACGATGGCAAGGTGCTGCCGGCGGCCGCGGGGCTGTTGCGGCCTCGGCAAGGTCAGACAAGATGGCGACCACTGCTTCGCAGGTTCCACGGTGTATGCCGAGTGCAGCAAAGGGGGCACCATGGTGTAGCGCCACTGGATATGCCGTGTGAAGGGTGAAGTGGTCGCTGGGAAGGAGTGCCAGCCGGTGGTGTCGAGTGCTGTCGTCAGCGGCTACTTCCGGTTGATCGTGCCGGGGAGGGTTGACTTCCGCCCGGCCCAAGGTTCCACTCGACACCGGTGCTCGCCTCGTGCCAGCAGGACATTCGTCCGTGAGGGGCGCGAATGAAGATTCGTCCCGTTGCTGAGGTCTGAGCACTCCCAAATTTTTCTTGTGTGCGCTGTTCGGTCACCGCACCCAGGACACCCCTTCTGGAGTGATCAGTGAACGGATAGGCATGCGGATTGTTGCGGGACGCCGCCTTGCTACGGGAGCCTCTCTAGGTTGCTGCCGCCATCATCGGCTGCTAGCCACGCCCCCAGCCACAGTTCTTTCTTAGTAATAAGCAATCTTTTGGGCCTTCTGGCCAGGGTCAGCAAGGTTCAGTGTCTTGCAGCGCCTCAATGCGCTTTCTGCTGTCTCCGCTCGCTTCAGAGAGGAGATCGGGCCTCGAGGACCAGGAGCTGTGCGAGCCTCGGTTTCAGAGGCGGCTCGCGTTGGGAGCAGATAGCGTGGTGTGAGCTCGAGTTGCAGGACGCTCGCACCGTGAGGATACAACACAGTACCTTTCAAATTCTTGTGGAGCGGGCGGCTTCCAGGGGAGCTGTCCCACGTCGCGTTGCTTTCCCGGGGTCGCTGTTCGCTGCGGCTCTCAGCCGGGCAGGTCACGGGTCATCCGGGGCGGCGGTGCTCTGTGGCGGCAGGGTCCTTCCTTCGTCGTTCGCTCCGACCCTGGAGGCGGAGGCTGTGTGGTGGCGGCAAGTGGCAGTACGGTCCCCAAGTGCAGGACGTACCCAGCCAAAGTGCCGGTTGCAGCTGTGCGCTCACAGCTGAGCTGTCGGGCAGGATACCGACCAGAGGGGGTTTATCACAGGGCGGCTGTCCGTCTTCGCAGGTGGATTGACGGCTCGAAGCGCAGTCAATTCGGGAGCTTGGACCGGACGGGTCCTCCTTCACTTTGCTCTCGGGCTCCCGGTGCAGATGCGGTCACGGTGTTCAGGCCAGCGGCGGCTGGACCTCACGTTGCTCTCGCTGTTGCTTTGGGCCCCGGTCACGGTGCTTGGGGGGATGTCGATGCCTTGGTTACGGGGAGCGTGGCAGGCTTGCCCAGCGCTCCCAGACCCCTCTGTCAGTACTGCAGCGATAAGCAGCACACACAGTCGCTTTCTTCAGGATGTAGCGCCCACTGGTCCTGGGCGCTGGTCAGGGGGCAAGTTCAGCAGCAAGCCCTTGGAGATCTTTCAGCAGAGTTTGGCACAAAGTTTCACAAAGCAAAAGTCTTCTTGTAGTCTTTCCTTTTCCTCTCCTTCTGCAGCAAGGCACCAGACACAGGCAAGAGACAGCACTCTTCCTTGTCCTTCCCGGTCCTTCTCGTCGGGTAGAGTTCCTTCTGTAGCCCAAACAGGATCTAATTTACAAGGAGCAAGGCTCCTTCTTTTATACTGCATTTCTTTTGTTCTCGCAGGCCAGGGGGGCCTTTGCATTGCCACTTTCAGTCCTTGAGCACTCTGGTGGGTGTACTCCGGCTTCTGCTTTCAGTGTGAGGGGCAGGCGCATCAGACGCCCCACAGGAGGTGGAGCCAGCATTGTGTGGACAGGGGCAGCCAGAGTACCTTGTTGATGGGGCTTAGCCCCTCCTGGGCCAGGTGTCGGCTGAGTCATCAGTCGCTCCCCAGGAGGGTGGAGCCAGCATTGTGGTGGCGGAGCACAGCAAGATTCAGAGTCAAGAGGCACTCCTACCTCCCACTAAGGGGTAATCTGCGCATTCACCACCTGTCATCCCCCAGCCCTGTCACTCACACATCCCAGACAGTCAGATACACATACCAGCAGAGGCGGGCTGAAATGGTTAGGCAAGCAAATGCTAACTTTCTAAAAGTAGCATTTGCAAACACAGGATACTAAAATAAACTTTACTAAAAGAAATATTTTATCATCCTGAGTTCAGGCATACTAAACACGACTCTCTACCATGCTCCCTGAGCCTGCTGGGATTATAGGGTGTAATAATTCCAGCAGCCCATTCTGGCCTAACGGAAGCAGGTAGCCTTACAATAGTGAAAATACGAATTTAGTTGTAAGTCACTACTAGGACATGCCACACACATCAGGGCTTGTCCTACCTTACACCTACAATGCACCCTGCCCGTTGGCCTACCATAGGGGTGACTAATATGCAGTCAAGGGAAGGTTCAGGGGCTGGCAAGTGGGTGCACTTGCCCAGCCGGCATGACAGTACGAGACTGCACGCGGGTTCTGCGGTGGCAGTCCCCAGACACATTTTACGGCTGCTTCTGTGGGTGGCGCAACCAGCACTGCCGGCCCACTAGCAGTATTGGCATTCACAAGCCCTGGCACTCCTAGTGCACTTTACTAGGGACTAACAGTAAATCCAATGAACCAATCATGGATACCAATCACATGTACAATTTACAGTAGGGAGCACTTGCACTGCGGCACGGGTCGGCCGTGGCGCAGTGCCCTGAGTATCGTAAAACCAGCAAAACATCGGAGGCACACCAGCAAAAAGTGGAAGGGAAACTTACGCCAAGGTGCCAGGTCTAACAACACATTTAACATCACATATGGATGCATATGCAAGTCCTGCACATTGTAAGTGTAATAAATAACTAATGAATTGTTCTATAGAAGTATCTAGTGGTTCAATTGTTTGGCTATCACAATAAATAACAAACCTTTCCCACTTTGCTGCATAGCATGCTCTAGTGGTTGGGTTTCTTGCTTCTTTAAGAATTGTCATATAAACTGATGGTAGATTTAGGTAGCCAAACTCTATGACTTCAGGAGCCAAATTGCAGGGTTGCGCTCCTGGGGTTTGGATGTCTGATTACTCCATTATTTTGGGTGAGAAGGTTTGAGGTGAGGTGAAACTTGTGGTGTGGAACTACTGAAAGTTCCAGTAGTGTGGTGAACCATGGTTGACAAACCCATGGGGGAGCAATCAAAATGTGGGCGAGTGATGTTTGCCTGAGGATTGTATGATAGAAGCACAAATGATTTTAGCATGCACGCCTCTACCACGCAGCCCAATCAGGAATGCGTCTTAACCACGCTTTTCTTCACCACGCATGCCTTTACCACAACAGTTCGTGGTATAGGCGTGAATGGTAAATGGCTACAGTCCATATGGAAGTGTTTTGACAGTATGTATAAGCTTAGAGGTCTGAGATCTAATATTGGTCGTAGGGAACTGTCCTTTACTGGGATTAGGAAATAAAGGGAACAAACCTCTGTTCCTTGGTGTTGCATTGGAACTGGTTCTATATCTCCTTTTGTTAGAAGAGCTTGTGCTTCTTGTTTAAGCAGTTGTTGGTGCTCTAGAGTTTGTGACTGCAAGGTGGAATATTGAGAGGATTGCTGGTAAGCTCCAGGCAATAACCATGTTGGATAATGTCCAACACCCATTTGTTAGATGTTAATGATTGCCAAATGGAAAGAAATTGATGCAGTCTTTCCCTGATAGGTGTATGATGATCGGGGGGAATTGTTATCAAGTCACTGCTTGTTGCGAGATGGAGAGGTACATGTTGGCCGTACCTATAACTCTGCCTTTACATTGCCCCCTCTGTAACCACCTTTGTAAAATCCTCTAGAGGTGGAAGATTGATTCTGTGGTTTATAGGAAGATGTGCTGGCATCTGTGGAGGTACTTTTTGAGCATCCCTATAAAAATAGCGGTGAAAGGAGCCTCTATTAAAGGGTGACTCTAGCGCTCCCATAGATTCTGCCACTTCTGCGTCCTTTTCCATTTTTTCAAGTGATTCATCCACTTGAGGACCAAAAAGATGTTCCTTATCGAATGGGGCAATAAGTATTGTCTGTTGTACCTCTGGTTTAAATCCAGAGATTGTTAACCATACATGTCTTCTGAGGAGAATACTAGTGTTAAGTACTTTGCCTGCAGTACCAGCAGTATCTAACACACACAAAATGTAGTTTCCCTTCCTGTACTAGTTCCTGTCCTCTTTTCTTATGCTCCTTTGGGAGATATTGGAGTAAGTCTTCCATTTCGTCCCAGTGGGCGCTATTGTACCTAGCCAAAAGACCTTCTGTACTGGATAAAAGCCTATGGTTGGCTGATTGTGTAGTCACTCTTTTGCCTTAGGCCTCTATTAGCTTCGACTCCTTGTCTGGAGATGGTGCATAACCTGAAGTTTGTGAATTTGCTCTTTTACAAACATTGGACATGACTAAGGAATGTAAAGGAAGCTGGACCTTAATAAAAATTGGATCAGATAGTGGGTTTTATAATTTATATCCACCCTGCGAGTTATAATGCATGCCCTTACTGGATCTCTCAAAAATCTTCAGCATCTCCCATCATACTTTTAACATAGGTAACAACTGTGTTGTATGTGTGGTTCCTAAAGAAATCTTCCATAGATTCCTTGTGTAATGTGACTCCATGGTATGTTGCTGCCCTGCCATTTAACTACTGATACGAGGTGTTATCATCAGGAGAGGAAGGTTTAGCAGAGTACAGATCTACGTCAGTGTCTGTAGGAGGATCTATATTGTAATCATTGCATGGATCTGTTGGTGGTTGTCCATAAGTGTCACTCTCATGCCCTGCATCAGGATCTGTACAAGGAGAGCCCTGTGGTGTGAAGCCTAGAGGGTAGAAAGGATTTATAATAAGTACTGGTGATGATGGTGGAGGGGTATGAGGAATGAGGTGATTATGGCTAGTAGCCATGACCTTTTTTTTCTTGAAAGCGATTTTTTATCTTGTGTCTATTTTCCTTTTGGAAGATGGTATCACTGGCTTTGCTGTAATATGTCAGTGTCGGGATTTATACACATTTTCTTTTGTTTTGGATCCAGCTTTTCTTGCATGTTTTCCAGAATTGGATCCGGAGGTCTTTAATGAGCATCTGTGTTTCTAGATTTGTCCTTTTTCTTTCGGAACCGATGTTTTAGGTGCCGAAGATGTGGTCTCGACTCGAGCCCAAACCGAAAGGCTTGATGTGCGCTTTAGGTGCCGAGCCGGAAGGTGAGGCGTTCGAAGTAGAGTCTCAGTGTCTACCATGCCTGTATGGCAGTGGTGACCTGGAAGTTTAATAGAAGCAGTTTTTGTTGGCCAAAGAGGCTTTGTTACTCATGGCACCTTGACTAGCTGGAACATCATGGGGCTTAAAGTTCTATCTCCAGCTCGGAGTGGGAGTCTTGTATAGACAAGTCCTTTTCTTCTTTGGCAGCGGACGCTTTAATTTCTTCTTTGATATCTTCACTGAAGATATCGGGTGTCTTTGATATTTCGTCACTGCATTTCGTTCCGTCAAGCCCGGTGGTCACAGAGTGTCTTTTTCAAGCAAAATGAGCGACAGGCATCATAGTCTTCTTCCTTGTGCTCTAGAGACAGGCATATGTCTGGACTTAAAAATTAATGCTAAAAAATCTCAAGTCTTGATTACTGGGAGGGCAAATCGGAATACTAGAATTAAAACTTTTTTTTGTAGCGGGAATGAGGTCTGTAGAGCCCCTACTTTCCCCTATTTGGGGGTTGTATTTGATGAAAAGGGAACCTGGCGCCCACAAAATAATAGCCGTAGTGTGGCGTTTGCAAGGACCATTTCAGGACTTACAGGGTTCACAAAAAAACTGGCGGCTAGACCTGTAGAAGCAATTTTAATGGTATACAAAGCCAAATGCCTGACAGTGGCAACATATGGCTGTGAAATCTGGGGCTACACAGCTCAGAATAAAATCCAGCTAATTGAGAATACATTTCTGAGAGGGATCCTCTCTGTCCCCCAGTCTACCCCTACTTTCTCTACCCATACTGAACTGGGAGTCAGATATGTTACTGACCAGATCAAAACTGCTCCATTGATATACTGGTTAAAGATCTGGTTAAATGAGGAAATTTCACTAAACCATACTATATTAAAAAACTGTCTTGCGTTGGACAATGCCAATAGAATCCCATTGTTGGCATATATAAAATCTGGTTTTCAAAAAATTGGGTGTGCAGCCCTTTTCTCCTCAACCGAAACTATAACTAAAAATGGACATCGCACTGACAAAAACTGCTATGCTGGACCTGTTATCACTAGAGCGAGAGGAGATCGAACTAGTGAAACCAATGTTAAGAGCCAACTATGCTTTGGTTAGTTGTGTAGGCCCTGAACCCTATCTGATTACAGTGAATATCCCGTACCATCGGTACCTCCTGATCAGATTCCGCTTCAACCTGATACACTATGCCTTGGGATCCTTTCGTACTTGGTGCTCCCCAGACCAGGCAGACCCCTGCAAATGCGATAATTTTTCTACTCAGGATACATTACACTTTTTTATGTTCTGCGACTTTTATCAGGAATGTAGAAGGAAGTTTTTATTCCAAATATTGAGAGAGGTTGGTTTTACACAGGTGAGGCCAGCACTTGTGTATTTACAGCAATTACATTCACCTCGAATAATGTTTCATGTTGCAAATTTCCTGGTTGCTGCTATTCGTATTAGGAAACAGTACAACATTCCAGCGCAAACACTAAGTGTTCCTGAGTAGAATATCTTAATCCCACTAGATAAAATGGCTATAGGTTCATGCACTACCATACAGCAGTCCTTTTTTTTTAACAGTTTTAATATTGTTATTATGTATGTATCAAAACTTTGTAATATTGTATAAAATGAAATGTTACTATGTATTTTTAATATTTATATTTCATGTTCCTTTTAATTGAGTGTTTAACTGCTATTGATTGCAGCATGTCTTTATTGATATTAAGTTATCGAATAAAGGAATTTTGACTGACAGGCATAGGTTACAGACTTTGTGACGGTCGGTGCCGAATATTTGTGTGGCACTGAGGGCAGAATTGGAACATGGTCCGTTCAATCTGCAGATTAATCATGGCGTTTGTGAAGAGTAGAAGCAAAAAAAAAAAGCCTAGGTCCGAAGGCCGTGGTTGAAGTTCTCGATCCAGCTGCTCTAGAGTTCTTGATAAGCCATATTGTCATCAGGTGGGGTTGGCTTTGCAGGGTAAAGGTCTGGATCAGTGCTTAATGGAGGGCCAATAGTGTAATCGTTCCATGGGTCCACAGGTAATTGAGCATCTTCCTCAGCAATATCACCCCCCCAGGCTGTGAAAGTGGAGATCCATGAGGTGTAATGTGTAGAGAATCTAAATGTGGAGAAAAGGGTAGGGGTGAAGGGGATGATGGAGCAGGTTAAGCATGGCTGGTAGCCATGTCCTTCTTTTTCGTCAAAGGAATCTTATAGTGAGAGTCTTTAGAAGGAAGCTTGTGTTTAAGTAGAGATTTATTTATTTATTTTAAATGTTTTATATAGCGCTTGCTGAACCCAGGAGCATCAGAGCGCTTTACAAGTCATACATCAGATTCAGTAGAAATATAGCATTTGTACATTTGAGATAATAGGATAAACAATTAGCACAAGTGTCGCATAATTAAGATAGTGCAAAGCAAATAAGAACAAGGTTAAACAACAGATCAATGATAAAAGAGTCGGAGTGATTGGATGGGATAGAACTGTGTAAGGAAGAGAGGGAGTTGAAGGCCATTGTTCAAGTAATTAAGAGCCTCAGTATTTGTTTAGAAGGAGTAGCTTGAGCTCTTTTTTGAAGAAGGGGAGGAGGGGATGCAGCGTAGCTCTTTAGGGAGATCATTCCAGACAGAAGGTGCATTACCAGAGGAAGAGCGAGCTTGTGTAGTTTTCTTTTTTAGTAGAGGAGGGACAAGGATAAGAGCGTTAGTGCTCCTCAGTGATCTGGTGAAGCCTGCTTTGTGGAGTTTTTCGGAGAGGTAGGATGTGGTGTTTTGGTGGAGGGCGTTGTGGGTGATGCAAGCAGTTTAATAGGTGGTTCTGCCTTCAATCGGGAGCCATTTAAGATACTTGAGAACGGGGAAGATACGGTCAAATCGTTTGCAGCCAGTGACAAGCCTGGCAGCCAGGTTGAGAACTGTTTCGATAGGGGCAAGGTGGACTTTAGGTGTTACAGCGAGAGTGGCATTACCGTAGTCCATTCTTGATAGGACCAGCGATTGCACAACCGATTTAAAGTCATCGGTTGGGATCAAGGGTTTGATTTTTTTGAGGTGCTGTAGTGTGAAAAGAGCACCTTTGGCCGAGTTTTTTATGTGGGGGGTGAGACTGAGGTTCTGATCAATGCTGATGCCGAGGGATTTGACAGAGTTAGAGATGGAGAGAGTGCAGTTGAGAGCTTTGATGTCAGAGATCCAGTGATGAATGGGGAGAGGGTTGTTTTTGGGATAGAATAGAATGATTTCTGTTTTATTAGGGTTCCGTCAGCATGGGATTTGATCCTATAGTCAAGTTGGGTGTCGTCGGCATTGAGGTGATAACCGATTTTCGCTTGTTTGAGGATGATGGTGAGGGGTTCCATGAAGAGGTTAAATAGGGTGGGAGAGAGAATGGAGCCCTGGGGGACACCCACGGTGACAGGTAGAGGTTTGGAAAGGCAATTGCTGATTTTAATTTGTTGTGTTCTATGCTGGAAGAAGGAAGTGAACCACTTAAGAACAGTTCCGTCAAAGCCAAAACGGTCTTTGAGTATGCTGAGGGGGGTAGCATGGTTAACAGTATCAAAGGCAGCGGAGAGGTCAAGAAGAATGAGAAGGGAGGCTTCACCTTTGGCTAGGGAGCGATAGATGTCGTCAGTGATGTTGAGCATGGCTGTTTCAGTGCTACAGCCCTTTCGAAAACCAGATTGGGAAGCATCTAAAAGGTTGAATGAGTTAATGTGATTGTCCAGCTGGCCCAGGGCGCATTTTTCCAGTGCCTTAGATAAGAAAGGAAGGTTAGAGATAGGGCATAGGCTATTTAAGTAATTTGGGTCGGCTGATGCGTTTTTCTTGATGGGGGTGATTTGGCCAAGTTGGAGGGATGCAGGAACAATGCCGGTGGTAAGGGAGTAGTTGATGATGGAGGACCAGTATGGGGCGATGATGTGTTTTAGGTCTTGAACTAGTAGGGCCAGGATCAGATTTTTGGTATGTGAGGATGGTTTCAACTTGGAGATGAGCTAAGGATATCACTTTCAGAGACAGGACATTGTGATGGGGTACAGCGTGGGTGACAGTGGTGGCGAGTTGAGCAGAGTCCGGGGGGGGGGGGGGGGGGGGGAGGGGGGGAGGAGTGGTATGAGAAACGTGGAGAGAGTTAGGGAGGGGAGGTAGGTTCAGTGGTGGGGGTGGAACGGTGAAGGTTAGGTCAATCTTGGTGATTTTGTCTAAGAAAAAGCTAGCGATTTCCTCACATCTTTCAACCGAACCCGGAAGATTAGGGGGAGCTGAAGTAGTTTGTTTTTTAACAATGTTAAATAGATCTCTCGGTCGATTTTTTGCCCGTTCAAGTTCCGAACGGAAGAAGGATGCTTTTTCATTAAAGATATGTTTTTAATAGCTGGCCCTAGCGGCCCTGAGGAGGGTAAGATTAGAGGAGGAGGGCTGTTGCCTCCAAATGCGTTCGGTCTGTCTGAGGGCTCGCCTCTCATTGTTAAGGTCGGCATTGAACCAAGATTTGGATGGTTTGCTTTTTAGTAGTTTGAGTTTGGCTGGGGTGATTTGGTCAAGGACCTCAGCAATGGAGCTGTTGTAATGTTTCATAAGGTCATTAGCGCTGTGGGGGAGAGGAGTAGGACGTTAATTTTAGTCTCCAGCTCACTCGGTGGGGGGGGGGGGGGAGGGGGATAAGGTGAAGGTTTCGGGTTAGTTTCATTTGTTTGGTTGTATTAGAGGAGGGGGGGCATGGAGCTGTTGATCGTGAGGAGGAGGAGGTGATCTGACCAGTCGATGGGGATAATGTTGGAGAGAACAGCCAGGTCCTTGCTGGTGATGACAGCATCAAGGGTGGCACCTTTGTCGTGAATTTGAAATTTGCAAAGTTGCTGATATCAAGTAGGTCATTAATAAGGTTGATCGAGGGATCATCAGTTTTGTTCCAGTGGAGGTTGAAGTCCCCCAGGAAGAGGTTCCTAGAGTTAGTGACCGCTGATAAGATTAGATAGTTCTTCGACAAGGGAAAGGGGGTCACCAGGAGGATGGTAAATATGTAAACGAATGGGGTGGGGGGGTTGGGGACGGGGGAGCCCTGAACAATGAGTTCGGCACTCAGATATTCGAAAGTAGTCAGGTCAGGATGCGGGACAGGTGAGAGTAAAAATTAATCTTTATAGATTATGGTGAGGCCCCCACCAATTTTAATAAGTCTGTCTTTTCTGAGGATGGTGTAACCCTGGGGGTGCGAGCAGGTCCAGGATTGAGGTGGAGTGGTCATTTTGAGCCACGTTTCTGTCAGAAATGCAACGTGAATGCTTCACTGAGGATGGTCTCAGTGATTTCCGTAGCATGGCAGGAAGCGGAGCTGCAGTTGACCAGCATGCAGTTGAGGGGTTTTGGGTCAGTTCTTTTAGTGAGGGAACAGGAGTGGATAGTGGTAAGTTGTTGCGGAGGTCTGAGCAGTGCCAGGGGAGGACGGGGTCCTATTAGTTCCAAGAATCACAGGGATAGATGAATGAGGAGAGAGAGAATTATTGGCCGATGCAGAGGTGAAGAGGTTAGAATTGAAGCTATGAAGACCGGGGGAGGGGGGGGGGATGGTTCGAGAAGTAGAGTGGAATGCTGGGGTGTTTACTGCAGGGCAACCTGGGTGAGGATTTTTCGATAGGGGGAGTAGCCCATTGGATGTGGGTTGCAGGGTTCGTAGGTATGAAGTCCTGGGGATCGCTGTTATTGGAAGGATTTGTAGAGGCGAAATCAGTTGCATGGCAGGGAGCTGAACGGCAGTTGGCCAGTATGCAGTTTAGGGGTTTGGGGTCATTCATTTTTGAGGGGGGGACAGGAGTGGGTAGTGGTGAGTTGTTGCGGAAGTCTGGGCGATGCATGGGAGGAAGGGGTCCTGCTTGAGATTTAGCATCAATATGTCCTGTATCAGGATTGATATAAATGTTCTTCTATTTGGGATCCAATCTGGGATGAACAACGTCGAATTGAGGGTAAGAAGGTTAGGAAAGGCTGTCTTTTGATTTCGGCATTGAAGGTTGGGGTGCCGAGATGGGTTTGCTTTTGTGAGCAGTAGATTTCAGCTCCAAACCATGCTTCTAATTTGACGTGAGGAGTTTAAGCTCTGAACTGGGTTTGGTTTTGGAACCAGAAGGTTTCGGATCCGAAGAGGATTTTGGCTGACTGGGTCCCAAACCGAAAGGCTGGAGTATCAGTTTTGGTGCCGAGTTGCGAGGTGTGGTGTCGGAAACATTGTCTTGGTGTCGAACTTGGCCAGAAGGCAGAGGTGGTGCCCAAGCCTTATGGTTTTTTGGGCGTCTGTTAGGGAGGGGTCATGGGGTCTTCGGTACTCAATGCACCTTGTCCCGGAGGCACATCTTCGGACTCCAGATTTATCTCCAGCTCCGAATATGACTCTGGAACGGAGAAGGCCTCTTCTTCTGCCGCCTCGACCTCTTCATGCTCAGACTCTTCACCAAAGATATCTAGAGCGCGTTCTATACTTTGGTGTTGCATTTCAAGACATCGAGCCCAACGATCGCGAAGAGTCATTTTGGACAGGAACGATTTGCAAGAGTCGCAGTCTTCTTTCTTGTGCTCCGGAGACAAGCATAAGTTACAGACTTGATGTAAGTCGGTGCGAGGGTTCTGAGTGTGGCGCCGAGGACAGAATTTAAACGTAGTCTGTTCCATTAACAGAAGGCTGGACTGATGCGGTAAGGCCCGAAAGCCGCCCACGAAGTTTGACGGAAAGTGAAGGATTCTTTGACCAAAACGATAGGCAGAGAAGTGTGGAAATGCGTACGAAACAATACCGTCGAGGGAAGAGGATTGCGCACGGAGGTGAACCCAAAGAACGGTTTCGAACCAGAACACAACAATACACATTTAAACCTGATAGCGGAAAAAAACAATCTAACAATGAAGTTGATGCCCATGTGGACTATCACCGAAAGGAGGAGTCACCTTACCCCGTGACTAGAAAGACTTCTTCTAAGGAAAACAACTTGCAAACATCCAGACCCATCACTAGTGGGGTTCCCCAGGGCTCATCCCTGAGCCCTACAGTTTTTAATGTGTACATGTCCCCACTGGAAGAAATAGTAGCCCCTTTTGGTATTAAACTGGTCACCTACACCTATGATACCCAACTTATCGTATCACTGAACCAGATGGATCAAGCCCCAGCAGATTGTATTGTATTGCATTGTATTTAAATTTATAGTGCGCACAGCTACCCACATGGGGTCTCCCGGCGCAAGACTAAAGGCAGTGATCATGAGGTCAGAGGGTTATCACTGAGGGAAGAGCAGGGTTTTGAGCTTTTTTCGAAATTTTGTCAGGGAAGGCTCAAGTTTCAGTGGAGCCGGAAGAGCATTCCATTGCTTAGGGGCAAGGCAGGCGAAGGATCGTCCAGCAGATCTAGGCTCCTGCCTTAAAGAAATCAAGTGCTGGCTGTCCAGATCAAATCTCTTACTGCTAGGCAACCAGTCAAACTTCTTACCTAATTCCATGTGGCCGGACTGTATGGGACCTACACCCACTCCAAAAAAAGAGATAAAAAGCCTGGGCATCTGGCTTGACCAGGACCTCAATTTTAAAACCCAAGCAAGGAAAACCGCTGGTATCTGTTATGGTCTGCTTCGAACCTTGCAGAAAATACTTCCACTTTCACCCTGCCATTCAAGAAAGCTCCTAATTCAAGGGCTTATACTCTCCAGACTGGACTACGGCCCCTAATGCACAAGTTACTTACCTTGAGGAACTATATATCTGTACAAAACAGTAGTTAGTGTTAGTTACCTTAGAATATCCCCAGGCATCAGACTGGATCCGGAAAGTTTTGCGTAGCAGTACCCCTGCGCGTCGGTATGCGTCGTCTGCGGCTCCGCGTCCGTCGTCGTCGGCGGGATGACTGCGTCAGAGTACTTAGACGCCGTCCTCGCGTGCTGACGTCAGTTCTTATACATATTTTTTCCGCGCCAGGAACGCAGAGCCATGATAAAAAACCGACACTGGTACCATGAAACTAGGGCCCTCCAAGGGAAGAACCTTAACCCTAGATATCGGTTCGCGTAACGGGGAGGAATGGTGGGGCGGTAAGGAATCTAATACTAACTACTGTTTCTTACAGATATATGGTTACCGAAGGTAAGTAACTTGTGCATCTTAAAGAAACAGGTTAGTGTTAGATTCCTTACCTTAGAATAGATACCCCAGCAATACCAACCCAAGTGTGGGTCTGCGAACCAATGATCACACCAGAAGTCCTGGAGAACAAAACGGCCGAAAAAGCCATCTCTCCGGACTTTGCTGTCCAAGCAGTAGTGTCTAGCAAACGTATGCAGCGAGGCCCACATAGATGCCTGACAGATGTCCTGCAAGGGGACTCCCCGACCCAGGGCAGTAGTAGCCACCGTGGCCCGAGTGGAATGGGCACGCAGCCCCACAGGAGGCTCCTTTTTAGCCAGTGAATAACAAGCCTTTATGCACAAAATGACCCATCGAGAAATGGTCCGTTTGTGCACCGCCCGTCCCTTCTTAGCGCCCACGTAACCAACAAAGAGTTGGTCATCCACCCAGAACTGTCATGTGCGGTCTAGATAGAATTATAGCGCACGTTTTGGGTCCAGACGGTGTAGTCTCTCTTCCTCTTTCGAGGGATGCAGAGGCGGAAAGAAGGTGGGCAAGGTGATGGACTGCCTGATGTGGAAGGCCGTGACTACCTTGGCCAGGAAAGAGGGACGCGTTCTCAAGACAACTTTGTCCGGATGGACAGAGAGGAAAGGAGGTTGAGAAGATAGAGCCTGGAGCTCACTCACTCTCCTGGCAGAGGTGATGGCAACTAGGAATGCAGTCTTAAGAGTTAGAAGACGAAGAGGGCAATTGTGAAGTGGCTCGAAAGGAGCGCACATCAAATAGGTCAGAACAAGGTTCAAGTCCCACTGAGGCATCACAAAAGGAACAGGAGGAAACATGTGAGTGATGCCCTTCAAGAATCTATTTACAACAGGGAACTTGAAAAGAGAAGGCTGATCAGGAAGCCGTAAGAAGGCTGAAATGGCAGAGAGGTAGCCTTTGATAGTGCCCAGAGCAGAGCCCTGCCGGGCAAGAGAAAGAAGAAAGAGCAGACCCTCCTGAAGAGGCAGACGAATCGGGGGATCGACTGACATGCTGAGTAGCTCGGGATACCAGTATCTTCGTGCCCAGTCTGGAGCCACAAGGATGACTTGGGCCCGGTCGCGCCTGATCTTCTTCAGCACTCTGGGCAGAAGTGATATAGGCGGAAAGGCGTACAACAGACCGCAGCTCCACTCGCGAGTGCCTGACTGAGACTCGGGATACAGGCTGAAAGACCGGAATCAGAGCCTGAATATCCTGAACCCGCTGTTCGGGAGGATAAACCCGAAACTGCGCCGAATCCAGAACCGCTCCGATGAAGAGGAGCTTCTGAGAGGGACACAGGTGCGACTCAGGCACATTGATGGAGAACCCCAACAGGTGCAGGAGGTCGGCCATAGTCTGGAGGGGGCTGACGACTGTCTGGGGCGAGCGCGCTTTTAACAACCAGCCGTCGAGATAGGGGAAGACTGACACCCCTAATCTGCGCAGATGAGCTGCAACCATCGCCATCACTTTCGTCAACATCCAAGGGCTGCTGGTAAGGCCGAAGGGGAGCACGGTAAAGTGCTCGTGGCCTACCGTGAACCGCAGGTAACGCCAGTGGGCCGGCAGGACGGGTGTGGGAAGTTCGCCTGGTATATGATGTTCACTATTCTAGTGAACACCTTGCACCAGTCCAAACAACCCTTATGGTGATGGTTGTAAAGTCAACCTTATAGACCAGCTATCCTAGAGGTAGCGTGGACATAACAGTCTTAGGCTAAAAGACTCTTGAGGGCGTGTAAAGCCAGCTGTTTTATGTTGTAACTTGATTACCTCTGATGCATCCTCTCCTTAGCTACTCAGCCAGGATGAATGTGGTGTCTGTGTGGAATGTTGGAGTGCCTGATGTGAGAGAGATTGGAATGTTGGTGTGCCTGCTTGTGTGGAGAATGACAGTTGTAGAGAGTGGGCTGAGTAGCCAGGATGCTGCTCCTGGTGGGACTACCTTTATGAGATCTTCTTGAGACCATGTACTTTAGGTGCATTTACCAATTGGTATTGGGTTACTCTTGTAAGTCCTTGTACAGGGTACCATAGGTAGCCTGGGCATAAGTGAACCCAAGGCCTACCAGGGGCAGCAGCATGTATTATTCCACCCCTGGCTAGCCATCCAAATCTGACACAACTGGCTGATCAATCAGCTGGGGCAAGGTGGTGTAATCACCCTTTGCTTTAGATATAGTATACCTATATCTAAACCTAAAATGGACACCTATACTCCTATAAGTCACTCCTATGGCAGGCCTTAACAATCCTGGAGGCTGAGTGTTTGGAATTATGTGAGATAGTGCTCTAGCATGAGCTGAGCCTGTCTGCAGCTTTCGGAACCAAGTCCTATAGCTGTTTCCATGATAATGCTGTACCATATACTCTTAAGTGCATTATAATCCTCGCGGTTATTGCTAACTTTGGCATAGCATTATCAAAACATGTCTAGTAAGGTGTCATACGAATTGGAATACTACCCCCTCGCCAGTTCTGGCGACGGGGGTAGCCTTCCACCCTTTTAGAGGGACACGACATGTATGTAACTGTGAACCCCGGTTAAAGTTAACTCGAGCCTCAGCATCACAAAATGGATGCTGCCACCACAGACACAAGTCTGACCTCCTGCTGCTGGGAGTCCTTCCAGCGAGGGAGGCCTGGACAAAGGGTTTCCTGCCTTGGGAGGTGCTAGCACCACCCCAGACAGGATTTTGTGTATTAGGTAGGACAGGCCTGAAAGGAATGAGACATGCCTGGGGCACACAAGGTGTCCCTGTGCATACACCGGTTCAAACCAGTTGCTGGGGCACTCCAGCTCCAGCTCTGGCGCGAAACCGGACAAAGGATAGGGGGTGTAACCACCCCTCTTCCTGGTCCCACCCATAGGAGGGACCTATTGATAGTACAGCCCCCTTTAGTCGAATAAAGGTAGGAGCTGGTCCCATTCCAGATTAGATTATCCTGAATTGATTTTACAAGAAGAAACTCTGGACTTCGACGTTCTGCTCCACGTAAGACTGAAGAAATCACCCTTGTGGCCAAGGAGTGACCACCCTGCACAAGCAGGCACCATCAAGCGTTCCAGCGGTTCACTTTGTCGTCTTCCCGAGTGGATCCAGACTTCAGAGCCAGACGAGACCCGGACTTCCAGACCTCTCCGATCTCAACTCACAGCTGCAGCACAGCTGAGATCCTTGGGTGCGACGAGACACGTGGGACCGGCCATCTTGAAGAAACTGCACTTCGCTTCCAGCACGACTTCAGAGGCATCCTCGACGAAGTGCTTTGGGGATTGAGAAGCCCTAGCCCCGAGCAGCTCCTGCACAGAAGATCAGCCCTCCAGCATCCACGAGATCTGCGTGGGGCCCTTTTGCTTGATTGCTGCTCGACGCGTTTCCTGGTCACTTGCCGGGTAGCTTGTGGCCTCCTAGACGACGATCCTTGAAATCTACACCGCTGGTCTGGTTGCTCCAGACTGGCCATTGCTTCCCTGCAAAGGAGAAGCACCCCGGACCCTCCTGGTCCGCACCAGACGTCTTTTCCATTCACAGCGTGGGTTGCCTGTGCCAAAGCCTGTTGACGCCGAATCCGGAACCAACACCGCCGACAGCGAGAGCCTGCGTAGGACAGCTCGTGCCTCCATCCTGGTCGTCGAAGACACCTGCTGGTCCACGTGGCTGCAGAGTCAAGCGTCCACTCTTCACCTGATCGCGACAACAGCATCTGGTTCGTTCCTGGTTCCACACCAGTCACTGGCTAGTGACTGTGAACATTGTCCCCTCTGCTTTCAGGTCTTCATCTTCCTTGATCCACCCTTGGATCACTCCGGACAGCTTCCTCCTGGTCGCCTGCAGCATCTTTCTTCAAGGCTCCATAGACTTCAACGCGGAAACCCGACACACTTTGACACCTATGCACCCGCAGCCCGTGGGTGAGGTAACAAGAGCATTTCGGTGCTCAAGGGTAGATTGACTCTCCTAGTGTCCAGATTTCCAGTCGTTTTAGTCCTAGCTAGTCGGAACTGTCTATTACTTACCTTTTCGTAACTTGTACTGTCCATTGACTTTGTTACGCATCTCGCGTGTGAGTTCACACTCTGCACACGCGTCCCGTGGGCCTCCTATTACTTACCTAAGGTTAGGGTAGTGTAGTCCCAGCGATCCTACAGCCTCTGGACAGCTCAATTCCTTTTATCGATTTCCTTATACCACTTGTTTAGTATATGGTTTGACGTGCCCCTAGGGAACCATTGTAATTTGTGCAACTTAAATGATTTTTCCTAAGAGTCTTGTCATGTGCTTAGCCCTCTGATCTCATAAAGAGTTCAGAGGTGTTTGTTATTAATAAATATATTGTTTATTTTCATAACAACCTGTGTGGTGTCCTTTCACTAGGTATTCAAGGGGTTAGATGTGGTAAAACAGCTGGCTTCACATGCCAAAAGAGTTTAGCCTAAGAGAAGCATATATGTTCCTCCCAATTTACTTCACCTATTTTGCCTAACACTAAAAGGTCCTGACAGACCCAGGCAGCCATAGGCTCAAGTGCAAAAGAGTGGAAGTCTGTACCCTCACCCTGAATAATGGAGCTTAATCCATGTGCAGATGCGTGGTCCAAAACCCATCCTCTCCAGGATAGAAAACAAATAGGGCCATTCAATGCTATTGAATGCCATTCATACATCCAACGACAACAGCATGGCTCCCGCCTTTCGCCTATGTCTAGTCATGTGAAGCACCCGGTATAGATGTCTAATGTTCAATCTGGTACTTCTATGAGGTATGAAATGTGGATTATTTGAAACCGGATTGATCGGGGTCGACCATGGATGATATCACTGTACGGATCCTGGTCGCGAGGGCTTTCGCCAGTACCTTAGCCTAAAAATGTAGAAGTGAGATGGGCAGATATGAACTGCAGTCCTCATGAGACTTGCCCTTCTTGTGAATGACTACTATGGTGTCAAGTCGTTGGTCCTCAGGTAGACACCCATCTTACAGAGTCACCCAGAACATGTTAAGCATATGTTGTGCCACCCTGTCAGTCACACTCTTATATAATTCTCCTGGGAGGCCGTTGGCTCCAGCGGCTTTGCCAGATTGTAGGTCTTGGATGGCCCCTTCCATTTCTTCAACTGTTAAGTCCTGCTCCAATTCATTCCTGCCATCACTTGATAATGTGGGAAGGTGGATGTCGCTTAGAAGATCGGTGCAGTTGTTCCCTGTTCTAACGGAAGTAACTGTGTATAGCGATTCATAATAGCCTGCAAAGGCTTAAGCTATAGCTTCACCAGTTCTACAAGTGGCTCCTCTGGGTGTTTAAATTTCCAGGACCCAGTTTCTCTCCCTAATTCTTTTCTCCAACCAAGTTATCATTTTGTTAGCTTTGTCGCCTACATCATAGAAGAGCCTCTGTGTCCCTGTGTTTAGCCTACGCCCAAGCCCTATAGTCAGCCAAATCCCTATTTCCTGTTGCTTAAGATGGCGTTGGTGACTCACGGGGTCCAATATTACTCATTGCCTATTACCCTTGTCTCGAGTCAGATTATCTCCTTCTCCAGGGCTTCAGATTTCAGTCTTTGTTCCTTCCTCCTCCCTCCTATTAGGGCCTAAGCGTGTCCCTGTATGACCAATTTAAACGCAGCCTACAAAGTTAACCGTCCCCTCATTCTCCTCTAAATATTGTTCCGTATGCTCCATAATCTTATCTGAGAATGTTATACCTTTAAAAGTGCCAAGAATGTATTCTGGGTGACAATGGGAGGTCTCGGAAGGGGGCCTTGTTGCTGTACTCAACCTGGGAATGGTCGGAGATCCCCCTTCACCTTATGGGTTGTGTCACGAAATAAACCAGCATTGGTAGTGTGGGTGAGGATATGATCGAGACGGGAGTAGCTGCCCCCATCACTAGTACAGCCTGGGGCATCTCTAACAGTAGAGCCCTGAGTGCTGGTAGTGTGTCAACATAGAGGTTTGGTGGTAAGATAGGTAGAGTACAGGTTGAGTACTCAGCCCTACCATGCGCCCGTTAGGGGGAGCATATCTGCCCAAGGGGTCATGCCAAGTCCATTCGGGTATAAAAGGGATGTATAAGTTACTTACCTGTAATCCTAGTTCTCTTCCAGGGGTATCCTCATCAAAGTCATAAGCACTGAATATTCCCGACAAGGGGGGGACCCCGGAAATAATATAAAAATTATATATGGAAATCACATATATCTCGCTCCAAATATATTTATGTACATATATCATTTTTTCTCACACCAATGCAGACCCAAAACTGAGGCTAAACAATGTAATTACCAATAAAGAGACTGTATTTGCAAGCATATAAAAACACACATTAGGTCAAAAAGCACTTGAACTCTGTGTTTTAATGAGCAAAACACTCATATATCATGAAAATTGCAAATAAACTAGACATTGTTAGCCCACAGGTGGCAGAGTGGGCTAAAGAATAGTGATGGATTAAACCCAGATCTGTTGACTGGCTGTGAGTGTTTGATTGGTTCAGATGCTCCGTCCATAACCACCCCCTTTTGTACCGCTTTGTTCGCCATAAGTTGGCAGGGTATGCTCAGACGTGAGTCCCTTGCTCACTTTGCCACTGGATTCAAGCAAGCCTGGCTCAAGACAGCTGTAATGCCAGAAACCGGTCCTAGGAAGCTTGTTTCCGGTCCAGGGAAGGCATGGCTTGGCAGTTCGGGCTACACTGTTCCCATGAGGCACAGGGTCAGACTGATTTGCATATGGCCATGTCTGAACTGGGGTGGCAGAGTGGGCTAAAGAACGGTGACGGATTAAACCCAGATCTGTTGACTGGGTGTGAGTGATTGATTGGTTCAGATGCTCCGTCCACAACCACCCCCTTTTGTACCGCTTTGTTTGCCATAAGTTGGCAGGGTATGCTCAGCCGTGAGTCCCTTGCTCACTTTGCCACTGGATTCAAGCAAGCCTGGCTGAAGACGGCTGTAATGCCAGAAACCGGTCCTAGGAAGCTTGTTTCCGGTTCAGGGAAGGCATGGCTTGGCAGTTCGGGCTGGACTGTTACCATGAGGCACAGGGTCCGACTGATTTGCATATGGCCATGTCTGAACTGGAGTGGCAGAGTGGTCTAAAGAACAGTGATGGATTAAACCCAGATCTGTTGACTGGGTGTGAGTGTTTGATTGGTTCAGATGCTCCGTCCATAACCACCCCCTTTTGCACCGCTTTGTTTGCAATAAGTTGGCAGGGTATGCTCAGACGGGAGTCCCTTGCTCACTTTGCCACTGGATTCAAGCAAGCCAGGCTGAAGACAACTGTAATGCCAGAAACCGGTCTTAGGAAGCTTGTTTCCGGTCCAGGGAAGGCATGGCTTGGCAGTTCGGGCTGGACTGTTCCCATGAGGCACAGGGTCAGACTGATTTGCATATGGCCATGTCTGAACTGGGGTGGCAGGGTGGGCTAAAGAACAGTGATGGATTAAACCCAGATCTGTTGACTGGGTGTGAGTGTTTGATTGGTTCAGATGCTCCGTCCATAACCACCCCCTTTTGCACCGCTTTGTTTGCAATAAGTTGGCAGGGTATGCTCAGACGGGAGTCCCTTGCTCACTTTGCCACTGGATTCAAGCAAGCCAGGCTGAAGACAACTGTAATGCCAGAAACCGGTCTTAGGAAGCTTGTTTCCGGTCCAGGGAAGGCATGGCTTGGCAGTTCGGGCTGGACTGTTCCCATGAGGCACAGGGTCAGACTGATTTGCATATGGCCATGTCTGAACTGGGGTGGCAGGGTGGGCTAAAGAACAGTGATGGATTAAACCCAGATCTGTTGACTGGGTGTGAGTGTTTGATTGGTTCAGATGCTCCGTCCATAACCACCCCCTTTTGTACCGCATTGTAAAACAATAGCATAGAAAATGAAGGGCATTTTCAACAAAAAACTGGCACCGTGCCTTTAAGGCAGCCATGACCCCTGGCTTCCCATCATGCCTCAGGGGTGACAGTTAGATCAGTTGTTCTTTGCATAACCCTGAAAGTCAGGGCTCAACAACAAAAACTGTAAATACTTTGACATCATCTCATTTACCTGGGGAGGCGGTGGGTTGCTTATGACTTTGATGAGGATCCCCCTGGAAGAGAACTAGGATTACAGGTAAGTAAGGAGTAGTTTCTGTCCTGTAACTCCAGTTCTGTAGTAGGGGTATCTCTGTTATAGTCATAATCTAGTGAATAGTCCCACCCATGTGCGTGGACCCCGGAGCAATCAAAAATAATCTCTTAAGGTGTCGAAAAATGCAGAACTGCACAGACACTTAAGAGAGAATTAAAGACAGATAATGCAGCCTATATAGCAGGCTACACTGTCCAGTACTTCAACTAGAAATTCCACCAAAAATCCACAAACAGCAAAGTCTGTCCAGATTTCCCTTGCTTCAGCAGCAAAAACCCTCTGGAATGATAGAGAGGAAGACATGGACAGACAAGCCCCATAGGCTGCCATTATGTGGCTCAGAACAGGATACTGTGCCTTTAACCCCATCAATGCTCATGACGAGCTCAGCTCGTCATGAGTTCCGCCTCTCGTACACTCATGACGAGCTGAGCTCGTCATGTAACGCAGATTTTTCAAAAACCCAGCGCACAGCGGGAAAACCGCTAGCGCGCAAGGTGTTAAGAGAACTTTCCAGAACTTCACAGTATCCCAGAATGCACTGCAGGTCCCTTTTACTTTCAGTTCTTTTTGAAGGCGTAACACGCCAGACCTGTAGCATTCCTTACATGAATATCTCTCTCCACCGGGGAGGAGGGCGGGCGCTTATGTCTATAACAGAGATACCCCTACTACAGAACTGGAGTTACAGGACAGAAACTACTCCTTCTGTAGTAGGGGATCTCTGTGTATAGTCATAATCTAGCGAATAGAATGGCAAGCCCATCCCCACACCAAAGCGGCGGTGGAGAAACAAGAAATAACACCACTATTGTGCGAACAGATTTCGCAGCGAAGCTTGCCCAACCTGAGCGTCTGCCCTGGCATCAGTGTCCAGGCAGTAATGCTTAGAAAAGGTATGGACCGACTTCCAAGTAGCAGCCTTGCAGATTTCTGCAATTGGAACATTACGGAGCAAAGCCGTCGTGGCAGCTTTGCCCCTGGTGGAATGAGCCTTAGGTTTACCCCCTAAGGTCTTATTAGCCTTTTGGTAACACAGTTGTATGCAGGACACAATCCACCTAGAGATGGACTGCTTAGAGGTAGCAAGACCCGTCCTGACTGATCCATAATTGATGAACAATTGGTCTGACCTAAGAATATCTTTGGTCTTATCCAGATAAAATTTCAACACCCTCCTAACATCCAGGGAATGTAAAGACCTTTCCGCTGGAGATGAAGGATTCTGAAAAAACGTAGGCAAAGTTATAGTCTGGTTGACATGAAAATCATAAATAACCTTGGGAAGAAATTTAGGGTGAGTACGCAGAACAACCTTAGTAGCATGAAATACAGTATAAGGTTCTTGGCAACACAACACCTGAATTTCACTCACCCTGCGGGCAGATGTAATGGCCACGAGGAACGCCGCCTTCCAGGACAGGTGCTGCAACGAAGCCTTATGAATAGGTTCAAAAGGCTCCTTCATCAATCTGGACAGCACCACATTCAATTCTCATGAAGGCGAAGGAAGCCGGACTGGAGGGAATACTTTCTTCAAGCCTTCCAAAACATCTTTGATCACAGGGATCTGGAAGAAGGAAGTCTGTGAAGGGCATTTCCTCTAGGCAGTCAATGCAGCAAGATGAACCTTAATGGAATGAATATTAAGGCCAGACTGTGCCAAATGTAGAAGATAAGGAAAAATGACATCTTCCTTACACGTCGTCGGGTCATAGTTCTTGGACTTGCACCAGATGCAAAACCTCTTTCACTTAAGCATAGGAAGTCCGAGTGGAAGGTCGCTTAGCCTCCTTCAGTATGTCCATGCAATCTTCGGGTAGATTCAAATCTCAGGAGCTATGCCGCCAAACTCAAAGACGAGAGGTTGGGGTGCAACATCTGCCCCCCCGAACTTCGTGAGAAGGTCCGGCCTGCACGGCAGCCGTATGTGAGGAAGGAGAGACCGGTGAAGCAGGTCCGTGAACCACCACTGCCTGGGCCATTCCGGGGCAATCAGGATCATCCGTGCCCTGGACTGGGACAGCTTGATCAGTACCGCCGGAATCAGGGGAATGGGTGGAAAAGCGTACAGAAAGCTGTTCGACCAGTTGATCCATAGCGCATTCCCCAGCGTCCCCTGCTGGTAGTACCTGGAGGCGAAGTCTCGGCATTTGCTGTTTTCGGCGGTGGCGAACAGATCTATGTCTGGAGTCCCCCACCTTGCGAAGACTTCTCCTAGTACTTCGTCGTTCATGACCTATTCGTGGTTTTCCTGAATCAGTCTGCTCAGTGCGTCTGCCTGAAGTTTCTGGTAGATGGGTAGCTGTTATCGTCAGTCCTCTGGCCAGAAGCCAGTGCCAGATCGCCTGCGCCTCCTGCGACAGAGTGCGTGATCTCGAGCCCCCCTGCTTGTTGAGGTAATACATCGTGGTCGTATTGTCCGTCTGTACAAGCAGAGAGTTGGTCTGGAAGGATGGATGAAAGGCCTTCAGTGCCAAGTGAACAGCTCTGAGTTCCAGGAAGTTGATGTGGTACGTGGACTCCATCGGGGACCACGTTCCTTAAATCTGTAAGTCTCCGGAATGCGCTCCCCAGCCGTGGAGAGAAGCATCCGTCACAATAGTCTTAGTGGGAATGTCCTTGTGGAAGGGAACCCCTCTGAGGAGATTCTCCGCTGAACACCACCACTTCAGAGACTGAAGAGCATGCAGAGAGTCGTATCTTGTCGTCCCAAGATCCTTTCCTCTGTTCCCACTGATCCTCCAAGCACTCCTGCAGAGGTCTCATGTGCAGCCGTGCGTGAGGCGTGAGGAAGATACAAGAGGCCATCGACTCCAGTAGAGAAGACACCGTCCTCACTGTTGTAGATGGAGCGGTCATAAGAGCCTGAGCCTTCCGAAGGATTGATAGTCGTCGCTCCTCCGAAGGAGACACGCTTGCCGACAGCTTATTGATGGTGGCTCCCAAGTACTGAATGCACCGGACCGGAGTCGTGACAGACTTGGACATGTTGATGTGCAACCCCAGCTTGTTCAAGAGAACGCACGTCTTCTGGAAGTGTGCTTGAGCTTCCGAGAAGGAGGAGGACTTGATCAACCAATCGTCCAGGTACGGGTAGACAAACACCTTGTTCTTTCTTAGGTGCGCTGCTACCACTGCCATGCACTTCGAGAATGTTCTAGGAGCAGACTTCAGTCCGAATGGCAGTACTGTGTACTGATAATGGTTGGCGCCGACTTGGAATCGCAGGAACTTCCTGTGTTTGTGTGCAATGGGCACATGGAAGTATGCATCCTGTAGGTCTATTGCACATAGCCAGTCTCCCTGTTGCAACGGAGGAAAAATCTGATGCAACGACAGCATGCAAAACTTCTCTCTGCGAATCCACTTGTTTGCCTGTCGCAAGTCCAGAATGGGCCTGAACTCGTTCTTGTCCTTCTTGTGAACCAGGAAGAACCGGGAGTACAGACCTCTTCCTCTTTGAGATAGAGGTACGTCTTCTATTGCCCTTTTCCTTAACAGGATATCGGCCTCCGCATGGAGCTCACGCAGTTGAAACTGCGAGCTGACCAGAGGAATTGATGGAGGCGGGCTGGTGAACCGAAGACTGTATCCATTGCAAACAATAATCAGCACCCACTTGTCCTGAGTAATCTTTCTCCACTCTGCCAGAAAAAATTGAACGCTTCCCCCCACCGGAGCGGGTAACGGATGTAGGGGAAGTAACGGCTCATGGTCGAGACCCAGCCGGGCCCTTGTTCGCTGTGGATGACTGCTGGGCCCCTCTACCCTTCTGTCGTTTTTGGAAGGGTCTCCGGAACTGCTGCTGTTGTTGCTGCTGCTGTCCCGAAGTCTGTCCTCTCCTTCTGCCCTGTGCACCGAACAGTCTCTGGAACGGTCGGTAAGCCTTCTTCTCTTTGGGCTTCTCCAAGCCCACAGCCATCAGGGTCTCTGCCTCCGCCTTCATTCGGGCCATCTCATCGTCGGCATGCTTGCCGAAGAGTGTTTCCCCTGAGAAGGGCAGGTTGGCCACCCGCTGCTGGGCCTCCGGCTTGTGATGTGAGCCTGAGCCAAGCATGGCGCCGCTGGTTGATCCCATGACAGTACCCATGGGCAGCCAAAAGAGAGACATCTGCAGCCGCGCTGATGACCTGGTTCGACACCAGCATCCCCTCCTTGAGGATCTCCTGGAAGTCCTTCCTCTTATCTCTTGGCAGGAGTTCCGTGAACTGTTGCAGGGATTCCCACAGGGCACGGTCATACCGCCCTAGCAAAGCCGCATCGCTGGAGGCCTTCATGGCCGTGGACACCGTCCCACAGGCCTTCCTGCTAGCTGAGTCGATCCATCGGCTTTCTTTGTCAGGTGGTACGGTTGAAGACCGGGAGGTAGAATGTAGTTTCCTGGCCGCCGTCACTATAACAGAGTCCGGAACCGGGTCCATCCGTAGAAAAGCCGGGTCCGAATCCGGGGCCTTGTACTTCTTCAGAAGTCAGGAGGGAGCGGCCTTTGCCACTGCCGGCGTGATGGACAGCTCCTCCGCGGGCTCTACCAACCCAGGCACTAGCGGCAGCAAAGGGCGAGACAAATGCTTTTTGTGAAGCGTCTCAAGTATCACGGACGTCGTGGGTGTCGGAGCCATCACCGTGATTCCCAATTTCGCTGCCCCCCTCAGGAGCACATCCTGGAACGTGCTGATGTCGTCCACCGGAGACACCCTTGTCCCCGGGGATACCGACAAGGTCGGTGAATAGGTCCTACTCCTGGACCAGGAGGAGTCCGTGCGGGACCGCGATCCACGCCTCCTATGGCGCCGTCTTGATCTGGTGGAGGATGTACGCCGACTCCTAGATCTCCCCTTTCGTCCGGAGCGTGATCTTGACCTCCTCGGCTTCGGCCGATCTACCGGTTCCACCGGAGCGGGCGACTTTGGTTTGGCGGGGCCCTCGCCTGAGGGGTCCCCTTGGGAGGAGTCGGAAATCAGGGCAGTGAGACTGACCTCGGAGGGACCGGAGGCGGCTTGTCTGCTGGCAGCTGAGGTTGAGGTAGAGAATGAGGAAGTGGTGGTAGAGGAGGAGTAGGAGCCCTCGGAGGGAGCCCCCTCGGTAACGGTGGCGTGACCGTCTTCTGCGGCGGGGTATACACCACGGAATACACCGAGCCCGGTGATCCGCCTTTCTTTCCAGCCTGGGACGTTGGTGAGCCTCCCATGGCACCAGACCTCCGTCCACGTCTATTCGGCGTCGAAGAACGGCGACCGGACGGCGAGCGTTGGTCCCTCGACGGCGAGCGTCTGTTCCTCGGCGATCTTCTCTTCGACGCCGAGGATCCCCTCGACGACGACCTTCTCCTTTTCGCCGACGGCGAAGTCGCCTCGACGACGAGCGCCGACGCTGGGCCTGTCTACGTCGATCACTCGACGACGACTCCGACGACGAAATCGTCACAGGAGACCTCGACGGCGGTCTGTTCAGTTCCTTCGACTTCGAGCGTCGACGCCGCTTCGACCCAGAGCCCTGGGGAGACGGTGAACAGACTAGTGTCTAAATCTAGACAGTAGTATCTGGTAAATGTATGGACGGACCCCAGGGTCTTCTGCGCCAACTGGTAAGCAAGTTTGATACATGAAACTATCCACCTGGAGATGGAACGTTTCGAAGCTGACCGATCCATAGTTGACAAACAGTTGGTCAGATTTTCTTATAGATTTTGACCGGTCTAGATAGAATTTCAAACCCTTTTCAGGTCCAAAAAATGCAAGGCCATCTCAGTTGGAGTGGAGGGATTGGGAAAAAAGGTGGGTAGAGAGATGGTCTGGTTCACATTGAAATCTGACACCACCTTAGGCAGGAAAGAGGGATGTGTCCTCAACACCACCCTATTTACATGGAACACTGTATATGTGTCAAGGATTCCCCCCCCGCGCGCACGCAGCAATTCGGTGACAGCAACGTAGCCTGTCACGGGGGTCGGAACTACGGGAGCCAGCATGCTTTGCGCGATCAGCGTGCAGATCGGCAACGCCCATAAAAGGTGTACTCAATCAAGGAATGGCGTCGGATATTGAGATCCTTGCCGACCTTCCCGTTGGGTGCAGACTATGGACCTATGCTTCCAGATTCTGTTCCGTGAACCTTGGTCGGAGTTCGAGTGTTTGTTGATACGCTCCCGAGCAAGCATTGGGCAGAGACGCACACCACGGAGGTGTTTGCCGCGTCTCTGCTTGGGTGTCTTGTGCCGATAGCCCTGGATTGTAAACAGAGAGTGTAGGTGCATCGGACTCACGAGCACTACACCGGGTGAAGGGTTGGCGTCCCGTTACCTGATTTATGGGCGTTGAAGGTCGAGCGGCTGCTCCCTGACACCCCAATACGAACTCTGCGGTAGAGTGCCCGGCTGGGCATTCCCGTGTTCGTTTACAATAGCGCCAGGACTGGTTACACCAGAGCTGTACACAGGGTACAAAGCGAACTCCCATTAGCCACACTCGAGCGGCATTTCCGGCCGTTGCTTTGCACAGTGCCCTCCGTTGGAGGAACACCGGGACCGAGGTTCATGCGGAGGACGGTTGGAATTAGCCCTACTTGAGGACTTGGGCGGCTAATGGGTATCGTTGACTAAACATCATTGTTTCTTGATTATTGCTTTCTTTTCCTTTTTGATTACAAACCAATAAATACTTATTGGGAAAGATAACCCGTGGTGTATCCCTGTTGTTGTGTTTACCTGTCCTGCCCGTTCCCGAGAACACACGGTAGATTACAATATGGCTCTTTGGAACAGAGAGCTTGAATCTCGCTCACCCTGCGAGCCGACGTGATCGCTACCAAAAAAGCAGCCTTCCAAGAAACATGCTGCAAGGTTGCTTTATGAATGGGTTCGAAAGGAGGACCCATCAGTTTCGATAGCACCAGGTTCAACTCCCAGGGGGGTGACGGAGGACGTACCGGAGGGTAGACCTTCTTCAAACCCTGCAGAAAATCTTTCACAGCTTGTAACTGGAAAAAAGAAGGTTGGGAAGGTGAGCACCTATAAGCTGTTATAGCTGCTAAATGCACCTTAATTGAGTTACATTTCAACCCTGCTTTATCCAGATATAATAGGTAAGGGAGAATGACCTCTTCCTGACCCTTGATAGGATGACAATTGTTCTGCATACACCACATGTAGAAACTCTTCCACTTGCATGCATAGGAATGCCTTGTGGAAGGACGCCTCGCTTCTTTCAAAATGGACATGCAGTCCTGTGGCAGTCCTAGGTGGCGGTATTGTATGACCTCAGGAGCCATGCTGCCAAGTTCAGTGACGGACGGTTGGGATGATGAATCCTCCCGTTCATCTTGGATAGCAGGTCTGGCCTGCACGGCAGCTTCCTGTGAGGACACTCTGACAGATGTAGAAGGTCCGTGTACCACCATTGTCTCGGCCAGACGGGTGCAATGAGAATCATCTTTGTGTACAAGTGAGCTAGCTTGCTCACCACCTTCGGGATCAGCGGAAGGTGGAAAGGCGTACACAAATTCCCCTGACTAGTCTATCAAAAGGGCATTCCCTTTTGATCCTGGTCGGTAGAATCTTGAGGCGAAGTCTCGGCATTTGCTGTTTTCTTCATCCGCGAAGAGGTCTATGGTGGGACGCCCCCATGACTGGAAGATGTTTTCGACTACCTCGTCGTTGAGAACCCAGTCCTCTCGGTCTTCGAAATGCATCCGCTCTCGTGTTCTGTTCTCCTGGGAGATGGACTGCTGTGACTGACAGATTCCGAGCCAGGAGCCAATGCCACAGTTTTTGTGCCTCTAGGGAAAGGGTGCTTGAGCGTGTTCCTCCCTGTTTGTTCAAGTAGTACATTGTGGTGGTGTTGTCCGTTTGTACTAACACTGATGATCCTTGAATTGAGGGCAGGAAAGCTTTGAGGGCTAGATGGACTGCCCTCAGCTCTAACATGTTGATGTGGTAGGATCTCTCTTTGGGAGACCAGTCTTTGCGTCTGGAGATGACCCATGTTTGCCCCCCAACTGTGTAGAGAGGCATCTGTGATTAGCGTCTGTGCAGGTGGAGGTTGATGAAACGGAATTCCGACTTGCATATTCCGCCTTTTCATCCACCAAGGTATGGACGCTCACGCTGTGTTTGACAGAGTTATTTTGTCGTCCCAGCGAGCTGACTGCTGGTCCCACTTGTCCTCCATTTCCTGTTGGAGAGGACGCATCCGTAACCTGCTATTGGGGACCAGATAAATACAGGATGCCATCGATCCCAGCAGGGAGGCAATCCTTCGTACCGTTAATTCATTATTTTGTAAAACCAGCTGCCATTTTTGAGTGATGGAACACTGTCTCTCCTCCGAAAGAAACTTTTTTCCTGCCTCAGAGTTTAGCAGAGCTACCAGGAAATGTATTTTCTGCGTCGGTTCTGAAGTTGACTTGTTGAAATTCACATGTAGACCCAACCGGTAGCATATATCGATGCAGCTCAGAAAGTGATTCCTTACACTGTCTGGTGAAGAACCCCTCAACAGCCAGTCATCCAGTTATGGGTACACGAAGACACCCCTGCGGCGAAGAGCGGCTGCTACCACTGCGATGCACTTCATGAACACTCGGGGGGCAGATTTCAACCCGAATGGGAGGACTTTGAACTGGTAGTGAGAGGCCCCCGTTCGGAACCAGAGGAATTTCCTGTGATGCGAGCTATCGGGACATGAAAATATGCATCTTGTAGGTCCAGCGAACACATCCAATCCCCTTGCCTGAGTAGTGGATATATTCGATGAAGCGCCAACATGCGATCTTTGATATAAAGATTGAGTGTCTGCATGTCCAGAATGTGTCTGTACTCTGCTTTCTGGCCTTTTTTCTTGACCAGGAAGTATCTTGAATAAACTCCTTTCCCTCTTTGAGATCTTGGTACCCTCTCGATGGCTGATTTTGTGAGAAGGTTGGCAACTTCTTTTTGCAGGAGTTTTAACTGATGACCCGACGTTTGCATTGGAGGGATAGAGTGAGGTTGATGTTGAAAACGAAGATGGTAACCATTCTGAACGGTAGCTAACACCCAGCGATCTTAGGTAATGGCTCGCCACTCTTCTATATGATCTGCGATGCTTCCCCCAACTGGAGAGGTCAACGGCGCTGGGGGAAGGAAGAACTCATTGTTTAGATTGCGTCCTGTTGGAAAGGTTGCCTTGACACTTATTTTCTCAGCCTCTTGAGGAGCGCCTGCCTCTGTACTGGGATTTTTGCTGCCCCTGTTGGTCTTGACCCTTCTGCCACTGAGGGGTTTGAACCCTCTGTTGGGAAGATCTTATTGTAGGGGCGGAACCTCTTACGGAATATTTTTTTCTTTTCAAGCCCCACGGCCTTTAGAGTGTCCAATTCCATTTTCATACGCTGCATTTCTTCATCAGCGTGTGAGCCGAATAAAGATGATCCGGAGAAAGGCAGGTTCATAATATGGGACTGAGCTTCTGGCTTTAGGGCGGTAAGACGCAACCAAGAAGACCTTTTTGCGCACACCCCGTGAGCATATCCATGCGCCAAAAAGGTAGCTCCGTCAGCTGCTGCGCTAATGATCTGATTGGAGACCTGGCTGCCCTCCATAAGGATCTCCTCGAAATCCCTGCGATCTTCTTGCGGGAGTTTCTCAATGAAGCGCTGCAGGGAATCCCACAGGGATCTATCATAGTGCCCCAATAGCGCTCCCGCATTGGATACCTTCAGGAAGGAAGCAGAGGTGCTGCATACTTTTCGTCCCCAGGAGTCTAGAGTCTTGTTCTCCTTGTCTGGAGGCACAGTGGAGGAAGATGCCACGGCATGAGTCTTTCTCGCTGCTTCGATAATCTTTTATTCCAGGGGGGGGGGGGGGGGGGGGGGGGGCTATGGTGGGTGGGCGGGGTGTCAGCTCTGAGGAAGAGAGGATCCTCCTCTGGAGAACAGTATTTTTTGAGAATCCTCGCTGGGACAGATTTAACCGTTGCCGGCGTGAGGAATATGACTGGTTCTATTATACCCAGAACCAAGGGAAGCAGAGGTTTGGCCGCTGTCTTATGATGCAAGGTCTCGAAAATCCCTGATGACTTGGTCTGGGGAGGTGTCACGGGGATCCCCAGCTGAAGTGCCCATCTGCCTAAAATGTCCTGGAAAGTGAAGATGTTGTCCACTGGAGAGATTCTCGACGGTGGACTGTCGGTCAGTTTCGGAGAATAATCCCTATGTGATTGAGTGGTGGAGGAAGAATAAGTAGGAGATCTATGTTCTCTTCTTCTGCTCCTTGACCTGGATCTCAGCCTGCTTGAGCGCACCGGGGCGAACGTTCGCTCTCTGGGCCTGGAAGGAGGTCGATCCCGATCAGCCTGCTGCTTTAACAGAGCTGTTTATCTTCGTCGGGAGCGCAGTGGTGCAATGGCCTGTACCACCTAGGTGATAATCTGATGGAAGGTGACTTCTGTCTGTCTCTCCTCTCAAGGGAATGCGCTGGAGGGGACGGCTTCACCTCTTCATGCAGTGATCGAGTTGGGAGAATGTCCTGACACTGCACTGTCAGAAGAATAGATTACCACCTCCGGGGACCTAGATGTTGATCCACAGTGAGAGATGTGAGAGCCTGAGGGAGATGACAAATTGCGGAATAAGTCACATTGTCCTTGCTCTCAATGTGACTTATTCCGCAATTTGAGGATAACTTTTTAAATAATTTCGATAATGTCTGTTAATCCTCGCAGGACTTCATAATCTTCACGCGGAGGTTTCTTCAATATGATTATATGACGATGAGCACCAATTAACTAGGTATGCTCTCTCTAATGGTGTGTTTATTCTAAATTATGTAACTACGGTATATCTTGAATGGGCTAGTAATTTGTACCCAATCATTGACATTAATAGGTTGCTAGTCCCCTATTTGTCCTGATGAAGACCCCGCCACAAGGGTTCCACTGATTCCTGGATCGTCTGTGGGTCGAAACGTCGGCAACTCTCCTCCTTGCTACAGCCCCCCATCCACAATTGTTACATGTACTGTTTTACGTGGGGCATGTGTCTGTTTAAGTGATACATTTTGATCTATGACCATTCTGTACATTTGAATTGATTTACAAATGTGTCAGATACATATCTGATTTTATTGTCACTATTCCCTACCTGCACTACCCTCACTTTATCACTTCTTCCTTACTCCCAGGGGCACTATTCAACCTGTTCAAATGAGTAATGTTGGATACTATATCCTGGTTTGGTCTATAATGTGAATAAAACATTGTAGACTCATTAAGTGTTTTCTAATTTGATTTAAACTGTGATAATCATTTAATTTCCACTGGGACACCTTCCGTCTCAGTAACAATATGACCCAGGTCCCAGTGACTTGTTCTGGGTAAACCCCCTTCTTGATACCATCGACGCTGAAGGAGGCGACTGGTGTCTCGACGCCCCAGATTGAGGAGCCATCCTGGTGGGGACCTGTGGCTCGACGTCGAACGGCGGTGATGAGGCGTCGACGAAGAGTGTCTCGACGTCGAATCACGGTGATGGGTCTTCCACGGAGTATGCCTCGACGTGTAACGCCGGTGATGAGGCATCGACGGAGTAAGCCTCGACGTCGAACGCCGGTGATGAGGCGTCGACGGAGCGGGTCTCGATGTTGAACTCCTGTGCAACGACGGAGACCTGCCTCTCGCCGTTGAACGCCACCCGGTTGACGTCAACAGAGGTACCTTAGCTCTCAACGTTGAAGTCTTCGTCGTCGAAGGATGATGAGCCCTCTTCGAATCGGTTTTCGCCGTCAGCTTCGATGCAGATCCCGACGCCAACGGAGAACAGGTCATGATTTCTCTTGACGTCGACCGCATTCTCCTCTTCTTCTGCCTTTTAGGAGACCTACCTCTTTCAGAGAGGCCATAAATCCTAATTCTCTCTCTGTCATTGAGGGTTCTCCTTGACAAGTTCTTACAGTGTTGACAGCTGTTAGAAGAATGGGTCTCAGGGATACAGAGGATACACACAGGGTGTGTATTAGTCCTGGCCTTCTTTTTGCCACAGGGGGGGCAGGGATCAAAAAGTGAAGGCATTTTGACAAAAATAAACCTTTTTTGAAAAACAAAAAAGGCAGCACCAACACTCTAAAGCCTAAAGACGTCGAGTGAAGGTAAAAAACTTGAAGAATATCAAGAAATTTTTGAGAGAAAGTAAAAAAAGGTAGGAGCTGTAAAACCAGGGTCCTGACTGAAGGGGCCGGAAAGAACAACTGACCTAACTGTCACCCCTGAGGCATGATGGGAAGCCAGGGGTCATGGCTGCCTTAAAGGCATGGTGCCAGTTTTTTGTTGAAAATGCTTTAATTTTCTATGCTATTGTTTTACAATGCAGCCTGTGGGCTAACAATGTCTAGTTTATTTGCAATTTTTATGATATATGAGGGTTTTGTTTTTAAACAACTGAAGAGTGACTTAGTGAAAAAGTAAGAAACCAAAAATGTTGCACACACCATCAACCCGCTCCGTTATAATTCAGACGTTGTAGCACGCTGGGTAGGCATTCGGCCACCCCAGCGGGGACCCTATGATGAAGCATGACAGCAACGAGTGGTGAGTGAGGGTCCTTTTAAAAGAGAAAGATTCCTTTCTCTTTTAGTGTTCATAGAAGGGCAAGGTTTGCCTTTTTTTGAGTTTCTCACTAATTCTACTTTGCCTTTTTAGGGGGATAGGATAACACAGAAATATAAAAAAAAAATATTGGTTTCTTACTTTTTCACTAAGCCACTCTTCAGTTGTTTAAAAGTATATGACAGGGGTACAGGAGTGACTTTCCATACCCTTACTCTCTAGTTGATGTTTTTGTATATGAGTGTTTTGCTCATTAAAACACAGAGTTCAAGTGCTATTTGACCTAATGTGTGTTTTTATATGCTTGCAAATACAGTCTCTTTATGGGTAATTACATTGTTTAGCCTCAGTTTTGGGGCTGCATTGGTGCGAGAAAAAATTATATATGTACATACATATATATGGAGCGAGACATATGTGATTTCCATATATAATTTTTAAATTATTTCCGGGGTCCACGCACGTGGGCGGGAATATTCAGTGCTTATGACTGTTGATGAGGATCCCCTGGAAGAGAAAGATGTTTTAACCATTATTCCCAGCCCTCACCAGCCCGTTGTGAAGAAATTGATGGACCACTGTACGTTTAATCTTATGTGCTAACACATTTACGTTCCGTGTCATGATCCTCAAGGTGGAGCTCATTCTGCGTTCATTGGTGTGTGACTCAGAAGTATCCTCAATATCAAATGGGTGTTCCTGACGTCCCATATGGTGGAGTCATACTCATTGTATGCCTGCATAGCAATCTGAAAGAGGTTCTCCTCCCCCTCCCACTTCAATAGTCTCCCTCTTTGCGGCTACTCAACTAATCTAGAAGCAGCAAGAGATGTGTATGGCGTGGTGTTTAGCATAGTAGAATCTCAGAAAGTGTATTCCACAGTAGTGTACGGGAGGAGGGTCTCCACGCCTATCCTGATTGCTAGGTATCATCTTTCTGACACCATTGATCTTCCAGACACTGTTGGAGCAGTCTCATGTGAAGCTTTGCATTTGAGACAATGCAGATACAAGAGCCATAGAACATGGGTGCAATGTTCTCTTCTGCAGTTGGTTTGAATGCTTTTTTCAGTGTCTTGAATTTGTTCCGTAAGGAGAACACTCTATTCCTTCTACACTGCCTATCTTTAATCCTAGGTAATTGCAGCTTTTGAACTGGGTCAATGGTTGACTTCTGGCAGTTTATCTGAAGGCCTAGGTTGTTCAACAGCCTTCAAGCTTGCTTGAGATTTAGTTTTACCTTTTACTGGCTGTAAATACTCAGCAACCTGTCGTCAATATAGGGTACATGACTATTCTGTGCCTACTTAAATGGGCTGCTATTACTGCTGTTTTGAGAACGGTTAAGTGGCTGACTTCAAGCCGAAGGGGAGCAGTTTGTTTTGGTAATGTTGGTGACATACTATAAATCTCAAGTACTTGATGTGATGTGGTTTATTGGGATGTTGTGTAAGTATGTGTTTTGGAGACCTACGGAACACATCCAATCATTTTGGTTTACATGGGGAATAATCCAATGCAATGGCAACATTAAAAAAGCTTGCTTTTTTGGCATACTAGTTTAGAAAATTGCAAATCTATAATTGGTCTGAAATCTTCTTTTATGCCTTTCTTTTTCATGAGAAAGTATCTTGACTACACGCTCTAACCTTTGTAATTGTGTGGGACCATCACAATGGATTTTTTCAAAAGCAGAACAGATGCTTCTTTTCTTAGCATGTCGAGTTGGTACTTTAATGACCGTTTTGTAGGTGGTGAATCACCTTGAAATGAAGAAATTAACTACGAGATATTATACACAGCACCCACTTGTTCTTTATGATGGTAAACACTTATAGATGAAGAGTCACAGCCTTCCCCCATCAGAGTGTGAAACAGAGGGTAGTGAAAAGTTGTCAATGCTACTGATAAATGTCTCCCCATTTTGCGGGGGGGCCATGACTTTGGTGAGGTCATATTTCATCTTGTCTAAATTATTTTGTAGTGATATTTCTGATCCTGCAGATACCGCTGGTAAGTTTGGTATGGCCAGTAAGGGGTTTGAACAACTGTAAAAGACGAACAAAGAGGATCTTGAATAGGAGGATCCTCAAAAGGAATGATAGGCCTAATTGGCCTGAGTAATAAAAGATGAGGATCTGGTGCTAAAGGTGGTCTCACACATTGAAGAGGCATAGTAGCTGACTGAGCAACGATACTTGACTTCCTCTGTAGTCGCGAAGAGGACAAATCTGCCACAGGACTGATGTTTGGTGAGGAATGAATGGACGTGGGCGGTATGGTGAAGACTACTATAGAAGGAGACCTTAAAATCTCCATATTTGGTGAAGGAGAATGAAAGAACTCCATACTTCGATGTAGTGAACTTGTGGGAAGCTCAGGTGACTGTGCTCAACTGTGCTTTTTATGTCAGTGAAATGTTTTTGATGTTAAAAGGTGATAGTCTAGGTGCAGAGAACTACTTATACGGTACATCATGCATAGGAGAATCACCTGAAACTCTTAAAGGGGCAGGTTTCTTTTTACTGTTTACAATGTAGGTCAACCAGACTGCATTTTACTTTCACACACCTCATTTTGCTGCGCGTCCACATAGACAACAGGGAATGATTCACATCTTTGGCACGATCAATGAAGATCCTTGAATGTAGACACACAGATGCAGTTCCTTCTTCAGGTAACAAGAGAGGAATCTACCATGGGAAATACTACTGAGAGGTGAGGAATCAACAGGTTGATGTATCCATAAAAAGAAAAAGTTACTTACCTTATGTGCCTAACCATGAAATCATTCATCACAATTTTGGCAAGCTGCATCCAATGGCTTCCTTCTGGAACTTCGACTGACTCAGTTTTCCCATTAGTTAGTCAAGATGTGAGATTAACACATTACCATTACAAAAACATCATGAGCAATCTTAAAGATATGTTTTAAAACAAGTACCTGGCTTGTACCAGCCCTACATGGGGCCCATCAGTTCCGATTCCCAGCATCAAGGCTAGTTTTCCAATAAAGTTCTTCTGAAGATTAAACCTGCGTTGTCCGATGTTATAACTTCCATCAATCATAAAAGCAATCTCAGCCTTGCAATCTGCATATGCCAGCAAAAATTAAATGTGTCAAAAACGCAGATCAGCTGTTCATGAAGTAAATGATTTACAACAGGGTAGTCATAGAGACCCTGACTCTTCTTTTAAGAAGAATGTACATATTTATTTATTGAGTATATTTTCATACCACTTCTAAGGCCCAAGATTATCAGCGCACTTTACAAAGAACACCGTACATGGCATAAAGAAATAATTATACTAGCGTCATTGAAGCCCAAGCTCAATTAAGCATAAGCGAAGTATGAATGTCTACAGGGCTAGTATGAAACTTTGGGTCGAAAATAAACAGGAAACATAAATGGAGCATAAACGTTGCAATATAGTAAGCATTACAAATGTAAAATCACACTCCAAAAGGGGCCAAGCTCCCATCTTTTAAAAGGAAAGCAAGGAACTAGAGATAGGAAAGTGACAGTTTAGATGCAATAATTTCATCTCTTTAAGTAGGAAGGTAAAACAGTAGCAGCGTGAATGGGAAGCGGTAGAGAGTTCAAAACATGGGGAGAAATAGACTGAGTAAATTTACAATATTTATTGAAAAGAGGGCCAAAAGTAAAAAGATGTTGAAGAAACAAAGTGAACGAGAACCTCCCAAAATCTTTCTTGGACAGGTGTGGAGCATGATTAGTGTGGTTAGCGTGCAAGTTTAAGGGTAGACTTGCCCTTAAGAGGGAGTCAACCCAATGTGTGCTGTACAGAAGTAAAGTGATAAACGAGAAGTATGGCTTGGAGAAGACCAAGATGAAAAGGTGTTCTTCAAATATTAAAGATGTCAACTGCTGAGGCCAAAAAATGTTATAAGTGAAAACCAGTGTCAAATAATGTATTACATTCGCATAGAATATGGTTGTTAAATACTGCTTATGTGTTTGAGTCTAATTTTGCCTTTGGAAATAATACTGATAGCCATAGCGGTCATTAGGAAAAATGTGTTTTGTTCATATTATGAATGAAATAGAATCTTGCCTTTGTTCCCCGTTTTCTTCTCAGGAGTTTTCTTTAGACGTCTACCTACAAACAAAACAGCAAAATACAACAATTTAGCAATATGGAGATCTTAGCACACTCTGTATTGATTTACCTCCTTCAGCACTAGTTGGGAATTATATGCGGAAGTAGAAACCCAGCTCCAAAATAATGCTGTCACCTCAAGATCTTTGAACGTGCTCGAGAGTGACTTGCTTCCTACACACAGGCATCATCAATCACCCCAGCCGAGTCCCTGCATGTTTTCTTTCCAATATGCAAAGTGGGAGCACAGCATTTGCTCAACTTTGGAAACATTGTTGAGCTCGACCTCTTTCGCAATTAGATTTTTTCCAGAATTTGCTGTGCAGAAACGCTGAGGCTCAGATACAGCCAGGTCATACTGAAGAAGGACAGGTAATTCTAGGTCTCTCTCAGGGGAGTATTAATTGAAATCATAAACACGGAATAGTCCCGCCCATGTACAGGGACCCCAGAGCAGTTCTTTCAAAGTCATATTCACTTCAACTCACTTCGGAAAAGCCAGGAAACATATGTGACACACACGTTAAATTCTGCAGTCTTAAAGAATAAGTTAATTACCTTCAGTAACGCTTTTTTCTGCTGGACCAACACAATCTCATACATTTATAAATATAACAAAAAGCATTTCAAATGAATATGCAATAGCGTAGCCATGAACTTCATGGCATTCCTATTGGAAACGCCATACATGAAATACAACCAAACTCATTTTCGGTATACGCAGACAGGCAACGGGGAGGCGGGTGAGGCAGTGAGGAATCCACAGGTAGATACTGTATCTGCCAGAAAAAAGTGTTACATAAGGTAAGTAACTTTTTCTTTTGATGGATACATCAACCTGTTGATTCCTCACCTTTCAAATAGGATACCCAAGAAGTTGCGCACCCAGGAGTGGGTGCCTGTCTTCCCCTTGCAAAACAGAATGAACAAAGTGAGCGTCCCACCTCACTTTGGAATCTAGACAATAGTGCTTTGCGAAAGTGTGGAGGGGGGCCCAAGTTGCTGCTTCGCAAATGTCAACCACAGGGACACCTCTAGCCAAAGCAGAAGCTGAAGACTTACCTCTAGTAGAATGATCTCTAATATCTTCAGGTGGCTCCTTCTTAGCCATGGCGTAGCAGGTCTTGATACATAGGATTATCCATCTGCACAAAGTCCTCTTATGAAATGTCATTTTGCCAACATATCTAACAAACAGCTAGTCATCCAATCTGAACTCACAAGTCCTATCTATATAGATGCTCACAGCCCTCTTAGGGTCCAAAGGATGTAGTGTCTCCTCACATTCGATGAATGCGGGTGAGGGTAAAAAGTAGGCAAACTAATAAGACTGTTCCAAATAGAACGGAGTGACCACCTTTTGCAGGAAAGCAGCTCTGCTTTTAAGAACCAACTTATCCGCATGAAAGGTCATGAAAGGAAGCTTAGTACTAAGAGCCTGTAGGTCACTCACCCTCCTAGCAGGGGTTTTCACTATCACTATCAATGGGCAACTGCGTAAGGTTTCAAAAGGAGAACACATAAGATATTTAAGCACTAGATTACGGTCCCATTACGATCATAATAATTGGAGTGGGAGGAAACTTATTAGTAAGCCCTTAATGAACGAGATAACTACAGGGACTTAAAAAGGGACTGTCGATAGGGCAGACAAACACACCTTAACACACCTTAACCATTGTAACCACGCAACCTTGCTGCACCAGGGAGAGCGCAAAACTCAAAACTTCAGACAAATGGGCATTTGAAGGGTCAATTAACTTCTCTCCACGCCATGTCACAAATTTCGCCCATCTGACAGCACAGACTGTCTTGGTGGAGTGTCTTCTGGCAAATAAAATAACATCCACCACATCAGATGGGAAAGAGAAAGAACTCAGGTTGCCCTGTTCAATATACCGGCATGAAGGTGCAAGCCCTGGAGGTGGGGGTGTAGAATCCGCCCCTGCACATGTGAGAGGAGATCTGCCCTGAGAGGGAGACGGAGCGGAGGCCAAAACTGATAGGTAAAGAAGGTCTAACTAACATGCCATTCATTGGCCATTCCAGGGTTACTAATTTGACTTGGGCCTCTTCTTGGCGAATCTTCCTCAGAACCTGAGGAATCAAGGGTATGGGGTAAGCAATTAGAGCAGCAGGTAGCCCCAGTCCAATTGAAATGCGTCACCAAATGCTCCCTGCATCGGATACTGGAGCCGGCAGAACGACGGGCAGTGCGTGGTCTCGTGAGTAGCAAACAGGTCTAACTAAAGAATCTGCCACCTTGTGAAAATGCGCTGAACCACTCCTGATGCACACGCCACTCGTGATTGTCTGAACAATACAGACAGACTGTACGCACGTATATTGAGAACTCCGGCCAAGTGACTTGAGATGATGCAAATCCAATGGTCCTGAGCCCAGTTCCATTTATTGCAGACCTTCTCTGCAGAGAAGATACGACCCTACTCTTCCCTGTTTGTTTATATACCACATTGCAGTAGTATTGTTTGTTAAGACTCAAACTGCCTGACCGGAATTCAGAAGATTGATATGCAACAATCTTTCCACTTGAGACCAAAGACCTTTGATCTCCAGATCCCCCTATGAGCTCCCCACCATAGAGTGGAGGAATCCACTATTACTGTGGCTAGCTGAGATGGAGGGAGAAATGGCTTTCCTGGAGACAGATTACCGGACACACCATGGTGGGATCTTTCTAGAATGGTTACCCCCACTTTTTGCCTGGTGTCAGTGTGATTTTGACTAGTCTGACTGGGATTCTGTTGATCAGGACCCCAGTCACTGTGCTTTCTCCCTAAATTGGACTGTGGTAAGTAATTTGGTACCTTCCCAATTGGCTACTGGCGTACCCATGTAAGTCCTTTAGAGTATAATACTAAGGTACCCAGGGCATAGGTACACCAGGGGTTTCCCATGGGCTGCAGTGTGTATTGCATCACTCATTTGAGACCACTCAAACTGTGACTTCAGGCCTGGCATTGCAGCCTGTGTAAGTTGGTGTTAGCACCCCTTACGACAGATATAAGTTTTCTTATATCTGAGGTCACTGCACTTAAAATCTATAAGTCACCCCTAAGGTAGGCCTTTCAATCCTGAAGGCAGGGTGCTAGGATATAAGTGTGAGGATGCCCTGCATGAGCAAGACACCCCCTACAAATACTGAAGTCGATTCTCCAGGCTTTGTAAGTTTGGTCAGCTATTTAGTACATGGAGACATCAAGTAAATTACGAGATGTCTAACCAGGGCTCGAAAAATCCAAAAAATGGTACTAGTCCTGCAGGACTAGTACCTTAAAAAATGTCCTCGACCTAACTGCAACCTACTTGACCCCCGTCCCTCAAAGCTGAGCAAATGTGACAAGATAACAAGATTTAAAGGAATCTTTATTGCTCATTAACTTTGTGAGCAATAAAAATGCCTTTAAATCTTGTTATCTTGTCACATTTGTTCCGTTTTCACAAACAGAGGACAAAAGTTGGTTTGTTTTCCCACTCGCCAGAAAGGGCGAGTAGGACCTAACAGCTCGACCTTGTTAAATTTAGCTCGACTATGCGAGTGGTCGAGTGGAATTTTCGAGCCCTGCCAACTATATATTAGCTGCACCGAAACCGGTCATGTTTGGTATCAAACATGTTGTAATCCAACCCCAACACTGATTCCAGTGTTGGATGTAGGATCCCATGTACTGGGGGCTCCCCTAGGGTGCCCCCTGCATTCCAGGTACTAGCCTTTCAGGGTCTAACAGGAAGCTAGTGCTGCTGCCGACCACAGACACTACTCTGCCCTCCTGCTACTGAGTCAAGCTCGAGCAGAGGAAGGAAGAAAAATAGGTTTCCTGTAGCAGGGAGGTGTGACCACCTCCCAGACAGGACTTAGTTTATTGGGCTGGGGTGGGGGCGCTTGCCAGCACCACATGGCTGATTGAAGAGCACATTTGATGCCCTCCTTGCATACTCCAGTTTGAGCAAGTTCAGGGAGTCGTTGGCTCCCACTCTGGTGCGAAACTGGACTGTCAGGCCCTCCTCTGGGAGGGACCCCTGAATCGTTCCAACCCTTTCCCTAGGGTACTTAAGGGCTTACCTACAGGTAGCTCTTCAGATTTGTTGTGGGACTAGATTCAGATCCGAAACCACTTCAACTTTTAACCGTCTGGGCACCTTGAGCTTCGCTGGACTTCAACTTGAACCGAGGCTGCACCAAGGAAGACTCCTGCCTAGTTTTGGTGTTCTGCAAGTCTTAGTCGTCTGTACCTGTGCTTCATCCAGGTTCTTCTCCAGGCCTGTGGGCATCAAGGACACCCAAAGTAATCTCCCTTGGTGTGAAGGAATCACTCCCCAGCATCTGCAGGCACTGCAAATAAGCGGACTTAGAAAGGCTAAGCAACCCAGGTGGTGGTTCTGGAACTCCCTCGAGGCCTGCCTGTCCTCTCAGCAAGATTGAGGCCAGTTTCCCTCGTCGGAACCGCTGGAACAGAATCCCTGTGCACCGTGTCGACTTGCTTTAGCCTAGGCTTGTTGGCTCGGTCTTTCAGAGATCTTCGGGTTACAAAGAAGCTCCCGCATCCAGTATCTCTTTCTGCCCAGAACTTTGTACTCACTGCATCCTCTGCACTGTGGGCCTGCCTCGTTGGTGAGCGGCTTGAGGTCATCTTGCGACTCCTCTGCCTTTGGCCTGTGGGTCGTCTTGGGGGTCCTCTTAGGCTTCAGTGGGCTCCCCTGATAGCTCGGGGCCTGCTCTGACTCTCCTGCAATTGGTGAGTCCCTTGGACCTTGCTCGACCCAACGTTGCTCTTTTTTCGTTTATCACGTCTGTTGCTGCTGCCAAGGCCTGTTGGTACTCCTGCCGGATACCAACCCCCTATTTCTCGACTTCCGACGTGGGATAGCTCGTGAACGGCTCTTGGTCTTCCACAGCGTCGACTGGTCCTCACAGCTGTATCAACAAGGTCACCGTCATCACTCCTTTATCTTCCGTTATCGTGGTCATTGGTCTTCTGTGCCTCCTGGTCACTTCCGAGTAGCATAGACTATCCCTATGCTTGCAAGTACTCCTCTTCAAGATTCCATGCTTGGATTCCACCAGACTTTCACCTTCTTCGTCAGTTGTATCTTTTCTGAAAGTCCTCCATTGTGGTCTATCGCAGTTTCCGATGTCACGTTGCACCTATGAGCCCAGCTTCCCTGGTGTAGGTAGGTATCCTGCTTCCTGTGGTGTACACGGGTGGGGTGACTCTCCAACCTTCTGTCTTCCGCTGAGTTTCTTCAGGGTCCACTGGGAAGGGTCCTTTTTTCTTGAAAACTGCAACCGCGACTTTCCCATTGACTTGTTTAGAGCACGCTGCTGTGTTTACACTTTGCACACAGCCTCTGTGGGGTTCCTGGGTACTTACCTCAGGTGGTTGCTTGGGTCACCAGCTCTTCTAAGTCTTCTGGTCCAAGTCCCGACTTTGGTCGCAGTTCACATTCCACTTCTTTAGTACATGGTTTGGTCTCCATCTGGAGACCACTGTGTATTTATGTTTACTTGCTTGTTTACAGCTAAAGTATTGTGTTGATATCTCCGGGTAGAAGATACTTCTCCAACAAGCAGCTTGTGAGCTACTTGAAGCTCTCCATCTACCTGCAAGTAGCTCTCCTGTCCGCAGCACAGTCTAATAAAGGAGGTTTTTGCTTGGCTAAATATATGCATACCAAAATTGAAAAGTGTGTATTTGTTATGCAAATGTGTGTATTTTCTAAACTCATATGCTGATGTTTGGGGAAAATTGTTGTATTTCCAAAATATATTTAAAGGTGATATTTGAATGACAAGTCATATGGCATTAGGGGGACGTAGTACAAACGAACAAGTTACTTACCTTCGGTAACGATATATCTGTAAGAAACAGTAGTTAGTATTAGATTCCTTACCTTAGAATATCCCCAGGCGTCAGTCTGGATCCAGAAACTTTTGCGTAGCAGTACCCCTACGCGTCGGTAGGCGTCGTCTGCAGGCGTCCCCTGCGGCTCCGCGTCCGTCGTTGGCGTCGTGCGCCGTGATGACGTCGCTAGAGTATATAGACGCCGCCTCCGCGCGCTGACTTCAGTTCTTTGTACACAGCTTTTCCGCGCCAGAACACGCAGAGCCATGTGAGAACCAACACTGGTGCCATTTGAAACTAGGGCCCTGAAAGGGATGTCCTTAACCCTAGGTATCAGTTCGCAGAACGGGGAGGATGGGTGGGGCGGTAAGGAATCTAATACTAACTACTGTTTCTTACAGATATATCGTTACCGAAGGTAAGTAACTTGTTCATCTGAAAGAAACAGGTTAGTATTAGATTCCTTACCTTAGAATAGATACCCCAGCAATACCAACCCCGGTGGTGGGTCTGCGAACCAATACAATCCTATACCAGAAAGTCCTGGAGGACCGAACGGCCAAAGAAGCCATCCCTCCGGACTTGACTGTCCAGGCAGTAGTGCCTCGCAAAGGTGTGCAGCGAGGCCCACGTAGCCGCCTGGCAAATGTCCTGCAAAGGGACTCCCCGGCCCAGGGCAGTAGTAGCCGCAGTGGCCCGAGTGGAATGGGCCCTCAGCCCAACAGGAGGCTCCTTCCGAGCCAAAGAGTAGCACGCTTTGATGCACAGAACGACCCACCGAGAGATGGTCCGTTTATGTACCGCCCGTCCCTTCTTCGCACCCACGTAGCCAACAAACAGTTGCTCATCCACCCGGAACTGGCGTGTGCGATCCATATAAAATGAAAGCGCAAGTTTTGGGTCAAGACGATGGAGCCGCTCTTCATCCTTTGAAGGATGCGGAGGCAGGAAGAAGGAAGGGAGGGTGAAGGACTGCCCGATGTGAAAAGCAGAGACAACTTTGGGCAGGAAAGAAGGTCTAGTTCTCAGAACCACCTTGTCTGGATGAATGGACATGAAAGGAGGTTTGACAGAAAGAGCCTGGAGCTCACTCACTCCCTGGCAGAGGTGATGGCAACCAGGAAGGCCGTCTTTAAAGTCAGGAGACGGAGAGGACAGGAATGAAGTGGCTCAAAGGGAGCACACATCAAGAATGTTAGAACCAGGTTCAAGTCCCACTGAGGCATCACAAACGGAACAGGAGGATACATGTGTGTGATGCCCTTCAAGAACCTTGTTACAATAGGGAACTTGAACAAAGAAGGTTGATCAGGCAGCCTCAGAAAGGCCGAAAGGGCAGAAAGGTAGCCCTTGATAGTGCCCAGAGCAGAGCCCTGCTGGGCAAGAGAAAGAAGAAAGAGGAGAACCTCGGAAAGAGGGGCAGAAAGGGGATCCACAGCCTTTGCTGTGCACCATGCCACAAATTTGTTCCACCGGCAGGCGTATACCGACTTTGTGGAGGGACGCCTGGCTGCCAGAATCACATCACAGACTTCAGGAGGCAAGTCAAATGGCCTCAACTGTCGCCGCTCAATATCCACGCATGGAGGTGGAGGCTGGACAGGTTCGGGTGGAGGACCGTCCCCTGCTGCTGCGACAGAAGGTCCTCCTGAAGGGGCAGGCGGATCGGGGGACCGACTGACATGCTGAGTAGCTCGGGATACCAGTACCTTCGAGCCCAGTCCGGAGCCACAAGGATGACTTGGGCCCGGTCGCGCCTGATCTTCTTCAGCACTCTGGGCAGAAGTGGTATAGGCGGAAAGGCGTATAACAGACCGCAACTCCACTCGCGCCGAAAGGCGTCGCCGTGCGAGTGCCGTCTTGGAAACTCCAACGCGCAGAACTGATGACATTGCGCGTTCTCTTCTGTGGCGAATAGATCTAACCAAGGCTCTCCCCATCGCAGAAAGAGGCCTTGCACCACGTCCGAGTTCAGACGCCATTCGTGATCCATCGAGCACCGACGGCTGAGTTCGTCCGCCCTGGCGTTCAGAGAGCCCGCCAGGTGTTGAACTATCAGGGTCACTCCCTGATGTTCCAGCCACTGCCAAAGGCGCAGAGCCTCTTGGCAAAGGGTCCACGACCCCACCCGCCCTGTTTGTTGCAGTACCACATGGCGGTGGTGTTGTCCGTGAACACCTGCACTACACTCCCGCTGACAAAGGGGAGGAATGCCTTCAGTGCCAGATGAATCGCCCGTAGCTCCAACAAATTTATATGGAGCCGGGACTCCGCCGGAGACCAGATGCCTCTGATCTCCGCCTCTCCCAAGTGGCCTCCCCAGCCCTGGAGGGACGCGTCTGTCACAACAACGTGCTCCGGTTGGGGAAGGGAGAGGGATCTGCCTCTGACCCAATCGCGGTCTGTAAGCCACCACTGCAGTTGTCTCGCAGTGCCCTCTGGTCGGACAGGTTGCCCTGATGCTGGGCCCACTGAAAACTTCAGGTCCCACTGCAGAGCCCGCATCCGCCATCGGGCGTGATGTACCAGAAGGATGCAGGAAGCCATCAGTCCCAGCAGCCGCAGCGTCAACCTGACCGAAACCCGGGATAACGGCTGAAAGATGGGAATCAAAGCCTGTATATCCTGGACTCACCGTTCCGGAGGATAGACCCGAAACTGCGCCGAGTCGAGAACCGCTCCGATGAAAAGGAGCTTTTGAGAGAGACACAGGTGTGATTTCGGCACATTGATGGCAAACCCCAGCTGGTGCAGGAGGTCTGCCGTCATCTGAAGGTGGTGAACGACTGTCTGGGGCGAGCTCGCCTTCAACAACCAGTCATCTAGGTAGGGGAAGACTGAAACCCCTAACCTGCGCAGATGGGCTGCGACCACCACCATCACCTTTGTGAACACCCGTGGGGCGCTGGTAAGGCCGAAGGGGAGCGCGATAAACTGAAAGTGCTCGCGGCCTACCGTGAACCGCAGGTAACGCCGGTGGGCCGGCAGGACGGGGATGTGAAAATACGCATCCTGCAAGTCCAACGCTACCATCCAGTCTTGCGGGTCTAGAGCAGCCAAGACCTGAGCCAAAGTCAACATCTTGAACTTCTCCTTCCGGAGGAAGCCGTTGACGTTCCTTAGGTCCAAGATAGGACGTAGGCCCCCTTTGTCCTTCTTGGGTACCAGAAAGTAGTGGGAATAGCAACCACGCCCTACTTCTGGCCCAGGAACGCGCTCGATGGCCCCCTTGGCCAAGAGGGCCGTAACTTCCTCCCGTAGAAGTGTCAAGTGGTCCCCCGACACACGGTGGTTCTGCGGTGGCATGGCTGGAGGAGTAGCCCCTTCGGACGATCTGCAGCACCCACCTGTCCGAGTTGATGGTGCGCCAGTGGGAGTGGTGATGGCGAACCCTGCCACCCACTGGCGTCACATGGGCCTGAAAGCACGGACTAGGAGGACTTCGAGGCGGATGCTGCGGGAGGAGGTGTGGTCTGACCTTGCCGTTGTCCCCGACCGCCTCCAGGGCGGTTCCCACGGCCACCACTGCGTTGATAAGTTTGTTGCGGCGCGTGGCTGGCAGCACGTGTGGGACCGCCCCTTCCTTGTCCACGAAAGGAGCGAAACGAACCCGTTTGCTGGCGCTGGGTCGAGAGACCCAAGAACTTGGCCGTGACCCTGGAGTCCTTGAAGCGTTCCAGCGCGTGGTCCGCCTTGTCGCCAAACAGGCGACAACCATCAAACGGCATGTCCATCAAGGCATTTTGGACATCTGCCGAAAAGTTGGCGGATCTCAGCCAGGCGTGGCGACGAATCGCCACCGTCGTGGACATCGCTCTGCCCAGTGAGTCGGTCGTATCAAGACCATACTTGATGGAGTATTTCGCTGCGTCTCGGCCTTCAATCATAGCTTTGCCGAGTTTTGCCCGTACCTCCGGCGGGCATTCTGGCAGCAAGTCCGCGACCGTATCCCACAGAGAGTGGGTGTAGCGGCCCAAGAGGCATGCGGTGTTGCAAGACCGCAGTCCCAGACTCAGGGACGAGAAGACCTTCTTGCCATACTGGTCGTACCTCTTAGATTCCCAGTCGGGCGGGGCCGACGGGAATGCGGTCTGGGAAGTCGAGGCCTGGATCACCAGACTCTCAGGGGTGGGATGGGTGGACAGGAACTTGGGGTCATCCTTACACGGACGGTGGCGTCTGGCCACGTTCCTATCAACAGGCGAACCTGAAGCGGGCCTGGACCACGTGCCCAAAAGAACGTCAGTCAAGGCCTCGTTGAACGGCAGCAGAGGCTCCTGTGGGCATGACTGCGGTTTGAGGACCTCAGTGAGGATGTTAGTCCTCACGGCCACGACGGGGAGCTCAAGGTGTAAGGCCTTGGCAGCCCTCATCAACACCACTGAATAAGCTGCCCCCTCCTCCGAAGCCACGGTAGGAGGCGAGACAAAGCCAGGGTTGGGGGAGTCATCCAGACCACTGGCGTCACCCCAGTCACCCGTCCAGTCCACAATGTACTGACACTCGCGGGCCAGAGGGTCCTCAGACCCCTCCCACTCCTCTACGTAATCTACATCTTCACCATATTCGGAATCAACAATGTAGACCGGCTCCTCGGGGTCCACAGACCCCATTGGCGTCGGGCGACGCCGGTTCGACTCCGCGCCCAGAGTCGGAGAGGGAATGGGGGCGGCGCCGCAGAACCGGCGCCGGAGAACCGGCGCCGCGCGGGGGCGGCGCCAGGGGTTGCCCCGATGGAATCGGCGCCGGAGAGGCCGGTTGACCAGCCGGCGTCGACCCTGAGGGCCCCTGTGGCGCCAGGGCCGGAGCCGTCGGCGGCGTCGGGGCCGGAGCACCCGACGGCGTCGAGGCTGGAGCACCCGAACCCCTAGGGCCCCCGGACGGGATCACAGGGCCCGAAGGCGCCGCAGAACCCGCCGGAGGAGACAGAGCCCTCATGGCCATGAGGAACGCCTCTATCTCCTCGGGCGACGCGCCTTGCCCAGGGACCGCAGGGTATGGAGCAGGCTGCGTCGGCGACTCACGCGGAGCCGCGGCCACCCGAACCCCCGGCCGCATCGCGCGAGCGTCGGGGGGAGTCGGGGGTACGATGATGACGCCCCGACTTCTTGTGCTTCCTACCTGAGGAACCAGATGAATGGTGACGACTCCCGGAGCGCTCGACGTGGCTCCGCGACCGCTCCCTCGATCGCTCCCTTGACCTCCGGCCGGACCGGGACCGCTCTCGACGCGGGAACGACACCCGGAGCTCGAGCAGCTTGCGGGACCACTCCCGTCTAGCTTTGTTCGTCAAGGCCCGGCAATCGACGCAGGCGTCCACGTCGTGGTCGGGGCCCAGGCACCGGAGACAGAGTCGGTGATGATCCGTGACCGACATCGTACGGTCACAGTCGTCACAGTTCTTAAAACCGGGCATCCTACCGGCACCTTAAGAAGTGTCAAAAAGATCAAAGATCAAAAAAACTTGGTCAAAAGACCGGAGTACTGCACTTCTCGGATCTGCGCTAACTGGCGCGGAAAAAAGAAGAACTGACGTCAGCGCGCGGAGGCGGCGTCTATATACTCCAGCGACGTCATCACGGCGCACAACGCCAACGACGGACGCGGAGCCGCAGGGGACGCCTGCAGACGACGCCTACCGACGCGCAGGGGTACTGCTACGCAAAAGTTTCCGGATCCAGACTGACGCCTGGGGATATTCTAAGGTAAGGAATCTAATACTAACCTGTTTCTTTCAGATAATATTATCTGTGTGCCAGGGACATTACAGCAATGGCTATTATGTATTACCCATATAAAGGTATTCCTTATTGAAAAAGCTTTTTTTACATCACTGCGGGCAACCCTGTTTCATGCACTGATGCGATTACTGCTGGTAAACGTGCCTAGGTGGCCATGAATGCACTCTCGTCTGATTTGCTAGCCAATACAACGCTAATATTAGTAGCTTGAGATGATTTGCAGCAAACTGAATTCACTCGTATTACAGAAAAGGTTGGATAACCCTGATCTAAGGAATGAAGAGTCCTTAAAATATTGGTAGTAACATTTTTTGATTGTTCCAAAACTCTGAAACAATGTTAATGTTAATGTTATAGTGATTTGTATAGCGCACGGCTGCCCCAGCCAAGGGGCGTCCCGGCGCTGCAAGCAGACAGAATGCAGAGAGTTGGAGGTGCAGAGAGAAGAAAGAATTATTGGAAGAGATGAGTTTTGACAGCTTTTCTAAAGGCTAAAAGGTCCTGTATACCGCGGATAGCTTCGGGAAGGCTATTCCATAGCTTGGCAGCTAAGAAGCTAAAGGATCGGCCGCCTACTCTGGCCAGTCTGGTGCGGGGGATAATCGCGAGGTGTTGTCCCTCTGAGCGGAGCGACCTCCTCGGAATGTACTCTGACAAAAGGGGGCACAGCATTGGGGGGGAAGCGGTTTTAAGGATTTTAAAGGCTAGACACAATGCCTTAAACTGGATCCTTTTACCCACCGGGAGCCAATGCAATTTTTTCAAGGCTCCGGATACCAAGGAATGGCGGGGGAGACCTACCAGGGCCCTGGTTGCCGCATTCTGGACTCTCTGCAATCTGGTGGTTTCGGCAAGATATGCCCCCAGTAAGAGAGAGCTGGCATAATCCAGTCTAGAAAGAATGGTCGCCTGAACAATTAGCTGGCGAGTGCGGCAGTCAAAGAACTTCAGAATAGGTCTGATGTTACGTAAAATGCCGAAGCAAGTGGCAGCCACTTTTTTAGTATGATGAGTGAACTTCAGTGCAGAGTCCACCCAGACTTCCAGATTTTTGACGCATTCTTTTGGCTCGGGAGGTTGGCCTAGCACTTCAGGCCACCAGTTGTCTCCCCAGGACGAGGTGTTTTTTCCCAGGAGCAGTATCTCTGTTTTCCCGGCGTTCAGTTGCAGGAAATTCGCCGTCATCCAGTTGGTGATGTCCGTAAGTGTCTGTTTAAAGTGATGGGCCTCCAGACCACTGTTGTCCTTAAGAGCCACCACCAACTGGGTATCATCGGCATAGGATACCAGTGCTAGTCCGTTCTTTCTAGCCACCTCTGCCAGAGGGCGGCCATAAACATTGAACAGGGTAGGGCTCAGGGAAGAACCCTGCGGCACTCCCTGTCCAATGTTATGCTCCTTAGAGATGTAAGGGGGGGTGGAGACTCTGAAGGACCTGTTGGAGAGAAAGTCTCTAAACCATCCCAAGGCCGTCCCTGTAATTCCAATTTCCTCCAGTCTCGTCAGAAGGACCTCATGTGACACCGTATCGAAGGCAGCACTGAGGTCCAACAGGACCAGTGCAGCCGTTCCGCCGGTGTCAAGAATGGTACGAAGGTCCTCTGTAACACTGAGCAGGGCTGTCTCGGTGCTGTGACCAGCTCTAAACCCGTGTTGGGAGTCATCCAGAATGTTGTTGGTGAGAAGGAAATTGGTCAGAATGTTGTTGACATGTGCCTCGATGATTTTGGCAGGCCAGGAAGCAGGGAAATGGGCCTGAAATTCTCCGGAAGCGTAGGGTCTAAGGTGGGTTTTTTTAAGATGGGGGAAACCCAAGCCTGCTTCCATTTAGAAGGAATTCTGGCGGTAGAAAGAGACAAGTTGATAATGTCCCGAATATGTTCTGTGATAAGTTCGTGAGCTTCACAGAATGTATCCGGTTTAAGGGGATCCGCCGGGGAGCCAGATTTAATTTTTCTGCAGATTTTTTGAAAACTCTCTCTCTCAAGTGTAGGAAGGGAGGAGAGAGAGGGCCTGGTGGAATCCAAAGTGGCCGGTGACTGCGGGAGTTTTGGGAAAGTGTCATAGATTTTCTTAATCTTATTAGTGAAAAAATTAGCCATATTATTGCAGAGGTCAGGGGAAGTAGTGGTAGTGATGGCAGTTTTTTTCGCAGTAAGGTCTTTCAGGATTTTAAAGACAGATTTCGAGGTGTTAGAGCTATTGCTGATTTCGTTTGCATAGTATGCCGGTCTCGTTCTGCAAACCTTACGGTGGTAAGTTTTTTGGAGTAGGACATAATCCTGTTTGAGGTTGACATCGTAATTTTTTCTCCAACCCCTCTCTGCTTTTTTGCATTCCTTTTTCAGCGTTGCTAATTCAGAATTGTACCAGGGACAATAACCGTATGGGTACGGACCTTGGTCCATCTGGCAGGGATCAAGGTGTCAAGTGCCTTGGTGATCCAGAGGCAAAACTGGTCATACCCTACGTCCAGGTCATCACTTGGGGGAGGGGGATTTAACATCAGGAGGTTGTGTAAGTCTTCAAGGCGAAGTTTTTTCCATGGCCCTTTTTGAACTGACGGAGTAGGCACCGCTGCGGGGCTCGAGTTACAGGAAATAGACAGTATTACTAGATGGTGATCTGTCCAGGTCATAGGAATAGGCGAGCCTGCGGATCCACTCGTAATGTTAGAGAAGATGGGATCAAGAAGGTGTCCCGCTCTATGGGTGGGACCACTTACGAGTTGATTAAGTTGGAAGGCGGCGAGATCCGCAAGAAAAGTGGCAACTTTGGGCTCGGTGTCTCTATCAAGATGTAAATTGAGATCACCTAGGATCGTAAAGATAGCCGTTTTGGTAATGTTATTGCCCAGATACTGTAAGAGTGAGTTGATAAAAGGGGCGTCTGCGCCAGGGGGTCTGTAAATCAAAAGGCCGGTTGCACAGAACTGTGGGTTGGCTTTGATGGAAAAGCGAGCGCTTTCGCTGCCCTTGATGTCTACTTTAATTAATTGGCAGTCAAGATGAGATTTAATTATGAGCGCTAACCCGCCCCCTCTCGTGCTCCTGTTCACAGTGTGTATGGTATATCCCGTAGGAGTAGCTAGGTTGCAGACCGAGTCCATATCGTCAAGGAGCCAATTCTCGGTCATGAACAGGGCATCAAGAGAGTGATCTTTTAGGAGGTCATGGATTTCTGAGTGATTTTTCTGCAAAGATCTAACATTTAGGTGACCGAGCCTGGGCCTGGGGCGGTTTGGGTTTAGTTTTGGTAGAGGAGCAGAGTTGGGAGGGGTGTAGTAGGGGATGTAAAATATGGGCAGGGTTGCGTCTTGCACAGGAACAGGTGAGGTGCTGAAGACCCAGCAACTCTGCTTTAGAATAGCACATCTTACCGCCTTAATTATGAGTATTAGGTACAGTATGCCTGGCGCCTGGCGCTGCCTTAGCGCGGACGGGCGCAGACGGGCTGGACTCTGGCGTGACTCCGGCGGGCATCTGGCGCGTCAAAAAAAACGCGTCCGCTATGCGGAGAGGCCCTTCCCTTTTTAAAGAAAGCTAGAGCGCGTCACGGCGCACCCCGACCCAATATGGCCGCTGTCCTACCCTCGCCTCCCCGGGACCAACTCTCAGCGTTAATACTCAGCTGAGAGTCTGGTAAAAAAGGAGGAATGTGTTCTCAACACTACTCTATTGTTTTAACAACCTGTATGGTTCTATAGAAGATTATGAGAAGCCATTTCTAAATGGTCTGAGACTCTAGAAAGAGAGGTCTAGATCGGGTACCCTGTAGGAAGGTGGATCCCTGATTATGGTTGCCCCCCAACTTTTTGCCTAGTGTTCAGCTGGTTTTCGACTTAGTTGGCCTGGGATCCTGCTATTCAGGACCCCAGGCTATCTGCTCTCTCTATAAAATGGACTCCCTGTACTGTAGGTACATACCAAATTGGATATTGGGTCACCCCTGTGAGTCCCTGTATAGTGTACCATAGGTACCCAGGGCATAGGTGCACCCAAGGCCCAACAGGGGCTGCAGCATATATTATGCCACCCCTGGCTGGCCACCTAAATGGACACAACTGGCTGATCACTCAGCTGGGGCAAGGTCATGTAATCACCCCTTGCTTAGGTGTAGTATTCCTATACCTACTTACATATAGACACATAGTAACCCATGAGTCACTCCTATGGCAGGCCTTAACAATCCTGAAGGCAGAGTGCTTGGTTATGTGTGAGATGGTGCTCTAGCATGAGCTGAGCCTGTCTGCAGCTTTCGGAACCATGTCCTTATAGCTGTTCTATGATATTGCCATACCATATACTCTTAAGTGCATTATGAACCTTGCGGTTACATGCTAACTTTGGTTTGGCTTTATCCAAACATGTCGTGTAAGGTGTCATACGCTTTGGAATACTACCCCCTCGCTAATTCTGGCGACCGGGGTAACATTTCACCCTACTAAAGGGAGAAGACATGTTAGTTCTGACTATCCCGGTTAAAGTTAACCAGAGCCCCAGCATCACAAAACGGATGCTTCTGCCACAGACACAAGTCTGACCTCCTGCTGCTGGGAATCCTTCCAGTCACGGAGGTTTGGACAATAGGTTTCCTGCTTGGGGAGGTGCGAGCACCACCCCTGACAGGAGGATGTGTATTGGGACAGGGAGGGCTGAATAGAATCAGACACTGCCTGGAGCACTCTAGGTACTCCATGCATACCCCAGTTCAAACCGGTTGCTGGGGCACTCCAGCCCCAGCTCTAGCGCGAATCTGCACAAAGGAAAGGGGTCCCAACCATAGGAGGGAACTAGTGACCAAACCAGCCCCCTTTAGTTGTATAAAGGTAGGAGCTGACCCAGGAGACTTTAGATTAATCCTGAAATCGAACTGAACCGAAACTCTGGACCCTTCGACATTCACCTGAACTGAAGACTGAAGAATCTCCCTTGTGGCCAAGGAGTGACCACCCTGGGCAACCAGGCACCATCCAGCAACTCGACGGCTTGCTTTGTCCCCGTTCTCGCCGGAACCCGAGCACAGAGCCTGACAAGACCTCGACTCCCGGATCCCTCTGACCACACTGCACGACTCCAGCACAGCTGAGCCCCGTGGAAGGTGTCGGAACCTGTGGAAGCAGGCAACTTGGAAACTCTTCAACTTGCTAACAGCGCAGCTCCTGAGGCCTCCTCGAAGCTGTGCACTGGGGACTGAGACACCCCGACACCGAGCTCCACCTGCACCGAAGACCAGCCCTCCACACTCCACGAGATCTGCGTGGAGCCCTTCTGCTTGTGTTCTGCTCGACGCGTTGTCCGGTTGCTGGCCCGTTGGCTAGTTAGCCCTCTGGCGACGATCCTTTTGAAACTCCATCGCTGGTCTGGTTGCTCCAGACTGGCCCTTGCTTCCCTGAAAAGGTGAAGTACCTCAGACCCTCCTGGTCTGCACCAGAAGCCTTTTGTGCATCCTGCATGGGTTGCCTTTGCGTAGGCTTGTTGGCTCTGATCTTGAAGCCGACCCCTCCATCTGCGAGAACCTTCGTGGGACAGCTCCTCTCCAGCACCTGGTCGTCCTCGACGCCTCCTGGTCCGCGTGGCTGCAACGACAAGCTTCACCCCAGCACCTGATTGCTCCTCAACGGCGTCTGGTTCCTCCCTGGTTCCACCCGGTCACTGGCTAGTGACCTAGACTCTGTCCCCTCTGCTTTCAGGTCTTCTTCAACTCCGATCCACCCTTGGATCCACCCGGACATCTTCCTCCTGGTCGCCTGCAGCATCTTTCTTCACAGGCTCCATAGACTTCAACGGCGAAACCCGACACATCTTCACACCTATGCACCCACTTCCTGTGGATGAGGTAACGCGAGTACTTCGGTGCTCTCAAGGGTATTGACTATCCAAGTGTCTAGGTTTTTAGTTGTTTCCTTCTATCTAGACCGGAAGTGTCCTAAATCTTCATTTACTTACCTTCTAAGTTCCCATTGACTTTCTATTGACTCTCGCGTGAGTGTACTGACAATGCACGCGCCGCCTGTGGGCCTCCTACTCCTAACTTAAGGGTCAGATAGTGTCGCCCCAGCGATTCTCTAGGCCCTAGGCCTCTTCCTTTCCCAAGTCGTGGTTCTTATACCACTTACTTAGCATATGGTTTTACGCGCCCCTAGGGCCTAACTGTAAATTGTGCTATTTAAGGTATTTCTAAGTGTAACTTGTTATGTGCTTTTGCCTCTGACCTCATAAAGAGTTCAGAGGAGTGTGTTAGTGAATAAATACATATATATTTTATATATATCCTGTGTGGTGTCCTTTCATTTGATATTCAAGGGGTTACATATGGTAAAACAGCTGGCTTTACAGGGCCTCAAGAGTCTGAGCCTAAGACTGTTCTGTCCACGCTACTTCTAGGATAGCTGGTCTATAAGGTTGACTTTACAACCATCACCATAAGGGTTGTTTGGACGGGTGCAAGGTGTTCACTAGAATAGTGAACATCATATACCAGGCCAACTTCTCACATACCCCCCTCCCTGTTTGTTTAAATAATGCACGGTGGTGGTATAGGCCGTCTGAATCAGAAGGGACTAAGACTGGAATGAAGGGTACAGCGGTTTCAGAGCCAAGTGTACTGTCCTCAGCTCTTAGAGGTTGATATGATAACTTTGTTCTGTCTCTGACCAGAGGCCCTGAACTTGCAGAGTACCCAAGTGAGCACCCCATCAATGGAGTGAAGCATCTGTGACTATCATCTGGGTAGGGGGGTCCAGGTGAATGGGAACTCCCTCTATCAGATTGGATCGCTTCATCCACCATTTGACCTGTGACCCTGCTCGCTGACCCTGCTCAAAGGCAGGTCGCTCCCCACGCTGCTGCACGGCTCTGCCTCCATTGTTTTTGCCTAATCTTGTATTTTTCCCCTAAGCCTAACTTACTTTCTTGCCCAGACTTCTTTTTATTCCCCTGTGCCTGTACTTTCTTTCTTGCCCAGACGTGTTTTTATTCCTTTGTGCCTGTAATTGTTTTCTTGCCTAAACTTGTTTTTCCTTCCTGTGCCCAGTTCTCCTGCGGCCCGCCCATTTTTCCGGCCGCTGCGTCTATGAGGCCCTGCACTCTGCCATCCCATTCGCAGCCCGCTCCTGTCTCCCAGCTGCTCCTCCCTCCCACATCCCTTCATATGAAGGCCGCGCAGCGGGCGCGCCGAAGGCACGCCTAAGGCAAGCCCATCTGCACCTGGACCGCGCCAGGACCCAGCGAACGCCACAACGCCCGACACCGCAACGATGCCAGAACCCTCCACGCACTCAACACCGGACGATCACACACCTGCTTCCTGGCCGCCCGAAGCACACCCATGGAGCTTTCACCTACCGGAACTGCAGCTTTACAAGCATCCGCCCCACCATGCTATCAAACAGGTAAGTACCCAAGAACCTCAGATGCATCCTTCTCAACTTTATAATCAGAAGGAGGAAAGGATCACTGGTCCTGCTTAAACCTTGGGCTCACAAGTCAAGGACCTGGTATCTCCCAAACATATATGACTCTCATACACGTGTATATTGATAGTGATGGTCTCTCTTTTGCGGTATATACTGTGTCCCCGCTTTTCTACACGTGCGTGCGTAATCATTGAGTCATTTTTTGTCTTGTGCACCCTCCACCAGGAGGTTTGCCTTAAGGTTTAAGGCAGTAGTGATCGTGGAAAGTGGGGGGTAGTGGTGTGGTTAATAAAAAATCCGGAAGGCCAGACAAGAGCACTTTAATAAGTCTGGGTTTGGACTATAGTTAAAAATTACGGATGCACTTTGCGAATTGATAAGGGATTCTAGTGCATTGCATTGGTATTGTTAAAAAGAGGTCAACATGTTTCAGCCTTTGGTAGTCAGTAGATCTATAGGCTTTCGTCAGGACCAATGGGGATAAGTGAATAGGTTTCTTAGGTACAATGAAACCTTAAAGTCACGAAGAATCAGGTCAATATTCCTTTATTCTTCTCACAGTTTTTTTCACTATTCACTTATCCCCATTGGTCCTGACGAAAGCCTATAGATCTACTGACTACCAAAGGCTGAAACATGTTGACCTCTTTTTAACAATACCAATGCAATGCACTAGAATCCCTTATCAATTCGCAAAGTGCATCCGTAATTTTTAACTATAGTCCGAACCCAGACTTATTAAAGTGCTCTTGTCTGGCCTTCCGGATTTTTTATTAACCACACCACTACCCCCCACTTTCCACGATCACTACTGCCTTAAACCTTAAGGCAAACCTCCTGGTGGAGGGTGCACAAGACAAAAAATGACTCAATGATTACGCACGCACGTGTAGAAAAGCGGGGACACAGTATATACCGCAAAAGAGAGACCATCACTATCAATATACACGTGTATGAGAGTCATATATGTTTGCGAGATACCAGGTCCTTGACTTGTGAGCCCAAGGTTTAAGCAGGACCAGTGATCCTTTCCTCCTTCTGATTATAAAGTTACCTACAGAGACTGAAAGGATTCTCACTCTGCCTCCCCCACCCCCATGATTATACGCATCCTTCTCAACACCTGCTCCGCCCGCAAACATGCTGTTGAACTCTGGGACCTACTCGACTCAACCTCCCCATACGTCGCCTTCCTGACGGAGACCTGGCTGAACCCCGCCTCGGCACCCAACATAGCCATAGCCGTCCCGGAAGGCTACAAGATCAACCGCAGGGACCGCACCAACGAAGCAGGAGGAGGAATCACCATCGTCCACAGGAACATTCTCAGAGTCTCGACCAACACCGACGACACCCACAGCACTGCCGAACACCTGCACTTCCAGATCCACACCGACCCCAACACCACCCTCAGAGGAACTCTCATCTACAGACCCCCCGACCACAGTTCAGTGACTCCATCGCCGACTTCGTCAGCACACATGCCCTCGCCTCCAGGTCCTTGGGGACCTGAACTTCCACCTCGAGAACAACAACACCAACTCCACCACCCTGATCGACAACCTAGCCAACCTCTGACTCAGACAACTCGTCACAACACCCACCCACTCCGCCGGACACACGCTTGAGCCCATCTTCTCCGCAAGCCCCCATGTCTCCTTCAACTACACCACCGAACTCCACTGGACCGACCATCGCTGCATCCACTTCACCTTCAAGAAACCCACCACGCACCACTGCACCCAACAGATGCCTCAATGTTGGAGCAAAGTCACCGAAGACGAGCTAACCACCACCCTCGCCCACAGCCCACCCACCGACCCCGCCACCCGCAACCTCAGATAGTGGATCAACAACTGCTCCAACACCCTCGCCCGGATCAAGAAACCCTCCAACAGTCACACCAACAAGAAATCCAGCTGGTTCACTGAAGACCTCAAGGCCTCCAAGCAAACCTGCCGAAAGCTGGATAAGATCTGGCTCATGAACAAACACCAGACAGCCACGCAGCCAACAAGAACGCCACCCGCAGACACCATCACCTCAACAGATCCGCCAAAAGAGCCTCCTTCAATGACAGCCTAGACAACAACGCGCACAACAGCAAAGAGCTCTTTAACATCGTGAAGAAACTCTCCAACCCCAGCTCCAACACCATCGACGTCCCACCCTGTGTGACTCGCTGACTACCTTCTTCCACCACAAGATCGCAGACATCCACGACAGCTTCAACGCCACAACCGCCCCAACAACCACTGAAACCTCCGCCCCCACGACCACCATCCGCACCAACCGCCTGCTCTCCTGGACCAACATCAAGGACGATGACACCGTCAAGATCATTAACACCATCCACTCCGTATCTCCCTCAGACCCATGCCCACACCACATCTTCAACAAAGCCAGCACATCCATTGCACCCCATCTCCGGAAAGTCATCAACACCTCCTTCGAGACAGCAACCTTCCCGGAGAGCTGGAAGCACGCCGAGATCAACGCCTTACTCAAGAAACCCAAGGCTGACCCCAAGAACTTCCGGCCCATCTCCCTGCACCCGTTCCAGGCAAAGGTCATCAAGAAGACCGTCAACGAACAACTGATCCGCTACCCCGAGAAGGACAACATCCTGGACCCTTCCCAGTCCGGGTTCCGCAGCAACCACAGCACCGAGACTGCCCTCATCGCCGCCACCAATGACATGAAGTCCCTGATGGACAACGGAGAAACGGCGGACCTCATCCTCCTGGACCTGTCAGCCCCCTTCAACACGTTCTGCCACCACACACTACGAACACGCCTCCACAACGCCAGGAGTCTGGAGGTGGGTCTGCACGAAGAAAAAATGGGTCCTGTTCTGGAGCCTTATATTTTTGGGAAATCCGTGTGGGAGCTGAGCCCACATTGGCCGGAGTTAGGAAGGTCTGCATTGCTGGCTCTAGCAGACCTGGAACCAAAGTAAATAGATGCCTTGTCGACTAACTATGGTGAAGGGTTTCAAATATGACTGACATTGAAACTGAAGGTGCAGACATATTGATATTTAACGTGTTGGCACCCCTGCAGAGAACTTTATTGAAAGTTCCAATATAGGCAATCGGGGACACCCTGGATGGCGGTGTTGCAGATAAAGGGATGAATATCCCTAATGGAAGACCTTGTAGATGTGGTAGATGGAGATCTACGTCTTCTTTTAGGTGAAGGAGAACAGCGAGATTGTGAGCGCCCTCTTGGTCTTGAACGCCGTGTTGTTGGGGACCTAGAACTTCTTGGAGACCTGCATGGAGGGGTCCCGCAGAGACTCTGGATGGCAAACGGGATTTGGAGAATTCCGAGCCCGGAACTCTAGGTGGGACTTTCCAGCATTGTATGCCTTCTAGCCTTCTTGGGAGACATATTAATAGAAGGAGACTTTTCTATTGGATCCGGAGATCCCCCCGGTGTGATCTGTATAATGCTGTTGCCAGGAGAAGATGACACCTCTCGACGTCGACCGCAGTTTTCGACGTCGATCTAGGTTTCTCTGGTACGTCTCCTGAAGTGGCGAGAATTCTCTCCCTCGACGATGACCCGGATAATGCCACCATCGATGTCGACTGCTGCTGTGGAGACACACTATTCGTGTCTATGCAGTGATGCCCTCGACGTCGGTCTCTTCGACGGTGACCGGGACGGCCTTCTTGATGTCAAACGCCGGTAGGTGTGTGGCATCTTCAACGTCGACTTCCTCGACGGTGATCTTATCCTCGAAGTCAACAGTCTGTGGGTCTGAAAGGGTGCTCTTGTCGATCCTCTCGACGCCGACCTTCATTAAGGAGGCGGAGATCTCGATGTCGAACCGATGTCTTACTGTTGATGGGTGCTTCGACATCGATTTCAGTCTGTCTTCACCCATTTACTTCGAGCCCGAAGTATGCCTAGACGCTGACTTACTTTTCGTCGTCGGAGGTTCTCGTCGCTTCCACAGCTATCTGTCCCTCAACGTCGTAGAATGACTTACTCGTTTTTTTAATGTCGATTTCGACGCTGACGGCGAGCAATCTTGAATTTGCTTTCTTTTGGAAGATGGGGAAGCAGATCAACACATTTCTATTTTCTGTGAGAGGAGAGCTTCTTGGGATTACTCTCTAGGTCACTTTTAGACTTTCCTCTCTCCATTGACGCATGACGTCTGATCTTCTCTCCGGCACGCAGAGTTCTCTTTGAAATTGCTGGCAGTAGTAACACTTCTGTGGATTGTGTGAGGAGTGGATTATGTGAGGATGGCAAACACACAATACACACAGAGTGAGGGTCAGATTTAGCCATTTTATTCCCACAGGAAGGACATTTGGTAAATAAAGCTGGCATTTCTGACATAAAAAGATTGTTAAATTGCCAGAAAAAGAGTAGAAAATAATACCAGCAAAGGCAAATGTCGAATAAAGTTGTAGAAAACCAATTTCTGACTAGAATTAGTCAAAAAAAGGACGAGCTCCAGGATCCTCACAGAAGGAGCCAGAAAAAAGAACTGACCTGTCACCTGTGGTGCATGATGGGAGCAGGTGGCTCCTGGAGGTCTCAAAGGCACGGTGTCCAGGTTCTCTGAAGCCTTAAAGTCAAGGTGCCAGTTTTTTTATTATACTGTGGTGTTATTCATCTGTGCAGCTAAAGAACAAATTGCCTGCTATTACCTGTTTTTCTTTTGTGAAAATAAAGGGTTGTTGTTGAACAATACTGCAGTATATGTTTTCTATTAGTCTATTACCCTATTTATATGTGATATTATTTTCTTGCAATAGAAATCCATGTAATTTTGGCATTTTAGTCTATTGGATCTATAATAGGCTGCATATTTATGTGTATATACATGTATATGTGTATGTTTTGGAAGTGCTATATACTTGTGGTTCTAAACATACACAAATATATGTATTTTTATATATGCTCCGGGGTCCTGCACGTGGGCAGGGATTATTCAGTGCTTATGACTTTGATGAGCATCCCCTGGAAGAGAAGCAGATTTCTGATGAGATTGAGGAAGAACATGCATTTTTCTTGTCTTGCTGCAGCTTATGAGGTAACTTGGAAGGAGCACCATGTCCACAAAGATGTTTTCTTAGATGCCTTTTTAGGTGGTTCCTGAGACGAGTGACCTACAGGGTCATCTAGAGGTCTCTTAAGAGACGTTTTAACAGAAGACCATGAAGAGGTGCCACTCTCCTCATCAGAGACAGGTATATCTGTTAAGCCAGAATAAGAAAAGCCTATAGAAAATCTTTCTGAAGAGCTGTGAGAAAACAATCTTGACAGAGCTCATTGGAGACTCCCTAGCAAGATGTGCTAGAAAGGTTCTACAGGGTGGTGTCATCTGACTGATTGTCTTCCAAGGTTAGTTCTTTTTTAAATAATGACTACTATATGTTGCTAAAACAAGAGGCCTAAGGCCTGTATGTTCTAGGTCTATCAGGACATTGCTTCTCAAAGGTACTGGGAACTCCCATCTCGACGACTGGCAATGATTCAAGCATATGAATCTATGAAAGTTCCAATACTGGAGTCTATAACATTCCTGTCTTCCATTTACATGTTGAAATAAATATTTGCATATAAAATGTGGTGTTTGTTTAGAGTGAATAAGCAGATATTTTCTCAGTTTGTATTTTTGTTGTGAAAGTACTGCAAAATTTGCACTAATTTTGTTTATATACAAGATACAAACAATAAGGAGATTCTTTATCAACGTCATTGATGAAGTTATTTTTTAGCCCACAGGTGACTCAGAGCTCCAACAGCGTTTAACATACTGTATTTCCTCTAGAAGATATATAACGCACTTCTCCAAAGTGAAAGACCAGATATGTTGAGGAATGTCCTCACACTATACGCAGAGGAAATCTGAGCTATTGTAGTCTCTTGGGGGAGGGGAGTTAAAAAAACAGTTACCCCAATGGATGAAGTTACGCAATTTTCAATGCGGTGCATGTGCTACTAAATATGTACCATTCTGTATCCTTTTAGGAATGTAAAAACATATTCGGCTGTTTATAAGGGCACTTGCATTTCCAGGAGATGGGCATTGATTAAAAGTGCCTCAATTCTTCGTTTGGGGTAGTAAGTGCTATATAATGCTACAATACGATACAAGCCATTAAACATCAAGTGCTAGAGAAGGGTGTGGCTATCAGGTTGCCTGCCATCGCTGCCATTTATTACGTCACAACTTTATTTGAATATGCATGTATTATATGAAAATCTGATGCAGGAAGTAATGAATATGTATTAAGTGCAGGTTCATAACATTAAAAAACGTTGGTGACTATGTATCTTGAACCCTGCTAGCCATGCTGTTTCTAATTGAATTTCATCATTCAAATCTATCACTCTTTTTTTGTTACAGTTTTATCTAGCGCAAACTCGACCCGAAGGTATCAGAGCGCTTTACATGAGCTCCAGTTGCATTACAAAAGGATACATAAATGTTTGTAGCCACAGGGAGATTAAGTGATTTGCCCAGAATCACAAGATGTTTGAGCTTCCCGCCAGACTCGAACATGGTTCCCCATTGTCAAGGTCTGTCTTTCTAGCCGTTAAGCCGCATCCTCTCTCACTTCTTACGTTTTTAGCTTGTCATATTATTAGGTTAATTTAACAAAGTGAAAATGACTTATTTATGAATGCAAGAGGTACATGAACAACAAAACAATGAAAAGGCTTTTCAAGCAAAGGGTTCTCGTCAGAAGAGAACATGGGACTGCCGGTGCACAGACAAAGTATCGACTCCAAAATATCGACTGGACATAATATCGAGTTTTAAATATAGACTGGACAAAATATCGACTGGACATAATATCGACTACAAAAATATCGTTTTTCAGGTAAGTGAAGTAATATCGACTGTATAAAATATAGATAGCAAAAATATCGAATTTTTAATAATATATAATATTTTATAGTGTATTTTTATGTAATAATATGTGTGAAAAGTGTGTATTAATGTTATAAAATATTTTATTAAATGAATTTTGTTTTTTTAATAATTGCGTAATGTAATTCTGTAGCGGGTTGTGGGTTTATAGGGGAATAGGGTGGGAAGTAATTTAATAATAATTAATTAATTAATATATGTTTGTAAATATTTATAATTAATAATTAATTGATAATTAATTAATAATAATTAGTTAATTAATAATATAATTTTGTACATATTTTGTATTAGTAATTAATTGGTAATTAATTAATTGTAATTAGTTAATTACATTAATTAGAGTACATTTTAATATATATAATTTTGTGTTATTGTTAAGTAATTAATTGGGAAAAAATAATATTAATTATTAAAATAATTACAGCTAATGTGCTAATATATTTACTTTATTGTTATTGTTAATTAATAATTATTTGGTAATTAAATAATATTGATAAATTTTGGGTAAAGGAGTATTTTTAGGGTTCAGGGTCAGTTTTCAGTTTTTGGGTAAAGGGGTATTTTTAGGGTTCAGGGTCAGTTTTCAGTTTTTGGGTAAAGGGGCATTTTTAGGGTTCAGGGTCAGTTTTTAGTTTTTGGGTAAAGGGGCATTTTTAGGGTTCAGGGTCAGTTTTCAGTTTTTGGGTAAAGGGGCATTTTTAGGGTTCAGGGTCAGTTTTTAGTTTTTGGGTAAAGGGGCATTTTTAGGGTTCAGGGTCAGTTTTCAGTTTTTGGGTAAAGGGGCATTTTTAGGGTTCAAGGTCAGTTTTCAGTTTTTGGGTAAAGGGGCATTTTTAGGGTTCAGGGTCAGTTTTCGGGTAAAGGGGCATTTTTAGGGTTCAGGGTCAGTTTTTAGTTTTTGGGTAAAGGGGTATTTTTAGGGTTCAGGGTCAGTTTTGGGTTTTTGGGTAAAGGGGTATATTTTAGGGTTCAGGATCAACAAATAAGATTGTAAAAAATTATTTTTATTATTTTCATTTATTATTTAATTATTATAATTTAATTTAAGTATTTTAAGTATATTTTAGTAATTAAAATTTAATATTAATTTAATTTAACACTGTTTGTAATAAAGTCGATATTTTTTACATCTATATTATTGTTAACGATATTTTGTACTCGATATTTTTGTACTTACCTGTTTGTAGATACAAACTCGATATTTTGACTGTCGATATTTTGTCCACGATATTTTGGCAAGTCGATATTTTGTCCCTCGATATTATTTCAGTGATCCGGGACTGCCACCACCCGTCCCACATGCAAATGGGCCTTCGGAGTTCATGGTGAAATCAAACCTTACCTGTGGATGGGACAGCTGTTGCCCTTGGCTTTCCAGACACTTCAAGAACATTGCTTTTAATCTCTATTGATAAATATAAAAGAAGCAAAATATAAGGACAACATAGTGTAAACATAGAAAGTACGTCTACTAATATTAGTAGCTCAGGATGATTTTCTTGGAACATTAGAAGATTGCTACAAAAAAGGTTGGAGACTCCTGAACAATATCATGAAAAAAGACATTAAGTTGTGAATGTCAATCACTGCAGTCCTCTACATAGTTTTTAACCCCTTTAGTCACGTAAAAAAAGCACAGAACGCAACTTGGCGAACCCTTTATACCATTTACAGCCTTAATAGGAGTTTCTCGCAATTAGATGTGGGGATATCAGAGAGCTGGACTTTTATATTCTGGCCTCTATCCTCGTACCTAAATCCAGAGATTACAAATATATATTCCCAGAATAAACCATATGGACCTGGGAACACTGGGGTCAAATTTATTTGTTTTTCTGTCTCCTAGAGGAAATAACCGTCCCAAATCTGAACACATTTATCCTTTGCTTGAAGCAGGTGATAAGTATATGCAAGGCTTTTTTCTTTGAGTTGTTCAGGGGGCAATTGAAGGTAGCATTTGCTACTCTCCACATGCTCTAGTAATCAGTTTCATCTCTTTCTTTGCTCAGTGCTGGGAAACCCTTTTTGGGTAGCTGTGAGCTTTACAACACTATAAATAAGGAATAGTTTCTTACCTGTAAGGAAAATGCTACTTACCAGTTTGCATCTGTTCTCGGCATGTAGAGCTGCAGAGTTGTACACTATGCATAGATCGCCATCTGGTGTTGGGCTCAGATGCTTGCACTTTGTTGTTGTCTTGGAAGAGTCTTTTGTAGTCACAAGATAGGTGACTCCTCCTTTGAACGATAGTGCGCATGGGCATCGGCTCCATCTTCAGATTGTTTTTCGTCATGAAGGGAAATGATGGCGTTTATAGGAAATAGAATAGATGTCCATGTAAGTGTATCTAATTTTTAAGATAAAAACTGGAATAGATACAGGTCCCAAGGAGGAGGGTGGCTGTGTACAACTCTGCAGCTCTAAATGCCAAGAACATATGCATACTGGTAAGTAGCATTTTCCTTTCGACGCATATGAGATGCAGATTGTACACTACGATTAGACTGTACAGCAGTGTCTCCCCTAGCGGTGGTCACCTGTATCTGCTGCAGTACTCTGAAAAAGTGTTTTAAGAACAGCCTGGCCTACAAAAGCTTGTTGTTTAGCCTGAACGAAAACACAATAGTGTTTGGTGAAGGTGTGTGGTGTAGACCATGTTGCTGCTTTACAGATGTCATCTAAGGGAATGTTCCCTAAGAATGCCATGGAAGCCTCTAGTTTGCGTGTTGAATGTGCTCTAGGGGGAATTGTTAATGTGTGTTTAGCTTTTTGGTAGCATATTTGAATGCATTTTACTATCCACCTTGTGATCCCAGCTTTGGAGATGGGGTTACCTTTATGAGGTGGAGAGAAGGCTACAAACAGTTATTTTGTCTTTCTAAAGGGTTTAGTTCTGTCAATATAATAAAGTAGGGCTCTTTTGACGTCTAGTGTGTGAAGAGCTCTTTCTTCCACAGAGTCTGGGTTTTGAAAAAAACTGGTAACTCAACTGATTGGTTAAGATAAAAAGCAGAGATGACTTTGGGATGGAATTTTGGATTTGTTCTGAGAACCACTTTATTAGAATGCATTTGTAAGAATGGTTGTTGTATGGTAAAAGCTTGGATCTCACTTATCCTTCTAAGAGAGGTAATTGCGATAAGGAAAACTACTTTCCATGTGAGGAACTGAAGTTCACATTTATGTAGCGGTTATAATGGGGGACCCATGAGACTGGTTAGAACAATGTTTATATTTCACAACGGAGAGGGTGGTAGTCTGGGAGATTTATTCTTTTAAGGCCCTCCATAAAGGCTTTATTTGCAGGTACTCTAAATATTGACAAGTGTTGTCTGTTGTGTAAATAAGCAGCAAGTGCTGCTAGATGTAATCGTATGGATGAATATGCTAGATTACATCTTTGTAAATGTAATAAATAGCAAATGATGTCCTGGATTGAAGCATCCAGCGGATTAATGTTATTGCAGTAGATGACAAATCTTTTCCATTTTACTGCATAGCAAGCTCTAGTAGTTGGGCGTCAGGGTTCTTTAAAGATGTTCATACAGTCCGGTGGAAGGTTAAGGTAACTGAACTCTAGGACTTCAGGAGTCGGATGGATAAATTACTTACCTGTAATCCTAGTTCTCTTCCAGGGGTATACTCATCAAAGTCACTGAATTATCCCCGCCTATGTGCAGGACCCCGGAGCATATACAAAAATACATATATATGTATGTTTACAACCCCAAGTACATAGTACTTCCAGAAAGACATACATATATATATGAATACACACACAGATAGGCAGCCTATAATATGTCAAATAGAACTGAACAGCCAAAATTACATGGATTTCTGCTGTAAGAAAATAAGATCACATGTGAATAAAGTAGCAAAGAACATATACTGCAGTAGTGTTCAACAGCAACCCTTTATTTTCATAAAGAAAAACAGGTAAATGCAGGCAATTGCAGTGCCTCATCTATATGTTTGCCAAACAAATCCTCTCCGTTGAAAGGAAGGTCCAAGATCTTATTTGACCTCCGGTCTAAACGCTGTTGCCCTTAACCAGCCTGCGCAGTACCTCTGCTCCTTCCAGAGATCTGAATGCTGTGGTCGCTATGTCCATAGCGCAATCTATGACTTCGGCCGAAGTCCTCTTCCCCCTCTTGTAGAATCTTTCTGGCTTCCTGCTTCTCCGTCTCCGGTACGGGGTCTATGTAAGGCGAATGGTCGCACCAGATTTTCCTATCCTACCTCCACAGAATGGCCAGGGCATTCGCAGCTCTCGCTAACAGAGTAGACATAGAGGAAAATCTCTTTCCGGCACTGTCCAATCTTCTACCCCCTCTGTCCGGAGGTGTCGTAATAGGAGCTGACGGATTTCTTGATTTCTGCTGAACCGCCTGGGTAATTGAATCCGGCTTGGGGTTACCTAAAAGACAATCTGGAGCATCTGAAGGCGCTTTACATTTTTTGTCCAGTCTGGCGAGCACTAGAGTCACTGTAGATGGCGTTTCCATGACTTTCAGGCCTTCCTCCCGTAGATGACTGGTAATCGGTAAGAACCGAAGTGTCTTACGATAGGGTTCCTTGAAGTCATACCAGAAACATTCAGCTTTATCCTCTGCCATGGTAAGTGCAAATCTTTTTGTGGCTCTTTCCATCAGGTTACGAAAACCACTGATGTCTTCCGGTGGAGAATCGACAGGCTTCGGCGAAGGAGAAGAAGGTGACGGAATGAGATAATCGTCCCATTCTCTGTTAGGGTCTGTGATCTCTCCTTCCTTCTGGTCATCATCTGTGGTCCCTGGTTCCTGTTGAGATCTCAGTAGTGGAGATCTAGGAAGGGGCTCCGGTAAGATCTCCCGCCTAAGCACTGGTGTACTTGGTACATAACGTGGAAGAGGCGTAGCCACAGGAACTTCTTTGGAGGCCTGAGGTGTAGGATATCTCCTCTTATAATCCTCTAGCATGAACTGCAGATCTTTTAACAAAGAAGATGAAACATTCGCCATCTCTTCTTGATACTCCTGGCGGTATTGTTGCTGGGGACGATCTTGAAATTCTTCATATTCGTCCTGCAAATCCTCCTCTTGGTACTTCACCTGTAACTGCAACAGGCTACTAGCATAACCAAAAGGACCGCCATCATCTTTCATCCTCCTCCGAATCTTCCTCTTCCAAAAGGTGAGATGGTACCAGAGGCGACACCTTACTTGGAGATGTAATTTCTGGTGTAATTGTCCTCTTCTTGGCCATAAAACCTCTTTTCTGGGGTTTTTTCCCGTCGAGGAGCCCATCGACGAGATCGCCGTCAAACCCGACGACGATATCGTCGTCAACGTTGCCGTCGTTGCTGACGACGATCCAGAGGTCACTGTCATCGTCGACGATCCCGTTGACGGCGTGATCGTGGCCGTAGTCCTCGATGCCGTCGCCACCGCAGATCTCGGCGTCGACACGGTCGTCAACGGTGGTACTGTCAACGGTGATAAAGCCTTTGAAGTAGCTTTTACCTCAGGTTTCGTCGACGTCATCTTCTTCGTCGACGATGCAGATCTTTCCATTTTTTCCTCAGAAGGTGTGGAGGATGGCTTATTGACCGTAATCCTGACCTTAGGGGGAGATTTTGAAGGCTCTGAGCTTGTTTTCTTGGCATGTTTTACCTCCGAAGCATGACCCTTCTTCTCCTTTTCTTTGCCTGAAGGAGATTTTAAGGGACTGCGCCCGAAGACTCTGGGGTGGTCTTTTTAAGGGCCTTCTCAGGTCTTTCCCCTGAGGTAGGAGCCTGAGGAGATCTGCTCCTTTTCAGAGATCTCCTGGAAGAAGATTCCTCTTCACTGTCACTAGACATGACTTCCTTCCTGGCTTTTAGCTTTTGAAGCCATAGTAGCAGCCTTCCTTCACGATCCCTCAAAGTTTTATTGGAAAAAGTACGACATACCTTGCAATCCTTTGCCTGATGGTCTGGATAAAGGCAGTAGATGCAATCCTTATGAGGGTCGTCAGTATAGAGCCTTTTCTTAGAGCAGGTGGCACAAGCTCTCAATAATACTTTTTTCTCTTTGTCAGCCATGGTAGAAGATGGAGAAATCTGAAGAAGAAACTATTAAATCCAATCCAAATTCAGTAGAACTGAAAAGTTTGAGCAGAGCTCAAAGGAGACTCCCTAGCAAAACGTGCAGTAGAAAATCTGAGGAGCAAAAGGTTCTCTCAGGAGGGTTCTAGAGGGTGAGGAGCTCTGATTTTTCAGGGAAAAAATTGGTCTCTTTTACATAACAAGGGTTATGGGTTGCAAAAGGGAAATGGGCCTAGTCCTCTTTTCAGTTTGCTATACTACTAAGAATTGCTTTTTTACGTACCCGAGACTCTCGTCTCGACGACGGGGAATGAGTCAGGCATGTGAATCTATGAAAGCTCCAATACTGGAGTAAAACAAGGATGTGTTCTGAGAACCACTCTGGTGGCGTGAAACAGTGTAAGGTTCCTTTCAGCAAAGAGTCTGGACCTCACTCACCCTGCAAGCAGAAGTAATTGCCACCAGGAACGTGGCTTTCCATGTTAAATACTGTAAGGAGCTTTATGAATAGGCTTGAAAGGGGACCCGATCAACTTTGTTAACACAATGTTAAGCTCCCATGGAGGAGAGGGAGACCTGATTGGTGGGTAAACCTTTCTCAAGCCCTCAAGAAAATCTTTCACCACAGGAATCCTAAACAAAGAAGTCTAGTTGGGGAACTTCCTATAGGCTGTGATAGCTGCAAGGTGGACTTTGATAGAAGCAAACTGAAGACCAGATTTAGCCTAATTCAGCAAGTATGGTAAAATCACTTGTTCCTGACCCCGGATGGGATCATGTCCATTGTCCACACACCATAGGAAGAAACGCTTCCACTTGAAGGAATACAATCTCCTTGTGGAAGGTGTTTTCGCTTCTTTAAGAATAGCCATACAGTCTGGATTCAATTGGAGCTGTCCATATTGTATGACTTCAGGAGCCATGCTGTCAACCGGAGGGCGGACAGGTTGGGGTGGAATACTCTCCCTGCCTGTTTGGATAGGAGATCCGGGCGGCATGGTAACCTCCTGTGTGGCACTTCCGATAGTTGAAGGAGTTCCGGAAACCACTACTGGTGAGGCCATTCCGGGGCTATTAGGATCATCCTGGCGTTGGTCCTGTACAACTTGTTGATTACAGTTAGGATCAAAGGAATCGCTGGAAAAGTTACAATAAGCTCAGAGACCATTCAATCAAAAGGGGATTCCCTTGAGATCCTTGCTGGGGAAACCTGGATGCGAAGACGGGGCATTTTGCGTTTACTGCGTCTTCAAACAGGTCGATGTCTGGTGTTCCCCATTCGCGAAAGATGCTATGTGCGACCTCGTTGTTGAGAACCCAAATGTGGGCTTCGACGAAGTCTCTGCTGAGGAAGTCCGCCTGGTAGCTGAGAGAGCCCGGTAGATGACTGGCTTCTATGGACAGGTCTCTTGCTAGAAGCCAGTTCCATATAGTATGAGATTCTATGGAGAGTGTTCTTGATCGGGTACCGTCCTGTTTGTTCAAATAATATATTGTTGTTGTATTGTTTGTTTGGATTAGAATGGAGCGAGACTTGAACAAAGGAAGCAGGGACTAGAGAGCTAGATGCATGTCTCTTAGCTCTAGCAGGTTGATGTGGTAGCTCTTTTCTGAGTCAGACCATAGATAGACCTTGTACTTGAAGAGGACCCATGCGCACCCCAACCCTGGAGAGAGGCATCTGTGACTAAAGTCTGGGTTGGAGGGTCCTGGTGGAAAGGGACTCCCTTCATCAGGTGCGATCGCTTTATCCACCACCGGATGGAGTCTTTGGCTGATTGATGGAGAATTACATGATCCTCCCAGCGCCCCGATACTTGCATCCACTGGTCCTCCAAACATTGTTGTAGTGGACGCATGTGCAATCGTGCGTTTGGTACTATAAAGATGCACAAAGTCATTGATCTCAGTAGTGATGACACCTGTCGAACTGTCGGGAGATGCGTGTCAAGGAGGGTCAAGCATTTTCTTTGGATTGATAACCTCTCCTCCGAAGGACACACGCTTGCTTTTTCGGTGTCCAGGGAGGAGCCCAGATAATGGATCTTTTGCGTTGGATTTAGTATGGATTTCTTGAAAAGGACATGAAGACGCAAGTTGTTGAGAATCTAAAGGCAGCACAAGAGATGATCCTGCAGCAGAGTTGGAGATGAGTTCTTCGGGAGCCAGTCGTCCAGGTAAGGATATATGAATATTTTCTGCTTGTGGAGAAAAGCGGCCACCACAGCCATACATTTGGAGAATGTTCGGGGGGCTGATTTGAGCCTGACCGGGAAAACTGAGGACTGGTAATGTTGAAAAGAAACTCGAAATCGCAGAGATTCTTGATGTTTCTTTGATATTGGTAGGTGTAAGTATGCGTCCTGTAACTCAATGGAGCACATCCAACCCCCTGGAGGAAGCTGTGGGAAAATTTGATAGAGTGCTAACATTTGAAATTTCTCTCTGCGAATGTATTTGTTTAACTGTCTCAAGTCCAGAATAGGTCTATATTCTGTGGTGGGGCCTCTTTTCTGCACAAGGAAGTAACAAGAGTATACTCCTTGATTCTTTGGAGGAGCAGGGACTTTTTCTATAGCTCCTTTCTGCAATATGGCGTTTACCTCCGTTTGTAACAATCGGTGATCGCGGTGAAAAATGCCTCTCGAAGGTATAGATGGAGGAGGAGTTTTGAACAATGTTGATGACCCATTTGTCTTTTGTTATACGTTTCCACTCCACTAGATGTAACAAAATACTTCCTCCCACCGGAGTGGACAACAGCTTTGGAGGAAGACACACCTCATTGTTTTTGTGGCTGCTTTGGTGCTGTTGACTGCTGTTTGTTACCACATCTGCCACGTCCAGGTCTACGCTGATGGAACTGGGACCTTTGTAGTGGCTGACCTTCGGTCTGCGAGGACCAGTTAGAGGATTGACCCCGCTATTGAAAAAGAACGTTGGTCTTAGGAACGAAAGCAGCAATGGAATTCTTTCTTCTTTTCGAGGCCTACAGCCTTGAGTATCCAACTCAGTTTTCATTTTTGCCATTTCGTCGTCCGCATGCGAGTCAAACAACGACGATCCATTAAAAGGCAGATTGACAATCTTTCTTTGAGCATCGGGATTGAGACCCCTGAGTCGAAGCCATGCTGATCTTCGAGAGCAAATACCATGAGCGTATCCATGGGCTGCCAAGTCTGCAGAATTGGCTGCTGTACTAATGATCTTGTTTGCCACCAGACCACCTTCCTGTATGATCTTTAGAAAATCCTATTGATCGGCTTTGGGTAACTTTTCTGTAAACCTTGTTAAAGAGTCCCATAAAGACTGGTCATATCGCCCCAGTAGAGAGGCTGCACTGGCCACTCTGACAGATCCTGAAGTACTGCACATTCTCGGTCCATAAGAACCAACTATAAGTGAATCCGGTGGAGGATCAGACTTCAGAAACAAAGGATCTTGGTCTGGAGCCTTGTACTTTTTTAAAATTCTTGCGGGACCCAAGCCCACTGTGGCAGGTGTCAAAAAGGTTTTCATTGCAGGCTCTAATAATCCTGGCACCAACGGAAGAAGGGGCTTTGCCGAAGTTCGATGGTGCAGAGTTTCAAATATGATGGAAGTAGTCACCTGAGGAACAGTCATGGTTATGTTCAACTTGCTGGCACCTCTACAGATCACCTGAATGAATGTCCCAATGTCATCAACAGGGGAAACTCTGGATGGTGGAGTTGACGAGATAGTTGGGGAATAATCTCTATACGAGGACCTTGTTGATGAGGTTTTTGTAGGAGACTTCTGTCTTCTCCTAGGTGTATGCGATGGGGACCTACCAGCAGAAGGTTGTGAGGATTCCGTGAGAGGAGGTCTCTCAGAAGGTCTGGGTTGGATCTACCAGTGCCTAATGTCCTCCAACCATCTGTATGACATGTTGATAGGAGGAGATTAGTCCCCACTAGCCGGAAGTTATCTCCAGTGTAACCTGTATGATATTTATACCAGGCGAGGAACAAGCTTCCGTGTTGTGATCTTCATGTCGGTTTTTCTATTCCTTCCGCAGGAAAAAATTCTGTCCTTTGACGCCGAACGCCTCGACGTCGAACCGGAGTGAGCCACCATCAACGACGACCATGGCGGTGACACTCTCGACAATGGAGATCTATGAGACAAAGCTCTCGACGTCGGTCTCTTCGGCGTCGACCGCTGATGTTCATGCGGCATCTTCGACGTCGACCGTGCCCTCGACGTAGACCGCTGATGGGTCCGAGAGGGTGATCTGGAGTGTCTTGATGCCGACCTTATAGAAGGGGGCGGAGATCTCGACGTTGACCTCTGAATTGATGTTCACGGACGCTTCGACGTTGACTGAGGTCTATCATACTTTGAGCCCGAAGCATGTCTCGATGTCGTATTACTTCTCGAAGGTGATCTTGTCCTCGACGTCGATCTCACTTGCATCGTAGGTCTCGACGTAGACTTACTTCTCGACGGCGATCTTGTCCTTGACGTCGATCTCAATTGCGTCGTTGGTCTCAACGTCGACTTACTTCTCAACAACGATCTTGTCTTTGACATCGACTTTACTTTCTTAGTTGGTCTCGGTGTTGACGACGTGCTGTGGTGTTTTTTCTTACTTTTAGTTTCTTGTGATGCAGATCTTTGCCGTTTCTTTGGAGAGGAGGGCCCTCTAGAGGAATGTTGGCTCTCTGGGCCGCTTTTATGATGTTTTCCTCTCTTCATCAAGCCTAGAATTCTAATCTTCTCTCTGTCTTTCAATGTTCTTCTTGAAAGTTGAAGACAGTGGTAGCAGGTCTCTGTGTCGTGAGAAGAAGGTAGGCACACGACGCAGACCAAATGAGGATCGATTTGGCCATCTTCTTCCCACAGGAAGGACATTATAAAATAAAGGTGGCATATCTGACTAAAAAGAATAACCAATTAGTCAGAGAAAGACTGGTAAATACAACCAGTAACAAGAAATGTTGAAAAAAATATATAGAATCCAATTTTTGACTGAAAAAAAGTAAAAATCAGTTAAGCTCAAGCTCCAGGTTCCTCACAGAAGGAGCCGGAAAAAAGAACTGACCTAACGGTCACCTGTGGTGCATGATGGGAGCAGAGGGCTCCAGGAGGCCTTGAAGGCCAAGTGCTCAGGGTCTCTGAGGCCTTAAAGGCGAGGTGCCAGTTTCCTTTTCTGTACAAGGATGTTATTTATTTATGCAGCCTCTTTAGGCTAATTGCCTGCCATTACCGGTTTTCTTTTATGAAAATAAAAGGTTATTGCGGAATGCTATTGCTGTACATGTCCTTCTCTTACAATATATGTAAATGTGTTATTTTCATACTAGAGAAATACATGTAACTCTGGCTACTTAGCCAATTGGATATGTTTAGGGCTGCATATTTTTTATATTATACATGTATATGTGTGTATTTATTGCGTACTATGTACTCCTTTTCTACTACATACACATATATATGTATTTTTTGTATGTGCTCCGGGTTCCGGCACTTGGGCGGAGAGAATTCCGTGCTTATGACTATTGATGAGTATCCCCTGAAAGAGAATCATAATTACACTTTTCTCAGTGGCAGACTGGTTGTTAACCCTACCAGGCTAGTGCCCGTTTGGCAAGCTGAATTAAACGCTTTGTAGCTGGTCACTTGCTAGTTAAGGACAGCAGAAGCAATGCATTTTGGGTAATTTTCGATGATGGGGATGTGCAACTGAAGTGATTTTGTTTACTAAGCTCTCTATGCCTGATATTTGTTCTACACGGCTATTGTGCACAATCAGAGACTCCCACCATGATGACAGGGAATGATTTAAGCACATAAATCCATGATAGATGCAATACTAGATAACTCTGCACATAGAGAAAGGACAGGTATAGAAGTATATCAGCACCTGTACCTTTGTGAATTGCATTAACTATATGTGACGACATACTACAGGAATAGTGCTGCACAGTAAATTCCACCATGAATTGGGCCTTCTGATTTGAGGTACCTTAAAAAGGTATTGATAAAGAGAATGGTTTAAAAGATGTGTTTATTATGATGAATGTGTACTTCTCACATGAACGTCACTTAATTTCATGAAATCCAACTACTGAAATCAACATTCATTCTGTAAATAAACAAGTGGAAACTAAGGCAGGCTTAGTGTAATGGTACTAATAAAAAAACAATGATGCCCGTCTACCTACTAGAGACTGCGAAAGATGAAGACCACCTGCTCAGTGGCTGAGAAAGGACACCGTTGGCATATATGGCTGGGTAATTTTCTTGACCAGGAAGTTTGCTGACTGTAAGGGACCCTCCAGATAAGGGAATGACACCTCTAAAACAAACAAAAAACAGGTTACAGCAGAGAACATTTTCTGCCTGCAGCAGGATATGCAAGAATGACACATCTACTAGGTCTAACTCTGTTGCAATGCAATGACTTAACATGGAAACCTCTGTGTCATTAGCACAATGTTGCTGACCATAGCACTCCACCATTACCTAGCTCATAGACTCCATCATATAGTCATCTTACAGGACTCTTAACCCAGAAAAGGACAGAACGGAAAATACCTGGAGTTCATGAGTGTACATAAGAAAAACAGTTACCTGTAACTGCAGTTTTTCAGAATCTGTATCTTTCGTAGATTCACAAGTTTGAATCATCACCCTCATCGAGCTAGGAGTCTCACAGTAGCAGCAAAATAGCAGTTCTTTGTTAACGTAATCCTAAGTTTAATACAATGACTGTTAAGTAGCTTAGAAACACTTAAGAATTTAAATGAAAAATAACCAAACTCCAAACAATCAGAGACAATCTGCCTGAAAACACACTCTGAAAAGCCACCATCCTTCAGATTTCTTTTGGCATTTGTGTGAAGAAATAGTAAAGTTAGATGAGCCTCTGATGGGGAGAAGGGTGGGTCACAAATGAATCTATGAAAGACCCCAATTCTGGAGAACTTAAATTACAGAAAAGTAAAATGTTTCTTCTACAGAATTGGATCTTTCATAGATCCACCCACTTGCCTAAGAATAGCAAGCAGTTAAAATAAACAATACAATGCAGGCAGATGGTGGTTAGGTAATTAAAATAAGGCTCGCCTTATTGAAAAAGATGAAGCAGAACCGCTTGTCCAACTGCAACATCTTTTCGTGCTATTGACTACAAAAAGTAATGTTGAGTAAATGTGTGCCTGTTATTCCAGATTGCTGCAAAGCAAATGTTCACTTATAGCCAAGCAAACTAAGCTGACACTCTTGCTTGCCAGGGTGGCCAGCTTTACTGTGACAGAATATAAGGGCAGCAGACCTTGTGAGCTATGCTTATTTTAGAGAGAGACTGTCCTTTTCTAAGGACACCGTAAACTGTAAGTACCTGATCAGATCTTCTGATTCTGCCTGTAGCACATACATGAATTTTCAGACAGCATCTAACATCCAGTGTATGGAGCACCTTTTCTGCTGTAGTGCTGGGGCTATTTCAAGACACGTTTTAGGATAATAGGTTCATTTAAAAAGAAATCTGAAGGTATTTTATGTATTAAAACATGGATTTGTTCTTCAAATGACTATCGTCATGGATATGCAGGTTTGTAAGTGAAGGTCCCTGACCAGCTTATAGGAATTGTATTTCTTCAAGGTCCCTGCAGAGCATGCCAGCAGGCATAGCTACAGCATTTCCTGTTCTGACTTGTCACAAACCGGTCCAAATGTGGCTTTCACAAGCGCCTAAAGATCTTGTTAAACTGGATCTGATATTGTTCCCACTCATGCATTCTTTGAAAGTTGTGCTTAGGGCATTCTCCAAGCCATTGCCCACTCCAGGAACATGCTCGACTGTCGACGGAATCCCACTTTTTTTTTGTGAAAGATAATGATTTTAATGCTAGAAGTCCCAAACATTTGGCAGCGAGGGGTGTGAGTCTCTTTTTGAAGGAGTGCAACATGTGCATACCCATACTCCACTCTCACAAGTTCCCATGGTTATCACTATCCTGTGTACAAACCAAATGCTGTCATTTTATCTCCCTCATTTCATCCCCCCAAGACAGTCCATAGGGCACATCTTTATTTCACAACACGTGGAACTTATATGAAAATGCAATAATGTTCAGTTATCACGCTTGATCTAAGATCAGGTAGTCTTTTAACGGCCAAGAAGTAGTAGGCAAAAGGAAAGATCAACAAATGTTCAGTATGCGGTTATAAATCATTCTCCCACCTTCTGGTTCAACACAGATTCAGTGCCTTTAATCTCAATGGCTATGCTCTGGACTGGAAGCCTTTTTGAAAGATATTCCAACAGCGGTTCCCATATTGTGTCACAGTCTCCAGTCTCGCAGATGAGGCGTACTGTCAGTTTCTCATGGCAATGAGCGCCCATAAACATGAGTGCTATTGGTGAATGTCTGAGGGGAGAGTTTTGTGGGGGGGGGGGTCCTTTTTTTCTTAGAGGCTGCAATTGTTGTTTCAGTGCCCCCAGCCGGCTCCAAATTAGCACTTACCTTTGCTAGTCTGGTGCAAGGTCTCTCATGGATACTCCAAAGAGAACAAAAGCTGGCATATCTAGGACAGTGTAGCCTATCAAGGCCTGTAGACCTTTCAGGTTCTCATTCCAGAAGCGGTGTATTTTGGGCATGTCCACAATATATGTAAAAGGTCCCCTATATCGTCGCATTCTCTTCAGCCTAGTGGGCTGGTGGTTGAGTAGAATTTAAACAAAAAATGTTGCCGGGTACATGTACCAATTATCCCCTTCCACACTGATGACGAGCTGGGCTCGTCATGGTGTAGCCTCCTCGCACGCTGATGACGAGCCCAGCTCGTCATGTAACATGGGTTTTTTAAAATCTCAGCATACGTGCTGAATTCAAATAGCGCGCATGAGGTTAAAGAGGACTTTATAGTGCGATTCCTTGCCCACTACATTATGCATTGCCTTGTTAAGGTCCCTCCACACACAGTGCCACTGTTTATCTGAAGGTATCTCCTAGTATTCTTGGGTATAACTGAGATAGGGAGACTTTTAAGAGTATTGCGTACATGACAGACATACATCCATCTGACCCTGTAGCCACTCTGAGATATTTCTCCACAGGTGTCAATTCTCTCCCGTTTGTCTCTTTGAAGGTTGGGCGTAGAACCCAATGCCTGATTGGGGTGTATCGTATGTCGGAAAGTAGGATCTTTCTTGCATAGATACTCCCACTTTTTGCCTGATGTCAGTGTGTTTTAACTGTAGTTCACTGGGATACTGCTAACTAGAACCGCAGTGGCAGTGCTCTAGATGCTAAATTTGATGGCAATTACTTTGTATACCGCACAATTGGCATACTAGAGTACCATTGTAAGTCCCTAGTATATGGGACTGAGGTACCCAGGGCACTGGGACACCAGGGGTCTCCCATGGGCTGCAGTATGTATTATGAAACCCAAGGGAGTCCATGCAAACTGTCTCTGCAGGGCTGCTATCGCAACCTGCGTGAAATGGACCCCCCAATACTTAGCTGTGTATCCTTACAGGATAGGCCTACCAGCTCGTGCTGCTGTCGACCCCAGACACTGTTCTGCACCCCTGCTGATGAGCTTATCTCAGGCAGGGGAAGCTGAACAAAGGATTTCCTACAAAGGAAAGGTGTGACCACCTCTCCTTTAGAAGTAGGATGGATGGGTGCGCTTCCGAGCGCCATCAGACTGAATTGAAGGGCACAGTGGTGCCCTCCTTGCATAAAATAGTATGGCCCAGTTCAGGAGCCCTTGGCTCCCACTCTTGTACAAACCTACACAAAGCACAGCTGAGTGTCCACCCCCTCTCTAGGGAGGTGCTCAGAACTCCTCCAGGTGGCCACTTGATTCTGCCATTTTGAATCTTGGCGTCTGGGAGCAGCTGATTGGCTAGGCTAGCTTAGTAGCGTCCCCGACTTCCCCTTAACCCCTTCGGCGCGGCCGCAAATCTGCGCCTGTGCAGCGTTTTCCGTAGTGGGCAGGTTCATGACGGCCCCCAGCCGTCATCAGCACACGCCCACCACGGTGCATGACGGACGGGGGCCGTCATCAGCACCCAAGGGGTTAAAGGTGGGTCAATGCAGAAGCAGTCCGCCCCCCTTTTAGGATTACTTAAGGGCTCCCCTATGGGTGGTACTTCGATTCGTATTTAACTTTGTCAAGATTCGTCAAGACCTGTCTGAAGACACTTCTGCTGTTGGACACTGGTATTCTGCTGCTGGATCAAGCCAGGACCAAAGACAAAACTGCTCTTGGTGGGAAGATTACAGCTGCAACTTCGTCCCCACACTCTACCACGTTTCTGCAACTCAGTGCCCGTGCATCCTCTGAGTCAGTCAGCATGGACTCTGCATGCATCCAAACAAGAAGGAATCTCCTTTGCAGTGAAGAAGTCACTTCCCTGTATCCGCAGGCACCTCATCGACCGGTTTGCAGATCCTGCTATGCCACGAACACCTCCAGGCTCTGCAACACGGGTGGTGGTTTGTTGGCTCTGCAGAGGCCTGCCCAGTCTTCCCAGCAGTTTAGAAAGCTGCACTCCCTCTCCAGCTGACTTAAACCGCAGCCCTGTGCACCGTGCCTGCTTGCCGTTGCCAAGGCTTGTTGACTCTCCTCACTGAAGATCTTTTAGCTCCAAGAAGCCACAAACTCCTGCATCGAACAGTTCCAAGAACGATGTCCTGTTTGCATCCTCTAAAACGTGAGCCTGTGCTGCTGAAGCGTTTTTTGTGCTGCTGAAGCGTTTTTTTTTTTGCAACTCCCTGTGCCTGCCGTTGTAGTGTAGTTCCTATTTTCCCTATAGGCCCTGTGCATTGGAATAACATAAACAGCAGTGTAGACGTAGGACTGAGGTCATCTATGTCTCTACTGACTATGTTAGACTTAATTTAGGTTTGCGCCAGCTAGCTCAGAGGTCACTGGAAACTTTCTTGACTGAATAGGAAGTGATCAGCTTCCCTGACTCAGGCAAGAAGGGATTCAGCTTCCGACAACCGCATAAACATTACAACTTTGCTCCTTCAGAATAAGAGTCAATCTCTAGAGTCGTGTGAAACAATAGACAGCTATTTCACTCAGTCAGTTGTGCATATTTAATTTCACCAGGGTGCAGAGAATAGAGAGACGGGCGTTTTCAATAAAAGGTATTATTTATTGAGCAGTCTTCCTTCTCATGCAAGAGAAATGAATTGCCACAATCGCAATACTTATTGTAAAGTAAAGTACGTATAGTAAAAGGAGTATTATGAAATAATACTGTAAAATCCTTGATATGGTTTCTTAGCCATAAGACACTTTAAAATGGATAATATATATATACATAGGCTAACGTGCTCAACTGGTGCTTCTAAACTACGCCTACCCCGGTGTACCTGACCTAAGCCTAATACGTGGGAAGGAGTAAGTAAGTAGCAATTTAAGTTAAGTAGGTTTGTTGCCAAGGATCTGTTCAAGAATTCTCTCTAAGGGTTTAGTCAGCACTGTACCTTGGGAATAGAATGTAGGAGGTCTGGTATCTCTCTCTCAGGACTCGATATTCCAGTCACCCGCAGGGGTAGGCTGGAAACGCCGGAGCTGGATTTTCTTGGCAGGAGAAAAGACAGCGTCTTTCTCTGCGAGTCAAAGAGGAGGGGGAGCGTCCGTGGGCTTCTCGCTTCTGCTGGGCTCTCGGAAAGTAGATTAGCTGCTCTGCTCCAAAATCACCACTGTGTGTTTGCTTAAGGCAACGTTGGTATATTTATACCTGAAAGGTGCTGAGTTTGACGTAAGGTTTGGACATAAGACGTCATTAAAGATGTCACTAAGAACTGGCCGTTTTTACAGTGCTCGCAGGAGTTCTATTACAAATCAAAACAAAGCAAGCGGGGCTTTCCCAGGTTGCTGGAGGTTTGGTGTGTCGAAAGAACTCGGTGTGCTCTCTAGGAATCTAAGGAAGTAGCTTCTGTCGTGTCTTGGACTGCAGGGGCGATTTACTGAAATATTGCTCTGATTATTATGCCATTATAGGGATATTATTGATTATAGCCGTATAGGGGCATAAAGTCACAATATTGAATCGGGTTCCTAGACAAAACACATCACTGTAAGAGGGTCCTCAAGGGTGCTCCCACGATTCCTGCTGGCTTGCCTGTGTGCTGAGGGCCAGCCCTCACTTATCATTGCTGGGTTAGTTCCACAGACCTTTCTGGTCTGCAACCAAACATCTTTCTTCAAACTGAAAGTTGCGGTTACCAAAGCTTTTTAGTGGTCCTGTCAGCCACTGACCCTCCTGCAGTCTTCAACCATCATGCCACAGCTTGTGGACGAATCCTGGGCTCCTGCATTTTCGCCTGGGCTCTACAGCTGCTTCATCAACACTGTTGTGCTGCAGCAAGTACCTCCTATGGCATTGTGCTAATGCTCCTCATGGACACCTCCGGGTGGGTTGAACTCTGTACCTTTGCTTACAATTTCCTCCAGTCCACAATTCACGTTTGGACTCTACCATCCTGATCCACGAGTCGCTGTAGCTGCCGGGCTTCCAAGATCCTCCCTTGTTTCAATGGGCGGTTCCGACACCACTTCGCACCTATGCATCGGGGCTCCCTGGTGTAGATATCCTGGTTCCCTGGGTCTCCAGGGATGTCGGGGTGGGGTATTCTCCAACCGTCTCCCATCAAATTGGCATCCTCAGGGTCCTTGGAGATGGGTACTGATACAATAAAAAAACAACTGTAACTTACCCTGTGTTATCCTACGGACATTTTACCCAGTGTAACCACTCCGCACCTGGGCTCTTTGAGGTCCCTAGCTACTCACTGATGGTGGTTCCGTGTTTCCCCATGGCTTCTCCATCCTTGGGTATTAGCCTCGCTTTGGTACTTACCTCACATACCACTTTCTTAGTACATGGTTTGCAGCCCCCCCACCTCAGCCCCCCCCCCCCAATAGGGGCCTATGGGTTTTTCTAGGCTACTGAGCTGTTTTTGAAGTTTTTCTTGTGTGTATTTGGTACCTCCAGGAAGGAGATATACCAAGTTAGTTCTTAGTGTTGTGATAATAAATGCTAAAGTGTTTTTAAAAAACACCTGTATGGTTCTTTCTTGTGTGAAGGCTTAGTGACGGCTAACTGACTGACTATTGTGGTAAATGCACCCACTTTACACCCTCCTGGATAAGCTTTAGCTGCTCTCCACAGTTACTCCTAGAGAGCTCTGGTTATCAGGGACCTAAACACTTTCACTAAGGGTTGCCTGGACCTAGTGCACAGTGCCTCACCAAAGGTGGACACTATATACTGAGCCACCCTCCTACACCACAACCTTGATTTCTCTCACTGTGTCCTTTTTGCGTTCCGTAGATGTTTTTGTAGTGCCCTTGTTAAAGAAATCACCCACCATGAGACAGTCTCCTTCCCTCCATGCCTCAAATGGGCCCTGGGTGAAAGAGGAGTTAAAGAGGATAGGTATGTGGGTAGAGTATACTTATTGTTAGCTTTATCCAACACTCTAGTGTTGTGTTCTTGGGTGTTATGTTATGTTATAGTAAATTTATAACGCGCACTGATACTCACGAGTGTCCTGGCGCGGGAAGTGACTGGGATCGGAAGCGAAAAGTACATTAGAAGAACTGGCTAAAAAGATGTGTTTTCAAATGCTTTTTATCCAATATGTCTTTGAACAGGTCCTGCAGGTAGCCCGCAGCGTCCTCCCCTTCCTCTCCGAGAGGCACACCCCGGACCCGAATGTTGTTCCTCCGGGAACGGTTCTCAAGGTCCTCTACGTGTGATTGAAGATCGATTTGTTGGTCCCGAAGCCGTATCACCTCTTGTTGAAGCTGCGTGAATTCTTCATCTCGAGCGTGTCCGGCCTCCTCTACGGAGGTCACCCTCTCTCCCAGGCCATCGACCTCCCTCCGTATTTCTCGAACCTCTCCCGCCACCTCTTGCTTTAGTGTCTGAAAGTCCTCTCGGAGGGAGCTAAAAAGTGATGCAAGAAAGGACCTGGTGACTGGCGGCTCCCCTCCACTCGCCCCTTGGGAGCTGCTAGATTGTCCTGGGGAGTGCTGTCCTCGGTCTTGCCTTGCAGTGCCCCTGTTCAGCATGTCCGGTAGGGTACGATCACCCTTCTTACTCCCTTTATTGCCGGCCATTCTGAGCGATATACTAGATTCTTCAGTCGCCACCAGAGATACCAATGGTCGCCGCACCTCCGGGCCACTAGCCAGCCGACCTGCCCTGGTCTCCTGAGTCCCCTGCGCTCTTATGCTGTCGCCTGTTGTCTGCACAGTCCCAATCCGGCCATTCCCTGGGAGTCCCAACCGTAGGCAATGAAAGCGAGGCGGTCCACCCAGAGCAAAGCACCACTCTTCCAACACTCCGAACCACCACCGGGCTCGCCGATTCCTTCTAGGGCCACGCCAATGCCGTCCACCACCACTCGGACCGGGCGGGGGCAGGACCTCATGCTCCGAGGTCAGTTGTGTCCCAAGGTCAAGCTAGGCCTACCGCCGTCTCACCGTGCCACTGCGCCACCAATGGACCCGGGTGGCCACCCGTCAGACCGGACCGGCAGGCACCCAGTCCCTCCCAGGCAATGTTGAGGGGGGGCCGGATGGGGTCGCTTCCACCTCCGCCTTCAGGGCCCGCTCTCTACTGGCAACTCAGGGCCCGTAGGCCGCGGCGTCGCGTAGATTCCCCCGCCGGTAGGCCACACAGTCCCCTGCTGTCCGGTCGAACTCCACTCCTCGCTTCTCCGGCTTTGTCGGGGTAGGGGCATGGAGCCCCAATCCCCCCCTAGGTCTGCCCGCAGCCTCCGACGGGCAAATGCGTCTCTTGGCTCCTCCGGCCTCCTAGGCCCCCACCGAGCGGCCGCTCGTTCCGGTGTCTCCTTCTCTGTGTCGAGGGCCGTCGCCAAGCTAGCCCCTGTGGTGGGTCCACCGGGCCTCTGGACCGGACCAGGCAATGCTCCTCAAAACACTTCCCCTGGTCACCGGAGGGGCAGCGCCAACTTACTGCCTTACGGCAGACCCGACCCCACTTCCGGCCGGATTCGAAGGCCTTCTCTGTTCCCGGCACGGCATCTGGAGCACGCCGATCGCGTCCCCAAGCTTCCTCTTTTCTCGGGGCGAGACACCTGAGTCCCCCACACCTTCCGCTGCCGCTGGATAGCAGCGTGGGGGGAGATCAGTGGTAATACAGCAGCCTAGGGGCCCAGGCTCAGAGGAGATCGCGGCAAGTGCGACAACTCACTCCGCCATCTTGGCCACGCCCAGTCTTCAAATGCTTTTTAAAGAGTTGAAACTCTTGGATGAGTTGTAGATCAGGGGGAAGCAAGTTCCAGGCAATAGCGGCTTTGACCGAAAGTGTCTGGCCACCCAAGCGAACTCTGCGGAAGCGCGGCATAATCATCCAGCGGAATGAAGCAGATCGCAGAGGATGGTTCGGCACATAAAAGGCAAACCTCTTCCTGAGATAGGAGGGACCTGAGCCATGAAGGGCCCGGTGAGCCAGGGTAATTGCTTTAAACTGCACTCGCTGGGCGACCGGCAGCCAGCGCAGTTCACGTAGGTACTGTCGGGTGCTGGATCTCCTCGGAGTGTTAAAGAGGAGTCTTGCCGCTGCATTCTGAATGATTTGTAATTTCCGCAGAAGATAGCCGGGCAGACCTATAAATAAAGCATTGGCATAGTCCTGTATTGATAGGATCAAGGCACGGGCGATCGTCTATTTGGCCACCCGCGGAAGCAGAGGAAATGTTTTCCTGAGTGCCTTGAGGGTGCCAAAACAGACTCCCGTCAGTTTTTTTACATGCTCAGCAAACCATAAATCCTCGCTGAACCAAATCCCCAGATTTTTGGCAGGTACTTCCGCTGAGCGAGGGCTAGGGAAGTCAGGAGGCCATAGTTGATGTCTAAAATCCGGTGGAACCTCAGATTTATCCTCATTACATTTGAGAGAGGCTTGGGCTAGCCACCGGAATACAGACGTTAGACACTTCTGGGCTGCATCAGTGGACAGGTCCGAGCCCCTCCAAGTGAATAGCAGCTGCGTATTATCAGCATACACTATCACTTTTGCTCCCAGCGACTCAGCCAGGTAGACCAGCGGTGTAAGATATATGTTGAAAAGCAGGGGACTTACGGTGCAACCCTGTGAAACCCCTGTAGCCAGGTTCCTGACAGAGGAAGCACATGGGCCCATGCAGACTTGCTGCGAACGAGAGTTCAAAAAGGAATTCACCCATTCCCAGACGAGGCCCGAAATCCCAATCGCCGATAACCTGGCCAAGAGCAGGTGGTGGGGCACAGTGTTGAAGGCGGCAGAGAGGTCAAGCAAAATCAGGGCCGCCCTGCCGCCCCCATCCAGACACTCTCTGATGGCCTCCGACATTTCCACCAGGGCCGTCTCCATGCTATAGGCAGACCGAAATCCGGACTGAGCGGAATGCAAAGTGCCGGATGTCTCCACAGACGTCGGCAGCTGCCGAAAGGCAGCCTTCTCACAGATTTTGGCCAAGGCAGGTAACAGCGAAATAGGTCCATAGTTGGCAAGAACTAGAGGGTCCAGAGAGGGTTTCTTCAGAAGAGGGAGCAGTTTTGCATGTTTCCATCGGATCGGCACCTCAGCCGTCTGAAGAGACAGATTGACAATATCAGCTACAACTGGACAGACCTCTTTGGCTACGCCGGCTAAAACTCGGGCCGGGCAAGGGTCCGAAGGAGAGCCAGACTTAAAGAGAGCCAAGGATGGCCAAAATGTCGGCCTCGCCAACGGGCAGAAATGAAGTAAGCCTAGCGGAGACCACACACGGAATTTGGGGGAGCCCCAAGTAAGTGGTCTCCTCCTGACTAAGATGAGAACCTACACTATCCTGGATTTTTAGTAGCTTTTCCACAAAGAAGGTGGAAAGGTCCTCACACCATTGATGGGACACCAGTAATGATCTTTGTTCAGCACAAGGAGATAAAAAGCTCTGGACAATAGCAAAGATCTCCTTGCTATTGTTCCTAGCATGCGCAATTCTCTCAGCAAAGTAGTCACTTTTAGCTTGCCTAATGGCCATGTAGTACTCGCTCTGTGCTAAGTGCAAGGTCTTTTTAGCGGACAAGCAGTAGTCCAGGCGCCAACAGTGCTCCAACTTCTTGCACTCCAGTTTCATGTCCATGAGCTTAGTGGAGTACCATGGCTGCGAGAGGAGAGAGCGCCGGTAACAACCATTATTAGCTTTAGAGCTGGTGCAGACCACCTGGCTTATCCATCGATCAAAATTGGCCACCGCCCCCTCGAGATCCGTGGCAGGAGTGGGGCGGGACTGTTGTAAGGCCATAGAGAGAGACAAGAGGTTAATCTTCCTGGCTAAAGACTTGAGGTAAAAAGGGACTTCTGGAGGTCCTGCCTGCCGACCAAGAAAACCTAATAAGGTGATGGTCAGACCATGTAACTGGCTCAGGATCATTGACGTGGACAGGGAAGTTGGAGCAAACCAGGTCGATGAGGTGGCCGTCCTCGTGGGATGGTAGCATCACATGTTGTGCCAGCTGGGCAAGGCCTAGAGAATCCCAGAGAATCCTGACTTTGGAAGCGACCAGGGTATCCAGATGGATATTAAAATACCCTAACAGGAGAAATTTGGGGTAGCGGAGGGCACGAGGAACAATAATGTCATCGAGACCCGTCAGGAAAGCTCCAGGTGGACCGGGTGGACAATAGACCAGAGTCCCCCCAGTGTGAAATGCTGGGAGAGGATAAAAGTGAAATCCAGCACTTCCCCCCACCCAATCCCCAATTACTTTGCTTGTGAAAGACCAGGAGTCTCTAAACATCACCACCACCACCGCCACCCTCCCCCCCTCCCGACACCCTGGTCACCCCTGGCAATATTAAAGCCACGAGGAATAGAGAGTTCCACCACCGGGGCGCTGGACTCGTCAAGCCAGGTTTCCTTAATGAAAAGAACATCCAGCTTAGAATCAGATAAAAGCTAAAAAATGACAGACACATGTTTGACCATCGAGCGTGCATTAATAAGAGCTGCCTGAATCCTAGGTTCGCCTGGCTCTGAGGGACACGGGTTAGGCAGGTGGATATGGGAACAAAATTTACAGGCCGGGTAGGACCTAGAAAGGTTATCAAGGACCCCTCATTGCCCGCCCCCCACGCAACAAGGGCCCTTCAGCTTAAATAGGTCAGTACGTGAGTAGATTTTATTATGATTTACCTGATCTGGCAGGATTTGGCCAGCGTGGCTGGCGCTGGTCGCTTCCGGGGCGCCGACGGGTTTGCCTTAGGCGCACCTTTGGCTCGCCCGCTGCGCACGTCCACTGCACGTCCGGAAGAACATGAGCTAGATATAGCATAGCCCCTCCTCCAGCTAGACCATAGCCTATGGTCCTTCCGGGCTCAGGGACTGACCCAAGATGGAGCCCTGCCCTCCACACAAACGGCAATGCAGCCGCAGTGGACCGGGGCAGGGAGAGCACACCTCGCAACAGGTAAGAGAGGAGAATGTAAAATTGTATAGAAGCAGCAATTAGAAATGGTAAAAAATGACTTGGGTTGTGTATGTGACACGGTGTACTATTTTCTGACTCTCTCCAATGACAGGATCTTTGGTGAAGTTCTCCGTTAATTGATATTGGGGCGCAGACTGTTAATGTGCCGGCGGTGTCCGAGCGTGTACGAAGTGTACCTCCTCCTCCAATGTTCTTTCATGGGAGTCCAGGGATAGGCTTTTTCCTTGCTCCCTCCATCACTGGAGACTTTTTCCTTTCCTTTCCCTTCTTTCCTTTCGCCACTTCTCTTCTCTTTCTAAATTTCGGGTTTTTGGGGCGACAGACACTCTGCTGGGGGGGGGGGCAGGCCGTAGCCTCTGCATGTGTGTAGGGTGGGGGGTTACATTTAGTTTTAGTTTCTTTTCTATGGTGCCTACGTATGACCTTCTTTTATGATTTCTTCTTTTTTCTGTCCTGAGTCTGAGATAGGGTTTAGGGGGTGCGGGTAGTACTATGTGCGGTTCGTGTATGCTAGCCGACTCTCCTGATGTTATATATTGAACTGCAGATTTGATGAGGGGTTCCTTATTACTGTTGTTACTTTTTGGTGCTGCCTGCCCATGTGGTGAAGTAAATGTACGGACTCAGTACTCCTTGGTTCTATTCTTCACTGATTTATCTCTACACTAAAATCTTAAAATTTAAACCTCACTGCTCCTTCCCCTGGCGACTGGGTTCTGCTAAGTGTAACTGCTGTTAATTGACGCTATATTGCCTGCTGGCGCTGGGGGACCGTATGGTTTGTCTCTGTGCATAACAGTATTGTGGCCGGCCTGACGGTTGTAGGCCCGTATTTGTACCATCCTTACTGCACAATAAAGGTTTTCAAAAAATTAAAAAAAAAAAAAAGAAATGGTAAAAAATGTATTTAAAAGCACAAGTAATACAATAGTGAAGAGCAAGTGGCGATCAGGTAAGAGCAGAAGAGAACACAGTAATCTCGGTAATTACACTCAAAGTGCCTCGCAGTCTGCCCCCCAGCGCACAAGCGGAATCGTAGGAGCTGCCACCACCTACAACTGCTGCATCGCGCCTCGCCGTTTCAGCCAAGATATAGCCTAGCCCCTCCCCCAGCTAGACCGCAGCCTATGGTCCTGCCTGGCTCAGGGACTGACCCAAGATGGAGCCCTGCCCTCCACACAAACAGCAATGCAGCTGCGGGGGACCGGGGCAGGGAGAGCACACCTCACAACAGGTAAGAGAGGAGAATGTAAAATTGTATAGAAGCAGCAATTAGAAATGGTAAAAAGTTGATTTAAAAGCACAAGTAATACAATAGTGAAGAGCAAGTGGCGATCAGGTAAGAGCAGAAGAGAACACAGTAATCTCGGTAATTACACTCAAAGTGCCTCGCAGTCTGCCCCCCCCAGCGCACAAGCGGAATCGTAGGAGCTTCCACCACCTACAACTGCTCTCTAGTTTAGACCTCCATACTAAGTCCCACAAGTTGGGGCCAGCAATTGCTCTATCCATGTGTAGACACAGTTTTTCCGATTCTCTGGCACTCTATTTTGCCAGTGCCTGTAGATTGGAAGGCTTTATAATATTTTTTTATTTAAATTTGTTTTTATTGTTGCAGTAAAGTATTTCAGCACAGAATAATCAGACCGCCGGCGTGGCTTCAACATTCGGCCACGAACAGCTATGTGTGCAACGTTTTCTTGCTACATAGAACTGGTATACATATACATGACTTCGGGGAATCAGTGCATTACAATCATGTAGAGGCTCCCGTAGGCTGAAAGGTGACGGGACGGTATCGCCATAGGGGCGATGAATAAGATCAGATGGGTACTTTCATGCCGTTACGGCACCGGGTCCAGATTTGTATTGTGCACACAGCAGTGTTACCAGTGAACAGGGGGGTAACGAAACTGTGGGAGGGAAGCATGTAGGCGCTAGCAGGGTCTAAGTCGGGAGATAATGGCGGCGGGTGTCGAGGGGGGGGGGGGGGTTGGGGGGGGAGAAACCCTTGGATGGCCGGACCTGCGAGAGGTCCGCCTAGGATATAGGGGGGTTTTTCGGGGTCCGATTCTGGGGTGGCTCACTGCAGGTGAAGGCTACCGGTCTTCTCGGGTGGGGGGAGGGGAAGGGTCAGGCGGGTCTCCAGCCTGTGTGGACTGGCGGAAGCTGTGGAGGAGCATGGCCCATTCCATGGAGATGGGAAGCTTGCGCGCGCCTTTGGCTTCTTCTTCCCTTAAAGCGTCTTCCTCCGCTGCCGCCCATTTGTTAACCGCCCCCTGCCAGTGTGCTATGGGGGGACCCTCTGGGGATCGCCAGCGCATGGTTATACATCTATTGGCTAGTAGGAGCGCTAAGGACACAAAGCGCCTATGCACCGGCTCACGTTTAGAGATGTGGAGGATGCCTAATGTACTGGATTCCCAGGTGGCTAGCGTAGTGAGACCCGTGAGTTCCAGTAGTGTGTTGTGCACCCCCTGCCAGAAAGGTTGGAGATTGGGGCAGTCCCAAAGCATGTGACGGAAGTTCGCAACTGGGGAACAGCATCTGGGGCACAGGAATGGCGTGGAGGGGTAGTACTTCTGTAATCGCGCTGGGGTGAGATATGCCCTGTGTAATAAATAATATTGAATATTTTTGAAGCGGGCATTTCTAGAAACGCGCTTAGGGGCCTCAAGAGCTTTAGTCCACTCCGAGTCGTGTAGCGCACGGCCTATGTCCTCCTCCCAAGTGGCTCGTAGGGTCGTCAGGGGGGTGTGTGAGAGTTCCCGGATGGATTTGTATAGCCATGTGACCAGGTGGCGACCCACCCCCATATGTAGGATAGTATGTATTACTGGATGCGTGTCTGGCTCGCCATTTTGGAGATTGAAATGGGGTCGGTATCCGTCGAGCAGTTGCCTGTACCTGAGGAATTGGCCTGGGGGAAGCCCGTATTCTGCGACCAGGCGGTCCAGCGGTTTCAGCTGACCCTCCTCGAAGAGTGATTCTAGATCTGTGATGCCACAGCGGGACCAGTCGGCGAGTAGTGGGGCCGCAAAGTAGGAATCCTGCTTGGGGCCGCCTATTAGTGGCAGCAGCGGGGAGTATGGGGGTCTAGCAGGAGACAGCCGGTGAATCCGTAGCATGCAACGGCGCGCTATCGTCACCTGGAGGGGGTAAGTGCGCCGCGGCTTGGTGCCCGGGAGGAGCAGGCGGGTGAGTTCCGGAGTCACGATTCTACCGGTAGGGGTAACCGTCTCCTGAGGGTAACGGTCCGCCGTCCAGTAGGACAGCCACTGGAGCTGTGCTGCGAGGAAATATGCCTCGAAGGATGGAGCTCCGAGTCCCCCCTGTGTTGTGGGGAGTTGAAGAGTTTTCAGGGCGATTCTGTGGCGGCCTGCTCCCCAGATGAGAGTTCCTAAGAGGGAATCAACGTCGCGGAAGAAGGATCTGGGTGGTATCACCGGCAGGTTTGTGAAATGGTAGAGGAGCCGGGGGAGCATCACCATTTTAGCAAGGGCTATCCGTCCTATTGGGGCCAGCGGCAGCTTATTCCAGAAGGCGACCGTCGGGCGCAGACTCTCGAGTACCTTGCGGTGATTGCCCTCAAAGATGTCTGCCGGAGAATGGTATAAGCGAACGCCGAGGTATCGGGGTGCCTCCGTGGACCATGAAAGCCTATGCGGCCCAAGGTCTATGTCTCGGGGGGGTAGGTCCGGGTGTAGGGGGTAAACCGTAGACTTGTCCCAGTTGACCTGTAGACCCGAGGCAGTCGCAAAGTCCGTCAACGTGACCCCTATGGGGGTTAGGTCCATTTCAATGTCTCGGACATATATGAGGAGATCATCCGCGTACATGGACACACAGTGGGTCCCATCTGCAAGCGGCACTCCCCAGTCCGTCCCCTCCTGACGCAGTCGAACCGCCAGCGGCTCGACCGCTAGCGCGAACAGGAGGGGCGATAGGGGGCAACCTTGTCTTGTGCCTCGTCGGACTGCAAACGCCGGTGAGATACGTTTCCCGATACGAACCCGAGTAGTAAGGTCGGTGTATAGGAGGCGGGTGTATGCTAGGAGCGTCGGGCCGAGATTAAGACGCCGCAGGACCGAAAATAGGTAGGGCCAGGTGAGGGTGTCAAACGCCTTCTCTAGGTCCATAATGAGGCAGGCAGCGCGGGGAAATCTGTCGCGTACTTGATCTTGGATATGGAAGACTCGGCGGAGGTTCTGGGAGGTATTCCTCCCGGGAACGAAGCCGCATTGGTCGGGGTGGACCAGCGGGCGTATGACCTGCGCATAACGATCAGCTAGGATCTTCCCCAGAATCTTACAATCAGCCGACAGGAGTGTGATAGGTCGGTATGACCCCATATGCAGCGGATCTCTGTGGGGCTTAAGAAAGGTGACAATCACGGATTCCCGTAGTGATTGGGGTAGTTTCCCCAAGTGGAGTGACGCCCCGAACACCCGTGATAGACGGGGAACTACCAGGGGAGAAAATGTTGCGTAGTATTCTAGTGGGAAGCCGTCCAGTCCCGGTGCTTTATTTCGGGACATGGCGCGTATCGCTTGGGTAATGTCCGAGGGGATTATCTTGGCGTCTAGTGTGCGCTTATCGGAGTCCGAGACCGCGGGTAGCGTCAGAGGGTCCAGAAACTGATCTACGGTAAACGCGGTACAGCATGTCGGGGCTTCGTACACTCGTGCATAGTGGCGTTGGAATGCTAGGAGAATCTCCGCTTGCGATTGCACCAGTACACCCTCTGGGTTGAGAATGTCCGTGATCGGCTTGATTTCGGTGTCTTGCTTCGCCATCCAGGCCAAAAGAGCCCCGGTTTTGTCTCTATCTTTGTGCACCCGCGAGGCATATGCCCTGAAGTTATACTTACGGAGGTCAGCGCAGGCAGTTTGGTATTCCGTTTTGGCCTCTGCCGTGAGCACGGCATGTTCCTCCGAGTCGTCGGGCCGCTTAGTGAGAGCAGCTAGAGTTTGTTCCGTCTGTAAGAGCGACCGTTCCAAGGTGCGGCGGACCCCCACTATCTGTTTGATGCATTCTCCCCTCGCTACCACTTTGTACGCGTCCCACTCCACTAGTACCGATGACGCTGTGTTCTCGTTATGCATAAAGTAGTCGCTTATGCTGGTTTTGTGCGCGTCCCTAAAGACCGGGTCCGTTAAACAGTCTCTGGGGAGGCGCCAAGTGGGAACCGGTGGATGCGGGGGGCGCCAGGTAAGTCGCAGTATGTGGGCATCATGATCTGAGAGGATCCGCCCCAGATAATCTGTAGATGTAACCTTAGGGAGAATCGGAGCAGAGCAGAGGAAACGGTCTAGGCGGACCCGAAGATTGTGCGGAATCGAGTGGAAGGAGTAAATGCGAGCCAGTGGGTGTAGGTGTCGCCATGCATCAGTGAGCGCCCAGTGTGTGGTCCAAGCCCTGAAGAAGGCCGCCTGCCGAGGGGCCGGGGAGTGCGCGGGGGGAAGATGTGACCGGTCCAGTGAGGGGTCTAGTGTGCAGTTAAAGTCGCCTCCCAGCACCCAAGGGACAGTGGTGAACTGGGCCAGGATGCCCGTAAGGTGATCCCAGAACCGGTCCTGATCTGTATTGGGGGCGTATATGCTGCCTAGTAGTACCCCTTGCCCATCAAGAATTCCCTCTAGAAACGCGTATCTGCCCTCCCTATCTACTACTCGTCGGAGCGCCCGGAAGGGAGTACCAGGCCTCACCCAGATTAACGCGCCGCGTGCGAACGCTGAATATTGCGTGGCGCAAATGGTCCCTCGCCATTTGGCTTGTAGGCGAATGAGTTCAGTAGCGTTGATGTGCGTCTCTTGTAAGAACGCTATGTTGGCCGACATGCGCCGTATGTAGGAGTATACAGAATAGCGCTTGCTGGGTGTGTGCAGACCCCGTACATTTAGTGTAAGGATACTAATGTCAGAGTGGGGGACAGCCATTGCTAGGGTGACGTGGTTGGGGGAGGGGCCCCTCTACAATCCCCGCGTGTCGCCTACGTGTGTGTGTCGTGTATGCTCCTGCGCGCCAAGCTTCCTTAAACGTGGGGGGGGAACCGGGGAGGTGAACAAGAACTAGAACTTCGGGTGGGTAACTGTCCCAATACTGAGGACATGTCACTGGGGGTGGCATATCCAAACTAGTGTCCCACTAGGGGAGAAGGTCAACAGTAATTTGCGGGGGTGGCAGCGTGTGTCTTCGCTGGGCCTGTGCGCGGGTCGGGCTCTAGTAGGAGAAATATCTATCGCTCGCTGGCGCTTACACTTATCTAGCAGGTCAGTCTAGGCTTCTAGACGTCGCGCGTCATCACAGGCAATCAAGAAAAGGATATGTCATGTGACAGTTCAATTGTTCACGAGGAAGTGACAGGTTGGTTGGTGAGGGCAGCGTCCAGAGTTCGTGCCACAGCAAGGGGGGAGGAGATCGGGCCAAATCCCGACATGGTTCCATCGCTGTCTCGATCTTTCTCCGGGGTGAATAGGTGTGGCTGACCTTCCAAGTCCGAGGCAAGGGGTGATGAATGTAGTTCAGTGACCGCCCGCAGGGCGTCTCGTCGTTCCTGCATGATTTGGGTGAGATCGGGCGAGCCCGCCGGGGAGGACCCCTGGCTCTTGGGGTGGCCAGATCGCTCATGGTTAGCGCCACGTCTCCTGGATCGTCTGGAATCATTATTGCGTGCCTTCCGGGGTCCGGGCTCAGGGAGCAGCGGGCAGTGAAATTCGGTCCAGTCCTGCGCGTCCGCTGCCGTGTCGAAGAAGAGGGCTTTCCCCTTGTGGATCACCTTGAGGCGGGCAGGGAACAGCAGGGAATATTGAAGTTCGTTTGCGCGGAGGCGCCTCTTGACTTCTAGGAACGTGGATCGACGTTGTTGGATCTCTCTGGCATAGTCTGGGAACACCATAACGTGTTGGTCCTCCACTTGTAGGGGGCCCCCATCCGGGCCGCACGAAGCACCGCATCTCGGTCCCGGAAGTGCAGGAACTTGGCCAGCATAGGCCGCGGGGGAAGACCAGGTTTGGGTGCCCGGGCCGGGACCCTGTGTGCCCTCTCGATGGAGAAGTAAGGTGACCGGTCACAGTCCGGGGTGAATGATTTAGTCCAGGATTCCATGTAGGTCAGAGGGTCTGAGTTTTCTATCCCCTCCGGCAGGCCCAGGACGCGAATGTTGCAGCGTCTCGAGCGTCCTTCCAAGTCCACTGTGCGTTCCTCCAGGGTCGCCACGCGGCGTAGGATCTCCTGCACATCCGCTGCCTGCGATTGCACCGTTGGTTGTAATTCAGTCACGATCCGCTCGCCCTCCTTCACTCTATCCGCCAGTTTACGGTGCTCATCCCGGATCAGGCTAATGTCTGTTGCCAGGGTGCCTAATCTCTCCTCCATCGATAGGCGAGACAGTTCTATTGCCGCCAGCACCTGGTCCAGCTTCGTTGATAGCGTAGGGTCGGCTTGCGACGCATTGGATTGTGCCCACGCCCTCGTCTGGGGCATCTTCTCGACAGCCGTTTCTGGGACTGCCGTCCCCTGGGTGTTCCTCGGCTTCCCCATGGGTGCTGCTGAGGGGAGGAGGGGGGGGGGTTTCCCCCCTCGGTCGTCTTGTGTCCTGCGGGTGGTAGGTCGATGTCACGTGGTATCGGCGGGTGAGTGGGTCACCACTCCGGTTCCTCCGGGTCCAAGGCGAGGTTCGTTTCACCCTGGGGGGGCCACCACCAAGGGCGTCAAGGGTGGTATGCGGTTACCGGGCCGGTGGATCCGATCGCGTGGGGGTCTCTGCACCTCACCGGGCGGGGTCCAGTGCTCACGCTGACCGGCAGGGCCGGGTCGGGTGGCGTGAGCCGGGGGAGGCGCCGACAGTGTCTCCAGTGCAAGTGGGATGCTCTCGTCCCCAAGGCGGGACTCGTGGCTGTTCCTGGTGGCAGGTCTGCACAGACTTGAGTGCTCTGGTTGGGAGGCAGCGTGCTCTGCGGCTGCCCTCGTGGGTGGGTGTGAAGAGGGGGTCACCGGGGTGCCAACCGGAGATCCTCAGGGAACAGGAGGGGAACTGGCAGGACAGCACTCACCGATGGCAGCGGCGGGGTCTCCAGAGCGCTCCTGTAGCAGCGGCAAACAGTCCGGGCTTGTGGGCCGGTCAGGCTTCCGGTAGGGACACAGTCTCGGGGCGTCGGGGCTCCGGGGTGGCGGCCGCCATCTTGGGAGCAAGGGCACCGGGGCGAAAGAGGGCTCCGTTCGGTGGTCCAGCCCTCACCTCGCTGCGCGCCCGGGTAAGTGGTATTCCACTGTTGGTGGGTCTCTCCAGGTTCACCTGGGCTTCAAGTGGGGCTCCCCACCGGCCGGGGGTGTCAGAGGTGGCCCGTTAGGGCTGGCAGCGCCCGGCGCCAGGGGGTCGTGGGAGCGCCCTCTCCCTCGCTGATGTAGAGTGCAGAGTTAGTGACCAGCCAGCTGGGGCAGGTAGTACCGGCCCAGGGGGGGGGCGAGGTCCGTGCTGTTCCCGGCGCCTAGGTCTCCGTGGGCGCCATGTTAGGGTCAGGCACTCAGGCTCTCCACCCAGCTCCCAGCGCAAAGTTCTCCGGATCTCTGTCCGGTGGTTGTGTGGGCTGCGCACCCCTGCAGGGCCTCGTATTGGTGGGGAGGGCCCCCGCCAGGCATCGGCGTCGGGGCTCCGGGGGGGGGAGCGAGTAGCACTCACCGAGTGTCGCGGGTCCCCGGAGGAACAGCCCCGCCCTGTCGGCGTCGCCGCCGGTCCCTCGTGGTCCGCTGTGGCGGGTCGGTCGGTTGCACGGCCTGATCAGTGGTAGCGCCGGGGTTGCGGAGCCTTGGTGCAGGCGGCCGCCATCTTGCGCACCGGGGGTGTAGAGGTGGGACTGAGCGCCGTCCAAGGCGGACCCTCGAGGGCCGGATCCACAGTTTCTCCGGGATTCCCCACCGCCGCCAGCCGGCAGCGTCGTCTGTGGCCGTCGCTGAAGGTGTCGGCTGTCAGCGGGTTCCGCGTCCGAGAGACGGGGCTGCGCCCGCCATTTTCACAGCGGCGCTCGGCATCGGCAGAAGACTCCCCAGGGCGTGCTGTCCGCCTGCTGCTTCTGCTGGTCGCTTGGGGGATGCTCCAGGTCAGCACAGGTGATATGCGTGGAGGCTGAGGCTCCCGGCGATCACAGGTAATGGGCAGGATGCTAGCCCGATCGCGGAGCCTCAGCAAGACACAGCCGCCATCGTGGCTTGCTTAGCCACGCCCCATTGGAAGGCTTTATAATACGTTGCTGTATCTGGGAATGCTAGGCACCCTTTCTCTTTTTGGTTGGTGCAGTATCTTGTAGGCCAACCTCTGTCTCCAGTTGCCCCATATGTATTTTAAGAGCATGCTTTTCCGGGAGGTGAAAAAGCATTCTGGGATCAGAATGGGTATGCTTGGAATATATATCGGAGTCTGAGTAGTATATTCATTTTAAACAGCGTTCATGCTTCCAATTCATGAGACCGGTAAAATTTCCCAGATCCTTACATATCTCCCTCACAAGTGGTACAATGTTGTTTGCATATAAACCTTTTACGGTTGGGGTGATTTTGAATCCCAAGTAAGTTATGTGATTAGGTGCCCATTTAAAGGGGTCAGGTTTAGATTTTCACATTTTGGCAGATTGAGCCGAAATCCCGCCACCTTCTCGAAGCGGTATAGTTAGTATTGTATGTGCAACAGAGAGGTCTGAAGTTCAGTAATTGCCAGTAGCACATCATCTGCAAATATCATCACTTTGTGTTCTTGCCTCCCAAAAACCAGGACCTTGATTGTGTTACTGCCTCTCAGGGTGGCTGCCAGCGGTTCTATGCTTCGGGAAAACAGCAATGGTGATAGAGAGTATCCCTGTCTAGTACTCCGCGACAGGGATGGGGTGGGGGGGCATTGAATACCCCTATTTGATAATATTGTAGAAGTGTGTCTTTGGTAGCCGGCCATCACCCTGGGCTTAAAGTTGGAGCTCATACCAACTCCATCTTGGACGTGGAGTAGGAATCTCCAGTCTACCCTATCAAAAGCTTTCTCCACATCTAGGGTTGCCATTGCAGTTAGTATTTGTTTTTTTCTTTGCTTTCTCTAGAAGGTGGATCACTCTAAGACTGTCGTGGGGGTGCTTATTTTTCTTGAAGCTTGATATGGATATATAAGACCTGGTAGTTATCTCCTCTAATCTTGAGCGCATAGTTTTGGTATACATTTTTGTGTGAATGTTTAATAGTGCCTTTGGTCTGTATGACCCACATAGTCCACAGTCTTTCCTTGGCTTGTCTAGCAGTGTAATGGTGGCTTCTGTTATGGATGGTTTAACTACTGAGGTTGATAGGAAGGAGTTGAACAGCCTGGTCAGGGTTGAGACGTGAAGACCATATAAAAGTTGCCTGTGAAGCCATCTGGCTGAGCCCTTTGTTGGGCTTAAGGGCTTTGATCATCTTAGATATTTCTTCTTCAGTTAACAGTGCTTCTGGTCCGTCTCTCTGGGCTTGTGAAATACGTGGTAGCCCACAGCTTTGGATGTAGTTGTTTTGAGCATGCTTGAATGTGCCACAGTTGTTGGTTGCTTGTGTTCCGGTTCAGAGAGTACCTGGCCTGGCAGTTTAGGCTGGGCTGCTTGCATTGGAGCAAGGTTAGGACTGATACGCATATGGCTGGGTCCAAAAGGGGGTGGCATGTTGGTGTGAAAAATGATGGATTGGTATGTGGCTTGAGCGATTGTCAATGTTCAAGAATTCCATTGATCACCTTGTTGTTGTTGCAGTCGGCGCACTTAGTGCAGTGGGTGTGCCCAGACATGCGTCCCATGATCACGGTGCCACTGGAACCAAGCTATACCTGGCTGATGAGTCCTAATCATGGTGAAACCAGTCCTGGGTTGCTTGTGTTTGTGTTCAAGGAGGACCTGGTCTGGCAATTTGGGCGGAACTGCTCTAAACGGAGCAGGGTCGAGACAGCTCTGTTTATGACTGGGTCCAAGCTGAGATGGCAACGCTGGAGAAAAAGGATGGATTGGGATGCAGCCCGAGCGATCGCCAGTAGCTCAGATTATTTCAAGCATTCCATTCATCACCTTGCTGTCATTACAGTTTCTGGTGAGTGAACTGGCATAGGCAGCCTGAGTGGTACACTTGAGTTTGTAGTGCCACAGCTGGTGGTGAACTTGGTGGGAACTTTTGTTTTCTATGAGCCTGTGGTGCTGGTTCAATGAATCTTGATTAGTACTCTGCTTAACTAGATACACAGAAACCTGATTCATGGGTTGATTAGAGACCCGTGTGTCACCCTCATAGGGCTTGTCCATATAGAACTATTATTGCTTTTGGTGTTCATGGAAGGTTTGATGCAGGGCTTTCTGCCTAGCTTTCATAGATGAACAAGTGACTTACCTTCAGACAAACCTTATCTGGTAGAGACAATCTAGCTAAAGATTTCTTACCTTAAAATTATCTTCAGGTGTCAGACTGGATCCAGAAACTTTGAGCAGTATAACTCTCCACGTCTGCCACACTGAAAGGAGGTGTGCAATGCCGACATAGGCACCACCCTAGCACGCTGACATCAGTTAGTTCTCTCAACCTTTCCAAGCCAGAAGCGTGGACTCACAAAGGTTACTAATGTAATAGTGTGAAGACACTAAGGACCACATAAAGGTTACCTTATATGGAGAGATCCATTTGCAGAGTGAGGATGTTGGTAAGGAATCTGCAGCTAGATAAGTGTCTCTACCAGATAAGGTGTTACCAAAGGAAAGTAACTTGTTCATCTAATAGCGACTTCTAGCCACTGGTTTTTACCTTAGAATAGATACCCAAGCAATACCTCTCTCTAGAGTTGGGTCTGCGAACAGATTAAGACCACAAAGTCCTGTAGGGTGGAACAGGCAAAGTGAAAGTGCCCATCACGATGGATCTGACTTTCCAGGCAACAGTGTTCGGTAAATGTGTGCAAAAACACCCAAGTTGTAGACCGACAGATGTCCAGGACAGGGACTCCTCGAACTAAAACAGTGGTTTGGAGGCTGCGGCTGCTAGGGGTGTGGTGGACTGACCCAACCTTTGGCTGCCAGTCCCATGTGGTTTATGGGACCCGAGTGCTTAGCTACAAAAAGGATAGTAAGTTTGTTGGTCGTGGTGACTAAGAGGGTATGGATGCAGTTGGTGATCCCTTCTATGGCTACGAAAGGGGTGGAAGGCAGACTGGGGATAACGAGGGACCATATACAAGTCCAATGACCTGGCCTTAGCTCTGCTGTCCTCAAAGTGCTCCAGCACTAGGTCTGTCTTTGCTCCAAAAAAGGGAGAGCCATTAAAGGGCATGTCCATAAGGAAAGCTTCACATCTCCTAAAAAAACAGTAGTTTTCAGCCAGGCGTGGTAAAGAATGCCGCAGGGCCACCAACAGTAAAATTGCTCTACCCAGCGAGTCTATTATGTTGAGTCCACATCATATGGCGAACTTTGCTGAGCCTCACCCGTTAGCAATAGCTTTGGAGAGCATGGCTCACATCTCCTCCGAGACCATGGGCAGCACTTGTGCAACCAAATCCCTTATCGTATGGTAATATGGGCCCAAAAGGAACGTGGTGTTCAGCGACCGCAGTGCAACATTGGTGGAAGAGAACATACTCTTTTGAAAGGAATTCTGCATTTTTGATTCCCTAGCTGTGGTAAGGTAGAGAACGCTCCAGGGTGGTTCCTAGAAGTGGAGGCTTCGACCACCAAGCTCTCCGGGTTGGGTGCAGAGTAAGGCAACTGCGGTCCCTAGGAGCAGGCCAATGGTGACAAGCAACTGTCCTATGTACAGGAGCTCCTGTGCATGGCTTGGACCAGGCCCCAAGTAGGACGACAGTAGCGGCATAATTAAATGGGAGTAAGGGTTCAGAGGGATACTTCCTGCTGAAGGACTTCTGCCAAGACGTTTGTTTTGACCGTCACTAAAGGCAGCTTAAGTCCAAGACCTTAGCTTCCCTATGCACCACTATAGCAAAAGAGGCTTCCTCCTCTGTAGCCACTGTAGAAGCCCAGCCAGTGTCAGGCAACGAGCCTAGCCCACTGCCTCAGCCAGTTCCACTTATCCTCCTCGGCTACGGGATGCTGGGAACCATAAGGGTCCTCAGACCCCTCCAATTCCTCTCCTTCTACCTCTCCAGGCCTATCAAGAGTAAAAGATACTGGCTCGGCTCCAGAGAGCATGGTCCCAGTCAGCACTGGAAAAGGCTTCAGGTGACACCCGGAGTTGGGAATAATAATGGGGATGGCACCTCTGTGGGGGGTTGCGGGTGCTGGGGGGGGGTCGTCACTGTGATGAAGGTCTCTGTCTCGCCGACAGCTTGGCTCTGGATCCAGCAAAGGCTCCATGAGGATGGAATTGCACCAAGGGCAAACTCGCAAGTGAGGATCCACTAGGGCCCCACCCAAACATATGAGGCTCAAAGGCCCTCCAGAGGGGCCGGCCACCCAAAGATAAGGTGCGCAGCCTCATAAAATTCTTTGAGCTGGGTAGGGCTTGCCCTGGCTCCCAGAAAGGGAGGGATGTGCAGAGCACACCCTGCCTTAGAATCCGTTGAAGTGTGAGGCCTGGAGTGTTCACACTCCCGCGCCTCGTCAGATGACTTCAAAGGGAACAGTGAAGTCAAAGACCTCCTCCACTTCTGGGATTTTTTTGTATTTGTGGGCCTCACCCGGTTTCCCTGACGATTTGAATGCAACTACGTTCATGTATGTGAATGATCCCTGGACATTCCATTTGACAGATCTTTAGGGTCGTGGAGTCATCAGAGGTCGAGGAACTTGAGGAATTGCTCCCTCACTGCCTTCGGGCACATGGTGCAGCAGACCTCACAGGTCATGGAGTCGTGGTCACATTCTAAGCACCAGAAACACACCAAGTGGTTTGTCTGTCATAAACATCTGCCTATGACAGGATACACGTGGCTTGAAACCAGTCGGTTTCTTTGGTGACATTCCTCACACCAGGAGAGGAGAGAGAAGCACTCAAAAAGAATTGACAAAAAGTCACCGGATAAGGGTAGCTTATACCAGATAAGTGCTATCTGGCGCGGAAAGGAAAGAACTGACCCCGGCATGCCAGTTCGGTGTCTATATTGGTACCGCGCATGTCGCTTCCAGCATGGATGACGCCGAGACGAACAGCGCCACTTACCAGCGTGCAGGAGTACTGCTGAAAAATCTTCTGTCCCCAGTCTCATGACAGGGGATATTGCAAGGTAAGGAATCTGCAGCTAGAAGTCTCTCAAATTTACATTTACAACTTCAGGGAAGGTCAAAGGCAGTCAACTGTTGCCACTCAATTTACAAGTATGGAGGTGTAGGTTGTATAGGTTCAGGTACAGCTCTCTGCCCTGCTGCTACAACAAGAGATCCTCCCTAAGAGGCAGGCAGATTGGAGGTCAGATGCTCATTGGCTGAATCTCTGGGTACCACACTGCCCTGGCCCAATCCATTACCACAAAGATGAGTAGGGCCTGGTTGTTCCTGATCTTTGGACAGAAGAGGTAGAGGCAGAAAGGTGTACAGGAGTCCCTAGCTCCAGCAAAGCCAAAAGGCAAAAAGTATCTCCAAGGTAAACGCCAAAGCGCAAATGTTTGGACACTGCTCAATCTCGGTGGTGCCGAAAAAATTGAGACAGGTTTCTCCCCATTGATGGAAGATGGTCTGTGCCACCTGGAAACATTGCTACAATTTGCGATCTACTAGGCAACACCGGCCGAGTGAGACAACCCTGGCATTTAAAGATTCTGCCAGGTGTTGTACGACCAGTGAGGCACAAAACCTCTTGGTACAGGACCTACAACCCCAATCACCCAAGTTGTTGCAGTACCACATGGTGGCGCTGTTGTCTGTAAGGATTATTTACTTACCTGTAATCCTAGTTCTCATCCAGGGGTATACTCATCAAAGTCATAAACTATGAATAATCCCCGCCCATGTGCGGGATCCCGGAGCATATAGAAAATACATATAAATATATATGTATATATATATGTGAAACATATATTTGCAGCCTAAAAAACATTTCCTAACTGGCAAAAGTGCCGCAAAATTACATAAATTAGCATACATACAGAAGTACTCTTCCAAACCCTAAGGAAGAAAGAGAGCAGAAAACATTTGTATACAACAATGCTTTATTGCCATAGGAAAACCTGTAATTGCAGGCATTTGCCAGTAGGCTGCAGTAGAGTATAAAGCAAACAAAGAAAACTGACATCTTGCCTTTAAGGCATTAGAGTAGGGGTACCGTGCCTCCAAGACCTGAAGGCAACCCCCCTGCTCCCATGGTGCACCACAGGTGACAGTTGGGTCAGTTCTTTTTGGAGGTGCATAACACCTGAGGAGATCCACAATAAAACATCTCGTAACTGTGTAACTCTGCTTGTCCGGGGAGGTGGGCGGGAGTTTATGACTGATGAGTATACCCCTGGATGAGAACTAGGATTACAGGTAAGTAACTAATCCTTCTCATCCAGGGGATACTCATCAATAGTCATAATCTATGAATAGAGTAGCAAGCTCATACCCAAAGTCTCGCGGACGAGCAAGAAGTGTAAAAACTTCACAGAAAAGCTAAGACATATTGCAAATACATCTTATGCAAACAAGTTCCTTAAAGAGGCCTGCCCTACTCAGGCATCGGCCTGAGTATCTGAGTCCAGGCAATAATGGCGGGTAAAGGTATGGACAGACCGCCAAGTTGCCGCTTTGCAAATTTCAGAAATAGGAACATTACGAAGTGTAGTGGAAGCTTTCCCTCTAGTAGAATGTGCATGTGGTTTACCCTGCAAGGTCTTGTTAGCTAGTTGATAAGCAAAAGCTATACAGGAGACAATCCAGCGAGAAATGGACCTTTTGGAAGCTGACAGGCCAGTATTAGTACTGCCATAGTTAACAAAAAGCTGGTCAGACTTTCTAAGAGGCAGGGTTTTTGACAAGTAGAACTTCAGGACCCTCCGGAGATCAAGGGAGTGTAATGACCTCTCCGGGGGAGTGGAAGGATTTGGAAAAAATGTAGGTAAGATAATAGACTGGTTGATATGAAAGTCTGAAACGACCTTAGGCAGGAAACTTGGGTGCATTCTTAAAACCACCCTATTGGCATGAAAAACTGTGTAAGGTTCCTTGCAACACAAGGCCTGGATTTCACTGACCCTACGGGCAGAGGTAATCGCCACTAAAAAGGCAGCTTTCCAGGTCAAGTGCTGCAAAGAGGCCTTATGGATAGCCTCGAAAGGAGCACTCATCAGCTTAGTCAGTACAATATTAAGCTCCCAGGGAGGGGAGGGGGACATCACCGGTGGGAAGACTTTTTTCAGACCTTCTAGGAAATCTTTAACTACAGGCATAAGGAAGAAAGATGTCTGATTAGGAGACTTCCTATATGCTGTGATGGCAGCTAAATGAACCCTGATGGAGGGGTATTTCAAGCCGGATCTCGCTAAATGCAATAGATATGGAAGAATCACCTGCTCTTGGCCATGTACCGGGTCAAGAGAGTGCTCACGACACCATAAGAAGAACCTCTTCCACTTGAAAGCGTAGGACTTCCTAGTGGAGGGTCGCTTCGATTCTTTAAGAATAGTCATGCAGTCTGCTGGGAGGTCTAAATGTCCATACTGGATGACCTCAGGAGCCATGCCGTCAAGCGAAGGGAAGGAAGGTTGGGGTGCAACACCTTCCCCTGGTCTTTGGTCAACAAGTCTGGACGGCATGGTAGGCGCCGGTGAGGAACCTCCGACATCTGAAGAAGATCGGGGTACCACCACTGGCGTGGCCACTCTGGTGCTATCAGGATCATTCTGGTGTTGGTCCTGTAGAACTTCTGGATCACCGCCGGGATCGGAGGCAGGGGAGGAAAGGCGTAGAGTAACGTCTGAGACCGGCTGATCAAAAGGCCATTCCCCAGTGATCCCTGTTGGGGGAACCTGGATGCGAAGACGGGGCATTTTGTATTGGCCGCGTCTGCGAACAGGTCTACGTCCGGTACGCCCCAACACCGAAAAACCTCTTGAGCCACTTCCTCGTTGAGCACCCAATCGTGCGCTTCTACGAAGATTCTGCTGAGGCAGTCTGCTTGGACGTTTTGAATTCCTGGTAGATGAACTGCCACGATGGATAGGCCTCTTGCTAGGAGCCAATGCCAGATAGCTTGTGCTTCCAGAGATAAGACTCTTGACCTCGTGCCTCCCTGCTTCTTCAGATAGAACATAGTCGTTGTGTTGTCCGTCTGAACCTGGAGGTGGTTGGTGCGCAGAGCAGGATAAAGAGACTTGAGAGCAAGATGAACTGCTCGAAGCTCCAGGAAGTTGATATGGTAGCCTTGCTCTACCTCGGACCAAAGGCCTTGAATTTGGAGTTGGTCCATGTGAGCACCCCAGCCTTGAAGGGAGGCATCCGTGACAATTGACTGAGATGGAGGAGGACGATGGAATGGCACTCCTCGGAGAAGATTGGATCGTTTCAACCACCATCTGATCGAGTCCCTGGCTTCTTGAGGAAGCAAGACCCGGTCTTCCCACTGATCCGATCTCTGAGACCACTGATCTTCGAGGGCTTGTTGTAGAGGTCTCATGTGAAGGCGAGAATTGGGCACAATGTAAATGCATAAAGCCATCGATCCCAGCAGAGAGGACACTTGTCTGGCTGTGGGGGCCTGATTGTCCAGAAGAAGGCGACCCTTCAGGAGCATAGATGACAACCTCTCTTCCGAAGGACACACTCTTGCCTGAAGTGAGTCCAGAGAAGCACCCAGGTAGTGGATCCGCTGGGAAGGGTTGAGAACTGATTTCTTCAGATTGACGTGAAGACCCAACGACTCCATCAGTTTGAGGCAGAACGACAGATTGTTCTGAAGCAGCGATGGGGTGGAGATCTTCAACAACCAATCGTCTAGATACGGATAGACGAAGATCTTTCTTTTGGGGAGAAAAGCAGCCACCACCGCCATGCACTTTGAGAATGTCCGAGGTGCAGATTTCAGGCCAAACGGCAGCACTCGATATTGGTAGTGACGACGTCCGATCTGAAACCGTAGAAACTTCCGATGCTTGATTGACACTGTTATGTGGAAGTAGGCGTCCTGCAAGTTGATGGCACACATCCAGTCTCCCTGATGAAGATGTGGGAAGATCTGGTGCAGGGCGAGCATACGGAACTTTTCTTTTCGTATGAACTTGTTTAGCCTTCGAAGGTCTAGAATGGGCCTGTATTCTTTGACAGTTCCTCGTTTTTGAACCAGGAAATATCGGGAGTACACTCCTTGATTTTTGTCAGTTGAGGGAACCTCCTCTATGGCCATTTTCTGTAGAAGGACGGAGACTTCGTCTTGTAGCAATTGAGTCTTGGGGGAACACCTGCGGAGAAGGAGATTTGAACCTCAGCAAGTAACCATGCTGCACAATATTCAGCACCCATCTGTCTTTTGTAATGGATTCCCACTCTGTCAGATGATGAGAAACACTCCCTCCCACCGGAGTGGTGAACAGACGTGGAGGAAGCAATGGCTCAGGGCTTAGGAGGTTGCTTTGAGGAGGGCTGCTGTCTGTTATTGCCACCTCTTCCTCTGCCAGGACGACGCTGCTGGAACTGCGTCTTCTGCTGAAACTGGGATTGCCACTGAGGGGTTTGAACCCTCTGTTAGAAGGACTTCCTGTCTCCTTGACGAAAGCGTTTCTTGAACTCCTTGCGCTTTTCTAATCCCACAGCTTTGACGGTGTCCATTTCTGCCTTCATTTTGGACGTTTCGTCGTCTGTGTGTGGTCCAAACAAAGATTTTCCATTGAAGGGCAAATTCAAAATCTTCTTCTGGGCGTCTGGTTTGAGCCCTGTCAGGCGGAGCCAGGCCGAACGACGGGAACAAATACCACTTGAGTAGCCATGAGCGGCAAGGTCAGAGGCATCCACTGCGGCGCTAATAACTTGATTGGCTACCAGGACTCCCTCCTGTAAAGTCTCCAGAAAATCTTGGCGATCTTCCTTGGGGGGCTTGTCTGTAAAGCGAGTCAGGGAGTCCCAAAGGGACCTGTCGTACCTTCCAAGTAAGGCAGAGGCACTAGCCATCTTCATAAAGGAAGAAGAGGTGTTGCATACCTTCCTACCAAAAGAGTCCATAAGTTTACTATCTTTTTCAGGTAGTACTGAGGAAGAAGTAGAGCCTGCATGGGACTTCATGGCAGCCGCCACAATGATGGAATCCGCAGGAGGATCCGATCTGAGGAACAAGGGATCCTCTGCAGGGGCCTTGTACTTTTTGGCTATCCGAGTTGGAACAGATCCCACCACTGCTGGAGTGAGGAAAGTAGCCATAGCTGGTTCTAGGAGGCCGGGAACCAGAGGCAGTAGAGGCCTGGGCTCTGTACAATGACGGAGGGTATCAAAAATCACAGAAGTGGGAACCACTGGAGTGTGCAGCGTGATATTCAGCTTTTTTGCTCCCCTGACCAGTACATCGGAGAAAGTCGCGAGGTCATCAATTGGAGAGACTCGGGAAGGAGGCGTAGAGGAATAGGTCGGAGAATAATCTCGGTAAGACGACCTAGTCGAGGACGACCTTGTGGAAGATCTTGTACGCCACCTCTTATGGGACCTGTCACGATTCCTGCTGTGACTGTCCCTGGACCTAGAACGATGTCGTGATGGAGACCTTGGTCTTGGCCGGATTGGAGATTTTGGTCTGACAGGTGTCCTTGGCCGCACTGGAGAACGTGATCTGACTCTTGATCTCGGCCTGGGTGAAATCCTGGGACTCCGAGGAGATCTAGCTGGTCTGGCTGGAGTCTTTGCCTTAGAAGGGGAATATGTACGGGAGTAATCCGAGCCCGGACTACTCTGTCCAGATACAGCCCCTTGAGGATGTTGAGAAATCAAGCTGCCCGCAGATCTGGGCGAAGATTCTGGGGAGACCTGCACGATGTTCAAGTCAGGAGACGATGATTTTGATCCTGAAGTCTTAGAACTAGGTGACTCCACCTCTGCCGTCACTTTATCCCTTCACGGCGAAATCCTCGACGTCCAAGAAGTCTGGGTGACTAGTGGCGTCGAGCGGTGTCTTGATGCTCTCGACGGTGATCGATCACGTCGTGAAAGGCGCGACTGAGAATCTCGACGTCGATCCGGAGACTTCGACGTCGATCTCCCTCGACGTCGATCAGGTGGAGGTACTTCATGACGTCGCCTCGACGACGATTCTCGACGTCGTCTCGACGATGATCTTCCTCGACGTCGCGTCGACGGCGACCTTTCCTGGCGTCGCCTCGGCATCGACCTCCTTGACGTCGAAGGATGGGATCTGACAGTCCCTCTCGACGGTGGCCCGCTAGCCAGCGGCGACCTAGATGCCGTCCTAGCTCTCGATGCCGATCCCTTCCGAGGCGGCGGAGAGTGTCTCGACGTCGACGGAAGCCTCGACGTCGACGGAGACTTAGATGTAGCAGCAGCCATGGACTTCGAGCCCGAAGCATGGCGCCTCGACGCCGACTTACTTGACTGCGGCGGAGATCTTCGACGTCGTGAAGATGATCTGGGCCTTTTCGACAGCGACCTCGACGTAGTTCTTCGACCTTCATTCCTCTTTCTGGAAACAGGAGAGGTAGAATGACGCCGTTTTTGGCCATGCTTGCTTGTAGGAGACGATCTAGGGGCTGTGGAAGCACCCACCTGGTGACTTTTGTCCATCTCCTGCATGGCATGAAGTCGAATCTTCTCCCTGTCGCGAAGAGTCCGACTTTTACATTTTTTACAGTGATGGCACTGATCAGGAATGTGTGAAGATGGAAGGCACACAATATACACAGAATGTGGGTCAGTCAGAGCCATCTTTTTGTCACAAGAAGGACATTTCCGAAACAGAGCAGGCATTCTGACGGGAAATTCTTGTGGGTTACCACAGAAAAAAAAATCAGAAGCCTTATTTATTCAAAAAATGTCGAAATATTTGAGAAAACTCTCTCAAAAAACCAATTTCAGTTGAAAACTGAAGAGCTCAAGATCCAGGATCCTCACAGAAGGAGCCGGAAAAAAGAACTGACCCAACTGTCACCTGTGGTGCACCATGGGAGCAGGGGGTTGCCTTCAGGTCTTGGAGGCACGGTACCCCTACTCTAATGCCTTAAAGGCAAGGTGTCAGTTTTCTTTGTTTGCTTTATACTCTACTGCAGCCTACTGGCAAATGCCTGCAATTACAGGTTTTCCTATGGCAATAAAGCATTGTTGTATACAAATGTTTTCTGCTCTCTTTCTTCCTTAGGGTTTGGAAGAGTACTACTGTATGTATGCTAATTTATGTAATTTTGCGGCACTTTTGCCAGTTAGGAAATGTTTTTTAGGCTGCAAATATATGTTTCACATATATACATATATATTTATATGTATTTTCTATATGCTCCGGGATCCCGCACATGGGCGGGGATTATTCATAGATTATGACTATTGATGAGTATCCCCTGGATGAGAAGCACATGCACTCGTCCCCCCTTGATCGAATGGGAGGAAAGCCTTTGGTACCAAGTGAATCGCCCGCAACTCCGACTTCTTGATGTGGAGGCGGATTTCTGCCAGAGACCAGAGTCCACTGATAACCACAACTCTCAGCCTAGCAATGATGAATCCGTCATGACCGTTAGCTCTGGGCGGGATAGACTGAGGTGTGGGCCGCCGGTCCAATTGCGGATCAGTAACCATTACAGCAGACCTGCTGCAGTCTCCTCCAACACAAGGATGGAATCTGTGGGGTTTCATTGGTGCTTAGCTCACTCAGGTTTCAGATTCTGCCTATGCCATGTGGTGCAATTCATTAGCAGGACACAGGATGCCAAGAAGTCTCAGAGCAGTTCTCACAGAGATCTAGGTCAAGGGTTAAAACATCAGGATCAAAGGCCAAGTATCCTGGACTCTGGGATAGATGGAGGGTTCGAAAAGAGTGCAGAGTCCAGGATAGCTCCAAGGAAAGGGAGTTTATAATGAAGGAGCCAACTGTGAATTCGACACGTGATGGTAAATCACAGGGATGTCAACGGGTCAGCCATCATTTGTAGGTGGTTTTTGACTGAGAAAAGCCCAACTTTAATACCAGTTGTTCAGGAATGGAAGGCTGGTATTCACAAATTCCTTGGATTCGAAACTACCATTAATTTTGTGAACACTGGAGAGGCAAAAGGAAAGCATGGAGAACTGAAACTGCAGGTAATATCTATGGGACTGCAGGACAGGCATGTGGAAATAGGCTACTGCAAATTCAATGCTACCATCCAGACGCCTAGATCCAGGGAAGACAGAGCTTGGACCAAGGTGAATAACATGAACAAGTCCTTCTTGAGGAAGAGGTTTAGGGGGTGGAAGTTTAAAACATGATGAAATTCTCCGTCCTTCTTTAGCACCAGAAAGTTACACGAAAAGCAGCCAGTCCCGCTCGCCAATGTCCGTACTCTCTCTACAGCTCCATTTTCAAGGGAGAGTGAACTTCTTAGCAGAAATTGGACAAGCTGTCCTCCCGAAGCCACTGAGGTGTAAGCATCATGTCTGGAGGGGTGGAGAGGAAGGGCAGGGCACAACCACATTGAATGCTTTGGAGCTACCATCTGTCCAATATGATGTTTTGCCACCTGTGGAGGTAAAGACTTGTCAGACGGGCAACAGTGTACGTCTGTGGGTAGGCTAAAGGGGTTTTCTAGCAGCCGCTCGAGTGTGGAGTAGGTAATTAGGTACCGCAGGGGGCCCGACCGTCCGAACCCCAACCTTTACCTCGAAAGATCTGGGAGGTCTGTTACTGCAGAGGCAAAGTTTGAGGTGGCCTCTTCTAGACACTCTATCCTGAAGGCTCGAAAAAGGTGATATTGTTGGGGAAACTGCTGCACAGGTGGTGTAGAGCCAAGAAAATGCACTGTTGCTTGGCTTTCTTTAAAGAGCTTTAGTGCAGACTGTCTTGACTACTAAGACATAGATGCCATCAAATGGCATACCCATGAGGGACTGTGGGACATCACCGGAGAAATCAGTGGATTGTATCCATGGGCAAGTCTGAAACATTACGCTGGCATCAACTTCCCTACCGAGTCGGTAGTGTCAAGGTCTGATCTAATAACATACTTTGCTGCGTCTTGACCGCCTTGAGCTATTTGCTGGAGGTTGGTGCAGAGAGCATCTGGGACTACGGGCAAGATCTCATTCATCATGAAATGAAATGAAATACCAGCTTTTGTAAAGCGCACAGCTACCTCCGGAGAGGTGTCCCGGCGCTGGGGGCCATCGAGAAGATTAAGCTAGCTATTGCCCAGAGTCACATGGTGCTGAGCTAACATGCCGCCGGTGCCGGGGATCCAACTGTGAACCCCGTGGTCATGAGTCAGGCACCCTGGCAGCTGCACTACACCTCTTCCTTCCTGCATGCCCTACAACGCATGCAAGTAACACCGCAGGAAGCAACACGAGTTAACAGACCAAAGGTAATATTCTGGCAAACATTCTTCAATGAATCTCCTCCATATGTTCAGGGATTTGGAAGTTAATAAAATATCAAGTTGCCCATGGATAAGATTCTTCATAAATCTACTTGTTATTTAAAAAAAATCCACTTGTCCCTCTGGAGCCATGTAGTGCAGCAAAATATCAGGGCAGCAATCTCAATATGTAAGAGCTCTGATAATCGCTTCTCTGATAATGTCAGAGCTCATATTGTGGCAGGGTTTGAATACTATCAGTTCCCTTATTTTGCCACCTTTCCACAGATCTACATACTGGGGCAGGAGGTAGCGGAAAGCAATAGTTCCAGGGTTGGAATCCCTTTTTGAATCTGTGCAAACCTACTAACTTACAAGTTTTAGGGGTTTTCACCAGCTCTTCTCTAATCGTTTTTAATGCTGAGAAAAGTTGGACATGTGTTCCTGACAAGGGAAGAAGTAAAATTTGTTCCAGGGTTGGGAGGAAAGTGGTTGGAGGGAAAGAGAACTTCTAAACGCTCAAATCTATACATGCTTCTTTGCTCGTGCTAAAAAGCAGTTCCCAAATATTTTCTAGGAGAAAGATTTCTTGGTCTACTCCTGTAAATTCTTGTGAATTCATGAAAGGCAAAAATCTGCGCGAATGCATGGACATAGACCATGTGGGAACTTCTGTGGCTTTCTTTAAGAATTGGGCCCCTAATTAGGTCTAGTGATAACCAAGGCATTTTATCAAAATTTTATCTCCGGGGGGAGGAGCCAAGATGGCGGACGGGACGGACGTGTGAGCGCCCGGCTCCCAAAGCCGTCTGCTCCGCTTTGAAATCCTGGCACTAATCCTGGCTCGAACCGCGCTGAAACGATGACACGGACGCGCTGAGGACAGTCGCTTTCATTTGCGACCTCCGCCGGCCGTTTTGGACGAGGACTTGTTACCTGACCGGTCACCGGGGCTGCCGGCCGCAGGACACTGGTGCTCTCAACTGGGCGGACGGGCGGTGGAGGTGCCGGCGTTTGGGACCGACCTGATTGCGGGAGACGGAAGGTGTTCATCCCGTCCTGCGAGGCGCGACTCCAGTTTGCTGTGGGGTGTGTGCCCGGGAAACGGAATCCCTTTGTTCCTCGCTCTCCACTCCTACGCTGCCTTTGTCCGGGGCGGACTCCATCTTGCAGCGTCCTTCTGGTCGAGCATTGTTGGTAACCCCGGGAGCCGAGGGGGTTTTCATTGAGCAGTGCCCTCCGCACTGGTAGCTGCATGCCCCTCCGTGGGGCGACGATTGCCCTTTCATAACGGAGTCACCCCCCCTCCCTCCAGTGTGGATCCGCGGGAGAGACGGCAATGGCGCTTGTTCTCCAGCAGGACCGGTGGGCTGTTCCCTTGTCCCCAGCTTGCGCAGACCTGCCAGCACTTGACCCGGGCGAAGATCCTGATGCGACGCTGTGCACTGAGGATCGGCGGGTATTACGAAGTGACCTGACCTGTGGCGATATTCTTAATGCCCTCCTGGACCTACGAGCAACATGGCGGCACATTGCTCAGGAACTAGGAGATAAGATCGATGAAGTTGTGTTCTCCTTCGAGCGGCCGAGGCTGCCTGTTTCTTCACTACCTGTGTGTGCCTTTCCAATGGATACAGTGTTACCACAAGAGCGCGAGGAAGATCGAAATGTTCCTAGCTACAGTGTTGCGTGCCTCCCTGCCGATGCTGCTACTGATACGAAGTCTCCCCTCACTCCGGGCCCTTCTACTCTGCCTGAACAATTGCACTCAGGGCTTTGCTTATCGCCCTCCCAGCTGTTTGCCCCCTTTGAGGGCTTAGCCCTCGGAGCCCTCTTTCAGCATAGCCGGAGTGAGCGACATCTTGCATGGCAGGGAGGGCTTGTCATCCTGGCCGCTGCGTTGGTTGGGGGTCGTGGACGCTCATCTTCCTCTCTGTTGCTTCCCTCATGTCGAGAGCGGCCATTTTGCTCCTTTGTTCTGCCGGACATGTATCCGCGGCGGTGGTCCTGCCTGGACATGTTTCGTCGATCGGGCCAGGGTTGAAGGGGCTCCTCACCTCGGCTGGTTTGCTCGGCTGGCGGAGACCCGGACTATTCATCGTTTTGCTCTGCTGACTGTTTTGCCATTGCAGCCCCCCTTGCCCACTTGAGCTCGTGACTATCCTGTACTATTGTGTTCCTTGAGGGGTGGAGGGCTGTCCTGTGAGGGTCCGGTGGTTCTGAACGAGAATGCTTCATTATTAGTGACTGGATTTGTCATGTGCCCGCTATCATGTCGTGTTTGGGGAGATTAATGACACTATGACTTTTCGGGTGGGCTGCACGAATACTGGGACTGCTTTTGTAAATGGTGGGCGCACACATCGTGAAATGATATCTCCATCTCTCCTATTGTTGCCTTTTAATGCAGCGCTGTCGCATTTGGAGTAGGAGGTTTTCAGTGTGGGACGCAGTGGATGGCTGAGGTTCCGGGTGTTCGGAAGCTAGGTGGGCTCCTCCCCCCCACTTTTTCCTTTTGGGAGTGGTAGACTAGCTTGTTCTTTTCTCCCTCCCTATATTCAAACGTGACATTTTTTCTTTTTCTTCTTCTTTCTTCTCCTTTTTACCTTCTTTCTGCACTTTCTTGCTGTTCCTTCTCCTTTCTTCCGACTTTTCTTCTCGCTAAATTTCGGGTTTATAGGGCGACAGGCACGCTGCTAGGGGGGGGGGTAGGCCATAGCCTCTGCATGTGTGTAGGGTGGGGGGTTATATTTCATTTTTATTAGTTTCTATGGGACCTGTTTTGTTCTCCTTTATGATTTCAACTTTCTTGTCCATGTTTGGGAGTGCTGGGTGCAGGGTGGCAGGGGTATTGTAACCGATCATGGGTGCTACTCTGTAACATTCTATTGGGTAACCATCCTCCCTGGCGGGGACTTGTCTATCGATCTACGACTTGCTTGATGTAGTCGCTAACGTCATGTCCCACCTGCATGGACCTTGTTCTTCACTTATTTTATTGGTACGGAATACTACGGCCTGACTTTAATAGTTGCATAACAAAAAACTTTAAAATTAAACCTGTATCCATCCTGTGACACGGTGCTGCGATATCCTTTAGTCTTTCTTCCTTTAAATGTTTGAGGTTCTGCTACGGTGCTGTGTCGTCATAACGCAAGCTGTTGTGCTCATTGATCGTTCGTGGCCGGCCGGATGGTTGTAGGCCCGTATTTGTTGTTCTTTTTATGCACAATAAAGGTTTTCAAAAATTTAAACAAAAAAAAAAATTTTTTTATCTCCATCAGCTAGCTTCACTGTTAGTCACAGGATTCTGCTCTTTAACAAGGCGTATACCGGCACACAAATTAGTGCTAGGAACTCAGGCAGTACAGTGGCAAAGTGTGTTTTTCAGACCAGAAAATATTTATGTTTTTTTTCCCAATGTTTGTCATAATGGTGAGGGCATTGTAGCTCCCACAACTATAAAGTTCTACAAAAACCAGGTCAAAACAAGACACGCATTGATAAAACCAAAAGGCTGAGCACTGGCAAATGGCCTATTGGTTTTGCCAATGCTTGTTTATTTTCATGTTTCCCATAATCTTCTAGAAACTGCTAGCACCGATTTTCCATTAGGAGTATTTTGGGGAAATACTAGCATGCATCAACACATCTTACTAAATGATGCTTCAAAGAAATGGTACCTACAATTTTAGAATAGTTCAGCAAAACATTTTTTTCTTAGTTGCATTTTTTGTGAACATTTTATTTTGAAAGCAAAGAAACATCAATCTTTCTTTCAAGCTTCTGCAAATATTTGCATCTAATCAGAGAGCATTCTGAGGGCATTATACATAGCCTCATGTTGTTAAACTGTGCTAATGTGTGTACACATTTTTATACTGGGACCACTGTCAGCAGTGCAGCCGAGTTTACAACATTTCCTTAGAGAGCTCACCCTAATAATAATTAAGGCTTTGTATTAATTAACCATAAATAAAGGTTCAAACTGCTTTAACGTATGGACACAAATATTACCTTAACTGTAGCTAATGCCCAACCCTGATCCATAATGTGGTACTGTTAACTGGCAGCGAAAGAGCTTGTGCTGCAGGGGATTAGGCCTACATGTCCCAAGGACATAATAAACACGAAAATATGAAAACATGTTGTCCTTGACCCCTTACAATATGTCCTGGATGTTGAGCTACAGGAATTTCACACCCTTGAATAAGTTTCAACTCTGTCTGGTGGAGTGTTTGGGTATGCATTCAGGTTGAGCCAGCTGGTGGAAGTCGGAATCACCAGGCTCTCTGGTGTTGATGCTGCAGAAGGAAAGATAAGTCCCTGAAGCTTGCTCAGGTGAACAAGATGGTGTCTTTGAGGTTTTCTTTAAGCAGGAGCAGCATTTCGGACAAGGTCTGCCCTGGAGGACTTTCAGAACACGCATTTTAACCCCTACTGAAGAAAGCTGGAGAGCGTGTACTTTTGCTGCTCTTCTTTTTTTTTTTTTTAATTTTTAAAACCTTTATTGTAGTAAAGCACACAGCTATTCAGCCTAACATCCCGGAGGCAAGGCAGCATGGTATCAGAAGAAGTAGTGTGCAAAGCGATTCATATCAGGACAATGCAGGTTGTTTTTTATTTTATATACAAACAGAAACCTAAACAGAGGCGCCCGAGGGCGCAGAAGAAGGCAATGGAGAAGGTGAAATGCCTACGAGTCAGCAGGAGGCGCCAGAGGCCAGGTAAGATTTTAGAAAGAACGTAAGTAGGATGTAGGAAAAAGGGGGGGGGGGGGGGGGAAGAAGGAACAGGAGAAATACAACATGAGTAGCATAGCTGGTGTCATCGGCTACGGTGACAGGTGGTCGTCACGGGGAATCGGCTCTGGTGGCAGGCACAAGTCACCTCTGTAAGCATTCCATGCCCCCCACACCTTATTCCATGTCTGAGGCCGTCCCCTGGCAGTGTACACAGTCTTCTCACGCAGCATACACCAATCCATGTTGGCCTTCCATTGCACCACCAGGGGGGCCACGTTGGATCCCCATTTCTGCGCTATATAACCATGTTGCCCAGTGTAGCCCAGCGAGTCTGCGCCGTGTTGTAGTCATTCGGCTCCCAAACATTGAGGAGGCACCTACGCGCCTCTGCAGCCAGCTCAACTCCAGTCACCTCCCTCATCACTCGATGTACTCTCTCCCAATAAGGGGCAATAACGGGGCACTCCCATAATATATGCATAAAAGTAGCAGGGGCTCCGCAGCCACGACGACAAAAGCCATCAGGCGAGAAGCCCATACGCACAAGCCGGGGGCCGGTAACATACACCCGGTGGAGGATTTTAAACTGCACCCGCCGCAGACGCGAGGAGATGGCGACCTCCTTAGGGGAGGACACAGCACACTGCCAGTCCTCGTCGTCCAGTTCCAGGCCATCGGCCACCCACTGTTCCCGCAAGCGCTGGAGGAGGTCAGTTCTAACATTAATCAGCTTCTTGTAGGACAGAGAGATGGCGCTATCTGGCATATGCCCGTCCAGAACTCTGTCCTCCAAGGGGGAGCTCTCGGGGATTTCGCCCTCCTCCGGTCTAGCGGCAGTAATTGCGTGCTTAAGTTGGGCGTAACGAAAAAACTCCGTCCCACTCAGTCGGTATTCTGCCTGTAGTTGCGGAAAAGTCTTTTTTTTTTTTTCCAAATTCTTTTTATTGTTGCGTCAGAAGGATCACACATGCAAAGGATCAGCACTCGGTAGAGCGTCAACATTCCGCTCTAGCCGACAGCCCGCAACTTTTCTGGTGTCGTTAGACATATCACCCCTTATAAGAACTCTTGCTTTTGAAATAGCCACTGAAAAAAGGAACAATGAACTAGAAACATCCCATAAAACAGCAGGTCTCTACCCTCTCCCTCCCATCGCCCCCTACCCGGTCCCCTCTCCCCCCCACTCAAGCGTTCCTGTCCGTCCCTAGCACGGGAACTGGGCAGTATGGTATACAGTTAACAAGCATGCAATCCCGGCGTCTAGACAATTCAGGCCAGGGTTCCACAGGCTTCAGGATTGCAGTTCACAATGTCTCATTCTAGTCCGTGATAGTGCCTCCATTTGGCCCAAACCCTCCGGAACTTTTTGGGGCAACCCCTTGCTTTGTAGGTCACTCTCTCCGCAGCCATGTATAGATCCAATCCACGCCTCCATTCCTCTAAGCCTGGTTTTTCAGGGGCCCCCCAGCGCCGTGCAATGTCCCGTTTCGCCACCACTAGTGCTAATACCAGAAAGATGATCAAGGGGCGGGGTAGGTCTACTTCTATAGTCGAGCCCAACAGTGCCAATTTGGGATCCCGTGGAAGGTCCACTCCCAGCACCTCCCCCAGTTCCAGGAACACACTCTCCCAGTAGTCCTGGATGACTGCACAGCCCCAGATTATGTGGAAGAAATCCGCACTCTGCTGGCGGCACCTAAGGCATGTCGTGTCAGGTGCTCTGCCCATTCTAAAGAGCCTCACCCTGTCAAAGTATGATCTGTGCAGCACCTTAAATTGAATAAGGCGGAGCCTCGATTTGATGGCCACCTCCCGGGGATGCATGAGGGCGAGCTCCCAGTCCAGATCCTCCATGTCTCCCACCTCCGCCTCCCATTTAGCCCGCAGCACCTGCAGATCCCCTAGCATGTTGTTGGTCAAGGTTTTATATCTGAGGGATACCGCCCCCCTCCCTATCTGTTCCTGCAGCAGCCTACCCTCTAATGGAGCATATTCAGGAAGGTCCGAAAGCGCAATGTTTTGTGCCCTCCATGCGTGTTTCAGTTGAGCGTATTTGTAGTATTGGGTGTTGCGCAGGCCAAATTCGTCTTTAAGTGCTTGGAATGTTTTCAGGTCTCCCCTTGCTACCACGTCCCCCACTGTGGAGATGCCAATGTCGTCCCACTGTCTGAAGCCTTTCAGTTTACGGCGCTCTCCCAACCATGTACAGCACCAGAGGGGTGTCTGTCTAGTGGTCCGTTTTTCCCAACCCATTCTTTTGGACGCCCTATTCCAGGCTGTTAACGTAATCTTGGTGGCAGGGAGAAACTGCTTTCCCACCGCTTCCCCATACAGATAGTGCAGTATAGTTTTACTTGACCATTTAGACCGTTCCAAGGCGTAGGTGGGGTGGTCGGCTGCAGCGTGTAGCCATTCGTTGATTGGGGCGAGATGTTCCGCCCAGTAGTAGGCCTCTAGGTTAGGGAGCGAAATCCCCCCACTGTATTGGTGTCGCTGCAGGGTGGAGAGCGCCACTCTCGGCTGTTTCCCCAGCCACAGGAAGGCTCGCAAGTCAGCGTGGATTGTGTCCAGGGTCTTATTTGGCAATGGATAGTACTCATTCTGGAGCGCGTAGAGGAACTTAGGGAGGATGATCATTTTATATAGTGCAGCACGCCCCAGTAAGGTGAGCGGGAGCTGTCTCCACCTGTCCATCTCAGCCGTGGCCTCCAGCATAATGCGGGATAAATTGGCAGTGAAGGAGCGCGTCCTATCTAGTGTTATAAAGACTCCCAGGTATCGGAAGCCGTCGTTAGTATGTATCAGTGACCCTGGCAGGCAGGCCCCCCTCTCCATGCCTTGTGGATCGTAGAGGATCGATTTGTGCCAGTTTATTTTGTGGCCTGCTCGCGCCCCAAAGTCGTCAAGCTCTCCGAATAGTGCCGGGATAGTCGTGTCTGGGTCTGTCACGAACAGTAGTACGTCGTCGGCATACAGGGATATTTTTTCCTGTGTGGCAACTGAGCCCCCCCATGTAAACCCTTTGATTGACTGGTTCTGCCTGATTCGTATCGCAAGGATCTCGATGGTGAGGGTGAACAGGAGGGGGGACAGTGGACAGCCCTGTCGTGTGCCCCGCCCGATAGGGAACTCGCGAGACAGCTTCCCATTGACTCGTACTCTCGCCCTCGGGCCCGAGTAGAGGAGCTGTACCCATTTTAAGTACTTGGGCCCAAACCCAAACCTTCGGAGGGTCTCCAACAGGAAAGGCCAGTGGACTGCGTCGAATGCCTTCTCCGCATCCAAGGAGAGGAACCAATGGGGTTCACTTCTTTGGGAGACCTCCTGTAACCAATTGTGGGTGCGACGGAGGTTTAGTTTAGTGGCCCTATCCGGAAGAAAGCCGGACTGGTCCATATGCACTAACTCAGTGATGACCTGTCGCATGCGACGAGCCAGGACTGTGGCCAGAATTTTTGTCTCTATATTTAGCAATGAGATTGGGCGGTAGGATGAGCAGTCATCTCTGGGTTTCCCTTCTTTGTAGATTGGCACAATGGTAGCCAGGTCCAGGTCCGGAGGGAGGTTCCCCGCCCGGTATGATTCGGTAAAGAGGGCCTTCATGTGCCGCTGCAATAGGTCCGCAGTCCGTTTAAAGAATTCCGCCGGGAAGCCATTCGGCCCCGGGGCCTTCCCCGGCTTCATTGCCGCTATGGCCTTCGATAACTCCTCAAGGGTTAAGTCCGCCTCTAAGGTGGCACTAGCTTCTGTGGACAGGGTAGGCACCTCCATGTCACCCATGTATCGTTGGGCGTCCTCACTGTCCCCCAGGTCCCTGGCCCTGTAGAAGTCCTCATAATAGGATGCAAAGGCTTCCGCTATACCCTCATCAGTGGTGACCCTCCTGTCCCCAGTCAACTTGACCTGATCCACCCAGCGCGACATACGCTCCTTTCTGCTCAGCCAGGCCAAAAGTTTGCCCGACTTGTCGCCCACATCGTAGAGCCTGTGGAGAGTCGCCAGAGCCTGGGTGCGAGCTTCGTCCGTGGCCAGCTCCCTATAGTGCCTCTGCGCGTCAAGCAGCCGTCGAAGGCTCACCTCTTCATTCTGCTGGAGGTACTCCGTTTCCAAGGCCAGGACATTCGCCTCCTCACTCGCTATCTTGCCCTGTTGTGCACGCCTGGCCTCTCCCAGCCTACTCTGGACGCGGTCACGGAGCACTGGTTTCATCGCCTCCCAGAGGGTAGCGCCGGATTCCACAGAACCCTCGTTCTCGGCCATGTAAACCCTAATGTCCGCCCGTACACCCCCGAGTATTTCCGGTGTTTGAATGTCCCACGCCGTTAACCTCCATTGCGGCCTTCTGACTCCCTTCCCCCGTCCCAGGTGGACGTACAGCGGGGAGTGATCGGAGATCCCTCTCGCCTTGTATTCCGCTAGGTCACCCGCCGCAATCTCCTGCCGGGATACAAAGACATAGTCTAACCTGGAGAAGACCTTGTGCGCCCCAGAGTAAAATGAATAAGTGTCTTGTGTAGGGTGTAGCCATCTCCACACATCAGTGAGGCCTATGGTGGTCATGAGCCGCGCTAATGCTGTTGTGTGTCCCCCTGTGCGTGGTGGCCCCGATCTATCTTGCATGGTGCACATCACATCATTAAAGTCCCCTCCCACTACTTGCATGGTGTCAGCCGTGTCCAGCAGGATGGCGGAGACTGCCTTTAGTGTGCGTGGCTGTAACTTGGGTGGGGCATATACTGACAATATCGTGTATCTACGTCTTTTCCACATCCCCTGAACCCCTACATACGTGCCCTGCGGGTCTAGCCAGGTGCGTGTAATCGTAAATGGGACTGCTTTATTTATGAGAATCGCAACCCCCCTGGAGTCCGTTGTGTAGCCTGCATGTGCCAGGACCGTGTATCGCCCCCTCGCTATGAATGCGCAGTGATTCCCCTTTAGGTGGGTTTCCTGGAGGAGGATAAGATCAGGTGCCAGTCTCTTGAGGTAGGCTGTAACCAGACCTCTCTTAATTTTGGACCCTAAGCCGTTCACATTCCATGTTAGCACCTTGACCCCTGGGTCAGTGCTGTGTGGAGTATCTAGTGTACTTGCCATCGTGTATCGCAGCGTCCCCCCCGAGCGGGGCCTTCGAGTAGGATAGACTCCAGGTATGGGCTGGCACAGCCCTGCTGTTTTCTGCTGAACTCCCCCCTCCCCCCCGTTCCTCTCAACGACCCCAACATGAGGTAAAAGGTAAACCCGCTTGCCCCCCCCCCCCCCCTCCCCACCTCCCTCCCCTTCCAGTCGCAGCCCCATTCGGGATTGAACTATCCACGGGAGAAGGCCTGTCGCCCTCCCACACATCCCACCCGTATTAACCAATAACCAGCACTAAAAACACAAAGGACAGTAGGGGGGGGTGTGTCAACTTGCTTGCTCTGCATCGCCGAGCCGCCATCTCTTCCCAATCTCGGTGCACCATTGTTCATGAAAATGAGTCTTGTGTGTCTACATGAGTCCCTTGACCTGCAGAGTCTCGCTCCAGCTGCTGTATTTCTTTGGCCAGCGGGTGCAACAAATCGCTTCTGCTGTCTTCCTCCTCTGCGCCGGACGCGCGGCCCTCCGATTCCTCCATGTCCTCTTCTTCCGAGCGGATGCCATTTCTCAGGCCACTGGACCTCGAGCCCGCCACCGAGACGCCGCCCGGGGACGTCGATCTGCCCCTGCCTCCGTCATGCATGCCCCGTGGCCTATGGGGTGTTGCCGGTGTCTTTTGCTGAGTCTTTTGCGTTCTCCGTCGCTGAGGCTTCGGTCTCTCCCATCTCGGTCGTTCTCGCAGCAACCTGTCCTGTGCCTCACGGCCCGCTGCTTCTCTGCTATTTAGGATGGGTCGCTCCTCGAGCCACTGCCATGCATCGTCCGGGTGTGCAAAGAAAATGGATTTGTCCTGATAGATGACCTTGAGTTTGGCCGGGAATAGGAGCATGTATGGAATCTTTAGAGACCTCAGTTTTGCCTTCACGGCGTCGAAGGAGCGGCGCTGTTTCGAGACCTCCTGGCTGTAGTCCGGGAAGATCATTATGGTGGTATTTTCAAAGCGGATCTCTCCCATCTCCCTGGCTTCGCGCAGGATCAGATCACGATCTGCGAAGTTTAGGAACCGCGCTATCACTGGTCTCGGTCTGGCACCCTCCGGAGGTCTGGCCAGGAGTGCCCTATGCGCCCTCTCTATTATGAAGCACGGAGAGAACCGTGCCGTCGGAAAGGTGGTTTTCAGCCAGTCGTGGAGGAAGACAGTCATACTCTTTTCCTCAATTCCTTCCCTAAAGCCCACAAAGCGTAGGTTGTTCCGCCTTGACCTATTTTCGGCGTCGTCAACCTTCCAGAGTAGTTGACGATGAGAGGCCTGCAGCTCCGCCATGTCTTTCTTGAGAGACGTGATCGATTCCTCATTGTCGGTCAGTTTCGCCTCGGCTGTCGTGACCCTTTCTGCCAGGTTCCTGAAGTCCTGCCGCAGTAGCGTTACCTCGGACCCCACCTCTCCAATTTTGGTCTCCAAAGCTGCTCGTGTTGCTTGGATGTCCGTTCTGGACGCCTGTATGGCCTCCAGCACCATGGCCGTGTCATTGCGGGCGCCCGGTTGTATGGACTGTTGTTCCACCGTAGGGCGCGGGGCCGCAAAGTTGTCCATCGGGCCCTGCTTCGTGGTCTTGGGCACCACGTCTCTCCTTCCCATGGTTGCGCAGCCCCGGGGAAGGGTCTCCTTGTACTGCCCTCTTCCTTTGTGTAGCGGCGGGGTCAGTCTTGCGTCTGGGACAGTTGCACTGTGCGAAGGGCCTCCTTCTGTCTTTGTCGGGCGGTTTATGTGAGTGTCCCCACTGCCACTCTTGCAGGGTCCGTTCACTTCCCAGCCCGGGGGGGGGGGCGAGGGGGGGGGTTCTCCCGACGCCGGTGACCTCAGGCAGCGTCACGCGTGGCGGGCAGCAGGGCACCACTCAGCCCACTCCGCCCCCCCGCAGACTCAGGGGCTTCCAGCACCACGAGGCCGGGCAGGCTTCAGCGCTCCGCTGCGGCCCTCCAATGCGCCGCTGTCCCCCCGGGTGCTCCTACCTCGCGGCCGCCATATTTGTTAAGGCGGCCGCCGTGCCAGGCAGTGTGGCCCGCTCCTGACGCTGCACCGGTCCCGGTCTCGTCTCCCACACTTCGGCCCGTCCGCCGCGCCGCCTCCGCTGCGCCGCCTCCGCTGCAGGGCCCAGTCTCACCCCGTCTCGGGTAGGGGCCGCGGGGGGCACCTCGTCTTCACCGGCCTCCGCACATTACGCCGGTCGCCATCTTGGGGTCAGGCGGCCGGCGGGCACCGCGGGCAGAGTCCTGCTTCCCGGGGGGGGAACTATACGGGCCGATCAGACGGCCAGGTAGGTCGTGGGGTCACTGTCCGCCAGGATCACCTGCACCGGGGGCCGCCGGGCGTGAAGGCGCGCATTCCACCGCCGAGCGCCGCGGCCGCCATCACGGACGCTGGCAGATCTCAGGAGCTGTCGTCCTCACAGGCTCCCCGGCGATTTCCGCGTCGGATCACCGCTGCTGCAGCCCGGAGCAGGTACTCGGGTGTCTGGACATCCGTGTGGTGCTGATTCCAAGATTTGGGGGATATGTATCGTCGGATTAGTGTTTGGCTCGGCCGGAGCTCCTCTCAGGCACGTCTAATCGGCCATGCTGCTGGCCACGCCCCCCGTTGCGGAAAAGTTTTGACTTCCCCCCTGGCCAGCATGTCCTCCACCCTCGAAATACCTATGAGGTCCCATTTGTCGAAACCCTTGGTATGCCAGAGCTTGCCCAAGATATCTGAATCATATAGAGGGGTGAATTTCGTCAGTCTGCCCTGCCAGCCCTGTATCTTATTGATCGTTCGCCACGTGTGGACCGCCGCCTTGGTCGGGCCTGTGAGGCGCCGATCGAAGGATCGAGAATAAAGGGCGCGGTAGTAATTACCTCCTTGCAAGAGCCATCTATCCATAGCATAGCCCGGGCTGTCCACAGGACCGTAAAGGCCATGGTTAATAGCGGTAAGTTGAGAGGACCAGTAGTACCTCCGCACATCTGGTAACGCAATGCCCCCATCATACCACGGCATCGTAAGCTTCTGGACAGCGACACGGGGCCGACCATCCCAAAGCAGGGCACGCTGCAGGCTCTCAATCTCCCTAAAATAACGGGCCGGAACAAGGTCCTGAGTATTCTGCAAGGCATATAAGAACCTGGGCAGGGACATCATTTTAAATAATGCCGCCCGGCCCAGGAGAGAGAGAGGGAGCTTGCGCCAACTCTCCACATCCCTCCGCAATCGATGGAGCGGCGGGAGTAAGTTGTGGTCATACCTCGCCTTAGGATTATTCGATATATAGATCCCTAGGTACTTGAAGCCTTGCCCGGCCAGTGGTATATTGCAACCTCTGGGGAGGCGCGGCGTGTCACCCTTGAGGATGTAAAGGGAGGATTTGGCCCAATTAATAATCAGGCCAGAATAGCGCCCAAACAACCTGAGCACGTCGCACGCCACAATAAGCGACTTACAGGGGGAGGTGAGGTAAAGCAGGATGTCGTCTGCATACAGGGAGACCCTGTCCTCGAAGCCCGGGGACCAGGAGATCCCATGCAAGTCAGGGTGCGAGCGCAGCATAGCCGCGAGCGGCTCCAGGGCCAACGCAAACAGGAGCGGAGACAAGGGGCAACCCTGTATGGTGCCGCGGTGGAGCGCAAAAGGAGCAGACATGCGGCCGTTAACCGTGACAGCAGCCAGAGGGCAAGCGTATAGCAGTTGCACCCAGCCCAGGAAGCCCGGTCCAAACCCAAGCTTTGTCAGCACCGCCCATAAGTAGCTCCACTCTAGGGAGTCAAAGGCCATCGTGGCATCAAGGGAGGCAAGTACCGCCGGTTCCGTAAGGGCGTGAGCTCTGGCCATGACCCCGTGCAGGCGTCTCAGGTTGAGGGCAGTGTTGCGGCGGGGAATAAAACCGGATTGGTCCGCGTGTACCAAGTCGCTGATAACCCCGACCAGCCGATTAGCCAGTAGTTTAGCCAGGATTTTGGGCTCCGCGTTGAGGAGAGAGATGGGGCGGTAGGATCTACAAACATCCCGCGGTTTGCCTTCCTTATGGATGACCACTATGGTGGCCAGCCGCTGGTCCAAGGGAAGGATACCCTCCTCACGGGCACGGAGGAACATACTCCTCAAATAAGGAGAGATCACATCCGGCCGGATCTTGTACAATTCAACCGGTATGCCATTGGGGCCGGTAGCTTTACCCGCTCGCAGGGCGCGGATCGCCAAGGCAATCTCGTCCGCGGTGATATCCTGGTCCATATCGACACAGTCCTCTTCTGAAAGACAGGGGAGGTCAATCGCCGACAGGAACTCGGCTGAATCGGCCTCGGAACGATCCGAGCCGGATGTATAAACACCCCAAAAATAGTCCGCAAAAGACTCGGCAATGGCACTCGGATCTGTGACCACTACTCCGTCCTCGCCCAGGATTTCCGGGACCACCCGGCTTGCCGTCTCCCGCCTGTCCAACCAGGCCAGCAGTTTACCGGCCTTATCACCGACATCATAAATGCGGCCCTGCTGCTCCTTGGCCAAAACCAGGGCAGCATTCGTAGCGAGATCATGATACTCCGACTGTTTCAGGGAGAGTTCGTGTAGGAGAGAAGGGTCAGGCTCAGGCCCCAAACGGGACTCGAGATCCAAGACTTCTTCTTCCACATGCAGCAGATCGGCATCACGAGCTCGCTTAGCTTCTGCAATGAGAGCTAGGGCTTCACCCCGCAACACAGTCTTAAATGCCTCCCACAGGGTGACCGCAGAGCCAACGGAGCCCACATTTTCAGCGAAATATAGGTCGATGGCCTTAGCCAGGAGTGCTCGCGTTTTATGGTTGCGGAAGTACCAAGGATTCACCGCTGCCGGACGGCTGGACAGGACGACACCGAAATCAAAGGAGACCCACAATGGCGAGTGATCGGAGACGCCCCTTGCCAGAAAACGGGCCTCGGAGATGGCAGGCGACTGCGCCGCCAGGGTGAGAACGTAATCTATGCGGGACAGGCTCCCACGGGCACCGGAAAGAAACGAAAACTGGCGGAGCGCAGGATGCAGTAGCCGCCAACAGTCCACCAAACCCATAGAGTCAAGGAAGGTCGGCAGCCACATTTGGGAGCCCAGTAGGTCCCTCGATGGCTGGCGATCAAGGGTGCCAGAGCAGACTGAGTTGAAATCTCCCCCTAGGATCAATAAGCCCGAAGGCAGGGACAAGATGGCGCTACCAAAGTCCTGGAAGGTGCCAGATTGGAGGCCTGGGGGAACATAAACCGAAAGCAGCGCCAAGGAACGCCCCTCCCATCTCCCCGCCACAGCCGCGTAGCGTCCTCTGTCATCAAGTAGTGTGACGTCTATTTCAAGAGGAAGGGACGCACGCACAAGGATGCCCGCCCCCCGGGAACCCGAGGAGAACCCAGAGTGGGCAACCATTTTATAACCCTTACGATTTAGGGGCCTACAGGAGTTTCCCACCAAGTGCGTCTCTTGCAAAAGTACAACATCAGGCATGTGCCTCTTTATCAGTTGAATTACCACCCCTCTCTTAACTCGGTCCCCTAGCCCATTGACATTCCAGCTAAGCACTTTCAATTTCCTACCCCCCATCATCCAACAACCCGCCCCACCTGACTCCAACCGACTCAATCATCAATTGCACAGTAAAACACACAGTCCATTGCCTCAAAAAAGAAAAAGAGATAGAACAAACAAACAGTAAAACTTGCGTAATTGCACCCCCCACCCTGCACCCCTGCATATGACTAAAAAGCCCCCCCAACCAGCAGTGTGCCTGTCGCCCCATAACTACTCTACAAGAAGACACCCAGAGGAGTGAGGAATCTCCGCGAACACCCCCCGCCACCCACCATGAACTAACAGGAAAGGTGATACGGCATCTTAGAGCTACATTAAACAGTCAACTGAGGCAAATAGTACAGACGAGGAATCACCCACTATAGAGCCAAGTCTCATAGGTCCGGGCCGCCAGCAGCGCCACCTTCATGGTCCTCCTGTGCGTCTCGGCGCGTCGATAAAGTGTCCAGCCAGTCACTTACATTTTCAGCAAAGTCAAAGAAAAGGGCACGACCCTCGTGTTCGATCCGGAGCTTGGCAGGGAACATCATGGAATACTTGAATCCCAGGTCCCGCAGTCTTCGCTTCACCCCTGCGTAGCTCTGGCGCTGTCGCTGAACCGTCCTGGTGAAATCCGGATAGAAATGGACATCGGCATTCTGGAATTTAAGCGGTCCATGTCGTCTGGAAGCCTGCAGGACCGCGTCTCTGTCACGGAAATTGAGCAGCCGGGCTACAATGGGTCTGGGTGCCACGCCCGACTTCGGCGGGCCACCCGGCACTCGGTGGGCTCGCTCCACCGAGAAAAAGTTGCTGAGGCCAGGCGGCGCCAGATGAGTCTTGATCAGGTCTTCCACGAGGAGGTCCGCCGCCGCCTCCTCCGAACCCTCCGGTACACCGACTATGCGGACGTTCTGCCGCCTGGCACGGCTCTCAAAGTCATCCAGCCGCCTTGCAAATTGCTCCGCTATCCGCTGCAGGTTCCGGACTTCAGTTTGTAAGTCCGAGACGTCTCCCGTCAGACTGGACGTCTTGATGTCCAAATTCTTGACTCGATCATTAGTTTTCCCCAAGTCGGCTCTAATGAGAGTCAGATCAACGGCCATGCCATCCACCTTATGCGTAAGGACTTCATGCTGTTGCTGCATATCCGCCCGGAAACTTGTAATGGCTCCCAAAATGTCACTCAATGTGGGCTCAGAGCCGTCCGGCGAGCCCGAGTGCGGGATGTTCTTGGCAGAGGGCCCAGTAACAGGCGGCGTCTTCGGTTGGGTATAGCGCTCAATCCTATTCTGTTGTTGCTGTGATTTGCCGCGGACGCCTCTGTTCGATGTCTTATCGGGGTCCCCCTTGCCCGCCATATTAGGTCCAAGAGAACAAAGGGCTATGCCAGGCAAGTCCGAGCCCAGGGAGCCGGATATTTGTCCGGGACAGACAGTAGAATGCCGTCACAGGGTCGCTCCGCTGTCCAGTACACCTCGCCGCTGGTGAAAGCAGGCAGGCACTCCGCAGATCGGCAGTGCGTAGTGGCGGAGTCCGGAGAGACAATGGCACTGGACTGGCACGGAGTCCCACTCGACGTAGCTCAGCGTAGGAGACACCGATTCGAAATCTGAAAACGGTTCTCGCCTCAGTGGACCATCAGCAACAAGTATCCACCCACGTGGATCAGGATTACGGGCAGGATAGTTGCGGAGGATCGGAAGGTCCGCGGAGCTCCGAGCTTACGCGGCCATCTTGGTTGCCCGCGAAGCTCCTCCCCCTTTGCTGCTCTTCTTAATATAATAGGAAAGGAAGCAGATTCCGCCATAGAGGGGACAAGTGGGGAATTATGTACAGTGTCTGGAGAGGGGTCAAGACCACGGGCTTTCTGGAGGTCCAGAAATACATTCTTGTCTTTGCAGAGGTAAGATTTGTCGTCGCCTGTAGCTTCAGGTCAGAAAAAAATCTATGCAGCAAAAGAAGCAGATCAGAATCAGAGTGCTGTGGGATAGGGGGTAGCAAAATACTTTATTGCATTAATTTGATTACAATAAACAGAAAATAGACAGACATAAAAATAGAATAAAACATTCACATATTTACCATGCATAGTATCATAAAAAAAGATATACATAGCTTGTGATACCGGTCTTTGCATCTATATACAGATCATAAAAAACATCTAGTCAAGTAATATGTTATAAGCATGCTCCAAAAACGGTACCATCCTTCTGATTGCACTTTCCCCTGTGAGCCTAAAACAATAACGTATAGCCTCTGTAGTTCTTATTTTGGCATTATTAAATATTTGGCGTACATATAACCTCCGTGTGGGCAAAAGTCTCGGGCAAATGCATATTAAATGTTCAAGAGTTTCCTTACCAATTTCACAAAGCCTCCATCCCTGAATATCTTTGAAAGCCTTATTCCAAGTCCCTTCAAACTCCCCTATCGAAATATAGAATTGTCTGAACCTTGCGTATTTCTGTTTAGTGTAGCTGGTCAAATTCCATCCCAAGTATTTTTTAGCCTGCTGGGTATATGAGTCAATTATTGAGTCTGTGTGTTGCAAATGCTACTTACCAGTATGCATCTGTTCTTGGCATGTAGGGCTGCTGACATTCATATCTGTGCATAGACCGCCGCCTAGTGTTGGGTCCGTATGATTGCACATTGTTGTCCTGGAAGAGTCTTCGAAGTATCACGAGATAGGTGGCTCCTCCCCTGGACTACAGTGCGCATGGGCATCGCCTCCATCCCCAGATTGTTTTTAGCCATTGGCAGAGATGGAGTGAAGTATGTGAGTGATGCCCATGCTATGAGCATATGTATATATATATATGTATGAATACTGCAGCTGCTACAGGCGCCGGGGAGGAGGGTGGGCGATATGAATGTCAGCAGCCCTACATGCCAAGAACAGATGCATACTGGTAAGTAGCATTTGCAGTTCGAGGCATGTGGGCTGCTGAATTCATATCTGTGCATTGAATACATAGCAGTCCTCCTATTAATGGCGGCCGCCCGTGCCAGCTGCAGCGGTCTGAAAAAGTGTTTTGAGAACAGCCTGACCAACAGCTGCCTGCTGTTTGGAGTGCACGTCTACACAGTAATGTTTAGTGAAAGTATGTGTGGTAGACCATGTGGCTGCTCTACAAATATCTTCTAAGGGAATGTTACCTAGGAAAGCCATAGAGGCCCCCAACTTTCTGGTGGAGTGGGCTCTTGGTGGAATTGTGAGAGTGCGTTTAGCCTTAGCGTAACAGATCTGAATGCATTTCACGATCCACCTAGCGATCCCAGCTTTGGAGATAGCGTTTCCCTTGTGGTGTGAGGCAAAAGCAACGAAAAGTTGCTTGGTCTTACGAAAATCTTTTGTCCTGTCAACGTAGTACATCAAGGCTCTTTTAACGTCAAGGGTGTGGAGCATCCGCTCCACCAGCGACTCTGGGTTTTGGAAAAACACTGGCAACTCAATTGTCTGGTTCATGTGGAATTGAGATACAACCTTGGGTAAGAATTTAGGGTTAGTGCGGAGTACCACCCTGTTAGCGTGTACTTGGAAGAAAGGTTCCTGGATGGTGCGCGCCTGCAACTCGCTAACCCTCCGTAGCGATGTAATTGCTACCAAGAAAGCAACCTTCCAAGTCAGAAACTGAAGCTCACAAGAGTGCAGTGGCTCAAAGGGAGGACCCATCAGCCTTGTAAGAACCACATTGAGGTTCCATTCCGGAGCTGGTGGTGTCCGTGGTGGAATGACTCTTTTGAGTCCTTCCAGAAAAGCCTTGATAGCAGGGACCTTAAAAAGTGATAGGTGTTGCCTATTCTGGAGGTATGCTGCCATTGCAGACAAGTGAATGCGGATGGAAGAGTACGCCAAATTGTATTGGTACAGGTGGAACAGGTAACAAATGATGTTCTGAATGGAAGCATCCAGCGGGTCAATATCGTGGTTGACACAGTAAATGACAAACCTCTTCCATTTAGCCGCATAACAAGCTCTAGTAGTGGGCTTCCTTGCCTCCCGAATGATGTCCAAGCAATCGGGGGGAAGGTTGAGGTAGCCAAACTCTAGGACTTCAGGAGCCAGATCGCCAGGTTGAGCTGTTGCGGATCTGGGTGCTGAATGTCGCCATGGCTCTGCGTCAGAAGGCTGGGTGTGAGATGTAGCCTCTGATGCGGCACCACGGACAGTTCTAGAAACGTGGTGTACCATGGTTGGCGAGCCCACGTTGAAGCAACCAGGATGAGAGTCATCGAGTGCTGCCTGAGTTTGCGCGCCACCAGCGGTATCAGAGGGGCTGGGGGAAAAGCATACGCAAATCTGCCTGACCAGTTCATCCACATCGCATTGCCCTGCGATTGCGGGTGTGGGAACCTGGCGGCGAAGCTTTGGCATTTTGTGTTCTCCTGTGTGGCGAACAGGTCTATCTCTGGATGACCCCACCTTTGGAAGTACGGTTGGAGTACTGATGGATGTATCTCCCACTCGTGCATTTGGTGGCTGTGCCTGCTGAGCAGGTCCGCCATTTGGTTGTCCTTGCCCGGGAGATGCTCTGCCATGAGGAAGATGTTCCTCTGAATGGCCCACTTCCACATGCTCTGAGCCAGATGAGACAGCTGCGGAGAGTGTGTGCCCCCCTGCTTCTGAATGTAGTACATGGCCGTCATGTTGTCCGTCCGGATCAACACGACCTTGTTGCACAGATGTACTTTGAAGGCCTTCAAGGCCATGAAGATTGCCATCAGTTCCAAAACGTTGATGTGCATCTTCCTTTGCTGTAGTGTCCATAGTCCCTGCACTGTGTAGTGGAGTACATGCGCTCCCCATTCCTGGAGAGAAGCGTCCGTTGTCAGGATAATCTGTGGCACAGGCTCCTGGAACGGTCGGCCCTTGCAAAGGTTTTGTGGATTCCACCAATGCAGAGAGTTGTATGCCCGACCGCTCACCAACACTAGGTCTGTCAGTTGCCCATGAGCCTGAGTCCACTGACATGCTAGGCACTCCTGAAGCGGACGCATATGTAACCTCGCGTGCGGGACAATGGAGATGCAGGAGGCCATCATGCCTATCAACTGCATGAACACCGTCGCTGGAAGCGAGTGCTGAGGTCTGAATCGTTGGATCAGCGTTTGGATACTGGCGATTCTCACCGAATTTGGCTGCGCAGTGGCTGCCAGAGTGTCTATTGTCGCGCCCAGATACTGCCGTATATGGGCGGGCTGGAGATGGGATTTTGGGTAGTTCAGCGAGAATCCCAGATCGTGCAGGAGGTGAATTGTGCGGGACACGTGGTCCGCGCACTGCTGTTCTGTCTTTGCCTGAATGAGCCAGTCGTCCAGATAGGGATAGACGTGGACGTTCTGGCGTCGTAGATGCGCTGCCACAGTCGCCAGGCACTTTGTAAAGACCCTTGGCGCTGTGGTGACCCCGAAAGGCAGAACCCTGAACTGGTAGTGCTGGTCCTGAATCGTGAATCTGAGGTACTTCCTGTGGGAAGGATGCAGGGGGATGTGAAAATACGCATCCTTTAGATCTAGCGTAGCCAGGAAGTCCCCTTGTCGAAGCAGGGGGAGGACCTGCTGCAACGTGAGCATATGGAAGTGCTCCGATAGAATGTACCAGTTGAGGGGCCTGAGGTCCAGGATGGGCCTTAGGGATCCGTCCTTTTTGGGGATTAGAAAGTACAGAGAGTAAACTCCTGTTCCCCTTTCTTGCAGTGGGACGAGCTCTATTGCCCCTTTTTGCAGCATGACTTGAACCTCCTGCTGCAACAAGTGCAAGTGCTCGCCGGACATAGGACGGCTTCTTGGAGGTATGTTTGGTGGAGTGGAAGTAAGTTCCAGACAGTAACCGTACTGGATAAGAGACTTGACCCACCTGTCCGTGGTGATGGATTTCCACGCGGGCAGGAACTGCTGGAGTCTCCCCCCGACCGGTGTTGTGTGGTCGGGGGGCAGTGACAAGGCGTCACTGTTTGTTGGCTGTGGAGGACCTAGAGCTGTTGTTTTCACGTCCCCTGCCTTTGATGTTGTTGCCCCTGTAACCACCTCTACTCTTGTTGGTGTATGAGGTCTGGGTGTTGGTCTTGTAATACTGTGTGGACTGTGATGCCTGACCCCTTGAGGTGCCTCTGTTATTGGAGCGGCGAAAGGAACCACCCCGAAACTGCTGAGACTGGAGGGCCCCCATAGACTTGGCAGTGTCCGTGTCTTTCTTCATTTTTTCAAGTGTCGCATCCACCTCAGGGCCTAACAGGTGGTCAGGATTAACTGTTTGGTTCAGGATGGTCGTTTGTATATCTGGTTTGAATCCTGATATCCTAAGCCATGCATGTCTCCTCAGCAACACGCTAGTGTTGATTGCCTTGGAGGCGGTATCAGCCACGTCCAGCGCACATTTGATGGAAGCGTTGGTGATCAGCTTCCCCTCCTGAATCAACATTTCCCCTGCCTCCTTGTACTGATCAGGCAAGTGCTGCAGAAGTGTTTCTAGGGTGTCATAATGCGCCCTATCGTAGCGTGCAAGTAGGGCCTGCGTGTTTGAAATGCGCCAAATATTAGCTGCCTGCGCAGCAATTCTTTTCCCTGAGGCTTCAAATATTTTCGACTCTTTGTCTGGGGGAGGAGCGTCACCCGTGGTCTGCGAGTTCGCCCGCTTACGTGCGTTGGATACCACCAAAGAATCCAGTGGCAAGTGCCCCTTGATGTAAGTTGGATCCGAGGGCGCTGCCTTGTAATTTTTATCAATACGAGGATTGACGACTCGCGCCCGAGTGGGCTCCTTGAAAACCTCTGGCGCATGTTTCCGCACTCCCTTTAGCATTGGCAATGTCTTGACTGACTTCTCAGCCACTGAGAAAGTGTCAAACAGAAAATCGACATCCACAGGATCTGAATGTAGGTCAACATCATGATTAGTTGCAGCCCTCTCAATCAGAGCGTTGAAGGCTGCAGAGTCCTCTGTTGGAGAAGTCTTTGCAGCAAAAAGCTGCGGTTCCTGACCCGACTGAGGGTCCTCAGGGTCGCCTCCGGCAGACCAAGGTTCATGTACCTCCTCTGGATCCGAGTATGCTGGATAGTTGTACTCGTCCTCTTCATCTCCTTCACCTTCCCCAGCGTTTGAATGCGTTGGTGAAAGTTCTAAATTATGTGGAGATGCAGGCTCTATAGGGGCAGGAGTACCCGCAGAGTCCTTCTTGTTTTTGAGTGGAATACGATAGTGCTCCAACACCGGCTCCGTGGTGATCTTCCGTTTGAGGAGAGAGAGCTTCCCGGTGTTGGCGTCGATGATAACCTCCCGACGTTCCTCATCTGCGAGCGGCTGGAGCCGAGGCTTCGGCACCACCAAGGACGCCTTGGGCGTTGACACCGCCTTCAGAGGCACCCCGGCCCCATGCTTCGGAGCGAAAGCCTTCAGCGTCGTTTTGGCGGCAGCGTGTAGCGGATAGGCGTCTGCGCCTTTGCCGGCTTCGGTGTAGGCTTCGGCACCACATCCTTCGGTTCGGGAGCCTCAGCGTCCTTCCGAATCCTTTGCAGGGACTCGACGACCTTCTTGGCTAAGGCCGGAGAGGGCTGGACCTGCTCAAGCGATTTCCCCGAGTCCGAAGTCGGGTCGGCGAAAGGCACAGTTTTCGGAGCCGACACACCACCATCCTTGGCCTTGACGGCCGGAGTCGGCGCAGCCAGAGCTTCGGCGTCGCTCTGACGCTTCTTCGGAGCCTTCTTCGGGTCATCGACCTCGACCTCCTTCGGCGCCGACGCGGCCGCGTCGGTCGTCTTCGCCTTCGACACCGGGGTCTTCGGGTCGGCCATCTTGGCGTGGCTCTTGCTGTCGGCCATTTTGAATTTCTTTGACTTCGAGGCCTCAGGAGCTTTCTGTCCCACCAGAGCGACTTTCACTTTCGGTTTCAAAACCGGTGGTGTGGACCCCGATGGCTTCACTTTAGTTTTCTTCAACGGGAGTGGCACATCAGAAATGTCCGTGGCCGGGCCCGTAGGCGAGGCCGTGGGACAATTAACAAGGTCTTGGGTAAGGCCCGAAGGCGATCCCTCGACCTGGGCCGTATAATGGGGGTTGACCCCTGAGTCAGTCTGAGGATGCTCCTCCTCCGAGCTATCCTCCACGGTGGCAATGGCCCCATCGTCGTCCCCTACCTCACCGACGACTTCATCAAACTCCTCGTCTCCCGCGTCGTAGTTTTCTTCTTCCGACGCCGGGCTAGAGTCCGAAACTTGAAAGACATTGTCATCTCCAACGCCTTCTTCGAAGATGTTGTCTGGCGGGGGCGCTGATAACTGGGCCTGGAGTCTAGCGGCCCGACGAAGCTTGAGAGTCTTCTTACACCGGAACTTTGAACAGGCCATACACCTGGTCTCGTCATGGTCCGGCGACAGACATTTGTTGCACACTGGGTGCAATGCACGTCGAGGTGTGAATACTTGGAGGTGCACACCGGACACCTCTTGAACGGGGTTCGTTCCATGTCTGGAGCGTCGTATAGGCCCGTCCGCGCCGACAGCACGCGGAAGGGCAGCAAGAGTTCGGAGCTGAAGAATAGTCAAACCCGAACGAAAAAAGATACCGACGCCAAGCCTAAAGACCTTTTGGTCTCAAGTTAGCAAAGTTAAACTATTATCGATTCCGAAAGAGGGAACCGAAACACATCCGAACCCAATGGCGGAAAAAAACAATCTGGGGATGGAGGCGATGCCCATGCGCACTGTAGTCCAGGGGAGGAGCCACCTATCTCGTGATACTTCGAAGACTCTTCCAGGACAACAATGTGCAATCATCCGGACCCAACACTAGGCGGCGATCTATGCACAGATATGAATTCAGCAGCCCACATGCCTCGAACTTATATTTCCAGGCTTGTATGCAATCTAAATTCCACTGTGATAGCTTTAATGTTTTACCTATTACTTATTTCCACACATCCCCGCTCATTCGCCCCATCTCTTGAATACCAGGCAGTTCATAAAGGTTCATTTCCATCATTGTAGTAGAAAGTTGCAGGTCTCTCACTTTTTTACTCCAGAGCTCCTTCATTATTTAATATTTCAATGTACATGAATCGACCTTAGCACAATCGATAATGTAGTTAACACAACTGATCTTATGCAGCATTTCCAGAGATTTTAAGCTGAATTCCAACTTTTCATACAATGGAGTAAACGGTCGTAAATGGAGTAAGGTGCATACGCTTTTCATAAACCTTTTTTCAAAATCAAAAATGACTTTCTTATTTATGGCAGGAGATGCGTACAATAGAAACTGAATCATTTTCATCTGTAAAGCTTTTAGAGATGGGATAATTGCAGTACCTCCAAACAGTTTCATAAATCTTGTGACTGATTTTGTGATAGCTATTGATTTTACACTTTTACAGACCGTGCGGTTTGACCATGATAACTTTTTATCGAATGTTACGCTGAGGTAGTTATATTGGTCCACTACCTCGATTGGAGTGTCTCCTAAAGTCCACATTTGTAATGGTCCAAACGTAACAATTTTTGTTTTAGATAAGTTAGCCATCAGACCATTCACTTTGTTGTATGTGTCTAGTTGGTTCCGTTGATGATGTAATCTTTAGGAGTTAAGGAGAGGATTACTAAAGCATTGGCATATGCTAGGCATGGTATTTTTTTGTCCCCTAATTTAGGTGCCACGCCCATATCTGAATCTAACACCGAGTCGATATCTGCAATGTACAAGGAGAATAATAAAGGCGCAAGGACACAGCCTTGTTTAAGACAGTTGGTGGTATCCATTTTTGGAGATGGTGTATTATCATGAGCCAGCTTTACCCTGACCCATGTGTCCGAGTGCAAGGCAATAATAAAATTTAAAAGGTTCAGATCAACCTCCCATGCTGTTAGTTTATTCCACAACCTTTGCATGTTAACCTTATCGAATGCTGTGGGATAGTCCACAAAACAGACATATAATGTTATTTTCCACAAGCTTGCCTTTTTTGCCATCATGGCCAATGAAACTATGTTATCGAGGGTCGAACACCCTAAGCAAAACCCAGTTTGTATTATTGGTATTAATGATTTTTCCTCCACCCATGCCCTTAATTTATTCTGGAAGTGCTTTGCAAACAGTTTCCCTTCAAAATCCACCAATGCTATTAATCTAGAGCTGGACGGATCCTCTTTTGGGCCACACTTATAAATCGGGTGAATAATCGCTCTTTTCCAGGAAGATGGTATTATTCCACATTTAGTTACCTGTAGTAACAACTGTTTTAACATCGCACTCCAAAATGTTATGTTAAATTTTATCAAGCCGATAGGGATACCGTTGGGTCCTGCTGCCTTGGATGAGCGCAAACTCTTGGTTAATTTGACAATTTTATCTTCAGTTATTTCTGCAAGTGAACCATCCGCGTTAGTTGTCATATATTCACTTATAACAGATGATTTGTTTAAAGATTTGATATGACTTTCCTACTTATGACTTGACACAAAAAAGTCATCTGGCTGTTTATACGAAGTTGTACCATGTCCCACCAGGGACCAAAAAGCTCGCTCATTCCTAGTCAAAATAGCATGATATAGTTTAGCATAAGCAGTATCCACACTATCCCGCTTTATCTGTAGGTTCCTATTCTTAAATACTTTCTTAATGTCTAGTATGTTCATATTCCTCGCATTCGATATTGGAAGTTTTAAGATATAATGCATCTCTTTACGATAGATTCTCTTTGATTCCATTAGTTTTGAACTCTTTGTTACGTTAACATTTAATCGCGGCTCTTGTATACTTGCTTCAAGACTGGATAATATATTTTTTTAAAATAGATAGTTTGAGATGGGCAAGACTATGTTATGTTATGTTAAAATATTTGTACAGCGAATGGCTGCCCCAGCAACAGGCCGTTTCAGCACAAATCTAGCAGAGTGGGTGTTGAGGCAGCTCAGTAATTGGAAAATAGCCATGTCTTCACAATTCTTCTAACGGTCCAGTGGTCGGATGTACTGCGGGCAGAGAGAGTTAGGGAGTTTCAGAGGGCAGGTGCCATTGCCCTGAACAAACGTCCACCTACTCTTGCCCTGCGCATCCAAGGTACTCAGACCAAATGTAGGTCCGCAGAGCACAATGCACATGTGTGGACGTAAAGGGATCGCTCAAGATCTTGGGACAGAGGCCAGAAAGGATCTTATGAATGGTGCAGAGAGTTTTAAAGTAGACTCTCTGCTCTATTGGTAGTCGGTTTAGCCGGTGAAGGAGGTCAGAGACATGACAGTATTTCGGGAGTGCGAACAGAGCGCGGCTGCCACATTCTAAGCCCGTTGGAGCCTGATCAAGGTTGACTAACTTCCAAGTCCAAAAGGACTAGTTGTTCCCCTTCCCCAAGGTGTTGGAGGCATCTCTGCTAGCATCAACATATGTCAGGAGAGACCCCGAAGCATGGTTGAGTGGCATAGTTGGCAATGGTGACAGATCAGCCAGCGGTGTTCCCATTGGGAGCCTCCTTGAATCTAAGGGGCCCAAAGGCATGCAAGCGGGATCCGTCAGAGTTTCAAAACATTGCACCATGGCCCCTTTGAAAGCCCGATTTTGCTGCGGGGTCACCTACAAAGCCGGAATCAGTACTAATGCAGGAGTCAATCCTGCTGCGGGCGACCGAGATGCACAAGTTACTACTTGTGTAATGATATATCTGTAAGAGACATTAGTTAGTGATAGATTCCTTACCTTAGAATATCCCCAGGCGTCAGACTGGATCCGGAAAGTTTTGCGTAGCAGTACCCTTGCGCGTCGGTAGGCGTCGTCTGCGGCTCCGCGTCCGTCGTCGGCGTCGTGGGCGCCGTGATGACGTCGTCGGAGTACTTAGACGCCGCCTCCGCGTGCTGACGTCAGTTCTTAGCCACAGCTTTTCCGCGCCAGAAGCGCAGAGCCATGACAAAAACCGACACTGGTGCCAAGAAACTAGGGCCCTGAAAGGGGATGACCTTAACCCTAGATATCGGTTCGCAGAACGGGGAGGATGGGTGGGTCGGTAAGGAATCTATCACTAACTAATGTCTCTTACAGATATATCGTTACACAAGTAGTAACTTGTGCATCTGAAAGAGACACGTTAGTGATAGATTCCTTACCTTAGAATAGATACCCCAGCAATACCATCCCCGTGGTGGTGGGTCTGCGAACCAATAATCACACCAGAAAGTCCTGGAGAACGGAACGGCCGAAGTAGCCATCTCTCCGGACTTGACTGTCCAGGCAGTAGTGCCTCGCAAACGTGTGCAACGAAGCCCACGTAGCAGCCTGGCAAATGTCCTGCAAGGGCACACCTTGGCCCAAGGCAGTTGTAGTGGCCGTGGCTCGAGTGGAATGAGCCCGCAGCCCAACAGGTGGTTCCTTCTTAGCCAAGGAGTAACACGCCTGGATGCACATGATAATCCATCGAGAAATGGTCCTCTTGTGCACTGATTTCCCTTTCTTAGCGCCCGCGTACCCAACAAAGAGTTGATCATCCACCCGGAACTGGCGTGTGCGATCCAGATAGAATGAGAGCGCACGTTTTGGGTCCAGACGGTGGAGCCTCTCCTCCTCTCTCGAGGGGTGCGGAGGCGGAAAGAAGGTGGGCAATGTGATGGACTGCCCAATGTGGAAGGCCGTGACCACCTTAGGCAAGAAGGAGGGCCTAGTCCTCAAAACAACCTTGTCCGGATGGACTGAAAGGAAAGGAGGCTTACAAGAAAGAGCCTGGAGCTCACTCACTCTCCTGGCAGAGGTGATGGCTACCAGGAATGCAGTCTTCAAAGAGAGAAGGCGAAGTGGACAGTTATGAAGTGGCTCAAAGGGAGCGCACATCAGAAATGTTAGAACCAGATTCAAGTCCCACTGAGGCATCACGAAAGGAACAGGAGGAAAGGTATGAGTGATGCCTTTCAGAAATCTGTTAACTATAGGGGACTTGAACAAAGAAGGTTGGTCAGGCAGCCTCAGAAAGGCTGAAAGAGCCGAAAGATAGCCCTTGATAGTGCCCAGAGCAGAGCCCTGCTGGGCAAGAGAAAGAAGGAAGAGAAGAATCTCAGAGAGAGGGGCATTGAGAGGATCCACAGCCTTTGCTGTGCACCATGCCACAAATCTGTTCCACCTGCAGGCGTATACCGTTTTTGTGGAGGGACGCCTGGCTGCCAGAATGATGTTGCAAACTTCAGGAGGCAAGTCAAATGGCCTCAACTGCCGCCGCTCAATCTCCATGCATGGAGGTGGAGACTGGACAGGTTCGGGTGGAGGACCGTCCCCTGCTGCTGCGACAGAAGGTCCTCCTGAAGAGGCAGACGAACCGGGGGATCGGCTGACATACTGAGTACTCGGGATACCAGAACCTTCGTGCCCAGTCCGGAGCCACAAGGATGACTTGTGCCCGGTCGCGCTTGATCTTCTTCAGCACTCTGGGCAGAAGAGGTATAGGCGGAAAGGCGTACAACAGACCGCAGCTCCACTCGCGACGAAAAGCGTCTCCGAGCGAGTGCCGCCTTGGAAATTCCAACGCGCAGAACTGATGACATTGCACGTTCTCTTCGGTGGCGAATAGATCTAACCAAGGCTCTCCCCAACGCAGAAAGAGGCCTTGCGCCACATTCGAGTTCAGACGCCATTCGTGATCCATCATGCATCGACGGCTGAGTGAGGGAACCTGCCAGGTGTTGAATCACCAGGGTCATGCCATGATGTTCCAGCAATTGCTACAGGCGCAGAGCCTCCTGGCATAGGGTCCACAACCCACCCCTCTCTGTTTGTTGTCCGTGAACACCTGCACTACTCTCCCCCGGACAGAGGGGAGGAATGCCTTCAGTGCAAGTCGGATCACCCGCAGCTCCAGAAGGTTGATGTGGAGCTGGGACTCCGCCAGAGACCAGAGGCCTCTGATGTCCGCCTCTCCCACGTGGCCCCCCCAGCCCTGGAGGGACGCGTCCATCACAACTACGTGCTCCGGTTGGGGTAGGGGGAGGGATCTGCCGCTGACCCAATCGCGGGCCGTGAGCCACTACTGCAGTGCCCTCCGAGATCAAGACATGGTCGGTCAAGTTGCCCTGATGCTGGGACCACTGAAACTTCCGGTCCCACTGCAGAGCCCGCATCCGCCACCTGGCGTGATGCACCAGAAGGATGCAGGAGGCCATCACCCCCAGAAGCCGCAGCGTCAACCTGACCAAGACTCGGGATAACGGCTGAAAGATCGGAATCAGAGCCTGAATATCCTGAACCCGTTGTTCGGGAGGATAATGTCATTTTACCATCCAGCTAGCACCGACAAGTACGCTGTCAGACCAACTAGTAGATCGGCCCCCGGGCAATTTTGGTCCTTTTGCTGGCTCTCTCCTAGAATCTATATCATCTCTGGCCCATCTAACCTCCAACTTTTCTATTCTAGGAGACCTCAACATCCACTTCGACGACCCCCTAGACACAGGGGCAGCCGACTTGATCGCAGACCTGGCGGCCTACGGCCTCCAACTTACCAACTCCGGAGCCACACACAATAAGGGACATCTGCTAGACCCAGTGTTTACGAACATCTACTCCTTACAAGCCAAAGAGTCCCTTCCCCTCCTGTGGACGGACCACTTCCTGGTCCCTCTCCTCCTGCCAGGGGCATTCAGGAAACCCCACAAGCCAGCTACCTATACCAGGGACAGGGCATGGTCCAGACTCTCGGCGGAGGACTGGGCCAGAGCCCTAAACTCAACAACCCCTAGTTTTCCGGAAGATCCGGTCACCGCGGACAGACAGTTCAGGGAGTGGATCTCCACCTCCCTCGACTCTATCCTCCCCTTAAAAACCCGTGAGGATAAAAACGGGAATATACGTTCTGCCCCATGGTACAGCCCTGAACTCAGATCTCTTCGCAAAGAATGCAAAAAAGCAGAGCAACTGTGGAGAAAGGACTGGCGTCATGCCAGCAAGGACGCCTACCGTAGATCGGTGAGAATCTATAAATCCACCCTGAAGCTTGCTAAAGCTTCTCACTATGACGCCAGAATAAAAAAATCCACCAACTCGGCGAGAGAATCTTATCTCATCGCCAAAGAACTGCTGAAAATACCAGTGCCCCCCTCTTTGCACCCACCCCCTCCGGACAGAAGTAACGAACTGGCAACCTACTTCGACTCCAAAATCGCCCGGATCCTAGCCTCCCTCCCACCTCCCAGTCTATCTAACCACACGGATAAAGAGGTAGCCACCAACCCTACTGGCAACACCTCACACCCACAGCTGTCCACATTTAGGGCAATATCTCTGGACGAAGTAGGAACAACCTTGGCCAAAATGAAAAGCGGATCTCCCCTCGACTCTGCCCCCATCAGATTCCTGAAAACAGTGGCCCCTACCATAGCACCCACTATCATGGATCTGATCAACATCTCGCTATCCCAAGGCTCTGTCCCTCCGAGTTGGAAGAGTGCTGTTGTCAAGGCTCTTCTTAAGAAACCTCAACTGGACCCCTCCGATCTGGCCAACTACAGGCCGATCTCGCTTCTCCCATGCATCAGCAAGATGGCCGAGAAACTGGTCAATGTGCAACTGTCCCAGTTCCTCGAATCCAATAATCTTCTGCGTCGATCCCAAACTGGATTCCGTCCCGGCCACGGCACGGACACCGCCCTCCTCACTGTCATCGAGGAGGCAAGGTGCATTCTGGATTCAGGAGGATCAGTGGCTGTGATCCTCCTGGACCTCAGTGCAGCCTTTGATACGGTGAACCACCGTGTCCTACTACACTGGTTGGCCGGGGCAGAAATCGCGGGCACAGCGCTCGCATGGATAGAATCTTTTCTATCAGGCCGCTCATTCCAGGTATGGGACGGCAACTCCCACTCAGCCCCTCTCACACTTTCTAGCGGAGTCCCCCTGGGGTCTTCGCTAAGTCCCACCTTGTTTAATGCATACATGGCCCCTCTTGAGGATGTCGTCGCCCCATTCGGGATAAAGATAGTGAGTTACGCGGACGACACGCAACTGGTCGTCTCACTCTCACACCTTGACAACCACCCAGACAATCTGCTGAACTGCCTCCAGGATATCCACCACTGGATGTGCGAGTCATCACTAAAGCTCAACGGAGCAAAAACCGAAGTCATGCTCATGGGTAAGAAATGGACTACCATTCCCCCATCGGTCTGGCCAGACGTTTTCGGCCATGTGCCCACCCCGAAAAAAGAAATCAAGACATTGGGAGACTGGCTGGAACCTGAGCTGTCTATGAAGACCCAGGCAGCTAAAACAGCAGGAACCTGTTTTGGACTCATGCGATCCATCCGCAAGATCCTTCCACTTCTTCCTCCCTTATCAAGGAAACTCCTGGTTCAGGGTCTAATCCTTGCCCGGCTAGACTATAGCAACGCAGTCTACCTCGGAGCCCCTGAATCCACCCTGGCAAAACTCCAGCGCACTCAAAATGCGGCCGCCCGGCTCCTTATGAGTCTCCCCTCCAGAGCCTCTGCCAGACTAGCGCTCAAGGCCCTTCACTGGCTTCCAGTGCGTCAGAGGATAGAATTCAAGGCTCTGTGCACTGCCCACAAACTCCTCAATGGTCTAGGCCCCCCTATCCTGAAAGACATGGTTACCCCCTACAAGGCCCCCAGACTCCTGCGCTCGGATAACGAACGCTTGGCCACTGTCCCGAGATTTAGGAAGGTACGCACCGGCGGTCGACGCTTCGCAGTAAAAGCGTCCTCAGGATGGAACTCACTCCCCCGCAGCCTGCGACTGGAACCTTGCCATCTGCTCTTCCGTAAAAAATTGAAAACTCTCCTTTTCCCCAAATAGTAACACCTACCCCCCCCCTCCCCCCGGTCTCCACAATTCTTACAGCGCGGGGATGCCTCCGGGTCACCAGGCGCTCTATAAATCGCTAAATAAATAAATAAATAAATAAATAAACCCGAAACTGTGCAGAGTCTAGAAACGCTCCGATGAAGACGAGATTCTGAAAGGTACACAGGTGTGACTTCTGCACATTGATGGAGAACCCCAGCAGGTGCAGGAGGTCGGCCGTAGTCTGGAGGTGGCTGACAACCAGTCTTTGAGGTAGGTGAAGACTGAAACCCCTAACCTGCGCAGATGAGCTGCGACCGCCGCCGTCACTTTCATGAACACCTGTGGGGCGCTGGTAAGGCCGAATGGGAGCACGGTAAACTGAAAGTGCTTGTGGCCTACTGTGAACCGCAGGTAGCGCCGGTGGGCCGGCAGGATTGGGATGTGAAAATATGCGTCCTGCAAGTCCAACGCTACCATCCAGTCTCCTGGGTCGAGGGCAGCTAAGACCTGAGCCAAAGTCAGCATCTTGAACTTCTCCTTCCGGAGGAAGCCGTTGACGCTCCTTAGGTCCAAGATAGGGCTTAGGCCCCCTTTGCCCTTCTTGGGAACCAGAAAGTAGTGGGAGTAACAAACATGTCCTACTTCTGGCCCAGGAACGCGCTCAATGGCCCCCCTTGGCCAAGAGGGCCGAAACTTCCTCTTGCAGAAGTTGCAAGTGATCCCCGACACGCGGTGGTACTGCAGTGGCATGGCTGGAGGGGTTGCCTCGAAGGGGAGGGAGTAGCCCCTTCGGACGATTTGCAGCACCCACCTGTCCGATGTTGTGGTGCCCCGGTGATGGCGAACCCTGTCCTCCACTGGCGTTAAATGGGCCTGAAAGCTCAGACTAGGAAAGCTATGAGGCGGATGCTGCGGGTGTGGATGTGGATGGGTAACCATGTCCGCCACCGCGCTGAATGTTTGGGCAGAAGATTGCAGACACGGGGCCGACAGGCCCAAGGACTTGGCCGTAGCCCTGGAGTCCTTGAAGCATTCCAGCGCATTATCTGCCTTGCCACCAAAGAGGTGGCTGCCATCAAACGGCATGTCCATAAGGGTGTTTTGGACATCGGCCGAAAAGTTGGCGGACCTCAGCCAGGCATGGCGGGGAACCGCCACAGACGTGGAAATTGCTCTTCCTTGCGAGTCCGTGGTATTCAGTCCACATCGTATAGAGTAACGCGCTGCGTCTCTTCCCTACGTGAGGGCTTGAGCGAGCTTCGCCCGGTCCCCCTCCGGGCACTCAGGCAGCACGGCCGCAACCGTATCCCACAAAGAGTGGTCTGTAGCCGCCCAAGAGGCATGCAGTGTTGACCGACCGCAACCCCAAACTAAGGGAGGAGAACATCTTCTTCCCGAACTGTTCATACCTCTTGGATTCCTGATCTGGTGGTGCCGTCGGGAATGCGGATTGGGAAGTAGAGGCCTGGATAACCAGGCTCTCGGGGTGGGGTGGCTGGACAAAAAATAGGGCCTTCCTGGGCTGGGCGGTGGCGTCTCGCGACGTTCCTATCTACAGGGGGACCTGTAGTGGGCCTGGACCAAGTACCCAACAGGACGTCCATGAGAGCCTCATTAAACGGCAGTAGAGGCTCCGGTGAGCTTGCCTGCGGTTTAAGGACCTCTGTGAAGATGTTATACCCAATTGTAGTGACGAGGAGCTCAAGAGCCAAGGCCTTGGCTGCCCTCATCAGCACCACACTGTAAGCAGCCCCCTCCTCCGTAGCCACGGTAGAAGGGGAGACAAAACCAATGTCTGGGGAGGTATCCAGGCCACTGGCGTCCCCTAGTTCCTGTGTCCAGTCCTGAAATGACTGGCACTCACGTGCCAGGGGGTCCTCAGACCCCCCCAGTCCCTATCGTCGTCCATGTCCTGAAATTCAGGTGTAAAGGGTGGACCCAGATCCTCGAAGTACTCTGCTTCGGCCGACGCCGGATCTGGACCGAGGGGTAGACCAGGTACGGCATTGTGCGGGGACGACGCCGGGGATAACGACCTAGGGGCCGAAGCCGGCGGGGTCGTAAGGTCGACCAACGGCGACCCGGATCTGGAACCGGACCCAGCGGGACCTTGCGCTGTCGGGACCGAAGTCATCGACTGCGCCAAAGCCGAAGCACCCGACGGCGCCGGAGCCGAAGCACCCGGCCCGCTTGGGCTCCCAGTCAGTGCCGATTGGCCCGAAGGCGCCGCGGAACCCGACGGTGGAGAGAGCGACCTCATGGCCATGAGGAAGGCATCGATCTCCTCCGGTGTCGCGTTCTGCCCAGGGACCGGCGGGTATGGAGCGGGTATGGAGCAGGCCGCGTGGGCGGTGTCACCCGAACCCCCGGCCGCGTCTCGCGAGCTTTGGGGGGAGTCAGAAGAGCGATGTCGCCTCTTCGACTTCTTTTGCATCTTATCCGAGGACTTGGAGCCCGATGAGTGGTGTTAACTCACAGAGCTATGATGACTCCGGCCCCGCGACCGGTCCCTCAACCTCCTTCCGGACCGGAACCTCGAGCGGCACGGAGCCGACTGCCGGAGCTCGAGGCGCTTATGGGACTGCTCCCGCCTAGCCTTCGACATCAAGGCCTGAAAGTAGGCACCGGCGATGAGGGTCGGTAACCGACAGTCGGTTGCAGTCGGCACAGGGCTTGAACCCGGGCATCCCTACCAGCACCGATGGAGTCGTAGACTCGAAACGGATCAAAAAAGGATCGAAAAAGTTTAGTCAAAAAGTGACTAAAGGGTACCACTTTCTCCAGACCTGCGCTTTCTGGCGCGTAAAAAAGAAGAACTGACGTCAGCGCGCGAGGGCGGCGTCTAAGTAATCCGACGAAGTCATCCCGGCGGCAACGACGCTGACGACGGACGCGGAGCCGCAGACGACGCCTACTGACGCACAGGGGTACTGCTACGCACAAAATTCCGGATCCAGTCTGACGTCTGGGGATATTCTAAGGTAAGGAATCTTATACTAACCTGTTTCTTTCAGATTTTGTTATTAATGTATATATACAACATATGTAAGCATACTAAAATCAATCAAATCAGAGTTAAAAAATGTACCTGTGAATGGCCGCTCCACATACACTGGAGACTGAGGCATAAATAGCATTTCCATACACCGAGAGTTGGCGCTGCAAACAGTCTGCTGGGCAGAGCACATCTGCAGCATCCTTCCGCACATCTAGGCCTCGCGTGAAACATGTGATAGGAGTGGGATCTGTAGATGAATAATTTATGGAAAAGGAAAGCAGAAATAAGTACTACAAAACAACTGCAAAGAGACGGCAAAATATGTACGTAACTGAGAAACATTAGCAATCACTGCAGCCATCCGAAAAATGGTACTGGTAACAGAATGTCTGCGAACAAAAGCCCCTATACATCATAGTCTTTTTCCAAACAATGTCACATGCTAAATGAAGCACTTGTGGACCACAATTTGAAAGAGTTCTTTTTGTGCAAATCAGTTATTGCCATTTTGAGAAGTACAAAAATAAAAACACTGAATGTCTTCTGTGAGTCTTCTACACCAGATGTGAATTTATCATAGTTATCAGCTCACATCAGCATACAGTCTGTGCTAAAGCAAGAACTAACCATATCCTTAGATAAGCCATCAATGTTCCTCATACTCTCTGGTGATTCATATACGTTCTGGCTCTGAGGTCCATCTCATATTAGTCGCCGCCTCGAATTTTCTCCCCTCCACAGTGTTTATTTTTTACCAAAAGTAAACCCAAATTAAGGAAAGCCTTCCCATACTGACTTCTCGGTCATACAGTATATTCAGAAGTGCTATTAAAGGAATTTGGACAATTATTCACTCACCAATTACACATCATCGTAAAGAAAATAGAGTGACCCAAAGCTCACTCCAGTAAACCAGGTGCAAACTGGAACCAAAGTGACAGTCATTGATGACAAGCAGTTGAGAGGAGTCATAGTAAGAGTGAGTGTTGGTCATACCAAATCCCCCATCAGAAGTAGATTTGTAGCATTTGACTATGGACACTTCCATGACTTATTATGAATAAAAGAGTGGAGCTTGGAAGTACCCTATAATGATTATTCTGCAATATTCATACCTTCTTGTACAGTAGCACCTTCCCAAACAGGGAAATTGGCATGGGGTGCTAATGTGCCAGGAGCTAATAAACCAGATCCCATCCTAACGATCACATAATAGGGGTTATATTAGTTATCCATTTTGTAGACACAGAAGGGGGAATAACTTTTAAACTTACCTAAAAAATCTCTAAATCACTGTCAGAGTAGATCACGACAGCCAGGGACCCGCATCCCAAGCACACAGAGCTTTACCCAATTCAAACAGATCAGTACAATCAAAACTTAGTGGTGATTCATTCAAGTCATGGTGCAGTTATGGTGACTGCAACAGACCAGGAGGTCACCAATATATAGAAACACTTTCTTCCACCCCAGGTGCCGCAGCCAATTAAACATTTGCTTCAAGCACCCCATTAACAATCACCCATGCCAATCGATCCTTATAGAAGTGGCGAAGGAAAATAACAAAGTCTGGGACTATATTTAATTCGGTCAGAACGGCGAAAAAGTGGTCTAAAGAAAGGACTGCCCTGGGCGGTTTGATTTTTTCCGTGACTGCTAGTGCATTGTATAGCTGTGAGATGTTATGCTGGGTGGAGCAAACAGGCATGAAGCTACTTTGTTCCTGATGTTCAAGGGACTTTTCAGGCAAAATAAGAGATTGTAAAGAACTTTTATGAGTATTTATGCCTCAGTCACACCTGTCAGTCAATCATCCAGATTTCACAATAAAACTAGTTGGCAGTTCAAATGTAAGTTTTTGGACCCAAATCCAACAAACATCAAATCTACAATACATTCTATCCAAGTAAAAAATGAACTTATATTGTATAACCATAAGCTAATAACATTTAAAAAAAAAGCTATACCTCTACAGCATTCAAAAACCTTCCCTGTGCACGTCACATTTAAAAAGAGCATACAAGATAAAAGTTTCTGGGCTTGTTCCCAGAACGTGAAGCCATATTTGATTAAAACCAGTTACTGAATACAAGTACTTGGGAATGATTTTTAAGGGGAACTTATCTTTAAAAGACACTTCACATCTCAGGAACACCGAAGTAAAGCAGTGGCTGGTGTTTTGGATAGAGTAGCTCTCAAACTGGGCCATAAATCAATGGAGGTATTAAAAGAAGCATATAATCTGACAATTGCAAACCTGTTTCTATATGGAACTGACATACTGGAAGAAGATATGAAGCCTATAAATATAATCAAAATAAATACCTGGAAGAAATTGGCTTGGATTTCCCATGGGTACAGTAAACTCACAGCTGAGATTAGACCTGGGATTGATGAATATAACATTCGAATACTATCAAAGATGAATACATTTCTGGAAAAGAATAGTTGATTCAAAGGAGGGATCATTGAGTTATATCATAAAAACCTATCTCCAGGCAGAAACTTCATTTCCACGGACAGAGCAAAGTTATGGTGATAGCTGATACAAGTGGGATACTGAAACAGGGAGAAAGACAGCTCTCAAATAGGAGGAGAAAGCTTAAACATCAGCTCAAAAAGTTGGGTAATGAAAACAACCTTGAGGATCCTGGACTACGACCACTTGTTTATCACATGCAGGAAGTAGATGGAGGGAAAATTAGACCCATACTTTGAAAATAGAAAAGAAAGGGGTATTAGGAGATGGGTGTTTAAACGGAGACTGGAACAAGAACAAGTACCCCAGCTAATCAACTGAAAGTTCGATAAAATCAGACATGGATATGTGGATCTAAGGGATCCAAATATGCCCAGACTGTTCAGACTTTCTGCAAGAAAGAAGTCTCTCACTTCCTATAATTCCTATAATCAGAGTTTTGAAGATTACAAAAATTAATGATATGCTTCCCACTGTTCTGAATAGTGGTGACAATTTAACTTTATGTGTTAGATTTGTGAATTTGTTTGGTATTATTAATATTCGATCAGATGATGTTTTCTAAAAAAATGATGTTTTAAACTATTTTCTTATTTAATAGTTCAGAATAATTTACTCATTTTGTAGGCTTCTAGATAAGATTTTGAAGCTATCGTTATCTTCTAAGCTAGCAGGCCATTTTGATAAGCACCTACAATTATATGTGTCCAGTTTAAAACAAAAAGGAAAGTAATGCACTATACAGATTAAGCGTCAATGCAAGCAAGTGAGTTAAAGTGAATATGAATGAGTGTAAGGGAGTGTAAGTGTGATATTAGGGTATTGGGACATGCCTTCCTTGAAAAAATTAGAGTCATGGGTCTTATGATGTCACTTCCTGTGATGTCATTCAGGTCAAAGTATATGTAATGTCACTTTTGTTACTCTCGGCATTTTAGTGAATCGACGCTCATGCTAGTGTATCCGCCTCGCCGTGCCAGTAAGTCATTCTATGTTATGTTATAGCGTTTTATATAGCGCTCAGCTGCCCCAGCAAAGAGGCATCCTGGCGCTTCCATCAACAGAGAGATAGAGCTGATTGCAACGGCGGACAACTCAATCAATCAATCAATCAATGACATTTATAGAGCGCACTACATACCCGTGGGGTCTCAAGGCGCTGGGGGTGGAGGGGTGCCGTTACTGCTCGAACAGCCAGGTCTTCAGCTTCTTCCTGAAGGAGAGGTGGTCTTGGGTCAGGCGCAGGTCGGTCGGGAGGGAGTTCCAGGTCTTGGCAGCCAGGTAGGAGAAGGACCTTCCTCCTGTAGTCGCTCTTCGGATGCGGGGGACGGCGGCGAGGGCGTGGTTGGCTGATCGGAGGTGGCGTTTGGGAGCGTAGAAGTTGATTCGGCTGTTGAGGTAGCTCGGGCCTTGGTCGTGTAGGGCTTTGTGTGCGTGGGTGAGGAGGCGGAAGGTGATTCTTTTGTTGACGGGGAGCCAGTGGAGGTCTCTCAGATGTCCGGAGATGTGGCTGGTTCGTGGGATGTCGAGGATGAGTCTGGCTGAGGCGTTCTGGATCCGCTGGAGTCTCTTCTGGAGCTTGGCGGTGGTACCGGCGTAGAGGGCGTTGCCGTAGTCCAGACGGCTAGTGACGAGGGCCTGGGTGACGGTCTTCCTGGTCTCGGTGGGGATCCACCAGAAGATCTTCCGTAGCATGCGTAGGATGTTGAAGCATGCCGAGGAGACGTTGTTGACTTGCCTGGTCATGGAGAGGGAGGAGTCCAGGATGAAGCCCAGGTTGCGTGCATGGTCGGTCGGTTTGTGTGCGGTGCCCAGGGCTGGAGGCCACCAGGAGTCGTCCCAGGCGGAGGGTGAGGAGCCCAGGATGAGGACCTCCGTCTTGTCTGAGTTCAGTTTCAGGCGGCTGGTCGTCATCCACTCGGCTACCTCTTTCATCCCTTCGTGCAGGTTGGCTCTGGCGGCGGCGGGGTCGTTGGTCAGCGAGAGGATCAGCTGGGTGTTGTCGGCGTAGGAGATTATGCTGAGGTTGTGTTGGCGTGCGATGGCCGCGAGGGGGCTCATGTAGACGTTGAAGAGGGTGGGGCTCAGTGAGGATCCTTGAGGGACGCCGCAGATGACTTCGGTGGCCTCTGACTTGTACGGTGGTAGGCGGACTCTCTGTGTTCTTCCGTCGAGGAAGGAGATGATCCATTCCAGCGCCTTGTCCTGGATTCCGACGTTGCTGAGGCGCTGTACTAGGGTGCGGTGGCAGACAGTGTCGAATGCCGCGGAGAGGTCTAGGAGGATGAGGGCCGCTGTTTCCCCGTTGTCCATCAGGGCTCGGATGTCATCGGTGGCGGCGATGAGGGCGGTCTCGGTGCAGCATAGAAAACTATATTAGAGGAAAAAGGTAGGATTTTATAGCCTTCCTAAACTCGAGCCGATCCTCCAGTCCCTATGTGAACCGGCACCGAGTTACATAGTTTGGCTGCAAGATATCGGAAGGAACGCGCTCCAGCTCGGCAGCGCTTCACCCGAGGAATGGTGACCAAGTGCTGCCCCAGAGAACGCAGTGCACGGGGGAGGGAACATACGGAGTCAACAAATTACAGAGTAAATTAGGTGTGGCAAGTTTCAGGATCTTAAAGGAGAGGCAAAGAGTCTTGAATTGGATCCGCTTCGCCATAGGGAGCCAATGAAGTCTCCAGATGGTATCGGCGATGGGATGGAATCGTGGGAGACCTACAATCAATCAATCAATCACGGCATTTGTATAGCGCACTACTCACCCAGGAGGGTCTCAAGGCGCTGGGGGAGGGGTAAGTTACTGCTCGAACAGCCAGGTCTTGAGCTGCTTCCTGAAGGAGAGATGGTCTTGGGTTCGCCGGAGGTGGGTGGGGAGGGAGTTCCAAGTCTTGGCTGCCAGGTAGGAGAAGGATGTCCCTCCGGCGGTGGCTCTGCGGATGCGTGGTACGGTGGCGAGTGCGTGGTTGGTCGATCGTAGCTGGCGGGTGGGCGTGTAGAAGTTCATGCGGTCGCTGAGGTACTTGGGGCCCAGGTTGTGGAGAGCCTTGTGTGCGTGGGTGAGGAGTCTGAACGTGATTCTCTTGCTGACGGGGAGCCAGTGCAGGTCTCTCAGGTGTCCGGTGAGGTGGCTGTGCCGGGGGATGTCCAGGATGAGTCGTGCGGAGGCGTTCTGGATGCGTTGGAGTCTTTTTTTAAGTTTGGCTGTGGTTCCGGCGTAGAGGGTGTTCCCGTAGTCCAGTCGGCTGGTGACGAGTGCCTGGGTGACGGTCTTCCTGGTTTCCGTGGGGATCCATCTGAAGATCTTACGGAGCATGCGCAGGGTATTGAAGCACGAGGATGAGACGGTGTTGACTTGTCTGGTCATCGACAGGGAGGAGTCCAGGATGAAGCCCAAGTTGCGTGCGTGGTCCGTTGGTTTGGGAGCGGTGCCCAGGGCCGGGGGCCACCCGGAGTCGTCCCAGGCGGAGGGTGATGATCCCAGGATGAGGACTTCCGTCTTGTCTAAGTTCAGTTTAAGGCGGCTGTTCCTCATCCAGTCGGCGACGTCTTTCATCCCTTCGTGTAGGTTGGCTCTAGCGGTGGTGGGGTCGTTGGTGAGGGAGAGGATGAGCTGGGTGTCATCGGCGTAGGAGATGATGTTGAGGTTGTGCTGGCGTGCGATGGCTGCGAGGGGGCTCATGTAGACGTTGAAGAGGGTTGGGCTGAGTGAAGATCCTTGTGGTACGCCGCAGATGACTTCGGTGGCCTCGGATCTGAACGGAGGGAGGCGGACTCTCTGGGTTCTTCCGGTGAGGAAAGAGATGATTCACTCCAGCGCTTTCTCTCGGATTCCGATGTTGCTGAGGCGCTTCACTAGGGTGCGGTGGCAGACGGTGTCGAATGCCGCAGAGAGGTCCAGGAGGATGATGAGGGCCGCTGTTTCCCCGTTGTCGATCAGGGTTCTGATGTCGTCGGTGGCTGCGATCAGGGCGGTCTCAGTGCTGTGGTTGGCCCGAAACCCGGACTGCGAGGGGTCGAGGGATCCGTTCGTCTCGAGGAAGGCGGCAAGCTGTGTGTTGACGGTCTTCTCGATTACTTTGGCCAGAAAAGGAAGGAGCGAGATGGGGCGGTAGTTCTTGAGGTCGGTGGGGTCCGCCGTTGGTTTCTTCAGGAGGGCGGTCAGCTCGCCGTGCTTCCAGCTCTCTGGGAAGGTGGAGGTGTGGAAGGAGGAGTTGATGGTATCTCGGAGATGGGGTGCGATGGTGGTGTCGGCTTTGTTGAAGACGTGGTGTGCGCACGGGTCGGTTGGTGATCCGGAGTGGATGGAGTTCATCGTGCGGGTGGTGTCTTCGGTGCTGATCGGGGTCCAGTTGCAGAGGGTGGTGATGGTGGGCGTTGGTTCGGTGGTAGGGTGCGTGGTCTGTGCGTCGAAGCTGTTGTGTATGTCGGCGATCTTGCGGTGGAAGAATGAGGCGAGTGAGTTGCAGAGGTCTTGCGAGGGAGTGATGTTGTTGTTTCCGGCACTGGGGTTGGAGAACTCTTTGACGATGCTGAAAAGTTCCTTGCTGTCGTTGGTGTTGTTGTCCAGTCGTCTTTTGAGTGCTGTCTTCTTGGTGGCGCGGATCAGCTGATGGTGTTTGCGGATGGCGTGCTTGAGGGCGGTCCTGTTGTCTGTGGTGTGGTCGAGCCGCCAGGCTTTCTCGGGGGTGCGGCAGTTCTTCTTGGATTCCTTGAGTTCGTTGGTGAACCAGGGGGTTTTCTTGCTGCCGGGTCTGCTGGGAGGGTTCTTTAGTGGTGCGAGGTCATCGGCGCAGGCGGTCAGCCACTTGGTGAGGTTGCTGGCTGCTTCGTTGGGGTCCGTTGTGCTGGTGGGAGTGTTTTGGCTGAGGGAGGCGGTGAGCTGCTCGGCGGTGATCTTGCTCCAGCTTCGGTGGGGGACCTGTTGCGGGTGGTGGTGGTTCGTAGTTCTTTTGAAGCTGAAGTGGACGCAGCTGTGGTCGGTCCAGTGGAGTCCGGTGGCATGGCTGAAGGAGATGTGCTTGCTGGATGAGAAGACGGGGTCAAGCGTGTGGCCGGCGTAGTGGGTGGGGGTGTTCACCAGTTGCTTGAGTCCGAGGTTGGCGAGGTTGTCCAGCAGGGCGGTGGTGTTTCTGTTGTTGTTGTTCTCCAGGTGAAAGTTGAGGTCTCCTAGGAGCATGTAGTCGGCGGAGGGAAGGGCGTGCGGGCTGATGAAGTCTGCGATGTCTTCGCTGAATTGTGTGCGTGGTCCCGGTGGTCTGTAGATGAGGGTGCCTCGGAGGGTGGTCTTGGGGTCAGTGTATATTTGGAAGTGCAGTTGTTCGGCGGCGGTGAAGGTTTCGTCGGAGTTAGTTGAGATGCGGATGGTGTTCTTGTGTATGATGGCGATGCCTCTTCCCGTCTGGTTGACGCGGTCCTTCCGGGTGATCTTGTATCCGTCCGGGATGGCTATGGTGATGTCGGGCGCTGAGGAGGCGTTCATCCAGGTTTCGGTGAGGAAGGCGACGTCCGGTGCTGTCGTGTCGAGCAGGTCCCAGAGTTCCACGGCGTGCCTGTGCATGGAGCGGGTGTTGAGCAGGATGCACTTCAGGTGGTCGCTGCTGGTGCTGGGCTTGGCGGGGGCGGTGCAGGTCCGGTAGCAGGAGAAACGGCAGGTTTGGCAGTCGAAGGGTCCATGGGCGCGTCCCGGGGTGGCACGGTAGCACGCAGGATTCCGCCCGGCATTGAGTGAGTTGAGGGTGGCGGCGTCGTAGGTCCGTTGTGTGGTCTTGCATCGGTGGTTGGGACCAGGGGTCTGGCGCTGGCGCGGTCCAGGCGCGGACGGGTGCAGAATGGCTAGCCTTTGGCGCGCCGGCTGCACGTCAACGCTGCGCGTACGCATGCACTCTGCCATAAGTGGAGAGTGGGGGGGCGGGGCGAGGGAGGAGCAACTGGGAGGCGCGAGCGGGTTGGCGAGTGGGGGTGAGCGTGCGGGGATGCCGGAGGGAGCGGGGGTGGGGCCGCGGGGGAGCAGCGGCAGGGAGCGGGGGTGGGGCAGGGAACAGCGGGGGACAGAGGGAAAAACTGAGGGCATACACGACAATGACAACGGCAGCAGAGTAAAGTACAGTACAGAAACAACGAAAAACGGAAGCATTAGGCTCTGGCCGCCGCGTTTTGAATACGCTGCATCCGGATGATCTCAGCTTGGTTAGCCCCCAATAACAAGAAACTAGCATAGTCCAGGCGAGAAAGAATAGTCGACCGGACTATCAGCTGGCGCGCTGATGGGTCAAAGAATTTCAAGATGGGTTTAAGACCTCGTAAAAGGCCAAAGCATGTACCTGCCACTTTTTTAGAGTTAATACAGAAACTGAGAGGAGTCCATCCACACCCCCAAGTTCTTGACTTCCTTCTCAGGTTCCGGGGCCTTGTCCAGAGCATTTGGCCACTAATGCTCGCCCCAAAGGCTAGCATTCTTGCCAACTAGCAGAACTTCAGTTTTATTTGCATTTAATTGCAAATTATTAGAAGTCATTCACACCACCACGGCCGTCAGGCCGCTTCTGAACCTAGAGGCATTCAGGGTAGAACCTTTCGCTAGTGCAACCACTAGCTGCGTGTTGTCGGCATAAGAGACCATGGAGAGGTCCCACTTCCTGGCGACCGCAGCCAGCAGCTGAACATAAAGGTTAAACAATGTGGGGCTCAAAGCCGAGCCCTGACGGACCCCCTGCTCAATGGACCGTACCTGGGATAGAAATGGGGGAGTGGAGACACGAAAGGATCTTCCGGTTAGAAAGGACCTAAACCATTCCAGAGCCAGGCCCAAGAAACCTGCCTCCTCTAAGCATTGGAGCAGAATGCCACGCTAGACCGTGTCAAAGGCGGCACTCAGATCCAGCAGGATCAGTGCCACCGTTTGACCAGAGTCAAGAATGGTCCGCAGATGTTCAGTCATAGCCAGGAGCGATGTCTCTGTGCTATGACCGGCGCGGAAGCCGTGTTGCATAGCATCCAGAGTGTTATTGGAGAGCAGAAAGTTGGTAAGTGTGGTATTGACATGTGCCTCCGCAACCTTCGCCACCCAGGGAAGAAGAGAGATAGGCCTAAAATTCTCTGGGTTAGTCGAGTCTAAGGTTGTTTTTTTAAGAATGGGAGACACCCAAGCCTGTTTCCACTGCGCCGGCACCATGGCGGATGAGAAAGAGGAGTTGATTATCTGACGAAGAGGCGTCGGGAAAAGCAGGAAAGATTCCCTAAATTGAGCAGGCTTTAGCGAGCCAGCAGGAGAGCCAGACTTAATTTTTACGCTCAGCCAACTAAGTTCCTCATAACAAATCTCAGGAATAGCCATAAGCCTAGAGATCAGCCTTGGTCTGGAAGGGGAGTACGTACGGGAAGTGATTATGGGAGGAAAAGATCTATAGATCGTGCGTACTTTCTCCACAAAGAAGGAGGCCAGTTCTTCACAATGGAGTTCGGAGGGGACTATAGGTACTGAAGTTTGGCAGGATTAGGGCTAAGCTTAATCTCAATGGCTTTAAGGCTTGAGCGGCCCTTGTTGAATGAAACATACAGACTTCTTCTTTTTCATTATATAGGTAAGATGCTTGCTCTAATAACTACAGCCATCAAGTACAAGAGAAACCCATAAATGTCTTCTACCATTCTGAGAACCGCAAGACAAGAAGATTAGGCAGGAGGCCATAAGCCAGGGTACTCTGAGGATTTGGACTGAATATCTGAATTATGAAAATGTGTGAAGTACAAAAAGGAATCATTTACGTGCTTTCATTTTCACACAAAAAATGGGACAATCTCTATTCTTTTACTGTTTGTCAATTATCCTCATCTAATTCAGGCTCTTTTTCTTTTCTCTATGTTGATCGTTTTTGTCTCCCATTTGTCCCTTTTATCCTCCAGCGCAAGTGCCCTTTTATATTACACCCACTTCTGATTCTCTCTACAGTCTGCCCCTATGCTTAAGTGCTAGTGGAACAATAATTATTAGTATTTAATGTATCTGCCTCGTCATGCATGTTTTCATTTTCCTTTAAAAGTGCCCCTGTTCAACTTACACTGAGGTCAGATGCTCCTAAAAAATCTTACCTACTATGTGATCAATGCCAATGGAACCCACCAACGAACATTTTGAACTATGATTTAGATCAAGGATCACCCTGCAGACAACAGAATCTGGAGCAACATTCTCTGAGGTTCCAGTTTGTTCACTAGAAACATAACTGAGGAGATGTATCATGTGAGGCAAAATTATACATTAGCATATGAAGGAACATGTTGGAGACAAGAAAAATAGCTTTTAGTAATTTTGTTTGTAAAGTGTAGGGGAATATCAGCTGTGATAATGGGGCTGTTTAGACAAAATATTGAGTTGGAGATAAATATGCAAGAATATTGTTGACAACAATATCATCTTTTCAAGTAAGTCATATTTTAAATATCGATTCTTTTAATATAGTTCTCAGTAATATAGTGGTTAAAAATATTGTTTTTTAATTCCTTGAATGTTTTTTAGTTGCTATATTAATTTTATGTATTACTATTTTTAATATCAAGGTTATACTTTTTTTTAAATATAGCACATCATTTTGAGCGATTTAGAATTTTTCTTCATTTTTAATAGTAATTTATTATATTGTAGCAGGTTGTTGGGTTTGTAGGGGGACAGGGTGGGAAGCCAATTACGTAATAATTATGAATTTAATACATTTTATTTCATTATGATTGTTATGTATTATGTAATACTGATTAATTTGTTTCTGTTATTTGTGTGCTGTTGATTTGCAGTGGTTTAGGGTGGGAAGTTAATTAAGTATTAATTAACAATGAAATGTTAATTATTTAATTGATTTGTGAATCAAGTAATGTATGGAATGATATAGTTTCTTACCTGTAACGCCTGTTCTCTCATAGCGGAATTTTCATGACAGTCATAAGCATTGAATAGTCCTGCCTGCCTGCAGGGAGCCCGGAGCACTTTTTCCAATATATCTTCTCAAGTGCTGAAGTTAGCCTTTCTTCAGGAAGGCCTTGAATAGTCAGAATAGAGTAGCAAGCCCATCCCACCTGAAGCGGTAGAGTAGACAGAAACAATGGCAAGATAGACAGCTAAGCAAAGACATTTCTGAGGAACCTCTGTCCCACTTGAACATCCGTTCTAGTATAAGAGTCAAGGCAGTAGTGCCTAGTGAATGTGTGAGTTAACTTCCACGTAGCAGCTTTGCAAATATCTGCCATGGGAATATTTCTCATCAAGGCAGCCTTGCCCCTAGTGGAGTGGGCTTTGGGTTTGCAAGCTAGAGTCTTATTAGCTAGCTGATAGTAGAAGAGGATGCAAGATACAGCCACCTGGTGGGGGGCGCTAGGTGGCAAACGAACAGAAAGGCCGCCACATAGTGAGGGTCCCATAGCCTGGAGCTAAATCCTGCAATTCTCCTTGTCCCGAGGTTGAGAATTATCGGGGATTGCAGTGCAGAGTATTGCGCACGGATTGAAGCGCCAGCCCTCTGGGTTTCAGAGCGTCCCGGCGCAGATTACCGATACAGTGCCTGTTTGTTTGGACAGCCGGGGCGAGTCACTGAGCGGCCTGGAGCTGTCCTACAGCGCGACTACTCACGCAAGCGCCGTGGTCCCCACATGGCAGCTGGGCCACACGGCAGTAATGGTGGCGGCTAAAGGGTGATGAGTGTTACCAAGGCGGCGCTACTGCTCGCACACTTGAAACAAGCATTTACAATGCAATGGTTTTGCCTTTTTGAAAGTTAGAGCTATTGGCATTGCTCTTGACATTTTTATTTATGTTTTTTTAACATAAATAAATGGCATTGTCATTTACAATGCCAATAGCTTAATCTCTCGCAAATGACACACAGACACCCACAGAGAGCCCCCCACACACACACCCACACAGATCCCCCCTCACACACACGCACAGAGCCCCCCTCACACACCCCCCCACAGAGCCCCCCTCACACACACCCCCACAGAGCCCCCCACACACACAGCCACACAGAGCCCCCCCACACACACCCACACAGAGCCCCCCCACACACTGCGAGCCCCACACACTGTGAGCCATGGGCAGAGAGAGACACACACAAGGATTAGAAGGGAAATATAAATGCACAAACCTTTCATATACACCCATTATGGACACACACATACACACAGAGTCACCAGCACACTAGACTGTGTATTCACAAACAATAATATATGCATTCAAATACGTAAGCACACGCGCTCGCACACAACGTACACCTTACACACGCGTGGATCCTTACACGCACATGCAGAGACACACCCTCACGCCTAGGGACACAATGTGTGTAACTCGTGTTTCAATCCAGGGTCTGCATGAGTTTCTACCGACAAGGTCATGCGTGTGGTTCAATGCATGCCTAGGCCAGTGCAGAACGCCCGGTAAGGGCAGTGTGGCAACGAATCGTGACGTGGAGATGTTGCCAATACACATGTGTATTGTGGCGAGATATGAATCTACGTCGCTTTGAGCGCGACAATGTGTCACCTTTGTGTCGAGTTACATTGTCATCTAAATGTAAAGATAAATAAAGTGAGAGAGCAGGTTTGTTTTGAAAATGGCTTGCGGTGCCCCTCCAGTGTGCAGCAGCGGTAGGTGGGTGTGTGCACTTACTGGGGTCGGTGGGGGGCTTGTACCCGCTGGCCTCGCTCTCCGCAGCCGTCTCCGGGAAGGTCCCCTCTCTGCCCCCCTGCTTGTCGGCTGGGGAGGGCCCGTAGTCGGACAGTGAGAGCGTGTGGCTGTCAAAGGTGGTGCAGTCCCCGCGGCGGGCGCCTTGCAGAGGCTCGGGCTTGATGCCGCCGTAGTGCCTGGCCGAGGGCAGGCTGGGGAAGGAGAGGCCCTCGGGCACGGGCTCCAGCCAGGAGCGCATGTACCTGCCGGCCTCGGGCGCAATGGGGTGGTGATGGTGGTACACGGTGCCAGCGCCTCCTGCTGGGTGCACGGGGTTCCAGGAGCTGCCGAAGACCGGGCTCTTGGACTGGAAGCTGCAGGGGGTGAACTTGGCGTGGTCCGGCAGCCGGCCCGGGGGTGCCAGTGGGCCCAAGGCGGCGGCAGCCGCCGCTGCATACCTCGACTGCACCAGCTCCTCGCTGTCGTGCAGCAGGAAGGAGTCCACGTAGTAATTGCTGAGCGGCCCGAGGTCGGCAGACTCTCACACGACAGAGCGGGACCTCCAGTAAAAAAAATTTGAAACTGCATATTTCATGTAACAACTTGGAGGCAGCGAGTAGTACAGTCACCTAATAAGTTGGAGGCAGCGTGCCCGCCCATTGGCCGTCACGTGACTGCGCAGCAGAACAATAACGTATAATCAGTCCGCAGTCTATTAATGGGTCAGTGTTTTCCAGCCACCATTTTTTATAGCGGCAAAGCCATATGTTTTTTTTTTATGCAAAAAGGGGATAGCTAGAGTTATACGGAAAAGTTTTGTTTGAATTGTGGCCAGCAGAGATTAAAAGATCACATCTAGACACGGCAACCCTTTTCCAAGTGGACAGAGGCGAAGAGGAGACCACGGATGCCGTCGCCGGCAGGAACGGGCATTGTAGAGCAAAGCACGGGCACCAGCGGGAGGGGGGCGGGAACGGGGGCCGGAGACACGGAGAGCGGGACGGGGGCGGGGGGGGGAACGGGGGCCGGAGACACGGAGAGGAGTAGAGGGGGTGGGAACGGCCAAAAAATAAAAGCAAGCACTCACCTGGACTTCTTCCGGGTGCCGTCAATACGGGGCGCGTTCCCGGCTTTCGGCTGACGTAGCGTGACGTAGCCAAAAGCCAAAAATTCTTGGGAACGCCCCCGAATCTGGTCCGGCATTGACGGACAGGCCCGTCTTCTAATGGCTAGCTTCCATTTATGGAGCTAGCCAATGGAAGACAGGGGCCGTTCCTGTCTCCCCTACTATACTCATTAGGTTTTCGCCTGCGCGAAAAAGCTGCGCAGAGCGCAGCTTTCGCCAGGCAAAACCTAAAAAGGGAGGTAGCCTGCAGAGAGACACTATAGTCCCTGAAAACTGTGGGGAGTAGACAGCAGAATACAGGGCTGAAGTGGGGCACGGGTGGCGGATCGGCCATAGGCGGAGGTGCACAACAGGCACGCATAGAGGAGTGCATTGAGCTTGAAGTGCAGGGCGGAGTGCGACATACAGAGGCAGACACCGCTTGCAGCAGTATCTATAACGAGGTTACTGAAGTAAATACTACCGCACCCTACGAAACACTGCAGAATACCTGGCTGGAGGAACTACATAGGAGTCCTTGGGAGCTCAGGGGCAGGAAGTGCGATAAGCTGGGGGAGTATGTTTCGCCAATACCCCCCAGCAGTGGTAGTCTCCTGAAGTGGCCCTCACCCCCAGATTACTGACGCCCCTTAGGTGAAGTACTGGCGGTCAGAGGAATAGCTGCCTTTGTGGACTCTGGTTCACAGAAAGTGAGAAACCCAATTATACCCTTGAGGGCTTGGGTAGTTAAGTGAAAGGGTAGAGAGGCCTTCAAGGGATTTGATTCAAAACAAAGATCAGTTGTTCAATTTACTTTAAGGCTAAAGTTAAATAGCCTGATGTGTAAGTCATGTAATTAAATATACACAATCAATTTATAAAACACATCAAAACATATAAACATATAAACAACAAAAACACAAAGGTGTATCAAAAAAAGAGCTTTATCAAAAAATTCATTAAGTCAGCAGTAAATCAAAGAAGCAGGTGAGGCAATGCTGATATGAAGAGCCTAGTAGCAAATCAACAATAATACAGCAAAACCTATAAAAAACATCTATCTCAGGAAACAAAGTGAATCAAACACTGTAGAGATAAGATGGAGGTCGACGTTTCGGTCTCTCTACAACATAATTAACGAGACCATCTTCAGGACTGTTGTCAATAAAAACACTGCTATAAGCTGTGCTGAAATCTAAGTCAGGGAACACAATCGTCCCGTAGGTGAAAGCGCCAAGGATACCCTGGTAGATAAATATTGGATGGTGAATGGCTCAAAGCATGGAGGATGTTTGAAAAATCTCTCAAGTTTGGAAATTGGTAAACCGGGAGCCTTTTCTTATCATAGAGTAGTTGTGTCCATGAATATAGGATCTACAAGGGAAATGGCAAAACCTTGTGGGTTGGTGCTGTAATCCAACAGATGGTTGAATGGGCGTTTGGCAGCTTCGGTTCTGTTTTTACTTAGAAATCGAAGTCGGGTCAAAATCAATCTGACTGCAAACACGGAACAAACCGTGTTTGCAGTCAGATTGATTTTGACCCGACTTCGATTTCTAAGTAAAAACAGAACCGAAGCTGCCAAACGCCCATTCAACCATCTGTTGGATTACAGCACCAACCCACAAGGTTTTGCCATTTCCCTTGTAGATCCTATATTCATGGACACAACTACTCTATGATAAGAAAAGGCTCCCGGTTTACCAATTTCCAAACTTGAGAGATTTTTCAAACATCCTCCATGCTTTGAGCCATTCACCATCCAATATTTATCTACCAGGGTATCCTTGGCGCTTTCACCTACGGGACGATTGTGTTCCCTGACTTAGATTTCAGCACAGCTTATAGCAGTGTTTTTATTGACAACAGTCCTGAAGATGGTCTCGTTAATTATGTTGTAGAGAGACCGAAACGTCGACCTCCATCTTATCTCTACAGTGTTTGATTCACTTTGTTTCCTGAGATAGATGTTTTTTATAGGTTTTGCTGTATTATTGTTGATTTGCTACTAGGCTCTTCATATCAGCATTGCCTCACCTGCTTCTTTGATTTACTGCTGACTTAATGAATTTTTTGATAAAGCTCTTTTTTGATACACCTTTGTGTTTTTGTTGTTTATATGTTTATATGTTTTGATGTGTTTTATAAATTGATTGTGTATATTTAATTACATGACTTACACATCAGGCTATTTAACTTTAGCCTTAAAGTAAATTGAACAACTGATCTTTATTTGTGGACTCTGGGCAGACACAAAAGTTGTGAATCGGCCGTCACATTCACACTTGACGTAACTTTAGCGCCTTACGCCCCATATTCTTTCTAGCTGCAGCGGCCAACATGGGAAGAACAGATGCACGCCAGCCGCGCCTTACTTTTGAGGCGGAAAAGGGCACGCGTCTGCCAACAACAGAGATGGATCTTGTCGCAGAAAGCTTGTCGCAAGATTCACAGCCCGCATCAGGAAATGATATGCAGGCGAATCTTCTAGAAGTGAGGCAGGGCTTCTCAAACATGGCAGATAAGATGGACACTTAATCCACATGCATGAATACGATAGCCCATAAAATGGATAAACATGAGGAGCGCATAAAAGATGCAGAACACTGCATTTCAGAGACAGAGGACACTGCAGCCCGGAAGCACACCACGGTAACACAGATGGAAAAGTTGCTTAAAGTAATAGCCGCGAAGAATGAGGACATTGAAGCGTGCAGGCGTAGGAACAACATTCGCTTGCTTGGAATACCGGAGAGCGCCAATACAGGCAAAATGGAGGAGTACATTGAAAAGTTACTGCTGAAGTGGTAGGTGCGGAATTGCTATCTCCTTATTTCATCGTTGAGAGTCCCATCGATCCCTTGGACCGAAACCTCCTCCTGGTAGTACTCCCAGACCCATAATAGCACGATTACTGAATTATAGGGACAGGGATGTCTCCCTAAAAGTGGCGCGGGAGAGGAAGCAGTTACACTATGAAGGAGTGCCTTTCACTATGTACCCGGATTTTACCACCCACGTGCAAGAGGAACGACGTAAATTCATGGCTGTGAAGCAAAAGTTAAGACAGCCCCAAATTGATTATGCTCTCCTGTACCCTGCGCGCCTCCGAGTTACCTATCAGGGTAAACAGTCATTTTATACCAAGCCCCAGTAGGTTGAGGAATTCCTAAAACACCTTAAGAAGAACAGGGCAACATCCTCCTCACAAAAGGATTTGCAAAGATCGCACTCCCCGTCTTCAGAGTGATGCCCACCTGAATAGTTGAATAGCCCAAGTGTCCCTGATTACTAAACATAGAGTTTACACTGCAAAAACGACAGGACTACCTTCCATGAGGGGTCTCATCTAGCTGAGGCGAATGTTGGCAGGGACGTGCGACCTCATGCACAGGGGACATGCAGATTGGAAAAGACCAGGTACCCTCAAGGCCCAGTAAGGGATGTGTTTGATGACACAGGCATTCCCTGAATGGCGAGGTGAACTCATGAACCACCTAACAGCACTTCCCCCTACGGGTGATCCCTCTTTTTTTTACGCATGTTCTGGTTGTTGCTCAGGAAAAGTTATGAGAATCATTTACTTAATGGGATGGGGGAGGGGGCGGGATGGGCAGTACTGGCATGATTGGCATGCTTCAGTGGGGGGGGGTTTGGGTAGGCAAATGTATGTATGAGCACTTCTTACACTATGAGGTTTTTAATTGTAACTCGAGAACAGTTCGAATGTGGTTCTATGTAACACTGCTTTGTCTTAGGCATCACCATGCAAAACAAAATGACGGACACGATAGATAGCAAGCAATTGAATATCATGTCCTGGAATGTTAGGGGCTTGGGGGACCCGAGAAAATGCAGACAGATATTGTCCTATCTAGACCGTCAGCAGATAAGTGTAGCACTGCTACAGGAAACCCATATTGACCCACGGTCCTCAGGTGTGTTTGCTGGCAAATGGCAGGACCAACGTTTTTTCTCGTCATACTCCTCATATGCCCGTGGCACAGCCATTCCGATAAAGAAACAAATGCCTTTTGTGTTAGAGGGTGTATTGACAGATCCTCATGGGCGATATGTAATAATATGGGGCCGACTGGGCAGAGATTCAGTTACAATAGCCAATGGCTACGGTCCTAATGTCGACGCACCAGATTTCTTTAATAACATGTGGGGTAAGATTGCGGGTGTAGGGTCCACGCATATTATATGAAGCGGTATTTCAATGTAGCCTTTAACCCGGTCCTGGTAAGGTCCAGTACTGCAACACATCACTATACCAACTCGCAAACAGCACTGCAGGGTATACTAGAGGAGGGGGGACTGATAGACAGTTGTCGTTATATTGACACCCAGGTGAAGGAAGGCACGCACTTTACGGCACATGCAGGAACATGGGCGCGGTTGGATTACTGTCTGCTCTCTAGAGGACTAGGACAGGCTATAAGGAAAGTGCTTCATCCTCCCGGAACTTTCTCTGATCACTGCCCCGTGAAACTCGTGCTCACAATCCCGGGATATGACACACCAAGGCCTAGCTGGAGGCTGCAACCTACTGCTCTGTTAGACACGGTTTTTCACACTGAATTGGGAGAGGAGATTCAGGATTTCTTTGTGCGGAATAAATGTTCAGTGGACAGTGTGGCGATGATATGGGAGGCCTTCAAGGTCACTATCAGAGGGTTTTGCATATCAAAAAGTTTTGGAGCGCTCAGGGATATTCAAACAAGGCTCAGGCAATTAGAACAGGAGTTGAGGGAACTGGAGGTGCGGATGAGCCTGGGGTGGGAGGGGAGACTGGTCCAGTGCAGGCTAACTTCTGAGAGAAACTGTCGGACTGCGAGGAGAACGCGGCACGAGAGGTGAAGTTCCAGTTTAGATACTGGACGGCCCGCAGATATGGGGAGATACGGGCAGGGTGAGCAGCCAGGTAGAGTGTTGGCCGAAGTGATCAGACACCTGCGCTTGTACACGCACATTTTAGAAATCACGAGACCGGGGGAGGAAACATGCCAAGACTCAAGCGACATACTTGCTGCGTTCAAATCACACTATAGCACATTGTATACCACACAGCGCAGCGGATCGCTAGATATGGATGAATCCCTGGGGGACGTAGAACTTGGGTGGTTAAGTGATACCCAAGGAAAATTCTTGTGCCTTCCGTTCAAACTGGACAAAATCAGGGAAGCAATAATGCAGCTGAAAAATGGAAAAGCGCCAGGGCTAGACAGCATACCTGAAGAATTTTATAAGCACTACATTGACATCATGTCCCCAGTTCTTAAGGAGATATACGAAGAATCCCTAGACCAGGGAGAGCTCCCCCCTCGATGAGGGAAGCGCTACTCACGCCCCTTTTAAAGACTGGTACACCCCCCCTCCCCCAAGATCTTAGCGAATAGATTGACCCTTTTAATGGAAAAACATATTCTCCCTGATCAATCAGGATTCGTCCCAGGCAGGGCCACAACTTATAAACTTAGGACCCTGTCCTCTCTCCTACAGAATGTGGCGCCAGAATTCCCACTAGCTGCAGTTTTCTTATATGCCACCAATGCGTTTGATTCTGAGGAGTGGGATTATTTATTTAGTGTCTTACAACGCATGGGCTTCCCCCTGTTGTTAATTTCCTGGATCAGGCTGTTATACAGACAACCCACTGCCAAGGTACTGATTAATGGTCATCTCTCTCCCGCATTCTCCATTACGAAGGGTACGCGACTGGGTTGCCCGCTGTCTCCACTACTTTTCGCTATTGCAGTGGATCCACTGGCATCCCAAATCCGTCAACAGCACTGCGAGAGAGTGTTCCGCTGCTGTCTGCGTCGAATCCTAATATCCCTTTATGCAGACGACATTACGCTATATGTTAGAGACCCACAACAAAATGTAAACCCTATATTGCGGGACTTTCTTTTATTCGGCAGGCTATCTGGGATTAGTATCAATTGGGGGAAATCTCAGTTTTTCCCTTTAACGCCTGCGGTCAATAAATTTACACTAGACTTTCGACTAGACTGGTGTGACACAGACTTGCGCTACTTGGGTATACAGCTGGCCATGGACAGGGACACTGTGATACGTCTAAATTATGGTACAGCCATTACGAAACTTGCAGATCATGTTACTCTCTAGATTTCGCTGCCCCTTTCACTCGCACGTCCCTGATTAAAATGGTTGTTCTCCCACAATTCTTATATTTATGGATATACCATACAATCCTGGTCCGCATTTTTTAAAAACTCTAAGCACCGAGCTGCTACGGCTTCTATGGGTAGGCAAACAACCGCGGCTACAGTGGTCCATACTCACCAAGCCGTATGCTCATGGTGGGTTTGATATACCGGACTTTGAGGTTTACTTTCTCAGTGCGCAGGCCCACTATGCATATTATTGGGTCAATCCCCCTAGATATATGCCATAAATCGCCACAGAGGACTGGCTTGCAGACCCTATCCCGCTGACCGGTCTCATATACGCCCCGGCTCGCACATGCGCATCACCACCCACCACGGTTACCAGTACGGTGGATGCGTGGAACCGAATCACGAGCCTCCTCAATGCCCCTCTGTTATACTCCTCGAAGTTGCCACTGTCTTACCATCCCAATATACCGCTGCTGCAGGAAAAAGGGTTTCAAAGGCTGTGTGACAGGGTTAATGTCACAACATGGGGCGATCTGTTTCATGACGGTGTGTTCCACTTGTCGGACTCTTTTTTCCATGAAGTTCAGCCCTCACCTTTGGATGTTTTCTTATATGTCAGATTACGACAGGTGGTAGGTTCGGTCGTCCCCGATTTCCCACAGGAACCTACGAGTCTTGTCCCCCTGCACCTTATGCTGGGGTCTGGGGATGGAAAGCATCTAGTGTCTGGGTTATACAACAACATACGCATGCAGCAGGTGGGTGCACCTTGCCCGGTTCTGCCAGTTTGGAGAAAGCCAGACCTGAGCAAACTGGGCCATAATTTATAAAATTTATAAATTTATAAACAATTGTTGCAATCTGATTTGTTTTCATCTAGATACAACTTTAAAACTTTTTACATCCAGACAGTAAAGGGCTCTCTCTACTGGAGTAGAAGGATTTTGAAAGAAAGTCAATCAATCAATCAAAGCATTTGTAAAGCGCACTACTTACCCATGAGGGTCTCAAGGTGCTAAGGGGTGAGAAAAACGCTGCTACTGTTCAAATAGCCAGGTCTTGAGGAGTCTTCTGAATGTCAGTAGGTCTTGGGTCCGCCGTAGGCGGATGGGAGGGTGTTCCATGTCTTGGTGGCGAGGTGGGAGAATGATCTGCCGCCGGAAGTCACTCTTCTGATGCGGGGGACAGTGGCGAGGGCGTGGTCGGCAAAGCTGGCGGGTGGGGGTGTAGAAGCTGCGTCGGCTGTTGAGGTACGCTGGTCCGGTGTTGTGGAGTGCTTTGTGTGCGTGGGGGAGGAGCTTGAAGGTTAGTAAAGATATAGTTTGATGTCATGACCTTTAGGATAGTCCCATCATGTACATAGCAAATTACATTGTTTTGTCCAATCCACACGAAAACGGTTCTACATAGGTGACCTTTTACCTAGTAGCTTACTTGTGTCTCTCCGACATCAGGCTCTCTGTACCCTATCTGAATCCCTGTACCCGACGTACATAAACAGGCACAGCAGATTTATTCTGAATAAGGGTCACTACTTTTTTCATCCATGGCCAACAGCCAGCTGTGCTTGATGGTTGTTTAGAAAAGGATTAGCAGAGGATTAGCAAATGTTTTAAAAATATATCGATTCTAGAAGACTGGAGTGACCACTTTAGTATAAAAGACCCTCACTCCCCCTTACAGACAGAGAGGAGAATTCCTTCCAGGCTGGATCGAGACTCTGCAGGCTGATCCTTCTACAGGCTTGCGGGGTGCCATTCTCGACGCAGAGAGGGGTCCTTCATTCAGAACCATCAGGTGAGGATTTAGCACTTCCCCGGGGGTTTCTTGGCTCCATTACAATAGATCCTGACATTTACATACACATGCTTCACCTACATATCTAGGTTAGGTACATTTAGTTAGACTACACATCGTAGGAGTACGCCAATGCCATTGTTTTATATAATCTGCTTTAGCACTGTGGTAGAAATGTATCTGCTATTTACGATATTGGTGCTAGCAATCACATTTGCCTGCTCCTGTCTTTGATTGTCACAGCTAATGTTTCATACTAGACTGCGCTTGACCAATAAATAATTATTGAAACCGTTCCTATCGTCATTTTATGTGTATTCTGAGAAAAGTAAGCGCGAGGGACTGAGGGATAGAAACCGAATTGTTTCCACAATACCTGAGGCATCAGGGTTGTCATGTTCAGTGGTTGCCAGAAACTACCTACACCACTTTAGAATACAAGGCGGTGGTAGTGGCACTGTAGAGCTAGCTGGCCTAATGGCTGACTCACCCTGTGGGGGCTGTCCAGAGTCTGCCTTCACACCAAGCACTCAGTTTAGGTCATCCAAAACGCGCAGGTCCAGGAGGGTGATCCTAGGAACTACAGGACATGGCACCAAACGTCGGTTTGGTTCTTATATTAACAGTAAAATCTGAGTTCAGTTGTGCTTTCTCAGACAGCCCTACTCACATTTTTCAGAGACGTCTGAAGTGGGAAGATTTATCCGCCTCAGCTGAGCAGGTACACCCTGTGTATTGGCTGATGGTTTAGACAAGCTTGTAAGGATTAAAGATTCCCAAATTGTGCAAAACCCTTCTCTTAAATCTTTACTTTCATCTCCCTTCAAAATGACTGAACCTGCGAGTAGCAGTGGACCTGCGGAAGGAGACGAATTTACTAATGCTCTTAACATTACAGAAAACTGCAGACAGGCAGTAACTCTGAAATTGTTACAACATGGCTAACCTGTAACAGGTGGCCATGTCACTTTTGTGACTGAGGCACATGAGGTGTTTGGATCAGAGGTATTCTATTCCTGGGTGAAATTCCCACCTGCAGATCAACAGACACATTTATTTCACGAATATATTAAAGTGGATCCACCGGAAGAATACATAGCATACGAAGACATTGAAGTCCTGTTAACTTACCAATAACACAAAAACTGGTTAAAAGGCGCCCCCAAATCACACAACTTTGGTCATAAGATTGTACTCAGCATTCGAGGAGTGACATGGCCGATCTTAACGACTTACACTTCGCATCCTGAGATAGACACACTCCCAGTGGGGGAAGTGCGTATGCTTTACAAAGAAGTAGTCAGGCTATATAGACATACTGTCCAGTTCGTCATGCGAATGCTCACATTACAACCTGCGAGAGCTGCTCCACATGGAACAGTTCAAACTCAACATACACCAATAATTAGTCCACCTCCACTAAAAGTAATAATGGGTGTGTTCCCTTCAAAAAGGGATCAAGCACCGTTCTGGATTTTAAAAAAAACAGCCCAGTAGGGAGCAGTAGTTCTCCATACGGGTCCACAGGAGAAACACAGAATGTTAACAATTTGCTTGCAAATGGGAATGTTTTCCTCACTTGAGAATTGTACTACCTGGGGAACAATCTTTGCCACGGTATACATTAGAATACACGGTACCTCGACCATATCAGTTATTCCTAAAGTATCGAAACAGATACAAAATGAGTACGTGGCAGGACCTGCCTTGGACTTGGGGGTGAAACTGATCGGTAATTTTGATCAAGTCTTAGCAATTATGCTAAACAACATCAAGGGGGAAGCAGCAGCGGTGGCTATACGCCAACGCTTAAGGGAAGCAGCTCCTGCAAATCAGGAGTGTGCATTACCAGACATTATCGAGGAAACCTATGCTTCACTAGGTAGAGATAGTTAGGGAGCCAAACCAGGGAAACCACAAGTGGTGAGTAATTCTGATAAGGATAACTCAAAGCAAACACCCACTTCTTCTAAAAAGAAATGGCATAATAATCAATCCAGAAATAATAATAATAATAAAGGAAACACTTAACGATCAAGGGGTGGGTCTCCCCAACAGGAGTCCTCTGAAAAGAAGTACAACCTTAGGAATCGTGATAATATTAGGAAACCTGACAGGTATCAGGATACTGATATACGTTCCTTTCGTTCCTTTCAGGGTTCACCAAAAAACTCGAGAGGCAAGGACGGTCAGACCAAAGGGTAAATGGGAAACACATCACACTTCAGGTTTCATTATCAAACAGGAAGAGCAACACGAAGAAAAACCTCAATTCAAAATGAAATAGTAGCTGGCTTAAAAATTAGAAATGCCCGGGTTACTGAGGACTCAGCTTCTGAAAAGGGATAGGGCTGTGACGATGCTAGACAGCGTGGCAGAAGTGACTATAGCTCGCCAGAACCTGAAGGAATTTCTGGTGACAGCAGTATTCAATGAATACATCACTGTGGAAATACCTGATACAAGAGTGAGGAGTACCCCACACCGTCTACACAAAATTAATCTCTAAATAGAGAGGGACATCTTAAGAAAAATTAAAAGTTTTTTTGTGGGGGGGGGGGGGGGAATTTGACATTTGGATATGACATCCTTTTAGCAGACAAAGATTGTCCGCCTGATTTTATAGTGGATTGTCCAAAAAGTGAAGGCGTCATTTTGCCTGCTTTTTCTGATCTCGTTCCTGTTTCCTTAAAACACTCATACGCACGGGAGTGGGCGAAAGTGCTAGCTCCGGCATTATATCGCAACCATGTAGGGTGGGAAGTGGAGTCCAAACACCACGAAATCCCATAAAAAACGACTCAACTCCACAGAACCAGAACCGTATTAAGAATGAGGTGAACAAACAGGTCAAAGCAATGCTGGACCAACTTGAATACCAAGGTGTGATTGAAAATTGCACCTCACCAATGAACAACCTTTTGTTTCTTGTCATGAAACCTGACAACACATATCGTTTGGTTTAAGATTACAGACACTTAAAACACATGCACAAAAACATTTGTAGTTTAGAACGCACATAGTTCCGCATTAATGAAGAACATTGCACGGAAGAAATACAAAACACCATTAGAGATCTCAAATGGATTCTTCTGCCAGATTTTTTGCCCTCGGCACTCAGCGTCAGCTTTGTCATCAGCCCCAGGGATATAAGAACAGCCCCGGGTTATTCTTGGCAAGAGTGTCGGAGCTATTACAAACTTGCGATGAAGAGGCAGTGTCCTAAGTAGATGATATTTATCTGACGGACGATCAATTACTTGAACACTTGTGCAGGGTGAACATAATTGTTGGTTTCACACACTTGGGCTACAAATTTAACTTTAAAAAAACTCAAAAATTGCCCATCTTAAGCATCCTATTTTTGGGATATGAGGTGTCAAGTGAATGCAAAAGCCTGGCCACAAACTTTTTAGAAAAGTATGCACTAATACAGCCTCCATAAGACTCTGATGGGTTTACAATCCATTTTAGGATTTAGGCAGAACATACATTCAACACTATGCAGAACGAGTAAAATCTGTCTATGACCTAATCAGACCAGATTTCACAGCAAACAAATAGACTCAAAAACATAGACAATCTATGTTCAGTTCAAGCTGACATGATAGCTTCAAAACACTTGCAGACACAAGTAAACGTCTGCAACCTGGTAACTTGGGTCGCCCTGGTTTATCAGGGTATACCTATATCACGTTCAATGAAGGGGAGACCGTTCCAATCGTATACAAATCTCATTTGTAAACAAATGCTGAAAACTGATTTGCCGCAACGGAAAAAATACTGACGGAAGTACAGACTGCTGTAGGAAGAGAAAAAGCACTTGCTCAGGGGAAACGCATTGTCGTTGTAACCCCAAAACCGACTTTAAAAGCAGTAACTACTGCCAGCATTTCAAATGCAAAGGCACTGCATCCACGATTGATACAATGGGCTAATTCTCTCACTGCAACAGATGTAGAATACAGATATGATCCTACACTGAGAACTCAAGCATTCCTGCAGTACGAACAAGAATACCCTCTCCCGAATTAAATCTTGCCTCTAGATCAGTATGAATGCATCATTTATAGTGACGGTTCTGCTCAATCTGCCTGGAAGTAAACAGGAATATAGCGCTGCGTGAGCTAGTGAAAGGTTGGATGCGGGATGGTTAAGTTCCATCCCAGCAATACGGCTACACAATCTCTAGGAAATTGTACAGCGCAGCAAGCAGAACTGAAAGCCCTGATACTAGCACTACAGTATACAGATCGGGAATTCCCCACACAGATTGTGTGTGATTTATTTTACTGTGTGCAATCTTGCAATGAATATCTTCAATACTGGGGCCAGAATGGGTTTAAAGACGCCAAGGGTGGCACGATAAAACATAAATTGTTATGGGAACAAGTGGCAAAGCTGAAAGCATTCCTGCCACGGGCTCAAGTTATTCACACCTTGAGTCATCAGCATGTTGGCATACACGTTGAAGGGAATTCACTGGCTGATGCTGCCAAGGGGACAGTGCGAACTGCTGCTGTTAACACTCATTCACACACGAGAATAGATGGGGATATACTAGTAGGTATCTATGCCACAAAGAACGGCTCTGCCGCGCTGCCAAAAGGCTTTCCACTCAAGTACTCTTACAAGTTAGATGCGCATAACACACCGTAAGCTCAAATTCCAGTAGTGCACAGATTAGGTTTAATACTAGCTGCACACGAGGGTCTGGGCTCTGCACACGCAGGAGTCACTACAACAATTTCATTATTGAAGTAGCGTTACTGGTGGTCGGGGCTGTCAAAACAAACGAAGGACTATGTCCTGAAGTGCGATATTTGCCAGCAGTTGAAGGGTTCCACCGTTCAGAGGCCACCACAAACGCCACTACTGATTTCAGACTGACCTCTCTCATGTGTCTATTTGGACCACTGCAGCCCCTTAAATTCAGACGGGGCTTACAAGTACATCTTGGTGGCAGTGGATTCATGCTCTAGATTCCTGTGGGTTTGGCCCCAGTTCTCAGCTGATGCTCAAACTTTTATGAAGGATTTGCGAGTATTCATCGGGACATACGCAATTGGCACGTTACATTCCAACCGTGGCCCTGCATTTAGCTCTCGGGCTTACAAGGAAGCCACGGAAAGTATGGGTTGTGGCCTTGCGGTACTCCTCCCCGACCATACAGATGGAAATTCGGTGGTTGAGAGGAAAAACCTGGACCTTAGGAAATACTTAACAGCAAGGGTATTAGGTGCGGGTGATACATGGGTCAATCCCCTATATGGGGTCCAGAGGGCACTCAATAATATGCCAAGAAAATCCTCGGGAGGCTGGACCCCTTATGAAATCCTGTTTGGGACAAGAATGTGGGTACCTGATCTCAATTGTGCCAGCACAGAGACAGATGCAAAACCATTTGAACTGAATGATTGTTTGGCTGTTTTACAGGAACTCAATGAATTCCGGGCGTTACAAAGAAACGTGCAAGTCAAACGCACCACCACTGGGGACGTGAAACCAGTTACTGCAAGACCTGCCTGTGTCCCGCAGATTGGGGACCTGTCAGGGGAAAGATCATGGACAGAAAAGAGCTTGGGCCATCTTACAGAACAGCTGTACCTGTCCTGGTGGTTGTGGGAATAAGAACAGTACTTCTTATGCCTCTAGCTGGCAAAAAAGTGAAAAGATTTGTCTTCACTGATCTGATCAAACTGCATCATGTGGCCGATTCCCGCACAGGATGCCGCGTGGGGTCCTGAGTAGCAGCAGATCTCCTCTTGCTACTATACAGGAAGTTCAAATGGAAGGACTAATAGCCTTTCAAGACTCCACTACACAAAGTGAAGGAGTACCAAATACCGGAGCACAAATCTTTCCAGTTGATGTGTACAATAATGTGCCTTCAAACTACACATCTGCCAGTTCTACAGAACCTGCGGAGCTATCAAAGATGATTGAACTGCGTCTGGCTACTTCATCCACTTCAATGATTTATCTTCAGATCCAAGTAAACCTGATCAAACGCCACCCATTTCATAGAAAGAGAAACTTCAACAACTCTATCTTTTTCTGAAAAAGACTTACTTAGTGCCACCATGGTTGCACGTTTGGTTAGCAATAGGGGTAGTATACTTATTAATTTGGATTGGCACAGTGACTGTCTTTTTTCTGCTTCTAAACGGACGGACATTGTCTCCCAAAACGCTCTGCAGTACAATCCGTGAACTTGGTCCTGAAGCCACATACGTCATCACACCGTGATGAAAGAGACTTGTCCCAGGTGAACGTTACAGAAATTTCAGTATCTAATGGTATCGTTTGGGATACAGTTTCATTTGATGTATTTGGTCCTACTGAACATTTGTAAATTCCACATTTGTTTAAAATTTCCTGAAATGATTTCATTACCCCCAGTACACTCTCTGATGATTGGGACATTGAGACTGTAAATACTATTCTCACAGATTTAGAACAGTTTGCTGCATTTTCTTACAGGGAATTGTATGAAGATACAACTAATTACAATACCATGTTTTGTTACCAACATTATGGTCACCATCTTTTGAATGGAGCAAGTGTAATACGAACTGCTAATGTGTACCATCAATGCGAACATTGCCCGAAACCACAAAAAGGGTAGTTCTGCCACATTCGCACATAAATTTGCATACTTTTCAGGGTTCAATACATCAGACCCAGAATCGTTTTACTACAAACTTGCACAGACTAATGCAACAAAGAAGAATATTATGCTGACTAATACTAAGCTGATATATTTAGCACCTTTTATCTCCCAACTGTCTATACAGGGTTTCAACTACTGGAGTGAAACCATAGACACAAAATAGACACAAAATTATCTGTGGACAAAAGAATGGCAGGTTCAGGGAAGGATTAGTTACCTGTAATCCTAGTTCTCTTCCAGGGGTATCCTCATCAAAGTCATAAGCACTAGAATATTCCCGCCCATGCGCGGGACCCCAGAATATTCCCGCCCATGAGCGGGGCCCCAGAAACACAATCATACATGTGCCCCACATATATGAATATCTCTCTATATATATGTATATAATAAAAAAGCAAATGCAGCCTTACACACACTAGAGCTGAATAATGCTGTAAGGACTCCCCATTATATCCTAAAGAATACATTGTAAACAGGGAAAACCAACAGCAGAACATGTTTTAAAACTGTTTTAATGCTTAGAAATCAGCACAACCTTTCAGATAGGACTGAAAGCATAGACAGCTCCCAGGCTGCATTGCAGAAAACATAGCCTAAAAAGGCTGAAAAGCTAACTCATAGCAACATAGAGATAAACTGGCACTGTGAGTTTTAGGCAGTCATGACACCAGCTTCCCATCATGCCTCAGGGGTGACAGTTAGGTCAGTTGTTCTTTGCGGTGACTCAAAAGCCATAACAAAAAGAGTGGACATTACCTTCAAAAATACAATGATATTTTGCCCGGGGAGGCGGGAGAGTTGCTTATGACTTTGATGAGGATACTAAAGTGAAGGGGGAGCTCGCACAGCTTAGGTTTTAACAAGTGATCCGTTTTGTAAATGTGTGGTGTGCTACGAGAGGAAACACTGTCTGGCCAAGCAGTGTGAAATCCAAGGAACTCGTACAAAGCTCACTCTATTGAGAGAGAGCACCTCTGTGCACAACAAGAAAGACTTGTGGGTCTAATTCATTTAAACATCAAGAGTTAATGCAGATTAAACGACGAATAGTTCATTAAGTCTTTACTGTTTATTCAACAGTTGTTGAAATTGCTGATTCATAATCAACGTAAAATATCCAAAATTAAATTTCCATCATCAGATAAATCATTCTGAAGCAGGTTATCACAAATCCCGATGCATTTCGGGCCACGCCCTTCTTCAGGGGATTACTCTACAAAAACAATCCAAAAAAGCACAATTCAATCAAGTATCCAAATGTCATTGCAAGAAAAATAACATAAAAAAGTGCTCACTTACAAGTAGTGCGATTGGGAAAAGGGTGCAAGAGTAAAGGTAAACGCTTTGGAAGAAGATATGCTCAGAGGACTTCGCCCTCACAGTACGTTTTTGGCACCTCAAAGCCACAAGATTATTGACTCTTTTGAAAATTTGATCAAGCAGGAGATCTTACGTTTACCGTTTCAATCGACCATCAAATACGGGAATTTGTCCAAAAAGGAGAGAAACATTCTCAAAAAGCTTGCTGACAATCCCACCATTACCTGTCAAAATGCGGATAAAGGAGGTGCGTTGATGATCATGGACACTACTTTTTACGAACAACAGATTGAGGCTCATATCAATGATACCAACACTTATGACACATTACCTGGAGACCCAACCATTGAATTTTCCAAAAATCTGATCCAAATCATCAACTTGGCATTTGAAAATGGAACCATCAATGACAAGACCAGAAGATTTCTGACTCCTATCAATCCCAGACCTCCTGTTATGTATATGCTCCCCAAGATGCATAAACATCCCACTAAACCCCCCTTTCGGCCGATTGTATCCACAAGAGGAAGCATACATGAGAACACTGGTAAATTTCTAGACAGGTATCTGCAACCATTTGTCCTCAAGACTCAGTCACATGTACGTGACACCACTGACTTTTTGTCTAAACTTGAAACCATCATGAATGAACTCAAGAACACTGAATTGATCATGTGTACAGTGGACGTGTGTTCACTGTATACCTCCATCCCTCATGATGGCGGAATGGAAGCAATTGAACAAACTCTAATCACATCAGATCTGGATCCTGACTTGAAAGTTTTCCTCATGCAACTCACTATGTACACTCTGTATCATAGTTACTTCACGGTGTTAGACAAGTGGATACTACAGTTGACTGCAGTTGATACTACAGTACTGCCATGGGCAATTCGGCAGCTCCTTGCTACGCGAATATCTACATGAAAGTATTTGAAGAGTCACATATCTTAAGTCAAAACACCTGGCTACAACATGGGAGACTGTACCTGCGGTACATCGATGACGTTTTTTTTTGTTATGGGAAGGCTCAACTGACACCCTTACTAACTTTTTGGAATCATGGAACAAAGTTAATGAACGTATCCAATTCACTTGGGAATACAGTGACAATTGCATCCATTATTTGGATGTGGAAATACACAGACAACCTAATGAGTGGTTCACTACGGGGCGTGGCTTGGATGCCGAGGAGGTAGGCAGCGTGAGCTCGGAGCTCCGTGCCCGATCCCGGAAAATATCCTGAAAACTCATTCGAACCCCGAGATAAAGGACATTATCCGGTACTGGACGGTACTGCGGAGGGTCCGGGACCCGCGGAAGACGACACCGAGCCTTCCCGCAGCAGTAACTTAACTTCGAAAGCTGAACTCGGCCGAGAAGTCGCGGACCCCAAAATGGCGGCGATGGCATGAGATCGCTTGTGACGGAGACATCTGCCCGGAGACCCACTGAAGACCGCTCCCGGACACGCTAGAGGTGCTGGCGGCCGCGTCGCGCCTCTCCCCAGGTGTTGGTAGAACTTTGGGCGCGCCCTTGGGCGGTGGTTGAGGACCGTCTCCTGATTGGGGCGACAACGGTGCGACAGTGACTCGGAGACGAGAACCCCGGATCTCAGGCGCAACTGGCGCTGGCCGGACCGCGACCGCTCGGTGCTTCCTGCCTCTTGGTGACATTTCTGGACTTGAGAACCCGGCCGGAGGACGGTGCCCGGCGACGCTCGGAGGGCGACCAGGAACATATTTGAGGACCACCGCCCATCCCGGCCCAGATGGGGAAACCGAAGGGGAAGGGGGATGGCGCGACCGACACCGAGGCGGCGGAAGGAGCAGAGAGAGACCAGGCGGCGTTACAGCGGATGCAGGATCGCATCCTGGAAGCCATCGCCACCACAAAGGATGCCCTACAGCAAGACATAGCTCAGGTGGCAACGGGCTTGGGCCTCCTGAAGGCCGACCACGACAAACTTAAGGACAGGGTGAAATCCGTGGAGACCACGGTTAAGGACTTAGCCCCGGCCCAGGCAACGGTGAAGGCCCAGATGGCCGACGTGATGGACCGTCTGAAGGTACTGGAAAGGAGGGCCGAGGATGCAGAAAACAGGAACAGGCGCAACAACGTACGCCTAGTGGGCCTGCCGGAGAAAATTGAAGGCGACGACATGGTGGGCTACTTGGATAACTGGCTGCGGACGGAGGTGGCACCTGAAGGCCTGTCCCCCTTCTTCTCCCTGGAGCGGGCACATAGAGTTCCGGCGCGTCCGCCAGCCTTGGGCCTTCCTCCTCGCCCGGTGGTGTTCAAGTTGCTCCATTACCGGGACAGAGACTGGCTTCTACAGAGGGCGAGAGAGGCAGGGCCCTTTCAAGTGGAAAACAACAGAGTCACCATGTTCCCGGACTACACGTTTGAGACTCAGCGACTTCGGGCAAACTTCTTGTCCCTCAAGCGCGAGCTCCGCCAGGAAGGCATCAAGTACTCCCTGTTGTTTCCAGCCAAGCTAAGAGTGGTGGTGGACGAAAAGTCTTTATTCTTTACGACTTCCGCGGATGCATGGGACTGGTGGGATACTTATAAGGCAGGAACGGACGGTGCTAAGGCCAGGGAGGAAGAGGCCAAGATGGAAAAGCCGATCAGGCAGTCCCAAAGGATCAGGAAGAATCGCAGGAGGACCGGGAAACCCTCGATGTCGCAGACGGAGGCGGAGAGGCAGGCGGCCCTACAGGCGGTGGTGGACTTATCTAGAGCCGCCAGGACTCAGTCTGGGAAGGGCACGGATTCGGAGGCTCCGGGAACGGGCTCAGAGACAGGACAATCGGAATTTGGTGGAGCCCGGGGCCCTATTGTGACGCCGCAGACCTCGGGAGAGATACTGGAGGCGTGTTGAACTGGTTTAGCGGAAGGGACTCGTTGGTTGGACACCGGGGCGATGGACCCGCAGCAGTGGATAGACATTGATTGAGGTTTTGGGGATCTGTAATGTGGGGATTGTGGGGTGGAGCGCGCGGGGCTGATTTGTTGGAGGTTTTATAGCATTGAGCCGCGCCTTACTGGCCCCTAAGGTCATCGCAGTGGGGACTGCGAATATTACCACCTTTCCTTGAGGGGTGATCGGGAGTGTTGGTTTGGATGGGGGTACTTCCAGTTGCGGGGGGGCCTGTCCTGGGGGGGTGGGAGTTGCGAGCAGTTGGGGTTGCTCAAGGGGTTGTAGTTGTTGGAGGGGTTTGGCTTCCTGTTTGGAGAGGGTGGGGGGGAGGGCCCGTGGTCGCGGGACTTCGGCGAACACTGTTCTTTGTTGTATGGTCCGGTTGTGTAGGGGGGAATGGCTAGTACTGGAGCGTTGAAATGTGTGACCTGGAATGTGCGGGGCATGCAGTCCATGACGCGCAGACATAAGGTTCAGGCGTACCTCAAGCGTAGGGGGGTTCACATAGCGTTCCTGCAGGAGACGCACCTAAATAAGCAGGAAGGGGCGGCTCTACAAAGGCGCTGGAGGGGGCAGTTATTCTACACGACATTTTCAGCATTTGCGAGGGGGACATTGATTTGGATACGGGCGGGGGTCCCCTTCCAAGTCTCGAAGTCATCGATAGACCCAGAGGGCAGATATGTGGCGGTGGAAGGAAGGCTGAGAGGCAGGATGATATCGCTCTGCAATGTGTATGCTCCTAATGTGGACCTGCCCGCTTTCTTGTCTAACGTCTCAGGCAAATTGGCGGGTTACTTGGCGGGGCCGGTCCTCCTGGGGGGGGACTTCAACTCGGTTGAGGATGTGCTACTAGATAGATCCCATCCCCCGCTACGCGCGTCCCCGGCACATAGGATCGCCAAGCGTAGATTAGAATGGCAGGAGAGCTGGGCCCTCACGGATGCATGGAGGGCGTTGCACCCCACCACTAGGGATTACTCCTTTCACTCGCACCTGCATGATTTACATGTGAGGCTGGATGCGTTTCTTTGTTCGGAATGTGTGCTCCCTGCGGTGGGAGGGGCGGAATACTTGGCAAGGACGATATCGGACCACAACCCCTTGTTGATGTCTCTGGAATGGATGGTGACTGTTAACTGCGTGCCAACATGGCGCCTGCAACCTGACACCCTGGACGACTTGTTGTTCAGGGAGGCCCTGAGTGACCGTATCGAGAGGTATTTTGAGGAGAACAGTGGTTCGGCTTCCTCGAGGGCGGTTGAATGGGATGCTTTCAAGGTGGTGGTGCGGGGACACTGTATTGGGCACACGGCAGGGGCACGGAAGACTTTGTTGGATGACTTAGACAAGGCTGAGACACGGCTGAGGGATCTTGAGAAGAGGCGCCCGAATCACCCAGAATTGCAGGAGGGGCTTAGCGGGGCGCGGGAGGGGCTGGCGGTAGAGCTCGAGCGGCTGCGTAGCTTCGACCACAAGGCGTACGTGACGAGGGCGCATGCGGAAGGTGATAAGGCGGGGGCGATGTTGGCTTGGCTTGCTAACCCTATCCGGGGGGGAGGGCCGATCATGAGGATACAGGAGCCAGGGGAGGAGCCTTGCCACACCCAACCCGGGATCCTGAACAAGTTCCGAGCTTATTATGAGGGGCTCTATCTGAGTGGTGATACGGGGGGGACGGAGGAGCTTGAGGAGTTCTTGGACGGGCTAGAGTTGCCGCGAGTAGAGGACTCGGAGGCAGAAGAGCTAGGGCGGCCAATCTCCCTCGGAGAAATAGGTTGCGCTGTAAAACAGATGGCTAGAAACAAGACCCCGGGCCTTGACGGTCTACCGATCGAATTTTATGGCAAATACCTAGAGCATCTTGCTCCACGGCTGCGCGAGGTATACAATGAGGCGCAGGAGAAGGGCCGACTCCCAGGCTCTATGTGCGAGGCCCTTATGAGCCCACTCTTGAAGCCGGGCAGAGAGGGTGCGGTGCTGTCCTCGTACCGTCCGTTATCTATGTTGACGACGGATTACAAAATCCTCAGTAAAATTCTGGCCAACAGATTGCTGGTGCACATGACGAGCCTGGTTCATGGTGGCCAGTGTGGTTTCATACCGACACGCAACACCACTCATAACATCCGCAGACTCACGAGACTGATGGGTGTGGACTGGCCAGACACCGTCTCCCCATTTGTCCTGTCCATCGACATTGAGAAGGCATTTGACAGCCTCGAATGGGGATACCTGTATGAGGTGATGCGCCGCTTCGGGTTGGGGGACGGATATATACAGTGGACCAAGGTCCTCTATACTGAGGCGGTGGCGAGGGTCCGGGTGGGTGCGCTGATCTCGAGACAGTACCCGATCAGGCGTGGCACTAGACAGGGTTGTTCCCTGTCCCCGCTACTGTTTGCGTTAGCAATGGAACCCTTCGCTGCGGTAGCCAGACTGGGCCGCCACTACGCAGGTTTGCCTTTTAGGGGGAGGCCGCACCTCATCTCCCTTTACGCGGATGATTTGTTGATGTTTTTGGCCGATGCCGGCGCCGAACTTCAGGGGGCGCGGAGGCTACTGGAGCAGTTCGGTAGGTTATCGGGCCTGAGGGTCAACTGGCCTAAATCCTGTCTGTTTCCCCTGAGGCCGGGAGAGCCGTGCCCACTCACTGCTCAGGAACTCCGGTGGGAGCCGCGCTGCCTACATTATCTAGGGGTTTATGTTTACCACACCCCGTCCGACCTGCTGGATGGCAACGTAACTCGCTGTATTAACGCCCTGCGGGGATCTATGGTCTTCTGGGCGACTCTGCCGCTTTCTCTGGCTGGTAGAATTTCCCTGCTTAAAATGATAGCCCTGCCCAGGCTGTTGTACTATTTTAGGACACTGCCGGTATGGATCCCGAGTTCGGTTTTCAAACGCCTGAGGTCACTGATTATAGCGTTCCTGTGGGGCACGGGTAGGAGACGCATAGCGCTCGACACGCTGCTACGCCCCAAAGATGAGGGAGGTATGGCAGTGCCGGACTTCGAGGGGTATTACCTCGCTGCCCAGCTGCAGACTTTTACTCAGGAGAGTTTATAGAGGTCCCGAGGACGCGAGAGTCGAAGGCACCCCGCGACACGTTCTGGCTTATATCACGCTGCACCAGAAACTCCGAGTGGGAGACCTGACGGTCGAGGAGCAGACTTTCCGTCTATGTTGGGACCGGGCCCGTAAGCGGGCGGGTGTCCGCCTTATGTACGCCCCCGAAATACCGTTGGGAATGGTCACTGCCCTCCCACATGGAGGTGACTGGTCACGCTTGCTCGGGTGGGAGGAGGCGGGAGTACACGTGCTGGGTGACCTCTACGAAGATGGGGTGTTGCTGCCGTTTCGGGACCTGCAAGAGAGATTTGACCTACCGAGGGGTGACTACCTGCTGCACGCGGCAGTCACAGGCGCCATGCGAGCCCACTGGGGGGAAGGGCTGCAGGAACCGGGTACCTCAATGGCCTGCCAGTACGCCATGATGGCGGCGGGAACCTTTAAGGCCGTCACATGCCTGTACTCGCGGATGCAGCGGGAGGCCTTGCAACCTCTGGCAGCCCTGAAGGCCAAGTGGGAGCTGGACCTCCAGGTGGAGATACCAGACACGACCTGGGGCCAACTGCTGAGGAGGGCGCGGAAGAGCTCGAGGAATGCCAGGTTCCAATTAATCCACTTCTATGTTATCCACAGGGCATACCTTACGCCCGGGAAAATCCAACAGTACTTTGGGGCGGTCGACGCTGCTTGCCCCAGATGTAATACAGCGGGGGCGGATTTCTGTCATATGCTGTGGGATTGCCCCTCTTTAGGCGACTACTGGCAGGAAGTTGGACGGGCCCTTAACGGGGCGACGGACAGGGATATCCAATACACTAAGGCAGTTGGCATCCTTCACTGGTTCCCACACACACCTAGAAATACGATGTCAAGTAAATTTATAGATTTAGGGCTTATCCTGGCCAAGCGGGAGATCACACGAAATTGGAAATCCAGAGTGGGGCCCACGTATAAAAGATGGTATGGGGAGTGTCTGAGATGGGCCGCGTGTGATAGTACCCTACGATACCAGATGGCCTGGAGGTCGAATGATGAGAAAGCACTGGAAAGGGCGACTGCATGGGAGGTGATGGTGCAGGCGCTCAGGGATGTGGACGATGAGGGGCAGGAAGGCGAGAGCGAACTAGCCGGAGCAGACCCTAACACTATACAGGAGAACACACCTTAGCGATTGTTTGCTTCCTCCTGCAACACACCAGGCACTGATACATGGTTACTCAGGCGCAGCGCGACCACGGGGGAGGGCGGGTAGGAAGCTGGTTTGGAGGGATGTTGGGGTACCGAAAATTGGGGAGGGGGAGGGGCGTAAATCACAAAAGCATCCCAGGGTTATTTGCACAATGAAGCGGTCAGACAATGTAAGAAGTATGTGACCAAGACGGAGATGGAGCTGCCAGCATCGCACGCGGGGAGAGCTCCCCGGACGAAAAACGATTGTATTCAACTGTACTGATCCGTGCCATACTCATTTTGCTAAATATCTTGTCTGTACTTTTATATTGGTGATGCAATAAAAATGATGTTAAAAAAAAAAAAAAAAAAAAAAAAAAAAAAAAAAAAAAAAATGAGTGGTTCACTACAATCTACAGGAAACCTACGGATAGGAATTCCACATTACATTATAACAGCTTTCACCGACTTAATCTGAAGAACAATTTACCTTATACACAGCTGTTAAGAGTGAAGCGTATTGTTTCTAGTGAATCAGAAAGTAAGAAAGAACTCACCATCACACTGGAAAGACTGAGAGCACGTGGGTACCCTACACCCATTCTGGATCTGGCAATGGAGAGGACTAACAAATGCATGAGGTCTGAACTACTCAAACCCAAACCTAAAGAACCTTCGAACCGTATGGTTGTGGTTTCTAAATACTCCAAGATGTCCAAACAGTTTCAAGACATCATCCGGAAGCATTGGCCCATATTAACTATGGAACCTGACTTTTCAGGGTCTATTCAGCCAACCCCCGATGTTCGCTTTCACCAGAGGTCGCAATGTGAAAGAAATATTGAGTCAACCCTCTTCTACCGCAATTCCTATTGTCTACACAGGTCTCAAACCTTGTTACAACTGTAGCAATTGTAGTAACTGTATCCCTGGGAACAAAACCACTCACCCCATGAAAGGACACACTATACAACTCAGAGTGAATGCCACGTGCAATAGCAGTAACGTCATTTATATGTTGAAATGCCCCTGTGGCAAATGCTACATTGGACACACTGAGAGAAAAATCCGTGTGCGCATCCTCGAACACAAAAGCAACATTCGCACACAAAACTTGAAATCCAGTGTGGCCTCTCAATTTTTGGAAAACAAACACAGTGTGGCTCAATTGAAATTTCAAATACTTGAGCAAGTCAAAGTCACTGGGAACAATAAGAACACCCTTCTCAAAAGAGAGAACTTTTGGATCCGCCTTATGTCCACCATGGTACCCCATGGACTTAACGATCGCATGGAATTCCTATGCTACCTGTAATGCAATGTCATACTTTATTGATTCATTTTTCTGTATTACTCTTTTTAAGTCACGTTTTTCATAATTTAATATCTTCTTCTGTTTGATACCCTCCTTTCCAACATGGCCTCTGCCTTTCACCTTTCTAGTGAGTGGTTACGTCTCTTTCCATGTTCGATCACCAGATCTCTTTTCATTTCTTTGCTCCCACACGTCTGTATTTCACTTCAGCTGAGCTGCTCCGCTGACTAACACTGACTCCGCGGAACTCCGCGTAGTTTTCCAACCTCGTCTTTAAGTAAGTATCCGCCTTGGGACTACTCCTTTCCTCGCTTAACTCCCTTCACTTGGGTTCCGTTAGTTTTGATCTTATCTTTCTACTGCCAATTCCGCTTCACTTTTTTCCACTTTTATTTCATATGTATTAACACTTGGTGATCCTTTCTCCCACACGGGGTGACTACTTTTTAATCTTACTTTACGTTTGATTATTATTATTGTTTTACCATCGTGTACACCTTCCAATTGGCGTTTACCTTTACTCTTGCACCCTTTTCCCAATCGCACTACTTGTAAGTGAGCACTTTTTTATGTTATTTTTCTTGCAATGACATTTGGATACTTGATTGAATTGTGCTTTTTTGGATTGTTTTTGTAGAGTAATCCCCTGAAGAAGGGCGTGGCCCAAAATGCATCGGGATTTGTGATAACCTGCTTCAGAATGATTTATCTGATGATGGAAATTTAATTTTGGATATTTTACGTTGATTATGAAGCAGCAATTTCAACAACTGTTGAATAAACAGTAAAGACTTAATGAACTATTCGTCGTTTAATCTGCATTAACTCTTGATGTTTAAATGAATTAGACCCACGAGTCTTTCTTGTTGTGCACAGAGGTGCTCTCTCTCAATAGAGTGAGCTTTGTACGAGTTCCTTTGATGAGGATACCCCTGGAAGAGAACTAGGATTACAGGTAAGTAACTAATCATTCTCTTCCAGGGGATCCTCATCAATAGTCATAAGCACTAGAATAGACTAGCGAGCCTCACCTCATCCCCCTGCGGGCAAAGAAAACAGAGCGGTAAATAAACCAACCAGCTCAGATAACTAAGCTTAGATAGATATATTACTATCCGAATAGATTCCTCAAGGAGGCCTGGCCTACTTGAGTATCCGCCCTGTAATCGGATTCTAGACAATAATGCCTTGTGAAAGTGTGAACCGATCTCCAGGTTGCGGCTATTGCAAATTTCTGACATTGGAACATCATGCAAGAAAGCAACTGTAGCCGCCTTTTACCCTAGTGGAATGTGCCTTAGGAGACAACAAAAGGGGTTTATGTGCCAACTGGTAGGCCAATTTTATACAGGACACTATTCATCTTGAAAATGGATCTTTTGGAGGCTGGGAAACCTGTCCTCATGGCACCATAATTCAACAAGCATTTGCAATGCAATAGGTCTCGCATTAGGAACATTTGAGCGATTGGTATTGTAAATGACAATTTTTTTATTTATGTGTTGGTTTTGAAAATAGCTAAATTAATAGCTTTGTCATTTACAATGCCAATAGTTATAACTTTCGCAAATGTGACACCTATAGCATTTGTATTTACGTGACTTACAAGTATTGCTTTTACAAATAACAATGGCTTTTAATTTTTTTTGTAATAATTAATGCTTAAATAAAAGTTATTGTAATTTATAATGGCAATAGCTTAAACTTATGTAAATAACTTTTGTGAAGATTATGTTCAGTGTATTTTACTGTGACGAAAATCCAAGAACAGAAGTGAAATATTAACATCTTTTTGTGACATTTGTAATTAAGCTTGAAACATTGAGAGAACATATTTGAACCAGTGATGCTGTGGTGGTGCTGAGTGATGCTGTGGTTGCGCTGAGTGATGTTGTGGTTACGCTGAGTGATGCTGTGGTTACGCTGAGTGATGCTGTGGTTACGCTGAGTGATGCTGTGGTTACGCTGAGTGATGCTGTGGTTGCGCTGAGTGATGTTGTGGTTACGCTGAGTGATGCTGTGGTTACGCTGAGTGATGCTATGGTTACGCTGAGTGATGCTGTGGTTACGCTGAGTGATGCTGTGGTTGCGCTGAGTGATGCTGTGGTTGCGCTGAGTGATCCTGTGGTTGCGCTGAGTGATGCTGTGGTTACGCTGAGTGATGCTGTGGTTGTGCTGGGGGACGCTGTGGTGATGCTGAGTGATGCTGTGGTGGTGCTGAGGGATGCTGTGGTGGTGTTGAGTGATGCTGTGGTGGTGTTGAGTGATGCTGTGGTGGTGTTGAGTGATGCTGTGGTGCTGCTGAGTGATGCATTCTTGGCCCTTAGTGATGATGTGGTGTTGCTGAGTGATACTGTTGTGGTGCTAAGTGATGCTGTGGTGGTGCTGAGTGATGCTGTGGTGGTGCAGAGTGATGCTGTGGTGGTGCAGAGTGATGCTGTGGTGGTGCAGAGTGATGCTGTGGTGGTGCAGAGTGATGCTGTGGTGGTGCAGAGTGATGCTGTGGTGGTGCAGAGTGATGCTGTGGTGGTGCAGAGTGATGCTGTGGTGGTGCAGAGTGATGCTGTCGTGGTGCAGAGTGATGCAGTTGTGGTGCAGAGTCATGCTGTGGTGGTGCAGAGTGATGCTGTGGTGGTGCAGAGTGATGCTGTGGTAGTGCAGAGTAATGCTGTGGTGGTGCTGAGTGATGCTGCAGTGGCGCTGAGTGATGCTGTGGTGGCGCTGAGTGATGCTGCAGTGGCGCTGAGTGATGCTGCGGTGGCGCTGAGTGATGCTGCGGTGGCGCTGAGTGATGCTGCGGTGGCGCTGAGTGATGCTGTTGTGGTGCAGAGTGATGCTGTGGTGGTGCAGAGTGATGCGGTTGTGGTGCAGAGTCATGCTGTGGTGGTGCAGAGTGATGCTGTGGTAGTGCAGAGTGATGCTGTGGTGGTGCTGGGTGATGCATTCTTGGCTCTGGGTGATGCATTCTTGGCTCTGAGTGATGCATTCTTGGCCCTGAGTGATGCATTCTTGGCCCTGAGTGATGATGTGGTGTTGGTGAGTGATGCTGTGGTGGTGATGGGTGATGCATTCTTGGCTCTGAGTGATGCATTCTTGGCCCTGAGTGATGATGTGGTGATGCTGAGTGAACCCTGTGGTGGTGCTGAGTGATCCTGTGGTGTTGTTGAGTGATGCATTCTTGCACACAGTAAGGCAGCTGCTTCAGAACATGCTAACCTTCAGCAAACGAACGCCCTTCGAGGCGTGAACACCTGGATTATGTCACCGAAGCGGGCAGATCTCTTCTCTCATCTATAGTAGTCAATGGTCTACGGACCCCGCCCTGAACCCATTTTAAGAAAGAGCTACTACATTTCAGTGATGCGCAGTTCAAAGCGATAGAATAACATCGGCTCCTGTGCCCAAGTCCAAGCTATTTACAATTGCACTCCGTGCAAACCAATGTAAGCCTGGGAGTAGCTGCGTCATGAAGGTCGTGTCTAAAGAAATGACTTAAATCCTGCTTGCTTCGCGCATAATAAAAAGTAAATCCCATAGATGTTCGAGTTCTTGCAACATTATAAGAAATGAAAGGATTACATATGAGGGTTTAAAACAAGACCGTTCGAATGTTGGACTCTACCAATAGTTTCAGGATCGCAGAAATACAACAGTAGGAGTAAAACTGTGCGCCTCGTTTAAATGAGCAATCGTGTTAGGTGGACACACACCCGTCTTTCGCCCGTGAACTGTGCAGCACTTATGAGCGATGATCAACATTGCAGGATGCAAAGTGTCCTGGCCTTTCACCTGCGTGACCTACATAAGTCTCCTTTGCGTGGGAGAAGCCTGGAAGCAGCGTAGGGGGGCCTCTAAACAACGCTTTTTTGCAGCCGGCATCATTAGTGATACAAACAAAACACCGGTAAAACCAATGTCATTCCTCGGGGACAGACCGGCTTTGCCAATGGTTTCAAGCCATACTGCACGCATCCCTGTGCAAGTTTTTACCGTCAGACTTCAGTTTTTTGATGAGTCCGCCCGCGTGATTCTACCTTCATTATTCTGCCGCCGTTTGAACACACACACACACACTTACACACACACACACTCAGTCAGTCAGTCACCAAGTCAAACCGCGGCCCCTTAGTAAACTATTTCCAGCGCAAGGTCAGTGTGTCAAGTATTGTCGTGCGGTCGGTGCCAAGTCCTCGCTGTGCTATTTTACAACAATGGGATTTACGTTAGGAATTTTGTGTTACGGGGAGAAACAAAGCGCCAGGAAAGGTTTATTTTGCAGTTTATTTAAAGCAAGTTTTAGAATTCTTAAGTGTTGATTCAAACACTAGAGATGTTTCCAGGTGGCAGGTTACCAGTTTGGTCCGCTATTAATCCTTCCGCAAGTGATAAATTGATTACCACAAATCCATTTTTAGGTCGAGCTCTCTCGACCTATTGTCGCCCACTTGCATCTCAAGGGACACAGAGAGGTGCACGAGCCGACCAGGGTCTGTGGACGCGCACGTCCAGTCCCGAGGCAAAAGCATGCAGTTTCACTTTCGTGTCGACACTGCACTTACACTAGGCTTTTAGTGGACACGTAAACACCACAACATTCAACATGTAAGTCTTTAAATGTACATATACCCCACTTACCAGCAATTGTGGTGACTTTGCGCTGGTCTCGTGTCTTCATCAGCATACTCCGTCTTGATCACAGGAGCCTCCTAAAGTTTGCATCGCCGCCACCGTGCACGAGCCGCAGATCCAGGAATAGCGCATGCGCGAGCAGCCCTTGCGCTCCTATTCCCCACCCCTCCTGTCTCCTCCCCGGCCCCAGATGTGGAGCACAGGTGCCGCGATGCATGCTCAGTCAGAAGCAGTATAAATCTCTTTAGGCCGAGAATTTCTCTCTGGCAGGCCACCCGCTCCGACGGTGCCAGTTCTGGGCGTTTTGGGTGTTGGGTTGGCAGCAGGACCAAACTTTTGTTAGTAGTACGGGGCTAGCCAATGGCAGTCTGGGACCCGGGAGGTGTGTGCAACAGCGACAACTCGCCGCCATCATTTGGCAAGGCGTCACTTCCGGTACCTGTCAGCTGGTGGGTGCACGGAGCTGAGACAAACAAGGACGCGCTGCGTCAGCCATTCTTTAGCTAGCTGAGGAGAGCCGCCTGCGGACCCAATGGGAGCCCCGCCGGGTGACGCTTGACAGCCCAGGCCCGCTCTGAGGTAAACATGGGCTGCGCGCGAAGGCTTCTTTAGAATGGTGTTGTAATTCTACTTATATAGCGCCTGCTGCCCCTTACTAGGCGCTGAAGCATATTCTGGCAGATAGCCTGGTACTTCGTAACCCAAAGATAGTGGTCATTACAATTCTGTGCCCCCACCCCCTCTAGCTGCATAGGAACATGGCACTTTGGTGGGTGAGGGGTGCGGGGGGCGCAGGGCACTGCTTTGGTTACTCCCCGAATAGGAGGCAGTCATTCCCGGGAAAGTTACTTGAAAAGTGGATTTGCCCTCTGTTGTGGGTCATGTGCGAAGTCCTGGCTCTGCCATATTTCATACATACATTCATCGCGCCTTGGCAGAGTTGCAGAACGAAGCAACAGCTGGATGACGGTGGAGGCAGTTCTTGCATTCGCGACTCATAACCAGAGCGCAGGCAGTCCTTGCATGGATTGTGAGAAGTTATTTACAGAAGTTTCTGTTGTGGGAGGCCCGATGAGTGCTACTGTTGGGCTTGGAATTTACTGATACTGGTGTGTGAGAGACCATTCTTATGTGACTGGTGAATCTTCATTTGCAACAGCAAGAAAAACGTGTTTTAGGTTCCCGTTTCACACCTCCCCGTGACCTGACCTGCGGACTCTGGCAGAAATGTTTACATTCTCTCGATTGCTTGCAGCGGCCAGCATTGCTGCCTGCTTACTGACATGTCACAGGATGTCCCCTTCCCCCACTCCAACCACTAGATGCAAATACCCTCCCCCACAAATATGGTGTGGCTGGCAGGCGTTTTACATTTACAATTGACCAACGCAAGCCTGCCCTCGCCGTGAACCCGAAATGTTGCTCGACCTGCCCTGTTTCACTTCATGGGTTGATCCACTTCAGAACAAGTATATTTATCAGTCCGAAAATCTGGTTGATTTATTTTTTCGTGTGTTCCGGGGCCGATGAAATAATGTCTGGTTAATTTGCTTTTCTGTCACTGATGAGAAACATTGTCTGTTCAGCGTGGCATTTACTAACAAGCATTTACAATGCAATGGTTTTGCCTTTGTTAAAGTTAGAGCTATTGGCATTGCTCTTGACATTATTTTGATTTATGTTTTTTTTAACATAAATAAATGGCATTGTCATTTACAATGCCATTAGCTTTGTCTCTCGCAAATTACACACACAAACACCCACACAGAGCCACCCCACACACACACAAAGCCCCCCCACACATACCCACACAGAGCCCCCACACACACAGAGCCCCCCACACACTGCAAGCCCCCCCCACACACACTGCGAGCCCCACACACTGCGAGCCCCCCCGCAGGCAACAGAGGCACGAAAACAGGGTCACAAGCAGGCAACAGAGGCACGAAAACAGGGTCACAAGCAAGCATCAGGGTCACAAGCAAGCAACAGAGGCACGAAAACAGGATCCCAAGCAGGCAACAGAGTCACAAGCAGGCAACAGAGGCACGAAAACAGGGTCACAAGCAGGCAAAAGAGGCACGAAAACAGGGTCACAAGCAGGCAACAGAGTCACAAGCAGGCAACAGAGGCACGAAAACAGGGTCACAAGCAGGCAACAGAGGCACGAAAACAGGGTCACAAGCAGGCAACAGAGGCACGAAAACAGGGTCACAAGCAGGCAACAGAGGCACGTAAAGAGGGCCACAAGCAGGCAACAGAGGCACGAAAACAGGGTCCCAAGCAGGCAACAGAGTCACAAGCAGGCAACAGAGGCACGAAAACAGGGTCACAAGCAGGTAACAGAGGCACGTAAAGAGGGCCACATGCAGGCAACAGAGGCACGTAAACAGGGTCACAAGCAGGCAACAGAGGCACGAAAACAGGATCACAAGCAGGCAACAGAGGCACGAAAAAAGGGTCACAAGCAGGCAACAGGCGGATCACTCATGACAAACCAACTCTCCCCTTTTTTCCCGAACTATCCACCACTTCTTGTTCTACGCTATTTCAGGCCCCTCATTCTCACGGCCTCTGAACCCCACACTTTTTCCAGTGTTGAGTTGAACATTTCTTCCTCCCATGTACTGCAGAGAGAGATAGCGACACAGGGAGGGGGAGCAGATTAGGGGAGATAGTGACACAAGGAGTGAGAGTAGCACAGGGGGAGATAATGGCACAGGGAGGGAGAGTAGTGCAGCAGGAGATAGCGACACAGGGAGGGAGAGTAGTGCAGGGCCGAGATAGCGACACAGGGAGGAATAGCAGCGCAGGAGGAGATAGTGACACAGGGAGGGAGAGCAGCGCAAGGGGAGATAGCGACACAGGGAAGGAGAGTAGCACAGGGGGAGATAGTAGACGTGGCCTGGTGATGGCAGACATACCACTTCGGACTCCAGCAGCCAGGTGCCAACCAGTGCCTCAGCGCCACACCCTGCGAATCACTTACTGCCTCCCCGTGCATTAAAGCAATGCGCAGTACAACACTAATATAAATGCCCAAATAAAACATAAAATAAAAAAAGGCATAATATTTTAAAGATTAAAACACCCACAACTCACGTGAACAGACGAGTCTGTCAGACAACCCACGCACAGCACAAGCAGGGCACAGGCATACACAACACAGCACAGCACTTACAGGCCCACCCGACTCTCAAACACACAGAGACAGTGCAACACTCGCAGAACATAGACAGACACCACAAAGAACAGCACACCCCACAGACCCACATACAAGACCATCAATATATTACAACACCACCTGGTGACACATAGGAAACAGGACATAGATAGTGAAGTAGTGTGGCTCACTGGGTAGAGGCGGCAGACCCGAGAGCAGAGGACGGCCCGGGACCAGGGTTCGATTCCCGACGCGGCAGGTTTCTGGACCAGTGTCAGCGGACTCGATAATTCTCTCGCCTCGGTGCCCACTCTGATCAGCGATCACACTCAGCAACTCTGGGCATTAGCTTGCCTCATCTTCACTAACGGCCCCACCAGACCGCCGGGGATGCCTGGTCTCACCCTGGAGATACCCATTAAGGGACCATCTCTCAGGGAAGCCAGGAAGGGTTTCGCAGCGGTCGAAGCGCCTTGGGACCCTCCTGGTAAGTAGTGCGCTATATAAATGCCTATACATACAACAAACAGCACAAAACACACACAGACAACCCATCCGATTAAGAGGTAGCATATACAGACACAACACAACGAGATGCACACTAGACACAAATCAGCAACATGATGCAGACCCCTGGTGTACAATTCAGATTTACACAAAACAGAACACACGTAATGCAAAACGCTGGGTGGCACAAGGCTTGTTTCCACAGACAAATAACAAACTAGTAACAAGGAGGGTCCCAGAGAATATTTAATGACCACGCAGCTATAACCCCTGAACAGAAATACAGCTAAACAACAAATAACTGTGGGTCAAACCAAATGTGTCTAATTATAAGGTGTTTCGAGGTGCCTAAGTGTGTGTTACAACATATGTTAGAACAGCACACAACCAAGTATCGCACTCAGAGGGAAGATGTCCATCAGTTTATCGTCCTTTACCGCCCAATCATCATTTGAAAACCTTTCCCAAGGTGTGTAAACCAAGTTGCTGCCACTTCAACAGGGAAAGGGGAGTGTGCGGTGGAGGATGGAGTCGTTACTAGGTAACTGACGAGCAGTGCAAGAAAAAAGTAGGTGGAAAACAAAAGGAAAAAGAGAAATGTGCTCTAATTTAAAATTGGATGACGAACGCTAATTAACTTTATTCTGATGTCGTTCATTTCCAAGGTTAAAAACAAAAAAGCAAGTAAGTGCAACACAACCAGTGACTGATTTTACTGGTCATAGGTTAATCATGATGGTCGACATGTTTCTGCGGTTTATAGACCACTAGGTGTCACCCGCTTCATCAGGACCTATACTTTGTGCTACTGCTCAATGTATGATAAAATAAAGTATTTGATACAGATATCAATTTCACCTGATCAAAACTTGATAGTCCTCCTTTAGGATAAGCGGAACCTGCCGCTCCTCGCCTGGCTACAGCTCAGGAAGATAGTGCACCGCTCTCTCCGTCGGTACACTAGGCAGTCATCTGTGCTGCTCGGGTTTGACCCACAGTTATTTGTTGTTTAGCTTGTTTCCACAGACACCACTGATGCTGAGACCCCACCCCCACCTGGCAGCCTCCATGGTAGGTTCCAGCAGTGCTGGGTGGCACGTGGCTTGTTCCCACAGTCACCGCTGGTGCTCACAGAAGCCCCCCGCCCGCCTCATGTGGTAGGTTCCACCAGTGCTTGGTGGCACAAGGCTTGTTACCACAGACACCGCTGCTGCTCAGAGAAGCCCCCCCCCCCACCTACCTCATGTGGTAGGTTCCAACAGTGCTGTGTGGCACCAGGCTTGCTACAACAGACACGCTGCTGCTCAGAAAGCACCATTCCCCCCCCACCCCAACGCGCAGCCTCGGGTGGTAGGTTCCAGCAGTGATGGGTGTCACAAGGCTGGCTACTACAGACACTAACAAGTGGCTGTATCACAGTGTCAGACATCACTGCCCCATGCACAGGTGATGGTGGCTACAGACGCGCCCTGCGCTGTCATAACAAGAAGCGGAATCTACGTCAGTCACTCGGCTGTGGTACCACGATGCCCAAGGTCACACGGTGGATCGTCGTAAGTGGCAGCTCACTGGGACTGCTACAGTGAGGGGTGGGCCAAACCGACCCCACCACCGCGGCTAGTGAAGGGGCGAACTGGGCCGGATTTTACCCCTTCTCATAACCACCCCCGGGACGAGAGTTCCGCACATGGTAACCCTGCTTTTATGGGGTTCTGGACGATTTGACGGAAATGGTCCGTGGTCGCTCCTCATCTGCATGGCAGCGGAAGCAGTCCGTAATGGTTGAGGTGAAAGTGCTGTGTCCACTTCCTGTTAGAATATTCCAGACACTCTTTACCGTAATGTTGCTACACCCCGAGGCTCGAACATTGGCCGAAGATGGGCCGAATCTATTTTGCGGCTAATTCAGTGTTTAACAGGGGGGTTCCCGTGAGTGCGTCCTCCTCCCTGGCAGGCGTAGCATGCACCCCCCTCTTGAATTCCCACCCCCTACCCGACTCGGGGTTGGGGGATGGGATATGGTCCGACTCCTCGGTCGTGGTTAACCGGGGGAAGGGAGGGCTAGCTGTGCTGGGTGGGCATGATCTTGAGCCCGTTAGCGCCATTTTGCGCTCGATAGTCAGGCGCTCTTCGGCCATCTTGGGTACCTGGTGTGGCCATGATCCACGCGGGGGACCGGGCGGTGGACATGGTGTACCTTTTCTCCACGCTCTCCTGACCGAGGCGCCGCTGCCTGGAGCTTTTGAGAGCCCCGCCCCCTCCCTCCGGCTGGTTTGTGCCTCGCTGTGCTGGGGTTTAGTGGTGCACGCTTCATTGCGAGCAATCGGGTGGGGGGGGGGAGCGGGAACAGGCACGGAGAGCGGGAGGGGGGCGGGAAGACATAAGTCAAGAACATGAAACAAGAAAAAAAAACAAGCACTCACCTGGACTTCTTCCGGCGGCCGTGGTCGGCATGGAAGAGGGGCGGGAGAGGGGGCGGGAAAGGCGACCACGCCCACTCGAGCAGGAAGGCGGGTGCCGGCTCAATGCCGGACCAGATTCGGGGGCGTTTGAGGGCTTTTGGCTGACATAGCGTGACGTTGCCAAAAGCGAAAAATTCTCGGGAACGCCCCCGAATCTGGTCCGGGATTGACGGACAGAGCCGTCTCCCAATGGCTAGCCTCCATTTATGGAGCTAGCCAATGGGAGCAGGGGGCGAGTCCCTGTTCCCCACTGTAAAACATAAGGTTTTTCTAGCGCATGCGCACTTCGTGCGCATTTGCTAGGCAAAACCTAAAAATGCAAACTTGTCGGCACACCCCGCATATAGTACATTTTGCAGAATAGGGTGTAGGTTCTAGGTTACACTGATTGTAAATGTCACAGAGCATCGTTACCATTCTGGAAAGTCAAAACAATAATTGCATACAATTTCGGAGGTTATTCCACGTTTTAGAAAGAGTCTTCAATCGTCCATGCATAAACTGTAGTGAGTAAATAGCGTCATGACCATGGAAGTCAATATTTTCCAAGTGGAAATTATTAAAAAGATGAACGACACAAACTAATAAATGGAATTTTTTCATTTCCTGACTCGGATTTTTGTTTTTGTAACATGGTGCACTTTTACACACAAAAAAGCCTAAATCAACGCCTGCATGCGCTTATTGACATATGAGTGACTATTAATGCTGGAGATAGATACTATAGCACACGTTTTGACAAATGAAACCGTTTTTCCACTTAAGGACTATCCCTCCTGTTTGAAAATTGAGACTTCATAGGCAATATCTGTGAAATGCAATAGTTCGTAATAAAACATGATTTCAAAAGCCATCTAATTGTTCTTTATGAAAGAATTTTAAAGCGTGTTTCCAAGATGACCAATATTCTGATAGATTAGATAATTTTGTAAATTGGTTCTTTTTTCTGCGGATTTGAGACTTGCATAATTTTTTGTTGCATAGCCTCTTTACTAATGTGCACCTTTGTATCACTTGAGGCAATTGTTAGGTGCGGACATTGATGGATCTGCGACTGTGGCTCTTCATTCTGTATTGTTAAATATTCAGTGTCGCTGTGCTACTTGAATCAGAAAGGTCTTTGTGTGCATATAAGAACACGAACTTGTAGACTGGCACTGTTATTTGAAAATTGTTTGGAATTGGTGGACATTTTAAGGGCCCAGTTACCAAATGGGTTTAACTCAATTCGGTTGTGATATGGGTTTTTGGATTATGGTTGAATATTACCCAATTGAGAAACAATGGGCGGTTTTATCGTTTATAATAAATTAACAGCTGAAACTGACAGACACCGGTACACCATAATAAAACAATTAAGGACATTAGAAACATATTCCAAGATTGAACTGGAATTGGAGAGTATAACTCTTGCAAAATGTGCACCAAGTTAATGTGGCTGGCCTCCGTTAAATGAGTGATACAAGTTTTTTTAGAATGATAGCAGTGCAGTAAGTTAGCAGGTAGAATAAGCAGCAAAGGTCTGAAAGCCCTGGAATTCTGTTACTTCCAGGATTTGGCATTCGCGGATCAACGAGTTTTGAGTATCTGTTTGGAGCTGCATCGATAAACCTGCTGCATCCAACTTTGCCCAGATGTAATACAATAGAGCAAATCACAAAGCCTCACTAACTACATCCAGTACTTTCCATACAGGACACCCTTCATTACTACACCTCTCTAACCACGTATACAGGATGGAAAAGGTTGTCACGCTATTGGAAGCTGCACAGCATAAATACTAGATGACGTAACATTGTGTTTCAGCGTATTTTCCTTGGGAAATACCCATAATCATTTGCGTGTTACATTCTTGTGTGCCTTGTACATAATCAAGTCATTTGGGTAAAAAATAAATACCATGTATAGAAACTTGGGGCCCTATTTAAAAAAATGTTTAATTAGTAAATTCAATGAAAAGACAGCTGCTACTCAGTTGAGACAACTGATTTAGGTTGATGATGTTTATACGGACATACACTATTCTAACCGTCGTGTCCACCAGCCTTATCTCCAATTAGCGGAAGTAGGTCTGTCCAAGGCTGACGGTGATTCTGAGGTATCTTGAACACGGAGATCAGTGAACTTAGCTGAATATTCCCCAAAAAGCTCTACCTTGAAGTAAGACTGAGAAGCTGATCACGTAGGAGATCCCCCACCGTATGTCTGTGTGAAGGAAAATCTGGGTATCAATAGTGTGCCTCCTTATTAAGGGTAGATTTCCATTTGGTGAACACTTGGGTGGAAATTTCTGCAGCAGCATTGGCCACGCCCACAAGATCTGTCATCAGGTTTGACCGTTGTCTGTATATCGGTTCACACAATAGGTCATTTTGGCTGAACATCTGCTGTGTTCTATCTCTAAAGTATACAAAGGAGCGATGGATGGAATGCTTCAATTAATCTCAGCCCCTGTTAATCACTGGGTCTCCATCGCAGGCAATCTTTATTTTGCACACCATGCCACCTCAGCTTTTCCCTAGTTGTAGAAAACTCTTAATTGGTCAGATTTTCCATTACCACTTTGTCTGAGGTAGTACGTTTTCTGCTGGAAGAAAGAGTTTCCAAAAGCTAACGATAAATTACGCCTAGGGCAATATCCATTAGTTGAACATCCAGACTTTTATAACCCCACCAAAAATATGATATCAAGCAGATTGAAGTAACTATAGAGTGATGTGTTTAAAATGAACCTTACATCAAGCATGTTGTGATTCCCCCACCCCCTTCCGCCACACTATGTACATTAACCACAGCATCCTGAAGCCCAACAAGTAGAAGATGATGAATATGGGATCGAAGTCTGTATGACTTGTACAAGATAGGAGTCATCAATATAATGCGTCTATGGCCTCAGCCTGTGATACACAATCTAGGGGCTTGTTTTCTCCATAGCTTCATTAAGTAATGTTAGGTATGTGCTACAGCCAAGGTCAGGGTTTATTTACTCTAAATCGTCCTTGAGTTGCAACACTCTTCTATTTACATAAGATCAACACTGTTGTTCCAGACGCCAAAGTCTCATGTTTTCACTATTTGCTCATTTATTTATGTGCTTTATAAAATGTTACACACCACTTAGGCCACTTTTAGAGTTCAGAAACTAAAGGAAGGAACATGCAATCTTCAGTTAATGGGCTGTTGTGTGAGGGTCATGGACTGTCTTGGCAATTAAATCAATGAATGAAAATTGTTAAATTTGAAGATTTGGTGAGAAGTATTTTAACTCCTTCTGCGTTGGCCTCGTGGCTAATGATTTTGTTTCTGTATATATAGGGATAAACCCAACACTTTATTTTCTTTACTATTTTTTGTAGTGCTTGCATTTTCGTGTCTATATTTAAATAGTTTTAAGTATCTAAAGGAATTAAGTCTTTCAAGTTTAAAAGAACATGAATACATCAAAGTTTTAACATTGAGTGAGTTGGCCTAGCCTGATGCCCAGGGCGGGCGGTCTAGATCTGACTGTCAGCAGTCACTCCCAAGAGGATGATAGTCTTAATGAAGGTCTGTTTCAGTTTTAAGAATTTGATTTTCAGTAGTTTTCTGAACTTTAGATATGATAATTCTATATGGAAACCAGAGCTGAGGTTGAACTAAAGTTCTGGATCCTGAACCCCCAAGGATCTTCCAGTGCACCCATTTCTATTAAAGGAACAACGTTGTATTGTAAGCCCGTTCCCGAAGGATGAAAGGACCTTTATCTGCACACTGTTTTTAACTAAACTTTGAATTCATGTAGAAGCCAAAATAGACCTTGCAGGGCTGGCTTTATATTGTTCTGTTTCCATGTGTGAAGTCATTTTCTAAATGCCCGATTTTACAGTCTGGAGAGGTATTTTTAGGTCTCGCTCTCGAGACCTATTGTCGTGGAGTTGCCTCTCAAGGGAGACAGACCGGGCACGCGCGTCGATTTCGCATCGTGGTCGCGCACGCCCCAGCCCCCCGGAGCCGTGCACATCTCCATATTGCCAGGAAGTCAGCCATGCCTCTCTCAGTTGCGTGCACACGCACACACATACAGGCACACACACACACACACACACACAGGCACACACGCAGGCACAATCGCGCGCGCACACACAGCCACACTCACGCATGCACACACACGCATGCACACACACACACACACACACCCACCCCCCTACAACTAAGCCCCATCTGCCCCACTCCGCCCCACTCACCGGGCTACAGGCTCCGTCACGCGGGGCTTCCCTCTCTTGGATCGGCGGCCTCTGCATGCTCCTCCTACGTGTAGTCTCTTAGCATCACAGGAGGACGGCGCTTGAGGCTGGAACTGCGCAGGTGCGTTGACGTACGGTCACGTGAGTCTCCAGTTCCGATGTCCGTGGTGCTTCCTAGTTGCTCCTCTAACCTAAATCCAAAGAGGTGCTAAGAGAGGCCTTAGGGTGGACAGCGGTGCCTGGATCAGTGGGATCGGATGCCGGCACCATGCCACTCTTCGAATCCAACGCCTTCAATCAGGATGACGGTGAGTGGGTGCGGCGGACATTGGTCTTCCAGCCTGACTCACGCTCCGTTCACCTGACAGGGGGAGGCTGGGGATCCTAGACATGACTATCCGATGTCCACAGTTTCCCGGAAGTGACAGTCCCAAGTAGCCAGGAATTAGTAGCTCCGTGACCCACCTCGTACTAAGAAGGGCTCTGTCATTAGCTCAACAGGTCCATCCTTGTTTACAGCTGTTGTGAACTTGGGCCACTCCTTCACAAATACCCCAATGCTGGAAATGTACATGCCCTAAGTCCCCAGTAAGTACACCGTGAAAACCCATTCACAGAACACAGTAAGAAACACAAAGTTTCGACGGTTGAGTAAAAAGAGCATAGCTGCCGAAGAGTAGTAACATGAAAGTGCCAGGAAAACAGTGAAACAGCAGCAGCGCCAGGAAGTATTAAAGTGACAGGTCTCACTTGGGATCGTAAGATAGACACTCACACAAAGCTTAAAGAAGCACTTTCGTCACACCGTTGTATTACAACAGCAGCAGTAATAAAGTAACAAGCAGGAGTACTGGCAGAGACACTCACTGAAACATCACTAAAACTTCCAGCTGGTGAAACTACCATACCAGTATTGCCATAGAGTACAGCTAAAGCAGCAGTACTGCCAGCGGGTAACTACAGCACCATCACAGTCATAAAGTATTATTACAGCTGTAATGTTAAAGTTCTAAAACAGCGGTACTGCAAGAGGATAATTGTGGCAAAAATACATCTAATTAACATAGTAAATGCAGTGGTACCTATATTTATTATGTGTTCTATAGTAATAGCTAAGTGACGACTCGGTATGGCAGTAATATTGAGATGGTAACCCTGCTGTCAAGCAGCGTTAGAGCTGCAGCCCTACAATAGAGTATTATTAATGTGACGCACTTTGCAGCTTCGTAGTTGTGCAGACAACCGCTCGTGCAGTCCCTCTTGTGAGCGTCACTCTGCTGCTACGGATTACAACTGTAATGTTAATATGTCTGTATGAAGGTATAGCGCCTAGTGCCGTCAGCAGCATTACTTATAGCAGTCCGCTCTCCTGCTGCCCGAGGGAGAAGAGGATGGACAGGCGCATGTGGGTGTAGATGAGACTCAACATGTTGACCTTGGCTAAACTGCTAGCTGTGTCTAACACCTTCCCCGATCTCTAGGTATCGCTCTTTCGGGCCAGCTACTGACAGTAGCCCTGTGTGTGTGTGTGTGTGTGTGTGTGTGGGTGTGTGTGTGTGTGTGTGTGTGAGAGAGATTGTGCGCTTGCCTATCTCTCGAGTTCCAACTACTGTTTGGTGGTCACTGGCAACTTCCCCACCACAAGATTTCTCCTATAGCCCACCATGCAAACCATCCTCTCACTTCATACAGTTGTTAATCTCCACTAATTTCAACAATGCCAACATTTAAGACTAACACTCTTACCTTCGTTGGAGAATCAGCAGTTTAGTGGCATATCCTTTTGTTTGTAGTGCATGCCCTGTGTTATGAAAGTTGATGTTTTGTTGCCTTTTCCATTGTGTCCGTAAATTAACCTCCATAATTAAACATTAACCATATCCTTCCATACTACCTGGCCCACCTAGTCCTCATGACTGTCTTCCCCAGTAGCTGTTTGATGTAATCCATGTCATCATGTTATATGATTTACACATTAATTTCCTAGTCTCTCGTCATCAACAGGCAAGCGTGGGTGTGGGACTCTGTGTGGGTGTGGGGCTCTGTGTGAGTGGGACGCTCTGTGTGTGTGTGTGCGTGGGTCTGTGTGTGTGTGTGGCTCTGCGTGGCTCTGTGTATGTGTGTTTGGGGCTCTATGCGTGTGTGTGGGGCTCTGTGTGTGTGTGTGGGTCTGTATGTTTGTGTGTGGCATTTGGGAAATATTAAGCTATTGGCATTGTAAATGACAATGCCATTTATTTATCTGTTTTCAAAACCAACACATAAATAAAAAATGTGTCATTTACAATGCCAATAGCTCTAACTTTTGCAAAGGCGAGACCGTTGCATTGTAAATGCTTGTTAACATAGCTATTAAAAATATAAAATGTCCTTTCCGCCAGTGCGAGCCCTCCATCTGCAGTAAACCTCGGGTGAGCTTGGAGGTGACCGGTGCTGTCAGATACTCGCCAGGCTGGGCCTAAATAACCATCTTTCTCTAATAACAAGCCTGTTGTGACATCCGCCCATCATCTGTTTAGCGCACATCCACCCCTATCTCACAAAGCACACTGGTTCAGCAGCCACCGCAGCGAGCACGGAAGACAGCGAAACCGAAAGCAGCTCAGTAACCGGGCTGTGACTGAGAGGGTGGTGGCTGCCCGCGCATGCGCGCTATTTGTTATGAAGAGGGAGCCCCAGCGCCAAAGCGAAGTGCGGCAGCTGCAGTCCCGGGTCCCAGGAGGGGACCCGGGTGAAGACCAGCGGATAGCACTGCGGGGCTCCCATGCCAAGAATGACCTGCTGGCTGCCGAGGGAGAGAGGGACACGCGGAAAGAGCCCAGTGAGTGGGGGTGGGAATGTAGTGGAGAAGTGTGGCTCAATGGTTTGAGGCGGCAGACCCGGAAGCTGAGATCAGCCCGGGACCAGGGTTAGATTCCAAACGCGCCAGGGTCTTGGGTCAAAATGTCCGCAGTCTTGATAATTCTCGCCTCGGCGCCTACTCTAACCTTGGGCTCCACTCTGCAACTCTGGGCAATAGCTTACTTAATCTTCACAACGGCCCCTTCAACGCCGGGGATGCCTGGTCTCACCTTGGGGGTGCCCAGAAGGGACCATCTCACAGGGAAAGCCAGGACGGGTTCCCAAGCGGTATACAGCGCCGGGACGCCCGCGGTGTGGTCAGCTGTGCGCTTTACAATGATACCACATTTACATTTACAATGTGTATGCGCGTGTGTCTGTGTATGTGCGAGTGTGTCTGTGTGTGCGTGTGTCTGTGTGTGTGTCAGTCTGTGTGTGTGTCAGTCTGTGTGTGTGTCAGTCTGTGTGTGTGTCAGTCTGTGTGTCAGTCTGTGTGTGTGTGTCAGTCAGTGTGTGTGTGTCAGTCTGTGTGTGTGTCAGTCTGTGTGTGTGTGTGTCAGTCTGTGTGTGTGTGTGTCAGTGTGTGTGTGTGTGTGTCAGTCTGTGTGTGTGTGTATCAGTCTGTGTGTGTGTGTATCAGTCTGTGTGTGTGTGTGTATCAGTCTGTGTGTGTGTGACAGTCTGTGTGTGTGTGACAGTCTGTGTGTGTGTCATTCTGTGTGTGTGTCAGTCTGTGTGTGTGTCAGTCTGTGTGTGTGTCAGTCTGTGTGTGTGTCTGTCTGTCTGTGTGTGTGTCTGTCTGTGTGTGTGTATATGTCTGTTTGTGTGTGTGTGTGTGTGTGTCCGTGCGCGTGTGTGTGTGTGTGTGTGTTATCCACTTCCTGGCAATGTAGGACAGTAGATGTGCACGGCGTGTGGGTGAATGTGTGCGCTCACATGGGAGATTCGCCTGCGCGTGCCCATCCCCTGTCTCACATTCCCAGGAAGTGAGTAACAAAAGATTGCTCACTACTTACACCAGCTCGACCTAAAAACAGTCGATCCGATTTCCTTATACCCTTTGTACCCTCCAAATAGAACTTGAGCACTCTTTCAAGGTCTAAGGAGTGAAGAGAGCTCTCCGCAGGCTTTGCGGGATAGGGGAAAAAGGAAGGCAGGGAAACTGACTGATTGATACAGAAATCAGAGACAACCTTTGGCAAAAAAGCAGGGTGAGCCCTTAACACTACCCTGTTGTGGTGAAACACAGTATATGGTTCTTTTGCACTCAGCGCTTGTATCTAACTTACTATGCGCGCTGATGTTATTGCTACCAGAAAAGTGGTCTTCCACGTCAGGTGCTGCAATGTGGCTTTATGATTGGGCTCAAAAGGAGGACCCATCAATCTAGACAGCACCAGATTCAATTCCCAAGGGGGAGAGGGTGTTCGAACCGGGGGATACACTTTCTTCAACCCCTGTAGGAAGTCCTTACCACCTGAATTTGGAAAAAAGAAGGTTGGTTGGGTGATTTTCTGTATGCCGTAATGGCTGACAAATGATCCCTGATCGAGTCATACTTCAAACCCGCTTTGGCCAAATAAAGGAGGTAAGGAAGAATGACTTCCTCTTGCCCCTTTGTAGGGTCAAAATGGCTATCAACACCATAGGTAGAATCTCTTCCACTTAAAAGCATACAACGCTCTTGTGGAAGGCCTCTTAGCCGCTCTCAGGATATACATGCAGTCCTGCGGCAGATTCAAGTATCCGTATTGTAGGTCCTCAGGAGCCATGCTGCCAAGTTCAGCGAGGGAAGGCTGGGATAGAGAATCTTCCGGTCCATCTTGGTCAGCTGGTCTGCTCTGTAAGGCAGCCTCCTGTGGGGGAGTAACGACAACTGCAGAAGGTCCGGGTACCACCATTGACGTGGCCATTCTGGAGCAATCAGAATCATCTTCATGTTGGATCTGATGAGCTTGGACACCACCTTCGGGATCAGAGGCAGAGGAGGAAAGGCGTACGCAAATGTCTCTGACCAATCCATCAAAAGCGCATTCCCCTTGTCCCTGGGCGGTGGAATCTGGACGTGAAGGCGTTACATTTTTTGTTTTTGTCATCTGCGAACAAATCTATTGACAGACGACCCCACTGCTGGACAATGTCTGCCACCACTTCGTCATGCAGTACCCAGTCTGGCTGATCTTTGAAGTGCCGACTGAGAGCGTCTGCTCTTACGTTCTGCTCTCCCGGAAGGTGCACCGCCACTACGGATAAGTTCCGAGCCAGAAGCCAATGCCAGATCGCCTGAGCCTCCAGGGAGAGAGGGCGAGATCGCGTACCACCCTGTTTGTTTAGATAATACATGGTGGTCGTGTTGTCTGTTTGGATAAGGAACGAGTTGGATGTGATAGACGGCCAAAAAGCTTTCAGAGCAAGATGGACTGCTCGTAACTCCAACATGTTTATGTGGTAGGACTGCTCTTTCGTGGACCACCGGCCCTGCATCTGAAGGCACCCCATGTGTGCTCCCCATCCTTGCAATGATGCATCCATTATCAACGATTGCACTGGAACCGGCTGATGGAAGGGGACTCCCACCAACAGGTTTTGCTGCCGAGTCCACCACATGATGGACGATTTTGCTGCTTGGGAGAGCACAATCCGATCCTCCCAGCGACCTGTTGCTTGGTCCCATTTGTCTTCCAGATCCTGCTGCAATGGTCTCATTCTGAGCCTGGTGTTGGGAATGAGAAATATGCAGGAGGCCATTGAACCCAGCAGAGATACCACCCGTCGGACTGCTGGGCAATCTGTCTGAAGCAGAGCTTTGCATTTCAGCTGCATTGAGGAAAGTCTCTCCTCCGAAGAAAACGCTCTTCCTTTGTTGGAGTCCAGAGTCGCTCCCAAATAATGTATTGTCTGGGTAGGCTGCTGGACTGACTTCTCCATGTTTACATGAAGACCCAGACTGTGGAGCAGATTTAGACATACTTGAAAATCCTTCCTTACTTTTAGAGGTGATGGCCCTTTGAGGAGCCAATCGTCTAAGTAAGGGTAGACGAACAGACCTTTTCTGTGTAGTGCGGCCGCCACCACCGCCATGCACTTGGTAAAGACTCGTGGGGCAGATTTCAGGCTGAAGGGCAAGACCTTGTACTGATAGTGCGTGTTGCCTACCACGAAACAAAGGTATCTGCGATGACGTGGTCTGATAGGTATATGGAAGTAAGCATCTTGGAGGTCCACTGAACACATCCAATCTCCTGCTTGCAGATGTGGACATATTTGATGAAGGGCCACCATGCAAAACTTCTCCTTCACAATGACTTTGTTCAGCAAGCTAAGGTCCAGGATTGTTCTGAACTTGTGCTCCTGGTCTGTTTTGGGCACAAGGAAGTACCTGGAGTAGACTCCCTTCACTCGCTGCGCGGAAGGAACCTCTTCTATGGCCTTTTTTCGCAGAAGGGTTATCACTTCCTGCCGAAGCAACTTTAATTGGTGAGGATGAGATCTTTTTGGAGGAATGCCCTTTGGAAGCACTCGAAAACATAGTGCGTATCCATTGCGCAGTATACTTAGCACCCAACGATCTTTTGTTATTTTGCACCACTCTTCCAGATGATGTGAAGCACTTCCTCCCAGATTTGTCTAGGATTAACTTTTTGTCCATCAGAAGTTTTCAAGTATGCAGACACTCGCATAGATCTGTATAAATTTGTGAGAAAAGTAAAACTCAAAAAGTGGCATTCCTTGTATAAATCGAATCATATACCATCACAATCACAAGATGATAATATTGCCAGTACCTTCCCCAATCTCAATGTTGGAGATGCATCAGGAATCTTTAATATACAGGATTTGGCTAATGAAGAAGATCCTACTATAACTTGGACAATGAATGGGATTTGGGTATGCATACAGATAGGACTCCATCTACTAACTTCAAACCAAGATCTGTGTTCTATCCTAATTTACCCCATGACAACATAGACACTTTTCAGGATGTAGTAACTCAAGCCCTACTTAAACTTAAGCGGAAAGCTAACAAAAAAGTGTGCTTCAATTTATCATTTGAACAGAGGAAATTCCTTACAGATTTGGCCAGTGATACAGACATTATTATCCGCCCAGCAGATAAGGGAGGCAATATTGTCCTTTGGGCTAAGAAATTATATCTAATGGAAGCACAGAGACAATTAGATGATAAAGAATTCTACACTCAAGTCAATACAAATGTATATAACACCAGCATTATTGACATTTGGGAAAAATTTAAACAATGGGAACAACAAAACTGTATAACATGGGAGGAATACGGTTTTCTGAAAAGGGACTACCCCAAACTGTCCATATTGTATCTTCTTCCGAAGATACATAAGAATCCCACTATTCCACCAGGGAGACTTATTGTGTCTTCCATTGGAAGCGCATTAGAGAATGTCTCGAAATATGTCGACTTTTTTCTAAGGGAATATGTCATTGGATTACCATCCTATGTAAGAGACAGTACTGATTTTATATGCAAACTACAGGATGTGACATGGGTGTCAACTGATTTATTAATTGCCATGGATGTAATTTCATTGTATACTATTATAAATCATCAAGACGGTATACAGGCTAGCCATCATATCTAAAAAGGAGACCAATACAATATTTGGAACACACTAAACGGTTGTTGGACATGATGTCACTATGTTTAACTGGTAATATTTTCATGCTCAATGGTACCCTTTTTCAACAGATCCGTGGCACTGCTATGGGCACATGTTTTGCCCCAAGTTTTGCTAACCTCTTCCTGGGCAAGTGGGAGGAGGAGATCAGGTCGGACCACACTTTGAACTTTTATTTTTCTCAGGTAAAAGTGTGGCTCCGATATATTGATGATCTTTTTCTAATCTGGACAGGCACAGAAGCACTAACAGTTGAATTTATTAACATCTTAAATACCAACAGTTGAAATATAAAATTGACCAGTCAGATCAGCAATACCTCAATTGAGTTCCTAGATCTTCATATAACATCTGAAGATAATACCCTTAGAACTAGCCTTTACAGAAAGGCTACAGCTGGGAACACTCTTTGTCATGCTCTCAGCAGCCACCCTGATACCCTTAAGTGGAGTATACCCTATGGTGAGCTGCTGAGGGCAAGAAGAAATTGTAGCAGTACGCCTGCCTTTGCACAAGAAATGGACTCCATGACCAAACGGTTTAGGGAAAGAGGATATCCCGAATGGGTAATAAATAGAGCGAAAAATAGAGTTAGAACTGCAGAACGCAACTTATTACTTGGCTCTAATAAAGAGACAACTGCTCAATCTGATAACAATGAGTCAGAGCATGTCTCTAGGGTAATACTGACCTATAATAGTAACTCTACCCATATATCCAAGATACTAGCTGACAAATGGGATGTACTAACTAGTGACCCTATCATCGGCCCAACCATGCCCCGTAGACCCAAAATAACATACAGAAAAGGGAGAAGCATTAGAGACATCATTGTTCACAATGATATTACACCCAGAAAAATAGAAAATCAACATCAATTGAAAGGCTTCTATCCCTGTGGGCACTGTAAAGCCTGCCGTAACAGCAATATGGTTAAATCTATTTCTGTTCCGGGATATGACACTCACAAAATGATTGATCAATTTTTGACCTGTATTTCCACCAATTGTATATATGTACTTGTGTGCCCATGCAAGATGAAATACGTTGGCAGCACCACACTTACCACTGAAAAGAGAGTGCTTGAGCATATGCGGGCCACAACAAGGACCCCCACTACCTCATAGCCAGACACTTTGAACTTTTTCATCTATCCAATAGCAATTTGTTAAGCTTTTTTGCATTGGAACAAGTTCATATTGGTCCTAGAGGAGGCAACAGAACTCTGGCACTACGCAAACGGGAATCCAAGTGGATAATTAATCTCGAGACTAAATATCCTAAAGGTCATAACCTTGATGAGGAACTGGCCTATCATCTAAAGGAGTAATGTGTGTGTATAATTATGAAATCTTTAGAACAATGACTTTTCTGCAACTATGTACTTTGCCTATGTAAAAGTTTCTATATGACTATGTATTAACTCACACAGGTTTAAATTTTTAATTTTTATTCATTTCATTCTAATCACAGGAAGAAAGGACAGGTTACTTGTACTGCGGACTGTCTCATCCGTTTCGGATAACCTACCCCTTTCTCCCAAGGGTCCTGATTTTCAGATAAGAATTGTGCACTATTATTCACTTTTTTCTTTTCTCTTCACTTGTTACATTGGATCTATATATAGGCTATCAACGAATACATTTTCGGTTTATCTTACATGTTTAGATAATAATATATATGGGCTGATGTTCTTATCATGATTAATGTTTTTTGAATAGTCATTACGCCATACAGGACTATGTCCTGTTAATCTAAGGCACTATGCCGTATATGACCTTACATACTTTCACCATGAGGAAGTGTATTCCAAGTTGGTTTGAGGTATTATTTGACACTATGTCGAAAGAATATTAACTGTATAAATGTATATATATATGTACAAATGTATAATGATCATGTAAATATTTATTTATATTCCTGAATGTTTCCCTATCTTGGATGATCTTTTGGTGAATGTATATACATGTAAACATATGTAAATATTTGAACTTGTACCATATATTATATATATTTGTACACCTCTTTAAGATGGCCGCCAAGTTGACCTAGACACCACTTACTAAACAATTAGTCCCTTTTTGGTGTCTAAAGCCTATGTATGGACTTCCTGTAACAACAGCAAATTGTGTGATCAAGACAGCCTTTGCTGTCGAAATGCGTAACCTTTGCATAATAAACTGTGGTTTATCCTGAGCGCGAGTATTTTCTTTGAAGAAAATCGCTGTGGAGTAACTAACCGCCGAGAGACCTGCTCTGCTTTATCTCTTTATCTGTCCACGTGCCGCGGACTTCGTGCAAACGGGTCAATTTTGGAAATATATATATATATATGAAAGAAATGTTCCTGTTCCGTCAATGAATGACGGAAACACACCGGGTGCGGACCTCCAAACCAACCTCGTCACTGCAGCGAAAAGTTTTCCAAAAGAAGATGCAAGTCCTCAAATAGGGGCAGAGTAGAGTTTTTATTCAAATTAAAGGACAAATGCCCATCCGACGACGCGTTTCACTCCACTAGGGAGCTTGATCACATGAAACTCTCAGAAAGCTGGACCATTATATAGTGAACATAATAGTGAGACAAATAAATGGAGTGCACGCCCTCACAGTGAAAAAAGTGTAAAAACAAATGACAGACCAAATTTTCTAGTTCTGCTTGTAGTATACAAACATAGACGCCATTTTAAAACGATTAAAGTGCCTGAAAATGTTAATACATTTTTTTGACTTAATGCATATCTTGTAATCATTTAAAATCACATTAAAGCAGATCCTTTACAATTTAGAAGCAGAACAATCAACTAATTAATTAATTCAAGGCAAAAAGCAATAATCATACTGCAAAGCAAAGCAAAAAATAATTCCGACATAGTGTCCTGATAAAGATTCGCGTTGCAAATGAGTATACATTTTGACAAGTGTCAATCATTTAAATATGTATGAACAATTCATATTGTTTGTTCCGCAATAAATGATACTCCAAGATTACTGGCAAAATTATATCAAGTATGCATATAAGTAGTTTAGTACTTTTGTACGTTTTAAAGGTGATAGGTTGTCAATAAAGTGCTCAAAAAGTGCAATTTCATAAAAAACATAAATCATCATAATTATAACCCACAAAAAAATATATGGTAAAAATATGTATAGAATATATATATATATATATATATATATATCCTGTGCACCGTCTGTTTCCCAGCTCGCACGCTTGCGCAACCACAGCAAGAAAACTCCGGACACGGACCTCGAGGTATATGCAGCTTTTAATCACGCAGAAAGAGTCACCAACGTTTCGGCTCTAACGGAGCCTTGATCACGGAGATACATATACGTGGGGCACATATATGATTGTGTTTCTGGGGTCCGCGCATGGGAGGGAATATTCTGGGGTCCCGCGCATGGCCGGGAATATTCTAGTGCTTATGACTATTGATGAGGATCCCCTGGAAGAGAACGGAGGCTTTATTCAGAGCTTGCCTCATACCGTTACAGATGATTGTCCTGAACAGAACAATGCAACAGACTACCTGTTATGGGTTTGCAAAAGTTAAAGACCTTAGAACACCAGGGATCACCTCACATACGCCTATTATGGGTATTTCAAATAACACACTAACAAGTGAAGGGACACATGGTACAAATACGTACAATTCTTCATCTCCCGATTGGAAGGGTTGGTTGGTTAGGCCTGTAGACACGAATATGTGTAACTCAATATTCAAGGGTACCTTCGAAGGGTTTAGTATCCATAGGCTCGACCCACTATATGTACACACTGATGACCCAGGGGTAGTGACTTCCTATAGTGTTGGGAAGTTGTGCCTAGATTGGCTAAAGACCTCGACACTATCACAGGTGAAACAACACTTGACCCTTCTGTCAGACAACATGGATCTTAGGAATTTCTTGTTAGGTCTCAAGAAACAATGTAGGAAACGCTTTTTATACCCCATCTATAATATGGGTTGGAAAGTCTCATAACAGGAAGCTGCAGAGAGACTACGAGAAATCGACAGGATTAACCTAGAAAAGGACTTAGTTGTGGTACACAACGTTATGACCACACTTGTTTTGTATTTATTCACTGGGCAACATTGTGTCCTTGGCTATCGATATAATGGTACAAGATTAGTCTATTCTACAACATTGGCTAGCTCAGCTATGCACTATTATGCTTCTAAGCAGGACGCTACAATCATTACGTCATGGCCACGTTCCATAGCGATACATTAAAGACACAAATCACTTTTCAGTTTACAATCTGACCGAAAGACAGTTAACCATGGCACGCAGAAATACGAAGTACACCATATTGTGCATTGACAAACTAGAGAAGTTACCTTTTACTGTAGCAGAGTCACCGTCTACAGAATCGTTAAGCCATGGTAAGATCACACTGACATTCACGACATTCCAATTCCCAAACTGCCTGAAGTATTACCTAGTAGGCAGGTATGAAGTGTTGAGCGAGGGGTACATACGAGAAACCTGAAAGTTGCCATACACATAAAGGTGCAGGAAATTCTCTTAAGTGGTTCGAACTGCAAAAAGGCGTTGAGTGGGTCTTTGGTGTGTAAAGAGGTGTAGCTGCATGGAGCGTGTAATGCGGCAATAGCAAACTTGTCCTGCTACCTGAAGGGTTCCCCTGCTGCTGTAATTCATCTCGTTTTTGAGTTACTTTCCAATAGGAGTTATTTGATGGTGAATGACCAAGGCTGTTGTGGTATGACGCCCAGCATTGCTTATCTAGTGACCGTCAACTCCAGGGTTATTGGTTGTAAGCAAGCTGCTGCGGTCCGTGCAGATAACAGCGGCGTGCGGTGTGGCCGAGTGGGGGGGGGGGGGGGGGGGTTAGAGGGACGATGCAGAGGGAAAATTAAATAAATAATTAATTTGCATTCGGCATCGTCCCTCAAAATCGCCCAAATCCAACACGGTCCCACCGCCCCACCACTGTTACCTGCACGGACAGCAGCTGTAAGCAAGTATTGTTCCCCAGCTTGCACACTTAGGGAAGCACCACTGTGGCCTCAACTGAATGTTTCTAACATTGGGTTTGATTCTCTGAGCAGACTGAAAGCCATGCTGTTTCGGCAAAATGTGGCCTTAATTTCAGCACAAGAGATCTTCGATCTCCAAGTTGCAAGGTCCTGGACAGAGATACAAGTTCTGGTCCGTACGAACTTCAGTCTCCATTTCGGAGAAATAGTCCATCGTATCTTTAACATGTCTGATACGAGGGGAGAGAACACTTATTTAAGAGCATTGGTGATTCCATCATTCATACACTCCACACTTGGAAGCATTTTTGGAGGGCTTCCTTTGGTTCCAGTTGCGGCCATCCTGATTTTAATCCTATTGCTTCGCAATTGATGGCAACATCACTCGAGACATGGAGATAGGAGCGACGTTGTCATGAGCGATTGGTGTTCTTCCTGGGTATACCTTGGCTTCGAGAGCTGAGTGAGCATTGGTTCCTGTCTTTCAGGACTGCCTGGCTTCACTGCATTCTGCCAGTATTCTGCTGCCTCTTTTGCGGACTTGGACGAATGTTGAACCTCTGTCTGACAATTCCATTGGTTGCACCGCCGGACATAGACATTATCCTGGTGCTTTTGCAGGCCCATGTGCCGAGTTGTCCACAGCGTATGCCCATGTTGATGATGGAGTTCCTAGAGCCTCCCTGCGACGCTTCAGCTCCTGTTGGAACAGAGATTGGCTCCACTACGGATGTGCAGGGATCAGTCTCAGGCACACGGGCATCTAATTTTTTCCCGACGCCTGTCTTGGGAACTAATGATGACCACCTCTGCTCACTTGATATCATACTGGAGGTGCTAGAAGGACTGCCTCCTGCGGATGACATGTTGGGTGATGTTGAGTCTTCAACGCAGGACTCTCAAACAATCTGGCCTCTCCTGTGCTGGGAACTGTTTGGACAATTTTTAAACATGTACCAAATTGAAGGTCAAACTGACTTTGTTTTTCTTCTCTGCTCTATCTGAACATAGTGGCTTTCAAGGTGCTCAGAAAAACAATGACGATATATTCAAATATATAGAGGAACTTTTATGAACGCTTTTTAGGGAAGAATGCTTTCGATATAGACCTTGCTTTTATAGACATTTTTAATGTGTTTTTAGTATGGTTTTATTATAAATGATTTGTATACTCTTTTTTAGCATTTACTCTGTAATTACCAAGCTTACCTTTTTTACCTTTGATGAGGAGTGGGTGTCACGTTCTTTAGAATAGTCCCATCACTTACATACCTACTTACATATGTTTCATCTCATCCACACAACATAACGGTTCTACACTGGTGAACTTTTACCTAGTAGCTTACTTTTGTCTCTCTGACATCAGGTTCTCTGTACCCTATCTTAATCCCTGTACCGGTCGTACATAAACATGTCCCCAGGCACGGCAGATTCATTTTGAATAAGGGTCACCACTATTTTCATCCATGGCCAGCAGCCAGCTGTGCATGATCACGTTTGTTTAGGAAAGGATTAGCAGAGGATTAGCGAATGTTTTCAAAGCATGACCAGGAGGAGGACTCCACCCTGGTGAACTCTGATCCCCCAGGGAATAGTATAGATGGTACAAAGAGAGAATCCCTAGAGGTAGGCCCCCCCTTTATTCCTCCTGGGGGGGGGGGGGGATGCAAGTGAGGTCTACATCCTCCTCTGTCAATTCCAATGCCTCTAATAATTCCATACGGACCTCCATCTATAGCAAGAGAGAGGACTCCTTAGAGAGAGAGTACCAGCTACTCAAACCTGAGAGAGCAAAGCTCAGGCAAGAGCAGTTGGCCCTTGACAAGGAGACTAAGGGTAGTTCAGAGGGCTAGGAAGAATTTGGAACGAGTCCCATGGTGGCAGCACTAGTGTACCTTGAGTAAGGGAAACTTCAATTGATACGGAACCTGAGCAGGATAGTCCCGCCTTACCAAGAGGGGGATGATATCCATAAATGGATCACTGTTATGGAAAGGGCCTGTAAAGTTCAGAAGGTCCCCCAAGGGCAGTGGGTAGCTATCCTGTGGCTCTCCTTTGCTAACAAAGGTAGAAAGGCTCCTCACTGTTAGAGGAGAGTATGCAGATATTTACTCAGTCTTGAAGAGTGCCCTCATAGTTGGGTTTGGTTTAACCACTCAGCAATATAGGGTTAGGTTTAGGGATACAGAGAAGGCACACACCTAAGCCTAGGTTGATTTTACAGAGAATGCTATTAAGGCTCTGGAAGGCTGCCTTCATGGAAGCAAAGTACATGATTATGTAGCACTGTACAATTTGTTGATGAGAGAGCACATCCTTAATTTTCAAAATCAGCAACTACACCAGTACCTGGTGGACTCTGATCTGACCTCTCACCAAGAATTGGGAAAGAAGGCAGACAAATGGGTCTGTACCAGGGTTCAGCAGAAAACAGAAAAGAAAAGGTGGTGGAAATGACCAGAAGAAGCAAGATTCTTCAAAGGACCAAGAGAAGGGTGTGGAGAAAGGTAAAGACAAAAAAAGGAGTCTTTACAAAGGGCCAAAAACCTGCCTTTAGGGGTGGGTCCCAATCCTCCCCTTTCTCTGGGAAGAAACCTTGGTGTTACCTGTGTAAGGAGAAGGGCAATAGGCCAAGGGATGCTAATTGTCCTAAGGCCAACAACTAGGATGCTACTAACACTGACCTAGCACCCCCAGCACCAGTACAAGTGGTAGTACAGCCCCAAGGGATTAGTAGGGTTAACCTTAGGTTCTGAAGTGGGTCCTGGCCTAGTCAGAACACCCACTCAGGCCTCCCTCGTCTGTGACAGTGGCATGGATCTTGTCACTTTACTTACAAGTCTCACTAGCTTGGGCAAGTACAGACAACAGCCTTTAATCAATGGTCAAGAAGCTACAGCTTACAGGGAAACAGGAGCCAGTGTCACAATGGTGACAGAGAAACCTGTGTCCCCAGAACAAATCATACTTGGTCAACTTTACCAAGTGACCAGTGCCAGCAATGTCACGACTGATCACTCCATGGCAGTGGTTAACCTCTGTTGGGGAGGGGTAACTGGCCCCAAAAGAGTTGTGGTTTCCCCAGACCTCTCTGCAGACTGTCTCTTGGGCAAGGATTTGAAAACCTCACCCTGGTCTGCCATGGAGTTCAGGACACATGCAGGGATATAATAATAATAATAATATTCCACATTTGTAAAGAGCGAACCATCACCCGTTAGGGTCTCTAGGCGCTGGGGGTCGTCGGGAAGATTAAGCAAGCTATTGCCCAGAGTCACATGGTGCTGGGCTAATCTGCCGCCGGCCCCGGGGATCGAACCGTGATCCCAGATTCCGGAGTCAGTCACCCTAGCCGCGGCGCCACACCTCTCCCTGGGAGGTATGATGGGAATCTTTGCCAGTGCATTTGCTGTCACCAGGACTCAGGTCAAACAACTATTCACAGGAAAGAGAACAAAGGGGAAGATGTATAAAATTGTTTCACCTATTCTTTGCCTGTGGGAAAATGTGTCTGTACATATATCCAAAAATGTATTAGAGACAGTGGCAGCCAGTGGTTAGCTACATGTCATGAGAATTTCAATAGGGCCAGCCATTAGGTTGTTCTCTTGGGCTTACTGACAGAGTAGGTCAACCCACGACATGGTATACAGGTGAACTAATAAAAGCTAATGCTGACTGTAGCAAAATAGTTCAAATGAAGCTTCAGGAGCACTCAAGCAATACCAGAGGAAGACACATAGCTTCAAAACAAGCATCTGCAAAGCCAATAGGTCTCACCTATGCGAGGTCTATTGGCTTTGTCAATGTGTTTTTTAGACATGTTGTACAGCAGCACAGCTAAAAGTAAAAATAAATTAATTAATTAATTAACAAAACATATGGGGCCAGATGTAGGTGGCCCAATAATGGTCAGTAACAGACGAAATTACCGAATTTATTTGGGATGTAGGTGGCCTAAATTGCAAATTCGGTAATTTACCGGTTCGGTATTTTAAGGAATCGGTAAATTACTGATTCCTTAAAATACTGAATCGGTAAATTACCGAATTTGCAATGTAGGGAGCACTCAAATGAGTGCTTTTCCCATTTTAGGATTCGTTATTTACCACCAACTATAAGTTGGTGGTAAATAAGGAATACCTTTGAAAATGCACATCTGTGAATTTTCAACTGTGCCACATCTGCACACAAGCACGATTCAGGGGTGCCACAGGGTGTCAAAGTGACACTCTGGCACCCTTGAATGTTTCCCCCAGAGGTTAGCTACACGTCATGAGGATTTCAAGATTGAAAGTGCCCAATTAGGCTTAGAGTACTGAACACACTGAACAAGCCTGAACACACACTAAGGGGTCACATAACTGCACAATACACAATAAAACAGAAAAAGCAGATAGCTCTTAATGACTACACTTAGACCTCTACAGGCCGGAAGGGTTATATTAGGAACAATTGCTGATATAGAATGACAGATGTGGAGCCAGGAATGTAGGGATCCTTTGGGACAGGATGTATTGCGTCCACCGTGGATAGGTAGGTGAATGAATGAATGAATAGAGGTCTTGTAATGTGCTGACTTAGCCCAAAGGGCATCAAGGCGCAGGAGACAGACAGACATAGAGTCTCAGAAACAGACAAACAGACTCTCAGAAAGGCAGAAAAACATAAAATCAGTAGGCCTGGGAAAAGAGCCAGGTCTTTAAAAGTTTGCGGAAAATCCCCAGTGAGGGTTGCCTGGATAGTTCAGGGGGGAGAGAATTCCAAAGTTTGGGGGCCAAGGTGGAAAAGGCTCTCTCCCCCGAATCCCCCCCCCCCCCCCCCCCCCACTTCGCCCTTTTAAATCTGGGGACAGAGAGCAGATTTCTAGAGGCCGTGCGGAGAGTTCTACTAGGAATGTAGGGGCTAACAAGGGACCTAATACCTTCAGAACCTGATCCAAAAACTGCCCTATGGGCCATGCAGATAAGCTTGAAAGAGATCCTGGCCTGTATTGGTAGCCAGTGGAGTATCCGTGTTCTGTCCAGCTGACAATGGCGGTCCGAATTCACACTAAGCACTTCCTTAGTGCCATCGTACACGCCAGTCCATCTTGGCAGGATTGTGGCGAGGGCCTAGAAGCATCACTGGCTCAAGGGCTCAGGCCGGTTGGCACTATCAGACTGGAAACAGGCGCAGCACAATCTTGGTGTGAGCACACCCACCGCTTTACATGACCGGTAGAAAATCCGTTTCACCCCCTCAGCTAAGCGCTGCTTCCTAATGGGCTGGCGATTCCTGCAGGGCATGATCAGTACCACGTCCCCCCTACTCGCCAATGCCATACCCGCTCTGGGTATATAGGTTGTACCTTTTCATAGGGCACTCCCGAGGACAACACTCAACCCAATTGCGTGAGCACACCGCTCATAACCCTTGTGGGGAGGGTACTCGTACCGTCTCACTGCAGTACATTGGGAACATGCTCCAAGTTCTAGGGTCACAAATAGACAGTAGGCAAAGACTGGGAAGACAAAAGAAGCAAAATGTTTCAGGGATGGTTCCCTAAGAAGGCAATGTCCAACGTGACAGTCAATTTACCTCAGTGGAAGGGGCACCTTACCTGTCTTTCCCAAGCGTTGTCTGTTGTTCTTAGGAGGAGTTATAACCCTATTAAAGTACAGTTCTGTGTGTATACTTGTCACCTGAGGTTCGACCTTCATTTGTTGACAAGACTCCTACGTGAGCCCCATCGCAGCCGCTCACTGCTGTTTCCGTAGCAGGTCCTCCACTTCCTTCCTGTCGCGGCCTCCAGTCAATCCCAAGGCCTTACAGGTCCCTTACTGGTGCACATGCTAGTGAGCAGCCAACCTTGCTCTATGCCTCAAGCCAGACAGGGCAATCATGGTCCTCTTGAAAGCGGTCAAGCCTTACCCCCGTATTTATATTGATTTTCTATCCAACATGGAGTGCAAGAAGAAAGAAGGAAAAAAGCTGAATAAAGAAAGAATGCACTTTAGCAACTTCTTTCACCCTTTAAAACCATCTCGCCCTCCTGATTTTACTCACCTTGCACTTTTGCTTGAATAATAAGCGTTTTTAATCGTGATCCCATTCCCCCGCATTTCTCGCACTCTGGGCCAGTCTCAGCCGAGTCAGGCGCTTAGTCCTTCGGTCCCGGGCGGGCTAATTTTCGTAGCGGCCATCTTGGGTGGGAGGAAGCGCATTGCGCAGTCTAGTTTACAGCATAAAAGGGGCACTCTGGGCTAGCCGCGAGACCTTGCAGTGTGTATTTCCCTCCTGAGGCGGAAGCCGGGAGGTTGTTGTGTTGTGTGGCCTTGTTTTTTACTCACCTTGCACTTTCGCTTGAATAATAAACGTTTTTAATCGTAATCCCATTCCCCCACATTTCCCCGCACTCTGGGCCAGTCTCAGCCGAGTCAGGAGCTGAGTCCTTCGGTCCCGGGAGGGCTAATTTTCGTAGTGTCCATCTTGGGTGGGAGGAAGCGCATTGTGCAGTCTAGTTTACAGCATAAAAGGGGACGGGCATGTCTCCCCGCAGCGGACGCGATCAGCGGATGCGCCGTATCTGCGCCGGAGTCGCTCCTGAGTCCAGCCCGTCTGCGCCCGTCCGCGCTGAGAATGCGCCACGGGCCAGGCTGGTGGGGCCTCGCTGCCCTCTTTCTGCTGAGCGTGAGTTCTTTACACTCACTTTCTTGCTAGCTCTTAGACCTCCTCCTAGGCCATGCCATCATACTTTTACTCCTGATGATATATCATCCAACAACTGTGGTTGTAATGCACCCAGACCAGCTCGCACTCGACATCCTAGAAAGTACCAGGCCAGTTTAGAGGTAGCTAAGGTCTCAGATAACCCTGTAAAGGAGGCAGGCTTTCTTATTAATGCCAGGTCACTGGTCAAAAACAATGTAGTATTCAACGATTTTGTATCACAGAGGAAGCCCTCCTGGGTCTTCATAACTGAGAACTGGGATTCGGATTCCCCTGGTCCAGAATTGGGTGATGCCATTCCGGATGGTTATGCCCTGATTAGAATGGACCGAATCGGGCGCATGGGTGGAGGGCTGGGAATCTTATGTAGAGACTGCTTTATATGTCGCACTGACCCCCTCTCGTCCCCCCAAGATAATTTTGAGGCATTATATTTTTCCATACAGCTTGCCCCCACAGCCTCCTTTTCAGGCATTCTTTGCTATAGGCCCCCTGGCCCCAGGGGCACTTTCTCACATGAAATACTTAAATTGTTAGAGGCCTTCATTAATAGGCCCAACCTAACCCTTCTTGGCGATTTTAACTTCCATTTGGAGGTGGTAGATGACAGAGACACAATGTCTTTGGTGGAGGGCTTAGCTGCCTGTGGGCTGAGCCAATTGGTTGAAGGCCCTACACATCTTGCTGGGCACACGCTCAATGGCATTTTCTCGAATGACACCAGACTGGTGACGGGAACTTCGATTCCTCTATCCTGGTCAGACCATCATGCAGTACCTCTCCATCTCAACATTACTTCCTCCGCCCCCAATCAAGTGAATAAGAATGTATGGGAAACCAGAAGAAAGTATAGAGAGGTATCTAACATTGTCCTCGCCCCATGTATGACGGCCGTCAGCTCCCTCTCCTTGTCAGACCCCAATGACGCTACAATTGGTTTGTCCAACGCCTTATCTAACGCGATGGACACTCTAGCGCCGCCTATAAAACATTACTTAGCCAGGAAGAGTCCCTCGTCGCCTTGGTACTCGGACCATCTAAGGCTTTTGCGGCAGAAGTGCAGACAAAAAGAAAGATCCTGGTATGCACGTCCCGACTCCCCTGGGAAAACTCAACACAAATTAGCACAGAGGGAATACAAAAGGGTTATAGCCGATGAAAAAAAGAACAATTTTAGCAACATCACTGACTCGCTAAAATCATCGAGAGAGCTCTTTAAAATTATCGACACTCTGTCGACACCGAAAGCTGCCAACTCTGTTGTTGAGCCACAGGAGCTCTGCGATTACATTGCAAGCTTTTTTCACTCTAAAATTGCGGATATCTACAACTCCCTTAAAATCCTTAATTTGGAGCTGGACACTAATTGCGCATCCTTGCATCCCTTCCCTTCTCCCGCCGAAGATGAGACTTTCAAATTTGGTTCCAGTCCTGGCTTTACGAGCTTTCCTTCTTTGACCCTGGAAGAACTTAGTCGCCTTCTAGAAGCCACTAAGTCATGCTCGCCCCTGGACCCCTGTCCTCTAAAAATTTTGAAGGTTTGTAGAAAGGATTAGTTACTTACCTGTAATCCTAGTTCTCATCCAGGGGTATACTCATCAAAGTCATAATCTATGAATAATCCCCGCCCATGTGCGGGATCCCGGAGCATATAGAAAATACATATGAATATATATGTGTATATATGTGAAACATATATTTGCAGCCTAAAAAACATATTCTAACTGGCAAAAGTGCCGCAAAATTACATAAATTAGCATACATACAGTAGTACTCTTCCAAACCCTAAGGAAGAAAGAGAGCAGAAAACATTTGTATACAACAATGCTTTATTGCCATAGGAAAACCTGTAATTGCAGGCATTTGCCAGTAGGCTGCAGTAGAGTATAAAGCAAACAAAGAAAACTGACACCTTGCCTTTAAGGCATTAGAGTAGGGGTACCGTGCCTTTAAGACCTGAAGGCAACCCCCTGCTCCCATGGTGCACCACAGGTGACAGTTGGGTCAGTTCTTTTTGGAGGTGCATAACACCTGAGGAGATCCACAATAAAACATCTCATAACTTTGTAACTCTGCTCGTCCGGGGAGGTGGGCGGGAGCTTATGACTTTGATGAGTATACCCCTGGATGAGAACTAGGATTACAGGTAAGTAACTAATCCTTCTCATCCAGGGGATACTCATCAATAGTCATAATCTATGAATAGATTAGCAAGCTCATACCCAAAGTCTCGCGGACGAGCAAGAAGTGTAAAAACTTCACAGAAAAGCTAAGACATATATTGCAAATACATCTTATGCAAACAAGTTCCTTAAAGAGGCCTGCCCTACTCAGGCATCGGCCTGAGTATCTGAGTCCAGGCAATAATGGCGGGTAAAGGTATGGACAGACCGCCAAGTTGCCGCTTTACAAATTTCAGAAATAGGAACATTACGAAGGAGAGCTGTAGTGGAAGCTTTCCCTCTAGTAGAATGTGCATGTGGTTTACCCTGCAAGGTCTTGTTAGCTAGTTGATAAGCAAAAGCTATACAGGAGACAATACAGCGAGAAATTGACCTTTTGGAAGCTGACAGACCAGCATTAGTACTGCCATAGTTAACAAAAAGCCGGTCAGACTTTCTCAGAGGCATGTTTTTTGACAAGTAAAACTTCAGGACCCTTCGGAGATCAAGGGAGTGTAATGAGCTCTCCGGGGGAGTGGAAGGATTAGGAAAGAAGGTAGGTAGGGTAGACTGGTTGATATGAAAGTCTGAAACCACCTTAGGCAGGAAACTTGGGTGCGTTCTTAAAACTACCCTATTGGCATGAAAAACTGTGTAAGGTTCCTTGCAACACAAGGCCTGGATTTCACTGACCCTACGGGCAGAGGTAATCGCCACTAAAAAGGCAGCTTTCCAGGTCAAGTGCTGCAAAGAGGCCTTATGGATAGGCTCGAAAGGAGCACTCATCAGCTTAGTCAGTACAATATTTAGCTCCCAGGGAGGAGAGGGGGACCTCACCAGTGGGAAGACTTTTTTCAGGCCTTCTAGGAAATCTTTAACTACAGGCATAAGGAAGAAAGATGTCTGACTAGGAGACTTCCTATATGCTGTGATGGCAGCTAAATGAACCCTGATGGAGGGGTATTTCAAGCCTGATCTCGCTAAATGCAGTAAATATGGAAGAATCACCTGCTCTTAGCCATGTACCGGGTCAAGAGAGTGCTCACGACACCATAGGAAGAACCTCTTCCACTTGAAAGCGTAGGACTTCCTAGTGGAGGGTCGCTTCGATTCCTTAAGAATAGTCATGCAGTCTGCTGGGAGGTCTAGATGTCCATACTGGATGACCTCAGGAGCCATGCCGTCAAGCGAAGGGAAGGAAGGTTGGGGTGCAACACCTTCCCCTGGTCTTTGGTCAGCAAGTCTGGACGGCATGGTAGTCGCCGGTGAGGAACCTCCGACATCTGAAGAAGATCGGGGTACCACCACTGGCGTGGCCACTCTGGTGCTATCAGGATCATTCTGGTGTTGGTCCTGTAGAACTTCTGGATCACTGCCGGGATCAGAGGCAGGGGAGGAAAGGCGTAGAGCAACGTCTGAGACCAGCTGATCAAAAGGCTATTCCCCAGTGATCCCTGTTGGGGGAACCTGGATGCGAAGACGGGGCATTTTGTGTTGGCCGCGTCTGCGAACAGGTCTACGTCCGGTACGCCCCAACACCGAAAAACCTCTTGAGCCACTTCCTCGTAGAGCACCCAATCGTGCGCTTCTACGAAGATTCTGCTGAGGCAGTCTGCTTGGACGTTTTGAATTCCTGGTAGATGAACTGCCACGATGGATAGGCCTCTTTCTAGGAGCCAATGCCAGATAGCTAGTGCTTTCAGAGACAAGACTCTTGACCTCGTGCCTCTCTGCTTGTTCAGATAGAACATAGTTGTTGTGTTGTCCGTCTGAACCTGGAGGTGGTTGGTGCGCAGAGCAGGATAAAGAGACTTGAGAGCAAGATGAACTGCTCGAAGCTCCAGGAAGTTGATATGGTAGCCTTGCTCTACCTCGGACCAAAGGCCTTGAACTTGGAGTTGGTCCATGTGAGCACCCCAGCCTTGAAGGAAGGCATCCGTGACAATTGACTGAGATGGAGGAGGACGATGGAATGGCACTCCTCGGAGAAGATTGGATCGTTTCAACCACCATCTGATCGAGTCCCTGGCTCCTTGAGGAAGCAAGACTCGGTCTTCCCACTGGTCCGATCTCTGAGACCACTGATCTTCCAGGGCTTGTTGTAGAGGTCTCATGTGAAGGCGAGCATTGGGCACAATGTAAATGCATGAAGCCATCGATCCCAGCAGAGAAGACACTTGTCTGGCTGTGGGGGCCTGATTGTCCAGAAGAAGGCAACCCTTCAGGAGCATAGATGACAACCTCTCTTCCGAAGGACACACGCTTGCCTGAAGTGAGTCCAGAGAAGCACCCAGGTAGTGGATCCGCTGGGAAGGGTTGAGAACTGATTTCTTCAGATTGACGTGAAGACCCAACGACTCCATCAGTTTGAGGCAGAACGACAGATTGTTCTGAAGCAGTGATGGGGTGGAGCTCTTCAACAACCAATCGTCTAGATATGGATAGACGAAGATCTTTCTATTGCGGAGAAAAGCAGCCACCACCGCCATGCATTTTGAGAATGTCTGAGGTGCAGATTTCAGGCCAAACGGCAGCGCTCGATATTGGTAGTGACGACGTCCGATCTGAAACCTTAGAAACTTCCGATGTTTGATTGACACTGGTATGTGGAAGTAGGCGTCCTGCAAGTCGATGGCGCACATCCAGTCTCCCTGATGAAGATGTGGGAAGATCTGGTGCAGGGCAAGCATACGGAACTTTTCTTTTCGTATGAACTTGTTTAGCCTTCGAAGGTCTAGAATGGGCCTGTATTCTTTGACAGATCCTCGTTTTTGAACCAGGAAATATCGGGAGTACACTCCTTGATTTTTGTGAGTTGAGGGAACCTCCTCTATGGCCATTTTTTCTAGAAGGACGGAGACTTCGTCTCGTAGCAATTGAGTCTTGTAACGTGGAAGATGTTGCAATTGGGGGAATACCTGCGGAGGAGGAGACTTGAACCTCAGCAAGTAGCCATGCTGCACAATATTCAGCACCCATCTGTCTTTTGTAATGGATTCCCACTCTGTCAGATGATGAGAAAAACTCCCTCCCACCGGAGTGGTGAACAGACGTGGAGGAAGCAATGGCTCAGGGCTTAGGAGGTTGCTTTGAGGAAGACTGCTGTCTGTTATTGCCACCTCTTCCTCTGCCAGGGCGACGCTGCTGGAACTGAGACTTCTGCTGAGACTGGGATTGCCACTGAGGGGTTTGAACCCTCTGTTGGAAGGACTTCCTGTCTCCTTGACCAAAACGCTTCTTGAACTCCTTGCGCTTTTCCAATCCCACAGCTTTGACAGTGTCCATTTCTGCTTTCATTTTGGACATTTCGTCGTCCGTGTGTGGACCAAACAGAGATTTTCCATTGAAGGGCAAATTCAAAATCTTCTTCTGGGCGTCTGGTTTTAGCCCTGTCAGGTGGAGCCAGGCCGAACGACGGGAACAAATACCACTTGAGTAGGCATGAGCTGCAAGGTCAGAGGCATCCACTGCGGCGCTAATAACTTGATTGGCTACCAAGCCTCCCTCCTGTAAAGTCTCCAGAAAAACTTGGCGATCTTCCTTGGGGAGCTTGTCAGTAAAGCGAGTCAGAGAATCCCAAAGGGACCTGTCGTACCTTCCAAGCAAGGCAGAGGCACTAGCCACCTTCATAAAGGAGGAGGAGGTGTTGCATACCTTCCTACCAAAAGAGTTCATAAGCTTGCTATCTTTTTCAGGTGGTACTGAGGAAGAAGTAGAGCCTGCATGGGACTTCATGGCAACCGCCACAATGATGGAGTCTGCAGGGGGATCCGATCTGAGGAACAAGGGATCCTCTGCAGGGGCCTTGTACTTTTTGGCTATTCGAGATGGAACAGATCCCACCACTGCTGGTGTGAGAAAAGTAGCCATAGCTGGTTCTAGGAGACCGGGAACCAGAGGCAGTAGAGGCCTGGGCGCTGTACGATGACGGAGGGTATCAAAAATCACAGAAGTGGGAACCACTGGAGTGTTCAGCGTGATATTCAGCTTTTTTGCTCCCCTGACCAGTACATCGGAGAAAGTCACGAGGTCATCAATTGGAGAGACTCGGGAAGGAGGCGTAGAGGAATAGGTCGGAGAATAACCTTGGTAAGAGGACCTAGTCGAGGACGATCTTGTGGAGGATCTTGTACGCCGCCACTTATGGGACCTGTCACGATTCCTGCTGTGACTGCCCCTGGACCTAGAACGATGACTTGAAGGAGACCTTGGTCTAAGCCGGATTGGAGATTTTGGTCTGACAGGTGTCCTTGACCGCACTGGAGAACGTGATCTGACTCTAGATCTAGACCTGGGTGAAATCCTGGGATTTCGAGGAGATCTAGCTGGTCTGGCTGGAGTCTTTGCCTTCGAAGGGGAATATGTACGGGAATAATCCGAGCCCGGACTACTTTGTCCAGATACAGCCCCTTGAGGATGAATCAAGCTGCCCGCAGATCTGAGCGAAGATTCTGGGGAGACCTGTACAATATTCAAGCCAGGAGATGATGATTTTCCTGAAGTCTTAGAACCAGGTGACTCCACCTCTGCTGCCACTTTATCCCTCGACGGCGAAATCCTCGGCGTCGAAGAAGTCTGGGTGACCAGCGGTGTCTTGAAGCTCTCGACGGTGATCAACTACGTCGTGGAAAGCTCGACTGAGAACCTCGACGTCGATTCGGAGACTTCGACGTCGATCTCCCTCGACGTCGATCAGGTGGAGGTATATCATGACGTCGACGATTCTCGACGTCGTCTCGACGATGATCTTCCTCGACGTCGCGTCGACGGCGACCTTTCCTGGCGTCGCCTCGGCGTCGACCTCCTTGACGTCGAAGGATGGGATCTAGCAGTCCCTCTCGACGGCGACCCGCTAGCCAGCGGCGACCTAGATGTCGTCCTAGCTCTCGACGCCGATCCCTTCCGGGGTGGCGGAGAGTGTCTCGACGTCGACGGAAGCCTCAACGTCGACGGAGACTTAGATGCAGCAGCAGCCATGGACTTCGAGCCCGAAGCATGGCGCCTCGACGCCGACTTACTTGATTGCGGCGGAGATCTTCGACGTCGTGAAGATGATCTGGGCCTTTTCGACGGCGACCTCGACGGAGTTATTCGACCTTCATTCCTCTTTTTGGAGACAGGAGAGGTGGAATGACGCCGTTTTTGGCCGTGCTTGCTTGTAGGAGACGATCTAGGGGCTGTGAAAGCACCCACCTGGTGACTTTTGTCCATCTCCTGCATGGCATGAAGTCGAATCCTCTCCCTGTCGCGAAGAGTCCGACTTTTACATTTTTTACAATGATGGCACTGATCAGGAATGTGTGAAGATGGAAGGCACACAATACAGACAGAATGTGGGTCATTCAGAGCCATCTTCTTGTCACAGGAAGGACATTTCCGAAAAAGAGCAGGCATTCTGACAGGAAATTCTTGTGGGTTACCACAGAAAAATAAATCAGAAGCCTGATTATATCAAAAAATGTCGAAATATTTGAGAAAACTCTCTCAAAAAACCAATTTCAGTTGAAAACTGAAGAGTTCAAGCTCCAGGATCCTCACAGAAGGAGCCGGAAAAAAGAACTGACCCAACTGTCACCTGTGGTGCACCATGGGAGCAGGGGGTTGCCTTCAGGTCTTAAAGGCACGGTACCCCTACTCTAATGCCTTAAAGGCAAGGTGTCAGTTTTCTTTGTTTGCTTTATACTCTACTGCAGCCTACTGGCAAATGCCTGCAATTACAGGTTTTCCTATGGCAATAAAGCATTGTTGTATACAAATGTTTTCTGCTCTTTTCTTCCTTAGGGTTTGGAAGAGTACTACTGTATGTATGCTAATTTATGTAATTTTGCGGCACTTTTGCCAGTTAGAATATGTTTTTTAGGCTGCAAATATATGTTTCACATATATATATATATATATTTATATGTATTTTCTATATGCTCCGGGATCCCGCACATGGGCGGGGATTATTCATAGATTATGACTATTGATGAGTATCCCCTGGATGAGAAGGCTGTCCTTCCTCCTCTTCTAGAGGTCATGAATATGGCTATCACCGAGGGGTTTTCCCCGTATCTTGGAAAACTGCAGTGGTCAAGCCTCTTCTGAAAAAGGCCTCTTTGGACCCTGAAGTCTTGAAAAACTTCCGGCCCATATCTTTGCTTCCAGCCCCGGCCAAGATACTTGAGGCCCATCTTAATCGCCATCTGGCCTCCTACTTGGAGAGTGCGAACCTGTTGGATATCTCCCAACATGGATTTCGTGCTGCCCACAGTACCGAGTCTGCCCTCACAGCTGTGGTCAATAACATCCGATCTGAGGTTGACAGGGGACAGACCACGCTGTTGGTGCTGCTCGATCTTATGGCAGCCTTCGATACCCTGTCCCCTTCGATCCTGGTTGACAGGCTGAAGGGGATAGGGGTGGGAGGCAGTGCCCTTAATCTTCTATCCTCCTTCCTCCATCAGAGACCGCAGAAAGTAAAGTTGGGTAACTTTATGTCCCCCTCTCAGTCTGTGCAATGTGGGGTTCCGCAGGGCTCTGCCCTGAGCCCGCTTTTATTTAACATCTATGTAACCCCACTTGCCAAAGTGGCAGGCCAGTCGTTGGCCTGCCACGGCAAGCTGGTGTGTGTGCTGGTTCTCAGCTAGAGCACTAAGGCTCCAGGCACTTTTCCACTGTACTGCAGTGGGAAAGTGAACGCACCCTTCCGACACATGTTAGGAAGGGGTACAGGGATGATGTTTGTAAACGTAGGTCAGGCCTGCCATTGCGGCCTTGGTGCATACTTACACCACTGGTGTGGTTTACCTACGTGTCTGACTTGCTATTGCAGAATGGTGTGAGCACTCGCACAGGTTGTGTGTGTAAACATGTCCGACCTGCCACAGCAGGTCTGCGAGAGCACCCTTGCGCACACTCCGGCTGGCCCATAGCAAACACAGTCCATCCAGAGGAGGGCTCTCCTCTCCTCTAGGAGGGAAGGAGAAGCCGTATGGGTGTTCGCTACCCAGGTAGTAAGGAAGGCCCACGAGGCTTTCCCTACCGAGGAGGCTTGCTCTTCCCTTAAGTTAGCATGGGGAAGGGGTCGCCTGTATTTCAAGCTGCAATAATGGATTGCAGTGGCGCAGCCTCATGTTTCCCATCAATGGACTCGCTAGGCCAAACACTTTCCATTGGTAACAGTGGGCTTGGTATATATTGCATGGCAATACTACTTATGGAGAGGGGGCATTTCTATGCATCAAACTCTTTGTATGCCATGGTGTTTGGTGCCTGTCAACGCCGAGGGCTGCCCATCTGGGCATTCTCTAGCGACAGCAATAAACCATTGAGCATGCATTGAGATAGCCAACCTCTGCCATTTGCGGATCTGGAGGAATATAATGGGGGATAGAGATTATAACACCTGGCCTCTGGGGCCAGATAACTGCCACCATAAAGACAGATCTGCATTCCCCTGCTTCATGGCAGACATGATGGAAATGTAGAGGACACGTCTGTGGTTCAAATGAATACATTTTGAACCTTCCCCCAGTTTCAAAGGCCCAATTGGGTAAAAGTACCCAGTGCCACCCCACCAAGAGGAGAGATCAGCTGGTGGGGACGCAAAACTGGAGAACATGGTCTGAATGGTGCACACTGCCAAAGGGCTCTGTTGTGCACATGGAGGATACCTACCCATGGAAAGGACCACGTGAATTTCTAAATAGTGGCAGGCCTGGGCCGAAGACCAGCTGACGTGTGGCACCCTGAAGTGGAATCCCAAGGACCAGTTAGATGGTCTCCTGTTCTCTCGGAGGTCTCCGGGATATCAAAGATCTTCTATGAGGGGCCCACACCATCTACCGGTGACATCGGGTAAGCGGTGCCCTCTAAGTGCCCACATCGCCTGCTGAAAGCTGGACAGCGCAGTGTGAGCTTGGAACTACAGAATTGTGCCTGGAGACCGGAGTGCCTAGTGAAGAGCTCAAGAAGTTGCCCACATCTGCTGTGAAGTGGTTCCTGTACTGCAGGGACCTTGGCACGCATAAGCGTCTTATTGATGGTGAGCGGATTAACCGATTGCGGGTTCCAAAGTGGCCCACTTCATCAACTGTCACATTTCTCTTGTGTGCCACGATAACTGCATGCTCATTGTGTGCAGTGTCTGATCCACAGGTTGCGACCCTCTTAGGTGGCAGACCCCTAATGCAGAGTCTCATTGTACCTCTGGAGGCTTTGTGGCACTTGTGCCTGTCTGTGACTAAATCGCCTGGTGCGACCAACATTAAGGTGTGCCGGATATAGTGTCTCACTTCCAGGGAGGTATTGTATTGAAACTCTTCTTTGTGTAACCTGAAGTGTCTGGTGTGATTCATCTCGTTGTGCGCCAGATCCTAAGCCAAGATTGCAGGTGCACATCCCACATCAACGTGTAATAGACGTGGTGCCTATTCAAGCCAAAGAGGCTCCCTAGTGTGTTGTTCCCCGTTTACGGCTTGCTCCCTTTCTGGCCCCCTCACTGGCCCCATCTCGGAGGACCACCTGGCTTCTCCCCATCTAGCCCTTCTGAAGACTTCTTGGCGGCAGGTAGGATTCAGAAGAATTGACTAGGCTGGAGAGACACTTCCAAGAAATTTGGGAGTAGGTCAAGAGACTGCGTGACTCCGCACCCCCCACCCCCCTCTGCTTTGCAGAACAGTGCTGGTGCCACAAGGCCCTGAGAAACCCCTGTTTGTAATTGTTGCTCTTAGCCCATTTCTGCTTCGCAACTTGTTGGTGAACTTCCTGAGTGGTGCCAAGACCCCTATGTACATCTACCTCTTGTTTATGATTGCTGTCTATCCTCACCTGCCCTTTGTGGACCTAGACAAGGAGTGCCCTTAGCCATGAGTAAATTACAAAAAACAATTTGATGGACAGAATGTAGATCAATGTCTTACATTCACCCCAGTACAAGGATCTGGGCCTAAATCCACCGTTTTTTGCACTCCACACCACCCTGGGTCAGATAATGGCTTTATGCAAATCAGCTCTGACCCTGTGCCCCATGGGAACAGTCCAGTCCGAACTACAACAGCCATATCTTTTCCAGACCGGAATCAAGCATCCGAGGACCGGACCGGTTTCGAGGTAACACCTCTCATCAGCCCGGCTAGCTTGACTCCAGTGGTGTGGAGGCTCTGGGACCCACGTCTGAGCTACCCCAGTACACTCCGGGAGAAAATTACAAAAAACAATTTGATGGACAGAATGTAGATCAATGTCTTACATTCACCCCAGTACAAGGATCTGGGCCTAAATCCACCGTTTTTTGCACTCCACACCACCCTGGGTCAGATAATGGCTTTATGCAAATCAGCTCTGACCCTGTGCCCCATGGGAACAGTCCAGTCCGAACTACAACAGCCATATCTTTTCCAGACCGGAATCAAGCATCCGAGGACCGGACCGGTTTCGAGGTAACACCTCTCATCAGCCCGGCTAGCTTGACTCCAGTGGTGTGGAGGCTCTGGGACCCACGTCTGAGCTACCCCAGTACACTCAGGGAGAAAATTACAAAAAACAATTTGATGGACAGAATGTAGATCAATGTCTTACATTCACCCCAGTACAAGGATCTGGGCCTAAATCCACCGTTTTTTGCACTCCACACCACCCTGGGTCAGATAATGGCTTTATGCAAATCAGCTCTGACCCTGTGCCCCATGGGAACAGTCCAGTCCGAACTACAACAGCCATATCTTTTCCAGACCGGAATCAAGCATCCGAGGACCGGACCGGTTTCGAGGTAACACCTCTCATCAGCCCGGCTAGCTTGACTCCAGTGGTGTGGAGGCTCTGGGACCCACGTCTGAGCTACCCCAGTACACTCAGGGAGAAAATTACAAAAAACAATTTGATGGACAGAATGTAGATCAATGTCTTACATTCACCCCAGTACAAGGATCTGGGCCTAAATCCACCGTTTTTTGCACTCCACACCACCCTGGGTCAGATAATGGCTTTATGCAAATCAGCTCTGACCCTGTGCCCCATGTGAACAGTCCAGTCCGAACTACAACAGCCATATCTTTTCCAGACCGGAATCAAGCATCCGAGGACCGGACCGGTTTCGAGGTAACACCTCTCATCAGCCCGGCTAGCTTGACTCCAGTGGTGTGGAGGCTCTGGGACCCAAGTCTGAGCTACCCCAGTACACTCAGGGAGAAAATTACAAAAAACAATTTGATGGACAGAATGTAGATCAATGTCTTACATTCACCCCAGTACAAGGATCTGGGCCTAAATCCACCGTTTTTTGCACTCCACACCACCCTGGGTCAGATAATGGCTTTATGCAAATCAGCTCTGACCCTGTGCCCCATGGGAACAGTCCAGTCCGAACTACAACAGCCATATCTTTTCCAGACCGGAATCAAGCATCCGAGGACCGGACCGGTTTCGAGGTAACACCTCTCATCAGCCCGGCTAGCTTGACTCCAGTGGTGTGGAGGCTCTGGGACCCAAGTCTGAGCTACCCCAGTACACTCAGGGAGAAAATTACAAAAAACAATTTGATGGACAGAATGTAGATCAATGTCTTACATTCACCCCAGTACAAGGATCTGGGCCTAAATCCACCGTTTTTTGCACTCCACACCACCCTGGGTCAGATAATGGCTTTATGCAAATCAGCTCTGACCCTGTGCCCCATGGGAACAGTCCAGTCCGAACTACAACAGCCATATCTTTTCCAGACCGGAATCAAGCATCCGAGGACCGGACCGGTTTCGAGGTAACACCTCTCATCAGCCCGGCTAGCTTGACTCCAGTGGTGTGGAGGCTCTGGGACCCACGTCTGAGCTACCCCAGTACACTCAGGGAGAAAATTACAAAAAACAATTTGATGGACAGAATGTAGATCAATGTCTTACATTCACCCCAGTACAAGGATCTGGGCCTAAATCCACCGTTTTTTGCACTCCACACCACCCTGGGTCAGATAATGGCTTTATGCAAATCAGCTCTGACCCTGTGCCCCATGGGAACAGTCCAGTCCGAACTACAACAGCCATATCTTTTCCAGACCGGAATCAAGCATCCGAGGACCGGACCGGTTTCGAGGTAACACCTCTCATCAGCCCGGCTAGCTTGACTCCAGTGGTGTGGAGGCTCTGGGACCCACGTCTGAGCTACCCCAGTACACTCAGGGAGAAAATTACAAAAAACAATTTGATGGACAGAATGTAGATCAATGTCTTACATTCACCCCAGTACAAGGATCTGGGCCTAAATCCACCGTTTTTTGCACTCCACACCACCCTGGGTCAGATAATGGCTTTATGCAAATCAGCTCTGACCCTGTGCCCCATGGGAACAGTCCAGTCCGAACTACAACAGCCATATCTTTTCCAGACCGGAATCAAGCATCCGAGGACCGGACCGGTTTCGAGGTAACACCTCTCATCAGCCCGGCTAGCTTGACTCCAGTGGTGTGGAGGCTCTGGGACCCACGTCTGAGCTACCCCAGTACACTCAGGGAGAAAATTACAAAAAACAATTTGATGGACAGAATGTAGATCAATGTCTTACATTCACCCCAGTACAAGGATCTGGGCCTAAATCCACCGTTTTTTGCACTCCACACCACCCTGGGTCAGATAATGGCTTTATGCAAATCAGCTCTGACCCTGTGCCCCATGGGAACAGTCCAGTCCGAACTACAACAGCCATATCTTTTCCAGACCGGAATCAAGCATCCGAGGACCGGACCGGTTTCGAGGTAACACCTCTCATCAGCACGGCTAGCTTGACTCCAGTGGTGTGGAGGCTCTGGGACCCACGTCTGAGCTACCCCAGTACACTCAGGGAGAAAATTACAAAAAACAATTTGATGGACAGAATGTAGATCAATGTCTTACATTCACCCCAGTACAAGGATCTGGGCCTAAATCCACCGTTTTTTGCACTCCACACCACCCTGGGTCAGATAATGGCTTTATGCAAATCAGCTCTGACCCTGTGCCCCATGGGAACAGTCCAGTCCGAACTACAACAGCCATATCTTTTCCAGACCGGAATCAAGCATCCGAGGACGGGACCGGTTTCGAGGTAACACCTCTCATCAGCCCGGCTAGCTTGACTCCAGTGGTGTGGAGGCTCTGGGACCCACGTCTGAGCTACCCCAGTACACTCAGGGAGAAAATTACAAAAAACAATTTGATGGACAGAATGTAGATCAATGTCTTACATTCACCCCAGTACAAGGATCTGGGCCTAAATCCACCGTTTTATGCACTCCACACCACCCTGGGTCAGATAATGGCTTTATGCAAATCAGCTCTGACCCTGTGCCCCATGGGAACAGTCCAGTCCGAACTACAACAGCCATATCTTTTCCAGACCGGAATCAAGCATCCGAGGACCGGACCGGTTTCGAGGTAACACCTCTCATCAGCCCGGCTAGCTTGACTCCAGTGGTGTGGAGGCTCTGGGACCCACGTCTGAGCTACCCCAGTACACTCAGGGAGAAAATTACAAAAAACAATTTGATGGACAGAATGTAGATCAATGTCTTACATTCACCCCAGTACAAGGATCTGGGCCTAAATCCACCGTTTTTTGCACTCCACACCACCCTGGGTCAGATAATGGCTTTATGCAAATCAGCTCTGACCCTGTGCCCCATGGGAACAGTCCAGTCCGAACTACAACAGCCATATCTTTTCCAGACCGGAATCAAGCATCCGAGGACCGGACCGGTTTCGAGGTAACACCTCTCATCAGCCCGGCTAGCTTGACTCCAGTGGTGTGGAGGCTCTGGGACCCACGTCTGAGCTACCCCAGTACACTCAGGGAGAAAATTACAAAAAACAATTTGATGGACAGAATGTAGATCAATGTCTTACATTCACCCCAGTACAAGGATCTGGGCCTAAATCCACCGTTTTTTGCACTCCACACCACCCTGGGTCAGATAATGGCTTTATGCAAATCAGCTCTGACCCTGTGCCCCATGGGAACAGTCCAGTCCGAACTACAACAGCCATATCTTTTCCAGACCGGAATCAAGCATCCGAGGACCGGACCGGTTTCGAGGTAACACCTCTCATCAGCACGGCTAGCTTGACTCCAGTGGTGTGGAGGCTCTGGGACCCACGTCTGAGCTACCCCAGTACACTCAGGGAGAAAATTACAAAAAACAATTTGATGGACAGAATGTAGATCAATGTCTTACATTCACCCCAGTACAAGGATCTGGGCCTAAATCCACCGTTTTTTGCACTCCACACCACCCTGGGTCAGATAATGGCTTTATGCAAATCAGCTCTGACCCTGTGCCCCATGGGAACAGTCCAGTCCGAACTACAACAGCCATATCTTTTCCAGACCGGAATCAAGCATCCGAGGACGGGACCGGTTTCGAGGTAACACCTCTCATCAGCCCGGCTAGCTTGACTCCAGTGGTGTGGAGGCTCTGGGACCCACGTCTGAGCTACCCCAGTACACTCAGGGAGAAAATTACAAAAAACAATTTGATGGACAGAATGTAGATCAATGTCTTACATTCACCCCAGTACAAGGATCTGGGCCTAAATCCACCGTTTTATGCACTCCACACCACCCTGGGTCAGATAATGGCTTTATGCAAATCAGCTCTGACCCTGTGCCCCATGGGAACAGTCCAGTCCGAACTACAACAGCCATATCTTTTCCAGACCGGAATCAAGCATCCGAGGACCGGACCGGTTTCGAGGTAACACCTCTCATCAGCCCGGCTAGCTTGACTCCAGTGGTGTGGAGGCTCTGGGACCCACGTCTGAGCTACCCCAGTACACTCAGGGAGAAAATTACAAAAAACAATTTGATGGACAGAATGTAGATCAATGTCTTACATTCACCCCAGTACAAGGATCTGGGCCTAAATCCACCGTTTTTTGCACTCCACACCACCCTGGGTCAGATAATGGCTTTATGCAAATCAGCTCTGACCCTGTGCCCCATGGGAACAGTCCAGTCCGAACTACAACAGCCATATCTTTTCCAGACCGGAATCAAGCATCCGAGGACCAGACCGGTTTCGAGGTAACACCTCTCATCAGCCCGGCTAGCTTGACTCCAGTGGTGTGGAGGCTCTGGGACCCACGTCTGAGCTACCCCAGTACACTCAGGGAGAAAATTACAAAAAACAATTTGATGGACAGAATGTAGATCAATGTCTTACATTCACCCCAGTACAAGGATCTGGGCCTAAATCCACCGTTTTTTGCACTCCACACCACCCTGGGTCAGATAATGGCTTTATGCAAATCAGCTCTGACCCTGTGCCCCATGGGAACAGTCCAGTCCGAACTACAACAGCCATATCTTTTCCAGACCGGAATCAAGCATCCGAGGACCGGACCGGTTTCGAGGTAACACCTCTCATCAGCCCGGCTAGCTTGACTCCAGTGGTGTGGAGGCTCTGGGACCCACGTCTGAGCTACCCCAGTACACTCAGGGAGAAAATTACAAAAAACAATTTGATGGACAGAATGTAGATCAATGTCTTACATTCACCCCAGTACAAGGATCTGGGCCTAAATCCACCGTTTTTTGCACTCCACACCACCCTGGGTCAGATAATGGCTTTATGCAAATCAGCTCTGACCCTGTGCCCCATGGGAACAGTCCAGTCCGAACTACAACAGCCATATCTTTTCCAGACCGGAATCAAGCATCCGAGGACCGGACCGGTTTCGAGGTAACACCTCTCATCAGCCCGGCTAGCTTGACTCCAGTGGTGTGGAGGCTCTGGGACCCAAGTCTGAGCTACCCCAGTACACTCAGGGAGAAAATTACAAAAAACAATTTGATGGACAGAATGTAGATCAATGTCTTACATTCACCCCAGTACAAGGATCTGGGCCTAAATCCACCGTTTTTTGCACTCCACACCACCCTGGGTCAGATAATGGCTTTATGCAAATCAGCTCTGACCCTGTGCCCCATGGGAACAGTCCAGTCCGAACTACAACAGCCATATCTTTTCCAGACCGGAATCAAGCATCCGAGGACCGGACCGGTTTCGAGGTAACACCTCTCATCAGCCCGGCTAGCTTGACTCCAGTGGTGTGGAGGCTCTGGGACCCACGTCTGAGCTACCCCAGTACACTCAGGGAGAAAATTACAAAAAACAATTTGATGGACAGAATGTAGATCAATGTCTTACATTCACCCCAGTACAAGGATCTGGGCCTAAATCCACCGTTTTTTGCACTCCACACCACCCTGGGTCAGATAATGGCTTCATGCAAATCAGCTCTGACCCTGTGCCCCATGGGAACAGTCCAGTCCGAACTACAACAGCCATATCTTTTCCAGACCGGAATCAAGCATCCGAGGACCGGACCGGTTTCGAGGTAACACCTCTCATCAGCACGGCTAGCTTGACTCCAGTGGTGTGGAGGCTCTGGGACCCACATCTGAGCTACCCCAGTACACTCAGGGAGAAAATTACAAAAAACAATTTGATGGACAGAATGTAGATCAATGTCTTACATTCACCCCAGTACAAGGATCTGGGCCTAAATCCACCGTTTTTTGCACTCCACACCACCCTGCGTCAGATAATGGCTTTATGCAAATCAGCTCTGACCCTGTGCCCCATGGGAACAGTCCAGTCCGAACTACAACAGCCATATCTTTTCCAGACCGGAATCAAGCATCCGAGGACGGGACCGGTTTCGAGGTAACACCTCTCATCAGCCCGGCTAGCTTGACTCCAGTGGTGTGGAGGCTCTGGGACCCACGTCTGAGCTACCCCAGTACACTCAGGGAGAAAATTACAAAAAACAATTTGATGGACAGAATGTAGATCAATGTCTTACATTCACCCCAGTACAAGGATCTGGGCCTAAATCCACCGTTTTTTGCACTCCACACCACCCTGGGTCAGATAATGGCTTTATGCAAATCAGCTCTGACCCTGTGCCCCATGGGAACAGTCCAGTCCGAACTACAACAGCCATATCTTTTCCAGACCGGAATCAAGCATCCGAGGACCGGACCGGTTTCGAGGTAACACCTCTCATCAGCCCGGCTAGCTTGACTCCAGTGGTGTGGAGGCTCTGGGACCCACGTCTGAGCTACCCCAGTACACTCAGGGAGAAAATTACAAAAAACAATTTGATGGACAGAATGTAGATCAATGTCTTACATTCACCCCAGTACAAGGATCTGGGCCTAAATCCACCGTTTTTTGCACTCCACACCACCCTGGGTCAGATAATGGCTTTATGCAAATCAGCTCTGACCCTGTGCCCCATGGGAACAGTCCAGTCCGAACTACAACAGCCATATCTTTTCCAGACCGGAATCAAGCATCCGAGGACCGGACCGGTTTCGAGGTAACACCTCTCATCAGCCCGGCTAGCTTGACTCCAGTGGTGTGGAGGCTCTGGGACCCACGTCTGAGCTACCCCAGTACACTCAGGGAGAAAATTACAAAAAACAATTTGATGGACAGAATGTAGATCAATGTCTTACATGTGTGACATTAATCCACATTCGGTCCATCACCTGTTGTTTTTGCATATTCCGCCCTAAGTGCGCTGGGGATGCCCAGACGTGGGTCCCAGGCACTCCACACCACTGGAGTCAAGCTAGCCGGGCTGATGAGAGGTGTTACCTCGAAACCGGTCCGGTCCTCGGATGCTTGATTCCGTTCTGGGAAGGACATGGCTTTTGTAGTTCGGACTGGACTGTTCCCATGGGGCACAGGGTCAGAGCTGATTTGCATATCGCCATTGTCTAACCCAGGGTGGTGTGGAGTGCAAAAAAACGATGGATTTGGGCCCAGATCTTTGGACTGGGGTGAGTGTGTGACATTAATCCACATTCGGTCCATCACCTGTTGTTTTTGCATATTCCGCCCTAAGTGCGCTGGGGATGCCCAGACGTGGGTCCCAGGCACTCCACACCACTGGAGTCAAGCTAGCCGGGCTGATGAGAGGTGTTACCTCGAAACCGGTCCGGTCCTCGGATGCTTGATTCCGTTCTGGGAAGGACATGGCTTTTGTAGTTCGGACTGGACTGTTCCCATGGGGCACAGGGTCAGAGCTGATTTGTATATCGCCATTGTCAAACCCAGGGTGGTGTGGAGTGCAAAAAAACGATGGATTTGGGCCCAGATCTTTGGACTGGGGTGAGTGTGTGACATTAATCCACATTCGGTCCATCACCTGTTGTTTTTGCATATTCTGCCCTAAGTGCGCTGGGGATGCCCAGACGTGGGTCCCAGGCACTCCACACCACTGGAGTCAAGCTAGCCGGGCTGATGAGAGGTGTTACCTCGAAACCGGTCCGGTCCTCGGATGCTTGATTCCGTTCTGGGAAGGACATGGCTTTTGTAGTTCGGACTGGACTGTTCCCATGGGGCACAGGGTCAGAGCTGATTTGCATATCGCCATTGTCTAACCCAGGGTGGTGTGGAGTGCAAAAAAACGATGGATTTGGGCCCAGATCTTTGGACTGGGGTGAGTGTGTGACATTAATCCACATTCGGTCCATCACCTGTTGTTTTTGCATATTCCGCCCTAAGTGCGCTGGGGATGCCCAGACGTGGGTCCCAGGCACTCCACACCACTGGAGTCAAGCTAGCCGGGCTGATGAGAGGTGTTACCTCGAAACCGGTCCGGTCCTCGGATGCTTGATTCCGTTCTGGGAAGGACATGGCTTTTGTAGTTCGGACTGGACTGTTCCCATAGGGCACAGGGTCAGAGCTGATTTGCATATCGCCATTGTCTAACCCAGGGTGGTGTGGAGTGCAAAAAAACGATGGATTTGGGCCCAGATCTTTGGACTGGGGTGAGTGTGTGACATTAATCCACATTCGGTCCATCACCTGTTGATTTTGCATATTCCGCCCTAAGTGCGCTGGGGATGCCCAGACGTGGGTCCCAGGCACTCCACACCACTGGAGTCAAGCTAGCCGGGCTGATGAGAGGTGTTACCTCGAAACCGGTCCGGTCCTCGGATGCTTGATTCCGTTCTGGGAAGGACATGGCTTTTGTAGTTCGGACTGGACTGTTCCCATGGGGCACAGGGTCAGAGCTGATTTGCATATCGCCATTGTCTAACCCAGGGTGGTGTGGAGTGCAAAAAAACGATGGATTTGGGCCCAGATCTTTGGACTGGGGTGAGTGTGTGACATTAATCCACATTCGGTCCATCACCTGTTGTTTTTGCATATTCCGCCCTAAGTGCGCTGGGGATGCCCAGACGTGGGTCCCAGGCACTCCACACCACTGGAGTCAAGCTAGCCGGGCTGATGAGAGGTGTTACCTCGAAACCGGTCCGGTCCTCGGATGCTTGATTCCGTTCTGGGAAGGACATGGCTTTTGTAGTTCGGACTGGACTGTTCCCATGGGGCACAGGGTCAGAGCTGATTTGCATATCGCCATTGTCTAACCCAGGGTGGTGTGGAGTGCAAAAAAACGATGGATTTGGGCCCAGATCTTTGGACTGGGGTGAGTGTGTGACATTAATCCACATTCGGTCCATCACCTGTTGTTTTTGCATATTCCGCCCTAAGTGCGCTGGGGATGCCCAGACGTGGGTCCCAGGCACTCCACACCACTGGAGTCAAGCTAGCCGGGCTGATGAGAGGTGTTACCTCGAAACCGGTCCGGTCCTCGGATGCTTGATTCCGTTCTGGGAAGGACATGGCTTTTGTAGTTCGGACTGGACTGTTCCCATGGGGCACAGGGTCAGAGCTGATTTGCATATCGCCATTGTCTAACCCAGGGTGGTGTGGAGTGCAAAAAAACGATGGATTTGGGCCCAGATCTTTGGACTGGGGTGAGTGTGTGACATTAATCCACATTCGGTCCATCACCTGTTGTTTTTGCATACTTAGCCATGAGTGGCCTGGTGTCCGGAGGGAGGGGCTGGTGAACTTTCTTCCAGGGTGTCTGGGACAGTGGGGTGAACTGAATGGTGGCGGGAGGCTTGGAGCCACGGGCTCTGCGGAGTGTTATCTATTTACCTGCTTAGTATCAGTGGCACCGCATTATGGTGTTGGTGTGCATGTGTGCGAAAGTGCCCATACAGACTGGGCTGGTATATGGCGCATTGCGTAGCGGTGCAAAGTGAGTATAAGTGCATGGAATTGACAGTCTGTGAACCGCCTGTGCTTCATGACACTAGTCGGTGGTATTGGTTCATATGTTGTTCTCATGCCAAAAGCACCTTACCTCTCAACAGTCGGTTTACCCAAGTGTCCCCATCCCACAGTGCTGCTTTAAGTTATAATTCTGTCTATGTACATATTACTTATGTCATTGTAGCCCAGAGTGCACCCTATAGCCATGTGTAATTGCATTATTAGGATGGTGAGGGTAGACCGGGAGCTAACATGACACACTGCATAAGGGTACTGTGAGGGAATTAGGATAGGACTTTTCCCATGTGTGCATATTATCGTGATCTGATCAGCACAAGCTGGGCCTAGTACTGCTAGTAATATCGCAAAGTGTAATTTATGCCCCAGATTCCATGATATTCATATTGCACTGTTTAATGTGTGTGTTGAAAATAAACAGCCTTTCTCGACTTCAAGTGTGAAGTCTCGGTTTTGTGTAATATTTATTGTATGTACGTGCTATGCTCTTGCTTTACACATTACTTCTGAAGGACGCCAGACTGCTCAAAGCCAAAATATCCAAGGGTGAGCATGGGTTGTACAGTGTGTATAATCACCTGCCCTAGACGAGAGTGGTGGGTTCTTCCTGGCTGGGGCATCCCTTCGGCCATCCAGACAGTGCTGGTTCCAGCACAGGGAGAAGCGGTCTGCTCCAAGGGACATACAGAGCATCACAAGTATGACAGAGATAGATGTAAGTTCATTGGAAAAGACCATTAAGTACTTAAAGGAACAACTGGCTTCAGTTAAATAACCTGTGAAAGATCATGAAACGTATATCAAGAGAGATCAGCAATTTGAGGAGGAGCATCTGCTTGCCTGAGTTTCAAATCTTGGGACAAAAATGGAGCAGTATAAAGAGGAGACTTAAGCCACTACGATACGGAGAGCTCAACCTCTCTGCTGCTCATTTCTGCCGCTCACAGCAGGGCCATCTATTAAGGATAGCATACATTTTGCAAATGGCTATGAATTGACAAGAGTGGTCACTAACCATTAAATGTTGCTTTTAGGAGCGGTCACTAACAATTGATCATCTGCATCAGTTAGTTCACGAACACCCTTACGTGTACTCCTTGATTTGCACTTCATCGCCCTCGCCGCCAGTTTTGGGGTGATTTATGTTCCATGTGCTAAGCCCAGCCACACAAGTAGGTTGCTATCTTTATCTAAAGAAGTGTGAGAATGCTGGGTTTTAGAAAACATGTGAATCCCCAAAGCCTAAAAAACCTTTTCCTCACAGATGTCAGAAAAATGGGTGTTTTAGCCAAAGTCTGAGGTTTGCAAAGTTTTCTGATTAAAAAAGTAAAGGGACCCACAAAGGCCCACCACCCTTGCCTTGCTGTTTGCCTTTTTTCTATTGTTTTCCTGCCCTCCTTCTCCCCATAGCTCTCCGGTTCCTTTTTTGCTCAGCGTAGCACTCTGTTTTTCCACTGCTGCGTCCCCGCCCCCCTCGCTCGCCCATTCGCACTCCCACCCGCCTCCCAGCTGCTCCTCCCACACATCTCCCCTTCATAATGGCGGCCGCTGCGCAGTGAGGAGAGCGACCCTTGACCCTGTGTTCAGGCAGGTCGCTCCCCACGCCGCACAGCTAGCTCCACCTGACTGTGCCTGTGTCGTTCCTCCAGCGAGTTTGTGCCTCCTGTGCCCGCTCTCGTCCTACTCCGCATATTGCCTGCTCTTCGCACCCACCACCTGCCTTCCAGCTGCTCCTCCCTCCCCTTCTTAATGGCGGCCACTGCGCGGGCCCGCTGCTGGGATGCTAAAGGCGCACCTAAGGCAAGCATGTCTGTGCCCAGCGTCAGACCCCTGGCCACCGCGAACGCCACAACACCAGATGCCATTACGACGCCAACCTCCTCCACGTACTCAACACCGGCAGATCAACCACCTGCTTCCAGGCAAACCCGAAGCTCACCCACGGACCCTTCACCTGCCGAAACTGCAGCTTCATCAGCCAGCAAACACCTGCACGTTGTGCCCCTCCCACCAGGGCAGGTCAAAACCTTCTCAGATGCATACTACTCAAAACCCGCTCCATCCACAAGCATGCCGTAAAACTCTGGGACCTGCTCGACTCATCCTCTCCGGACGTGGCCTTCCTGACTGAGACCTGGTTGAACCCCTCTTTGGCGCCAGACATTGCCACAGCCATCCTGGATGGCTACAAGATTACCCACAGGGACCGCACCAACAGACCGGAAGGAGGAATCGACATCGTCCACCGGAATACCCTCAGAATCTCGACCAGCAACGATAACCCGCTCAGCACCGCCGAACACCTGCACATCCAGATCCACATGGATCCCAACACCACCCTCAGAGGCACCCTCGTCTACAGACCCCCCCCCCACCCCCCGGACCCTGACCACAGTTCAGCGACTCCATCACAGATGTCGTCAGCCTGCACGCTTTGGCCTCCACAGAATATAGCCTCTTTGGAGACCTGAACTTCCGCCTCAAGAACGCCAACAACAGCAACTCCACCACCCTGCTCGACAACCTCGCCAACCTCGGACTCAAACAGCTCGTCACAACACCCACCCACTCCACCGGACACACGCTCGACCCAGTCTTTTCCACCAGTATCCACGTCACCTTCAGCCACATCACTGAACTCCACTGGACCAACCACCGCTGCATCTACTTCTCCTTCGAGAAAAACACCGCACACAACCACCCGCAATGAACCCCCACTGCAGTTGGAACAAAGTCACCAAAGACCAGCTAATCACCACCCTCGCCCTGCACCCACTACCCGACCAACCCGACACAGCTGCCTGCAACCTCAGGCAATGGATCGACGACTGTGCCAATATTCTCGCCCGATAAAGAAACCCTCAAACAGACGCATAGACAGAAAGGCCATCTAGTTCACCATCAACCTCCAGGCATCCAAGCAGACTTGCCGAAGACTCGAGAGAAGTGGCGCCACGAACAGACACCAGACAACCACACAGCCCTCGAGAACGCCAGCCACAGACACCACCAACTCAATCGAACCGCCTAAAGGACCTCCTTCAAGGAACGCATCGACAACAACACACACAACAGCAAGGAACTCGCCAACCCCAGCTCTAACGACATCCCGCAGTCACAAGACCTCTGTGACTCTCTAGCCACCTCTTTCACAGCAAGATCATAGACATCCACAACAGTTTAAACACTATGACCCTCCCCCCCCTGACAGCCGCCGACACCTCAGACTCACCGGCCTCCAGTCACACCGGCCTCCGGCTCTCCTGGAACCACATCAACGACACCATCAAAACCATGAACACCATCCACTCTGGCTCAGCGTCAGACTCCTGCCCCCACCACATCTTCAACAAATCAAGCTCCACCATCGCACCCCAATTCCGGAGGATCATCAACAGCTCCTTTGTGACCGTCACCTTCCCGGAGAGCTGGAAACACGCCGAGATCAACGCCCTCTTCAAGAAACCCAAGGCAGACCCAACGGACTTCAAAAACTTCCGGCCCATCTCCCTGCTCCCATTCCCGGCGGAAGTCACCGAGAAGATCGTCAGACAAAGGACCCGCTTCCTCGAAGAGAACACTACCCTGTACTTGTCCCAATCCGGATTTCGCAGCAACCATAGCACCGAAACCGCCCTCATCGCCGCCACCGATGACATCAGGACCCTGCTGGACAACGGCAAAACTGCAGCCCTCATCCTCCTAGACCTCTCGGCCGCCTTCGACACCATCTGCCACCACACCCTACACACACGCCTCCATGACGCAGCGATCCGCGACAAAGCCCTGGACTGGATCACCTCCTTCCTCACCGGCAGATCCCAGAGAGTCAGCCTCCCTCCATTCCGATCCGAAGCCACCAAGATCACCTGCGGCGTACCCCAAGGATAATCCCTCAGCCCGACCCTTTTCAACGACTACATGACACCGCTCGTCAACATCGTCCGATCGCACGACCTAAACATCGTCTCATACGCAGACGACACCCAGCTGATCCTCTCCCTCACCAAGGACACCGCCACCGCCAAAACCAACTTGCACGAAGGAATGAAGGCCGTCTCCGAATGGATAAATAACAGCCGCCTGAAGCTGAACTCGTACAAGACGGAGGTCCTCATCCTCATCCTCTGCTCTACCCCTCTGCCTGGGACGACTCCTGGTGGCCGGCCTTAGTAGGAGCTACACCAACACCCACCGACCACGCACACAACCTGGGGTTCGTCCTAGACTCATCGCGCTCAATGACCCAGCAAGTCAACGCAGTCTCCTCCTCCTGCTACATCCTCCGCATGCTTCGCAAGATCTACAGATGGATCCCCACCGAAACCAGAAAGACGATCACCCAGGCCCTCGTCACCAGCAGGCTAGACTAAGGCAACCCCCTCTACGCGGCAATCACGGCCAAACTCCAGTAAAGACTTCAACGCATTCAAAACACCATTGCACGTCTCGTCCTCGACATCCCCCGCCACAGCCACATCACTGCCCACCTGAGAGACCTGCACTGGCTCCCCGTCAACATGAGGATCACCTTCAAACTCCGCACCCACGCTCACAAAGCACTCCACGACACCGGACCAACATACCTCAACAAACTACTCACATTCTACACTCCCAACCGCCAGCTCCGCTCCGCTGACATCTCCCTCGCCACCGTCCCACGCATCCACCGAACGACCACAGGTCGCCGATATTTCTCCCGCCTCGCCGGCAAGACATGGAACACCCTCCCCATCCATCTGCGACAGACCCATGACCTGCTGACCTTCGGGAGACTTCTGAAGACCTGGCTGTTCAAGCAGTAGCAGTCCACCCCCCCTTAATGCCTTGAGACCCTTGCGGGTGAGTAGTGCACTCTACAAATGCTTGATTGATTGAGTCCCTGGGTGTCTAGTTTTCAGAAACGTCTTGGTTTGTTAGGTTTTCCTGGGTGGAGGATGAACCAGGGCCCCAATTCTACAGCTACCCACATTGTAAAAAAAAGTGATTATTTTTCTGGGTGAAATGTGATGCCTCCAGGTCGTGTTTTAGGGTGTATTGTGTTACGGCCACTAGGCCCAGCCACATAAGTGTATACTGTTTTTATCCGGAGACGTGTGGGAACACAGGATAGTAGAACATTTGTTATTACCTTAAGTAAGTCAATGTTCAAGAAAGAGGACATTTTGTAATAGGTCCTCTGAATCACTTGATAGTATGACTAACCCCAAATTCAAAGGTGTGCAAATAACCCTTGTCCCTAAACTAAGTATCTTGTGCACATTTCAGAAATACATTGGTTTCCTTCATACCCATTTTTCAATCATTATTTTACCGTATGAACTGCTATAATAGCTGGTACACAATGAAAAATCATTATAAGCTGCAGCTCAGTTGTTGGCTCTGGGTATTGCATGTTTGTGGAGAACCTACAAATCCATTTATGTGGACATAATGGTATATTGCTTTTGTAAATCAGCCATCTTAATTAAAATTACAGATGGAATCCTCAACATTGGCTATTTTTCCTATTGGCAGATAAAAAAGGAGGAAATATTAGGCTAATTGGAGCACAATATTACATACAAACCAGAACTCTGAGACCAACTACTGGAACACAAGCTGAAACATACCGGCTTGTAGTAAATTTTCCTACACATCTTATTGACAGAAGCTCTACAGAAAGGAAGATGAAGCTGGTAGTACACTTGCATCAAACACTAAGAGTACAATGGTAATAATGGTGCACACCCACTTTCTTTCAATAATCGATTCACCGCATTTACGCATTAACATTGATCTACAGGTGTGGAATTTCTATCACACATTGAATGGGGTCAAAGACAACACGTTTTAATGTTCAATCATCCACTGGAAATATAGGCACAACCATGACAGCACAAACCCCTGAATGCCACCTTAAAGGAAGAAAAAGAATGAATGTTTGAAAGAAGTCGGTCTGTAATCAAAGATTTAAGCCAATATGCATAAGCTGTTCACGCCTGTACATACTAACTATTGCTATTGGGCTGAGCACTATGTAGTTATTTGTGGGCCCAGCTTGCATCACTTTCAGTGGTTACTGTATAGAAACCTGGACACATGTTTGCAAAAAGTTACAATTTGAGGCTACTTATAATGCTCCCCGTGTACTCCGATTATATGCAAATATGTGTAGAAACATGAAATCAAGATTAATAATGACTGTTTGCTATAAAAAATTTACACAAATACATTGAAACCTGAAAACAAATCACTAAACTATTGTGCAACTTTAAATACCATTTCTCCAAGGCATCCTTTAGTAAACCATGTTTGACAGCCAATATTTAAATTAAAAAACACAAATAACAATTGAGAAGTGCAAAACCAGCCTGGTCAACCTGAAAATAAATTAGGTCCCAATTCTTAAAGGAAGTCACAAAAGTGCACCTGAATTATTACTTCCTTGTATTGGTGCAGATTTTCGACATTCTAGAATTCACAGGAATTTACAGCAGTAGGCATGGAGACGGCACTCCTAGTAAAGATTTGTAAATTGCATTTTTGCATGACCAAACACGCACTTGCCAATTCATACATCTGCTATGCGACTTCAAATGTATTTTCCTCAACACCCCTTTCATCTCCCACTCTGGAAAATGTTTTACTCCTGCCCTTGCCAGAAGTACATTTCTAATGTAGGAAGAGGTTAGAGAGGAGCTGGTGAATACCCTTGAACATGTAAGTTTGGGGTGTGCAGATTAAGTGGGCATTCCAACCCTGAAACTTCCATTCCTGCCTACTTCCATACCCTTTAAGCAAATTTGCGGAACTGTGTAAAAATCGCAGCCTCTATAGAATGTAAAACCTTAACCAATTTGAGGCCTGATATCATGAGAGAGGTTATCAGAGTTCAGATATTGCGAGACTGTCTCCAGCTCTCAGCATTGTCCACCCGACCCTTTAATTGCCTCCAGTTTCCATTACATTTTCTACTCGTCCTTTTAAACGCCTCCAGCTCCCACGACTTTGCCTCCTCATCCCTTTAAATGCCTCCGGCTCCCATGGCATTGTCCACCCGTCCCTTTAATTGCCTCCAGCACCCATGGCATTGTCTACCCGTCCCCTCAAACGCCTCCATCTCCCATGGCATTGTCTCCTCATCCCTTTAAACGCCTACAGCTCCCACGGCATTGTCTTCTCGTCCATTTAAATACCTCCAGCTCCCGTGGCATGGTTCACCCGTCCGTTTAAACGCCTACAGCTCCTAGGGCATTGTCTAGCCGTTCCTTTAAATGCCTCCGGCTCCCACGACTTTGCCTCCTCATCCCTTTAAATGCCTCCGGCTCCCATGGCATTGTCCACCCGTCCCTTTAATTGCCTCCAGCACCCATGGCATTGTCTACCCGTCCCCTCAAACGCCTCCATCTCCCATGGCATTGTCTCCTCATCCCTTTAAACGCCTCCATCTCCCATGGCATTGTCTCCTCATCCCTTTAAACGCCTACAGCTCCCACGGCATTGTCTTCTCGTCCATTTAAATACCTCCAGCTCCCGTGGCATTGTCTACCCGTCCCTTTTATTGCCTCCAGCTCCCATGGCATTGTCTACCCGTCCCTTTAATTGCCTCCAGCTCCCATGGCATTGTCTACCCGTCCCTTTAATTGCCTCCAGCTCCCATGGCATTGTCTACCCGTCCGTTTAAACACTTACAGCTCCTATGTCATTGTCTACCCGTCCCTTTAAACGCCTCTGGCTCCGATGGCATTGTATCCTCGTCCCCTCAAAGGCCTTCACCTCCCAAAGCATTGCCTCCTCATCCTCTTAAACGCCCCCATCTCCCACGGCATTGTCTTCTCGTCCATTTAAATACCTCTAGCTCCCGTGGCATGGTTCACCCGTCCCTTTAAACGCCAACAGCTCCTATGCCATTGTCTACCCGTCCGTTTAAACGCCTACAGCTCCTAGGGCATTGTCTACCCGTCCGTTTAAACGCCTACAGCTCCTAGGGCATTGTCTAGCCGTTCCTTTAAATGCCTCCGGCTCCCATGGCATTGTCTCCTCATTCCTTTAAATGCCTCCGGCTCCCATGGCATTGTCTCCTCATTCCTTTAAATGCCTCCGGCTCCCATGGCATTGTCTCCTCATTCCTTTAAATGCCTCCGGCTCCCATGGCATTGTCTCCTCATGCCATGTGGCATTGTCTCCTCATTCCTTTAAATGCCTCCGGCTCCCATGGCATTGTCTCCTCATTCCTTTAAATGCCTCCGGCTCCCATGGCATTGTCTCCTCATTCCTTTAAATGCCTCCGGCTCCCATGGCATTGTCTCCTCATTCCTTTAAATGCCTCCGGCTCCCATGGCATTGTCTCCTCATTCCTTTAAATGCCTTCGGCTCCCATGGCATGGTCTTCTTGTCTCTTTAAACACCTCCAGCTCCAGTGGCATTGTCTACCCTTCCCTTTAATTGCCTCCAGCTCTCACAGCATTGTCCACCCACCCATTTAACAGCCTCCAGCTCCCTTGCCATTGTCTCCTCATCCCTTTAAATGCCTACAGCTCCTATGGAATGGTCTACCTGTCCCTTTAAACGCCTACAGCTCCTAAGGCATTGTCTACCCGTCCGTTTAAACGCCTACAGCTCCTAAGGCATTGTCTACCCGTCCGTTTAAACGCCTACAGCTCCTAAGGCATTGTCTACCCGTCGCTTTAAACGCCTCCGGCTCCCATGGCATATTCTCCTCATCCCCTCAAATGCCTCCGGCTCCCATGGCATTGTCTCCTCACCCCTTTAAACGCCTCCACCTCCAATGGCATTGTCTCCTCGTCCCCTCAAATGCCTCCGGCTCCCATGGCATTGTCTCCTCGTCCCCTCAAATGCCTCCGGCTCCCATGGCATTGTCTCCTCGTCCCTTTAAACGCCTCCGGCTCCCATGGCATTGTCTCCTCAAACGCCTCCGGCTCCCATGGCATTGTCTCCTCGTCTCCTCAAACGCCTCCGGCTCCCATGGTATTGTCTCCTCGACCCCTCAAAAGCCTCCAACTCCCATGGCAGTGTGTCCTCGTCCCTTTAAACGCCTCCAGCTCCCATGGCATTATCTCCTTTCCCTTTAAACGCCTCCAGCTCCCATGGCATTGTCCACTCATCCCCTCAAATGCCTCCGGCTCCCATGGCATTGTCTCCTCATCCCTTTAAACGCCTCCACCTCCAATGGCATTGTCTCCTCGTCCCCTCAAATGCCTCCGGCTCCCATGGCATTGTCTCCTCGTCCCCTCAAATGCCTCCGGCTCCCATGGCATTGTCTCCTCGCCCCCTCAAATGCCTCCGGCTCCCATGGCATTGTCTCCTCGTCCCTTTAAACGCCTCCGGCTCCCATGGCATTGTCTCCTCGTCTCCTCAAACGCCTCCGGCTCCCATGGCATTGTCTCCTCGTCTCCTCAAACGCCTCCGGCTCCCATGGCATTGTCTCCTCGTCCCCTCAAAAGCCTCCAACTCTCATGGCAGTGTGTCCTCCTCCCTTTAAACGCCTCCTGCTCCCGTGGCATTATCTCCTTTCCCTTTAAACGCCTCCAGCTCCCATGGCATTGTCCACTCATCCCCTCAAATGCCTCCGGCTCCCATGGCATTGTCTCCTCATCCCTTTAAACGCCTCCACCTCCAATGGCATTGTCTCCTCGTCCCCTCAAACGCCTCCAGGTCCCATGGCATTATCTCCTTTCCCTTTAAACGCCTCCAGCTCCCATGGCATTGTCCACTCATCCCCTCAAATGCCTCCGGCTCCCATGGCATTGTCTCCTCATCCCTTTAAACGCCTCCACCTCCAATGGCATTGTCTCCTCGTCCCCTCAAATGCCTCCGGCTCCCATGGCATTGTCTCCTCGTCCCCTCAAATGCCTCCGGCTCCCATGGCATTGTCTCCTCGTCCCCTCAAATGCCTCCGGCTCCCATGGCATTGTCTCCTCGTCCCTTTAAACGCCTCCGGCTCCCATGGCATTGTCTCCTCGTCTCCTCAAACGCCTCCGGCTCCCATGGCATTGTCTCCTCGTCCCCTCAAAAGCCTCCAACTCCCATGGCAGTGTGTCCTCCTCCCTTTAAACGCCTCCTGCTCCCGTGGCATTATCTCCTTTCCCTTTAAACGCCTCCGGCTCCCATGGCATTGTCTCCTCGTCTCCTCAAACGCCTCCGGCTCCCATGGCATTGTCTCCTCGTCTCCTCAAACGCCTCCGGCTCCCATGGCATTGTCTCCTCGTCCCCTCAAAAGCCTCCAACTCCCATGGCAGTGTGTCCTCCTCCCTTTAAACGCCTCCTGCTCCCGTGGCATTATCTCCTTTCCCTTTAAACGCCTCCAGCTCCCATGGCATTGTCCACTCATCCCCTCAAATGCCTCCGGCTCCCATGGCATTGTCTCCTCATCCCTTTAAACGCCTCCACCTCCAATGGCATTGTCTCCTCGTCCCCTCAAACGCCTCCAGCTCCCATGGCATTATCTCCTTTCCCTTTAAACGCCTCCAGCTCCCATGGCATTGTCCACTCATCCCCTCAAATGCCTCCGGCTCCCATGGCATTGTCTCCTCATCCCTTTAAACGCCTCCACCTCCAATGGCATTGTCTCCTCGTCCCCTCAAACGCCTCCAGCTCCCATGGCATTGTCCACCCATCCCTTAAACTATCAATATCTACCCGTTAATTGTATTGTCTCCCAATGCTCATCGGCATCTTCCAAGTCTACCTGAAGCCACGTGTTCTACGTGTGTTCCTGGTGTGATGTGCTGCGTCTCATGGTGAAATGGTTTCATATGATCACAATTTAAAAATATATACATACTTCCTTTAAACAAGGGGAGGAGTAAGAACATGTTAAAACTATTCGGGAATGTCCAACTTTAAGGGTTCCGAATATGTGAACCATGGAAGTAAGTACAGAAATTAAGGGACAATTAAAGGTAGATTGTATAATCCAATTTGGAACAGAATTCCGCACATATAAAACAACGAGCACATGGTGAAGATTCATATCCAGCATAACATGGCAATTTGCTTTCTCGTTTTTACTCGTTGATTAAAGCCAGCAGCAGCCCAAGCTTCAGGCAGTTCCTCTGTGCTAGCGGGGCGTGCCTGCGGTGGGACCCCCGGGACACGGATCCCTTCGTGCTAGCGGGGCGTGCCTGCGGTGGGACCCCCGGGACACGGATCCCTTCGTGCTAGCGGGGCGTGCCTGCGGGACCCCCGGGACACGCCTCAGCTCAGGCTGTGCAGGACCCTGGAAGAGGACAAAGTGCGGGGTACTCACCAGCCGCCTCCGAGCTCCGCAGCGGATCCGACAGCCCCAGGGTACCTGCGGACAGAGAGAGCCGTCACTCGCTGCTCAGAGGCGGATTTCTGCGCACACTCTCACTCACTCACACACACGCCGCCGGCTGCGCTCACTCAGAAGGGCTGAACGGCGCGGGGACCTTCCAAAGGATGACTGTATGTGTGTGCACTGCCGAAGCGAGTACGGGGGGAACCAAGCCGCACAATCCTGGCTGCAGCCCTCTGTGCCAGGGTCCTGACGCCACGGGAGCCGCTCACAGCCCCCTGACGCCACGGGAGCCGCTCACAGCCCCCTGACGCCACGGGAGCCGCTCACAGCCCCCTGACGTCACAGGAGCCGCTCACAGCCCCCTGACGCCAAGGGAACCGCTCACAGCCCCCTGACGCCAAGGGAACCGCTCACAGCGCCCCGACGCCACGGGAGCCGCTCACAGCGCCCCGACGCCACGGGAGCCGCTCACAGCGCCGTTACAAGACAATCAATAACCGATGCTACGGGAAACTTTGCGCTCATACCAGGTCAGTGCCCTCTCTCACATCCCCATATAGCGTCCAAGGACACCGTCAGCGACCAGCCCGTGCTTCCACTGCCGAGGGCTCGAAAAGGATTACTGAGGGAGGGGAGCCCAACGCAAATGCCGCACTTAAAGGACCATCAGAGCTCACTTCCTTCAGTCTCACTAGACGCCCATGCATGAAGGGAACAAATACATTACTCCCGCTGTCACTCCAGAAGGGCTTAAGCACTTTGTGACTTTTCCAATCCCTGCAGGTTGAGGGTGAGGGTCTGAAAGGGGAGGGCGAGGTGGAGCTTCAGGGTGAGGGTCTGCAAGGGGAGCTGGAGGGTGAGGTGGGGGGTGAGGCGAGGAGCTTCAGAGGAGGGTCTGCAAGGGGAGCCTTAGGGTGAGGCAAGGAGCTTCAGGGTGAGGGTCTGCAAGGGGAGCTGAAGGGTGAGGAGCTGAAGGGTGAGGGTCTACAAGGGGAGCCTTACGGTGAGGCAAGGAGCTTCAGAGTGAGGGTCTGCAAGGGGAGCTGAAGGGTGAGGTGGAGCTTCAGGGTCAGGGTCTGAAAGGAGAGCTTCAGGGTGAGGAGCTTCAGGGTGAGGGTCTGCAAGGGGAGCTTCAATGTGAGGGTCTGAAAGGGGAGGGTGAGGTGGAGCTTCAGGGTGAGGGTCTGCAAGGGGAGCTGGAGGGTGAGGCGAGGAGCTTCAGAGTGAGGGTCTGCAAGGGGAGCTGAAGGGTGAGGTGGAGCTTCAGGGTCAGGGTCTGAAAGGAGAGCTTCAGGGTGAGGAGCTTCAGGGTGAGGGTCTGCAAGGGGAGCTTCAATGTGAGGGTCTGAAAGGGGAGGGTGAGGTGGAGCTTCAGGGTGAGGGTCTGCAAGGGGAGCTGGAGGGTGAGGTGGAGGGTGAGGCGAGGAGCTTCAGAGGAGGGTCTGCAAGGGGAGCCTTAGGGTGAGGCAAGGAGCTTCAGGGTGAGGGTCTGCAAGGGGAGCTGGAGGCGAGGTGGAGCTTCAGGGCGAGGGTCTGCAAGGGGAGCTGGAGGGTGAGGTGGAGGGTGAGGCGAGGAGCTTCAGAGGAGGGTCTGCAAGGGGAGCCTTAGGGTGAGGCAAGGAGCTTCAGGGTGAGGGTCTGCAAGGGGAGGGCGAGGTGGAGCTTCAGGGTGAGGGTCTGCAAGGGGAGCTGGAGGGTGAGGTGGAGGGTGAGGCGAGGAGCTTCAGAGGAGGGTCTGCAAGGGGAGCCTTAGGGTGAGGCAAGGAGCTTCAGGGTGAGGGTCTACAAGGGGAGCTGCAGGATGGGGAGCTGCAGGATGAGGAGCTTCAGGGTGAGGGTCTGCAAGGGGAAGGAACTGCAGGGTGAGGCGAGGAGCTTCAGGGTGAGGGTCTGCAAGGGGAGCTGGAGGGTGAGGCGAGGAGCTTCAGGGTGAGGGTCTGCAAGGGGAGCTGGAGGGTGAGGCGAGGAGCTTCAGAGGAGGGTCTGCAAGGGGAGCTGCAGGGTGAGGCGAGGAGCGTCAGGGCGAGGGTCTGCAAGGGGGGCTGAAGGGTGAGGGTCTACAAGGAGAGCTGGAGGGTGAGGTGGAGCTTCAGGGTGAGGGTCTGCAAAGGGAGCTGGAGTGTGAGGTGGAGCTTCAGGGTCTAGGTCTGCAAGGGGAGCTGCAGGATGAGGAGCTTCAGGGTGAGGGTCTGCAAGGGGAAGGAACTGCAGGGTGAGGCGAGGAGCTTCAGGGTGAGGGTCTGCAAGGGGAGCCTTAGGGTGAGGCAAGGAGCTTCAGGGTGAGGGGTAGCAAGGGTAGCTGGAGGTTGAGGTGGAGCTTCAGGGTGAGGGTCTGCAAAGGGAGCTGGAGTGTGAGGTGGAGCGTCAGGGCGAGGGTCTGCAAGGGGAGCTGGAGGTGAGGTGGAGCTTCAGGGTCTAGGTCTGCAAGGGGAGCTGCAGGATGAGGAGCTTCAGGGTGAGGGTCTGCAAGGGGAAGGAACTGCAGGGTGAGGCGAGGAGCTTCAGGGTGAGGGTCTGCAAGGGGAGCCTTAGGGTGAGGCAAGGAGCTTCAGGGTGAGGGGTAGCAAGGGTAGCTGGAGGTTGAGGTGGAGCTTCAGGGTGAGGGTCTGCAAAGGGAGCTGGAGTGTGAGGTGGAGCGTCAGGGTCTAGGTCTGCAAGGGGAGCTGGAGGGTGAGGTGGAGGGTGAGGCGAGGAGCTTCAGAGGAGGGTCTGCAAGGGGAGCCTTAGGGTGAGGCAAGGAGCTTCAGGGTGAGGGTCTGCAAGGGGAGCTGAAGGGTGAGGAGCTGAAGGGTGAGGGTCTACAAGGGGAGCCTTACGGTGAGGCAAGGAGCTTCAGAGTGAGGGTCTGCAAGGGGAGCTGAAGGGTGAGGTGGAGCTTCAGGGTCAGGGTCTGAAAGGAGAGCTTCAGGGTGAGGAGCTTCAGGGTGAGGGTCTGGAAGGGGAGCTTCAATGTGAGGGTCTGAAAGGGGAGGGTGAGGTGGAGCTTCAGGGTGAGGGTCTGCAAGGGGAGCTGGAGGGTGAGGTGGAGGGTGAGGCGAGGAGCTTCAGAGGAGGGTCTGCAAGGGGAGCCTTAGGGTGAGGCAAGGAGCTTCAGGGTGAGGGTCTGCAAGGGGAGCTGGAGGCGAGGTGGAGCTTCAGGGCGAGGGTCTGCAAGGGGAGCTGGAGGGTGAGGTGGAGGGTGAGGGTGAGGCGAGGAGCTTCAGAGGAGGGTCTGCAAGGGGAGCCTTAGGGTGAGGCAAGGAGCTTCAGGGTGAGGGTCTGCAAGGGGAGCTGGAGGGTGAGGTGGAGGGTGAGGCGAGGAGCTTCAGAGGAGGGTCTGCAAGGGGAGCCTTAGGGTGAGGCAAGGAGCTTCAGGGTGAGGGTCTGCAAGGGGAGCTGGAGGGTGAGGTGGAGCTTCAGGGTCAGGGTCTGAAAGGAGAGCTTCAGGGTGAGGAGCTTCAGGGTGAGGGTCTGCAAGGGGAGCTTCAATGTGAGGGTCTGAAAGGGGAGGGTGAGGTGGAGCTTCAGGGTGAGGGTCTGCAAGGGGAGCTGGAGGGTGAGGTGGAGGGTGAGGCGAGGAGCTTCAGAGTGAGGGTCTGCAAGGGGAGCTGAAGGGTGAGGTGGAGCTTCAGGGTCAGGGTCTGAAAGGAGAGCTTCAGGGTGAGGAGCTTCAGGGTGAGGGTCTGCAAGGGGAGCTTCAATGTGAGGGTCTGAAAGGGGAGGGTGAGGTGGAGCTTCAGGGTGAGGGTCTGCAAGGGGAGCTGGAGGGTGAGGTGGAGGGTGAGGCGAGGAGCTTCAGAGGAGGGTCTGCAAGGGGAGCCTTAGGGTGAGGCAAGGAGCTTCAGGGTGAGGGTCTGCAAGGGGAGCTGGAGGCGAGGTGGAGCTTCAGGGCGAGGGTCTGCAAGGGGAGCTGGAGGGTGAGGTGGAGGGTGAGGCGAGGAGCTTCAGAGGAGGGTCTGCAAGGGGAGCCTTAGGGTGAGGCAAGGAGCTTCAGGGTGAGGGTCTGCAAGGGGAGGGCGAGGTGGAGCTTCAGGGTGAGGGTCTGCAAGGGGAGCTGGAGGGTGAGGTGGAGGGTGAGGCGAGGAGCTTCAGAGGAGGGTCTGCAAGGGGAGCCTTAGGGTGAGGCAAGGAGCTTCAGGGTGAGGGTCTACAAGGGGAGCTGCAGGATGGGGAGCTGCAGGATGAGGAGCTTCAGGGTGAGGGTCTGCAAGGGGAAGGAACTGCAGGGTGAGGCGAGGAGCTTCAGGGTGAGGGTCTGCAAGGGGAGCTGGAGGGTGAGGCGAGGAGCTTCAGGGTGAGGGTCTGCAAGGGGAGCTGGATGGTGAGGCGAGGAGCTTCAGAGGAGGGTCTGCAAGGGGAGCTGCAGGGTGAGGCGAGGAGCGTCAGGGCGAGGGTCTGCAAGGGGGGCTGAAGGGTGAGGGTCTACAAGGAGAGCTGGAGGGTGAGGTGGAGCTTCAGGGTGAGGGTCTGCAAAGGGAGCTGGAGTGTGAGGTGGAGCTTCAGGGTCTAGGTCTGCAAGGGGAGCTGCAGGATGAGGAGCTTCAGGGTGAGGGTCTGCAAGGGGAAGGAACTGCAGGGTGAGGCGAGGAGCTTCAGGGTGAGGGTCTGCAAGGGGAGCCTTAGGGTGAGGCAAGGAGCTTCAGGGTGAGGGGTAGCAAGGGTAGCTGGAGGTTGAGGTGGAGCTTCAGAGTGAGGGTCTGCAAAGGGAGCTGGAGTGTGAGGTGGAGCGTCAGGGCGAGGGTCTGCAAGGGGAGCTGGAGGTGAGGTGGAGCTTCAGGGTCTAGGTCTGCAAGGGGAGCTGGAGAGTGAGGTGGAGGGTGAGGCGAGGAGCTTCAGAGGAGGGTCTGCAAGGGGAGCCTTAGGGTGAGGCAAGGAGCTTCAGGGTGAGGGTCTGCAAGGGGAGCTGAAGGGTGAGGAGCTGAAGGGTGAGGGTCTACAAGGGGAGCCTTACGGTGAGGCAAGGAGCTTCAGAGTGAGGGTCTGCAAGGGGAGCTGAAGGGTGAGGTGGAGCTTCAGGGTCAGGGTCTGAAAGGAGAGCTTCAGGGTGAGGAGCTTCAGGGTGAGGGTCTGCAAGGGGAGCTTCAATGTGAGGGTCTGAAAGGGGAGGGTGAGGTGGAGCTTCAGGGTGAGGGTCTGCAAGGGGAGCTGGAGGGTGAGGTGGAGGGTGAGACGAGGAGCTTCAGAGGAGGGTCTGCAAGGGGAGCCTTAGGGTGAGGCAAGGAGCTTCAGGGTGAGGGTCTGCAAGGGGAGCTGGAGGCGAGGTGGAGCTTCAGGGCGAGGGTCTGCAAGGGGAGCTGGAGGTGAGGTGGAGGGTGAGGCGAGGAGCTTCAGAGGAGGGTCTGCAAGGGGAGCCTTAGGGTGAGGCAAGGAGCTTCAGGGTGAGGGTCTGCAAGGGGAGCTGGAGGGTGAGGTGGAGGGTGAGGCGAGGAGCTTCAGAGGAGGGTCTGCAAGGGGAGCCTTAGGGTGAGGCAAGGAGCTTCAGGGTGAGGGTCTGCAAGGGGAGCTGGAGGGTGAGGTGGAGCTTCAGGGTCAGGGTCTACAAGGGGAGCTGCAGGATGGGGAGCTGCAGGATGAGGAGCTTCAGGGTGAGGGTCTGCAAGGGGAAGGAACTGCAGGGTGAGGCGAGGAGCTTCAGGGTGAGGGTCTGCAAGGGGAGCTGGAGGGTGAGGCGAGGAGCTTCAGGGTGAGGGTCTGCAAGGGGAGCTGGAGGGTGAGGCGAGGAGCTTCAGAGGAGGGTCTGCAAGGGGAGCTGCAGGGTGAGGCGAGGAGCGTCAGGGCGAGGGTCTGCAAGGGGGGCTGAAGGGTGAGGGTCTACAAGGAGAGCTGGAGGGTGAGGTGGAGCTTCAGGGTGAGGGTCTGCAAAGGGAGCTGGAGTGTGAGGTGGAGCTTCAGGGTCTAGGTCTGCAAGGGGAGCTGCAGGATGAGGAGCTTCAGGGTGAGGGTCTGCAAGGGGAAGGAACTGCAGGGTGAGGCGAGGAGCTTCAGGGTGAGGGTCTGCAAGGGGAGCCTTAGGGTGAGGCAAGGAGCTTCAGGGTGAGGGGTAGCAAGGGTAGCTGGAGGTTGAGGTGGAGCTTCAGGGTGAGGGTCTGCAAAGGGAGCTGGAGTGTGAGGTGGAGCGTCAGGGCGAGGGTCTGCAAGGGGAGCTGGAGGTGAGGTGGAGCTTCAGGGTCTAGGTCTGCAAGGGGAGCTGGAGGGTGAGGTGGAGGGTGAGGCGAGGAGCTTCAGAGGAGGGTCTGCAAGGGGAGCCTTAGGGTGAGGCAAGGAGCTTCAGGGTGAGGGTCTGCAAGGGGAGCTGAAGGGTGAGGAGCTGAAGGGTGAGGGTCTACAAGGGGAGCCTTACGGTGAGGCAAGGAGCTTCAGAGTGAGGGTCTGCAAGGGGAGCTGAAGGGTGAGGTGGAGCTTCAGGGTCAGGGTCTGAAAGGAGAGCTTCAGGGTGAGGAGCTTCAGGGTGAGGGTCTGCAAGGGGAGCTTCAATGTGAGGGTCTGAAAGGGGAGGGTGAGGTGGAGCTTCAGGGTGAGGGTCTGCAAGGGGAGCTGGAGGGTGAGGTGGAGGGTGAGGCGAGGAGCTTCAGAGGAGGGTCTGCAAGGGGAGCCTTAGGGTGAGGCAAGGAGCTTCAGGGTGAGGGTCTGCAAGGGGAGCTGGAGGCGAGGTGGAGCTTCAGGGCGAGGGTCTGCAAGGGGAGCTGGAGGGTGAGGTGGAGGGTGAGGCGAGGAGCTTCAGAGGAGGGTCTGCAAGGGGAGCCTTAGGGTGAGGCAAGGAGCTTCAGGGTGAGGGTCTGCAAGGGGAGGGCGAGGTGGAGCTTCAGGGTGAGGGTCTGCAAGGGGAGCTGGAGGGTGAGGTGGAGGGTGAGGCGAGGAGCTTCAGAGGAGGGTCTGCAAGGGGAGCCTTAGGGTGAGGCAAGGAGCTTCAGGGTGAGGGTCTGCAAGGGGAGCTGGAGGGTGAGGTGGAGCTTCAGGGTCAGGGTCTACAAGGGGAGCTGCAGGATGGGGAGCTGCAGGATGAGGAGCTTCAGGGTGAGGGTCTGCAAGGGGAAGGAACTGCAGGGTGAGGCGAGGAGCTTCAGGGTGAGGGTCTGCAAGGGGAGCTGGAGGGTGAGGCGAGGAGCTTCAGGGTGCGGGTCTGCAAGGGGAGCTGGAGGGGGAGGCGAGGAGCTTCAGAGGAGGGTCTGCAAGGGGAGCTGCAGGGTGAGGCGAGGAGCGTCAGGGCGAGGGTCTGCAAGGGGGGCTGAAGGGTGAGGGTCTACAAGGAGAGCTGGAGGGTGAGGTGGAGCTTCAGGGTGAGGTTCCGCAAAGGGAGCTGGAGTGTGAGGTGGAGCTTCAGGGTCTAGGTCTGCAAGGGGAGCTGCAGGATGAGGAGCTTCAGGGTGAGGGTCTGCAAGGGGAAGGAACTGCAGGGTGAGGCGAGGAGCTTCAGGGTGAGGGTCTGCAAGGGGAGCCTTAGGGTGAGGGGTAGCAAGGGTAGCTGGAGGTTGAGGTGGAGCTTCAGGGTGAGGGTCTGCAAAGGGAGCTGGAGTGTGAGGTGGAGCGTCAGGGCGAGGGTCTGCAAGGGGAGCTGGAGGTGAGGTGGAGCTTCAGGGTCTAGGTCTGCAAGGGGAGCTGGAGGGTGAGGTGGAGGGTGAGGCGAGGAGCTTCAGAGGAGGGTCTGCAAGGGGAGCCTTAGGGTGAGGCAAGGAGCTTCAGGGTGATGGTCTGCAAGGGGAGCTGAAGGGTGAGGAGCTGAAGGGTGAGGGTCTACAAGGGGAGCCTTACGGTGAGGCAAGGAGCTTCAGAGTGAGGGTCTGCAAGGGGAGCTGAAGGGTGAGGTGGAGCTTCAGGGTCAGGGTCTGAAAGGAGAGCTTCAGGGTGAGGAGCTTCAGGGTGAGGGTCTGCAAGGGGAGCTTCAATGTGAGGGTCTGAAAGGGGAGGGTGAGGTGGAGCTTCAGGGTGAGGGTCTGCAAAGGGAGCTGGAGTGTGAGGTGGAGCTTCAGGGCGAGGGTCTGCAAAGGGAGCTGGAGTGTGAGGTGGAGCGTCAGGGCGAGGGTCTGCAAGGGGAGCTGGAGGTGAGGTGGAGCTTCAGGGTCTAGGTCTGCAAGGGGAGCTGGAGGGTGAGGGTCTACAAGGGGGGGAAGGGTGAGGTAGAGCTTCAGGGTGAGGGTCTGCAAGGGGGTGAAGGGTGAGGTAGAGCTTCAGGGTGAGGGTCTGCAAGTGGAGCTGTAGGGTGGGGTGTGGAGCATCAAGTTGAGGGTCTGCAAGGGGGGCTGAAGGGTGAGGCAAGGAGCTTCATCAGGGTGAGGGTCTGCAAGGGGAGCTGAAGGGTGAGGAGCATCAGAGTGAGGGTCTGCAAGGGGAGCTGAAGGGTGAGGTGAGGAGCTTCAGAGTGAGGGTCTACAAGGGGAGCTGCAGGGTGAGGCGAGGAGTTTCAGGATGAGGGTCTGCAAGGGGAGCTGCAGGGTGAGGCGAGGAGCTCCAGAGGAGGGTCTGCAAGGGGGTGAAGGGTGAGGTGAGGAGCTTCAGGGAGAGGGTCTCCAACGGGAGCTGGAGGGTGAGGTGAGGAGCTTCAGAGTGAGGGTCTGCAAGGGGGGAAGGGTGAGGTAGAGCTTCAGGGTGAGGGTCTGCAAGGGGAGCTGGAGGGTGAGGAGCTTCAGAGAGAGGGTCTGCAAAGGGAGCTGCAGGGTGAGGTGAGGAGCTTCAGTATGAGGGTCTGCAAGGGGGGTGGAAGGGTGAGGTGAGGAGCTTCACAATGAGGGTCTGCAAGGGGGTGGAAGGGTGAGGTGAGGAGCTTCAGGGTGAGGGTCTGCAAGGGGGCTAAAGGGTGAGGCAAGGAGCTTCAGGGTGAGGGTCTGCAAGGGGGCTAAAGGGTGAGGTAAGGAGATTCAGGGTGAGGGTCTGCAAGGGGAGCTGCAGGGTGAGGCGAGGAGCTGCAGAGAGAGGGTCTGCAAGGGGAACCTTACAGTGAGGCAAGGAGCTTCACAATGAGGGTATGCAAGGGGGACTGAAGTGTAAGGAAAGGAGCTTCAGAGTGAGGGTCTGCAAGAGGAGCCTTAGGGTGAGGCGAGACGCTTCAGGGTGAGGCGAGGAGCTTCACAATGAGGGTCTGTAAGGGGGACTGAAGGGTGAGGTGCGGAGCGTCAGGATGGGGGTCTGCAAGAGGAGCTGCAGGGTGAGGTGAGGAGCTTCAGGGTGAGGCGAGGAGCTTCAGGGTGAGGGGCTGCCAGGGGAGCTGCAGGGTGAGTATGAGGGTCTGCAAGGGGGGGTTGAGGTGAGGAGCTTCAGGGAGAAGGTCTCCAACGGGAGCTGGATGGTGAGGTGACGAGCTTCAGGGTGAGGGTCTGCAAGGGGGGCGGTAGGGTGAGGTGGAGCTTCAGAGTGGGGGTCTGCAAGGGGGGGAAGGGTGAGGTAGAGCTTCAGGGTGAGGGTCTGCAAGTGGAGCTGTAGGGTGGGATGTGGAGCATCAAGTTGAGGGTCTACAAGGGGGGCTGAAGGGTGAGGCAAGGAGCTTCAGGGTGAGGGTCTACAAGGGGAGCTGCAGGGTGAGGCAAGGAGCTTCAGAGGAGGGTCTGCAAGGGGAGCTGCGGGGTGAGGCGAGGAGCTTCAGAGGAGGGTCTGCAAGGGGGGCTGAAGGGTGAGGTGAGGAGCTTCAGAGGAGGGTCTGCAAGGGGAGCTGCGGGTTAAGGCAATAAGCTTTAGGGTGAGAGTCTGCAAGGGGAGCTGAAGGGTGAGGGTCTACAAGGGGAGCTGCAGGGTGAGGCAACGAGCTTCAGGATGAGGGTCTACAAGGGGAGCTGCAGGGTGAGGCAAGGAGCTTCAGGATGAGGGTCTGCAAGGGGAGCTGCATGGTGAGACGAGAAGCTTCAGAGGAGGGTCTGCAAGGGGAGCTGTAGGGTGAGGCGAGGAGCTTCAGGGTGAGGGTCTGCAAGTGGAGCTGGAGGGTGAGGCAAGGAGCTTCAGTATGAGGGTCTGCAAGGGGGGGGTTGAGGTGAGGAGCTTCTTGGAGAGGGTCTCCAACGGGAGCTGGAGGGTGAGGAGAGGAGCTTCAGGGTGAGGGTCTGCAAGGGGAGCTGGAGGGTGAGGAGCTTCAGAGTGAGGGTCTGCAAAGGGAGCTGCAGGGTGAGGAGCTTCAGTATGAGGGTCTGCAAGGGGAGCTGCAGGGTGAGGCGAGGAGCTTCAGAGGAGGGTCTGCAAGGGGGGCTGAAGGATGAGGTGAGGAGCTTCAGAGGAGGGTCTGCAAGGTGGGCGTGAGGTTGAGGCAAGGAGCTTCAGGGTGAGGGTATGCAAGGGGAGCTGAAGGGTGAGGATCTTCAGGGTGAGGGTCTGCAAGGGGAGCTGGAGGGTAAGGAGCTTCAGAGAGAGGGTCTGCAAAGGGAGCTGCAGGGTGAGGTGAGGAGCTTCAGTATCAGGGTCTGCAAGGGGGACTGAAGTGTAAGGAGAGGAGCTTCAGAGTGAGGGTCTGCAAGAGGAGCTGCAGGGTGAGGTGAGGAGCTTCAGGGTGAGGCGAGAAGCTGCAGGGTGAGGGGCTGCCAGGGGAGCTGCAGGGTGAGGTGAGGAGCTTCAGTATGAGGGTCTGCAAGGGGGGGTTGAGGTGAGGAGCTTCAGGGAGAGGGTCTCCAACGAGAGCTGGAGGGTGAGGTGAGGAGCTTCAGGGTGAGGGTCTGCCAGGGGAGCTGCAGGGTGAGGTGAGGAGCTTCAGAGTGAGGGTCTGCCAGGGGAGCTGCAGGGTGTGGTGAGGAGCTTCAGAGTGAGGGTCTGCAAGGGGGGGGCGGAAGGGTGAGGTGGAGCTTCAGAGGAGGGTCTGCAAGGGGGCGGAAGGGTGAGGCGGAGCTTCAGAGTGAGGGTCTGCAAGGGGGGAAGGGTGAGGTAGAGCTTCAGGGTGAGGGTATGCAAGTGGAGCTGTAGGGTGGGGTGTGGAGCATTAAGTTGAGGGTCTGCAAGATGGGCTGAAGGGTGAGGCAAGGAGCTTCAGGGCGAGGGTCTACAAGGAGAGCTGCTGGGTGAGGTGAGGAGCTTCCGTATGAGGGTCTGCAAGGGGGGGTTGAGGTGAGGAGCTTCAGGGAGAGGGTCTCCAACGGGAGCTGGAGGGTGAGGTGAAGAGCTTCAGGGTGAGGGACAACAAAGGGAGCTGCAGGGTGAGGCGAGGAGCTTCAGAGTGAGGGTCTGCAAGGGGGGCGGAAGGGTGAGGTGGAGCTTCAGAGTGAGGGTCTGCAAGGGGGGAAGGGTGAGGTAGAGCTTCAGGGTGAGGGTCTGCAAGTGGAGCTGTAGGGTGGGGTGTGGAGCATCAAGTTGAGGGTCTGCAAGGGGGGCGGAAGGGTGAGGTGGAGCTTCAGAGTGAGGGTCTGCAAGGGGGGCTGAAGGGTGAGGCAAGGAGCTTCAGGGTGAGGGTCTGCAAGGGGAGCTGAAGGGTGAGGGTCTACAAGGGGAGCTGCAGGGTGAGGCAATGAGCTTCAGGATGAGGGTCTGCAAGGGGAGCTGCAGGGTGAGGCGAGGAGCTTCAGAGGAGGGTCTGCAAGGGGAGCTACAGGTTAAGGCAATAAGCTTTAGGGTGAGGGTCTGCAAGGGGAGCTGGAGTGTGAGGAGCTTCAGAGTGAGGGTCTGCAAAGGGAGCTGCAGGGTGAGGAGCTTCAGTATGAGGGTCTGCAAGGGGGTGAAAGGGTGAGGAGCTTCAGAGAGATTGTCTGCAAAGGGGGCTGCAGGGTGAGGGGAGAAGCTTCAGTAGGAGGGTCTGCAAGGGGGGTGGAAGGGTGAGGTTGAGGTGAGGAGCTTCAGGGTGAGGGTTTGCAAGGGGAGCTGGAGGAGGAGGTGAGGAGCTTCAGAAGAGGGTCTGCAAGGGGAGCTGCAGGTTAAGGCAATAATCTTTAGGGTGAGGGTCTGCAAGGGGAGCTGTAGGGTGAGGCGAGGAGCTTCAGGGTGAGGGTCTGCAATTGGAGCTGGAGGGTGAGGAGCTTCAGTATGAGGGTCTGCAAGGGGGGTGGAAGTGTGAGAAGCTTCAGAGAGAGGGTCTGCAAAGGGAGCTGCAGAGTGAGGCGGGGTGAGGAGCTTCAGGGTGAGGGTCTGCAAGGGGGCTAAAGGGTGAGGCGGAGCTTCAAGGTGAGGGCTTACAGTCAACACACATCCAAGAGGAACTTCAGAGTGAGGGCTTGAGTATGATCCCCGCCCAAGAACAGCAGCAGCAGCCTAAGGCGAGAGCCTGAGTGCTACTCACCTGTGAGGAGGAGCAGTGTGAAGGAACTGCAAACACTGTGCATGTTGGCGGTACGGGCGGACCTGCAGGAGAGAAGAGATACCGTGAACCAGTGCACAGCTCCACCCGCGCACAATACATCCCACTCATGCCACATTAGTGCACACAACGCATGCACGAAACCTCACGCACTGAGCGTGCACAAACACGGCGTGAGTGCACACATGACTGCCAGTGCACGTCTCCCCCAACGCTAGCGAATCTGGGCACAGATCGTCGCCAGCTAGGCAGCGAATGTGGGCACATCTAACCCATATAATACAGTGTCTCAACAAGGAATGTGGGAACATCTAACTCCAGACAATAAATACAGCGCCTCAGCAAGTAATGTGGGGGCATCTAACCATGTACAATACATACAACGTCTCAGCAGGGAATGTGGGGGCATTTAACGTACAATAAATACAGTGTCTCAGTAAGGAATGTGGGGGAATTGAACCCTGTACAATAAATATAGGGTCTCGGCAAAAATGTGGGGGCTTCGAACGTACAATAAATACAGCATCTCAGCAAGGAATGTGGACCAATCTAACCCATATAAAACAGCCTCTCAGCAAGGAATGCCGGGGCATCTAACGTACAATAAATACAGCGTCTCAGCAAGGAATGTAGGCGCATCTAAACCCTGTATAATAAATACAGTGTCTCAGCAAGGAATGTGAGCACATCTTACCCTGTAGAATACATACAGCTTCACAGTAAGGAATGTAGGCGCATCTAACCACGTACAATAAATACGTCGTCTCAGCAAGGAATGTGGGAGCATTTAACCCTGTACAATTAATATAGCGTTTCAGCAAAAATGTGGGGGCTTCTAACGTACAATAAATACGTCGTCTCAGCAAGGAATGTGGGAGCATTTAACCCTGTACAATTAATATAGCGTTTCAGCAAAAATGTGGGGGCTTCTAACGTACAATAAATACAGCGTCTCAGAAAGGAATGTGGGTGAATCTAACATACAATAAATACAGCATCTCAGCAAGGAATGTGGGGGCATCTAACATACAATAAATACAGCGTCTCAGCAAGGAATGTAGGCGCATCTAAACCCTGTATAATAAATACAGCGTCTCAGCAAGGAATGTGAGCACATCTTACCCTGTAGAATACATACAGCTTCACAGTAAGGAATGTAGGCGCATCTAACCACGTACAATAAATACGTCGTCTCAGCAAGGAATGTGGGAGCATTTAACCCTGTACAATTAATATAGCGTTTCAGCAAAAATGTGGGGGCTTCTAACGTACAATAAATACGTCGTCTCAGCAAGGAATGTGGGAGCATTTAACCCTGTACAATTAATATAGCGTTTCAGCAAAAATGTGGGGGCTTCTAACGTACAATAAATACAGCGTCTCAGAAAGGAATGTGGGTGAATCTAACATACAATAAATACAGCATCTCAGCAAGGAATGTGGGGGCATCTAACATACAATAAATACAGCGTCTTAGCAAGAAATGAGGGGGCATGTGGGTGGATGCTAGTCCGTCAGTGGCAGTGACAGACACCTCCACTTTGATCCCCGAAGACAGCTACGGTGTGGGTGTGTGAAGAGGAGGCTGACGGTGTGAACTGGGCCCGTATTCGAATGAATGAATATAGGTCTTTAATACATTGTTGCTAAAACCTGTTGACAGCTTTTAAAAATTGTAAATCACCGCTAGTTAGTTATCTTTGCAACTTGTGTTCTCCTTCCTGGTCCCGCCCCGGTCCGCCACGTCCATTGTGGGCATTTGCGCGGAGGGTGAGGAATCCACCACTTCCTGCTTCCTCAGCGCTCGGGATGGCGCTCTAGTCTCCCCAGGTCGATTCTATTTCGGGAGAAAGGGGAGAGTCTACGTCGTGGATACCCCATATAATGACAGGCCAGCCAGCGACCGCGCAGCTGACGGGCGCAGCGGGCGCGCACAAGGCAAGCCTGTCTGCGCCCGTCCGCGGCCAGGGACCATAACCCATGTTTCTAACTCTGGGTTGACGGTCAGAAGCATAAGATACTCAGGTGACTAACTAATTTCACTTCGTCCGACAACTAGTGCCGCCTGTATTCATAGTATGCTGCCTGAAAATATGGCTCAGAAGAGCAGGGTATGCCATTTCAATCCTGCTCATGGCCTGGTGAACACAAAGAGGGTGGACCAACTCACTATGCTTTTAGTAAACTGCCGCTCACTTAAAACACATAGATTTGACATCTATGATGTCCTTACCGATCACCAACCAGATCTGATGTTTCTAACGGAGACATGGCTGGATGAAGCATCGGCACCTGAGATTCTGGAGGCCCTCCCACCAGCCTACAGCCTGCTGAGAATTGACAGGGGGGTCCAAAGAGGAGGGGGCATTGCAATGGGGTATAATATTGAGTTCGAGTGCTTTCTGGAGCAAGTAAAAATCAGCAATTGTGAAGCTGGCTTATTTTCTATTAAAGTCTCCCCTGAGTGTACTATCAAGGGCTATCTCATATATCGCCCCCCAGGGGGTTCTACACAATTTGTTGAGAGCCTATTGGAATCGGTGACTTAACCAGCTTTACGCTACAGTAAATTCCTCATAGTAGGTGATCTTAACCTACATTTTGAGAACGCTAACTGTGCAGAGGCACAATCAGTAATTGTCTCTCTGAAGTCCCTGTTGTTTACACTTTCGGGTAGGATGCCAACGCATAAAGCGGGGCATCTTCTTGATCCCATTTTTATAACTGGGACGGTATCAAGGTGTTCCCCCCCATTAGGATCCTGTGGTCTGACCATTATCTCATTCCGTTTATAATAACAGGTATGCCCAGAAGGGAAGTACTCAAGAGACCTATCCTACCCAAACGCAGAAATTGGAAAAAATTTAGCCAGAAGGCATTCGATTCTGCATTAATGCTGGAAAAGCTTCAGCTCAGTAAAACTTTTAAGGAAGCGCGGAAGGATTACGAGGAATGGGTACCTAAGGCTCTACATAAGGCGGCCCCATGGACCCTAAAAGCCCCAGTACGTGAGACTAGGTCCGCTCCTTGGTACAATGTGGAATTGCAGGCAGCTAAAGCCAGATGCAAAAGCCTGGAACGCCTGTGGCGTAAAGATATGATACTGCCCGGAAAGAGTCATATAGGAATAGCTTGAAGGAGTACCATGGATTGATTAAAAAGGCTAAAAGGACATTTTATAAAGAGAGGATTGAATTATCTGAAAATTCCTCCAAAGAGCTCTTCTTAAATTATAAGGAGCTAACAGCACTCACGAGGACAGTGACCAAAGACCTCTTTTCCACTGAGATATGCGAATCTATCGCCGATCATTTTGTAAGCAAAGTCGAGCAGATATATGTGTCTTTTCAGCAGAGTCCTGCCGAAGAAGCCTCTAGTCACAACTAGAAGTTCTAATCACAACATAAAATTGTATTTATCTAAATACTTTTTATTAAAAGAATTTTTTGTAGTGAATGCATAAGCGATTCATTAAAAACAAATCATACATATTTTTCAAAACAACATTCTATACAAATTTCTTGAATTTCACAATAAATCAATACATGTTTCTCAATACATCATTTTAAAAACCATAGTTGTACATATAAAAATCCGTGTGTCAACACAGATTTTTATATGTACAACTATGGTTTTTAAAATGATGTATTGAGAAATGTGTATAGAATGTTGTTTTGAAAAATATGTATGATTTGTTTTTAATGAATCGCTTATGCATTCACTACAAAAAATGTTTTAATAAAAAGTATTTAGATACATACAATTTTATGTTGTGATTAGAATATACTGCATGGGGCTATAAAATGAGGATGAAATTGGTCTAAACAAATGATGTTTTGCAAAATATATGTGAATACATAAATTGAAATACACAAAAAGGAATTTTCTTGCTTGATTGTGATACTTCCCGGTCCATTCTGGGTTTATTTGGGAAAACTCTTTTCATAGCCACTAAGAATTCATGTCTCAAGGAGTTCATGGTGCCTCCAAGGGAGGAATTGATAAAATTAATTATGGGTATCCATTCAGGATCAACTACGGACGTTGCTCCTCCGAAAATTCTCAGGAATCATGTACACCTCCTATGGAATTACATAGGCAATTTGGCTACCCTATCCTTTCAAGAAAGTCAGGTGCCTGAGAAATGGAAACTTGAACAGGTAGTTTTTATTAAAAAGAAGGCGAACCTGAGTATCTCCCAATTGAATAACCTCCGGCCCATTCCTCTCATACCTTTCTGTGCCAAAGTGGTGGATAAATTGGTTAATAACCAGTTGGTTAAATTTGTGGAGGATAATCATCTTCTACACTCTTCCCAATCTGGTTTTAGGGCGAAACATTCTACAGAAACTGCCCTTCTCTTCTCCACAGAACTGCTTCGCCAGAAAGTGGATGAAGGACAGACCGCCGCTCTGATATTGCTGGACCTGAGTGTGGCGTTCGATACTGTATCGCACTCCAGACTTCTTGCCCGCCTGAGCGAGATGGGGGTTGCCGGGCCAGCCTAGGAATGGATGGTCTCTTTTTTGGCGAATAGAAAATTCCTAATACATTGTCCCCCCTTTAGGTCCACGTCTCAAGCTCTAAAACAAGGTGTCCCGCAGGGCTCTATACTGAGCCCTAAGTTGTTTAATCTGTATATGGAACCCCTGGCTAGGATGGTGGAATCCTATAGGGTGGATATCGTGTCATATGCGGATGATACTCAACTGGTTGGTTACTCTATCTCACAACCCAGTTGAGGCGGCAGATACTTTTTCTGCTTGTCTAGTGGCACTTGCAGCTTGGATGAATAGCAACTGCCTCCGTACAAGACCGAACTTCTTGTGATCGGTTCCTCTCCATCAATTTGGACATCAGCCTGGTGGCCCGCTGATCTGGGTCCTACACCCACCCCCTCTGATACGGTGAAGAACTTGGGTGTTCTCTTAGATACCAATCTTTCATATGCCCAACACATCAGCAACATGGCGGGGAAATGCTATGGCATATGGAAGGTCCTATGTAAAATCTTGGATCTCCTACCTATTACAGCTAGGAAAACATTAGTACATGCCTTAATCACGTCCCATCTTGACTATGGGAATTCCCTGCTCTGTGGCCTTAGTACAAAGGGCCTGACCAACTGCAATGTGGCCAAAATGCGGCGGCCAGGCTTGTTTTAAACTTGCAGAGGAAGTCGTCGGGGAAACGTGCGTTACAGATCTTGCACTGGCTCCCCATGCGGGAACGTATCCGGTTTAAGGCCATGTGCATTACCCACCGCATTGCACAGGGCAAGTGCCCGGCCTACCTCGAAAGGATGATAACTATATATCGTCCTAAACGCCTTTTGAGATCTATGGGCAGCATGCAGTTTTTGGTACCCCGCATCTATAAAGCGCGGATGGGTGGGCGCTCTTTTAGGTTTCTAGCCAGCAAACAATGGAACGAACTCCCCATTGAGCTCCGGATGGAACCTTCAGAAATGAGGTTCCGGCTGAAACTTAAGACTTACTTGTTCCGGGAAGATTAGTATGGAGTCAGTGCCTCACCTCTCCTGTCCTTTCCCCTCATCATGGACCGGTCTTTGCTAGGAGTCTTGTTGGAATGCATCCTAGCGCGGAGACGCACTGTTCTTAGTGTAATCAGGCGCTTAATAAATGTTTTTATTATTATTATTATTATTATTATCTAACCCTGTACAATAAATCCAGCGTCTCAGCAAGGAATATGGGGGCATCTAGCGTACAATAAATACAGCGTCTCAGCAAGGAATGAGAGGGCACCTAACGTACAATAAATACAGCGTCTCAGCAAGGAACATATGTGCATATAACCACGTACAATAAATACAGCGTCTCAGCAAGGAATGTGGGCACATCTAACCCTGTACAATACAGTGTCTCAGAAAGGAATGTAGGGCATCTAACGTACAATAAATAAGGAGTCTCAGCAAGGAATGTGGGCTCCTCTAACCACGTACAATAAATACAGCGTCTCAGCAAGGAATGTGGGCACAACTAACCCTGTAGAATACATACAGCGTCTCAGCAAGGAATGTAGGCGCATCTAACCACGTGCAATAAATACAGCGTATCAGCAAGGAATGTAGGGCACATCTAACCACGTACAATAAATACAGCAGCTCAGCAAGGAATGTGGGCACATCTAACACTGTACAATAAATACAGTGTCTCAGCAAGGAATGTGGGCACATCTAACCCCGTACAATAAATACATTGTCTCAGGAAGGAAAGTGGGCACACCTATCCACGTACAATAAATACAGCATCTCAGAAAGGAATGTAGGCGCATCTAAACGCTGTACAATAAATACAGTGTCTCAGCAAGGAATGTGGGCAAATCTAACCACGTAAATAAATACATTGTCTCAGCAAGGAATGTGGGCACATCTAACCCTGTACAATACAGTGTCTCAGCAAGGAATGTATGCACATCTAACCACGTACAATAAATACAGAGTCTCAGTAAAGAATGGGGGCACAACTAAACATGTACAATAAATAAAACGTCTCAGCAAGGAATGTGGGCACATCTAACCACATACAATAAATACAGCGTCTCAGCAAGGAATATGGTGGCACATCTAACCCTGTACAATAAATACAGCGTCTCAGCAAGTAACATAGGGCATCTAATGTACAATAACAAGCATTTGCAATGCAATAGGTCTCGCATTAGGAAAGTTTGAGCTATTGGTATTGTAAATGACAATTTTTTTATTTGTGTTGGTTTTGAAAATAGCGAAATGAATAGCTTTGTCATTTACAATGCCAATAGTTATAACTTTCGCAAATGTGACACCTATAGCATTTGTAATGCAATGTGTTGTATTTACGTGACTTAGATGTATTGATATTACAAATAACAATGGCTTTTAATTTTTTTTAATAATGAATACTTAAAAGTTATGGTAATTTATAACTGCAATAGCTTTAACTTGTGTGAAGATTATGTTCATTGTATTTTATTGTGACGAAAATCCAAGAACAAAAGTGAAATATTAACATCTTTTTGTGACATTTGTAATAAAGCTTGAAACATTGAGAGAACATATTTGAACCAGTTGTTGTCGAATGGTTGCACACATTGATGAGGTGGTGGCGCTGAGTGATGCTGTGGTGGTCCTGAGTGATGCTGTGGTGGTCCTGAGTGATGCTGTGGTGGTCCTGAGTGATGCTGTGGTGATACGATAGAGTGAGTGCGATGGATAGAGTGAGTACGAGAGATAGATAGAGGGAGGGCGAGAGATGGAGTGAGGGCGATAGATAGATGGATAGAGTGAGGGGTATCGAAAGATAGACAGTGTGGGAGATCGACAGTGATGGCGATAGTGAGTGCGATAGACAGATAGAGTGAGGGCAATAGATAGACCGAGTGAGGGCGATAGAATGAGACGAAGGGATAAAGAAGAAAATGCAATGACACGGTGAACGAAGGAGAGAGGGGACCATGTAAACGGGTCTAAAGGGACGTTAGTAAGAGACAGAACAGAAGTGAGTGGAAGGCAGAATGTTTAGTGGAGGAGAGAAAATAGAGAAATATGAGGTGTTAGTGGGAGAAGAAGGGAGGGGACAGCAAGGCAGAAAGAAGGAAAGAGGAATAAAAATGGAGCACAAGGAGGCTGGAGAGAAATTGTAAAAGGGAATGAAAAGACATAAAAATAACAAGCTGCAAGTTTCCAAACATTAGAAAGAACACAAAGCAACCAGTCACATTTTGTTTAACAGTGGTAGTTGCGCTGGACAATTTTTTAACTGCGTGTACTTGAAAGTTTGCGCTTATAAATTGGCTTGACCTAAAAAGAGGAGGAGGATGTAAAAACGCGAAGAGCGAGAAAGAAGTGGAGGTAAATGAGGAATAGGAGGAGAAGGGGAAGCAAAGACATGATGAAGATATGTAGAAAGATGGGGCAATACAAGTGATAGTTGAGAAAGCAGGGCAGTGACATGAAGGGGAGAAGGGATATTAGTGCGGAGATTGTTAAATTGTGACATTGAAGCAATAGCAGTTAATAAAAAGAGTGCATTACAGGCCACAAACAGCTTTAAATTACTCTGCGTATTGCTAGGCGCGAGCAGGCAGGAGAGGTGTGTATGGAACGAGAAGGGGTGGCGGGGGTGTGAGGGAGAGGGCAGATGAAGGAGCGGGGGAGAGAGGAAGGGAAATGTATTGGTACGGAGGAGGGGGGAATGGGGGAGGGGGAAGAAGTTCGAGAAGAGAGGAAGTGGGGAGAGAGGGTCAGAAAATGAAGGTGCACAAAAGGCTGCGACTGTGTAACCCCACCCCCCCCACTCACCGTCCTCCCCACCAGCAGTGAATCAAAGGTATTAGGGTAACAAGTCGAAAGGTTGCCTAGGCAAGGGTCGCATGGGGGGCGCAAGAGGGTTAAGCTCAAGGGGAGGCCGTTAAAGGGGACTTTTCCAAGACCGCGGGAAGCTCACTGGAGGCAAAAGGAGATGGGAGGGTCAGGAGCACGAGGTGTGTGCAAAAAAAAAAAAAAGGGAAGGGCTGAGATTAGGGCGAAGGAACGCGCAATTTTATTTATGTAATTGGCGCGTTTTATATAGCGCAGACTTTACCCAAAGGTGTGAGTGCTTCACAAATGAGGTTAATAGTGTGGCTTGTGGCGTTTTTGGATGAGGACGTCTCTGCAGAAGGGCACCAAGGAAGACGACATTAGGAAAAGTCAGGAGAAAGCATGGTGTCGAACCCCCCCCCCTTTTCTCGTGCTTTGAGCAAAGATCTTCACTCCCGCTCATCCTACCCTTCCATACTATCCGTCAAATGAGAACGGCAATGAGCCACCTAGCCTGAGCCTGCCTTAGGTAATGCTTCTGCACATGGCTGAGCATTATAGGGAATAGTATGAAGTGCTTCATTGCGTGGGATGGTCGAGGAGGTGTTACACGGCACACCACTAGATGCGCAGCAATATGCCGAAGTGCGGGCAGGAGATGGGTGGAGAGGTGCGCATCCTGTGGCGGGGGGCAAGGAGAGGGGGGCTGACGAATGGCTAGACACTCGTGCAGAGTTGCAGATACGGGAGGGGGAGCGCAGGGGCAGAGGGTGGGGCGTAACTCGAGCCTATGCTGGTGCGGGAGGAGGACAGCGCAGAAGATAGGGGGGGGTGTTCGGAACGGTTGCCATTGGAGCGGGCGAATTGGTAGTAGTGGAAAGGGCGGGGGAGCCCTGAAGTAAGGTGCCAGACTCCGAACGGCAGGGCATGCGGGCAGGCTTCACGCGGGGATGAGGCGGTTGGTGCGAACGGGGTGCGGGGTATGCATAGGGATGGGGGTGAGCAGTGTTGGAGCACGCCCAGTTCCTGTTTCGCTGATATCACTAGGCCAGTTTTGTCCCGCACTTGGAGTCGACTGTACGATAAGTAAATGCAACTTAGTAAGTATGGCCCAAAGTTTATTGGTTTATGTAAATTGTTTTTCCGATGGGTGGCGGAGGTCGGCGCGTCCCCCGACGGATGCTGGTCTCCATAATATCGCCGGTCAGATTATTTCAAAGTTACCTTGGCGGGGCTTGCTGGGCTTGCTTGTGTGCTTCCCAGAGAGACAGGATATTGGGAACGCGCGAGTGCGGCCGGCTCCGATCGCTTTCCTGAGCGTGCGAGTGACAGTCTCCTGTCTCCTGGGAAGCAGACCCGGCAACTATAGTATCGCGCCTGCGCGATGGCATATGGCTTCGACATATGCATCGCAGGCGCGAGACCTAAAAAAGGAGTCTCGGCAAGGAATGTGGGCGCCTTTAACCACGTACAATAAATACAGCGTCTCAGCAAGGAATGTGGGCACATCTAACCCTGTACAATAAAAACAGCGTCTCAGGAAGGAATGTAGGGCATCTAACGTACAATAAATAAGGAGTCTCAGAAAGGAATGTGGGCACATCTAACCCTGTACAATACATACAGCGTATCAGCAAGGAATGTGGGCACATCTAACCCCGTGCAATAAATAGTGTCTCAACAAGGAATGTAGGCACAACTTACCATGTACAATAAATACAGCGTCTCAGCAAGGAATGTAGGCACATCTAACGTACAATAAATACAGCGTCTCAGGAAGGAATGTGGGGGCATCTAACGTACAATAGATACAGCGTCTCAGCAAGGAATGTAGGCACATCTAACCCTGTACAATAAATACATCGACTCAGCAAGGAATGTGGCCACATCTAAACGTGTACAATAAATACAGTGTCTCAGCAAGGAATGTGGGCACTTCTAACCCCATACAATAAATGCAGGGTCTCAGCAAGGAATGTAGGCGCATCTAAGCCCTGTACAATAAATACAGCGTCTCAGCAAAGAATGTAGGGCACATCTAACACCGTACAATAAATACAGTGTCTCAGCAAGGAATGTGGGCTCATCTAAGCATGTACAATAAATACATTGTCTCAGCGAGGAATGTGGGCACACCTATCCACGTACAATAAATACAGCGTCTCTGCAAGGAATGTAGGCGCATCTAAACAGTGTACAATAAATACAGCGTATCAGTAGGCTGTGGGGTTTTAGGTTTAAACCTATAATAACTGATAAAACCCCACTGAAAGAAAAATAGCCCTCACCGGTGAAAACATATAAACACTGAAAAAACACCTGCACAACCAAAACTAAATGCCATTCAAAGAAAGGAAAAAGAAAGTGAAAGAGCCATTTTGTTCTTACTGAAGGGGTCAATAAAATGTAACTTTGTTATACTCCCAATTTCATAAGCTTTTATTCGATTTGAAGTACAAATCATATAAGCGACATTAAAATACAACACCATATATATACAATTAATACTCAATATTCACGTTAATGGTGCGAAAAGACAAGCGATATAGGGATATACAAATGTGTACAGACAGGAAATCAATATATTTAGCACACAGGTGGAGGTTCCTGGCAGCTGTACATTTAAACAAACGGAATCCGAACCGCTCCGAGGGCATAAAAAAGAGTACATATTTGGGGTGTAAAGAGGGACCTTACTATACATACTAGGGACATAAAACACGAATGACCATTTCATATTTGTAGCTAATAAAAACTATTATGTACAGACAGGAATATATTAAATGGTAGCAGCACTATGCATTTCCTGGCAACTGTACATCTCGAGAATTTACAGACAGGTAAAGGTTTACAGTACTATACTTTTCCTGGCAGCTGTACATTTCAGGATATAGGTAGCCACAAAAAAACAGATATCCACATCCTCCATTGAGGATAATAGTATTAGTGCGGTCTTTGTGGTTCGAGTATTGTATTTTATAAAAATGGGCTTAAGGTATTTTAACCTAAGAAAATGATAAAATTTACAAAAGAGTAAAAAGTGGCAACAGCTCTGGCGTGAAGTGTTGTCACACGGGCAGGGAGTCTCTGATCTAACTTTCTGGGTTGGGAACGCAACAAGGTGGTGAACGATACCCAATCTGACACGAGTTAGTACAAATTGGTGAGATGGACGAGTTACGTTCACAAGGTAAGATTGTAGCCCCGGAGTTAAATTCAGATCTTTATAAAACTTCACGGTGGCTAATTTACCATACACCTTGTCACGCTCCACCTTTTTAAAGTTTAGAAATGTTAACTTGATCTCTTTTTTGGGAATGGCAGCAGCCTGCTCTGGATCGAGAAAAACATCGATGTCAAATAGGAGATTATACCAGAAGTGAATATATCGCATCCACTGTATACGTAATGAGTTGTCGAGGCCTATACAATCAAGAATAATCTCTTGAGTGAATCGAGTCTCTGACTTAGCCCAAATAGAACGCCACAATAAGAGTGGCCGAACGGCTGCTAAGTCAGATATAAACTCGATCCCTACCTCATCATGAATCAATTGTACTGAGGCGGAGGGAGGAACACATAACAGTCTCCTTAGAAATTTGTTTTCATCAGCTTGGAGCGAAGGACCTTCACTGTGGCCCCATACACCTGCCCCGTACAGTGCAGAAGAGACACAGCGAACGTTATATATATTAATCATGTCTGGGATACTTCTAGAGCCAAGTTTAGAGGCAAATCGGAATATGCTGCTGGTGGACCGCAACATTTTCAATCTGATGTTGACAAATTCAGAGATCCAGGACCCACTGTTGTTATACGTAATACCCAGGTAACAAAAAGTTTTGACGTATGACATTTTATCTTTGTCTAAGAAAAAGCTATGCTTAGCCTTATTTACAGCCTGCCCGCATGTCATAACATATGTCTTGGATTTGTTCACACAGAGCCTCCTATTTTGAATGAACAACATAAAACTATCAATTAGGCGCTGGAGACCAATCTGTGTTCGGGATAAAAGAACAGCGTCGTCCGCATAAAGTAAAAGTGGGATAGGTTTCCCTCCAATCAAAGGGGCATCTGCAGGAATGTCAACCAAATTACGGTCGACACCAATAATAAAAAGGGAAAATAAGAGAGGAGCCAAAACGCATCCCTGGCGAATTCCACGTGAAACTTTGAAAAATGGTGTACATTCACCTAGGGTGCCGTAACGGACCTTACAAGAAAGTTTTTCGTAGAGCCTGGCTAAGAAATGGACTATTTCCTTCGGTGCCCCAGATTCAATTAAAACCTCCCAAAGAATAGCATGGTTAACTAAATCAAACGCGCTGCTCAAATCAGCAAAGCATAAAAAAAGGTTGCCCGTTTTGGCCACAGTATATTTGTTAATAATAAGGTCCAAATTAACACATTGTTCCAGGGTGCCCATTCCTTTACGGAACCCATATGGTACTTTAGTTAAAATATTCGAGTCAGTTGCCCAGGTTTCCAGCCTTTTAAGCAAAATGCGACTCATAACCTTAACCGAGGCATCCAACAAAGAAATCGGACGTTAGTTGGAGGCCTCAGATTTACTGCCTTTCTTAAATAGGGGAATTATACCTGATTGGCCCCAAGACGGGGGAAAGTTATCCTCTGCCGCGCAATTAAAGATCCGCGCCAGGATGGGGGCCCACAGGTAAGGTTCGGCTTTTAACAAGTCGATCGGGACCCCATCCGGGCCTGGGGCTTTTCCTCCCTTGCTATTGGAAAGCCCATCATAGACTTCCTCCAGTGTTACTCCCAAAGGTATGGGTATCCAAGGTGTAACCTCAGTGGTTAGTACCTCGAGGGCTATCCCTTCCGGATTAAAGATGTTGGTAAAATGGGTAATCCAGTCATTGCATGCAATGTAGGAAGTTAGTTCCGGGATGTCGTCCTTATTGAGAAAAGGGCTGTTAATTGTTTCCCAATATAATTTGCAGTTTTTGGTTTCTGCTGCTTCTTTTAGCTTATCCCATGCCTCACACTGCAGGAGCTTTTTCCTGTTGGTAATGGCCGTTCTATAGTTGGCCCTGGATAGTTTTATCCCTTCCCTGTCTCGTGGTCTGGTACCCACTGCCCTCTTTAATTCCCAAAGTGCAACCATGCAAGGTTTATCGAACCAACCTTGTTTTACCCCTCAGGCTAATGAAGGTGCCCTAGTGAAAATACCTTCGATAGTGGTATAGATATTAATAAAATTTAACAGTAGGGACTCGGGATTGATTGCATTACTTAAACAATAGCTTATTTGGGTTTTACAGCTAGTTATAACCTCCTTCTGTTTGGCCTTTGAATTAGTTCCAGACCATCTGATCCTTAGATCATTTGGTCTGATGGGTACTAAGTCAGTAGAGCACTTTTCTCCTGACTTTGATGACGCTATACCATGACCCAGGAGTGTAATACAGATACTGTTGTGGTCACTGAGACTTTCTTCTTTAATATATAAGTTAGTGAAGTCTCCGGTACTGGACAACAAGATATGGTCTATAAATGTCCCAGCATCCCTTCCTGTAAAGGTAGGACATGTGACTGCCTGTGTGTTTCTATTACAATTTAACAGGTGAAGGTCTAGCTTAGTTAACAATTTGTTTAGTAGTGTGCCATAATGACAATGTGGAAAGTGGGGGAATTCCTCCCTCCCTCCCAGTCCCGCCCATTGATTGGACATTACTACTCCTAGACCACAAGGATTCCCATTGGACAAATGGCATGGCTGAAGGTTGAAGTCCCCTGCCCAAATAACCTCTGCCTTTCTATACAAGTACTTTGTTATACAAGCTAGCAGTAAGAAAGACTGGCTAACATTATTCTGCTTGAGTTTTGTTCTTTAGGGATGCCACTAAAATGTTGTTTCTTCTTCCTTCTACTTTTTTCAGTTTTATGGCCTTTGGTCTAAAAAGATGCATGGTTTAGTTTCACGTTTTAGGTTTAGTTTAATTATTTTATAAACTGTACAGAATCAGGACATATCAAACTCATATTTGATATTTTGGCTGCATTTGATTCTTTCACTGATAGGTAAAATGGCTAGTTTCATAAAAATCTTTCCTAATATGTGTCATCACATTTACCCACAGAGAATGGATAAAAACCCTTAATACATCAGACCATCGTTTCTAGTGGGTCAGTATTGATAGTAGGTGAATTGCCAACACCTCAGGCTTTAAACATTAGATGCAAGGTATAGTGACAAGTATATATATCACCAAGCATCTGGGATAGAGGTGAAAACGTGACATCAGACTTTTGGAAAACATGGAACGCAGTGTCACTTGTTATGCTCTGCAAAAAAGGTTCTTTCCAAGTGCAACAAAGATTGGAGTGATATTGTTTGTATTTGTAGTGATTCAGCTATGCATATAAAACATTTGTGTGATGACCTGTCAAAATTGATACCCGAGCTGAAGTGATTCCCTGTAGGAGATCCTTGCCACTTGTTAGATGGTATGCTAAAAGCATCTTTACAATCTTCAAAGTTAATGAGGGATGCTATTGACTTTTTAGTCCATTCTGGTGCACTGTTTTCTTATGCCCAGGAACTAAAATGCAAATATTTATCATTTCGTGCTTTATGTGGCATCAAAGAAAGAGTCTTCCCAACTGTGTCCCTTAGCTGAAGATTCTCAGCCCAAGGGGCTATGAATGCTGAGAGGGCCTTTTCACAGAAGTTTACATGGGAAGGAAAGAGCGAGGCACATGACCAAAGACTCACTGAAGAAGTATTGTATGGTGTACTACAATAATATTATTTTGCAAAAATCTCTTTGGACCTCATATACACTATACGTACACTATCTATATACCATGTTCTTTCAGTGCAGAAAGCAAGCAATGAAAAAAGAAAAATGTTCCATAAACACTGGAAAAAACCTTTTTCTGTTGTTTTTAGTGGCGTGAAAATGTGTAACGACTGATAACAACTGTTTTTTAAGATATTGAGAACACTGAAAAAACCCCACCAGAATTTACCAAAAATAGAAACTGAAAACAGGACAGCCTACGTATCAGCAAGGAATGTAGGCAGGGCACATCTAACCACGTACAATAAATACATAGTCTCAGCAAGGAATGTGGGCACATCTAACCACGTACAATAAATACAGCGTCTCAGCAAGGAATGTGGGCACAACTAACCTTGTAGAATATATACAGCTTCACAGCAAGGAATGTAGGCGCATCTAACCACGTACAATAAATAGTGTCTCAGCAAGGAATGTAGGGCACATCTAACCACGTACAAGAAATACAGCGTCTCAGCAAGGAATGTGGGCACATCTAACCAGTACAATAAATACAGCAGCTCAGCAAGGAATGTGGGGGCACTTAACCATGTACAATAAATCCAGCGTCTCAGCAAGGAATATGGGGGCATCTAACGTACAATAAATACAGAGTCTCAGCAAGGAATGTGGGCTCCTCTAACCCCGTACAATAAATACTGTGTCTCAGCAAGGAATGTGTATAAGAACAACAGGAGGAAACCCATAGACCACGTTGGGATGGGTGTGTCATGTAAGCAAGAACAATTTCCCAACATGTTTATGCGCCGATCACCCTGTTCACTTTAGCACTTGCACCTTCACAATCACCAATTGTATATATCACTACGCACCAAGTGCCACTGGGTTGTCACATGATCTGTTCTGTACAGTGCTGTTTAACTGTATTGCCATGTGAAAGACCTCTTCCTGTTTCTATTGGTGAATAATACCGCCCTTTTTTTCAAAAAACTCTTGTGACTCCTTGTTCCTTATTCTTGTAATGCAAACTGCATACATTGTTAACATTGCCTAACCCCATATAATATAATACAGTGTCTCAGCAAGGAATGTGTGCACATCTAACCCCGCACAATACAGCATCTCAGCAAGGAATGTAGGCGCATCTAACCCAGTACAATACAGTGTCTCAGCAAGGAATGTGGGCAAATCTAATCAGTACAATACAGTGTCTCAGCAAGGAATGCGGGCACATCTAAACTCGTACAATACAGCGTCTCAGCAAAGAATGTAGGCGCATCTAACCCCGTACTATACAGTGTCTCAGCAATGAATGTGGGTACATCTAACCCGTACAATACAGCGTCTCCACAAGGAATGTGAGGACATCTAACCTGCACAATACAGCGTCTCAGCAAGGAATGTGGGCACATCTAACCCCATACAATACAGCGTCTCAGCTAGAATTGTGGGCACATCTAACCCCATACTATACAGCGTCTCAGAAAGGAATGTAGGTGCACCTAATCCCATACAATACAGCATCTCAGCAAGGAATGTGGGCACATCTAACCCTGTAAAAAACAGTGCCTCAGCAAGGAATGTGGGCGCCTCTAACCCCATACAATATAGGGTCTGAGAAAGGAATGTTGGCACATCTAACCCCGTACAATACAGCGTCTTTTTGAGGAATGTGAGCGCATCTAACTCCGTACAAAACAGCGTCCCAGCAAGGAACGTGGGCACATCTAACCCTGCACAATACAGCGTCTCAGCAAGGAATGTGGGCACATGTAACCCCGTGCAACACAACACCTCCCATTGTGCAGGTCTCTTTGTAAGTCTGCTGATAGTAAATATGTGCACACACCAATACAGTGTATGAATGAAATAAACATTCCCGCCCCTACACATGGCTCACTTTCATGTTCGACAGCTATATTCCACCACACCCCATATACAATCTAGGCCCCACAGCCCCTTATTGTGCAGACACCCAAAGCACCCCATCTCCTGTTCTACTTACGATAAGCCTAGGAACGAAGCATCTCTTGCTGTACAGAAAATGTAAGAGAACCCTATCTTCTGTTTTATAGATAACACAGGCACTCCCATCTCTTGTTCAACAGAAAATCTAGGCGTACCCCATCTCCTGTTCTATAGACAAAATCCATCTCTGGTATTATATGCAACCTGGGCACACCCTAAAAACCTATCATCTCTTATTCTCCAGACACTCTATGTGCATCTCGTTTACTGTCCTATAGACAGCACAGGAACCCATATCCTGTTCTATAGACAAGCTCCATCTCCTGTTGTATAGACAAGCAGCATCTCCAGTTCTATAGACAAGCTCCATCTCCTGTTGTATAGACAAGCAGCATCTCCAGTTCTATAGACAAGCTCCATCTCCTGTTGTATAGACAAGTGCCATCTCTTGTTTTTTACTCAAGCTCCATCTCCTGTTGTATAGACAAGTGCCATCTCTTGTTTTTTACTCAAGCTCCATCTCCTGTTGTATAGACAAGTGCCATCTCTTGTTCTTTACTCAAGCTCCATCTCTTTCTATCGACAAGCTCCATCTCCAGTTCTATAGACAAGCTTTGTCTACTGTTCTATAGACAAGCTCTATTTCTTCACCTCCTGTTCTATAAACACGCTCCATCTCATTTCTTATTATATCGACAAACTCCATTTCATTTCTTGTTCTATAGACAAGCTCCACCTCTTGTTCTATAGACACGCTCCACCTCTTGTTCTATAGACAAGCTTCACCTCTTGTTCTAGATCGTTCTATAGACAAGCTCCACTTCTTGTTCTATAGACAAGCTCCACCTCTTGTTCTATAGACAAGCTCCACCTCTTGTTCTATAGACAAGCTTCACCTCTCCATCTCCTGTTCTAAAGAGAAGCTTCATCTCTTCATCTCTTATTCTATAGACACGCTCCATATCCTGTCCTATAGTACCGCTCCATCTCTCCATCTCCTGTTCTATAAACAAGCTTTGTCTCCTGTTCTATAGACAAGCTCTATTTCTTCACCTCCTGTTCTATAAACACGCTCCATCTCATTTCTTGTTATATAGACAAGCTCCATTTCATTTTTTGTTCTATAGACAAGCTCCACCTCTTGTTTTATAGACACGCTCCACCTCTTGTTCTATAGACAAGCTCCACCTCTTGTTCTATAGACAAGCTCCACCTCTTGTTCTACAGACAAGCTCCATCTCTCCATCTCCTGTTCTAAAGAGAAGCTTCATCTCTTATTCTATAGACACGCTCCATATCCTGTCCTATAGTACCGCTTCATCTCTCCATCTCCTGTTCTACAAACAAGCTCTATCTCTTGTTCTATAGACAAGTCCACTGGCATTGTTGAAAATCCTCTAACTTCAGGGAAGACAAACTGACTTTTGACCTCTGTCTCTGAAAGCAGAGCAAATGTGACCAGATAAGATTTAAAGCATCTTTATTGCTCACAAAGTGAAAGAGCAATACAAATGCCATTGAATCTTGTTTTCTTGTCATACTCCCTTTCTGTCAAAGACCTAGGTCAAAAGTCAGTCAGCTTATCTTATTACATTTATTTTTCTTTCTGTGACTTACATTAGAAGATTTTGTAAAGTGAACTGTGTGATAATTGAACTGTGCAAAGCATGTTAAACGAAAGGCTGTAAGGCTAAGTGAACTGTTTAAACATTTCAAATATATTTCACTAGTTATAAAGACCCATTTTTGTAATTCTGTGGTGAAAAAAATATCTTTATAGGATCAAAACAAATTAGAACACTTTACTTGTTGATGTGCAAATTTAAAATATTTTTGCTGAAACCCAATTTCAAAGAAAAAATCTGCGCTATTATCAGTAAAGCTAAATGTTAGCGGGAAAGTTTTGTGGCCATTTCAATGGAAAACATGCTATCTGTAAATGACAATGCACTACCACATCATGCTTTAGTAATATATTTATGAAAAGTGTTCATTTAACCATGAACTGGGAACTATTACTGCTCCTGCCCATATGACAATGCTATTAGTGAATTAAGAGGCAAGCCAGGAATCATGTGTACCCTATATATGTGCTTGATTCTTGTTCTACGTGGAGCAAACATTTAGCCTAGTAAATAACGTCTTTTTGTGCAGCAAAAATAGTATTTGAAGGAGCACTCTGCGATAAAGAAAAAGACGGCTCCATAAGACAAAATATTTGCTAGGATCACATAATTTGAGACCAGTTCACTGGTCAAGTACATTACAGTTAAGCTGAGTAGATTATGAAAGTTACTAGACCTGCACGTCTAGTAACATTTTAATGATTTTTCAAGCCCTGCTCTTGCTCTATAGACAAGCTCCATCTCTTACTCTATAGACAAGCTCCATCTCCTGTTCTATTGTAAAGCTCCATCTCTCGTTCTATAGACAAGTTGTCTCCTGTTCTATAGACAAGCTCCATCTCCTGTTCAATAGGCAAGCTCCATCTCTCCATTTCCTGTTCAATAAGCAAGCTCCATCTCTCCATTTCCTGTTGTATAGGCAAGCTCCATCTCTCCATCTTCTGTTCAATAGACAAGCTCCATCTCTCGTTCTATAGACAAGCTCCATCTCCTGTTCTATACACAAGCTCCATCTCCTGTTCTATAGACAAGCTCATCTCCTGTTCTATAGACAAGCTCTATAGACAAGCTCATCTCCTGTTCTATAGACAAGCTCCATCTCCTGTTCTATAGACAAGCTCATCTCCTGTTCTATAGACAAGATACATCTCCTGTTCTATAGACAAGCTCCATCTCTCCATTGCCTATGCTAGAGACAAGCTCCATTTCGTCATCACCTGTTCTATAGACAAGCTCCATCTCTTGTTCTATAGACACACTCCATCTCTTGTTCTATAGACAAGCTCCATCTCTTGTTCTATAGACAAGCTCCATCTCCTGTTCTATTGTAAAGCTCCATCTCTCGTTCTATAGACAAGTTGTCTCCTGTTCTATAGACAAGCTCCATCTCCTGTTCAATAGGCAAGCTCCATCTCTCCATTTCCTGTTCAATAAGCAAGCTCCATCTCTCCATTTCCTGTTGTATAGGCAAGCTCCATCTCTCCATCTTCTGTTCAATAGACAAGCTCCATCTCTCGTTCTATAGACAAGCTCCATCTCCTGTTCTATACACAAGCTCCATCTCCTGTTCTATAGACAAGCTCATCTCCTGTTCTATAGACAAGCTCCATCTCCTGTTCTATAGACAAGCTCATCTCCTGTTCTATAGACAAGATACATCTCCTGTTCTATAGACAAGCTCCATCTCTCCATTGCCTATGCTAGAGACAAGCTCCATTTCGTCATCACCTGTTCTATAGACAAGCTCCATCTCTTGTTCTATAGACACACTCCATCTCTTGTTCTATAGACAAGCTCCATCTCTTGTTCTATAGACACACTCCATCTCTTGTTCTATAGACAAGCTCCACCTCTTGTTCTATAGACAAGCTCCATCTCCTGTTCTATTGTAAAGCTCCATCTCTCGTTCTATAGACAAGCTCTGTCTCCTGTTCTATATACAAGCTCCATCCCCTGTTCAATAGGCAAGCTCCATCTCTCCATTTCCTGTTCTATAGGCAATCTCCATCTCTCGTTGTATAGACAAGCTCCATCTCGTTGTATAGACAAGTTCCATCTCTCGTTCTATAGACAAGCTCCATCTATTGTTCTATAGACAAGCTACATCTGTTCTATAGACAAGCTCCATCTTTTCATCTCCTGTTCTATGGACAAGCTCCACCCCGTGTTCTATAGACAAGCACCACCTCTTGTTCTATAGACAAGCTCCATCTCTTGTTCTATAGACTCGCTCCATCTTTTGTTCTATAGACAAGTTCCTTCTCTCAATCTCAAGTTCTATAGACAAGCTCCATCTCTCTTCTCCTATTCTATAGAAAAGCTCCATCTCTTGTTATATAGACAAGCTCCATCACTTGTTCAATAGACAATCTCCATCTCCTGTTCTATAGACAAGCCTCATCTCTCGTTCTACAGACAAGCTCCATCTCTGCATCTCCTATTTTATGGACAACTTCGGAACATCTTAGTCACATTTTTGGTACACCGTCTCTTATTCTCCAGAAAATATAGGCGCACCCCGTCTCCTATTCTATAGACAACCTATACACACCATCTATCTTGTCTCCTATGGAGAAGCTTTATCTCCTGTTCTATGGACAACCTGAGCACATCCCATCTCCGGTTCCACGTACAATCCCGGCGCACCCCACTTCTTTTTAAGCACCCCCCCATCTCTTATCGGAAGACAACATAGGCAAGCCTCACCCCATGCTCTATAGACAACACAGGTACACCCCAGCTCTAAGTCTAGAGACAACATACACACGCTCTTAACTCGTATTTTAGAAACAATCTAGATGCATACCACCTCTGATTCTACGCCCCCAGTCTCCTGTTCCTAAACACACTCCCCATCTCGAGTTCTACAAACAACCTAACTCCTCGGTCGTCGGTTCCGTGGGCGCCTCCTGTAAATCAATGAAAGTACCAATGGAAGTCCCCTCCTCCGCCACGGGTAGTAGAGCCCCCAGCCCTCTGCGACACCGCGGAGGGTCGAGCCCTATGGCAAGGCTGAGGGCTGCGGAATCCCCACCGTACGTCCGCAGCAGTCCGGCCAGGCGGGTGTCTGTCCGCAGCGGCCGGTGCTGAACCCAGGGACCGCCCGGCGTCTGTCAGGAAGGAGGGCGCGCGGGTTCAGAAGTTCGCGCGGGCGTCGAGACGCAGTTAACGGTGTCTGAGAGGGACCTCGACGGTCAGCGTCCCTCGGTGGTATGACCAGCTCGTCCCTAGAGGGGCAGGTGTGAGTAACTGCGACACCGCTGAGGTGCGCTGTCCACGCGGGGGACGGCGCCCTTCTGTCCCGCTCCTTCCGCCCGCGTGCCTACCGTGGCTGATGCTGCCCAATCCGGAGTGCCGCTGCTGCACGCGCACAAGCTTCCAACAGCGAAGGTTCTGAAGTTCTGAGCTCGTAGCTGCGCGAGCCGACCCTTTTATAAAAGCCGCGTGCTTCGCAAAGAGGTGGGCGGGACTTGTGCTGCTGGAAGAGCACGGGCATACTGCCCTGCCCCGCCCCAGCGCGGTTGATCCGCGCGAGTAGTAGCGGAGGAAGGCGCGTGCCGAGGGTGTGCCGTTATTTTGGGCGGGATGTGGTGGAATATTCAGGAGTCTCTAGACTTGGCTCTGTCTCCACAGACCCTTTAGAGCAGGACCAACGAGTGACCTGAGGACTCACGCATCGCGAGTGGGACTCACTAGGGTGACCAACTGGCATTGGTGCAAATTCAGGACGGTGAGTGTAAAAATTCAGGACAAAGGGTAAAAATTCAGGACACAAATTCAGGACAGGGGGTCAAAATTCAGGACAAAACTTCAGGACAATAGGTACGTTTTACAGACACATCAGAGGTCACGCAATAGTATATAAATAAGCCCAGCCATTTCCAAACATATTCAACCATTTGCAAACCTATCCATCATGTATCCTTCCATCTATCATTTCACTCATCCATCCCTTCATCCATCCCCTCATCCATCCTTTCACTCATCCTCCATTATCCATCCATCCACCCTTTCACCCTATCTATCTGTTCACTTATCCATCCACTCTTCATCCCATCCATCCATTCACTCATCCATTCAGCCATTTCCCCTTTCACCAATCCAGCCATCCTTTCACTTACTAATCCTTCCACCCATCCACTCTTTTAGTCATCCATCCATCCTCCCTTTCTCTCTCCATCGACCCTTTCACTTAGCCTTCCTTCGATCCATCCATCCACCCACCCATCCATCCATCTACTCATCCACTCATGAATCCACCCATTGCCCCGATCACTCATCCATCTATCATTTCACTCCTTCACACATCTATTCATCCTTTTGTCCATCTACCCTCCCTTTCACTCACTCATCCAATCTTACACCCACCCTTTCACTCATATCTCCATTCATTCAACCTTGCACTTATCAATCCATCCATCATTTCACTCATCCACCTACCCCCATCATCCACCCACCCACCATCCACCCACCCACCCATCCTTTCACCCACCCACCATCCAATCCACTGATCCATCCTTTCACCCACCCACCACCCACCCACTCATCCATCCATCCTTTCACCCACCCACTCATCATCCATCCATCCATCCTTTCACCCACCCACTTATCCATCCATCCATCCATCCTTTCACCCACTCTCCATCCATCCATCCTTTCACCCACCCATCATCCATCCATCCATCCATCTGTCCTTCCCCTCATCATCCATCCATCCATCCCCTCATCATCCATCCATCCTTCCCCTCATCATCCATCCATCCTTTCCCCTCATCATCCATCCATCCTTTTCCCTCATCATCCATCCATCTGTCCTTTCCCTCATCATCCCTCCATCCATCCATCTGTCCTTCCCCTCATCATCCATCCATCCATCCTTCCCCTCATCATCCATCCATCCTTTTCCCTCATCATCCATCCATCCTTCCCCTCATCATCCATCCATCCTTTTCCCTCATCATCCCTCCATCCATCAATCTGTCCTTCCCCTCATCATCCATCCATCCTTCCCCTCATCATCCATTCATCCTCTTCCCTCATCATCCATCCATCTTTTTCCCTCATCATCCATCCATCCATCCATCCATCCTTCCCCTCATCATCCATCCATCCATCCTTCCCCTCATCATCCATCCATCCTTCCCCTCATCATCCATCCATCCTTTCACCCCCCTCATCATCCATCCATTCCCTCATCATCCATCCATCCATCCTTTCACCCACCCCCTCATCATCCATCCATCCACCCATCCCCTCATCATCCATCCTTTCACCCACCCCCTCATCATCCATCCAACCTTTCCCTCATCATCCATCCTTCCCCTCATCATCCATCCTTTCCCGTCGTCCATCCATCCTTCCCCTCATCCATCCATCCTTCCCCTCATCCATCCTTCCCCTCACCCATCCATCCATCCATCCATCCCATCCATTTATCCTGCCCCTCATCCATCCATCCTTCCCCTCCATCCATCCATCCATCCTTTTCCTCATCCATCATCATTCCCCTCACCCATCCATCCATCCCATTCATTTATCCTGCCCCTCATCCATCCATCCTTCTTCCCCTCATGCATCCTTCCTTTCATCCATCCTTCCCCTCACCCATCCATCCAACAAATCCATTTATCCTGCCCCTCATCCATCCATACTTCCCCTCCATCCATCATCCATCCTTCCCCTCATCCATCCATCCATTTATCCTTCCCCTCATCCATCCATCCATCCCCTCCATCCCTCATCCTTCCCCTCATCCATCTTTGCCCTCATCAATCATCCAGCTACCCTTCCACCCATACTTCCAGCTATTTACATTTTCTCTCCATCCTTCCCCTCACTCATCAATCCATCTATCCTCTCTCATTATCCATTTATTCAATCTTTCATTCATCCATTCACCCTTTCACTAATTCATCCAGCCATTCACACATCCCTTCACTTACTTACTCGCCCACCTTTCCATATTAATTTTGAGCTGAGCCCTTTTGAGAAGAGGCCCATCAAGAACTTCACCCTCGCTGCAGGGGCCGTTCCAGGACTAGGACAGAAGCCACCCAGGGCGGAGACAGGATCCACCACAGGGGGGGACAAGAGCCATCACAGGTGGGGGCTGACTGGAGCCACAACATGGGGGACAGGAGCCATCACAGGCGGGGGGTGGACTGGAGCCACCACATGGGGGGACAGTAGCAGGAGTCATCACAGGAGAGGGAACGTGATCCACCAGGGTGGGCATAGGGGTGGGCATGCAGTATTCTAGTATCATCTTGGGCTTCTCGCCCCCTCCTGCACAAGACAACGAGAAGACAGGCTCTCTGTCCAAAATGCCATCCCCCACTGTGATATACTGTACTTACAGGAGATACTCTAAGAGAACTGATTGTCCTCCATACTTTGTTAATCAGTGTGGGTGCAATTGTGCCATTTTTTTTATTGTATTACATTATGCATGTTTGAAGAACCGAGGTTTGCTTACAAATTAGTGACAGTAATTAAGCTCGGTGAAGAGAATCAGGGGTGTAATCTGGCCGAGTCTAGGATGTTTGGGGCCCTGGGTAGAAAAGGAATGTGTGAGCCCCCCTCTAAATAGCAGATACAAGAGCATTCAGGGCTGTTTGCATGTGAATGGATGCCCCTGCTCCTGAACCTGCAGCCCCTCCCTCTGTCACCTTCAAGCACCTCTTGACAGCTCATCAAGGGCTGGAGGTGTGAGGGTTGCCATCCCGCTGTGCCTCTACAGTGCTGCTGGGGGTTGGAGCTTTCATACAGCATCGGAGTCAAGAAGGGAGGTGGGGGCAAGCTGTGCCCGGTTAAAATTACGGACAAATGGCGTCCGTTAAAGAATCCTTCACGGACAACGGACAGACAGCCAAAATTACGGACTGTCCGTGAAATTTACGGACGGTTGGTCACCCTAGGACTCACACATTTAGATTTTGGGTTCAACATTCACTTAGACAAATGTGGTACATTTTATGGTGTGTGCTCTATATTTTACTATGGAGATTTCCTATTTTCTTTTATGTAAACTGTGAGCTTAAAAAATTGAAATATAGATTGTTTTGGTTGTGTTTATTTTCTAATTCTGAAAAATTGTAATGTTATCGATCACCCAGCAATGATGACGCTGCAATCTGGTAGTGTTTAACCGTCTTTATTTAAACACGTCTACCCTTGAAGAGCGCCGCGCCTCAACTGCCAATTAACGGTTCTGCGCGCCAAGCGCTTACGCAGCCTGCGTAGCCTTGCGCGGGCGCGGCACGTCACGTGGCCCACGTGCATACACTAGAGCGCGCTACTACATATCTCCCCTTTTTTCCCAACATGGAGACAGTTTCTCATTGTCCACAGTTCAGTTCATAGTCTCTGTATTTAGCTGGTTTAACCACCACCCTGCCACTACGGGTCAGTCTTACCGGGGTGTTGAGGCTCTCACATTCGTTACTTCCTTCTGACTCCTGCGCGGCCGCGCCTGCTCCTCCTTCTTTCCGACTTCCTCGGGCCATCCATTCCTGCTCGTGTTCCCTCGTCTCTAATTCTTGTGTGTCTCCTTCATTCTCATCGAGCGCTCCTTCCGGAGCCTCCTGCTCTCCCAACTCCTTTTCTTCCTCTTCCAGATCCGTGGTCCTCTGATCCCAGTTCAAGATTTTGTTACACCTCGCCATCGCTCAATAGGGCCGCCCTGCCCCGTACCTCTTTTACCTGCATGGGCTTGCTGTATTTGCTCTCTCCCTTCCTCTGCGCATTGGCCAACCTCACTCGCACCCACGCTCCTTCCTCTAGTCCAGTGTCCCGTACATTCCTTCTGCGGTCATAATGTCTGGTGTAGGTTGCTTGGGCTTTCTCAAGGTTGGCTCGCACTACAGCGGGCGACCATTCACTGGTGACTGTTTTCTCCTTCCACACTCGATTGTCCTGCGTGAAAGGTTCTCTGCCTCTGAGTATTTGGAACGGGCTGTACCCTGTGCTGGTAGGCGTTATTCTGTAAGCCCAGATCATATGCCAAATTTCTGCTTCCCAGTCTTTGTCGTCGGCTATGGCAGCTTGGATTGACCCCATTACCACCCTGTTGAACCGTTCCACTAAGCCGTTTCCGGCTGGGTGATATATGGTGTGTGCTTGGCTCCTATGCCGTTTCTTTTCATGAATCTGTTCCACTTCTCTGATTTAAACTGGGGCCCGTTGTCGCTAAGCACAGTCTTGGGAATGCCTTCCCTCACGAACGTGTCTGCTAGAAACTTGATAATTGCGTCTGTGTCCATAGTCTCTCTTATCATTATCTCCGGCCATTTCGAGTGCCTGTCCACCATGACACACACGTACTTCTGCACTCCTTGCATGTCCAGAACAGGGCCCAGTATATCTACGCTCAGTTCTTCCCAAGGGTTCTTTGGTAGATCGAACTTGCCCAGCTCAGGTCGGAGGAGTTTTAGGGTCTTATCCGCTCCTTGACACCTGGTGCAGTTCCTGACATGTCTTTCTGCTTTCAAGTCCATTCCCGGCCACCAATAATCTTGCCTGGCTCTCAGCCTCAATTTGCAGATCCCAAGGTGCCCCTCATGGAGTGTGTCCAGTAGGCGGTCAATGAGGTTGACGGGTGGTATTACTCTCTCGCCCCTGTGTACGAACACTCCCTTGTCGCCTATCGATAGTTCTTCTCTGACTTCATAGTAGGGTCTGAGTTCCCTTACCAGTGCTTTCTTCTTGGGCCACCCTTGCATCACGAGCTTCTTCACCTCCTTTAACACTGCATCCTCATCATATGCCTGTTCCCATTCTGTGAGGCTGATGGAGACCTCCTGGTCCTCTGTGAGTGCCACCCACTACTCTGTTCCTGCCATGTTCTCACCACTGGATTCCATCGCAGCAGCTCTGCTTAGGTAGTCCGCCACACAATTCCTGTTCCCTGGCACATGCTCCACGTCATACCGGAACTCTAGTAGCTTCAACGACATCTTTGATATTCTTGGTGTGGCTTCGGCATGCCCAATTGACGTCAGCACCTTTAGCAGGGGTTTGTGGTCCGTTCTCAATAGAAACCGTGTGCCCCACAGAAATTGTCTGAACCTCGCAGTGGCCCACACCACTGCCAGCATCTCTTTCTCGATTACACTATACCTTTTCTCTGTATCCGACAGCGTGCGCGAGGCAAAACTTATTGTTTCCATCTGTCCTTGCCCTCTATCCTGCATCAGGACTGCTCCCAGGCCTTTGTCGCTGGCATCTGTGGTCAAGACCGTTCTGCCTTGGGGGTCATACCCCTGAAGGGGAATAGCTTCTGTGATCGCTTTCTTGACATCATCGAACTCGCTCTGTGTCTCTGCAGACCATCAAAACTCGGTGTTTTCCTTCGTAAGTTGCCTCATATGGTGGGTCCTGGAGGCAAAATGTTGCACGAATTTCCCATAGTACTCGGCCATGCCAAGAAAAGATCTTACTTCTTCTTTGCTGATTGGAGGGGGTGCCTCGCGGATCGCCTTGACGTTTTCAGCCTTGGGGGTTACTCCCTCCACGCCTATTTCATGTCCCAGGTATGTCACTGACGACATTCCAATGCGGCACTTGGACCATTCTGCGGTGAGACCTTTCCCTTCCAAAATCCGTAGCACCTTTCCCAGCTTTGCGTCGTGATCCAGTTTGTCTCGGCCCATTATCAGAATGTCGTCCTGAAAGTACTGGACGCCCGTGCTATTTTTGAAAAGCTGGTGCATCAAATTTTGGAAAACTGCTGCTGCAGACGCCAGCCCGAATGGCATGCGGAGAAACTGGTAACACCCAAACGGGGTGATAAACGACGTGAGGTGGCGGCTCTCCGGATGCAGGGCAATTTGGCGGTAGGCGGACGTCAGGTCGATGGTGGAGTACCATTTGATGCCCCGGGTGCTGGCCAGCATCTCCTCTATTCTTGGCAGGGGAAATCTTTCTACTACAATGTTCTTGTTTAGCTCCCTGAGGTCCACGCACAGCCGGACCTTCCCGGTGGGCTTCTTAACCACCACCAGTGGCGCCAGCCATTCCGCACATGTGATGGGCTGAATGATCCCTTTCTTCTCCAGTTCTTGGAGCTCCTCTTGCACCGCTTCTCGCACTGCGATGGGGATGTTCCTGGCTCGGTGGGCCACGGGCACTGCCTTGTCCTTCAGGATGATCCTATGTGCAAATTTCTCGAGTTTCCCCACCGTGCCTCCGAATACCTTGGGGAATGTCTTCCTCCATCTGTCTTGGTCAGGCCACGACTCGTGTTCCGTTAGTAAGATCTGCTCCACACCCCCAGGATCCAACTTGATGCCCAGGTCACCCTGGTCCAGCCACCCCAGCACGGATGGTCCCTTTTCCGCTATGTAGAGCTTGCAGCAGGCCGATCGGCCCCGGAACTCAAACTTCAGTGGTCGGAATCCCGCCATTGGTATGCGGTCCCCGTTGTATGTGACTGGGCGGATATCTAACCTCTCCAGTTCCGGGCCCAGTCGTGGTGCGAACTTCTCCTCCCATACGGCCCTCTAGACGATGGTATACGGCGAACCAGTGTCGGCTATTACGCTGACCCTGATCCCTCCTATGGTCATTTCCAACACCGGCTTCATAGATCTTTTCCCATCCACATTCAGGACTTGTCCATCAGCTCCCAGTACCTGGTTGTATATGCCCAGCACCGTGGCTACTTCCTCCTCCGGTGTGTCCTCCTGCGTGTCACTGTCCTGGCTGATGAGTCTCACCGTGTTCTTGGAGGCTTTCTTTCTGCACACCTTCTCGAAGTGTCCGATTATTCCACAGTACATGCATTTGGCCCGAAACGCCGGACATTTCTTGTCATGCGCCTCGTGCGTCCAGTTTCCGCACCTGTAGCATGGTTTCCGGTTGGAGCCCACGTGCCTTCCTGGAGGTCCGCCATTACTGCTCCACTTGGCGCCACTCTTTTCTGTTGTCTTTCTTGTCGAGTGGTCCTTACGGGTCTCGTCCTCATCTATCTTGTTCACCATGGCGCTGGACGCCGTCTCTTTCTTTGTTGCGTCCGCACACCTCCTCGCCAGTTATGCTCTTTTGACGATGACCATCACATCCTTCAGGGTGGTTTCTCCACTGGCCCACAACTTGTCTTGCACGGAGTTGCACGTGGTGTGCATTATCACTTGATCCTTAATGAACTCCTCGTCCCAGTTGTCGTACTTGCACGCGGCCGCCAGCCGTTTTAGTGCCGCCACGTACTCCTCTGCCGTCTCTCCTGGGCGCTGCTTCCTTTGTTGAAAATTGAACCTGTCCACTGACACACACACCGCCGGTCTAAAGTGTTCGTTCAGGTCCTCGATTGCGTGAGCGTACACATCATCGTCCGTGCTGTTCCTTTGCTTCGGCACCAGGCTTTTATACACTCTCAACCCTTCCGGGCCTAGATTCAACAGCAGGATGCGTTTTTTCCTTGATGGTTTGAATGTTTCTTCGCTCTCGTCCTCCAGCACGCCAATGAAGTTGTCGATGTACTCTCTCCAATCCTCCCACTTCATCAGCGGCTCTCCTGGCCTGGGCAGGAATTGCACCGGCGCTGTTGCATATCCTGTTTGAACGCTCATCCTTTCGCTCTTGATCGTGGGCTGGTGGCTCGTTTGGCCCTTGGGGCTTCCTGGCGCACTATCTCGTTCGCCTTGTATGCGTGGTTCTGGGGACCGCCTGTGTCAGCCCCTTCGCTCTTTATCAAGTTATCCAGCTCGTTCGTTGACCAGTGGACGCTATCTCGTGGCTCACTGCTTCACGTGCCTTCCTCAGCTTCTCGCCGTTCCGACCTCTGGAGGAGCTTATGGTTGTTCGGCCCTGCCGCGCTCTTCAGGGTGCTTGCTTGGTTGTCGTCGATTCACTGCAGGGTAGGGATAGTTATCCCACCGTCGTCGCCATTGTAATGTTATCGATCACCCAGCAATGATGACGCTGCAATCTGGTAGTGTTTAACCGTCTTTATTTAAACACGTCTACCCTTGAAGAGCGCCGCGCCTCAACTGCCAATTAACGGTTCTGCGCGCCAAGCGCTTACGCAGCCTGCGTAGCCTTGCGCGGGCGCGGCACGTCACGTGGCCCACGTGACGTGCATACACTAGAGCACGCTACTACAAAAATAAATTACATTGTCCTTGTGGGTCTAAATCCTGATCTGGTTAACGTTTCGAGGTCTGTATGTACCAAAAATAGGTTCTGCCATGTATTGTGAGCTGTTATGGATAGGATGGGGGTTGCAATTTGGGCATCTGCAATGTGAACGTCTTGTCAAATGTTTGAGAGTTTCTATAGTACAATGGATTACATTTCGTGAACAGCTCAAATTTAAGTAGTTGATATAATTGATAGAGTCACACATGTTAGCATGGGGTCTGTGAGGTCCAGGGGCATAGTGTAGGCAATACATTTTTTTGGGGAGATGGGGGAGTCAGATTTTTCCAACATTCACACTGGCATATAATATTAAAAAACATTTTACGACGGTGAGCGCAGTGGCCTGGGATCCTGGGCGGCCGCGTTGCAAGAGGCGACAGGAGGCCTTAAATACCCGGGCGTGTTCCTAACGGACCTGCGTGGGGTCTCCTGGACACACAGCGTAGTACCCGTGTGGGATCGTGTCCGATCAGACATGGCTACATGGTCCTGCATGCCCTTAAACGTGTACGGCCGATCAGCCATATTTAAGATGGTGGCCCTCCCACGTTTATTATACCAACTGCAAAACCACCCATACCCTATTTCACCGCAGTGGTTCAGGCAAGTGAACTCAGCACTTAGTCAGTTTCTCTTGGCGGGGGGAGTGGCGAGAGTTGCACTCCGCACATGTTTCCTCTCTACCTATTGTGGCGGTCTAGCAACGTCGGACATTCTGTCCTATTATCAAGCCTCTCACTTATTGATACTGAACGAGTGGTGATATAGGGACCGGGGTGACCCGACCTATGCCCTTGAGAGACATCTAATGGACCCTGACACGCTGCACACCATACTTTACTCGGCAACTAAGAGAAAGAGGCTCCCAGTGGTTACTCAGATAGTGTTCCATATATGGCGTGGAGCACTTCACCGCATGGGGTGGTGGAACAGACTAACGAGGGAAACTCCATTGTGGCACAACGGACTGTTGCCGGAGTTGGCGTCCCTGCAGGGGTTCCGAGGTTGGGACACAATCGGTATATCAGCCTTAGGCCAAGTTACCAAAGGTACGACCCTCAAGTCGTTCCAGGAGTTGCGGGAGGAATTTGACATGCCCCAGACCCAATTCTTTAGGTATTTACAATTCCGTCATGCTATCACACCCACCCTGGACTCATTGCCGGAATTTAGCCCACTGGAAGCTAAGGTGTTTATGGGGGAATTGGAAAGTAAGAAAATATCTAATATTTACCAAACACTAGTCACACACTGCTCCTCCTCCCTAGACAACCTGCAGACTAAATGGGAGAGTGATGTTGGGGCGTTACAGGAGGAAGACTGGAGAGAAGCGCTTGAGGCTCCAAGAGGAGCGGCAATCGCGGTACGTCTACGATTCATTCAGTTCAAATATCTGCATAGAGCCTACTATACTAGGGAACGGTTGTGGAAGGCAGGCATGTTTGCGTCCCTTGATTGTTTGCGATGTGGTCGTGAGGTGGGAACATTTATACATACAGTATGGTCGTGTGACGGACTGAGGAGGTTTTGGTCGGGAGTGTGGGACTGCTTGTCTGAGGTGTTGGGCTGGGAGCTCCCCTGCTCGCCACAATTGGGGCTACTTCATGTCTTGGAACAAGTGGGGGGGAATATTTACAAACGTCATTTGCTGCTTTTGGGCCTCACAGTGGCTAAGAGAGATGTGGCCCGAGCCTAGAAGGACCCCAGGGCCCCCCTGGTGGGAGTTTGGAAAAGAGGACTGGATTTTTATATGGGACTGGAACGCCCGATCTTTGAAGCCAGGGGCTGCCCCCGGAAACATTATAAGATTTGGAAGAGGTGGGCAGATTATAGAGGACTATGGCTGGAACCGCCAGCGTGCGATGAAGCTGAAGAAAGACAATTGGTCACTGATCCCGGGTGATGAGGAGTACTCACTGAATGTTTCTTGACATGATTCTTGTTTACAGACTAACTAGACGCTGTGCAGGGGGTGAGGGGGGGTTCCGGGTGGGGAGGGTGGGAGGGTGAAGGGACGGGGCATATAGGAATGTTACTTTATTATTATTTTTTTTTATTTTAAAAACAAGAAAACACTGTTGTTTGAATTGCCTAAATGTGATTATTCCATTAATGCTCACAGCTTCTCCGGTGCCCGGGGCGCTGTGCTTGTTTGACATCTCTTCAACAACATAATAAAATTTTGTTCTGAAAAAAAAAACATTTTACGACAAGCATTGCGCATGAAAGGGGCTTAAGGGGCTGTGGAAAGGGATGAGGAATATTGTTTGGTAGGGATACTAAGGGAGAGAAAACACAATATTTTGTAAAATAAATATTTTTGAAGGCTTGCAAAACAGAGGAAGAGAAAAGTGTGTGCGTTTTTTTCTGTGTGTATCTAAAAACCCAACAGACATCTCACCATACCTAACTGAAATCACCAGTACCCAACTATTTATCAGAAAATACATTTATTAGGGGAGCGTAACACCCCTAAACAACCCTCCCCTCCTACGACCTTGGTTAGGTCCCTCTCAATTGGAACTCATATTGGCTTGCGATTCTGTATCCAACCACTGTGCTCCTAGTCTTAAAAGGAAAGGCATTTGGTAACCCAATTAGTATGGCATGCCTCCCTTATTTTTTATGCATTCTGAGTTTGTTTAGGGAGATTCTTGCTTTCTTGCCACTCCAGGTGAAATCCAATATATATTTCCCCGGGCTTTTGAAAGAGGATTGTGATTGTGTAAGAGGATGCATGCTCGTTAGTATATTAACTAGAGGGGCTATCATCATCTTTATGGTCTCTGCTCTGCACCATCAAGTGATGCATTACGGAGACCACAGAATGAGAGTATCTTTAATCTATGATAGTTCTTTGTTTTTGTTCATTATTATTTTTTTAGACCTCTGCTGAATCAATTGTTTAGATGTTTAATTATGTTTTGTTTCCATTTTTGGTCTATTGTGCTTTTGACTGAGGATGAGTAGTGAGTATTTAGAGGAAATACCTCAGTCTTTTTCCCTATTGAGAGAGTACCCTGACACTGCAGCATATTTTCTAGTCTCTTCAATTATTATAGGGATGAACTTGTCAGCCTCACCAGTGAATTTCAATACATAGTCTGCATAAGCCTCTGCAGTTTGTTTGCACAAAGAGAAAGGAATTCTTTTGAGCCTAATATTGTCTCTTAGTGAGGACACGAGTGGTTCTGTTGTTTGTAGGAAAAGGAGATGGGATAGTGGCCATCCCTTGCTCCTCTCCTGTGAAAGACTGAAACGTTCGGAGGGATTACCATTGGCTCACACATGTTTTCAGTTTGGAATACAGGGCAAAGATCTTGCATATAAAGTCTTCTCGTAGATTGAATTTACTGAGCATAGTCTTCAGAAAGGTCTAAGAAACCTTGTCAAAGGCCCTTTCCGCATCTAAAGTGATGGCCCCTCCTGGGGTGTCTAAGGGTTTGGCTTTCTCTAACATGTGGCAGAATAGTTTAAAACGTAACATTCAAGCCTCTCTTTCAATCCTGACTGGGATGGTAGAATTAAGGTGTACAAACTTTTCTCTGATCTGCTGACTAGAATGTTTGCGTAAAGTTTATAGCCAAAGTTTATTACTGATATTGAACTTTTCTTTTTGTTTAGGAGCACCAGTATGGTGCTGTTGAATGTTGGTCCTACCATTCTTCCAGTTCTTGCAGAGAGTGGGAATGATGCTTCTCAGTGTTCATTAGGGTATGTGTGAGACCCTTGCGAAATTTTCTTGTGATGCTATGTGAGCCAGGGTCTTTCCCTGTTTTAATTCTTTTTGGCCATGTATATCTCCAGTTGTGTGCTTGATTTGTTTTGGTTCAGCTTTGCATCCTGGTCAAGGATAGGGTTCGAGACCATATCTAGATATGCATTACATTTTTCCATAGAAGTTATCCTATAGGAGTTATACAGATTTATATAGGATTCTTGGAATATTGAAAGTATGTTTTTTGTTGCTGTATGAAGGATTCCTTCCTTACCTTTCATAGCAGGAATTTTTGTTGTTGTCATATTTTAGGTAGCTTGCTAACATTCTTACCTCCTCTGTTTTCTCACACAGTTTCTTCAAGTTGTTTAAGACACCCATTTATGTACATTCTCACATAGGAGTTTGTTATATTCTTATTTGAGCGTTTAAGTACTGAGAGTGTAATTAGTTCTTTCTTTGTTGTAGTTTGTTCTCTAAGCTCTTCATTTTATTTTCCAGTTTGTATAATTTCATGTAATTGTCCCAGTTTGTTGTTGTTATTATATTAATCATCATGCCTCTAGCTGTGGCTTTCAGAGCATCCCACACGTGTCAGAGGAGAACTCTATTATTATTCTCCTCAGAGAAATGGCAAGTTTGTGTCAAGATCTTGTTTCTATCATTCTCATCATCTCTAAGGAAGTCATTCATTCTCCATTGGTTTGGTTGGATATTGACTGCCTCTAATTTAATTTCCTTTGAGGTGCATGCGTGGTCTGAGACCCCTATGTCCTCGGATTTAGGGTTGAAGGTATTCATTATATGCTGACCATCAGTTAATAGATTATCGATCCTGGAACATGAGTTGTGGGGGGTGAGAGTAAAAAGTGTAGTCCTTCCCTTTTGGGTTGTGAAGGCGCCAGATGTCTGTCAACATGGATGTGGAATTTAATAAAATATCTACTTGTTCATGGGACAGGTTGCTTCATAAATCTACTTGTCCTTTGAAAAAAAAATCTACTTGTCCCTTTGGTGCCATGAGGTCCAGCAACAAATTATGGCAACAATCTCCATATGTAAGAGCTCAGATAACTCCTGCTACAATATGAGCTCTGGCATTATCAGAGAGGCTATCTCTCTGATAATGCCAGAGCTCATATTGTAGCAGGAGTTGAATACTAGCAATTCCCTTATTTTTTCACCTTTCCACAGATCTACATGCTGGGACTGGAGGTAGCGGAAAGCAATAGTTCCAGGGTTGGAATGCCTTTTTAAATCCGTGCAAACCTACTAACTTACAAGTTTTAGGGGTTTTCACCCGCGCTTTTCTAATCTTTTCCCATGCTGAAAAAAGTTGGAAATTTACTCCTGACAAGGGCAGAAGTAAAATTTGTTCAAAGTTAGGAAAAAAGTGGTTGGAGGGAAAGTGAACTTGTAAACACTCAACAGATTTTTGCATAAGCAAATTATACATGTATATTTGCTCATGCTAAAATGCAGTTCACAAATATTTCCTAGGAGTAATATTTCTTGGTCTACTTCTGTAAATTCTTGTGAATTAATGAAAGCCGTAAATCTTCACTAAAGCAAGGACATATACCGTGGGGGCACTTCTGTGGCTTTCTTTAAATATTGGGCCCCAAATTAGGTCTAGTGTTAACCAAGACCTTTTGTTAAAAATCTATATCTGTCCGCTGGTGTCACTGTTAGTTACAGCAGTCTGCTCTTTAACAAGGAGTATATAGGCACACAAAGTAGTTTTGTTCAGTGCCAGGAACTCAGGAAGTACTGTGACAATGTGTGCTTTTTGAGACCAGAAAATATTTTAGTTTTTTGCCAAAGTTTGTTATAATGGTGAGGGCATGGCTTCTCCCACAACAATAAAGTTCTACAAAAATCAGGTCAAAACAAGACATGCATTCACAAAACCCAAAGGCTTACCACGGACATAAGGCCTATTGATTTTGCCAATGTTTGTTTTCATGTTTCCCATAATCTTCTTGAAACTGCTTGCAGTATGTTTTGGGAAATACTAGCATTCCTCAACACATCTTACTAAATGATACAAAGCAATGGAACCTACAAATTCTGAATAGTTTAGCAAAGCATTATTTTCCTAGTTGAATTTTTTTGTGAATATTTTATTTGAAAAGCAAAGAACCATCAATCTTTCTTTCAATCTTCTGCAAATATTTGCATCTAATCAGAGAGCATTCTGAGGGCATTATACATAGCCTCATATTGTTAAACTTTGCAAATGCGTGTACACATTTTTATACTGGGTCCACTGTCAGCTGTGCAGTCCGAGTTTACATTTCCATAGTGTGCTTGTAGTGTAGTTCCTATATTCCCAATAGGCTCTGCGCATTGGAATAATATATACTGTAGTTTAGACATAGGACTGAGGTCTACTAGGTCTCTACCGAATATAATAAACTTAATAGTGAGTGCCAGCTAGCTCAGAGGTCACTAGAAACTTTCTCAAATTCCCAAGAAGGGATTAGTTTCTGACAACCGCATAAACATGACAACTTTGTTTCCCAAGAATAAGAAATCAAATCTCTATAGTCGCGGAAACAATAGATAACTATTTTACTCAGTCAATCGTGCATGCTTCATTTCACCAGAGATGCAGAGAAATAGAGAGACGGGTTTTTTCAATAAAAAGTATTTATTGAACAGTCTTCTTTCTCAAGCATTGGAAATGAACTGCTACAATCGTAATACTGGTTATAAAGTACAGTGCATATAATACGAACAGTATTATAAAGTAGTACTGTAAAAGCATGATATGGTTTCTAAGCCATAAAAGTGCATAAAATGTATAAAATACATACAGTAATAAATAATGACTAAAAGTACTCAACTGATGCTTCTAAAATACGCCTACCCCGGTGTACCTAACCTAAGTCTAGTACGAGGGAAGAAGTAAGTGAGGAGTAGCCTAAGTTTAGTAGTTCTCTGCCAGGAATCTATTCCAAGAATTCTCTAAGAGGTCTTATCAGCTCCGTACCTTGGCTTTAGAATGAAGGAGGTCTTGTATCTCTCTCTCAGGACTCGATTTCCCAGATACCCGCAAGGGTAAGCCGGAAACACTGGAGCTGAATTTCTCGGCAAGAGAAAAGACAGCGTCTCTCTCAGTGCGTCAGCTGGAGGGTCGGCTTCCTTCGGCACTTGCTACTGCAGGGCCATGGGCAAGTAGATAGTCGATCTGCTCCAAACCGCCGTGTGTCTGTCTGGGCAAACCTAGGCATATTTATACTTTGAAGGTGCAGAGTTTGACGCATGTTTGGACTTAATATCGTCATTCAAAGGCTAAATTCTTGGAAAACACCAGGAGTTCTTGGAAAACTTAATATTCAAGCAGGGGGAAGTCCCTAGCTGCTGAAGGCGGGTTTTTCCAAGAAATTGTTGTTAATTCTCAGAACTTAGTGGAAGTAACCATGCCGTATTTGGGCTGTATGGCTTAGGCCAAATAGGGTAGTGATTTCTATGCCTATATAAGGATATGATAAAGTATACCTATATAAGGACATGAATCGGGAAAATTACACTAGGGTCCTAGATTCGTTTACAACACCCACTCCACGATCTTAAGTTCAATAAAGCTAATCTAATCAGGGGTGGGAAATTCCTATCTCCCAACGCCCGGGACATCTAGATGTCTTATAAGGGCAAGAGGTTTTAATTTCTAACTTGTCCAAAGGACAAGTAGACAGTCTTACGGTAATCTGATAAACAGCTGTTCAACCCTTTTGGTCACAGCCAGTTCATAAGGAGCTCTGAGCAATTAATTGGCAGTGAACGGTTCATGCAAAAGCTGGGGCCTGCACTTTAATTTCCCCAGAGCAGAACAACAACATGATGGAGCAGAGCTCAAAGTTGCAGCTCCATATAAAACATCCACAGCACGGTCAGGTAAGAGTCTTTTTGCTTTCTCCCTGAGGCTCTTGTGTGGCTTCCAGGCCCTCCCCTGGTCCTTTCATTTTCTTCGAGCACAAGACGCAGATCCAGAACGAATCTATGACAAAATATCGACTACAAAAATATCTACCTACAAAAATATCGCAACAAAAATATTGATTACATTAATATCGAGATCCTATCTCTAACAAGGTAAGTACAAAAATATCGAACAAAAAGAAATCAATGTCAAAAATATTGTTTTTTAAAAAATATTGTTTTTTTAATTTAAAAAAATGGAATATTAACAAAATAATACTTATAAATGTAATAAACATAGTTAAAAATATATTATAATATTTAAAATTTATAAATAATGTTATAAAAACGAATAATAATAAAAATATAATACATAGTATATACTTCAATAATAATACCTCTAATAAAATATTTTAATAACTTATAAATAAATGAAAATATAATAAATTACAAATACATTTATATATCAAATAATAATATAAATAACAATTAATAAAAATGTAAAACAAATAAAAAAAATTAAATACATTTTGGATAGGGTACGAGTAAAAATTACTATTCCCACTCCAGAGAGTGCACCAGTAGGGAAAGTGTTGGATAGCGTAGGGGTAAAAATTACTAGTCCAACTTCAGAGAGTGCAACAGTAGGGAAAGTGTTGGATAGCGTAAGGGTAAAAATTACTATTCCCACTCCAGAGAGTGCAACAGTAGGGAAAGTGTTGGATAGCGTAGAGGTAAAAATTACTATTTCCACTCCAGAGAGTGCAACAAGAGGAAAAGTGTTGGTTAGCGTATGGGTAACAATTACTATTCCCACTCCAGAGAGTGCAACAGTAGGGAAAGTGTTGGATAGCGTAGGGGTAAAAATTACTATTCCAACTCCAGTGAGTGCAACAGTAGGGAAAGTGTTGGATAGCATAGGGGTAACAATTACTATTCCCACTCCAGAGAGTGAAACAGTAGGGAAAGTGTTGGATAGCGTAGGGGTAACAATTACTATTCCCACTCCAGAGAGTGCAACAGTAGGGAAAGTGTTGGATAGCGTAGGGGTAAAAATTACTATTCCAACTCCAGAGAGTGCAACAGTAGGGAAAGTGTTGGATAGCGTAGGGGTAACAATTACTATTCCCACTCCAGAGAGTGCAACAGTAGGGAAAGTGTTGGATAGCGTAGGGGTAACAATTACTATTCCAACTCCAGAGAGTGCAACAGTAGGGAAAGTGTTGGATAGCGTAGGGGTAACAATTACTATTCCCACTCCAGAGAGTGCAACAGTGGGGAAAGTGTTGGATAGCGTAGGGGTAACATTTACTATTCCCACTCCAGAGAGTGCAACAGTAGGGAAAGTGTGGTACTGAGAATTCTGGACCCGTGTTATAAACATCGTCGATTCATGACGATTTTAGTATCAGCGAACCGCAAATGGCGAGTGCGGTATACACAAGCATTTCCGTCATAATCAAGTGACGAAATCACCCTGAAATCAGCATTTCCGTCATGAACCCTCGGGTTCCATTTTGCGAACGGCATCCATTTTGTGATTGCCCTCACATAGCCAAGTGACTAAAACCAAAACGAGTCCGAAGGACACGTACACCTTTGCTGACTCCGCCGTGACCTGGGCAAGCTGACTCCACTGCCTGCAGCCAAACCTGTTCGGCCAGGTCCCTTCCCAGTGGCCGACCAAGATTAGTATCAAGGCGCAACATATCATAAACCTTTCATCACACACAAACCATGCCTAATCTCACACACACCTGTCTCTGTTTCTTGCTTTATGACTTGATTTACGAGGAGGATTTTATTGGGGGTCCGTCGATATCTGATGGAAATACTGGGCCTTGCCGGGTAATCAATTATGGGCTGGACGAACTGAAATATGAGTTTGACATCATGACTCTGCTTTTTCTTTGTAGTAAAAATATGTTTATGGTCAACTGTAAAATAAGGAATGTTTGCCCGAGGCTTATTATTTTGTATAAAAGAAGAAGACTGGCTTTGTAATATTGAGCAGTCTCCTGAGAACTTACACGCTGTTGTACTTCTAGGATACCTGTTACTGGCTGCAGCCAATAAATACGATCTTTGACCTCACCTAGAAGACTCTGTGTTTCTGTAGTCTGAAACAGGAAGGACTCAGAGTTTTCAGGTGTGTCCCCTGGCACCGCCGGGTCCATAAAAACCCGGTACTCCAATTGGCGCCCAACGTAGGGCGATATCAGCGGTACCGGTCCAAGCCAGAGGTTCGTGAGGAGCTTCGTGTGAAAATTCTGGAGGAAGGCCAGCCACTTCATCGACCCCTGTATGTCGACGTGGTATGAAAGTCTTTGCTGCGAGGTTCCCCGCGTCCCGACGGCTACGAAGGACTGCTGCCCTGACTATCGCCCTGTTTTGGACCCTTGATCCTTGGTAGAGCAAAACGATAGACGAGTCTTCAGGTGACGTCATCGACCATCGATACCTCAGTTAAGTATAAGTGGAGCGTCTCCCAGTCCTTAGTTTGGTTCTTAGTTCGGTATTCTTTGGGTTTACTTTGTTTGGAACTTGCAAGTGCCAAAACCGAAGGACTTGTGTATTCACGAGACTATCGTATTCAATAATCCTTTGAAGTTTGAAGCTAGACTAGAGAGCGAAGATGCCTGGTCTCAGCAGACTTGGAAATTTGTTTTGTCTTGGTTGTAATAAGGATTCCCGATTGGAGGACTCGTGTCCGGTTCCTCCGATTGGAACTCCGACTTATGAGCTCTATGTGAAACACGGCGTAGGCCCAATCACATATAATGAAGTATGGATCCGATACACCAGAAATGATGGTGTTTTGAAATGGCCTCAATATGGTAGTTTCGACACAGAAATTTTAGATAATCTAGAGGTAAAACTCTTTAAGAAGAAAGCCCGGCCGGCAATGTTTGACTCTTTTTGCCTATTGCGCAAAGAAGCCAAACAGAAAGAAATGAAATTAGCAAAGAAAAATAAACGAGGTATGTCAATGGTACAAGCCGCCGTTGCGTTCAGGGATAATGAGGAAGAACAGGAGAGTGAACAAATGTTTAGAAGTAGGAAGTTAGCGGTAGATAAGTGCTACCCAGTTTTGCCACGTAAAGGACAAGAATCGAAAGAAAAACTTGACAAAGATCCTTTAATGTCTCATTTACTGAGTTCACCACCTCCTTATGCGCAGAGTGCTACAGCACCTCCGCAACCTTTGGTTGTGCAACAAGCGATTGTTGGATCGCAGGCTCTACAACAACTACCAGCTCCTCTTCGTCTGGTTCCCACTCCTCCGGCGCAGCCCCCTCAAGGGCCGCCGCTTTTGCTACCTACTCCATCTGCGTTCCCTACGACTTCGCCTACGGTTCCGACTGTTTATCCTAATACTCGCTCTGCTACTGCCTCCACCTCTGCTTTACCTCAGCATGCCTTTCCTGGTGTTTCTGTCCCTCCGTCAGTTTCTCCTTCCGTTCGACAGAGAATGGCCAACACTGTTACTGGTCTGTTCTCACCTTTTTTTGGGTCGCCTAATACGACCCCTACCACAGAAGGAAGACAGTTGCGGAGTCAACTGCCCGACTATCAAGAGAGAGAATTACTGAATAGATTAGCGCGTAAATGGGTTGTCAATACTGCGAGATATGATGTACAGTCTATCATGGAAGTCTTCCATCAATGGGAAGCGTCGAAGCAGAGATATGTTTTTGAGCAAATGTGTGTATTTCTTCGTGAAGATTTGGAGGGAAATGATCCGGAACACGACATGCATGAATTGTGGCGTGTGCGGTTCGAGTTCTCGGAGGGCATGATTGTAGGCACTGATGTTGAGAGAGCGGTTGCGATATTGTTGTCATATCGTAGTAAGGGGTACACTTCTCGATCACTATTTGAGCATGACGCATCCGGTAGGAAAAAGGCGCGACAGTATCCTATGAGAGAGGTTCCCCCGGTTTGGAGGGAAGGGGACGCAAATGCTAATCCAGCCATTCCTCCGCATTTTCAGCGTGTGTGGGTACATGTTCCTTGGAAGAGATCTGAAGTTTTGGCTCTCAAACAGACATTACCTGACCCTCGTAAAAATCCTGCAGTGTATTATAAGGAATTGGCACAGACCGTAAGCTCATGCATTATGAACTTAGCCGATATAGACATGTTGTTTGGGAACGTGGCTCCTCAGCCTTTATGGGGAAAGATTCGCCACACCGATCACGATCAGGAGTTAGGTGATACATGGGTTAATATTGCTGCTATAGATAACAGACACGTTGGTGGTGCTAAACCTGAGCCTTTAATTGCAGAACTCCCTGGCTGAATAATAACTTACATGAAGACTCTAATGCCTGAATTGCGTGTAAATTGGGATAAGTTGTCTGCGTGTAAGCAGAAGAAAGACGAAGCGGTGTCCGACTTCTTCACGCGGTTCGAAGAGACTTTTGTGGATCATAGCGGTCAGGATATGGCTACTGAAGGTGGCCAGAGATTGTTCGTCGACAAATTTGTGCATAATTTACTTCCGCAGTTGTGTGCTAAAGTGAAGGATTCCGAGAGTGCTTGGGCTGTTTCAACGTCAGCACAGATTTTAGCTACAGCCCAGTACTATGAAAATAGGCGCAAAGACGAGTTAGAGAAAGCGGATAAAAAGACTAAAGAATTAAAAACTAAAATTCTCCTGCAGCAAGCTTATCCACCCCGTACTAATAGTCAGCGTGATTATCAGCAGCCTCAGCAGTATTCGAGGAACTCGCAAAGAAATGAGTCTCCTCAACAACGTTTACCGTATGGTCCTAATCAGTGTGCGTATTGCAAAGAAGAAGGCCACTTTAAGAGTAGTTGTCCGGTTTTGTTACAGCGCACAAATGGGTTCGGTGCGAGAGGCCGTGGTGCTCAACAAATGTCTAGGGGTAGGGGACGCGGCGCATTCCAGCAAAACGCACAATCTTTTCCGCCACAGAATTCAATGAACAGTTTTGACCAACAGAATAAGGCATCTGCTAGGTCGACTCAGTACTATGCTGACGACTACTATGCAGAACATGAGAATATGGAAGGTAATGATTGCTAGGACAGCCATGGACAAAGAGAGGGAGTTGTTTCAGTTCCAGTAGATCAGAGTGGACCCTACGTTGAGGTGATTACATCAGGTGTGTCAGAACCTTTTCTGTTGGATACTGGTGCTACAAAGAGTTCTATTATGCACTCAAAACTCCCTGGCACACCTTTGTCTGGCGAAATTAATGTTTCAGTAGGTTTTTCTGGCGCCCCGGTTAGGAACCCGATTTCTAGTCCTATGTCTATTTCTGTTGGACCTTGTGAATTGGAAGCACCCCTTATTCTTACAACAGGTTGTGGTGAAAACTTGTTGGGATTGGATCTGTTGAAAAGATTGTATGCGACTTTGTACTGTTCTCCCTCGGGAGTACAACTGACACTGGGTAAGAAAGTGGTTTCTCCAATGTATTTATCGAAGGATGCACTTCCGACAGAATTGTCTTCCCTTCCGAGTACTCTCTGGGCTACTGGTCCTAACGACGTGGGTCTCCTGGAGATTCCGCCATATGTTGTGACATTGAAAGCCAATGTTAGAATGCTGCGCATTCCCCAATACAAGATCTCTAGCGAAGGTGAAAAGGCGTTGTTAGCGATCATTTATGATCTGATCGGAAAAGATGTGATTGAAGAGACAAGAGGCAATATTTGTAACAGTCCTGTGCTGCCTGTTTTGAAGCGTACTGATACTTCCAAGCCACCTGTTTTAGGTTTGTGATTGATCTTAGAGAGGTGAATAAGATAGTTGTGCCACAGTTTCCAGTCGTCCCTGACATCACTACCCTATTGACAACGATTCCAGCTTCAGCCACTTGGTTCTCGGTGATTGACTTGAAGAATGCTTTCTTCAGCATCCCGATTGCCGAGGAGAGCAGGGATATTTTCGGCTTCAGTTTGGGAGGCCGAAGCTTCCGCTTCAAACGCGCTCCTCAAGGCTACTGTGAAAGTCCATCAATATACAGTCAGGCTTTGAAAACACAGCTTGATATGATTGTTTTGCCTGATGGCGCTACCCTTATTCAGTAGGTCGACGATTTGCTAATCGCTGCGGATACTGAGGAGATCTGTAAAGAAGCTATGTTATCATTGTTGCGTCATTTGTCTGATTTACATCACAAAGTGTCTCTCTCGAAGTTGCAATACTGTCGACAAGAAGTGACCTACCTCTTATCGAAGGAGGGAAGGAAACTGACCCCAGAAAGAATTCAGGCAATTGCAAAGTTGAGCGTGCCCAGAACACAGAAGTGCGTGCTTTCTTGGGCATTACATCATCTTGTAGGCAATGGATACCGAATTTTTCTTTATTGGCCAAACCTCTTGTGGCATTAACTTGTAAAGATACACCGAATCCCATTCCATGGTCTGAAGAATGTCAGAAAAGTTTTTTCGAATCACGCGATGCATTATGTTCGGCTCCTGTGTTGGGTACCCCCGACTACAGTAAGCCCTTTACATTGTATGTCCACGAGAGAGAAGGTTGTGCATTGTCAGTTCTGACACAGTCTTTTGGGGACAAGCAACGTCCATGCGCGTATTTTTCGTCGACTTTGGACCCGGTAGCTAAGGCATTTTCGATTTGTTTAAGAGCCACAGCGGCAGCAGCTGTTTCTATTCGACAGTCTGCTGGGTTAGTAATGAATAATATGTTGGTCGTGATGGTTCCACATGCGGTGGACACTTTGTTAAATAGAACCAAGACACAGCACTTAACTAGTGCTCGATTGTCAGGTTATGAGCTCACCTTGTTAGCGAGTCATGTCCATATTAAAAGATGAAACGCATTAAACCCAGCCACGTTGTTGCCGATCCCAGCTGAGACAGAGAATGCTGAAAAGCAGCACAACTGTTTCTTTAGGACAGAAGAAGAAACGAAAGGGAGAGTAGACTTGAGCGACACTCCTTTTACTGAATGTGATGGTACTTTGTGGGTTGATGATTTGTGTTTCAAGTTGCCGAATGGTGATACGACTGCGGCATATGCTGTTACGACTTTGAATACTATTGTTGAAACTGCACGTATCCCACATAATTCAGCGCAAGCTGCAGAGTTGATTGCACTTACGAGAGCGTGCGTGCTGGCGAAAGGAAAACGAGTGAATGTGTACACTGACAGTCAGTATGCATTTGGTTTGGCTCATAGTTTTGGACGTTTGTGGCGTGAACGTGGGTTTTTGACTTCGAATGGTGCTAAGATCCAGCAGGGTCAGTTGGTGAATGAGCTTCTTGAGTCACTGACCTTGCCGTTACAAGTTGCGATTGTGAAATGCAGTGCACACAAAAAGATCACAGATGATGTTGGCCGCGGAAATGCGTTTGCGGATGAAGTCGCGAAAGAAACTGCAAGGAATGTGATGAGTCGAATGTATGTTGCGAGTCCGGCGAGATGGGTTCCGGATAGAGTTGAAAAAATGGAGAGAAAGTAAGGGGAAATTGGATGCGAATGGTTGTTGGGTCGAATTGTCAGAACACCAGCGATGGTTGTTGCCCGATGCATATGTGCTTGCAGTGGTGACAATGGCCCATGGTATGGCTCATATCAGTGTGAAAGGGATTTGTAATTTGTTAGCTCCGGTATGGCAAAATGCGGGAATCCCCAAGTGTGCAGAGAATGTGGTCAGGAATTGCATGGTGTGTTTGAAAAACAATCCTGGTAGGGGAACCCCAACTCCAGCTGGTCATTTTGCGCCTCCAACGTATCCGTTCGAGGTTTTGCAGCTAGATTTCATCCACATGGAAAGGTGCAACAATTTGAAATACGTACTCGTTGTTGTTTGTGCCTTTTCAAGATGGGTAGAGGCATACCCTTTAAAGGACAATACTGCCTTGTCCACAGCTAAAGCCCTTGTCAAAGAATTCTTCCCTAGATTTGGAATGCCGAGAATGGTCTGGAGTGATAATGGAAGTGAATTTGTGGGTCGAGTAATGAAGAGAGTATGTGAAGGGCTAGGCATCCATCAGAAGTTCCACGCTGCAAATCACCCCCAATCGGCTGGATTAGTAGAGTTCTATAATGGCACATTAAAACTGAAATTGGCCAAGATTCAAGCAAGCTCTGGTCTTAAATGGCCTGACGCCCTGCCTTTAGCACTCCTATCAACAAGAATGACTGCGCACTCGCGACTGGGACTTAGTCCGTATGAGATAGTGTTCGGCCGTCCGGCCAACATTTGGGGAGTGCCAAGGCCCACCAAGTTTAGCAAGGTAGAACACCCTGTACTACTTGATTACCTGTACGAATTGACGGCTAAATTGCGTGTCTTACACCAACAGGTCCACAGCTCCTTACCGCCAGCTTCTGACGATCCAGACCACGCAATTGAACCTGGCACCTGGGTCCTGGTGCGCAACTTTCAGCGAACCAAGAATGAGCAGCCCCGCTGGACCGGACCCTTCCAAGTGTTGCTGGCTACCCACTCCGCCGTACGCGTCCACGGCAAAAAGAATTGGGTACACGGGAATCATTGCAAACGAGTTCCGTTGCCCTTGCCGTACGACCGGTGGGTCCAGGAGGGGATTGCTGACTCTGAAACGGAGACTGTGCCACGCTTTCTACCTTTCAGCGACGCACGTGTAAAAGGAACGACTTCTGAACTAGAGAGTGATAGTGTGTTGCAAGAAGCTGTGCCACCGTCAATTCGCTTGAAGACTACAGAGCCTGAGCTATTATTCAAAAATCAAGAACTTCCTGAAAGAAACTGTTATAATTTGAGACAGAGAGTCATGGACAAATAAAAATTGAGTTTTTGTGATTTTTTTCAGATAAACTCTTCACCGAGGATCTACTCATTTTTGGTTTTTTTTTTTGAACCGCCATCCAGGTTCAGCTGCTAAGGCCGCAGTTGCTTAAGGTCTTCTGAGTGCAGCCTGAGACATAAGGTCGACGGTTCTGGTTGGTCTAAGGGAGTTGCCCTGGACTGACAGAAGCATTCTTTAGCAGAATCAACCTACCACCGCGGGCAGCAATCAGAAAGGATGGATTTCCTTGAGTTGGAGAGATCTGCACGGACAATGACTTTCAGACAGAAATTATGTAAATCGATTACAACGAAACGCTTTTTAATGTTATGCTTGTTTTTGCTATTGAGCTTAATGATGTTCTTAATCGGGTATGTGACAGTCTCTTTTCAAGTAACGTTTGTGCCTACTGTGCAACCTACACCTCCTTCTACTGCCTCCTCGCATTCTTTCCACCCTCTGCCTGAACACGAGTCCGCTAGAAGATCAGAATTTGTCAATAATTCCTTCATTCAGCTCCTGCACCAACACCAGCTAGTAGTCAACACAACTAATTGTTGGGTGTGTGGTCTTATGCCACATACGACAGATAAAGGTATCCCGTACTTGGTCTTACCGTTTAGCTACAATGGCTCTTTGTGGGCATTTCAAACAATGTTTATATACGCCATTGAACCATATCCCCCACGTTCCACGAAAAGTAACTCGAGCAACAAAGCATTGGTGGTGGGAATAACAAATATGAGCAGAAACTTTGATTCATATAGAACGGTTCCCAGAGATGAGTTGCAGGCTTATGATAGATGGAACATAACAGGATATGGAGTTAGTCTGAGTAAGGCCCAGCGAGCAAAGAGATCCTCCCCGATTTGTATCGTGCCCCATCAAGGTCACCTGTGCCTGCAAGGTAATGGTAAAAATCCGAGAGCTCAGCTAGGGAAAAGTGTCTGCACTGAGACATACGTTTTTGCATCTCAGACATCCCCTTCGTTCCTGATATCTAAGGGTACCTATTTCATCTGCCATGATAGAGCCTATACATGGTTGCCCCCTGATTTCTCGGGTACATGTTTTGTTTCGTTCCTGTTGCCTCCCACCTACACGGCCGCGGCAGATTACCATAAGACCAGGATAGTTAGAGGTGTCCTGAGTAAAGATGACACTCCCGGACAAGAATTTGGAGATTTCGTAAGGGTTTTTTGGGGCCCTATGCTGAACAGCAGGAACATAAGGCAATTGACAAGGGTGGTTGAATCCACTGTCATCGAAACAGCCGGTGCCCTTAGCAATTTGACTGCTGAGCTCCAGTCGGATCGCCTTATGACTCTTCAAAACAGGGTCGCACTAGACGTCATACTTGCAGACCGAGGTGGGGTATGCAAAGTGATCCAATCAAGTTGCTGCATCTTCATCCCAGATAACGCCCCGACAGTCTACCAGGCCATTTCCAAACTGCATAAAATCTCAGAATCTATCCACACGGATAAAGGAGATTGGTCATTGGTGGGGTGGTTCTGGGGACTTGTATCCGCCTGGGGATGGAAGATTCTGATGGTCATTGGGATGGTTTTAGCCATTCTTTTCCTGTTCTGTCTGTGTGTACAGTGTGCTCCTGCAATATGTGGCCTCTGTGCTACATCGTGTGTAAGGAAACCTGTATCAAGAAACGAGCTAAGCAGTAGGATGATGCTACAGCAACATCTCAATGACTTTAGGAATATAGACCTGGACTCAGATTAAATTGAGAATAGGTTATTGCCTATGTAAGGGCAAAAGGAGGGTCTGTGGTACTGAGAATTCTGGACCCGTGTTATAAACATCGCCGATTCATGACGATTTTAGTATCAGCGAACCGCAAATGGCGAGTGCGGTATACACAAGCATTTCCGTCATAATCAAGTGACGAAATCACCCTGAAATCAGCATTTCCGTCATGAATCCTCGGGTTCCATTTTGCGAACGGCATCCATTTTCTGATTGCCCTCACATAGCCAAGTGACTAAAACCAAAACGAGTCCGAAGGACACGTACACCTTTGCTGACTCCGCCGTGACCTGGGCAAGCTGACTCCACTGCCTGCAGCCAAACCTGTTCGGCCAGGTCCCTTCCCAGTGGCCGAGCAAGATTAGTATCAAGGCGCAATATATCATAAACCTTTCATCACACACAAACCATGCCTAATCTCACACACACCTGTCTCTGTTTCTTGCTTTATGACTTGCTTTACGAGGAGGAGGTGCCCGATTTTATTGGGGGTCCGTCGATATCTGATGGAAATACTGGGCCTTGCCGGGTAATCAATTATGGGCTGGACGTACTGAAATATGTGTTTGACATCATGACTCTGCTTTTTCTTTGTAGTAAAAATATGTGTATGGTCAACTGTAAAATAAAGAATGTTTGCCCGAGGCTTATTATTTTGTATAAAAGAAGAAGACTGGCTTTGTAATTTTGAGCAGTCTCCTGAGAACTTACACGCTGTTGTACTTCTAGGATACCTGTTACTGGCTGCAGCCAATAAATACGATATTTGACCTCACCTAGAAGACTCTGTGTTTCTGTAGTCTTAAACAGGAAGGACTTGGAGTTTTCAGGTGTGTCCCCTGGCACCGCCGGGTCCATAAAAACCCGGTACTCCAAAAGTGTTGGATAGCGTACGGGTAGAAATTACTATTCCAACTCCAGAGAGTGCAACAGTAGGGAAAGTGTTGGATAGCGTAGGGGTAACAATTACTATTCCCACTCCAGAGAGTGCAACAGTAGGGAAAGTGTTGGATAGCGTAGGGGTAACAATTACTATTCCAACTCCAGAGAGTGCAACAGTAGGGAAAGTGTTGGATAGCGTAGGGGTAACAATTACTATTCCCACTCCAGAGAGTGCAACAGTAGGGAAAGTGTTGGATAGCGTAGGGGTAACAATTACTATTCCAACTCCAGAGAGTGCAACAGTAGGGAAAGTGTTGGATAGCATAGGGGTAAAAATAACATACTTATAAATAAATGTATTTTTTAAATAATAAAAACTTAACTATTAAATAAATATAAACCATTTACAAATACCAATACATAATTATTAAAAACATGACTAGCAAAATATATTTAACTGAAAAAATTAATAAAAAATACAATGTAATAATATTTAATTACCAATTAATAATTAATTAACAAATATATAATTAACAAAACAATTTTTTTACTTAATTACATTTAAATTACTTCCCATCCTATTCCCCTATAAACCCACAACCCGCTACAGAACATAATTATCAATTAATCAATTAATTAAAATAAATTACCAATTAATTAAAAATGATTGTCAATTAATTAAAATTAATTTATAATTCCTACTAATTAATAATTAATTTAACATAATTAAATTACTTCCCACCCTATTCCCCTATAAACCCACAACCCGCTACAGTACTAAAATACAAAATTACATAAAAATAAATTAAATACATAATAATATACACAAAAATAATTAAAAAATCGATATTAGTAACATCGAAATTATTAACATCGATATTACTAACATCGATATTTAAAACTTCGATATTACTAATATCGATATTAAATCTAGCGATATTACTTACCTTCTATATTATGTCCCTTCGATATTTAAATTTCGATATTATTGTATATCGATATTTAAATATCGATATTTTGTCTGCATACCTCCAGAACACAGACCTCACTGGAATCTAAGAGGCTGCCTTAAGGACTTCTTGGCTCCTGCTCTGACTTTAACCTTGTGACCCCCCCTGCCTTTTATTCTGTGCTTCACCCTTAAGCCTCAAATTGGCCCCAAGATCCCTCCTCACCCTCGCCTCCGGGGGGCTTGCAGTAAAGCTCATGCTTTCCCTTCTCATGCAGCCCCTGCACAACCCTTTACACTTTGCTTTGCCTGTACACCTTATGCTTCACCCAGGGCCTGTACTTGCTAACCCCACCCCACCTACCTCTGCTGCCCCCTCCGACCACCCTGGCCCGCTCCCCTTGGCCTTTCATATTTTACCATCTAGGGCTTACATTTAAGTTAATAAGTTTGCCCATGGGGAATTGATGCAATCCTCAGGCGCACCCTCATTTCTCTCCTTGCACTGGGCCTCTTGTCTCTCTTTGTGCGTGCACCAGGGGCATCTTAACTCGCCGCTGTAGCAGCTACAGCAGCTGTGGAGTTCTTAGTGGACCTCTTCTTTCTGCATGTCCAGACAAAGGTTCATAATTTACATGAAATGGTGGATGGATATATACATGGATGAATGAGTGAAAGGATGTATGTAAGAATGGATGAGTGAAATAATGGATGGATGGATGGAGGAGTTCAAGGGTGAATGAATTGATGGATGGGGTGAAAGTGGATGGATGAGTGAAAGAATTGATGGATGAGTGAAATGGTGAGTGAATCGATGGAGTGAAAGTGGATAGATGAGTGAAAGGATGGATGGTTGAATAAAAGGGTGGATTGATGGATGAGAGAAAGTGGATGAATGACTGATGGAGTGGGTGGATGGCTGATGGAGTGGGTGGATGGATGGCTGTGTGGACGGATGGATAGATGGGTGGAAGGATATATGGATAGATTGATGGGTGGATGGATGGATGGATGGATAGATTGATGGGTGGATAGTTGAGTGAAATGGTGGATGGAGGGATGAGGGGTAAGATATCTTTATTGTTTGATTAATAAAAATCATTACAATGGTGAACATGCGAGCACTCTAAAACATATATCATAAATAGTTAAAATATTTACATTTATACCATCACAATGGAAATGAGGGGTAAAACTCGTCAGAAAAACAATTTAAAATCCTAATAGCCTGTTAAAAACAATGGTAAACCTTAGTTTGATCGGATAAAATGCAGACATTTGCTTATAAGAAGCAACATTTAATGACTTTGGTAATATAGTTCAGGGTTTATGGTAAGAATCCTGGGGCTACAGTCCATTTGTGTAATGAGCCCCCTGCATACAGTATTTCTAGGGATTCACAGGGAAAACGGGTCAGTGCATGTGCCGAGACCGTTATCAACTGTACTTGCGTACTACGAGGGATTGTAGAAGTCAGGTGAGAGTACAACAACATAGACGCTAGGCTTCGTCTGTTTTTTAATGGTTAACCGTTGGTGGCTTGCAGAGGGATGTATGACGTTAAAACGCATACTTTTACCACGCATACCATTAGAACGCAATTTTTACAACGCAGGAACATTTACAACGAATACCTTTACAACGCATTACATTACATCGCAGATACTATTACAACGCATACCATTACAACGTAAGTATAGGTAAGTATATTATTTTTTTATATTATTATATTATTTTTTACAAAAATTTAAATATTTAATTTTTAATTAATTTTATTTTTTAAATACATTTTTAATTAAAGTCATTGTAATTTTAAAAATATATATATAAATTTATAAAAAAATATTAAAATTAATAAAATAAATTTATTTTATTGAATTTAAGTAATTTAAAAAAATTAAACCCTTAAAATACCCCTGTACCCCAAAACCCAAACCCAGCCCTGTACCCTAAAAATACCCCTGTACCCCAAAACTCAAACCCAGCCCTGAACCCTAAAAATACCCCCGTACCCCAAAACCCAAACGCAGCCCTGAACCCTAAAAATACCCCTGTACCCCAAAACCCAAACCCAGCCCTGAACCCTAAAAATACCCCTGTACCCCATAACCCAAACCCAGTCCTGAACCCTAAAAATACCCCTGTACCCCATAACCCAAACCCAGCCCTGAACCCTAAAAATACCCCTATACCCCATAACCCAAACACAGCCCTGAACCCTAAAAATACCCCTGTACCCCATAACCCAAACTATATATAAAATTACTTTATTTAATTAATTTAATTTATTTTTAATATTTTGGAAATAAAAAAAGGTAAAATAAAATGATATACTTACCTATACTTACGTTGTAATGGCATGCGTTGTAATAGTATCTGCGATGTAATGTCATGCGTTGTAAAGGTATGAGTTGTAAAGGATCCTGCGTTGTAATGGTATGCGTGGTAACAGTATGCGTGGTAAAAATCGCATTGTAACAGATACATACCTTGCAGAGTCTCACTGTTTGTAAATTTTCTTGCTGTTACTGTAACAAACTTGGTGAACCTGATGTTAAGTTGTGGATTATCCGCGTTCATTGATGCAAGAATAGCCTGACGGCGTGTACGAATGCCAAGTTTGTTCCATTCACCCTTTAACAATTTCCTTCGATCGTCTTGAGCTGCGGCACAAAGACATACCACATGCTCCATTGTTTCTGTACTGCTCCCACAGCCTCTGCACGTTACATTTGGGTTTGCACGTCGCCATACCGGTAGGTGATACAGAAATGGCCAGTCTCCCATCCTGAGGGCCAGGAATCTTTTTTTCCACTGCAATGAGTAGGTACATGACAAGTGTGGGCCCTCAATCCCTAGCTTAAATCCTGATACAATTGTCCAGGTGTGCTTACGTTGAATCAGTTGAGCTCTGTTAGAATGGAAGGACCAGAGACGGACGTTTCTTTTGATGTGGGTTTTAAGTACCTGCTGCGGTGGATTAGAAGTCCAGATTTCTTCTATGTCAAGGAGTTGTATGGAATCCTGCAAGTAACGCCGATATGAGCCGCCGATTTGACCGGCTGAGATCTCCAGCCACAAAAGGGCCTCCAGGCTTCCCTCTCTGGAGTTGCACAGCTGGTTGCACAGCCTGATGTACGCTCCACGCCCTGTTGCTTGGTGGTCTTGAAGACCAAATTCAAGGCGTACTTGAGCGGGGGAGGAGGACTTGGGTAGGCCCAGTACCTGTTTAAATACTCTTGTTATTATTTTATTGATGCAGCTGTTGTCTTTCCCTTGCATGATCTCCTGGCTGTATGTAAGGAAGTTGATGATTTTTGCCTTCCTTACAGTTATAAGTGGGGTTAGACTAGGGCCTGACAGATGTCTTGCAAGGGTCTTAAAAGCCACTTGGATTGTCGGGGCTTTGACTTCCACCTCGTCTCTATGTTTAGAGAATGTTCCCCTCCTGTCCAGGTGCACCCCCAGGTTCTTATAAGAATGAGCTCCGTCAACTTTTTTGCCATTGTATTGCCATCCACTACCTTTATATTTCCTTTGCCCAAAGGTAATTGCCTTTGTCTTCATTAGATTAAGTTCTAGATCGTTTTCGATGGTGTATAGGGACAGCTGATCAAGAAGTCTCTGCAGGCCCACCCTAGAGTGACTAAGTAGTACCAGATCATCTGCATACAGTAGGTTACTGACTCTTGTCCCGGCCAGTTTTGGAGGATGGGAGTTGACTTTGTCAAGTATCTCTGACAGATCGGAGATGAAGAGGTTAAAAAGTAGGGGCGCCAGCACACACCCCTGCTTTACTACACGAGTCGTTTGTATTTCCCTAGAGATATGTGATCCATCCCCGAGTTTTATGTGAATCCATTTTTTGGAATGTAGCGCGATTATGGCTTGTAATAACGTTGGTGGAATCCCCCATTTCTGCAATTTAAGCCATAGTTTGTTTCTAGGAACGCGGTCGAAGGCGGCCTTGAAGTCGACAAAACAGCCATGCATCAGCATTCTTGAGGTGGACACTTTATCTAACAGAACGGAGATTGCGAGCAGGTTTGTTACAGTACCTGATTTTTGCACGAATCCTGTCTGAATAAAGGGTATGAGATGGTTTTTTTCCGCCCAGGATGCCAGATCTTGAAGTAGCTGTTTGGCATAGTATTTTGATTCCACGTCCAATAAGGTGATCATCCTATAATTTTTTGGGTCTGATCTCTTGCTGCCTTTATAGATTGGATGTATAATAGCTGGAGGGATGAGTGAAAGGGAGGATGGATTTGAGTAAAAAGGAGGATGGATGGGGTGGAAGACGGAAGAGCAAAAGGATGGATGGAGGGATGAGTGAAAGGGTTGATGGATAGGAGTGGAAAGGAGGATGGAGGGGTGAAAGATGGAAGAGCAAAAGGATTGCTGGATGGAAGGATGAGTGAAAGAGTAGATGGATATGAGTGAAAGGATGGATGAAGGGGGTGAAAGTGGCTGGATGGATGAAAGGATGGATGGATGAAAGGATGGATGGATGAGCGAAAGGATGGATGGATGTATGAATGGAAGGAAGAAGGGATGGATGAGTTTGAATGATAGATCTGGAGCTGGAAGGATAGGTTGGGCCCCAAGGGTGACGTGAACCACTCACTTTAGTAGCTGCAGTGGGGGTGGAGCTCTTGATTAGCCTCTTCTGTATGCAGCTCGGCAGACAAAGGCCCATAATTAACGTGTAAGGGTGAGTGAGTGAAAGGATCGATGTGTGGGTGAAAGGGTAAACAGATGAGTGAGTATGAGTGTAAGTGTGGCTTCCTAGATGGATGAATGAGTGAAAGGATGGATGATAGGGATGGTGGATGGACGATGGATGTGTTGATGAAGGAAAAGGTGAAAACATAGATGGGTTGCAGGGTGAATGGATCAGTAAGTAAAAGGCTGGATGAGTGAAAGGGTAAATTGATGGATGAGCGGAAGAACCCTGATCTACCGACCCCCGGGACCACGCACACAATTCAGCGAGGACATCGCCGACTTCGTCAGCCCGCTTGCCCTCCCCTCCGCTGACTACATCCTCCTGGGGGACCTCAACTTCCACCTGGAGAACAACAACGACCGCAACACCAGCACCCTGCTCGCCAACCTCGCCAACCTGGGACTCAAGCAACTGGTGTCCACCCCCACCCACCTTGCCGGACACACACTCGACGCCGTCTTCTCATCCAGCACAGACATCGACTTCAGCCACGCCACAGAGCTTCATTGGACGGACCACAGCTGCGTCCACTTCACCTTCAAGAGAACGACGACCCACCATCACCAGCAACAGGCCGCCCGCAGAGGCTGGAACAAGATCACAGCAGACCAGCTCGCCACCTCCCTGAGCCAGCACCCTCCTGCCAGCTCAGCGAACCCCAGCCAGGCCGCCGACAACCTCACGAAGTGGATCAGCAACTGCGCGGACGAACTCGCCCCTCTGAGGACCCCGCCCAGCAGACCCGGCAGCAAGAAGGCCCCATGGTTCACCGACGAACTCAAGAGCTCCAAGAAGAACTGCCGAGCCCTCGAGAAAGTCTGGAAAAGGGAACCGACACCGGACAACAGGACCTCCCTCAAGCTTGCCACCCGGAAGCACCACCAGCTGATCCGCGCCACCAAGAAAACAGCATTCAAGGACCGGTTGGACAACAACGCACACAACTGCAAGGAACTCTTCAACATCGTGAAAGAGCTCTCCAACCCCAGCGCAGGAAACAACGACATCACCCCATCGCAAGACCTCTGCAACTCCCTCGCTTCATACTTCCACAACAAGATCGCGGACATACACAACAGCTTCAACAACCAACCAACGCACACCATGACCGAACAACCACCCCCCACCACCACCCTCCACGCCTGGACCCCGATCAGCACCGAAGACACCATCCGCACGATGAACTCCATCCACTCCGGATCACCGACCGACCCCTGCCCTCACCACGTCTTCAACAAGGCCGACGCGGTCATCGCACCCCACCTGCGAGACATCATCAACACATCCTTCAACACCGCCACCTTCCCGGAGAGCTGGAAGCACGCCGAACTCAGCGCTCTACTCAAGAAACCAACAGCGGACCCCACCGACCTCAAGAATTACCGCCCCATCTCGCTTCTCCCGTTTCCAGCCAAAGTCATCGAGAAGACCGTCAACAAGCAGATGGCCGCCTTCCTCGAGACGAACGGATCCCTCGACCCCTCACAGTCCGGCTTCCGAGCCAATCACAGCACCGAGACCGCCCTCATCGCCGCCACCGATGACATCCGTGCCCTGATGGACAATGGAGAAACAGCGGCCCTCATCCTCCTAGACCTCTCCGCGGCTTTCGACACGGTCTGCCACCGCACCCTAGTACGGCGCCTCAGCAACGTCGGAATCCAGGACAAGGCGCTGGAATGGATCATCTCCTTCCTCGACGGAAGAACACAAAGAGTCCGCCTACCACCATACAAGTCAGAGGCCTCCGAAGTCATCTGCGGCGTCCCCCAAGGATCATCTCTGAGCCCCACCCTCTTCAACGTCTACATGAGCCCCCTCGCGGCCATCGTACGCAAACACAACCTCAGCATAATCTCCTACGCCGACGACACCCAGCTGATCCTCTCCCTGACCAACAACCCCGCCGCCGCCAGAGCCAACCTGCACGAAGAGATGAAAGAGGTAGCCGAGTGGATGACGACCAGCCGCCTGAAACTGAACTCGGACAAGACGGAGGTCCTCATCCTGGGCTCCTCACCCTCCGCCTGGGACGACTCCTGGTGGCCTCCCGCCCTGGGCACCGCACCCAAACCGACAGACCATGCACGAAACCTGGGCTTCATCCTGGACTCCTCCCTCTCCATGACCAGGCAAGTCAACAACGTCTCCTCGGCGTGCTTCAACATCCTACGCATGCTACGGAAGATCTTCTGGTGGATCCCCACAGAGACCAGGAAGACCGTCACCCAGGCCCTCGTCACCAGCCGACTGGACTACGGCAACGCCCTCTACGCCGGCACCACCGCCAAGCTCCAGAAGAGACTCCAGCGGATCCAAAACGCCTCAGCCAGACTCATCCTCGACATCCCACGAACCAGCCACATCTCCGGACATCTGAGAGACCTCCACTGGCTCCCCGTCAGCAAGAGAGTCACCTTCCGCCTCCTCACCCACGCACACAAAGCCCTACACGACCAAGGCCCGAGCTACCTCAACAGCCGAGTCAACTTCTACGCTCCCAAACGCCACCTCCGATCAGCCAACCACGCCCTCGCCACCGTCCCCCGCATCCGAAGAGCAACTACAGGAGGAAGGTCCTTCTCCTACCTAGCCGCCAAGACCTGGAACTCCCTCCCGACCGACCTGCGCCTGACCCAAGACCACCTCTCCTTCAGGAAGAAGCTGAAGACCTGGCTGTTCGAGCAGTAGCGGCACCCCCCCCCCCCCCCCCCCCAGCGCCTTGAGACCCTACGGGTATGTAGCGCGCTTTATAAATGTCACTGATTGATTGATTGATTGATTGAAGAATGGGCGAGGGAAAGGATGGACAGATGGCTGAGATGGATGGATATGTTTGGAGATGGATGGGTAGATTTGGATATGGATGGGCGGATTTGGATGTGGATGGGCGGATGGATGAATTGACAAACAGAATGGTGAAAGGCTGATGAAAGAATGCATGGAAGCCAATGTAAAGGTGAAATGCTAGATATCAGTTGGTGAATGAAAGTATGAATGGGTAGATCTGCAGAAAAGAGGCAAAATAAGGAAATCACCAGTATTAAAATCCTTCTATACCATGAGCCTGACATAACCAGAGAGGCTATTATCCGAGCTCTTATATAATGAGTGCAGCCAATTTGTGACGGTGCTCTACATGATGGCACCAAAGGGACAAGTGGATTTTGTACAGGACAAGTAGATATATGAAGCTACCTGTCCCATGGACAAGTAGATATTTTATTAAATTCCACACCCCTGCCTAATAAGCACTGAACATATCTAAAGCTAGTGTTTACAATCCCACCCCAAAATACAAAAAATGCATTTGAAATGGTTGTACATGAGAAAAAATATAAAGCATTTCTACAAGACGCATTTTAAGAAAGTGATGACATTCTAAGCATATAGTATGGTATCTAAATATGCAAACTGAATGAATCATGAATTTACATTTATGAAAATGGCTCTTAAATACAGAAAGAAAGGTCGAGACCATTTCATAACATACCATATCATGTCAATGGTTATATGAGGACAAGGCCAAATATTTGCTCTAGGCAGTGTTCAAAAAGGAAAAGAATTTCTTGTTCTCTAAGAATAGTTCTACTTTGAGCAGATTAGTCTGTGCCAAAAAAGTTCAATGTTTTTGGAGAAAAAATTCAAATGGTTGTGAAAAAATAGAGTCCCAAAGTTAGAATTCTTTGTTTTGAAAAATTGAAGGCTGAATTTCAGAGTTCAGGGATCGCTGTGTGCATGAATCAAAAGTTAATCTCGGTGTAAGGAGAAAAAATCAGATTATCAAGGCTGGCAAAGAGATCGTCTACCACAGTAGGTGAAAGTGGAACTACTTGATCTAGCAGATCAAATGTACACAGATGTGAAGCATTGCCGTCAGCGCCAGGTGCCGGATTAGCAGTGTTCATATCAGACAGTACTTGTGTGCCTGTTGATCCTCGTATCTCACCCTCAGTTAGACTTACTGGTGAGACCTCAATGATTGGTAGCCGTTGGGGACAACATGATGCATGAGTCGTTACAGAACCTAGCAAGGCGTCGACATCCGAAGCAGGACTGATGGAAGTGTAAGACAGATGTCCAACACGCATTCCTCTCTGCAAAGCAGGCATCGTAGAACAGGTAAGATGCAATCTTGCCAGATTGGTCTGAACGATAGAAACCGGGTTGTGTTCAGATCTCTTAAACGAGCCAAGCCGAGAATCTGTCTCTCACGATACCTCATGGCAAGGAAGGCCCCTTTCATGTTGGTCTGGGTATCGTTGGTTGCCGGACTGGCCATATCGGAGCAGAAGGAATAAAAATAGAATTCCTGCTACGAGTCCCAAGATGAGAGGCAGGCCGCCGAACACAGAGTGCACAAAGTTTGGAAAAATTCCTAAGACTGCTTCAAATGGTGTTAACAGTCCCAAAAAAATCGTCTTAAATACATGTGCGATTCCACTGGTATCAGACATGTTTAAGATTTGACTTAACATTTCTGCGAAATGTACTGGGCAGTTTGTTGATAATAATGCATGTATTTCTGCAGATGTCCTCGCAATTTGCAGATCATACGTTTCTCTAGACGAGGTCAGTGGCACAGATTTTTGCAAAAGAATGGCTTTTATTCTGCTTAAAGTATCAATTCGTATAGAAGAGATATTCAGTGACGGCCATAATGCTGTCCCACTGTCTGTCTTGTGCGTTGGATACAATACTTGCATACAACAAGTGACCATGGACGACACACTAGCAAGATAACGTTTTCCTGGCATCATGCCACAGCAGCTGTGATCATTCAACATAACGTATCTGCCATTGGATAGCTGCCTGAACATGGGTTCTATCACGGTGGAGGGAGTACCGTGCAGGTGGCAATAGAGGTTATTAGCAGAACCGTTGCAGGCTCCGTGTAAGTTAATACCTTTGCCCAAAAGTGTACCACTTAGTGAGTTTTTACAATTTTTTCCACTAAAGAATACCTCTTTTCCCTTGTTCCAACATTTGTGTGTGTAAGGTAAAGTCCATGTCGACTTAATGTATTCTTTACCCAACCTTTCATACAGGCCTGCTGGTATATGCTGTAGACAATACTGAAATTGGAAAATCGTCACTGGTATCATGATGGTGTCATGAATTATCCATTCAATGACAGGCTTCTCAGAAACTGTCAATGGTAATCTTTCCAGTTTTTCAATGCTCAGCACCGTATAGTCTGCTCCTCTTTGTGCCACAGAGATTTGTTTATCTGTAAGGTTAAACACATCAAACAATGACGTTGTGTTGATTAGATGCCATGGCATGAAGCCTGAACGAAGATTTTGCAACATCCGGCCTAACTGCATTATAGAACGTAATTGAGACTGGCCATGCTGTAACATTAGTCTTGTTCCATTATGTCAATTGCAGAGGATACAATGCTGTCCAAAGAATATATTCTGGAGGACAGAGTCGTTAACCCATTGTCCACTACAGAGAGAGCTTTCTCTAAATAAATAGGATCAACTTCTCGTACTCTTTCTGCAGTTTCCATTTGCGTTATTTTCCAAGCTTCGTTGTATGCAGCGTATATACCGGCGTATATGCAACGTTTTTGCCTTGGTTTGCGAGGCCATATTAAGAAATCTCGCAAATCATTGCTTTCTTTAAGTAAAGATATGTTTTGTTTGATTACCGGAAGTGTGGATGTCTTTAGCCAATCAAGGCATTGTTTTCCTACACTGTATGTTGTTACTATCCCTGGATGTTGTCTCTGGGAGTATCTTGGATCTGGCCTGTTCAGTTTTAACCCCTGTGTTTTGTTCAGGAATCTATCATGACAGTTATTGGTGTCTGTGGGCCAGATTAACCGTTTTTTTCCAATCAGGATTTGTTCTGTTTTGTGTTAAAATATATGGTACGTCTACCTCCTTTTCTGTAGTGTCATTACTTTCAGAAGTGGGTTTAGGTAAAGATGGTTTATTTAAATCTTTAATCTTAGCCAGGCCAAGACAAGAAGTCTGTTGAACAGTATCGTTTAAAAACATTATGTAGTATCTTATGCTGTATTTATCTATGCTTGTTGTTCTCTCTGCCACAGAGTTCTAGATTCCCAGTGTTCTGTGTGGTTCAGCTGCGCTGAGTATTCCACTAGGGACAGTTGGTCATCTATGCCTCTACCTGACGACAGATGGTCCTGTTCTCCGCTTGGGTTTTCAGCTTCTACAATAAAACCTACATTTAAACCCACTCTCTCTCGTGCGGTTTACTACACTTATTTTTGGTCATTTTGAATTTGCGTACCAGCAAGTTACTCTTCCCAGCTTTGAGATACAAATACATTTTCCAAAACGAGAGTAAATGTTGCATTATGAGCCCATCGACTGTTAGCTAGTAAATGACATATTTGCTAGAAATGGATAAAAATTTCCCAAAGACTGTATTGTTAAATGAAATTGTATTATTTATATAAAGCCCATTGGCCTGATCTACGTGAATACAAGTCACAAATAGTGACTGCCTCCCATGCACTGACTTTGTTTTACCTGCATATCATTTTACGATGCATCCTATGTACTAATAGGTGTGTCCACAAAGTTCCCATTTGGGGACGGAACAAAACGACAGTCTAATGAATATTATGTGGTATGTTTTAAGGAACCCCCAATGATTGGCTACAAATACAATCATGGTGGCCTGCAAGGGACAGCAGACCTCTATCTCTACATGAACAACATTCACATTCCTAAACAAGAATCATTTTCCCCTTTTAAAAGGAGCCTATATGTAAAGCAGGTTCTGCTTAAAAAACCTCCTTTGGGATTGCATGAGAGGGAGAATGCAGTGGTCTACTGGACTACTGTCTGCTTCCCCGTAAGGCTGTATGACATGATTTTTAAAGGGGAAGTTATTTCTCGTGTCAACTTCCTTATCCCTTAAACATCATCCAACTTGAGAGTTAGTATGTCATAAATAGATGGTGATTGCAGTTTTGGACTCAAATTATTGATACATGTCATTCCAAATCGCAGTTAGGAGTGAAGACCCCACTCTTTCCCCTCGTAATTGTGATTTTTTAATCGGTCGCAGAGCCCCTTGCGCAAAAGGGATTTAGAAAGCAGTGAAACAAGTTCTTTTGTTTTTGAAAATCGTGTCAATTTGCAAATCAATGGCTTTTTTTTACCACAAAAAGGGCATTGCACATCAGGCTTTATTCATGGCTGAAGTGCCCAAAATGTCCGTGGCACATAACTCAAAGCAAATACAGTTTTCATTAGGTTCCCAATCTGGAACTCTAGGCAGGTAGCACTAAAGTTCATTTTTGCAACGTATTTGTCTGGATTTTCAATTTGAGTGTATAATGTTTTCATCAACTTTGTTTACTAGACTTGAGATTAAAATTGTCCACATATGAGTTTTGAAAGGAAGGATGTGTTAACTTTAAGTTTTTCAGATTTCATGTCGAGTTGGTATTCTGTTGAAGAGCTGCCCACCAAAACAATCTCATAAAACATATTGCTAATATGTTTTAAATAATAAATTAGACTTTTTATGTACGATTGGTACATGCATACTCACTACCAAGAGTATTTCGAAAAGCTTTATTATGCTTAACTGCGTTTCTTTAAGTGTTAAATATTCGCTTGGAATAAGGTAGAATTTTGGTAGAAATTGTTGTCACTTGCCTACATTGACAGCCATTTGCTTATGCATGGGTTTTTTTCTAGGCACTTAAATACACATAAAACATTGACTCTGAAATCTAATTTAATTGAGATTTCTGCACTTAAAAGATTTTGTCAGACCCAAACCAATAACCCAAACCAATATTACATTTGTTGACTTTTGTCGTGGTAGGCAGTGTTTCTACTTCTGTGCTCTGAACCCCTTCCTTAAATAAATTAATTTGCCCAACATCTTTCAAGCTGCTTCCGAGTATCAAGGCAATGAAACACTAGACCTTTCAGATGTGTGACATTCAGGAGGCTAGAAAGCAGGGTAGGGTGCTATGAAACATTGAAAAAAATAAGCTTTTCATTTTGAATATCAAACATTTTTTTATGTAAGGTTGCCAACATCTACAAGTCAGACCAAAATTGTATAGGCCCTTTATAGACATTAACTATTTGCTTACGGCGTTTGAGGCAGATTACCAGAATCCTAGTGAGTTTCTCCTAAGAGACATTGCTCAGCATTGTTTCAAATGGTATTTCCAGCACTGATCATATTTACTCATACATTAGGAGAGAGTGAAGTCGGACAGATCAGATCGTACCTGCTGATTCTTCCTACTCAGTGATCAACTTGTACACCCCTATCCCTGAAGGTACTCTTCATTAACAGTTTTTGGCATACTTGCCCCAGTCCCTGCCTAGAGCACTCCGAGTATTTTTTCCTTACTCCTCCAGGGTATACTTAATGGGCACTTAATCCATAAGTTTAAAGGTGACTGTCTATTTACCCTGACAGCATTTAGGGATAAGAATCTCTCTTCACAAGTCTGTGGATTTTGCAGTAGGGATTGTGTGTGCGAAAGTCTCCTCTAGGTTTGTAAATTTATGCAACATCGACTTGCCAAGGGACCCATATGTCTGCTCAAGAAATCACTTTTTGGGGGGGAGAAACAGGCTTACGACATTGCAATAAGGTCGAGGATAAGGTTATCGGCAACCAGTCTTTGCCATCCTCGTCGCAAAATATGAAGTGATAAGGACACATAGCAGAAGGAAGTAAATCTTTATCGACAGTCAAGTGAGTGTGCAGTAATACGTTTTTTTTTTAATTAATATATTTTTCCAGGCGAACTTGGCGTATTATTTCACATACAAAACGCTCAAACACAAATCTTCATAGCGCGGGGATTCCCTCGGGTCACCAGGCGCTTTACAAATCGCTAAATAAATAAATAAAATAAAAAAGAGGAAAATTCAGCATTTTAGACACAAAACATAAATTCCTTATTTTGCCCGGTTCTGGACTACTGATCCAGAATACGTTGAGATTACTGCAAATGGGGAAAAACCATTTCTTGAGGTATTGGTATTTACCTGGTGAAATAATGATCACCCCTTTTCTGCTGTAGTTGCACAGAGCCTCTGAGTGATTTCATAAGCGTCACCTATTCTCCCCAGTTATTGCTTTGTAAACTTGTGCCCCGTGTGTTAGACAGCAATGGAAGCTGAAAGGAAGTGGAGTGTAACTCTCTTTACTAGCCTCGCAGGTCACGTAGAAAAGACGTTACTGTGAGGTGACGGTTATTCCAGTTAAAGTATTCATAAAAAGAATCCTGTAAAATAATCTACCCTGTAAAGGTTTTAAAACCTTCCTTCGGTCGAAATACATACATAATATAATAATCTTAGAGATTAAATGCTCAATGGATACAGATGGCGTGATATGGTTTCTACTGAAGCATAAAATACAGCTTTTGTGGCAGTGAAACTGCAGTTTAATTCAGAAACGTGCACGTTGTTCATTCACTCAAAGGGTATACTCTGCAAAGGTATATTCTGCAACTTAATTATTAAGGTACCTACATAATATTTACCTTTTATATCTTTTAGTTCGATGTGAACATATGGGAGAAGCGTATGTTTCTATTATAAAATGCTGTCTCTATACTGGTTTTAACAAAAAAAACTAATGTCCTTATTTTCTTCACATTCATTTTCTTATGTAATTGATAGTATTCAGTCTTCAATTTTATAACCTCTCCCCAAAACATGATCACACCTATACCAAGTGGAAATTAATGCAGATGTTCGGACTCACATCTCAATTAAGTGTATTCTGGTTAAATAATGCATACTGTACATTAGCACAATCACTGCCAGGGTCAGCCAACCGCCGAGTCCAGATTTACTAAATCTTATCCACCCATGTAAGTGATTGAACCAATATTGCTTTTGTTACAGTTGGTACTTCAGTCACAATTTACCCATTATCAACGGAAACCCATCATTAATTTGACCATGGGTCCTATCGTCCTAAGCAAAATATTTGCTTGATTCTCACGAAGTAGATCAAATTGGAAAAGAACACTTGAACAATGCTGTGACCTCACAAAGCATATTTCACTCAGTCAGGTCAAGGTTGCCTGAAATAATCCATGTCGTCATAAGAGACATTGTCAATACAGAGTTGATAACATTATTTATTATTATTTTTTTTTTCTCTTCATTCTGCACCAGCTTTACCTTGTGTTTAGCTTGTATTTTACCTACTATCTTGCTCTCACTTTTCATAATTTGTGGATTCTCTCACGATGTCATTACAAGGAGTTCTACCACCTGCTCCCTTCCTGGAAACACCTGGAGATCCACCTATCAAGTGGCTCAAATGGTTTGACGGATTCGAAACCTACATTGGCGCAATTGGTGTGTCGAGATATCGTGCAGAAAGGAAGAAGTACATCCTGTTACATTCTCTTGGATTTGAGGGCAGAGAAATTTACAAACACCTTCCAGATTTAGTACTAACTGAGGGAGAAATTCTGGATGATTATCAACAGACATTAAAAAAACTTGAAACAAGATTTGATGTTCAACCCAGTATAGTAGTTCTACGACATAATTTCTTTAAACGCACACAAAATACTGGTGAAGATGTTGACAATTTCATAACGGCACTAAGAAGACTTGCTTCAGACTGTCAGTTCGAGAACTTTGCAAACCAATTAGTAAGGGATCAGTTCATAGCGAAATGCACTGATAGAGCAATTAAACAAAAACTATTATCCTTGGGTAATCCTACTCTAGAAGAAACGATTAGAGTAGCGAAAAGCATAGAAACATCTCAAATCTCTGTGAAAGAGTTAGAAGAAAAGAAGAATGAGGCTGTTACAGCAGTAAAGTTAAAAGAGACAAAACCTCCTTTCAATAAGTATGGAGAAGGACAGCAGTCTATTGATAAGCAAAAATATTTTTTAATAGAACAAACATTTGTTTTCGTTGTGGTAACCGACCGCATGGTCAAAAGGGGAGGTGTCCTGCAAAATTTGTTACCTGTAAAAATTGCAATAGGGTAGGACACTTTGCCAAAGTGTGTCAGACGGGGAAGAACAAAACGTTTCAAAAGTCTAATCCTGTGAAGTGTGTGGTTGATTCTGATACCTTCCAAACGGAAGAGGAGTATGTAACTAAGGATCTGTGTGACATGGTTGTGGTTGTAAGAGATGATGGGGTCATTACGGGTGATCCCGAACTATGTGTTGATCCATATGTTAATATACAAGTTGGTGACCGTGTGCTAAACCTGTTAGTTGATTCCGGTGCACGCATTTCAATGATCACTCTTGATCTCTTTCGTACAACATGGCCTAACAAAGTGCTCCTTCCTCCTGATCGAAGAGCAGTCTCATATGAAGAACGTGAGATTACAGTAGCAGGATATTTTGAAGAAATTTTAGAATTCAAGGGAAGGAAGATCTTTGGGAAGGTTTACGTGGCTGAAAAGGGGCTAAATATCTTAGGCTGGTTCCACCAAGGCCTATTTGGCATGCAACTCAGGCCTGGTACGAAGAATCAAGTAGTTGCTGTGAGAGACAGTCCTGAATTAGAGGAACTAGTCAATGAATTTCCTCATGTCTTTTCAGGAGAGTTAGGAAGAATAAAATCTTTTCAGCACAAGATAATCCTGAAGGAGGGTGCCTGTCCTGTAAAACATAAACTTAGAAATGTACCTTTCAGCATTAGGAAAGATCTAGAAAAAGAGTTAGAAACATTGCGTGATAAGGGCATCATTGAACCAGTAGAGTCCTCCCTGTGGTTGTCTCCTTTGGTTGTCGCCAGAAAGCAGAATGGTGAACTAAGGATTTGTGTAGATTTACGCTGCCTTAATAAGGAGATTTGGGTTGATTTGTTTCCCCTTCCTAACATTAACGAGTTGTTAGCTAGTCTAAAGGATGCTAAGTTTTTCTCAAAGTTGGATTTAGCATCCGCGTATCACCAAATCGAACTCACACCTGAGTCCAGGCCCCTCACTGCATTTGTGTCACCTTTCGGAACCTTTCAGTATGTGCGCATGCCGTTTGGGCTTGCCTCAGCGGCGTCCGTATTCCAAAGAGTCATGACAGAGATGTTGAAGGGTATTGATGGGTTGTCAGTTTTTCAAGATGATGTACTTATACATGCACCTGACAAGAACACTCATGATGCTATCCTGAAAGAAGTTCTATCTAGGTTTCAAGAAATTGGAGTAGTGTTACGCCGAGACAAATGTGTCTTTTCCACCAGTGAAGTGGATTATTTGGGGCATATGATAAATCAAAAGGGAATCCTTCCGAAGACTAGCCTAGTAGATTCTATCACTAAAGCCAAGGCTCCCTCTGATAAGAGTGATTTGAAATCCTTCCTAGGATTATGTGAGTTTTACTCTAAATTTATAAAGGATTTTGCAACCAAGCTCAGACCATTGACACGAATGTTAATGAGAGGTGTTCCCTTTGAGTGGAACAATGAATGTGAAGAGATTTTTGTGTGGGTGAAACAACAACTGACTTCTCCTAATGTTTTAAAACATTTTGACCCCTCTTTAATGTGTACGCTTACTGTTGATGCTAGTAATGTGGGGTTGGGGGCTGTCCTGTCACAGAAAAAGGATGGCGATTTCAATACGTTGGGTTTTGCATCAAGGGTTTTGTCCAGTGCTGAAACCAAATATTCTGTCATCGAAAAGGAATTACTAGCTTGCTGGTGGGCTGTAATGAAGTTCAGGAACTTTCTATGGGGAAAGAAATTTTGCATTTGACCCCTCTTTAATGTGTACGCTTACTGTTGATGCTAGTAATGTGGGGTTGGGGGCTGTCCTCTCACAGAAAAAGGATGGCGATTTCAATACGTTGGGTTTTGCATCAAGGGTTTTGTCCAGTGCTGAAACCAAATATTCTGTCATCGAAAAGGAATTACTAGCTTGCTAGTGGGCTGTAATGAAGTTCAGGAACTTTCTATGGGGAAAGAAATTTTGCATCAGGACTGACCATAAACCCCTTGTGTTTATCCTGAGTGGGAAGAATGTGAGAGGATTCACACCTAGAATCGCACGGTTGTCCTCCAAGTTACTTCAGTTTGACTTTTTGGTGGAATATATTCCTGGGAACAAGAACGGGTGTGCTGATTTTCTTTCCCGTTCTTCTGACACGATTGATAAAGATTTTGATACAGATGAGGAAGATAAAGACCAATATCTGGTCGCTTCTATTGATCTTCCCCAGTTGTGTGCGGTGTCTGAGGATGAGTGGAGACAGGCCCTACTTTTAGATGTAACATTGCAGAAGGTTGTCACCTCTATCAAGAATGGTTGGCCTAAAGAAAGAAATCTTGCTTTTGATCTCAAAACGTTTCTACAAGTTGCAGACGAGCTTACGATTGAGAGTGGTTTAGTTTTAAGAGATGACAAGTTGGTTCCTCCACTGGTCCTGAGAGATAGGTTGATTAAGTGTGCGCATGAAGGACACTTAGGTGCGACCTTGACTAAGAGAAGAGTTCGTCTTTCTTTCTGGTGGCCTTACATGGATAGAGAGATTGATGAGTTTGTTAAGAATTGTGTTATCTGCTCTAGTGTCATGAATCCACTTACCCCTAACACACATATCCTAAGACATGTGCTGATATTCCCCTTATAAAAACCCACCCCTGTCCCGTGCTCCACGCACGCTTCTAGTCAGTGTGATTGGGTGCTTACATTTACATCTGCCTTATTACATGTTGGTCACCTTCTTAAGGTTTTGCTACTCTTGACTTTGCATGTGCCCCTTTTTGCTAGTACACTGTAGTATTGCCTTATATGCTTGTTGAAGTTTTGGAGCTCAATTAATGTGCTTTGTAGGCTCCGCTTGTGGCTCAGTGAAAGACAACGCCCTCGCGAAGGTCTTTCAGATCTCTCCCCGCATCCCTACACGCTGCCTTTTGGTGCGCGCTAGAACTGGGACTGCATTCAGCGTCCCCGCGCACGTTAACAGAACGTGACTGGGAGCGGCAGGGTGCGGTCAGGTATTTAAACCGCACCCAGCCTTCTGGAAGGCGCTTTGCCTTCAGGTTTCCCTCGGAGAAGGTCGCGTCAGTAGGAGGAACTCACCTGAAGGAGAATTCTATCCTGGCAGGACTCCACGGCGGTGCTTCTTATTTCCTGGAGATTGAAGTCTAAAGAACTAACTCTGAAAGCTAAGTACTTTTGCTACATTTAAGGCGCCCTTCGCAAGAAAGGTTAATTTTTGGAACAATTACTTTGTGAAAGCCTTCACGAAGAAAGAGACTTCGGACATTCAAGGCCTAACAGTATTTTGAGGACTATTTGCCAGATCATTATGTTTGTTAAATTGTTAAGAGAATTACAAAGAACTTTATGTTTGTGAAATTGTGAAGAGATTTACAAGGAACTTTTAGATTTTGTTTAAGAAATGTGGGATTTAAGAAAGATACCTAGGATTTGGTGTGTCTTTGTTTAATGCTTCTTTTATAGCACAATTAACAAAAAGGAACAGAAACCCCGAGACCAAGAAGCAAAGGTTAATACCAAGTAAGTTTAGGAAAGAGACAGAAAGAATGCAAAGGGCTTCTTAAAATAGTAATTAATCCTTCCTTTCTTTTATGTACATTTCCAGACGAACAAGCTGACATCACATCGGACAACCAACTATCCTAGAGGACATCTGACAACTTTATCACCACAACCCTACATCCCTACAAAGACATACTGGGCGAAGGCCTTCAACTTGCTGATTGCAGGTAGGGGGATCTCTGAACAGCTTAACTAGGTTATAGGAGCTCTGATTAGATAGAGATTGTGGCGAAGGGGGCTAGGGAGGTTAGGAAAGCTGACTCCTAAATCGGAATACTAAAATCTTGGTGCTTGTTGCTTCGCAGGTCGACAGCAAGAACCAAAGTCTTCTCTTCAACGCCCAGTACCGGCCCTCCTCCCTAATTTCTAGTTTAAAATCTTGCTGTTAATATTTAATTCAGTAAGTTTTAGTTAGTGATTTGGGAAGTTGGTCCCTTGCGTCCCTGCGAAATCATCCACGTCTTCCAAGAGAACTTCAGTCAAGACAAGGTAAGGGACGACGTGGTTAGCTTTGACAGAAGGCAAAGCCCACGTAGATAATTTCGCCCGGACGCAATGGATCAAGTTAATATGCAGGATTTGGCAGCAGTTTTAGAAGCTATTAGGCAGGATAATGCAGCCTTACGTAGAGATTTATCCTCTCTTCAAGACTCTATTCAGCAAAAACCAACCACTTTTCTGAGTCCCTCATCCAGTACAGATACCAAGACTCAGATCCAAGTGGTAACTCCGTTCCCCACTCCTTTAGCCCCACCAGAAAGATTTTATGGGGATTGTAATAAGTTTTCTGTATTTTTACAGCAATGTCACCTACATTTTATAGCCAAGACTACAGCCTTCCCGGACGATTCTTCTAGAGTAGCTTTTATGTTATCCTATATGGGTGGAGATGCTGCTCTTTGGTCAGTTCCTTTAGTAGAAAAGGACGACCGAATTTTGTATAATTTTAAGGATTTCGAGAGGGCTTTAAAGAAAATGTTTGCAAAACATCTTTTCGTTCAGTCTGCAGACAATGAGCTTCTAAGTTTAAAGCAGGGATCTTCGGATCTGATACATTACATATCCACCTTTAACCGTCTGGTTTTAGAGGCTGACTGGCCATACGACAAAAGAGTTTCTATCTTTTACAGAGGTCTAAGAGAGGAATTAAAGGACATGATTACTCAGATTCTTGAACCCCCAGAAGACATAAGCGAGTTCATTGACTTAGTGGTAAAACTTAATCATCGTATTTCCGAACGGAAGGGAGAAAGAGGGAAAACTGAGCATAAAGTAGTTTTCTTTAAGGAAAGGTCAACCCCGAATCGAGAATCAGGTCCAAAATCTGATTCCGTCGAACCCATGCAAATTGGTTCGATCCGTGGACCCTTAACTAAGGAGGAGAAAGATAAAAGACGACGTTTAAACCAGTGTTTATATTGCGGAAAGACAGGACACTTCGTAAAAGAATGCCCTACTCGACCTAACAAGTTTAAAACCAAGACTTCCGATGTGGCCATCACACAGGAAAAGTCGGAAAACTAGTACACTCGGTAAAGGGAGAGGTCAGTTTATCGGGTGGTCTTTCTAGTTTGGCCTCAACTCTTCCCCCTGCAGGTTTCAGACACTTTTCAATCTTAGTAGAACTCCGAGATTTGCTTCCTAAATCTCTCACAAGAAAAGTGGAAGCCATTATAGATTCTGGGGCTACAGGTAATTTTATTGATTCCAAATTTTTCTTACAGTTGGGCTTTCAGTCTGTGTTTAAAGATCATCCAGAAACAGTCAGAGCAGTTGATGGCAAGGAATTGACTTCAGGGCTGGTAAACAGACAAACCGAACTTTTAGAGATGGATTGTTCTCCCATACATCGAGAAAGAATACAATTTGACATAATTGATGCCCCTCAATTCAAGATGATTTTAGGGATACCTTGGTTAATAAAACATAACCCAATCATAGATTGGGTAACCAGGTTAATTACCTTTAAGTCAACCTTTTGTACTGAGCAGTGCTTCCTAATCAATAGGTCCAAGGACATAGTTCAAGGTTTTGATTTCGGAATTGAATCACCCAATGTCCTGCTTTTGGAAGGGGTTCCATCGGTTTATAGCGACTTATCTGATGTGTTTGACAAAAGAAAAGCCAATACTCTACCTCCACATAGAGATTTCGACTGTAGAATAGATCTCGTGCCTGGAGCAACCTTACCCTGCAGTCGCATTTATGCTCTTACGGAGGCAGAAAACATTCACCTGAGAGCATACCTTGATGAGTATCTTGCAAATGGGTTCATTAGGCACTCTAAATCTCCAGTATCTTCAGCTCTTTTTTTCATTCCAAAGAAGGGAGGGGAATTGCGCACGTGCATAGATTATAGGCAATTAAACAACGTCACCATTAAGAACAGGTACCCCTTACCCTTGATCCCAACACTTTTGGATCAAATTAAGAAAGCTAAGATTTATACAAAACTGGACTTGCGAGGAGCTTACCATTTAGTCAGGGTAAGAAAAGGAGACGAATGGAAAACGGCTTTCCGCACTAAGTTCGGTCTCTTTGAATACCAAGTCATGCCTTTTGGACTGTGTAACGCTCCTGCCGCCTTCCAGTTTTTTATAAACGAAGTGTTGCATGAATTTATTGACATCTGTTGCGTAGTGTATATTGATGACATTCTCATCTACTCAGACACTGAGGAAGAACATGTACAACAGGTCCGCGCCATTCTTCAAAAACTACTCTCCAATTCTCTTTATGTAAAATTGGAAAAAAGTCTGTTTCATGCCTCCAAGGTGGACTTTCTGGGTTATATAATTAGTCCCGAAGGTATTGAAATGGATCCTAAAAAGGTTGAAGCGGTAACAACCTGGCCCAGTCCAACTTCTGTGAAGCAGATCCAAAGCTTCCTAGGCTTTGCAAACTTTTACCGTAGATTCATCCAGAACTTTTCTCAAATAATTACACCCATAACCAAGTTACTGAGAAAAGGAGTGAAATTCTTGTGGAACTCTGATGCTGAAGAAGCCTTCCAAATTTTAAAGAAGAGATTTACCATGGCCCCAATCTTGTGTCATCCAGACCCCAATCAACCGTTTATTGTAGAAGCAGATGCATCTCAATATGCATTGGGAGGAATTCTTTCACAACGAAATTCCGATACAGGCCAAATGCACCCTATAGCTTACTTTTCCAGGAAAATGTCTGAAGCTGAACAGAACTATGCCATTGCCGATAAGGAATTATTAGCAATAAAGGCGGTTTTTGAAGAATGGCGCCACTACCTGTTAGGGGCTCGTCATCCTGTAACAATTTATACTGATCACCGTAATCTTCAAGCTCTAAGATCTGTGAAAGCTTTGACTGCTAGACAGTTACGTTGGTCTATGTTCTTCAATGACTATACCTTTGTGATAACTTATCGCCCTGGAAAAGAGAACTTGAAAGCGGACGCTTTGTCTAGGATAGGTGATAAAGACCCAGAAAAACCTGAAATTATCCATCCTGTAATCCCGACTTCTTGTTTTCAGGGACGTTTAACCACTAGTAACATTATTAATGATATTAAGGAGGCCTTGAAAGATACGGATGTTGAGATGTTGAAAAGAGATCATCCTTACCTCCTGGAGAAAGATGATTTGATGATGGTACATGGTTTGATTTACGTTCCTACTGAAAAGATACAAAAATCCATAATTCAGCTTCACCACGATACAATGTTATCTGCCCATCCTAGCATCTTGAAGACCATGGAACTAATAAGACGAACCTTTTGGTGGCCTTTGATGTTCAAAGACATTCAGTTGTTTGTAGAAACTTGCAGTGTTTGCATTCAACATAAGACTTCTCATCAAGCTCCTAGTGGTTTGTTAATGCCTCTGCCTATCCCACCTCAACCCTGGCATACTATATCGCTAGACTTCATAGTTGAACTACCTGAAACCAAGAAGGGATTTAATACAATTTTAACTGTAGTGGATCAGTTCACAAGAATGGCCCATTTCGTTCCTTTAAAGAAACTTCCCACTGCCTTAGAGCTGGCTCATCTACTTATGTCACACGTGATCAGATTACACGGAATCCCATCAGTGGTCATTTCGGACAGAGGCTCCCAATTTGTTTCTAAGGTTTGGCAAAAGTTGGGTACATTGTTACAAATGGACGTTCGTTTGTCTTCTAGTTACCATCCCCAAACAGATGGTTTAACTGAGCGAACTAATCAGACAATCGAACAATATCTCCGATGTATGTTACCCAATGTTCCTGATGAATGGTCTGATCTTTTGAGCCCCCTAGAGTTCGCTTATAATAACTCTGAACATTCATCTATCAAAATGTCTCCGTTCTTTTGCAATTTCGGATTCCATCCCAAAAGCATTCCTGAAAATTCTTTAAACTCTGATTCAGTACCTGCAATTTCTGACTATGTATCCAAAGTATTTTTTATCCAAGAAGAGGCCAAATTCAACTTGGCAAAGGCGAAAGAATCTCAGAAAGAGACCAAGGACAGACATCGATCTGAACAACCGCAATACCAAGTAGGTGAAAAAGTATGGTTGAGTACAAAAAATCTGAAACTTAGAGGAAATCGGAAATTCAATCCAAAATTCATTGGTCCCTTTCCTATTGAGAAGATAATTAACCCGGTTTGTGTAAGGCTGAGTCTCCCTCATAAGTACTTGATACACCCGGTCTTCCATGTCTCCCTGGTTAAGCCATTTCATCCCCAGACCCGCAACTCCAAATCCCCATCCCCCATCATGATTGATGATCACCCGGAATTCGAGGTTAAAACTATCTTAGATTCCAAAAGAGTTCGAGGAAAACTGTTTTACCTCATAGATTGGAAAGGTTATGGCCCAGAGGAAAGGTCTTGGGAACCTTTAGACCATCTAAAAAACTCCCCTAGATTGATTCGACTCTTCCATCTAAGGCATCCTGAGAAACCAAAGCCCATTTCAACCGTTCTGGGGGGGATCTTGAGGAGGGAGTACTGTCATGAATCCACTTACCCCTAACACACATATCCTAAGACATGTGCTGATATCCCCCTTATAAAAACCCACCCCTGTCCCGTGCTCCACGCACGCTTCTAGTCAGTGTGATTGGGTGCTTACATTTACATCTGCCTTATTACATGTTGGTCACCTTCTTAAGGTTTTGCTACTCTTGACTTTGCATGTGCCCCTTTTTGCTAGTACACTGTAGTATTGCCTTATATGCTTGTTGAAGTTTTGGAGCTCAATTAATGTGCTTTGTAGGCTCCGCTTGTGGCTCCGTGAAAGACAACGCCCTCGCGAAGGTCTTTCAGATCTCTCCCCGCATCCCTACACGCTGCCTTTTGGTGCGCGCTAGAACTGGGACTGCATTCAGCGTCCCCGCGCACGTTAACAGAACGTGACTGGGAGCGGCAGGGTGCGGTCAGGTATTTAAACCGCACCCAGCCTTCTGGAAGGCGCTTTGCCTTCAGGTTTCCCTCGGAGAAGGTCGCGTCAGTAGGAGGAACTCACCTGAAGGAGAATTCTATCCTGGCAGGACTCCACGGCGGTGCTTCTTATTTCCTGGAGATTGAAGTCTAAAGAACTAACTCTGAAAGCTAAGTACTTTTGCTACATTTAAGGCGCCCTTCGCAAGAAAGGTTAATTTTTGGAACAATTACTTTGTGAAAGCCTTCACGAAGAAAGAGACTTCGGACATTCAAGGCCTAACAGTATTTTGAGGACTATTTGCCAGATCATTATGTTTGTTAAATTGTTAAGAGAATTACAAAGAACTTTATGTTTGTGAAATTGTGAAGAGATTTACAAGGAACTTTTAGATTTTGTTTAAGAAATGTGGGATTTAAGAAAGATACCTAGGATTTGGTGTGTCTTTGTTTAATGCTTCTTTTATAGCACAATTAACAAAAAGGAACAGAAACCCCGAGACCAAGAAGCAAAGGTTAATACCAAGTAAGTTTAGGAAAGAGACAGAAAGAATGCAAAGGGCTTCTTAAAATAGTAATTAATCCTTCCTTTCTTTTATGTACATTTCCAGACGAACAAGCTGACATCACATCGGACAACCAACTATCCTAGAGGACATCTGACAACTTTATCACCACAACCCTACATCCCTACAAAGACATACTGGGCGAAGGCCTTCAACTTGCTGATTGCAGGTAGGGGGATCTCTGAACAGCTTAACTAGGTTATAGGAGCTCTGATTAGATAGAGATTGTGGCGAAGGGGGCTAGGGAGGTTAGGAAAGCTGACTCCTAAATCGGAATACTAAAATCTTGGTGCTTGTTGCTTCGCAGGTCGACAGCAAGAACCAAAGTCTTCTCTTCAACGCCCAGTACCGGCCCTCCTCCCTAATTTCTAGTTTAAAATCTTGCTGTTAATATTTAATTCAGTAAGTTTTAGTTAGTGATTTGGGAAGTTGGTCCCTTGCGTCCCTGCGAAATCATCCACGTCTTCCAAGAGAACTTCAGTCAAGACAAGGTAAGGGACGACGTGGTTAGCTTTGACATCTAGCTGTGATAAAGTTGTGAAATTACGTACCCAGCCTTTGTCCCCCATTGAATTGCCCTCTGCACCTTGGGTAAAGCTTGGCTTGGATATCGTTGGCCCTTTCAACGCGCTTGTTTCTTCTTCTAGGTTTGCTCTGGTCCTTATGGACTATTATTCTAAATGGCCCGAAGTCAAGTTTGTCAGGGAGGTCACTGCTAGAACTGTTGTTGACTTCCTTTGTGATGTCTTTTTGAGGGAAGGGTTTCCGGAGTTTCTGGTCACAGACAATGGTGTTCAATTTGTTTCGATGGAGGTTGAGGATTATTTGAACAGGTGTAGCATCAAACACCTGAAGAGTTCCTTATATCATCCGGAAACGAATGGTCTCGTAGAACGCATGAACAAAGTTTTAGGGGAGTGCATTCAGTGGGCCCTAAAGAATGGTTGTGTTGTCAGTAGCTCTGTGAGGAGCATGTTGTGGTTTTACAGGACTACGCCTCATTCCACCACTGGCGTCTCTCCGTTTGAGTTGTTACGCGGCCGGAAAGCTTCCACTTTGTCATGTCCGGGTTGGATGTCCAGGTGGGTGAAAGGTGGATGTTGGAATGATGATGTTGTGAGATCTAATGTAGAGTCCGTTCAATCTAAACAAAAAGCGTATTTTGATAAGAAGAAGAGTGTTAAAGTGATTGATTTAGTCCCTGGAGATTACGTCTCCATTAAGAAACCTGCTCATGTGAGAAAGGGGTCTTCTAAATTCACTTCTCTTGTTCAAGTGCGTGTTGTCAGAGGGAATTCCGTTAAACTGGCTAATGGGAATTGGTGGAACAAGAGCCGGTTGGTGAAATGTTCCTTGCCGGGTGAACCTAGTAGTTCCTCTGCTGTCACGAATTCCTCTGCTGTCAGTCTTAACCAAGATTGTACGGGACAAACAGTCCTGAGGCGCAGTTCACGTACTAGGGCTGTTCCTCATAGGTTTAGAGTTTAAGTTCTTTTTATTCACAAAAGTTTAGAGTTAGCTTGCTTTTCTTGCTTTTCTGTTGTCTTCTTTTCCTTTCCCTTCTTACTATTTCCCTTCTCTGTTTTTGTCTTCTTGTTTCTACCTTCTTTCCCTTTCCTTCCTTTCGCTCATTTTCTTTCCTGTGTTTAGACTACTTTCTAAAGGGAAGACATATGTAGTATCTTATGCTGTATTTATCTATGCTTGTTGTTCTCTCTGCCACAGAGTTCTAGATTCCCAGTGTTCTGTGTGGTTCAGCTGCGCTGAGTATTCCACTAGGGACAGTTGGTCATCTATGCCTCTAACTGACGACAGATGGTCCTGTTCTCCGCTTGGGTTTTCAGCTTCTACAATAAAACCTACATTTAAACCCACTCTCTCTCGTGCGGTTTACTACACATTATTTGTTCTGGTATAATGCAGGCTCTGAACAAGGCCTCTAAACCTTGTACCTGCCAGTCTTTCGTGCCCCAGACAGTTTTTGTCTCAATTTTGTCTTTCCAAAAGTTGAAACCTAATGTAGACAGCTGAGCATAAAAGTTTGCAGAATAAATTTGTTTAGTATTGGTCAACATTGTTTTCATTCCTGTCTTATTTACACTTTTATATATAATAAATAACGTTTGTTGACTGTGTACAAGCGTGACGTTGATAAAAAGTGTATAGTTTGTAGCGTGCCACGGAGGTATCACCTCGTCATCCTGGAGGTGTCTTGAAAGAAACGATCAAAAAAATGCGTCCTTTAAAATATTAAGGGGCGACCCTCTGGGCGCAACTTTTCAAAATCGCCAATGCGATATTCACAAAATGATAGCAAAATTGTTCTTCGCAACAAATAATTAAATATGTCTTCAGTAGTAGCTTGGATCAATTTATTACAGGAGCAAGTCCAAAATTCAAATAATGTTGTAGATCACATTAACTTTAGCTTCATATTAAATGAAAAGAGTCCCAATGCATTTCGTGCCGCGATGGCACTTCATCAGGGGAGATCTAAAAAAAATCCATTTGTAATAAGGACCCACACTATTCAAAGCGCCATATCAAATGTAACAACAAGTAAGTGCCATTGTCATGCTCCCTTTAAACATGCTGATCAGTTGTATCTACGTTCTAAAGCTGATGTGCAAATAATCAGAATCATGCGAGCAATGTTAGTGATGCTAGGTCGATACCATAAACTAGAAATCAAAAACACGCTGTTTGGAGGATGTTTACAAAGAATATGGAGTGTGAGATGAAGTAAAACGTGTCGGTATACACCTAACTTCCCGAAAAAGTGTTTGAATTTAATGATATGGTGACCGTGAATATCAGCGTAAACCCAAAAGAAATTGCGAACAACATGCTGTCAAATTGATTGACATGTGCGGTGACTCGATATTACAAAAAATCGTGCACAAGCAGTGTAACAAAGGTGAAACTAGGCTGATGTACAAATAACAAAGCTTACCGGAACGACCCTAAGGTCTCGACTTCTACGCGAAATCGTCAATACTGTCACAACGCTGTTCATTGGAAGGCTGATTTAAAGTTATGTGCATTGAATAATCAAAATAGAAAACGTCTGACTAACGAGACGCGGAAGGAAAATAGAAAATAGCTGTCGGCCATCTTGTAGCGGACTGCGGTGTGTATTCAATCATGCAATCGAAAACAGATAGACAAAAAATAAACAATTGTGTGGTGACTGGAAAACGTGAAAACGTGTCAAAACATATAGAAACAAGCATTGGAAATGCAATAGGTCTCGCATTAGAAAAGTTGGAGCTATTGGTCTTGTAAATGACACATTTTTTATTTATGTTTTGTTTTTGAAAATAGCGAAATTAATAGCTTTGTCATTTACAATGCCAATAGTTATAACTTTCGCAAATGTGATACCTATATCATTTGTAATGCAATATGTGTTGTATTTACGTGACTTACATGTATTGATATTACAAATGAAAATGGCTTTTAATTTTTTTTAAAAATTAATTCTTAAATAAAAGGTATTGTAATTTATAATGGCAGTAGCTTAAACTTTTGTAAATAACTTTTGTGAAGATTATGTTCAGTGTATTTTATTGTGACGAAAATCCAAGAACAGAAGTGAAATAATTAGCAATAAAGCTTGAAACATTGAGAGAACATATTTGAACCAGTTGTTGTTGAATGGTTGCACAGATTGATGCTCTGGTGGCGCTGAGTGATGGCGAACGAGTGATGCTGTGGTGCCACTGAGCTATGTTTTGATATCCTATGTTTTGCTATCCTATGCTTTGATATGCTGTGTTTTGTTAAGCTATGTTTTGCTGTGTAAAGCTATGCTATGCATTTTTTAATGTTATGGTGCTTTGTTAAGTTTTCCTATGCTATGTTTTGTTATATGTAATGTAAATGTATTTCAGCTTATATAGCGCACAGCTACCCGCAGTGAGTTTCCCAGCGCTTGCTTAGGGAACCCGTCCTGGTATTCCCCTGTGAGATAGCCCCGGCAGGGTATCCACAAGGTGAAAGCCAGGCATCCCGCCGCGAGGGGCCGTTGTGGAGATTAAGTAAGCTATTGCCCAGAGTCGCAGAGTGTGAACCCGTGAGTCGAGAAGGCACCAGAGCGACAATTATCGAGTCGGTGGAATTTTTAGCCCAAGACCCGCCGAGGCGGGGAATTGAACCCTGGTCCAGGGCCGATCTCAGCTTCCGGGTCTGCCGCCTCTAACCCCTAAGCCACACTTCTCCACATTATGCTATGATTTGTTTTGTTATGCTATGTTTTGTTATGCTATCCTATGTTTTGTTGTGTTTAGTTATGCTATGGTATGCTTTGTTGTGTTTTGCTACGCTGTTTTGTTTTGTTATGCTACGTTTTGTTTTGCTATCCTATGCTGTTTTGTTATGCTTTTGCTATGTTTTGCTATCCTATGCTTTTTTTTGTTATGCTATGCTATGCTGTGTTTTGTTATGCTATGTATTGTTATGCTATGCTGGTGAAGGTGTGAGGGTGTGTGGGAGGGTGAGTGAGTGAGGGTGAGAGTGTGTGAGGGTGAGGGGGTTTGAGGGGGTGAGGGTGAGTGAGGGTGTGTGAGTGTGAGGGTGTGAGGGTGAGGGTGTGTGAGGGGGTGTGAGGGTGAGGTGGTGTGAGGGTGACGTGGTGTGAGGGTGAGGTGGTGTGAGTGTGAGGTGGTGTGAGGGTGAGGTGGTGTGAGTGTGAGGTGGTGTGAGGGTGAGGGGGTGTGAGGGTGAGGGGGTGTGAGGGTGAGTGAGGGTTGTGAGGGTGAGGGGGGGAAAGGCAGAAAACAGAACTATCTCTCCGGAACCAAATCATTTTTACGAGACCAGACATAAGTAGCAAACATTTCGAAGCCCTCCTGCTCGTAGTTTGAATCATGAAATGAACATAGGGGCCAAAGTGAAAAGATAGAACAATCACACATCGATTGAAGTTAAGGGACATGGACCCACGCTTCCCCCATTTAAACCCAAGGACCGGAAGTTTTCAAAGATGGAATAACACGTCCTTGGACCCCCACTAACAAAAGGAAGATATAAATGCGGCACGAATAAACAGGCCAGCGAAGTTCCCATGCCTTAACAACATCGTGATATCATCAAAAAGCCGATCCATCGCCGAGCAGTGATGCGTGGAAAACAGCAAACCCAGAAATACCTGGCGTGTATTAGAGCTGTTTTTTTAAATTATTATTATATATATACTTCCCGCGTTCAGCCCTGATCCAATCAGGGAGCAGGGCAGGATAGAGACTGGAACTAGGAGTCATCAGACTGGGTGCCTGATATCTCCGACTACTGGCGGCTCGGGCATTCAGACCCCTCCTGCCCCAGTTGTCAGCATTTGTCACATTTGTGCACTTTGCTGAGGATGAAAGTGTGCTGGTATCAAGTGACCCACAGTTTATACAGAGAGCAGTTGAAGAGGGACATTTATCTACTGAGCTAATTTTCGGACATATTGTGGGATCTACAGGTTTACACACACATCATCAGTATGTTCATTAACTGAAGAAGTTACTGTTTTGATAATGGCCAATAATATGAAGGTTTGGATACAGGTCTCCCCAGTCAGAGTGTCGACCATTGAGCTATTTCAGAGCGAGTATAGCGGCTGTGCTGAGATACTAATGGAAATTGATACAATGATTGTTCCCGAATGAGTTATTAACAATAATATTGTCACCATTATAGTAATTATTAGTATGAATTTTGCGGGAACGTCAATGAGATAAACGCGGAGAAAGCAAGGTGAAAGCAGCGGCAAAAATCAAGGAGAAGGCACTCAAATAATGAGAAAAAGCGAGGAGAACTTGTTAAAAATGAAGGAAAAGGGGGGGCGTGGCTTCGAGGGCGAAGATGGCGGACGCGGCTCTGTAGAGCTCCTGCCGGCCCGATCCTTATCCGCTAATTTATCCTTGCCCTGAACCCTCTTCCTTCATCTACTGCTGTGGAGGTGCTTGCTGGCGTCCGGCGGAGCACGGTGGTGTGGTTGTTGGAGCTCCGGACCTCCGCTGGCGCGTCCTTTGGAGAGTGTGCCTGCTGGGCCTACTTGCCGCGTGGCGAGCCGGGACCTCAATTTTTGTCCCGCCCGCCGGCTAGCCCTGGACGCCGGCCAGACGGCATGCATCTGGGCCCGCGAGGTCGGGGCGGAGTCACCGGAGGTTGAGAGACGACGCGCCCTGCTGCTGCATCCTGCGGAGTGGTGTCCCGACGAGGCGACAGTGCAGATCCGACAATCGCCCCGTTCAGGCTACCCTAACGGACTCGAGGGGCCTGCCGAGCCAACTGAAGCGGATAGACTAGCGGCGCCATTTCGGCGGCCCCGCTCTGGGCCTGTAACTGGTGACTACTGCGCCTTGGTGGAGTGACTTTGCCTGGGTCCCGGCCTGTGTTTTGGCGGACTGGTGGCGTGTGGATACCGAGTGGCTTGGTGTGCTCCGGACGCCCCGGCCAGGGCCTGATTGATAGACATTTGCACGGGGCGACCCTGCTGCGGGTGCGTGTTGCCTGGCCGTCTCTGCTGCCGCCATCACTAGAGGCAAGGACGGCACTGCCGCCGCTAAGACGGGACCTATTGATAAATTCACCGGCTCTGGAGGAGGTGCCGGGGCAGCCGGTGGAAGCCAGAATGCTGGACCGGACAATGCAGCGCTGCTGACGGCCATTACACAGCCCCGTGACATGCTGGATGCGAAGATCGGCGCGGTGGGTGCCGGTGTGATGCTGCTGCGCCAGGACCTTCGCAATGCGGTCGCCCGCATCACTGAAACAGAAACCAGGGTCACGACGGTAGAAGGCGACGTTGGTGCCCTGAAGAAGAGGGTGGCCGACCTGGAGCAGACGCAGCGGAGCCTAGCACTTCGTGTGGAGGACGCTGAAGGGCGGGCGCGGCGGAACAACCTGCGCTTTGTCAGCTTTCCGGAGGACTGCGAGAAGGGGCCTATGGATGCTTTCCTATCCCGGTGGCTGGAGAGCTGGCTACCTCCGGACACCCTGTCGCGCTGCTTCGTTGTGGAGCGCGCCCATCGCGCCTTGACACAGAAGCCGCCGGCTGGGGAGCGGCCTCGCCCGATCATCGCCCGGATCCTCAACTTCCATAATAGGGACGTCATTCTCCGTGAGGCACGGCTTAAAGACACTCTGCTCTATGATAACTATAAGATCATGATTTTCCCGGACTATACCAGGCTGGTCCAACAGCAGAGGCATTCCTTCCTGGCAGCCAAGGCCAAGCTGCGAGGCCTGAAGATTCAATACTCGCTGCTCTACCCAGACCGCCTCCGAGTGATCTTCAACTCTAAGACCCACTTTTTCGATACTCCGGAGGCCGTCTTCAGATGGACCGACGAGGCGGTCAGCCTTCGACCACACATCCAGCCGGGGTTGCACTCCGGATCCTCGCGCAGCTCCTCTCAGGAACGGAGCGATCAACCGAACAAGGGGAAGTGGCATCGAAAGTCTCGCTCAAGACGGAGGTCCTTGTCCCGAGACCCCCTTCTGGGGGACACGCAGCCTGATACCGATCACTCTGGCAAGGGCCCCTGATCATTGTCCGCTGACTGTCTACTACTTGCCTTTCATCTATGGCCATGCGCTGTGGCGGCTGCATACTGGTCGGCGGTACAGACATGGGCTGGTGCAGTATTACCTTGTTCTTTGGCGAATGCTTGGGACTCTTGCGGACTGATGTTCTTTGTAATGCATTGCTTTTGATCGTGATATATGCTGGGGGGGGTTTGGGGCACGTTCCATGGGCTGCCTCCTCCTGTTGGGACTGGGGGGTGGTTTTGGGAGTGTGTCTGGTTGGTGGTAGGGGGGCTGTTTGGGATCCTTTGGCATGACTGGCTTTCGGCGCTATGTTTTGGGCCTGAAGTACCGTATGCCGCGACAGATACTTCATTGTTTCTTGAGGTATAGGGGTGGGGGAGGGGGGCATTGGGATGTTGGGTTACTTGTGGGGTGGGTCTGGTTACCAGGGGTTGTGGGTTTCGGGGTTCTGTTTTGTGGGGTGCAAGTGGTCTTCGTAGTCTTTGCAACTGGGGTGTTGGAGGCCTGGGTCGGGAGCTGGGGATTGTGGGGTTTGGCACACTGTGATAATGGCTGATGTTCCACGGATAGCGTCTTCAGGCGCTTCCATGCGTATTCTAAGCTGGAATGTTCGGGGGCTCCTGGACAAGATTAAGCGGGGGACAGTGCTTCGCTGGGCGAAGAGGGACCTGGCGGATGTGCTCCTTCTCCAGGAAACACACATGCTGGGCACTAAGGCATTGAGTTTGCAGCGCTTTGGCTTTCATCAGGTGTTCCATGCCGGGTTTACTAGGGGCTCGAGGGGGGTGGCCATTCTTATCCACAGACGGTTGACTTACACTCATGAGCGTCAATGGCTCGATCCTCAGGGCCGCTTTGTGTTTGTACAAGGGAAGATTGGTGCGGAGCCTGTGGTGTTTGGTAGTGTGTATGCCCCTCCCCCGCTGCAGTGGACCCTTGCGGAGCGATTGTTTGCCCTATGGACTGAGCTCCCCTGCTCCTTGGCTGTAATTGGTGGCGACTGGAATGATGTGGTGGATGTGGTGTTGGACAGGCAGAGGGGGCAGGGGGTGGCGACCGTAGCCTCCCCTACACGGTTGGGGGCCATGATTGATGGTCTTGGATGGGTGGATGTTTGGCGGCACCTGCATGCGGAGAGGCGGGAATACACGTACGTCTCGGCTGTTCATGGCTCCCTCTCGCGCCTTGATTGTGTGATTGTACCGGGGGCCTTCCTTGATAGGGTGAAGGGGGCGGCGATCCGGCCTCGCGGGTTATCTGACCATTCCCCCGTGGCGGTCCACATTGATCTTTGCAAGGCGCTCCAACCGTTCCGGTGGCGGATGTCTACGTGGCACCTGCAGCGTCCAGATTACTCCCAGCACCTACGCGGTGCGATTGCCCGCTATTGGCAGGACAACCTTACGGGGGGTGGACGCGGTGACGGTCTGGGAAGCTATGAAGCCCACCTTGAGGAGTATAGATATCGCTTGGTGCGCTTCTGCTCGCCGGACTCGGCAAGAAAGTATTGTTACCGCTGCGGCGCGGGTGGAGGAGCTGGAGGCGCAACACAGGGAGGTAGCCGATGATATCACGCTGCGGCTGCTTCTACAGGCACAGCAGTCTTACTCCTCGGTCTTATTGGATGAGGCTCGCCAGGTGTGGTTGGCTACGCGTAGTAGAGTGTACCAGTGGGGCGACAAGTCTTGCACCATGCTCCACAGGCTTTGTCAACAGACTTTGCAGCCACTTACTCTGCCGGGGCTTGTTGACGACGCCGGGGTGGCAATAATGGACCCTGCGATTCTTGCAGCAAGCTTTGCGCGCTATTATGGGCGTCAGTATGCCTCTCGGGAGAGTCTCTCCCCCGACAGCATCGAGGGTTACCTCGCGGCAGTCCCTCCGCTTGCTGTCTCCGATGAAGTGCATGATGCTTTAGATCTTCCACTGACGGCTGAGGAGTTGGGCGATGCACTGGGTCAACTCAATGTGGGTAAAGCACCGGGGCCGAGCGGGTTCCCCAGCTAATTCTATAGGAAATTCTATCTGCAGCTCGGGCCGCATTACAAACGGGCCTTGGAGCAGGCACGGGAGCGTGGCAGCCTCCCCCCGGACTGGCGCCATGCCGAAATCGTGGTATTCCAGAAGCCGGGTAGACCCCCTGATCGCCATGAGTCTTATCGTCCCATATCCCTCATTAATTTTGAAGCCAAGCTCCTGGCTAAGGCGCTCGCAAACCGCCTGCTTCCACACATTTCGGCCCTCGTCCACCCGGATCAGGCGGGCTTTATGCCGCGCCGGGCGACGAGGCACAACATTCGGCGGGCACAGGCTGCAATCGTCGCGATTGGGTCTTCAGGAGATCAGGCGGCGCTTCTGCTGGCAGATATTGACAGTGCCTTAGATTCGGTCAGCTGGACCTTTCTCTTTGCTCTTCTGCCGCTGCTGAACCTGGGCCCGGTCTTCGTCTCCTATGTAAAGTTGCTTTATACGGATGTCACTGCCTCGGTGCGTGTCTCTGGGGCAATTTCCGCTCGGTTCCCTGTGACCAGGGGCACTCGTCAAGGGTGTCCACTCTCCCCGTACCTGTTTGCGCTGGTTATGGAGCCACTGGCCGCCCGGGTGCACCGTGATGCGCTTTATCGAGGCTTCGTATGGGGAGCGGATCACTCGGATCGCATAGCTCTGTATGCCGATGACGTGCTTTTCTTCATGACTGACTTACAGCATACGGGCCCTCGTATCCTTGGATTAATGCAAGAGTTTGGTCAGGCGTCGGGGCTTTTCCTTAACCCGCGTAAGTCGACCCTATGGGTGTTGGGGGGTGACACGGTGAACTGTCCTTGGGATGCGTCCCTTCAGGTGGCTGTAGATGGCGTGAAGTACTTGGGCGTTTTCCTCTCTACCTCGGCCTCGGTGGCGTGGGATCGGAACGTCCAGCCGGTGTGGGATCGGGTCCAGGTGGACGTCAAGACGTGGACGCGTATGCCTCTTAATATTTATGGCCGGTCGGCCATCTTCAAGATGGTGGCCCTGCCTCGGCTTCTCTACCAGCTGCAGAACCATCCTTTTAAGATCGACCCGCAGTGGTTTCGAAGTGTTAATTCTGTGCTGGGCTGGTTTCTGTGGGCTGGGAGTGCCTCCAGGGTGGCGCTGCGCACGTGCTTTCTTTCTACATACTGCGGCGGCTTAGCATCCGCGGATATACTGTCTTATTATCAGGCCTCCCATCTCCTTGTGCTTAACGAGTGGTGGTATGGGGACCGTAGTGATCCGGCCTATGCTCTGGAGCATTCTCTAATGGGTGGTGCCTCCCTCCACACCTTGCTGTACTCGGCCAGGGGGAGGCGACTGCTGCCGCGGGTCACCCAGGTGGTCTTCGCGGTCTGGCGACAGGCCCTGCACCGTATGGGTTGGTGGGGTAGACTGACGGCCGAGACTCCGTTATGGCGTAATGGCCTGCTTCCAGCGCTGGCATCTCTGTCCGGGTTTGGCGGCTGGGACGCGATCGGGATCTCGTCCCTCGGCCATGTCCTTACTGGCACTACGCTTAAGTCCTTTCAGGACCTTAGTTCTGAATTTAGCATGCCCAGGTCCCAGTTCTTCCGGTACCTTCAGTTCCGCCACGCCCTCGCCCCTAGCCTAGTGGGTTTGGAGGAGCTCCCCGCCTTTAGTCCCATTGAGGCAAAACTTTTTATGGGAGACCTGGGTGACAAGAAGGTCTCTCAGATTTACCGCTCCCTGGTTACACATTGTTCCCCTTCCCTCTCGACATTGAAGGCCTCCTGGGAGAATGATGTTGGCCCCTTGGATGATGATGACTGGCGTGAGGCCCTTGAATCTCCCCGTGGTGCTGCTATAGCCATCCGTCTTCGCTTTATCCAATTTAAATATCTTCACAGGGCATACTATACTAGGGACCGTCTGTGGCGAGCGGGTCTTATAGCCGCTCCGGAGTGTCTGAGGTGTGGTGCTGAAGGGGGGACGCTTTTCCATACCGTGTGGTCCTGTGAGAGACTGACTAGATTCTGGGCTGGGGTTTGGGACTGCCTGTCGGAGGTGTTGGGGTGGGACCTGCCCCGTACCCCTAGGCTGGGCCTTCTTCATGTCCTAGAAAACGTTGGGGGCAATATTTACAAACGTCACCTGTTGCTGCTGGGGCTGGTGGTGGCCAAGCGGGATCTGGCCCAGGCCTGGAAGAGTGAACGTGCCCCCCGCTTGGTGCTTGGAAGGCAGGATTGGACTTTCTCATGGGCCTGGAGCAGCCTGTATTTGAAGCCCGGGGGTGTCCCCGCAAACATTACAAAATCTGGAAACGGTGGGCGGACTATAGGGGCCTGACCCTTGACCCCTCGACGGACATTGACGATGTGCTGCTTCCAGATGTAGATCCTGTACCCTAGGCTGCTGGCCGACACCGCCTTTGCTTTTCATCTCATGTTGTTAAGCTGTGATCACGTGCACTGCGTGCACTGGGTTTGGGTGGGATAAGGGGTGAGTAGTTGGGACCGGGGTTGGAGGGTGTTCTTGGGGATGGGTGGGATGGGGGAGGTTTGGGGTATGTCATTCTAAAACTCTGGGTTCAATGCTGTGCCTTTACATATGTGTCATTGACAGTCTCCTCCTGACTGTGGAGGGCTGTACCGAATCTTGCTTGAACTCTTAATAAAAACGGTTTTGAAAAAAAAAAAATGAAGGAAAAGAAAGAGAAAGGAACTGAAACTGACAGGAAAGCACGGAGAAGACGTTCAAAACAAGACGGAGGGCATTGCTGGGGGGAGGAGAAATGCGACACGGCTGCAGCAGGGGGCGGAGCAGGGAGAGCGGCGATGAGGGTGTGAAGCAGCAGGGGCCTTTGAAGTGAAGCTAAGCTTCACTTCAAAGGTGTGGGAGGAGTGCTGCTGGGGAACAGATGGCGATTTGATGATGTGCACGCGCATTTTAGGTCAATGCGCTTGCGCATTGACCTAAAAGCGCACGGGCACAGTACCAAATCGCCAGTTAGTTAAAGTCTGTTTAAAGCCCTATAGTCTCGCTTTTCTCAATGCGCATGCGCATTGATAGGTCACGAGACCTAAAAACTTTAGTACCAATGATAATTAGGAAAGCAAATGTATCTGTGGATAGTCCCCGAGGGGATGATGTGAAAAACCATGCTGCATATTACAGGAGTCTTCGAGTGGTTATTTACAAATAGCAAGAGAATTCCAAACGGTCATTGAGCCCCAAGGGCTTCATGGAGTCAAGTCTGAAAATCCATTTGTTTTCTTTCTGCAATAGTCTTTTATTGATGTCTTGGTTTTCTGTGTTATCAATGGTCTCTAGGACCATAAACTGCAATTGAGAGATGTTGTGTCTGCGTTCATTGAAGCTACAGAGGATTTGACATCCTTTCTTCTGATGCTGCTTATGTACTCATTGAGCCTTGTCTTTATTTTTCTGATAGTTTTACCCACATAAACGAGTCCACACAGACACTTGAGAAGGTAGATCAAGTTCATGGAGTCACAGGTAGCCGTGACTCTTAGCTGAATTGGTATCCCACTGCGTGGGTGGCTGATGGTTGTGCCTTTGATGATAGCATTACAATTGTTACAATTATGGCATGGCTGAGTGTCTTTGGGTTTAATTGTAGTCGATCTGTTATGGGTGGGTTTCAATATGTCTAAGATGTTCTTGCTTCTGGTTAAAGCGAATCTTGGTTTTTCTTTGAAAATCCCATTAAAATCAGATTCAGTAGACAGGATTTGGCAATGTTTTAAAATTGTTCGTTTGTAAATATAACTTTTGGTAGAGAATTTTGAGGCTACTACCATCCTTCTTTTGTCTGTTTTAATGGAAGTTTGTAGTAACTCTGTCCGAGTTTTGGCTGAGCATTTCTCTTCTGCCTTCTATAAGATCTCTCGAGGATATCCACGTTCCTGAAAACGTTGAATCATATTTTGTATTTGAACATTAGATTCATTGGGTTCCGAAACTATCCTTTTAGCCCTGAAAAGTAGAGATGTAGGTAGGTTATTCTTCAAAGAGGATTGGTGGAAACTTTGATAATGTAGTGGATTATTTCGATCCGTGGATTTTTTGAACACGGTGGTGGTGATCTTGTCTTCTTGGATCCGAAGTTGAACATCCAGATATGGTATGGATTCTTCATGGACTTGATGAGTGAATTGAATGCGATCATTAATTTTATTCAAGTTCTCCAATTCCTGTAGTAAAATCGACTGAGGGCCTTGCCATAACACAATAATGTCATCAATATAGCGGAAAAAAATTTGTGCATATTTTTTCCATTTATCACCATTGAGGATATTGTCTGTCTCGAACTTGATCATGAAAATGTTCACATAGCTTGGGGCAGCACAATTGCCCATCGATGTGCCAGTGAGCTGTAAATAAAACTCGTCTTGCCATTTAAAATAACTCTGATATAAAGAAAAATTGAGCAATTGCATTAAACAAAATTGAAAATCTTGACTCAATTCTGATTGCAGTAGCATAGATTCAACAGCCTCGATCCCGAGGTTGTGTGGAATGGAGGTGTAAAGAGCTTTTACGTCGATCGTGCATAGCCATACCTCTTGATCTTTGGGTAAGGTGATTTGAGCAATTTTGATCAAAAAGTTGGTGGTGTCCTTGATATAAGTGACTACTTGTGTCACACTTTTCGGGAAGTTGGGTGTATAACGACACGTTTTACTTCATCTCACACTTCATATTCTTTGTAAACATCCTCCAAACAGCGTGTTTTTGATTTCAAATTTATGATATCGACCTAGCATCACTAACATTGCTCGCATGATTCTGATTATTTGCACATCAGCTTTAGAACGTAGATACAACTGATCAGCATGTTTAAAGGGAGCATGACAATGGCACTTACTTGTTGTTACATTTGATATTGCGCTTTGAATAGTGTGGGTCCTCATTACAAATGTATTTTTTTTTGGTCTCCCCTGATGAAGTGCCATCGCGGCACGAAATACATTGGGACTCTTTTCATTTAAGATGAAGATAACGTTAATGTGATCTACAACATTAATTGAATTTTGGATTTGCTCATGGAATACATTGATCCAAGCTACTACTGAAGACATATTTAATTATTTGTTGTGAAGAACAATTTTGCTATCATTTTGTGAATATAGCATTGGCGATTTTGAAAAGTCGCCCCCAGAGGGTCGCCCCTTAATATTTTAAGGGACGCATTTTTTTGATTATTTACACTTTTGAAATAAAACACTTCTGGATTTGTAACATTAAACCCTGAGAAGTACAAAAACTTTTCATGAAATGTTTTTTAGCTGCCTTCTGGTGGCGTGGGACAATGTTCCCATTAATTGTATGTAAAAACATTCCTAGGACTTGCTGATTTGTGCAAATAGTTGCGACCATAATGATTAAAACAATACATTTGTTCATAATCTGATGACCCTTCTAAATAGTCATGTTCAGTAAATTTTGCAGACATTTCTAAATCTGACATCATATTATTAATAGTCTCAAAGTTCCAATCATCAGAAAATATGCTGGGTGATACAAAGTCACTTAAAGTAACCTTGAACTGGTGTGGAATCTTTAGCAGCTCCACCCGGCCATAGATGTTATAATCAGCTCTATCCCATGCTATACCACCAGGTATAGGAACAGCTGTGATGTTCACTGATGACAGGTCTCTCTTTTCACGATGGGATGATTTGTGAGGTTTTAGGACCAAGTTGATTTTCTGACTTGCTGTGTCCATTGTGCTGTATTTTCCATCTATCATCTGTCCCAAGCTTAAAACTAAAATCAGCCAGAGCAGGAGAAAAAATACACCTAAACCGATCCAAAAGTCAATCCATGGTGAAACCAGATATATTTTCTCCAGTTGACGAAACAGTTCTGTTGTTTTTTCTTTGAGAGTTTTCTTTGCTGGCCTTTCTTCGGGTTCACTGGGATCCTCAGAGAATTTATCAAAGTTGAAAAAATAGCCAGAGGCAGTTCTGTCAATTGTTCGAATTGCATCAGGATTGTTATTAATCTTTGGAGTTGCTTCTTCCTTTGTCATATTGGTATAGTCAGAGGCTACATCATTGTAGACAGGTGTTTCTTGACGAACTGTTATTTGGGTTTCAAGAGGCACAAGTTCCATGGCTTTGTTTCATAGTCCTTCTTTTTTTACTGCAGGTTTATCAAATGTGATAAGTCTTTCAGTCTGAACCTCTTGGATAGTAGCAAGATTTGGTCTTTTGCTACATCTTGGCAGTCCACTGGGCCTACTACTTATTATTGGCCACATGTTGTGGTTTGACCAGGTCGATGGACACAACTCGGTTCTCCTTTTTACCAGCAAGGGGCGGTAGTACTACTGAACTTGTTCCTTGGATTGCTAAGACAGGTACTGTTTTTCTGTATGAAGACCCAAATTCCTTCTTCACCGCTATCTTTTCCCTGACTAGATCCCCAATCTTTGGAATCCAGACAGGTCTTGCTGGGACAGGTGTTTTTTTTTCAGTGGCTGCTGGCTTTTGTGTTGTGTTACTCAGACTTCTTCTTGTTTCATTTAAGTCCTGTAAAACAGCCAAACGATCTTTGACATCAAAGGGTTTTTGTTCCACCACTGAAGTTTGACAATCGAGGTCTTCGATTATCATTCTAGTACCAAACAGTAATTCATAAGGAGGGATTCCCCCCACAGAATTTCTTGGCAGATTGTAAAGACTACGTTGGACACTTATTAAATGTTTGACCCACCCATCACCCAAACCTAATGCCTTTGCTGTTATGGATTGCTTTATGTCACGATTTTTTCCTTCCACTACTGCATTACCCTCAGGACGGAAGGGACTAGAATACCGCAATGCAACGCCCAAGCTAACCATAGCCTCCTTGTAAGCTCGAGAGCTAAACGCAGGACCCTGGTCAGAATGTAGCGTGCCGATTGCGTATGTGCTGATAAAGACTCTCAAATCCTTTATAACAGTTCTGGCGTCAACCGAGCGCTGGGGCCATAACCAAATAAATCTTGTGCAGGAATCCACTGCGACCATAATATATTTATAGTTGCCATCCCTTGTTAAGGGACCACAGTGGTCCAGGTAAACACACGCTAGTGGTTTATCTGAAATCAGAAGGGGCGTCTGTGCAGGACGTTTCACTGTAGAAACTTTCATTTTCTGGCAGATCATAGTTTCTAGTTTGTTTCCTCAAGCGCGGCCACCAGTATCTCTGTCTTAATAATGACACTGTGGCAGAAACTTCCGCGTGTGTAGATGCGAGCCCTTCATGTGCTGCTACAATTAGTCCTCACCTATGTTCCATGTTTGGGATTGCCCTATCCCCCACTCCAGGGATTCGAACAAAAGGAACATTATTCGCATCAGTTATATATGAATACTTTACTGGAAAGCCTTTCGGGAGTGTCTTACCACTATCTTTGACTGAAGCAGTGACAGCTTGCATTATATCGCTGTCTATTTTAGTTTTTGACCGGGTGATTGCAGCTACGGAAGCCGTTTGCACAGCTGCCTCATCAGCCAATGAATTCCCTGCAACGTGAACGCCATCACGCTGATGACTCAGTGTATGTATCACATGAGTCTTTTGTAGTTCTTTTTGCAAAAGAACTACTTGTTCCCAAAGCATTTTATGCTTGATTGTGCCACCTTTTGCGTCTTTGAAGCCATTCTGAACCCAGTTCTGCAAGTATTCATTGTAAGATTGTACGCAGTAATACGAATCGCACACTATGAGTGTGGGGAATTCGGGATTTTCAAGCGCCATCTTGAAAGCCTGTAGTTCAGCTCGCTGAGCTCTACAGTCTCCTAGAGATTGAGTTTTTGAGACCATAGGTCCGAATTTGCCTGTGCGCCAGCGACCTTCAACAATCGGGCACGCAGCACTATCGGCTGGGGTCAAAAACATGTTTAGCATCTGTTGCAGCAAGAGAGATATCCCATTGTATCCATCTCGGATGTAAAGCTTTAGCATTTGGGATGCTTGCTTTCGTCACTGCCTCTAAGGCAGGTACAGGTGTAACGATCATTATGCGTTTACCTTGTGCGAGAGCTCTCTCTTTTGCTACTGCAGTTTAAACCGCTGTCGGAATTTTCTCAGTAGAAGTAAACTTCATTTCACCTTGTGTGTACAAGTGTGATTTGTATGCTATTGGTACCGTTTCTACCTCAGTAAAGGTCAGGTACGTGAATCCGCATCTCCCTGGGATGATTCGGATCACAAGATTGTGAACGTTTTTGCGCGTCTGTAACTGTGTTTTTGCTAACATGTCTGTTTCGACTGAACTCAGAATTTCTGTGTGTGCTTGAGTCCAGTTAGTTGGTTTGAAATCAGGTTTGATTAATTCGTAGAGAGGTTTAACCCTTTCTGCGTAATTCAGAACATAAGTTCTTCCAAAATTCAAGAAACCTAGAATGGACTGTAAGTTTTTCAGCGTTCTTGGAGTTTGGAGCAGCGCACATTTCTCTAGAAAGTTGGCTGCCAGGCTCTTGCCTTCACTTGATAACTCGTTTCCTAGACATAGGATATTGAGGTGGGCAATTCGTGATTTCTTAAAATTGAATTTATACCCTTCAGAAGCGAACCAAGTATTATGGTGTTCACTCTTTTCAAGTGCCTGTCCAAGTCGTAATCTGTAAGATAGATGTCATCGACATAAGATAATGACTCATCATCGTACGTTTGTAGTAACTCTGTTACCCTGGCTGAAAATAACCCTGGACTATTCTTGAATCCTTGGGGGAGACGGCAAAATTGTCGCTGTGTTCCCATAATTGAGAAAGCGGTCAGATGCCTGCTTTCGGGTGCAATGTTTTGACAGAAAAACCCATTTCAAATATCTAATGTGGTTTTATATTTCTTGCGCACAATGTTATTCATCAGTGCTGCACTCTGTGCATTTTGCACTGCAAACGTTTTGCAACAAGAGTTTAAGTGTCTGTAATCCAATACTAGACGATATGAATTGTCTGGTTTGGAGACAGGAAACAAAGGATTGTTCATTGATGAGGTGCATGTTTCAATCACCCCTTGGTATACAAGTTGATTTAAAATCTCCCTGACTTGTTTTTTAGCTTCTTGCTTAACTGGGTACTGCCTTTGTGCAGCAGGTTGATTTTTTAACTGGATTTTGTGGTGAGGAGAATCCTCATCCCATCCCACATGATTTTTTTATAAGCTACTGTCCATTTTCTGGCATAGGTGTATTTTTTATGAATAGGACTATGATTTGAGAAGGATGGCATCATTTTCTCTTTGCCATGTGGGCACACCCTGACAAATTCAGGTGGCCAGTCTTGTTCAGCCAGAAGTATGTCATAGCCCTTAGAGAGCTTTTCCCAAAAGAGTGCTCTTATTTTCCTAGTTATGTCCCCCTTCATCCGGAGTGTTACTTCATATAACTTGTGGGGTACACTAACCCTGGTGTCGCCAGTTTCAACCTGAATGCATTCATTCAAGTCCACTGTCTCCAGATGATCCTTCAGGGTCTTGCGAACTAAGGTGACTTCTGCTGCGCTGTCTAGCATTGTTTGAGCCCACTCCCCGTTCTTGAGTTGTGTCCTCAAGATCCTCTGCATTTCTGATTTTTATGCTTGCATCCTTCTTTTGGGGAAATTTAGCTTTTTTACTTTGGTGAATGGGTTCTTTGTCTTTGGACTTGACGCGTTCCTCCTTGTGTTCTGACCATCCTCTTCATTCCAATTTCTGCGAGAAAGTCTGACACCACCATCTTCCCTGAGAGCTGGAAACACGCCGAACTCAGCGCTCTACTCAAGAAACCAACAGCGGACCCCACCGACCTCAAGAATTACCGCCCCATCTCGCTCCTCCCGTTTCCAGCCAAAGTCATCGAGAAGACCGTCAACAAGCAGATGGCCGCCTTCCTCGAGACGAACGGATCCCTCGACCCCTCACAGTCCGGATTCCGAGCCAACCACAGCACCGAGACCGCCCTCATCGCCGCCACCGATGACATCCGAGCCCTGATGGACAAGGGAGAAACAGCGGCCCTCATCCTCCTAGACCTCTCCGCGGCATTCGACACGGTCTGCCACCGCACCCTAGTACGGCGCCTCAGCAACATCGGAATCCAGGACAAGGCGCTGGAATGGATCATCTCCTTCCTCGACGGAAGAACACAGAGAGTCCGCCTACCACCGTACAAGTCAGAGGCCTCCGAAGTCATCTGCGGCGTCCCCCAAGGATCATCTCTGAGCCCCACCCTCTTCAACGTCTACATGAGCCCCCTCGCGGCCATCGTACGCAAACACAACCTCAGCATAATCTCCTACGCCGACGACACCCAGCTGATCCTCTCCCTGACCAACGACCCCGCCGCCGCCAGAGCCAACCTGCACGAAGGGATGAAAGAGGTAGCCGAGTGGATGACGACCAGCCGCCTGAAACTGAACTCGGACAAGACGGAGGTCCTCATCCTGGGCTCCTCACCCTCCGCCTGGGACGACTCCTGGTGGCCTCCCGCCCTGGGCACCGCACCCAAACCGACAGACCATGCACGCAACCTGGGCTTCATCCTGGACTCCTCCCTCTCCATGACCAGGCAAGTCAACAACGTCTCCTCGGCGTGCTTCAACATCCTACGCATGCTACGGAAGATCTTCTGGTGGATCCCCACCGAGACCAGGAAGACCGTCACCCAGGCCCTCGTCACCAGCCGACTGGACTACGGCAACGCCCTCTACGCCGGTACCACCGCCAAGCTCCAGAAGAGACTCCAGCGGATCCAGAACGCCTCAGCCAGACTCATCCTCGACATCCCACGAACCAGCCACATCTCCGGACATCTGAGAGACCTTCACTGGCTCCCCGTCAACAAAAGAATCACCTTCCGCCTCCTCACCCACGCACACAAAGCCCTACACGACCAAGGCCCGAGCTACCTCAACAGCCGAGTCAACTTCTACGCTCCCAAACGCCACCTCCGATCAGCCAACCACGCCCTCGCCGCCGTCCCCCGCATCCGAAGAGCGACTACAGGAGGAAGGTCCTTCTCCTACTTGGCCGCCAAGACCTGGAACTCCCTCCCAACCGACCTGCGCCTGACCCAAGACCACCTCTCCTTCAGGAAGAAGCTGAAGACCTGGCTGTTCGAGCAGTAGCGGCACCCCCCCCCCCCAGCGCCTTGAGACCCTACGGGTATGTAGCGCGCTTTATAAGTGTCACTGATTGATTGATTGATTGATTGAAAAGATCGAGAGGGACGTGTATCATTATCTTGATATCTGTCAAATTATCCCTATTCCTAAGGTTATACCTTTTTTCAGAGGGCTCCCGTTGGGGAGACCTACCTCCCCTTTGGGGAGATCTTCCTCTCGACTGAGAACGTTTCTCTCTAGGAAGAGTCTGTTTAGTGTTTTCCCACTTCTTTTTAGGAGTAGTGAGATTATTTTTAATAAACACCTTTTCAGGATTTTCTGTTAATTCCGGTTTTACTGGTTTCCCACCCAAACTATCTCTTCCTAATTCTTCATAAGATTTTTCAATAATTCTAGCAAGCTCATATGGTTGATCTGTTATATCTGTTTCTTTTATTTTTTGGAGGATTGCCACGGATGCTGCTTCACCTTTAATGTTAGCTAATAATATAGCTGAGACCTGTTTGAAATCTTTCAGTAATTTCATACCTAGATTTAAGGCCGTTTCTGGACCGTATTCACTTTGAATCTACCTCAGAGCGCCTGGTATTAACGCCATAGACGGTACACCATGTGTTTTTGTGTAGATTGAAGCAAAGACTGTACCCCAAGCGTCACAGTCCTCCACATGTGGTGTGATCCCCATTGGTAAACAGATTGTCAGAATTCTGTGTTTCTCATGAGGTGTACTATCAGGGAATACTGCCTCTATCTGAGCAATTGAGCTAACCAGAACGGAATTTGTTCCCTCTTTGCGGGTCATTTACCAATGACCTATTGCATAGTCTGTGGTGTTATTTTATTTGTGTTCCCCTGATACGGGGTGTGCTGTGGAATTTTTATAGCTGGTTGGACTGTTAAAGTCCGCATGACATATTGAACCAATTGTCTGTGTATTTTAATTAACTGTTTCAGCTATGCTAACAGTTCTGGACCTGTCATTCCAATAATGTCAGGATGTGGTGTATAGCTCTCTAGTACCGGCCATGTAGCTCCTGGTCTACCTAGTGGACCGAGCCTGGTAATGTGATTTTGATGTTGTAGGGTGCCTTTAAACCAGAGCTGATGCTCCTGGTAAGTTAATGGAATTTCAACGTCCTCGAAAGGAACGTATTCCGCTGGAGGTTCCTCTAACTTGTAGTAGTGGAACTCGTGTATTACTGCATTTGCTGCAGTAAACATAATCCATGAATAGAATACCTCTGCCTGCCGATATTCATGTGCCTCTATAACAAAGATTACTTTACCACCTCTTGATGACACCCCATTTTTTATAAGTTTTATAGTTATTGTTTTCCTTACATTTACCGGGATGATTATTGCATCCGCGTCATTTTGTAGGAGGTTTGTGTCATCAAAGACAGCTTGAGCTACTGGTGCAGCTACCTCGTCGTCAGACATTATTATTTTACTGACTGAAAAGTTTGCAGAACAAGTTTCAAGGAAACAAAGATTAGGTGCACAATATTTTGGAACACTGTATCCTTCAACGTTGAATAAACCAAAAACTAATACATAGGATTTTCGTCCTACTCAGTTCTGGCGTATATTATCCTTTTACCCACTCCAGACGTCTATTGGAGTATTTTACGGGAAAAAGAGGTCGGTGTGAAAAGCACGACTGAGTTACTCTAGTATCTAGCGTTAATTTATCGCCTTACCAAACGTTGGGCGCCATGTAGTGTAGTTCCTATATTCCTAATAGGCGCTGCGCATTGGAATAATATATACTGTCGTTTAGACGTAGGACTGAGGTCTACTAGGACTCTACCGAATATATGAAACTTAATAGTGAGCGCCAGCTAGTTCAGAGGTCACTAGAAACTTTCTCGAATTCACAAGAAGGGATTAGTTTCTGACAACCGCATAAACATGACAACTTTGTTTCCCAAGAATAAGAAATCAAATCTCTAGAGTCGCGGAAACAATAGATAACTATTTTACTCAGTCAATCGTGCATGCTTCGTTTCACCAGAGATGCAGAGAAATAGAGAGACGGGCGTTTTCAATAAAAAGTATTTATTGAACAGTCTTCTTTCTCAAGCATTGGAAATGAACTGCTACAATCGTAATACTGGTTATAAAGTACAGTGCATATAATACGAACAGTATTATAAAGTAGTACTGTAAAAGCATGATATGGTTTCTAAGCCATAAAAGTGCATAAAATTTATAAAATACATACAGTAATAAATAATGACTAAAAGTACTCAACTGGTGCTTCTAAAATATGCCTACCCCGGTGTATCTAACCTAAGTCTAGTACAAGGAAAGAAGTAAGTGAGGAGTAGCCTAAGTTTAGTAGTTCTCTGGCAGGAATCTATTCCAAGAATTCTCTAAGAGGTCTAATCAGCTCCGTACCTTTTCTTTAGAATGAAGGAAGTCTTGTATCTCTCTCTCAGGACTCGATTTCCCAGATACCCGCAAGGGTAAGCCGGAAACACTGGAGCTGGATTTCTCGGCAAGAGAAAAGACAGCGTCTCTCTCAGTGCATCAGCTGGAGGGTCGGCTTCCTTCGGCACTTGCTGCTGGAGGGCGTCGGGCAAGTAGATAGTCGATCTGCTCCAAACCGCCGTGTGTTTGTCTGGGCAAACCTAGGCATATTTATACTTTGAAGGTCCCGAGTTTGACGCATGTTTGGACTTAATATCATCACTCAAAGGCTAAATTCTTGGAAAACGCCAGGAGATCTTGGAGAACTTAATATTCAAGCAGGGGGAAGTCCCTAGCTGCTGAAGGCGGGGTTTCCAAGAAATTGTTGTTAATTCTCAGAACTTAGTGGAAGTAGCAATGCCGTATTTGGGCTAAAATTAAGAATTGACACAGTGTGCTCAGAGGGTACTGTTTTTTTTTTCTCTGCCGTGGGGATGTGAAACTCCACATTGAAATGCCTGTCTCCACAGCCAAAACATCAGTCATCTTTGAAACTCTGCACCAAAAGTCTTCCTCTAGACCTTTGCTTCCTCTAGTGCCTGGATTGCCCGAGCCTGCTCTGCAAAATTGTCTCACTCCAGCATCGGTGGGAGCTGCACCATCTCGTATCACCAAAAAATAATAGGCTCCTGAAAAAAAAACCTTTTTCTGAGGGCTGACCCTCCACCGGTTATTGTTTCAGCGGCACGAAAAAATCAAACAGGGGCAGCATCAAATGCAGTACCCCCAGATAAAGACAGTAAGGCCATGGATTATGTTGGCAAGAGAATGTGCACAACCTCAGCCTCTTACATGAAAGTAGCCAGCGACTCGGCCTTGCTGGGTCGATATGACCGTTCCTTGTGGGACTCTCTTTCACGTTTCACAGAGAAGCTCCCAAAAGAAGACAAGCAAGATTTCCTGGAAATCTTACATGAAGGTGGCTTAGTAGCCAATCAGGTTATCAGTGCAGCGGCTGATGCCTCAGATCTCGCTGCCCAGGGTTATGCTCATGGGATTTGTGCCCGACGCACTGCCTGGCTGAGATTGACGGGGTTAAAGCCAGAGGCACAACATCGCAATCTTCATCTCCCCTTCAATGGCACATCACTCTTCGGCTTTCATGCTGATGACGAAATGTCCAGGATGAAGACTGAGCTGGATACAGTGAAGGCGGTTGGGCTCGAGAAGAGGAAGGACTTCAGGCAACGCTACCACCCTTACGATCGGCGACAATACCAACAGAGGGTTCAAACCCCTCAGTGATCCTCACAGCAAAAACAAGGAAGGTCACAATTCTCCCAGCGTCGTCCTGGTAGAGGAAGAGGTGGTAATACCAGACAGTCCACACCTGCTGCCAAGCAACAACAAAAGCAGTGAGTGCTTGCTCCCCCTATCTCTGTTACCCACTCCGGGGGAGAAGTGTCTGTTTCTGCATGGAAGAGTGGACAAAAATCACACTAGACAAGTGGGTGTTGAATATTGTAAAGAATGGGTATACCATCAGGTTCAAGTCCTCTCCACCTTCTATTCCTCCTCAAAAGACTGCCATCCATCGCATAAATCTTCTGAGGGAAGAGGTGTCCCCTCTTCTCCTAAAGAAAGTCATCGAGGATGTCCCATGGCATCAACGTTGGCAGGGAATCTACTCTCGATAATTTTTGGTCCCAAAGAAAGGTCCAAACAAGGAGTTCAGGCCTATTCTGAATCTCAGACGTCCCATTCTTGAAGAAACAAAGTTTTCGCATGGTGACGTTGACAGATGTGCTCAATTGTCTCAACGAAGGGGATTTTATGGCTTTTCTGGACTTGGAAGACGCTTACTTCCATATCCCTATACACCCAAACATCGCAAATACCTGCGATTCACAGTGGCTGGCGTCCACTTTCAATTTGAGGTGCTCCCATTCGGGCTGAAATCGGCACCAAGAATATTTACCAAATGTTTAGCCCTAGTTTCTGCAGCACTGAGGTCGCAGGGAATACAGTTCTTCCCATACCTCGACGACTGGCTGCTCAAAAGACCATCAAAACAGGCTACAAGACAAGCGGTCAAAAGCTCCCTCCGTCTATTCTCAAACCTAGGGCTCACCCTCAATCCAAAAAAATCACAAATGCAATCCCTTCAGGTGTTAACCTTTCTGGGAGCTTCACTGGACACCCAACAGTGCAAGGCGTTCCTGTCTCAGGAACGGTAGAACAAACTTCAAAAACTAGCAAAACTAATCTCAACAAAAAAGTCACTTTCTGTCCGAACATATGCATCTCTTCTGGGGATGTGCTCTTCAACGATCAGCCTAGTCCCATTTGCAAGACTCAGGATGATGCCGCTGCAAGAAGAATTGCACCGACAATGGCGACAAATAGGAGGGTCTTTCGACGATCGCATAAAGGTGACATCCAGAATGAGGCCAGCTCTTCAATGGTGGTCAAAAGAAAACAATCTGTCACCGGGCCTCACGTTTCTCCAAACCCTTCTGGAGTTCATCCTGACCACGGACGCTTCTATGGAAGGTTGGGGAGGTCATCTCCATGACTTCCAGATCCAAGGACGATGTTCTCACCAATTTCGGCAGAGACATATCAACAGTCTAGAGTTAAGAGCTATTTTCCTGTTTCTTCAGGTGTTCCTGCTGAGAATTGCAAACTCTGCAGTGCTGGTGCGTACAGACAATACCACCAGCATGTTCTATATCAACAAGCAAGAGGGGACGAGATCTCTCACCCTCTTGCAGGAGGCGCAAGAGATGTGGGAGTGGGTTATACAACACGGCATAACCCTCAGAGCGGAGCATGTGAAGGGGGTGCAAAACTCTCTTGCCGACAATCTCAGCAGATCCCTCACAGGTTGCCACAAATGGGACCTGGAACAGGATCAGGTGAACAGGATCTTTCGGAGATGGGGCACGCCAACTCTGGATCTGTTTGCGACTCGACAGAACAGCAAATGCCTGTACTACACCAGCAGATTTCCTCAACGGGGGTCAAGGGGAAATTCCCTGTCCATGAGATGGTCAGGAATCTATGCTTACGCTTTTCCCCCGATTCCTTTAATACAGAGGATACTGCAAAAGATGAAGAGGGAACATTGCACTCTTCTCCTCATTGCTCCTCCCTGGCCGAGGCAGTACTGGTTCCAAGAATTGCTCCTGCTATCTCAGCAGCCTCCAATTCGTCTCAGACCGACAATTTCAATGTTGACAAGGGAAGGAGGTCAGATTTTACACCCGGATCCTCAATCGCTTCACTTGCACGCCTGGCTCCTGACTTCTTAGAGTTTAAGGATCTCAAGATTTCTGCAGACTGTAGAGAGATTCTGTCTCAAGCCCGTGCTCAGAGTACTATCAGAACGTACCGTTTTAAATGGAGACGATTCTGTAGTTGGTGCGAAGCAAATAATATTCATCCGCTCCAGGCTCCACCTGAGGATATCCTTCCTTACTTGCTATCGCTAGCCAAAGCAGGTCTAGTATTCTCTTCTATCAAAGTACATCTGGCCGCTATATCTAGATTCAGAAAAAGTTCAAACAAGCCATCACTATGCTCTTCCTCATTGATAAAGCAATTTCTCAAAGGATTAATTCGGGCTTTTCCTCCAATCCGACCTCCACCTCCTGAATGGGATCTCAATATCGTTTTGTCCCAATTAATGAGGAGGCCCTTCGAACCTATTCACAAAGCTGAACTAAAGTTTTTAACCTCTAAGGTGGCTATTTTACTAGCTCTCACTTCAGCCCGGAGAGTTAGTGAGATTCAAGCTTTCACGATTTCCGAGCCTTTCCTTCATTTCTCTAAGGACTATGTCACCTTGAGAACCAATCCGAAGTTCATCCTTAACGCCATAAACACACCCGGCACGAAACGTTTCGCGTTCCGGGTACAGAACTGTTACTGAGAGGACTTATCTTCTACCTGTTCAGGTAAAGAACTTTGCCGCGATTCATTTTACAGATCAAGATTTTGCCGACTTCAGTCAGTCTTAGACATTCTTTTCGGTTCTTTTCAGGAAGCAGTTTTTTTTTAATACTCAGCAAGTTTATACTTCAACCAGGTCTTCTGAAGAAAAGGTATTGTTGCGTACACGCCAGGATCTTATACTTTGTGCACCCTTCAGTTTGGATATAGCGTTGTAGCATTTGCGTTTTTACTCTTGTTTTAGGAATATCGTTGAATATCGCTGAAATACAGCTGCATTTCTCTCTGCACCTTTCAGGTATGCTGAGTTGCCCCACATTTCCAGTTATTTTAGTATCTTTCCCTGTTTTTAAAGAGTCACCTTTGAAGCCAGCTTACTCTCTGCCAGAATGGTCTCTTATTCTCTAGTCTCCTGTCACCTACATCAGAGGGGCAAGTAGGACCCCACGAGTTCTGATATTATTACAACCTAAACTGCTGGTAAGCACCCTTTTTTTGGTTACCACATGTTTTGAGTTCGCTGCATCTCACACCAGCTACTAACAATTTGGTTTGAAACACTGCATGTCACGATTCTGTTAACGTCTGTTACACAAATTTACCCACAATGACATAAGAATGTGTACACATATTATCGATCCTCTTTGTTTGATTATAAGTGATTTACATGAAATTTATATGAACTTTTTTACATTGCAGTTCCCCTGAAAAAGAGATCATGTGATCTCGAAATGCATTGGGATTGACAACAGCATAATGCAAATGATTTTGTGAAAATTATATTTTTTGTGTTTACTGTTACTTGTGATGAATTAATTTTGATTTGGAAACAAACAAATGCACAGAAATGTGTTAATGTAAATAAATCATGAAAATATCAAGAATATTCCACAAAAGGTTGATGAAGTATTATTATTTGCATAAGAGTGTATACACAACAATTTAATCAAGTAGCCAACCCAAAGGGTTAGCATTTGCAGTGCAGGAAGGGTTCAGTGATATCTTATCACTTACTACTCATTCTATAGTCTTGTCAGCCTACTAAAAAAAAATTCTAAGACACTGCTTTTGTATATACTATTACCGTGGGACTCCCGCCTCGGCGACGGGGAATGATTCAGGCATGTGAATCTATGAAAGATACCCTAATTCTGGATAACCGTAGTTACAGGTAAGTAACTTGTTTTCATATGTAGATATATGCATATTATTGGCTATTGCTCCGGGGTACCCGCACGTGGGCGGGACTATTCAGTGCTTATGACTTTGATGAGTATACCCCTGGAAGAGAACTAGGATTACAGGTAAGTAACTTATCCGTCTGCTCCCTGCAGATTTTTCAGTTTTGTGTAGTGGTAGTGGAAAACGGGGCACAGATATTAGGTTGATTCCATACATACGTTTCTCATTGTGCACTTTCATTTTGAATGCTTATCATCATGTTTTTAGCACAATTAATTTGGATAACATGTTACACTGCAATAAGATATTGTTTTAAAACTACAAGGGATGCATTTTGGTGGTCTCTGCTCTTCCACTGAACCTCATACACCTCTTTAGGCGAGTCTCCCACGTTCCTTACATTCCAGCCCTCATACACCTCTTCAGGCGAGTCTCACTTGTTCCTTACATTCCTGACCTCGTACACCTCTTCAGGCCAGTCTCACTCGTTCCGTACATTCCAGACCTTGTATACCTCTTCAAGCCAGTCTCACTTGTTATTTACATTGCAGACCTCATACACCTGTTTAGGCGAGTCTCTCTCGTTCCTTACATTCCAGACCTCGTACACCTTTTCAGGGGAATATCACTCGTTATTTACATTGCAGAACTCATACAACTGTTTAGGCGAGTCTCGCTCGTTCCTTACAGTCCAGACCTTGTACACCACTTCAGGAGAGTCTCACTCTTTATTTACTTTGCAGACCTCATACACCTGTTTAGGCGAGTCTCGCTCGTTCCTTACATTCCTGACCTCGTACACCTCTTCAGGCCATTTTCACTCGTTCCGTACATTCCAGACCTCGTACACCTCTTTAGGCCAGTCTCAATCGTTATTTACATTGCAGAACTCATACAACTGTTTAGGCGAGTCTCGCTCGTTCCTTACAGTCCAGACCTTGTACACCACTTCAGGAGAGTCTCACTCTTTATTTACTTTGCAGACCTCATACACCTATTTAGGCGAGTCTCGCTAGTTCCTTACATTCCAGACCTCGTACACCTCTTCAGGGGAATCTCACTCGTTATTTACATTGCAGACCTCATACAACAGTTTAGGCGAGTCTCGATCGTTCCTTACATTCCAGACCTCATACACCTCTTCAGGAGAGTCTCACTCGTTATTTACATTGCAGACCTCATACACCTGTTTAGGCGAGTCTCGCTCGTTCCTTACCTTCCAGACCTCATACACCTCTTTAGGAGAGTCTCACTCTTTATTTACTTTGCAGACCTCATACACCTATTAAGAGGAGTCTCGCTCGTTCCTTACATTCCAGACCTCATACACATCTTCAGGAGAGTCTCACTCGTTATTTACATTGCAGACCTCATACATCTGTTTAGGTTAGTCTCGCTTGTTCCTTACAGTCCAGACCTCATATACCTCTAAAGGGGATACTCCCTCGTTCCTTACATTCCAGCCCTCATACAGCTCTTCAGGCGAGTCTCACTCGTACATTACATTCCTGACCTCTTACAGCTCTTCAGGCGAGTTTCACTCATTCCATAAATTCCTGACCTCGTCACCTCGTCAGGCGAGTCTGACTCGTTCCTTACATTCCAGACTTCATACACCTCTTAAGGCGAGTCTGACTCATTCCTTACATTCCAGACCTCATACACCTCTTCAGGTGAGTCTTGCTCATTCATTACATTCCTGACCTCATTCATCTCTTTAGGCCAGTCTCACTCATTATTTAAATTGTAGATCTCATACACCTGTTTAGGCGAGTCTCACTCGTTTCTTACATTCCAGACCTCATACACCTCTACAGGAGAGTCTCACTCGTTATTTACATTGCAGACCTCATACATCTGTTTAAGTTAGTCTCGCTTGTTCCTTACATTCCAGACCTCATACACCTCTTCAGGAGAGTCTTGCTTGTTCCTCACATTCCAGCCCTCATACACTTCAGACGACTCTCACTTGTTACTTACATTCCTGACTTCAAACACTTCTCCAGGAGATTCTCCCTCATTCCTTACATTCCTGACCTTGTACACTTCAGGCGAGTCTCACTCCTTCCTTACACTCCTGACCTCGTACACCTCTGGCGAGTCTCGCTCCTTCCTTACATTCCAGACCTCATACACCTGCTTAAGTGAGTCTCGCTCCTTCATTTTTATTTATTTTATTTTATTTTGAAGGTTTTATATAGCGCTAGCTCCACCCGAGGGTACCAGAGTGCTTTATATCAGTAATGGCATTACATAATAACAAACAATGATAATAAATTGACCATATACGAGTTATACAGGTGTTAGAATCAATACAAGATACAGGTAATAATATAGGCAAAACAATAATGATTAAAGGCACAAATAGGTAGGGATAGAGTAGCAATTTGTAGGGACCTGAGTGTAATTGTAGACAGGACCATTTATAGACTGTCAGGGAGGATTCAAAGGACAATAGTAGGTAGTGGGAGGTAAAGGGAGGTGAGAAAAAGAAGATGGGAGGGGTGGAATGAAGGAAAGGGGAGAAGTCTAAGGAGGGAGGAGGAGAGGTTGTCAGGAAGGAGATCAGAGATTTAGTTTCCCCAGAATGGGTTGAGTAGATGAATTTTCAGGTCTTTTTTCAATCTGGGGTAGGAGGGGTTGCCTCAAAGGTCTTTGGGTAGGGAATCCAAATGCTGGGGCCTTACCTGAGAAGGAGCGGGATTTGGAAGCAGCTTTTTTGAGTAGGGGTGAATGAGAAAGATAGTGTTGGAGCTTCTCAGTGTTCGGGCACAGCCAGCTTTTTTCAGTTTATTGGAGAGGTAGGATAGGGTCTTCTGGTAAAGGGCTTTGTGAGTGATGCAGGCAATTTTGAAGGAGGATCTGTCTTCAATGGGGAGCCACTTTAGGAATTTGAGGGCAGGGGAGATGTGGTCCATGCGTTTACAGTTTGTTGTTAACCTGGCGGCTAGGTTGAGAACGGATTTGAGGGGGGCCAGGTGAATTTTGGTGGTGCCAGAGAGAAGGGCATTGCCATAGTCTATTTTGGATAGAACAAGAGACTGGATAATTAATTTGAAATCTTCAGCTAGGATAAAGGGTTTGATTTTTTGTAGATGGTGGAGAGTAAAGAGAGCACTTTTTGCAGAGTTCTTGATGTGGAAATTAAGTGTGAGTTTATTGTTGACAGTGATGTCTAGTGATTTAACCGAGTTGGTGAGGGAGAGAGAGCAGTTTAGCGTATTAAGGTCGTCGATCCATGTTTGGATGGGGAGTGGGTTGCTTTTGGGAGAGAAGAGGATGATCTCAGTTTTATTAGGGTTGAGTCTCAGGTGATTGATGTGGAACCAGGTTTGGATCTTGGTTAAGGTTGAGTTAAGGTGTAGGATATCCGCATGGGATGTGATTTTATAGTACAATTGGGTGCCATCAGCATACAGGTGGTAGTTGATTTTTTCCTGGTTGAGTATCCGGGTTCCATAAAGAGGTTGAAGAGAGCGGGAGAGAGGATGGATCCTTGAGGGACGCCAAGGGAGACCGAGGTTGGGTTAGAGAGGCAGTTTTGAATTTGAATTTGTTGTGTTCTATGTTGAAAGTAGGAAGTGAACCAGTTAAGGACAGTGCCACTGAGGCCGAAGCGGTTTTTGAGTGTGTAGGGTTGGGTGGTAAACAGTGTCAAATGCCGCAGAAAGGTCAAGAAGGATGAGTAGGTAGGTATCACCCTTATCCAAGGCTAGGTGAATATTATCGATTATGTTGAGAAGTGCGGTTTCCGTGCTGCACCCTTTGCGGAACCCAGATTGAAGGGGGTCGAGCAGGTTAAACGTATCAATGTGTTTGTCCAGTTGGAGGAGGGCACATGTTTCCAAGGCTTTGGAGAGGAGTGGAAGGTTAGAGATGGGGCAGAGATCATTGGGGTCGTTAGGTCAGCTTTGGGATTTTTGGGGATGGGAGTGATTTGTCCGAGTTGAAGGGAGATGGGTACATTCCCTGTTGAAAGGGAGGCGTTGATGATGTTGGTCCAGTAGGGGACAATGACATGTTTGACATCTTGTATGAGTGCGGAAGGGAGAGGATCTTTTGTGTGGGAGGAAGGTTTAATTTTGGCTAAAATGTCGAAGACCTCCTGTTCTGATACAGGGTGGAAATTATGCCATGAGGCGTTATTTTTAAGCGGAAGAGAGATGGGTTTGGGTAGGGTGAGGGAAGGGAGGGGGGGGAGAGGGGGTCAGGGAAGTGTTCAAAGGGGGGGTAAAAGAGGTGCGGATATTAAGGGCGGTTGGGGGGTGGGCGAGGGTAGAATATTGAGGAAGGAGCGGTCTTTTTTTTTATTTTTTCACAGGAAAAGTTGGCAATTTCTTCGTATTTGTTAGTGGAGGCAATCGGGTTAAGGGGTGCCAGGGTGGTTTAGTTTCTAATGATGTTAAACAGTTCTCTACATCTATTTTTGGCACATGAGAGTTGGAGACGAAAGAATGACGCTTTCTCTGAGAAGATGTGTTTTTTGTAAGAAGCTCTCGCTGTTCTAAGTCAAGTCAAGTCAAGTCAGAGAATTTGTATAGCGCACTACACACCCAGAGGGTCTCAAGGCGCTAAGGAGGGGGGGGGCGGATTACTTGTCAAATAACCACGTTTTAAGTTGCTTTCTGAAAGCTAGGTGGTTTTGGGTAAGGCGAAGGTGAGTGGGGAGTGAGTTCCATGTTTTAGCAGCCAGGTAGGAGAAGGATCTGCCTCCCATAGTGGACTTGTTGATGCGAGGTATAGTGGCGAGGGCTTGGCTGGAGGAGCGTAGTTGGCGGGAGGGGGTGTAGAAGGTCAGTCTTGAATTGAGGCATTCTGGTCCGATGTCGTAGAGTGATTTGTGTGCGTGGGTTAGCAGTCGGAAAGTGATTCTCTTATTGACGGGTAGCCAGTGGAGGTCTTTTAGGTGACCAGAGATGTGTTCGTTGCGTGGGATGTCTAATATGATTCTGGCTGAGGCGTTTTGGATTCGTTGGAGTTTCTTTTGAAGTTTAGCGGTGGTGCCTGCGTAGAGGGTGTTTCCGTAGTCCAGTCGGCTCGTGACCAGAGCATGGGTGACTGTTTTCCTGGTTTCGGTGGGGATCCAGCGAAATGTTTTTTTGAGCATGCGAAGAATGTTGAAGCAGGATGAGGATACGGCGCTGACTTGTCTGTTCATTGAGAGTGAAGAATCCAGGATAACGCCTAGGTTCCGTGCGTGGTCTGTCGGGATGGGTGCTTTTCCAAGGGCTTCCGGCCACCAAGAGTCATCCCATGCAGAGGGGGATGTACCTAGGATGAGGACTTCTGTTTTATCTGAGTTCAGTTTCAGACGGCTGTGTTTCATCCATTCAGCAACTTCTTTCATTCCTTCGTGTAGGTTAGTTTTGGCGGTGTTGGGGTCCTTGGTGAGAGAAAGGATCAGTTGAGTGTCATCCGCGTAAGAGATGATGTTAAGGTTGTGTTGGCGGGCGATGGTCGCGAGGGGGCTCATGTATACATTGAAGAGGGTGGGGCTGAGAGAGGATCCTTGTGGTACGCCACAGATGACTTCGGAGGCCTCGGACTTGAATGGTGGAAGGCGGACTCTCTGGGTTCTTCCGGTGAGGAACGAGGTGATCCATTCAAGTGCTTTTCCATGTATTTCGATGTTGCTGAGGCGTTGTAAAAGGGTGCTGTGGCAGACTGTGTCGAATGCTGCAGAGAGGTCGAGGAGGATGAGGGCAACTGTGTCTCCATTGTCCAGTAGAGTTCGAATGTCGTCTGTTGCTGCGATGAGGGTGGTTTCAGTGCTGTGTTTTGCTCGGAAGCCAGATTGTGAGGAGTCGAGGGATTTGTTGGCTTCGAGAAAAGCGGCGAGCTGGTTGTTGACCGCTTTCTCGATGACTTTGGGCGGGAATGGAAGGAGCGAGATGGGGTGTAATTTTTTAGTTCGGTGGGGTCCGCTGTGGGTTTTTTCAGAAGGGCGGTGAGTTCAGCGTGTTTCCAGTTTTCCGGAAAGGTGGCGGAGTTGAAGGAGCAGTTGATGACTCTCGGAGGTGCGGTGCTATGACGGAGTCTGCTTTGTTGAAGATGTGGTGAGGGCATGGGTCTGTGGGGGATCCTGAGTGGATGGAGTTCATCAGGCGGATGGTGTCCTCAGTGGAGATTGGGTTCCAGTCGTTAAGGGTGTTCGCGGGGGGAGAGTGTTCAGCAATTGGTTGGGTGGGTTGGGCTCCTGGTTGGTTGTCGAAGCTGTTGTGGATGTCTGCAATCTTGTTGTGGAAGAATGAGGCTAGGGAGTCGCAGAGGGCTTGAGAGGGGGTGATGTCGTTGGAGTTGGCCGAGGGATTGGAAAACTCCTTGACGATGTTGAAAAGTTCCTTGCTGTTGTGGGCGTTGTTGTCAAGTCGATCCTTGAATGCTGTTTTCTTGGCCTTTCGGATTAGTTGATGGTGAGTGCGGGTGGCGGTTTTGAAGGCGTCCTTGGTACTGGTGGTTGGGTCTTTTTTCCACGCTTTTTCAAGGCTGCGGCAGAGTTTGTTGGACTTTTTAAGATCATCGTTGAACCACGAGGCCTTCTTGTTGCCAGGTTTGCTTTGACGTTTTTTCAGTGGTGCTAAGGTGTCGGCGGTGTTGGATAACCATAGGGTGAAGTTGGCGGCGGCTAGGTTTGGGTCCGAGGAGTGGGCTGGGGTGTTTAGAAGGAGCGATGAGGAGATCTGGTCGGTGGTGATTTTGTTCCAGTTTCTTTGCAGAGTTGGTTGGAGGTGGTTGGTGGGTTTGGGCTTGTTGTAGGTGAAGTGAACGCAGCTGTGGTCAGTCCAGAGTAGATCCGTAGTGTGGCTGAAGGAGACATGATTGCTGGAGGTGAAGATGGGGTCGAGTGTGTGACCTGCGATGTGGGTGGGGGAAGTGAACAGTTGTTTAAGTCCGAGGTTGGTGAGGTTGTCCAGGAGCGTGGTGGTGTTGCGGTCGTTGCTCTTTTCAAGGTGAAAGTTGAGGTCTCCCAGAAGGATGTATTCTTTGGAGGGGAGTGCGTGTGGAGTGATGAAGTCCGTGATGTCTTCACTGAATTTTGCGCGGGGTCCAGGTGGTCTGTAGAGGAGGGTGCCTCTGAGTGTGGTTTTGGGGTCGATGTGGATCTGGAAGTGAAGGTGTTCGGAGTTGGCGAGGTTAGCGTCCGAGCTGGTTGAGATGCGGATTGATTTTTTATGGACGATGGCGATTCCTCCTCCTGTGTGGCTGGTACGGTCTTTGCGAGTGATCTTATAGTCTTCAGGGATGGCAATGGTGATGTCAGGTGCGGAGGAAGCATTCATCCATGATTCCGTTAGGAAGGCGATGTCTGGAGAGATGGTGTCTAGTAGATTCCATAGGTCAATGGCGTGTCTGTGGACCGAGCGGGTATTGAGAAGAATGCATTGTAGGTGGTTGGGGTCGGGAGTCAGTGGTGCGGTCGTAGCGGGGATGTTGTCGTTGCCGCAGAATTTGCAGGAGTAGCAGGAGAAAGGTCCATGGGTTTGTCCAGGGGCGGCTTGGACGCAGTTGGGGGCGCGGCCGGGGTTAAGGGCTAGGAGGGTGGCGGCATCGTAGGTAATGCGGGAGGGCTGGGTAGCGCGAGGGGCAGGGGGTCTGGTGCTGGGCGCGGTCCAGGCGCGGACGGGCGTAGACGGGCTTACCTTTGGCGCACCTTCGGCGTGTACGTAGCGCGTGGACGCTGCGCGTGGGGGCATTGGCCATAAATGGATGGTGGGGGGGGAGGGGCGAGGGCGTCTCAGCTGGGAGGCGGGGCGGGCACACGAGGACAACAACAACAGTCAAGATGGAGGCGGAGGGGGGAGCACAGCGGAGCGCTACAGTAATATGCGCAAAACAAACAGCAAACAGTGTAAAACAAATTAAACAATCAAAGAGGCAGGCAGCGGGCAAATGTTGCCGGTACAGTCACAGTCAAAGCAGCTCTACGATACCGGGAACCAGCAGGGGACGCTGGGAGCGACCACTCGGCTCGAGGAGAGGAGTGAGTCACAGCGCGCTGAGAAGGAGAAGCGCTCTATAAGGCTCGTGGGAGGGCGTCTCAGCTGGGAGGCGGGGCGGGCACACGAGGACAACAACAACAGTCAAGATGGAGGCGGAGGGGGGGAGCACAGCGGAGCGCTACAGTAATATGCGCAAAACAAACAGCAAACAGTGTAAAACAAATTAAACAATCAAAGAGGCAGGCAGCAGGCAAATGTTGCCGGTACAGTCACAGTCAAAGCAGCGCTACGATACCGGGAACCAGCAGGGGACGCTGGGAGCGACCACTCGGCTCGAGGAGAGGAGTGAGTCACAGCGCGCTGAGAAGGAGAAGCGCTCTATAAGGCTCGTGGGAGGGCGTCTCAGCTGGGAGGCGGGGCGGGCACACGAGGACAACAACAACAGTCAAGATGGAGGCGGAGGGGGGAGCACAGCGGAGCGCTACAGTAATATGCGCAAAACAAACAGCAAACAGTGTAAAACAAATTAAACAATCAAAGAGGCAGGCAGCAGGCAAATGTTGCCGGTACAGTCACAGTCAAAGCAGCGCTACGATACCGGGAACCAGCAGGGTACGCTGGGAGCGACCACTCGGCTCGAGGAGAGGAGTGAGTGGCATGGGGAGGGGTGTTGCCTCCATGTTCTTTCCGCCAGTCTCAGCGAGCATCTTTCTTTGTTAAGGTCTGGTGTGAACCAGGATTTAGAGAGGGCGTTTTTTAAGGTTTTAGTTTTCAAAGGGGCAAGTTGGTCTAACACCTCTGTTACAGTTTTGTTAAAATGCTCCGTGAGGTCATTAGCATTAGAGGTGGGGGGGGTGAGACTAAGTTGGGATTGGAGATGATGCTCCAGTGCGCCAGGAGGGATTTGTTTAATGTTTCTGACTACGACTGTAGCTTTATTTATTTTTTTAGGGGCGGGGGGGTATTGTGAACAGAATGAGATGATGGTCAGACCAGTCAATGGGGATGATGTTCGGTAGGGTTTTCAGATCTGGGTTGGAGATGATTACGTCTAGGATGGCTCCTTTAGCGTGGGTAGGGGAGAGGCAGAATTGCTTGAGGTTGCTGATCTCGAGGAGAATATTTACAAGGCTGATTGCCGGGTCATTAGGTTTTTTCCAGTGGAGGTTGCGATCTCCTAGGAAAAGGTTTTTGGAGCTGGAGAGTAATGATTTAGTGAGGAGGTCGGATAATTCTTCAGCAAAGGAAAGGGGTTCACCTGGGTGATGATAGATGGTATGCATTCGTATAGGGGGGAGCATTTAATTTTGAGTTTGGCACCTAAGTATTCGAAGGTTGTGTAGTCAGTGTTATTAATAGTGGAGAGTTGCAATTCTTCTTTAAAAATTATCGCTAGGCCACCCCCAGTTTCTTTAGGTCTATCTCTTCTGAGAATAGAGTAGCCAGGGGGAGAAAGAAGGTCGATGATGGGTGTTGAATGGTCTTTGAGCTAGGTTTCAGAGGAAGGTGATATCGATATCTTCATTAAGAATGGTTTCTGAGATATCGACGCATGTTGGACAGCTGAACGGCAGTTGACGAGCATGCAGGTCAGGGGTTTGGGTTTGGCTGCAGGGGGGTGAGTAATTGAATACTAGGGAGTTGGGGGGGTCTCGGGGAGCTAGGAGGCTTCGGGATTCTGCTGGTTCCCAAAATAACAGGGATACTGGAGTGGAAGGGGGGAGATCCTTTAGGTGGGAGGTTGTTAAGGTAGGAGAGGCAGAGGGTAGAGAGGTCCGTGGCAGAGTGGGTGTTAACGAGGTTCGTATGGGTCTCTGAGAGCGGGAGAGGAGTGGCGCAGTTGACCCATGTTTTGGACCTAAGTGTTTTCGTGGGTTAGCATAAGGGGGGGGCAGGAGGGGCGGAAAGTGGGTTTGTAGGAGTTGAATCGATTGAAATCTTTCCTGAGTAGGGTAAGTTTGGTAGCTAGGGTAATGAGATTGTCGTCCAAGTTACGCAGTGTCTAGCTGAGGTTAAGAAGGAAGGATGTGGAGGGGGTTGGAGTGGACTGGAGTGCGGCAGGGGAAGGTACGGGGGAGGGTGACATAGGAGTGTCATTAGAGGGGGTAGGGGTAGGGCATGGACGTGGGGGGTTTTAGTCATTGTGGGCCGGATTGGAGGGGGGGAGGTGTACTGGGGAAGAAGTTCGGTGTGGGAGGTGGACGGTCGTTGTGGGGTCTGGGAATATGGATGAGTGTATTAGAGGAGTGGTGGGGTGATAATGTCGGAGTGGGGGTGGGCTAGGAATTAAAGTGGAGGGTGAGTCAAAGCTGGAAGGAGTGTCATAGTGTGGTAGGGTGATTATCTGGGAGGTGGGGGGATTTGGTTGTGGATGGGTGATGGGGCTGGTCTCGGTAGAGGGGATAGTATTACGGTAAGAGAGTGTTCTAGTATGGGAACCAGAGAGGTAGTAGCTGCAGGGGTGCTATTGTTAGGGAGGTTGTTAGGGGTTGTGACGTTAGAGGGGTGAACTGAGGGGTTGGGGATTGAGGGGGTGCTGGGGGGAGGTTAGTGTAAGCTGGTAAGAGAGAGTGCGAAAGAGGAGTTCGAAAATTGAGAGGTGTTGTTCAGAGGCTTGGATTAAGATATTTCCAGTTTTGTAGATGGAGATGGTTATATCACCTGGGAAGAGTGAGGAAGGAGAAGTGGTAAGTTTAAAACCATGGGGGATTTTTATTGCACTAGATACTGGGAGGTGGTGTAGGAAGGTGCTCTTCCATTTGGAGGGGCGTTTGGTGTAGAAAATGTAGTTAGTTTTAATGCGGGATGTGGGGCTGTGATAGTTGTCTTCGATAAAGATTTCAAATATGTATGTTTAAGATTCTTTTTGTCATTTTTCGAAAGTCTGGGAGGGTATGGGATGGTCCAGGAGTTTGGTCCATGTTTGGTGAGGGCGGTCTGTGTATCGGTGGGGGTCCGAGGTGGGGGTGGTGTGTGTGTGATATTGGGGTGGGGCATGGTGGTGAGGTTAGGCTAGTAGAGAGAAGGGGCATGAGCAAAGGGAGGGGGAGATATAAAAGATAAGGGGGCTAGGAATATAAGTGTGGCTGTAGAGGGGAGGCTAAGGTAAAAACGCAGAAGGTGAGGGGAGTGGTGGGGGAGAGAGGGGTTGAAATTAGGGAGTTACGGTATCATATCAGGGGGGCGTGGGAGGGAGAGAGGAGGATGGGAGTAGGGGAGGGAGAAATTGTGGGCAGAGGTAGGGTTGGACAGGAGAATTCCACCTCATACACCTGTTTAAGCGAGTCTCGCTCCTTCCTTACATTCCTGACCTCGTAAACCTCAGACAAGTCTTGCCCCTTCCTTACATTCCTGCCCTCATACACCTCTTCAGGGGATTCTCCCTCGTTCTTTACGTTCCAGACCTCATACACCTCTTCAGGCTACTCTCATTTGTTTCTTACATTGCTAACCTCAAACACTGCTTCAGGGGATTCTCCCTCATTCCTTACATTCCAGCCCTCATACACCTCAGGCGAGTCTCCCTCGTCCTTACATTCCAGCCCTCATACTCTTCAGGTGAATCACCCGCTTTCATTCTGGGTCTCAAGCACTTCAGATGAGCCCTCTCATCCCTTACCTTCATGGCTCTGTACTCTGCAGGTCAGTCTCAATGATTCAGTGTTAAGAGAACGGCTTTATATATAACAGGTGAGTTTATCTGCTGTTCTCTGCCCCTTCTGACACTATTCCTCATACTTCTCCTTTCCACCCAAACCCCCATCTATTTCTCCCCTCAATCCTCTCTGCCACCCATTACTTAATATTATGGATACCGGATGACAAATTTAGCAGGGGTTTGTGGAATTGCCATTCGAAGTGATGAATGTTCAGGCCCTCTCGCCAGGGCGCTCCTTGGGGTGTTGTAAGTTTATAGTCGCCGTGAACACCTTGCCAAAATCACCCAGAACAAAAAGTCTTCTGAAAACAAAGCGTGCATTCAAAAACCACATGGACCGAAAATTGACACCGTAATAACAAACGCACACATCTGCTGCGGCGCTACAGCTTGGGACCAAATCCGGTAAGAGGAGTTGGTATCTCAGCAGAAGGAATGAACCTCTGTCTTAGTGTCCTTCCTCCTTCCCTGAAGGTATTCTTCCATGTGCCTCCCACCTTAGGACCCCTAACATGGAGCAATAGAACACCCCTCCTAGGCTTACATGTAAACTCGACCAAGCGCAGAATGTTTACAATTCTGTAGGCATGGTGCTGCCTCTGTAGCGATTTAAGGCATGGTGCTGCCTCAGTCGCATTTTAAAGCATGGTGCTGCCTCTGCATGGTGCTGCCTTGGTAGGGGTTTAAGGCATGGTGCTGCCTCTGTAGCGATTTAAGGCATGGTGTTGCCTCTGTAGTGATTTAAGGCATGATGCTGCATCTGTAGCGATTTAAGGCATGGTGCTGCCTCTGTAGCGGTTTAAGGCATGGTGCTGCCTCAGTAGCATTTTAACGCATTGTGCTGCCTCGGTAGTGGTTTAAGTCATGGTGCTACCTTGGTAGCGGTTTAAGGCATGGTGCTGCCTCTGTAGCGATTTAAGGCATGGTGCTGCCTCAGTAGCGGTTTAAGGCATGGTGCTGCCTCTGTAGCGATTTAAGGCACAGTGCTGCCTCTGTAGCGATTTAAGGCATGATGCTGCCTCCGTAGCGATTTACGGCATGGTGCTGCCTCTGTAGCGATTTAAGGCATGGTGCTGCCTCAGTAGTGGTTTAAGGCATGGCGCTGCCTCTGTAGCGATTTAAGGCATGGTGCTACCTTGGTAGCGGTTCAAAGCATGGTGCTGCCTCAATAGCGTTTTAAAGCATGGTGCTGCCTCTGTAGCGATTTAAGGCATGGTGCTGCCTCTGTAGCGATTTAAGGCATGGTGCTGCCTCTGTAGCTGTTTAAGGCATGGTGCTGCCTCAGTAGCATTTTAACGCATTGTGCTGCCTCGGTAGTGGTTTAAGGCATGGTGCTACCTTGGTAGCGGTTTAAGGCATGGTGATGCCTCTGTAGCGATTTAAGGCATGGTGCTGCCTCAGTAGCGGTTTAAGGCATGGCGCTGCCTCTGTATCGATTTAAGGCATGGTGCTACCTTGATAGCGGTTCAAAGCATGGTGCTGCCTCTGTAGCGATTTAAGGCATGGTGCTGCCTCGGTCGCGATTTAAAGCATGGTGCTGCCTCAATAGCGTTTTAAAGCATGGTGCTGCCTCTGTAGCGATTTAAGGCATGGTGCTACCTCTGTAGCGGTTTAAGGCATGGTGCTGCCTCAGTAGCAGTTTAAGGCATGGCGCTGCCTCGGTAGCGGTTTAAGGCATGGTGCTGCCTCTGTAGCGGTTTAAGGCTTGGTGCTGCCTCTGTAACGGTTTACGGCATGGTGCTGCCTCTGTAACGGTTTAAAGCATGGTGCTGCCTCGGTAGCAGTTTATGGCATGGTGCTGCCTCAGTAGCAGTTTAAGGCATGGTGCTACCTCGGTAGCGGTTTGAGGCATGGTGCTGCCTCGGTAGTAGTTTATGGCATGGTGCTGCCTCTGTAGCAGTTTATGGCATGGTGCTGCCTCTGTAGCGATTTATGGCACGGTGCTGCCTCTGTAGCGATTTAAGGCATGGTGCTGCCTCTGTAGCGATTTAAGGCATGGAGCTGCCTCAGTAGCGGTTTAAGGCATGGCGCTGCCTCTGTAGCGATTTAAGGCATGGTGCTACCTTGGTAGCGGTTCAAAGCATGGTGCTGCCTCTGTAGCGATTTAAGGCATGGTGCTGCCTCGGTCGCGATTTAAAGCATGGTGCTGCCTCAATAGCGTTTTAAAGCAGGTGCTGCCTCTGTAGCGATTTAAGGCATGGTGCTACCTCTGTAGCGGTTTAAGGCATGGTGCTGCCTCAGTAGCAGTTTAAGGCATGGCGCTGCCTCGGTACCGTTTTAAAGCATGGTGCTGCCTCTGTAGCAGTTTATGGCATGATGCTGCCTCTGTAGCAGTTTATGGCATGGTGCTACCTCGGTAGCGGTTTAAGGCATGGTGCTGCCTCGGTAGCAGTTTATGGCATGGTGCTGCCTCTGTAGCAGTTTATGCATGGTGCTACCTCGGTAGCGGTTTAAGGCATGGTGCTGCCTCTGTAGCAGTTTATGGCATGGTGCTGCTTCGGTAGCAGTTAAAGACATGATGCTGCCTCTGTAGCGGTTTAAGGCATGGTGCTACCTCGGTAGCGGTTTAAGGCATGGTGCTGCCTCTGTAGCAGTTTATGGCATGGTGCTGCTTCGGTAGCATTTAAAGACATGATGCTGCCTCTGTAGCGGTTTAAGGCATGGTGCGCCCTCTGTAGCGTTTTCAAACTGTTGTAACTATGTACCCTGTAACTTGCTGATCCTCACGTAAAGCGCTCTGATACCTCCGGGTCTAGCCAGCGCTATATAAAACATTGCAAATAAAAAAAAAAAAAATAAGGAATGGCGCTGCTTCGGTAGTAGTTTAAGGCATGGTGCTGCCTTGATAGGGCTCTATAACCCTCCTGCGTTTTGGAAGCAGGAAGTGATGTAGCCGTTCTATCTCCCTGGATCATGTACACTTCTGTGCTCCTCATCTGTGGTCTTCACTTTGTGGATTTGGACAGCTGGCTTTATTTCAACAACACGCCCCTTTCTAGGCCAAGGCCTGCTAACGTGGTTATCCAAGGGTCGTTCTTAGCATGTGGTCTGTCTGTGTGAGCATGTGGAAGATAACGAAGCCACGCGTATGTGCATTGTATTTTCACGCTCCTTCCTCTTTAAATAAAACATGTCAAGATGTATATAGGCTTCTGCATGTCAAATGACTGACACATCCTTACCTAGTGGCACGGTCACACCTAGGCATGTTCTGTAACCTGCTCCAACTTTGTGACAGGGATTTATAAATTGGGAAAATACATGACAGCTCGGTTTGTCCTCTCTCCAGAATGTGCCCCGCCCAAGCAATGTTCTCTCGTGGGACCTTCCCTGCTCTTCCTGAGCACTGAGTATCACCACCTCCCTCGAGATCCTGGAACACTTTTTCAAGAGATGAAACGCTTGGAAAAATATCTCTAAAACCTACTAACTCTTTACCTGTGAGGTAAAAGTGCATGTTCGTACTTTAGGATCAAATATTTTTTTTATTATTATTATCAAAACAAAGATAAGCAGATCACATCCACAGCAAGCCTCTTTCGTGCCGGCCGCGCGGGTCAGGTATTGTTAAAGGAAACATGATTACGCACTTGTATAGCGCACGACTACCCGTAGGCATCCCGGCGCTTGTACGAATACCACGGAGGAACCCTTCCTGGCTTTTTCCCTGTGAGGCGTCCACTCCTTAGCGTTGTGGGGGCCGTTGTGGAGATTAAGCAAGCTTAACCCTCGCATGTGCCTATTCAGTGGGTCACCAATACATACTTACTTGCCGGTCTGCATTCTGCATACATTCTCTGTCACTACTAGGAAATAATGTCAGCCAACAATAGCAGTTCTTAGTGGTGGTCATTGTTGGCCGCAGATTTATAAATATCCATAAAATTATTAATAACAATATTAATAACATACTGGCTGTGCAATCTTCATTTGCGAACTCTAGTCATCAATCATGCACATCACATTACAGATTATGACACCTTCATCTGGTACAGGTGTCTGTCTTTTGTGCACTCCTCAGTTCGTAAATGGCACTTGTGCACAACCAGTTCTTAGTCAGTTTATTGGTGTTCCGGTGGTTGGTTGGCCACACCCTTTTTGGGTGTCATGGAGGGGAGCTTCTCTGCCTGGAGTTAGGTCCCCAGCTCGCTACCATTTGCGCCCTGCCGTCCGGCCGGGTCTGGGCCGCGAGTGCCGTCTCCATCTGTTCCTCCCCTCCTTTGTGCGGCCACGTCACCCTGCCGTGCGGCATTCAAAAGTGAGTGGCCCTCCTCCTACACACCGCTCACCGGTGTGTTTGGTTAGCCAACGATTGTAGGATTTCCGCCAAACGCCTTCCCCACTGTCCAGCACTGCGACTCTGCTGTTCCTCAGGTGTGGGTGGGTGGGCTTCAAACGATGTCGTTGTCGTGCCGCTCTCCCAGCTCCTTGAAGACGTTGTGCTTCTGCTGGGGAGCGGCGGTGCTTAAATCCTCCTGAGCCCCCTAGAGGGTCTCAGGTGAACCCCCTTGATTGGGGGGTTCAAAGGTAGCAAGGTTGACCATTGGTCGCACCCTGTGGGCGCCCGGGTCACGAGGTCACTTCCTGTCGGGGTGGCTGGTGCGCACCCCGCTTCCGCTGGTTCTCGGCCGCTTCGGGGCGCCCAGAACCAGTTCACCCCCACTGTTGGCACCGAGTGGGTTATGGCGCCGGCCCTCGAGCCTCCCCCCCCCTACGGGAGGGTGCGGCGGCCTCTGCAATAACCCTCGCATGTGCCTATTCAGTGGGTCACCAATACATACTTACTTGCCGGTCTGCATTCTGCATACATTCTCTGTCACTACTAGGAAATAATGTCAGCCAACAATAGCAGTTCCTAGTGGTGGTCATTGTTGGCCGCAGATTTATTAATATCCATAAAATTATTAATAACAATATTAATAACATACTGGTTGTGCAATCTTCATTTGCGAACTCTAGTCATCAATCATGCACATCACATTACAGATTATGACACCTTCATCTGGTACAGGTGTCTGTCTTTTGTGCACTCCTCAGTTCGTAAATGGCACTTGTGCACAACCAGTTCTTAGTCAGTTTATTGGTGTTCCGGTGGTTGGTTGGCCACACCCTTTTTGGGTGTCATGGAGGGGAGCTTCTCTGCCTGGAGTTAGGTCCCCAGCTCACTACCATTTGCGCCCTGCCGTCCGGCCGGGTCTGGGCCGCGAGTGCCGTCTCCATCTGTTCCTCCCCTCCTTTGTGCGGCCACGTCACCCTGCGGTGCGGCATTCAAAAGTGAGTGGCCCTCCTCCTACACACCGCTCACCGGTGTGTTTGGTTAGCCAACGATTGTAGGATTTCCGCCACGCCGCAGGGAGGCTCACGTCTTTCTGCGGCTCCCCCCCTTGCCCTCGGTTCGTGGCTACCCACCTCTTTTTTTTTTTTTTTAAAGACAACCAGCGAGCACCATTGCGCCCCACAAGTTATCCCAGAACACCTCCATTCCTTTGTCGGACAGATGTACCCCATCTGGTCCATAGAGCTCTGGGCGGCCTGGGTGGATGAGGCCGTGCCGGATTGACTCCAGGCCATTGGTCGAGCAAAACTTGTGCATGGCGATATTTAACTTGCGCCTTGCATTATCTACCACCTTGTTGGAGTCGGCACCCCTCCAGTGCCTCCTGCTGATCAACTCTGACCAGACCACTGTCGTGGGACCTAGCCATGCCGCCGCTTTGGTGAGGTCCTTTTGAATGGCCTGACCCACCGCCTTGCGGCCCAAACGTGTCAGGTCGTTCCCCCCGAGATGTACGATCAGTACATCTGGCAGCCACGCAGAGTCTGCCATAAGGCCGTCCAGGGTCGGTAGCAACTGCTCCCATCTCATGCCGGGCCGTCCTATCCAGCGGATGTATGTCGCCTTGGGTCTGCTTTCTTTGTGCCCCACTCGCCGCCACCAGGACTCCATTCTGGACACGAATGAATGTCCCACTACCCAGACAAGCCGCGGACGTCCCCCTGTCAAGAGAAAATGTTCCATTAAGGTGGCTTGCTGCGCACCGAGTGTGGTCGAGGGAGGGCAAGAACCCTGCCGTGCGGCATCCCAAGGATCCTGCTCCCCCCCTCCACTTCCCCTCATTCTCCTTTCTCACCCACTCTTTTTTTTTTTTTATATGAGATGTGGGCGTATGTAGGACTTGTAGGCCCTGGAGCGCCATCTGCCCACGGCCTGGATCCTGTCCTCCGGCATGCCATGCTGCGATGCCGAGGTCGCTGCGCCGATCCTGAATGAATGCGGAGCGAATGCTGTTGCCTGAAAACCGGCCTTACCAAGGCCCTGACGCATTACAGCTGTGAATTGGAACCTGCTCAAGTTCTTTCCATCCTGATGTATGAAGAGGGGACCCTCACCCGCAGGGCGGGCCGCCATGTACTTAAACAGCCAGCACACTGCGCAGAGCCCAGCCTCTGGGATGCAGTGTAGGCGTATCGCCGTCCCCTTTCGTGCCCTGTCCGTTTTGGACTGCCTAAGCGTGAGCTCAACAGCCCTTACCATTGGCTTGATGTCCCCCGCTCGCAGGCAGCGCTGTGCCGGGCCTGATTTGTTGGGAGCCACTATCTCACTTACCCGAAATGCCCCAAAGAATGCCGTGGTGAAGGCCGCCCTGAAAAGTAGCAGCTCATATTTGTCTGAAATGATGCTGGTTAGGGCACTCAGTAGCTGCCCCAGCTTGTCGAAGTCAATGGGGCGCCTGCCGTCCTTCTTGGTCCCCTCAACCCTTCGCCAGCCTTTCAAAGCTGCTTTTAGATAGGCAGATGCCGTGGGGTCCTCACCTGTGTAAAGCCTGGCAAAGTGAGCAATGGCGGCCAAGTGTGCCTGGGCCCAAGATCTCGTTTTTTTGGCGTTGAATGCCCATTGCACGAATTTCTCCACCGCTGTGCGCGCCTTGGCCTTGTCCTCCAGTGACTTTATGCCCCCAATTCTCATGACTGTGCCTGCGTATTTCTTGTATCTCCTGTGCGCTTCAGAGGTGAGCGAGTGCCCTATTAATCTGGACAGGTCAACCCCCCAGGTCCCACAGGTATGGTGAAAAGAGGTCATCTCCTTGTCCGCCCCGGGTACAAGTTGTCTGAACCGCTTCATTTGGGACCGGGATAGCGCGTCTGCAACTGTATTCTCTGTCCCTGGCACGTGTCGGGCCTTCAGCTCCAGGTTCCCCTCCAGCTGCAATTTAACCAACTGCCGCATTAGCCTCAGCATGTCAGGGCATCTTGCTGCGCCTCTGTTAATGGCCTGCACTACCCCCTTGTTATCAGACCATAAGGTGAGTTTCAGGTTTCTTATCTCCTCTTTCCAGACGGTCAGAGCCACTATTATTGGGAATAGCTCGAGGAAAGTGATGTTTTTTGTGAGCCCCTGCGCATGCCACCTGTCTGGCCACTGGCTGGCACACCATCTGTTCCCCAGGACCGCCCCAAAACCCAGGCTCCCAGCCGCATCCGTGTAGAGGGATAGCTGCTCAGCGGTCACCCAACCTTTTCTCCAGATCAGAACACCATTAAACTCCCGCAGGAAGTCGTCCCATACTTGCAGATCCTGCCTTACACCCATACTCAGCCGGATGTGATGGTGTTTGTGGGTAACGCCAGCTGTCAGCGCGGTTAGGCGCCTGGAAAAGACCCTCGCGGGCGGGATGACCCTAGCCGCAAAATTTAGTCTACCTATCACCCCTTGGATATCCCTGAGGGTGGCCTTGCTCCGGCCCCGTAGTTTGGCAATTTCTTCCCTGAATTCCTGCACCTTGTCTGGGGGGAGCCTGGTGGTCCCTGCCATGGAGTCCAGTTCTATGCCCAGGAACGTAAGTCTTGTGGTCGGGCCTGTCGTTTTCTCTTTTGCTAGGAGGACCCCAAGTGCTTCTGTCAGGGCTTCAAATGCTGCCAGTGTACTAGCACACATCGTAGATCCTGCTGGGCCTGTGAACAGGAAATCGTCCAGGTAGTGCAGCTTTCCGCCTCCTTGGTGCATGTCATGGAGGGCCCATTCCAAGAAGGTAGCGAATTGCTCAAAATAGGCGCAAGATATGGCACAGCCCATGGGCATGGCCTTGTCGACATACATGTCTCCCTCCCATTGGAAACCCAGGAGGTGGAAGCTGGCCGGATGAACCGGCAGTAGGCGAAAAGCGGATTCAATGTCCGCCTTGGCCATGAGGGATCCCTTTCCTGACGCCTTAACCAGTGCGATCGCATCATCCACTGACGCATAACCAACCGAGCATGCTTCCGGGTCAATTCCATCGTTTACGGATGCCCCTTCGGGATATGACAAGTGGTGTATTAGCCTAAATTGACCCTTCTCTTTCTTGGGGGCCACTCCCAGTGGAGAGACGACTATACCTGCGTGTAGTTCTCTAGGAAGGGGGCCCTCGATTCTACCCAAGCTCTTCTCCTTCTCTATTTTTGCGCCTACCACCCGGGGGTGTTGCCTCGCTGATTGCAAGTTATTCGCTCCCTCCAGTGGCAACGGGCCTTGAAATGGGATAATGAAACCTTCCTCAAAACCTTCCACTAGTACCCTGGCGTCCGCCTTGTTTGGGTATTTGTTTGCTAGTCTGCGCAGCTGTTGCGTATTAATGGGGGACCTAGCCAGCTGGCAATGTTGAATGTCTACTAGAGCCCCGCCCCCACTAGCTTCTGGGCTAGTGCTTCTTGTGTTTCTCTTTCTTATCGCCTTTTGATTCACGCTTGGAGCCTTTGCATGCCACCGCGGCGTGCCTCCCCCCGCAGCTTGAGCATGCGTGCTGGAATTTGCACGCGGAGCCCCATGAACAGTCCCCCGCATCATATCTCCAGCATATTGCCTTGGTTGCGGGGGGGGAGTTGGATCTCCCCGAGGAATGCTTTTGGTAAGTTTTGTTCTTCCCCTTATGGGAAGAGTTCCGAAAGGACTGGTCATATTTGCCTGTCCAGGCTCTCACTTCTTTGGCCGCGAGCATCTTATGAATGAAACCCGATACGTCTTCCTCGTTCCACTCCATCTCTGGGTGCCTCTGCATCTTTAATCTGAACCCTTTATCGTATTCCAACCAGGCGTCCCCAGGGAATTGCCTCTGCGCTAAGTGTATGTTAGCCTCGTATAACCATAGGTCAGCTGCGCAATGGGGGAACCTCTCCACTATGATGCATGCCATGATTCTGAATGCGTCTAGCCAATTCTCGAAATTCCGCTCCTTTTTGGCCCCTCGCCTTTCTCTTTTGTCATCCTCCTTCCTGTCACATGTGGTCAGGTCGAGGCCTTCTAGCTGTATTTCCAGCAGTGAGAATATATCTATGAACTCCTTGCGCCATATCCTCTCCTTCACTGCGAGAGGAATAAGGCACGCGAGCCCCGTGGCTTTCGTCGTCAAGGAGGCCGGACCGGGAGATGGCCTAGCGTACAGGTCAGTGCCTAGCCCGCCCAACCCTGGGCTCCCGGACGCAGTAGTGTACCCCCAACCGGGTAGCGGGGAAACCTGTTCACCTCGTGCGGACAGGCCCACCTGCTCCTGTACCCTTGTCTGCCGTGCCCACCCTGGATCAATCATATGCCATGTCATACCCCCTGCTTCCTCCGCGCGCTGTTCCCTAGGCCCTGCAGCCCCCTGCCCTGAGCCATTAAGATAGGCCGGCGCCAGCGATTTCAAGCATTCTTTTACAATGGTACTAATATGCTCACCATTAACTGCTCTGCTGGTCGTCTCGCCCTGCTTGGCGTCGTCTAGCCTCGGCGGTGGGTGCTTCTGGCGCACCTTTTTCGGGGGGTTTCTCTTGGAAGTCTTCTTCCCTGGCGTGGTTTTGGGCTTCTTAGGTGCTGAAGGGCCCGCTTCCTCCTCTGCCTGGCCGTCCGGCCTATTCTCCTTCCCTTTGGCCAAATGAGGTTGGAGCCAGTCATCGCCGTGTACTGCCGATATTTCACGGATCCTCTTCAACACCTCCGCCATTTCTTCTGGTTGATCCTCCGCCATGTTGCCCTCCTCCCCCTGCGTCTGCGTCAGGCCGTATGTAATGGCACCGCGTGATGCGTGTGCCTTAAACGGGCTCTGAGCACGCTGTGCCCTTTTCGGGGTCCGCTCCGCTTGATGCGTGAGGTTTCGAGGGGGGAGGCCGAGCGGGCGCGTCCGCGCTGTGTGGCGCGCTCCCCCACGTGGTCGGCGGGGAGGTGTGGCTCACCCCGGCTGCGAGATGTCTTCTTTAGCGGGCTGCCTTCTGCGCCGCTGGGTCGTGTCGCTGGGCCCCGGCCTGGTCTCTGCGGGCTGATTTCTGCGCCGCTGGGTCGGAAAGAAATTCCGGTCTCGCCCTCAAGCTTCCCTGCCCATGGGTCCCGTTCGTGCGGTGTAGCGGCTCAATGCGCGCTCTGTACGGGGAGGGCAGGAAGGCGAGAGAACGTCGAGTCGCTTACCGCGGTGGAGCTTGGCTAGGCCGCCGAGCTCGTCCTCCGTCACTTCCAATCACCGGCGTTGGAGTCTCCAGGAGCTGGGCGGGGGGGGGTCGGAGCGGCGCGCTGCTCTGTGGAGTCGTCCAGGGCGAATCCCGCCAACCGGGAGGGGGGGGGTAGGTTCGCCTCCCTTCTGCTTCGGCTGTCCCTCGTCGTCCCTTGCAGCAGTCGGTCCTCTTCAAACGATGTCGTTGTCGCGCCGCTCTCCCAGCTCCTTGAAGACGTTGTGCTTCTGCTGGGGAGCGGCGGTGCTTAAATCCTCCTGAGCCCCCTAGAGGGTCTCAGGTGAACCCCCTTGATTGGGGGGTTCAAAGGTAGCAAGGTTGACCATTGGTCGCCCCCTGTGGGCGCCCGGGTCACGAGGTCACTTCCTGTCGGGGTGGCTGGTGCGCACCCCGCTTCCGCTGGTTCTCGGCCGCTTCGGGGCGCCCAGAACCAGTTCACCCCCACTGTTGGCACCGCATGGGTTATGGCGCCGGCCCTCGAGCCTCCCCCCCCCCTACGGGAGGGTGCGGCGGCCTCTGCAAATTTATTGCCCAGAGTTGCAGAGTGGGACTCCATGATTGGAATAGGCACCGAGGCGAGAATTATCAGGTCCGTGGAATTTTGAGCCCGAGACCCGCCGAGGCGGGAAATTGAACCCTGGTCCCGGGCTACACCTCTGCATCAGGGTCTGCCGCTCTAACCATTGAGCCACACTTCTCTACTGGGTGAATTATTACAAATAACAGTTTGCTTACACAGCAAGTCACCTACAACCCAGGTGTGGGGGATGGTGGGTGTGGAACAACCTTGTATCTCTTTTGTGTTACACTTGTCAGGTGTAGCTAAAAAGTCCAAGACTATAGCAGTGCTGTGTGCTGTAAAAATCTTGCATTTCCATTAAAAACAAGGAGAAAGAAATGAAACTTAACAATGAATATCTGAAAAACTCCCATTCACCCTCCCCGACCTCCCCCTTCTGACTAAATCCCAGAGAGTATGAAGTGTCGTCTCGTCAGCAGCAGCGCTATGCTTCTAGCGCCGTCTCGTCTCCCTGTTCAGGCGGCAGCAGCTTTCAAATACGCAAGTATGCGGGCACGTTAGCTCCCTCAATTCCTTGGACAGGATGGGGAAAGGGTCGCACAAAGCACAGGGTCAGCATTGGCAGCCATCGAGAGCCGTCACCAAAGGTGTTGGAGCCATTGCCTGTGGTCTGGGGTTTTGTCGGAGCCCCGATCCGCCGGAAGCAGCCTAAGTGCAGCATGAAGTGCCGCAGCAATCTGTCTCCCCCTAATGGACCGGGCGGATAAGTGAGAGCATTCGGAAGTCCCGAGAGAATCTAGGCAGGGAGGGAATCGCAGCAGCTCCGTTTGAATGCGTTGTCTGTCATTTAGGATTATCTCCCAGGACCTGGTAAGCTTGGGACAGCTCCATGAGATGTGTCCGTGTCCCGCCCGGGCTGCCACGTCCCCTCCAACACAGACCGTCACAGAGCGTGGTCCATTTCTGAACACGAGCTGGAGTCTAGTACCAGTAGGAGCTCATTTCAGGGTGCCCTCCTTCTGTATGTTGTGTGGTGGGCTCTAAAGTATGTGTCCCCCTGTCCTTATCGGGGAGACTAACCGGGGAGGAATAGAGTCCCCAAGATCTATGAGGTTGGGGAAGCCAGGTCTCCCTCCAAATCTGCGAGCTTGCTACAGTCTGGTCCATAAAGACCCAGTGCTTCTCTGTCGTAGGCCGATTCCATTCTATCAAATATCGCAATTGGGCGGCTTGAAAGTATCGCAAGATATTTGGGACTCCCAAACCCCCTTCCTGCCTTCCTGCTTAGTACGTTGCAGAAGTTGTTTCTGCAATCTGGGTGTCAATCCTCCCAAATAAAACGGTCTATGTCTCGTTGGAGTTGATTCAATTCCCCAGGGGTCAGGGAGAGAGAAAGCGTCTGGAAAATGAAAAGGGCCCTGGGTAGCACGTTCATCTTGAATCCTGCCGGGCCAAGACAAGGGTAGGCGCCGCCACTGGTCCAAATCCTTACGAACAGAAGTCTTGAGTCTCGAATATTTGGCCCGAACTGTTATGGGAGAGTCTGTGAAAGTACTATTCCCAAGTATGGGACCTCAACATCTACCCATTGGAAAGCGTAACGTGTACGCAAAGATTGCTCTGTGTCGGGATGAAGTGAAAGGTTCAAGATTTGCGACTTCAGTAGGTTTATCTTGAAACGCGACACAGACCCAAATGTGTTCAACTCTGCAATGATGGCAGGGAGGGAGGAGAGGGGCTGGGCGGCAGAAAAAATATTGTCGTCAGCATATAGGCTGATCAAGAGATGGTCAGCTCCAAACTTTATGCCTACCGCATTGGGGGTCATCCCTCAGTCGCTGGGCAAGGGGTTCTAAGTATAAAGCGAAGAGGAGCGGGGAAAGCGGGCAGGCCTGCCTTGTGCCCCACTCCACACAGAACCCATCCAAGCTCACGCTGTTAACCCGGACAGTAGCCCTGGGTGCACTATAGATGCTGTATATCAAGCTCATGAAATGCTCGCCCATCCCAAAGCATTGAAGGTTTGTAAATAAATAGGACTAATGCACTCTATTGAATGTCTTCTATGTCTATAGCCAGAAGGGCCTCTTCAAAGGAGCGCCATATTTTATCTGTGAGGTGGCACACACGTTTGGTGTTGTCGCCACACTGCTGCGAGGGGACAAACCTGGCCTGGCCGGGGTCTACCAATTCTGGCATCAGAGGACCCAGGCGATGCACCAGGATGCCAGCAAATAGTTTGGCATCCACATTAAGAAAGGAAATCGGCCTAAATGTACTGCATTGCTGAGGGTATTTCCCGGGTTTCGGGATTACCGAAATGGCAGCTTGTAACATAGATTCAGTCAGTGTACCAGTTACTGCAAAATAATTAAAAAGGTGATCAGGAGGTGCGCCAATTCAGGACAAAACTTCTTGTAAAAAATGGAGCTGAACCCATCTGGTCCAGGGGACTTCATGGGCTTCAGCCTTGCTATTGCGATATTATTTCTTCTAGTTCAAGGGGTTGATTGAGTGCCTCAGACTCCAGGGAGGGTAGCGGTGTGATTGCAGCCGACTGGGTGTATAGCTGGGGAGCCTGAGCCATCCCTGGGTCGCCTTTATACAGGTTGGCAAAATAAGGCCAGAATTCTGCAGCACCAAGACATCAGAAGTCATTTGACCTGAACGCGTGAGAATAGCCCTGACTGAGATCGCTTGCTGCTTACTGCGAAGACCATGTACTAACACCCAACCTCCCTTATTACTTCCCACATGAAATTTGTGTTTAAGGTGAAGCATTGCATATTCCGCTCTATCTAAGTCAAGGCGCTTCAGTTGCAGTCGAGCCTGTTCTAATTTGCGCCAGACTCAGGGGGCTCCTGTGCGTTTGTGGGTGGACTTGAGCTCCAGAACCGAGGTTCCTCCCTCTTCTCCCTTCGGATCCTACTGTCATGAGCTGTTTCCCGGTTCCTCCCTCTTCTCCCTTCGGATCCTACTGTCATGAGCTGTTTCCCGGTTCCTCCCTCTTCTCCCTTCGGATCTACTGTCATGAGCTGTTTCCCGGTTCCTCCCTCTTCTGCTTTCGGATCCTACTGTCATGAGCTGTTTCCCGGTTCCTCCCTCTTCTGCCTTCGGATCCTACTGTCATGAGCTGTTTCCCGGTTCCTCCCTCTTCTCCCTTCGGATCCTACTGTCATGAGCTGTTTCCCGGTTCCTCCCTCTTCTGCTTTCGGATCCTACTGTCATGAGCTGTTTCCCGGTTCCTCCCTCTTCTGCCTTCGGATCCTACTGTCATGAGCTGTTTCCCGGTTCCTCCCTCTTCTGCTTTCGGATCCTACTGTCATGAGCTGTTTCCCGGTTCCTCCCTCTTATGCCTTCGGATCCTACTGTCATGAGCTGTTTCCCGGTTCCTCCCTCTTCTGCCTTCGGATCCTACTGTCATGAGCTGTTTCCCGGTTCCTCCCTCTTATGCCTTCGGATCCTACTGTCATGAGCTGTTTCCCGGTTCCTCCCTCTTATGCCTTCGGATCCTACTGTCATGAGCTGTTTCCCGGTTCCTCCCTCTTCTGCCTTCGGATCCTACTGTCATGAGCTGTTTCCCGGTTCCTCCCTCTTCTGCCTTTGGATCCTACTGTCATGAACCATGTACTAACACCCAACCTCCCTTATTACTTCCCACATGAAATTTGTGTTTAAGGTGAAGCATTGCATATTCCGCTCTATCTAAGTCAAGGCGCTTCAGTTGCAGTCGAGCCTGTTCTAATTTGCGCCAGACTCAGGGGGCTCCTGTGCGTTTGTGGGTGGACTTGAGCTCCAGAACCGAGGTTCCTCCCTCTTCTCCCTTCGGATCCTACTGTCATGAGCTGTTTCCCGGTTCCTCCCTCTTCTCCCTTCGGATCCTACTGTCATGAGCTGTTTCCCGGTTCCTCCCTCTTCTCCCTTCGGATCTACTGTCATGAGCTGTTTCCCGGTTCCTCCCTCTTCTGCTTTCGGATCCTACTGTCATGAGCTGTTTCCCGGTTCCTCCCTCTTCTGCTTTCGGATCCTACTGTCATGAGCTGTTTCCCGGTTCCTCCCTCTTCTGCTTTCGGATCCTACTGTCATGAGCTGTTTCCCGGTTCCTCCCTCTTCTGCTTTCGGATCCTACTGTCATGAGCTGTTTCCCGGTTCCTCCCTCTTCTCCCTTCGGATCCTACTGTCATGAGCTGTTTCCCGGTTCCTCCCTCTTCTGCTTTCGGATCCTACTGTCATGAGCTGTTTCCCGGTTCCTCCCTCTTCTGCCTTCGGATCTACTGTCATGAGCTGTTTCCCGGTTCCTCCCTCTTCTGCCTTCGGATCCTACTGTCATGAGCTGTTTCCCGGTTCCTCCCTCTTCTCCCTTCGGATCCTTCTGTCATGAGCTGTTTCCCGGTTCCTCCCTCTTCTGCCTTCGGATCCTACTGTCATGAGCTGTTTCCCGGTTCCTCCCTCTTCTGCTTTCGGATCCTACTGTCATGAGCTGTTTCCCGGTTCCTCCCTCTTCTCCCTTCGGATCCTACTGTCATGAGCTGTTTCCCGGTTCCTCCCTCTTATGCTTTCGGATCCTACTGTCATGAGCTGTTTCCCGGTTCCTCCCTCTTATGCCTTCGGATCCTACTGTCATGAGCTGTTTCCCGGTTCCTCCCTCTTCTGCCTTCGGATCCTACTTTCATGAGCTGTTTCCCGGTTCCTCCCTCTTCTGCTTTCGGATCCTACTGTCATGAGCTGTTTCCCGGTTCCTCCCTCTTCTGCCTTTGGATCCTACTGTCATGAGCTGTTTCCCGGTTCCTCCCTCTTCTGCCTTTGGATCCTACTGTCATGAGCTGTTTCCCGGTTCCTCCCTCTTCTGCCTTCGGATCCTACTGTCATGAGCTGTTTCCCGGTTCCTCCCTCTTCTTCCTTCGGATCCTACTGTCATGAGCTGTTTCCCGGTTCCTCCCTCTTCTGCCTTCGGATCCTACTGTCATGAGCTGTTTCCCGGTTCCTCCCTCTTCTGCCTTCGGATCCTACTGTCATGAGCTGTTTCCCGGTTCCTCCCTCTTCTGCCTTCGGATCCTACTGTCATGAGCTGTTTCCCGGTTCCTCCCTCTTCTGCCTTCGGATCCTACTGTCATGAGCTGTTTCCCGGTTCCTCCCTCTTCTGCCTTCGGATCCTACTGTCATGAGCTGTTTCCCGGTTCCTCCCTCTTCTGCTTTCGGATCCTACTGTCATGAGCTGTTTCCCGGTTCCTCCCTCTTCTGCCTTCGGATCCTACTGTCATGAGCTGTTTCCCGGTTCCTCCCTCTTCTGCCTTCGGATCCTACTGTCATGAGCTGTTTCCCGGTTCCTCCCTCTTCTGCTTTCGGATCCTACTGTCATGAGCTGTTTCCCGGTTCCTCCCTCTTCTGCCTTCGGATCCTACTGTCATGAGCTGTTTCCCGGTTCCTCCCTCTTCTGCCTTCGGGTCCTACTGTCATGAGCTGTTTCCCGGTTCCTCCCTCTTCTGCCTTCGGATCCTACTGTCATGAGCTGTTTCTCGGTTCCTCCCTCTTCTTCCTTCGGATCCTTCTGTCATGAGCTGCCTTTGCTATGAAAGAGCATCTAACAACCATTTTACGGGTCTCCCAAACTGCAGATGGGGGACTTTGTCTGTGTCGTTTACTGCTAAATAGTTAATGATTGTTTGCCTAATCGAGGACACAACCTCAGGAAAGTGTAGGAGGGTCTCGCACATGCGCCAGGGCGGGGGCTGTGAGGGGGTGTTCACGGTGTGAAGGTGAGCGTGATAGGCTCGTGATCAGAGAGTGGGCGGGGTTCAATAGTAGAGTTAGGGATTTGTGCACAGGCGGAGGGAGAAGCCAGAAAAGGGTCTGGGCGCGCATAGGTTTTGTGTGCCGCGGAGTAGAATGTATAGTCCAGAGTGTCAGCATGTAAAAGAAGCCATAGGTCACTTAAACCGCATTTAGCAAACCACTTCAGTCCCTCGGGGAAAAGGTCCCCGTCTGGCCCGCCCGTTGTCCAGAGCGGTCCCGCCCCCATCCATAACCACAAAGATAGCCTGATCTGGAGACTGAAGGGTCCCTGCAAGTGCTTCTATAATAACATTCTCTTGGCCTTCATTGGGGGGCATATGAGGAGGCAATTGTGTAGTGAAACAAACCTATTTGCATCCGAATTGCTACTAAACGCCCCTTCATCTCGCAGCATGTGCCAATGATTAGCCCTTGAAAGCTATTAGAGAATAATACTGCCACCCCCTCCCCGCTGACCAGAACTGATGTGGGAATTTCCTACTCTGCATTCTATGAGTGTCTTTTGCCAATAAGTGCGTTTCCTAAAGCAAACAGAAATCCTCTTGCTTGCGAATGCTGTAGAAGAGAGAGTATTGCAGACCTTTTAGTGGGATTATTAAGGCCTTGTACAATGAGACTGACTCGTTTAATCACTATAGTGTGAATAGTGACTGAGGGTATGTCAGCAAGCGTGGAAGGCCCTAATCACTAGCGGCTCTGAACCGAAGGGGAGAACACCCATGAAAGTGTCGGGTGAATATACAACAAAGTAGCAAAGCCCATTGATAGATAGTCGTAAGGGAACCCCTGTACCAAAGCCACAAACCCCTAACAAACAATAAGATACAACAATAAACAAAGAGTCCATAGAGTTCTTCGTGACCTGGAAGTCTGGATACTTGGGGGTTACTAGGGTTGAGCGGGCATCCATGGAACCAGATGGGTCAACCCCTCCACCCCCGCCCACGATCAACAGCCCCTCAGCCCCTCAGCCCACACACAGTACCTTATGAAGGAGGGTCGAGAGGGAACACAGTACCTCTGACCTTTCCCGGGTCCGGCTGATAGGGTGCAGATCTCCTCCCCCTCCTGTTGCCACAGTCACTTTCTTATCGTGGCTTTCCAACCTGTGGGGTGTGCGAGGAGGCCATCTTGGCAGGACTAATCCCAAAAATTTTACACAGCTCTGTTACAGGGTGCAGCTAATACGTTTTGCCATTCAGCTGAAAAATTAGGCGAAATGGGTGGCCACAAGAGTAGGAGATACCCTGGGAGTGAAGATGGCCGGCGATTGGGCAAAATCCCTTCAGTTTCAAGAGGGTAGATTTATTTATTTATTTAAAGTTTTTATAGCTCAAACATGACCCAGGTGGGTATCAAGCGCTTCACATAGGTTGAGGTAGAGAGAGAGAGACACACGTAGGGCAATATACATCAAGAGCAAATCAGATAAAAGAAAAGAAAATTAAAATAAAAAAAAAATAATAATAATAAATCAGTAATTTATAGGCATATAGGCCATAGGAGCATAGCATCAAGATCAGCGCATTGTTCGTTAGAGGAGTTTGTTCAGTAATAGAGATTTGACTTCCTTATTGAAGGCAAGGGTAGAAGGAATCAGTCTTGTTTCCACTGGAAGGGAGTTCCAGATTCTCGATGTGATGCCGGAGAATGAGCGATTGTAGGGTTTAAGCTTATTACATTTCTTGGGCTTGAGCAGCAGAGTGCTGCTAAGTCTTGAAAAAGTTGGAGGGAGTGACCGCGAAACTGTATCTTTTGGGTCAACCTGGCTGCTTTGAGGATTGCTTCCTTTTCTTTAAAGTTGTGTACGCAGGCCCGGATATCCGCAGGTGGATGATGAGGTGCTCTGGGTAGCGCCACTTTATGGAATCTGTCCATCTTGATGTTACCTGACGCACCATCTCCCAGGATGTCTTGAAATAAGGCTTGGATATAACCCTCCAGATCTGAGCCCTCTGCACCTGTAGGGGCACCCTCAATGCAAATGTTATTTCCTTGCGATCTATTTTCAATATTCCTGATGTGGGCCTGGAGGTCCAGCTGCTGGTCCTGTAGGCGGATGATTTCTTGCTGTAAGGCCTCAATTTCGGTGTCTCTGGTAAGGGAACCCTCCTCTAAGGCCACCACTCTTTTCCCCACCTCGTTGATGTCTCGGTGTGCTTCTCTGAGTTCCATAGTGATGTCCTTTTTAACCGTCTGCAGGTCCTCCCGCAGTGTTGCGAATAGTGCTTCTAAGAACATGTGCATCACAGAGCTTTCCGCTTTCCCATCGCCGTCTGGTTGTTTAGTGTCATCAGGGGGTGCTTTCTCAAGAAGAGAGACTGTTGCGCCTTTGATAAACATATCCTTGATGGATCGGTCCTTTTTGCCTTTGGTGGAGGCCATGATTCCTCACCAGTGCATCGATGAGCGTGAACACACGGCGTAACGTGGAAAACCTCACCGAACCTCCCAATGTACCCACCCGGCACGGTCAGATGGCCACCAACTAATGTGTGCTAGCAGCCATCGCGTTGGGTCCCACTTAGCTCTCCCTGAGCCAACGACAGAGCCACAGGCTTTGTTTCTCCCAGGCCAAAGATCCCAGTTGAAATGCTCAAATCAGTCAGCGTCTGAGTTCTGGGTTTCCAGCACACCACTGACACCTGTTTTCTTGAATCTTTCCGGGGCTTCATGTGCATGCAGGACGGTCAGTAGGACCTCCGAGCCGCCCGGGCCTGGTGGGCAGTGCTGTGCTCAATATAAGTCTTCGGTCGCTAGTTACAGCGTAGAGCAAAATACATTAATGGTGAGTCCCCCCGTAGATCGTGGACGCGGTGCCAGGGGCCTCACAAACAGAGGTGGCTGTAGGCCCTGAGGCGCTGCCCAGTGACTCCACCATCCAAGGTGGTGCAGTATGGGAAAACTCCAACACACGGGCCTCAAGGAGAGCAACAGGCCCAGCGGGCTTGGACCATCACTCACTCAGTCCCTCCATTGCTCTGGCCTGGGCCCCTCCAGCAGGCCCGGGGAGATGCCCAAGACTAGGGGGCAGCCACAAGACAGCCCTCCCTCCCCCTTTTCAGGGAGCTTCGGTAGCTAGGGGACGCAGCATAGGAAGGAGGCAAGGGCGTCAGCAGCAATTACCTCCGGGGCCGGAGCTGATGTAGTCTGCAGACCGAGTGACGGCCGCCCACTAGGCCACTCTGGTGAGGTTCTCCAGACCGAGGCGGGAGCCGCTCCTTCTCTCACAGCTGCGGTGGGACCGCCGGAAGCCGGGCGTTGGGCGGATATCAATCGGCCCGGGCCAGAATCAACCCCAGGTGAGGGCCTGCAATCACCGCCACAGTACTCCCCAGGTCAAGCGCGGCCGCAGCAGCCCCGTCGTCTGATGGGCCTCAGCAGGCGGTCGCTCCAGTCTCGATCAATCCGGGTGCAAGTGAAGCGTCGTGACTCCAGGCACTCAGTGTGCAGTCTCGGGCTGCTTGTTGACCCCCGCCTAGTGAATTTTAGGCAAGGGAGTTGCTCTGAAGACTGCTAATCATCGGGCGGGGAAAAGCACGTCGCTCACTCAGCCATCTTGGACACGCCCCATGTTCATGCGTCAGACTATTTTCTAAAACATTAAAAACACCTACATAAATATGATAAACACTTAGAAATAAGCTTTTTAACCTTTATGTTTTTTTAAAAAAAATGTAGAAAACATGAAAGAATAATGGGGCATATTTACAAGCACCTATCGCCACATGAACGTCACTTTTTATGACGTTCCCATGGCGATAAACCTTTCACTTTATTTACAAGCCTGACATGGCTTAATGCTGCCTTGTAAATAAGGCCAACTTTCACTCTACACTTAGCGTGAAAGGGGCGTGCAATTTGTGTTGTGGTGGGCGTTCATCCGCAACACCCATTGATTTTAACGCTGCCCCCTATTTACAAGGGTGGTGTCAATAGGAAGCAACAATAAAATTAAGACCAGGGAAAACCTGGTCTCAACATGGCGAAAAGAGGAGAAATTGTTAATTTCTCCTTGTTTTTGCAGTTTCTATGTAAGAGCAAATCACCATGAATGAAGGTGTCCCTTCCTGCACATAAACCATCATTACGAAAAGGACGATTTGCAACTTCTATGTGTGCTGCACAATGTAGCTAACATATGAGTTTTAAATCTGCATCCTGGATTGTTTGTTTGCAGGAAGGGACACCTTCCTGTACAGACCCAATCATTCCTCCCAATGCAGACATCCTTGCACTATGGTGCAAGGGGCCTGCGTTGGCGCTAGGCAGCTAGATTTAGCACCAGCGCTATCGGAAACGCACGGGTGCACCGCATTCTTGTGAATATGGTACATACCTATGTTTTCAGAATGGCAAAGCTTGGCATTAGCAATTTTTGCTTAACGCGACGCTTAGCCATTCTGTTATAAATATGCTCCTTAATCTGTACCGTATTGTGACCTTAGAAGGTGTTTGCACGTATAAGTTACTTATTCTGTGGAAAATATCTTCTCTTCCTGAGACATGTCCAGATTGTGGAAGGACAAAATCTACGAAGGGCCATTTGAGCTATGCCCGTAACTACCCGATAATCATGACATAGTTTCTTTAAAATGCCTGAAGTGTAACTTGAGAGACCATGAAGGAATCAAGATGAGAGGCAGGGAGAATTCCTCGCCTTATTTTGACACCCCTTCATTGTCTTAGAAAAGCTGGATGAGGCTAGGCTTGTGTATACCTCGATCTCACTACCCTTCTTGGTGCCTGAGGATGTTTCCTGCAGAAAAATGAAAAGAGAAAGTGATATTGACGTTTTTGTATGGTGTTCAGCTAGTTGACACTTAAGGCACTAGCATTGTGCCCACTGAGCCTTACAGCAATGAAGCACTCGCTGACAAAAAAAAGGCTTTCCATGTTGAGAAGATCGCTTTTGTTCTCCCCTTTCAGGGAACAGCGCCAAACTGTTCAATATTGAATAGAAGATCGCCATCTAAGAGAACATCAACATCAAGGCAAGAAAATATTTTCTTCAGGTAAGAAACTTTTTGTTCTTGTAATGGTAAGAAAGGTTTTGATATATTTCAAAATCCATACACGTACCAGCAGTCCAAAAAGCAATGAATGAGTTTGAAGAAGAGCTTCTTGGGGGCATGGAAGAACCAGCGTCTCCCTAGTGCTCACAGCTATCATCAACACCTCCATTACTATTACCATGTTCCCGTCTTGCTGGAAAATGAAGAAGTCAGCGTCCTATTGAAGAAACTTTCCCAGCTAAAGTGATTGTGAAAGCCATCACTACCCTACTGGCAGACCACCTAGAACTCCATCAACTTCTAGACAGCTCTCAACCAGGCTTTCAGGAGAAGTGGAGAAGTGTGGCTCAGGGGTTAGAGGCGGCAGACCCGGAAGCTGGGATCGATCCTGGACCAGGGTTCAATTCCCCGCCTCGGCGGGTCTTGGGCTAAAAATTCCACGGACTCGATAATTCTCGCTCCGGTGCCTTCTCAACTCACGGGTTCACACTCTGCGACTCTGGGCAATAGCTTGCTTAATCTCCACAACGGCCCCTCGCGGCGGGATGCCTGACTTTCACCTTGTGGATACCCGCTGGGGCTATCACACAGGGGAATATCAGGACGGGTTCCCTAAGCAAGCGCCGGGACACCCACTGCGGGTAGCTGTGCGCTATATAAGCTCAACTACATTTACATTTACATATCAACCACACCACAGACAGCCCTCATTGTTATGTTAATTTGATTTGTAAGCAACAGCTACCTAAAAAGGGTTTCCCGGCACCAACCTAACAGAAAGAGGGGAAAGATTATTGATTAAACAGCAAAGTTTTTAGGCATTTATGAAAGTTCTCGTAGACAGTTTGTTGGCGGAGTGGCACAGGGAGAGAGTTCCGTAAGGAGGGACCTAAACAGGCAAAAGATCGACCGCCCATACGTGACAGTCTAATTCTAGTGTCTGAGAATTTGGCCTGGGTGGCAGAGCGGAGGGGCGTGAGGGCAAATAAGGATGGACCAGAGCTTGCAGGTATTGGGGGGCTACTCCAGATTTGATTTTAAATATGTAGCTCAGGGCTTTGAACTTAATTCGGTTTTCTACCCTGAGCCAATGAAGGTCGCAAAGAGAGCCAGAGATAGAGGCAGCTCTGGGAACCTGACAAATCAGTCTGGTGGCAGAATTCTGCACCACATGTATCTTGCGGCCACCTATGACATCAGAAGCATCCTTGACTGAGGAGAAATGGCTGCACTCATCCTCCTCGACCTTTCCGCAGCTTTCAATAAGGTCTTCCACAAATCACTGGTCATAAAGCTTCAGCACTTGGGTATCGGCAGAACTACCCTCAAGGGGATATGCTCCTTCCTCAAGGACACAACTCATTGAGTTAGACTCAACCCCACAACTCAGAACCCAAGAATCTGCGGAGTCCCTTTAGGATCATCACTCAGCTCAACACTCTTCAACATCTACATGACGCCCCTCGAGGACATCGTTAGGGTCCACGGCCTCAACGTAGTATCTTACACCGATGACACACAGCTCATCCTCTACCTTACCGACTCAACCAGCCCCACCAAAGTGTTGAAGCCATCTTTCTTGTATGATACCAAATGCTGTAAGCTTTTAGGGCCTGCTAAGTTGACATAAAAAGCAGTGCACAAATGCTTGTACTTTTCCAATTGCTTCGGAGACACAGCTTTGTAAGACAAGGTTTGATCAGGAATAATATGTGACAGGGAAGATGCTCTCGTAGGCCCAGACATTTCAGCATAGCACATTTTTCAATATGTCTGGTCCTTTCTATTATGTTGCAATTATTAACTGGAAAAGCACCAGACTTATATCTTACATTACAGTGGAAAGTCCCAGAAGCTGCCCACTTGGGGCACGTGGTTGGCAACAGTATAGTTTTGACCTTACATGGTATATGACTACTCAAACTCTTGTTAATTGGTCAAATGAACTATGCTTAATTTGTGCTACGTATGTTATGATGCTACATCCTTTTGTGGTTTTGGCCTATATAAACTGTCAGACCCGTCACCTCTTTGGACATTCAGTGGCTTTTGCTGATGTCTCCGTGCTGCACGTTAATTTGCTGTTTGTGGGTCTCAATAAACCTTGCTATCTTATGTGCTGACAGAGACTTGTGTTATTTGTATTATTCCTTATTATTATTTTTTCAGCTTCCACAAAAGCAAACCTCGCCAACTGCATGAGGATTGTCACTTCTTGGATGAAAATAAACTGCCTCCAGCTCAACACAGACAAAACCAACTCCACCTGGGACGCCTCTTGGTGGCCCTTCGAGCTTGGCACTCCACCCACCCCTGCGGGCCATGCCAAGAACTACAGGATCATCCTGGACACCAACCTCTTCATGAGAATACAGATCAGCACCATCTCCTCATCATGCTTTCACATCTTGTGAATGCTACACACAAGATTTTCAAGTGGATCCCAGTGAACACCAGAAGATGGTCACCCATGCTCTTATCACAAGTAGACTTGGTTACAGAAACGCCCTCTACATCCGAATCCCAGCCAATGTCTTATGCCGACTCCAAACCACCCAGAACACTGACACCAGACTCATTCTGAACATCCCACAAAATAGCCACAAGTCTTGACTCCTCAACAATCTCCACTGGGTCCCAGTCCAGGAAAAATGTAAGTTCGAGTTACTAACCCACGCCTACAAAGCTCTCCACAACACAGTTCCAGATTACCTCCACCACGGTTGTCAGCTGACGGCAGCTGACAACGCGCTCCGTGAGGCCCCGAGAAATTGACATAACAATTTTATGGTCATTTTACAAGGCGGACTCTTGATTGGAGTTATATAGGTGACCTCAAAAGTGAAGCGGGTATACAAATTATTGGATGTCTGAGATCTTCCTCAATACGTTGTCCAATACGGGTGCTTTGACGAAGTGCTTTTAGCCCTGATGAATTTGCCTAAATAATTGCGGCAAATAAACTTGTTGGCAATTGAAAAGGTATGCATGAATGGCAACCTATTCATTCTAATTTGATAAGAACACTAAGTAAATAATAAAGGGTTGCTGTGTAAGTGTTTTTGTCAATTTTAATATCACACTTGATTACATCGTGGGATTTGACCTATCACTGCACTTGATTTTTACATTTCTTTGTTTGGATACTATTTCTCTCTTTCCTTTTTATACAAAATGACCACCGATGATGATAAAAGTGGGCACAACTGGTGAGTACCAACCAGCTGTTCCATTGGTGGTGCGCACGTGAGGGGTCATTTTGTCTTTCACAATTTTTGTATCATTTTTCACGGTTTTTGATTGCGGGGTTCACACTAGGCCATTTGGAGGAAACCCGTTTTTTTGGAGGACAGTCTTCTGTAAAAAATAGTTTTTAAAGAAAGGTGAATATATGTGATGTGACTACCTAAAAGATATATGGAAAAGTGGTAGTACAATATAGCTAAAGGCAGAAATTCACACATGTTAATGAAAGTTAGCAGGTTAATTAGAAGCGCCTTAGAAACCTGGTCTTGTTGGCATTGATGTTTGATGAGTGGAGGGCGACTAGGTTTTCTTTTCCCTCTGTTGCTCCTTTGTGAATATAACTACCCTACTCAGTGCCTGGATACCCTCACTGGTGATTAGCTGCGCCCCACTCTGGGAGATGGCAAGGACCAGAGACATCTGGATGGCCTAGGCCTGGTCTTGGCCACAGACAGCTAGGGAGGCCCAGGGGGGTAGCTTAGTTGATCCTGGGAGCTTAGACAGAGGGAACCACATGGGTTCAGATTGGCATAGAATTGGAGTGTACCCCCGCAGATGCAGGCCCATGTCCGTGTTCTATCGCCCCAAGCAGGGAAGCCCATCGAGGTAATGATTGGTCTACCCTGGCTTTCGGCTGGAAAGGGGTTGTGTTGGACTTGGCCCTTTTTGCACGGTCATCCCTGAACTTTTTGCCCTCCTCCTGGTATTTTTTCTGACCTGATGTTGGTGGTTTTAGGACTCTGGGCACTTTATCACTGCTGTCCAGTGTAAAGTACATTTGCTCTCTATGGTAAAACATGGTAAGATTGGTCTACACCTGTTTGTCATATTTAATTTACCTATCTTTGTAAAGTGGTATCTCAGATACCCAGGGCCAGTAAATTAAATGCTACTGGTGTGCTTGCAGCGCTGCTTGCACCACCCACCAAAGTAGCCTTTCATACCTGTCTCAGGCCTCTGCCATTGCAGGGTCTGCGCGCACAGTTTACTGCCACTGTGATGTTGCACATAAAGTGGGTGCCACATCTGTGACTCCCCTTTTACTACATGTCAGTCACCCCTAAGGTAGGCCCTAGCTAGCCCTATGGGCAGGGTGCGCTGTAGGTAAAAGGTAGGGCATGTGCCTTAAATATGTGGCATGTCCTGGTAGTGATAAACAACCATTTTGGTTTCTCACTATTGTGAGGCTGCCCTCTCATAGGAATGCATTGGGGATTCACTGATAAGTGTGTCAGTGGTAATTCCTGATATGAGAGGAGTAGCAGGATCAAGTTTGGTATGTTTGGAATAGTGGTAATAAATGCTGCGTAATGGTGTGCACAGTTTTATTATCACTATTTTAGAAATGCCACTTTTAGAAGTTGGTATTTCTGTGTACTATGTGTCTTTGTGCCTGCCAGATGTGTATTGCATGTCTGGCTCTGGAGTGACAGGGGCTGGTGAGGTGCAGTGGCTCCAGAGGGGCTGGGTGAGTCAGCGTTAGGCTGAATAGGCAGATCTGCATTTGGAGCGGTGGGAGGAGTAGTCCCTGACCCTGAATAGGTCTGTGCCTGCCTCCTACAATGCTGGCCCCGCCCCCCTGTGGTGTGTCTGGGGCCAGGACTTACTCTGTCAATGGGCACTGTTGTGCACGGTAAATAAATGTTGAAGTGCCCCCCAGAACTGGTTTGGACCGGGCGCAGAGCCCTGGGAACAAAGACATTTGTGGTATAAGTACTGGGGCTGTGACCCCATGAAAGTTGAGCTTAGTTCGAGCTGTGAAGCTGAAGGACTGCTGGTCAAGGAGGAACCACCGTGGGACCCAGCTGCTGCTTCCTGGGGATCCCTATGTGCTGGTCTGTCTTTGCCCAGCTCTGCCCCTGGTGACATTGGACTTAGCATGTGGCGAGCTCTGTATTTTTCACCTGCTTGCTGGGGAGCTGATTGCAATTGCCCCAAAGAGCGTGCTAGGCGCGAGAAGGACACTGTCCAGACTTTAGGGGGTGATCTGCAGAAAGCACGTGGTGAGCAATTTTTCTTCCTGGCCTTTTTGATCCCTAGTAGGGAGATCTTGCTTTCTGGCGCAGGGTGAGAGCTTCTGATTTCGTTTTTCCTGAGCCCGAGGATAGGTCCCTTGCTCACTGCACCATCAGAATTCAAGCAAGCCGGGCCGAAGACGGCTGAAATGCCAGAAACCGGTCCCTGGAAGCTTGTTTCCTTCCCAGTATAAGAATTGGCTTGGTAGTTTGGTCTGCCCTGTTCCCATGATGCACTGGGCCAGGGACAGACTAATTTGCATGTATCCAGGTTCTGAGCTGGGATGGTGCAGTGAGCTAAAAAACGGTGATGGATCAAGCCCTGATCTTTGGACTGGGTAGGAGTGTTCTGCTTAATTCAGATACTTTGTCCATCACCACCCCCTTTTCTGAATCGTTTTGTCCACCATAAGCGTGGAAGGGTATACTCAGATATGAGTCCCTTGCTCACTGCACCATCAGGATTCAAGCAAGCCGGGCCGAAGACGGCTGAAATGCCAGAAACCGGTCCCCGGAAGCTTGTTTCCTTCCCAGTATAAGAATTGGCTTGGTAGTTTGGTCTGCCCTGTTCCCATGATGCACTGGGCCAGGGACAGACTAATTTGCATGTAGCCAGGTTCTGAGCTGGGATGGTGCAATGAGCTAAAAAACGGTGATGGATCAAGCCCTGATCTTTGGACTGGGTAGGAGTGTTCTGCTTAATTCAGATGCTCTGTCCATCACCACCCCCTTTTCTGAATCGTTTTGTCCCCCATAAGCGTGGAAGGGTACACTCAGATGTGAGTCCCTTGCTCACTGCACCATCAGGATTCAAGCAAGCCGGGCCGAAGACGGCTGAAATGCCAGAAACCGGTCCCCGGAAGCTTGTTTCCTTCCCAGTATAAGAATTGGCTTGGTAGTTTGGTCTGCCCTGTTCCCATGATGCACTGGGCCAGGGACAGACTAATTTGCATGTATTCAGGTTCTGAGCTGGGATGGTGCAGTGAGCTAAAAAACGGTGATGGATCAAGCCCTGATCTTTGGACTGGGTAGGAGTGTTCTGCTTAATTCAGATACTCTGTCCATCACCACCCCCTTTTCTGAATCGAGGAGAGGTGGTGGCAGGAGCCACAGAGACTTCGCTCCGAGAGTCATCAGAAGCCAGAAGTCAGGCAGTGAAAGTCTGACTTTGGGCGGCGCCGGCAGGAGTCAGGAAACACTGCCTGCAAGGACCCCTGAGGAGAGAGGTCCTGCTCACGGAAAGCGCATTGGGAGCGCTTCAATTTGGCCCTTCCTGAGACCACGGAGGGGGTCCCTAATTCCCCAGCGCTTTGTGAGCGCGTTACCAAAGCTGCCGGAAGCCAGGCGGCGTTTGCCTGTTTTTGGGCGGAGCTCCCGGGAAGAGAGGTGAGCCCCGTGTGATTCCTAGCGAAGACGGCCGGAAAGGGGAAGTCAGGCAATCCTGTGCCTGAAAGAAGGCGGGGCTCCCGTAGCACTGAGGAGAGCCCCGCGTGTGGTGTCAAGAAGGAGACGGGTTGATGGAGATTTCGCTCCGTACTAAAGTCCGGCGTGTAATGCCAGAGGAAAGGACCACCCCGGTGAGTGGGACTGGGAAGTCACACTATTGGGGCCAGTCTTTATTTACAGCTACACCACCAGATCGCGGGTAGCTGCAACGTCCGAAAGAGACGCCCCGACAAGTGACGCGGCACACGGTTGGTGCTGATTTATATGCACAGCTGCGCTGCCTGATTGCGGCCAGCTGCAACGGCGGGGGCATTTCATTTCTTTTTGGCCATAAGAGAAACAAGGGTGAGTTGCACCCTCGCCCCTATGAGAGTTTGGGGCAGTGGAAGACACTTGCTCTTAGACACTGACTCTTGGGACATGGAGCATAGAGGGAAAGCCCAAGAGGAATGCCAGTTGTCCTAGAGATCGTCCTGCGTTCTGGTGGGGCGCAAGGCTTTAAGGTGCTGTGGACACCTTACCTGTGTTACTGTGGTGCACAGCTGATCATGATGTATGCCTAAGGTAATTTATGTCTAAGAGGGGCAGGATGTGTTATGTGTTCACCATGGGGCACTATTGCTGATTATGTTTAGTATAATGCCTGTACTAGTAGTTGCTGCTTGTGATCGTTTACTACTTGTGCTATTCTAATGGTAATGACAGTGGCCCGATTGGCCCTGTAATGTATATAGTCCCCTGTAAAGTGATACCTAAGTGCCAGATTGCACAGTGTACATTTTTGATGATGTTCTAATGTGTTTTATGGATAATACAAAGGCAATTTTTGATATAACCTTGTGTGGAGTTCCTTTGGTGGTGTGCCTAGTGTGTCGCTGCTGTGTGTGTGTTGCGCAAACGCTTTACACATTGCCTCTGGGATAAGCCTGACTGCTCGTGCCAAGCTACCAAGGGGGTGAGCAGGGGTAATCTTCAGCATGTAACCCCCTTGCCCTGACTAGAGTGGTGGTTTCTGCCTGGCTTAGGCACATGCCGTAGCCAACCAGAAATCCCATTTCTAACACCCCCTGTGCATTTTGGGTCCGTTGATCCTTATTCCAGCTTGTTCATCAAAAAAGAGCTGTTTAATTGACCATGTGTGGATTACGGAACACTTCAGCGTCTAGGATCCTTAAAGGGGAAATGTTAGGAGTTATATTTGTAAATATATAGGACAACATATGTGTTTGTTTTTTTCTTTTCGATTACATGGTGATTGCTTTTGATCCGTATTTAGCTTGTTTTAAAGAAAAGGATATTTTTTTTAACTAAAAGGTTACGTATTTAAAATGTGTTTAGGATTCTGCACGTAGACGAATATTCTTCCATCTATGCAAAGACATTGTGAAGAAACAGGATTACAAGTAAGTAACTTTCCCATTTCCCCCTCCCTGCTGAAATTCCCAGCCCAGGCCCTTTGAGACGGGTCCTCTGGGCCCAAGTCTGCAAAGGGGGAACAAGGTCGGCAGGCGAGAGCAAACCTCCATTCCTCTTCCAGGGGACCAATGAAGGAACAGCTCCTTGGCTGAGAGGTGATGCAGCTGTGCATACTGCTCACAGCCTTCCCAGCTGCACGTCATCTTTGTTAACAAGGTAACCTGAGCAATGGGGCAGGCCCATTCTTGACACTCCAGTGCTTTATTAACTTGGCGCACTCTATACACATCTGAAGAAGCCCATGGCCGGTTTGTCTATATCAAGGACATTTAGTGGGGTGCACATCTGTGATGGACCTAGCTCAAGAAGGGTTCACTGCATTACAGCACAACAGCTGGGAGAAGGAAATCAGCCCCCAGTGCCTCATTGCAGATGTTGCTTTGACCTGAGCTCGTGCAGAGATACCAGCACTTCACCTGAGGGGGTTCAGGCTTCAATGTCTAACATTAACTGCACTAAATTCTCATCTGTGATCTAGAAATGTCCCAGCTGCAACACGGTTGTTTACGAAAGAGTGCATCTCAGTCCTGGTTGTTTTCTAAATGGGGTTTTGTGAAACATGATTCGGAATGTTTAAAGGATTATGTTAGATTCTGAGGGATTTCTTTAAATTAGTGTGGGAACAAGATCTTAAAGGAGACTAAACCCCACAAGGCTGCAAGCAAGCGAGGCACCTAGGGCGAACACCTAGGGTGTCCACATCTCTCCCGGTCATTACTGACTCTGATTCCAATTCAAGACTTGTGTGTGACAACCCATTGCATTCTGGGTGTGGTAGCAGCAGCGGCTCCTACCCTATGGCAGAGGAGCGTCGCCCCACTGGCTCAGAGCCAGCAGCTGAAAAATAAAACAATATTCTATTATTGTTTTATATTTCAGCTGCTGACTGTGCCAGCGTGTGTAGGGAGGGTCAGGCCATGGCAGATGGGGCGTAGTGATGTGCACTGCTAACTGCACATAGACAAGCGCAGTTAGGTTGCTTCAACCCATCTGTATTGCACAGCCGCATTGGAGAAACAGCACAGACTCCCTATGCCAGAGCGAGCGTTAAACCAGCCCACTCAGGCCAATCCCTACGCTGCTCTCATGCTTGGTAATATAGCATGAGAGCAGCATGGAGATTCGATGACATGTTTCTGATCCTGTCCCAGGGACATTTGAAAAATCAAGAGAAATTGAGAGAATGAGTTAGAGTGTGCATGGAGATCAGATGGTCAGGGAAGGATGACGAGGAAGAAAAGAAGAGGCAAGGACAGGAGAATTAGGATTGGTGGGTGGGTAGTCATTTTTAGGTCTCGGCTAGCATAGGCTGCGCACATGCGCAGTCTCACTGGCGAGATTTTATGTTTTCAGAGTACGTTTCACTAGCGAGGTTAAGCCCCGCCCCTCTTTTGCATTGGCTGGCATTACCGTTCATGCTAAACAGCGGCCAGCCATTGGAAAAGAGGTTCTTTTCTCTTTTAGAGCCGTCCCTTTGAGACTTGCTTCCTTGACTTACTGCTGTGATAAAAGGTTTCTTATCTTCTTTATGGGGAAAAACAGATGGCCCCATAAAGAAGATAATAAACCTTTTACCACACACCTAATTCAGGCCAAGCCCGTCCAAGTGGGACGGCTCAATGAGAAAAGGCAGTGTCATGGAGAGCGCTTGTTTGGAGACCCGCTCAGTGCACGCAGCGACTTCCGAGCGCCAACAGTGATGACTGTCTGATCGATTTCCTGCCAGCGGGTGCCTACCCCGCGCTTTCACGGCTTCTGGTGTGCGTTTTTCGCAGCGGGTGCCCACCCGGCATATTGGCCGTGTTTAAATACCCCTAGCGGGTGACCCACCCCGCTAGGGACTCTGGCGCTCTTTTAAAACCCCTAGCGGGTGCCCACCCCACAAGGGACCTTGTGCCAGTTACAATGGGTGCCCACCCTGATCACTGCCGCGGCCCGAGACAGCTGAGCAGCGCCGCCGCAACCCGGGAAATCCAGGAAGTCAGGCAGCCTCGGAGGAGACATGGGCGGGGCCTGCCGATGAACGCGAGAGCCTCGCTGGCTCCATTTCCACCCCCTTCCGCTCCCGTCACCGGAGTAGAGTCGCAGGAAAGGAGGAGAGGGGCTTCAATGTATCCTCTGGGCTCCCATGGTAAAGGGAGAGCCCCGCATGTGCCCTGCTGCCTCAGAGTCTGCCAGAGTGACCAGCAGCCCACCAGAGAAGACCGGGAGGCGGGGCTGACAAAGCCACACTGCTGGTGCCCTCTCCCCTGCCACAACCTTGTGACCCTGAGGAGTCCTCGTGAAGGGGAGCTCCCCTCAGCATTACGGGGGCCAAGAGCAGCCCCAAAGCAGAGCGGAGGAGAGGGAGTTGGTGAGTCTAGGGTGTGTGAGCCCGTGGGGCCCGCCCGCACATGGTTGGTGCCCGCTTAGGGGCACATCGTCGGTGCTTGCAGCTGCCCCGCTTGTCAGAGGGCAGCTGCTCCAACAGGGGCAAAGTTTGGATTCTCCTTTTTGAGTCCCAGAGCAGGACTCCAGCATTGGGGGCCATTTTTCTTGACAGAGTCTCAGAGGGGGGCTCACCAGGCACGAGGAGTGCCAGTCTTCATTGGGCCAGTACCATTTTTCTACAGCTGCTCGCCTCTCGCTACTCAATGGTGATACCTGGAGCGGCAGATAGGCTGGACATTTTATTGACATTGTTTTATAAAGTGCCCACCAGCCTCATGGCCTAAAGCACACAAACAAGACTCTTACAGAGCTGTGGACAACCGTCCCGCGCTTCATACTGCAAGCGCCCTCAGCGGCGCCCTCTCTGTGCCTCCTCTCCCCCATCTGTCTTCTGTCAGCCCCCCTCCACCTGTTTCTTCCATCTTCGAAGCCCCCCCTCCTAACCTTTCTTGAACCCCAGCTTGGGGGGATTCATTGCGCTCATTCTCCCTACTGCTCATTCTCTCACCCTACTGCTCATTCACCCGCATTACCGCTCATTCTCCCACCCTAGTGTTTAAATTTATTTTATTTTGGACACGTTGATATTAAGTGATTTTACCGTATGGCTTGTTCCCCTTAGCGCTGTCAACGTTCTTATGGCAGTGTAAAGTGCTATATAAAAACCAACGTTCTCTTGAAGTGCCAATCCCTGCAACATCAGGCAGTCATGGACTGCACTTCACCGCCCAAAGTGGCCCGAGGTGTAGGGAAGTCAGTCCCGAGCTGCACTGATGCAGAAAAGGTAAATTAAAAATGCTTCATCAACAGCTTCCCCAAAGCCCAGGACACTCCCCCCCCCCCTCCCGCCGCCTCAGGCCGCTGAGCTCTCTCCTAATTAGAGCTGAGAAGGCAGGATGCGAAGGTGCCCTCCACCCCCCTCTCTACATCCCTCCTCCCTCATGCCCCGGGCCTCTCTCCCTCCATCCACCTCTCCCTTCACCGGCGCCCTCTCCGTGTGTCCTCTCCCCCATCTGTCTTCCGTCAGCCCCCCTCCGCCTGTCTCTTCCATCTCCGGAGCCCACCCCTCCTCACCTTCCTTGAACCCCAGCCTGATGGGATTCATTGCTTTGCACTCCCCCGCCCCCTGCAGCAGGGCCTGAAGGCACATACATCCTACACTGTGTGCCCCAGCCCCACTCACTGCCTCTCGCTACTCTACGGTGATACCTGGAGCGGCAGATAGGCTGGACATTTTATTGCCATAGTTTTATAAACCGCCCACCAGCCTCATGGCTTAAAGCACACAAACAAGACTCTTTACAGAGCTGTGGACAACCGTCCTGCGCTTAATAATGCAAGCGCCCTCAGCAGCGCCCTCTCAGTACCTCCTCTCCCCCATCTGTCTTCCGTCAGCCTCTCTACTACTCACTCTCTACTACTCTACTCACTACTCATTCTCTACTACTCACTCTCTACTACTCTCTACTACTCACTCTCTTCTACTCTCTACTACTCACTCTCTACTCACTCTCTGCTACTCTCTACTACTCACTCTCTACTACTCTCCACTACTCTACTCACTACTCATTCTCTACTACTCACTCTCTACTACTCTCTACTACTCACTCTCTTCTACTCTCTACTACTCACTCTCTACTCACTCTCTGCTACTCTCTACTACTTACTCTTCTACTCTCTCTACTACTCTCTACTACTCACTCTCTACTACTTTCTACTACTCTCTAATACTCACTCTTTACTACTCTCTACTACTCTCTACTACTCTCTCTCTACTACTCACTATCTACTACTCACTCTCTACTACTCACTCTCTACTAATCTCTACTACTCATTCTCTACTATTTTCTACTACTCCTTCTCTACTACTCACTCTACTACTCTCTACTCACTCTCTATTCACTCTCTACTACTCACTTACTACTCACTCTCTACTCACTCTACTAACCCTCTACTACTCACTCTACAACTCACTCTCTACTACTCACTCTCTACTACTCTCTACCTCTTCCTCTCTACGCGCCCACATATGCACATAAATATACGTATAAGTATGCATATGCATTTATATATATATATGTGTATGTATATATATATATATAATCTGCAAATCTATATAAATACAAATATAAATGCATGCATGCATATACATATATGCATACATATGCATGTTATGTACATGAACGTTTGAAAGACACTAATAAAAGCAAAGCTAAAAAGCCACCTAATTACAAACAGAATTGCTTTAACTTAAACGAGGGCGAGACCTATTGCATTTTCAATGCTTGTTATGTTTTGCCTGCACAGCACTTGCCCTGTGCTTACCAAATCTCTTGTAATGAAAAATAAAACCTAAAAGGGCTTAGAGCTCTACCATTACGTATCTTTGGCTCCCACCACCATCTTTTTTCCTTGCTTCTCATTGGACAGTGCCTCCTCCTTGCCTCCGGCTTCCTCCTAGGCTTCGTTTGTGTCCCTGGCATGGAGCCTGGACCAAGTACTGGTTCCTGTCTGTACCTGCAAAGTTTTTTTCTTTTTTATTTTGTAGTGTAGTACTCGTTTTTCTACCCGACCATCTCAACACGCCCACATTTGTTGCGGCTTGCCCTGTTGCCCTCCACTACCTCCCTCCCGTCGCTGATTGCCCCCTCTCGCTTCCCATGGCTTGCCCTGTCCATAAATCTACCCTCCCCTCCCCTCCCCTGTCACTGCTTTTCCTTTCGTTGCTTGCTTCCCCCATAGCACCCCAACTGTCCTTTAGTCTTGTTTTAAAAGAAACTTTGCCTGGAATAAGTTTGATGGTTTCACAACAACAATGGTTTGGAATAGAAACGCAGAAATCTAAGTTGCGTAAAGTATCTGGTGCTCATGTAAAGCGCTCCCATAACCTTTGGGTCGAGTTTGCGCTGTATAAACTATATAAAACAGACACACTCTAAAACTACTGCCACATTTAAGTGGGTTTGCTGCTGTTGGCTGCTCTAGCCCATCCGCCGCAAGGAAATGAAGAGTTTGGCATGGGGCTTCATTGTGTAGGGGTGCCGCAGGAAGCTGCCTTTGGCTTTCCTTCACATGCGCAGGTCTCCAGAACCTTCGAGAAAGGAGCATGGAAAAGGTCATCAATGCAAAGCAACACAACATCTCTTAAACTGCCCGTGGTTCCGGTCCTGGCCCTGGAAGGCCCATCCTGGAGTCTCAGAGGATAAACATCCAGATGAGCTAAGAATGCACCAGCAACAGGGAGGCTCCTCTCACAGGTCTGTCCAGGGCACACTCTGTCTTCAGACAGACTCTCTGCCCACCCCTTACCACCCAGCTGACCCCCCATGTGCATCCTGCCTGCTGACAACAGGCCTTGCTCGGGGGGAGGGGGGGGTTAAACAGGTGTCCTGTGACTAGGACATGCAAAGAGCAGCTCACCCACTGTTAGGGCCTGTTGTCGGTGCCACCCAGGGGCTGCCAGGACCAGGCACTCGGCGCACACTCACCTTCCGGCTTAGAACGTTCCCTCTGAGGAACCACTACACTCTCTTCATTTTTTGCATCAACCTCCTTTTAGTCCAGGATTCCCGAGCAGCTGAAAGTGTTCAGAATCTAGAGCACCTCCACCCGACCTGCCCATTTCGGACAAACTGGACAAGGTCTTAAAGACCATGCATCCGGTCTTAAACATCGACTGCTGCGTCACAGGAAGCCAATGTAGCTGCTTTGTATGCATCATCATGCTCCAGTAACTGTTTGTAACCATGTAACTTTTACCGAACTACCTACCCCCTACCCCTCACTGCTCAACTCCTCTCCACTTTTCTGCTACTGACCTTTGCCCTCACCTGTCCTTGCCCTAGTCCCCACCCTGTCTACCTGTTTATTTTCCCTCATCATTTGAGATCTAGCTATTTTGTCTGATGCCCGATGGAGCTACCTGGTTTAGCTATAGGTGAGACAGGTCGGGTATTCCTCCTTGGACGTCACCTACCCAGTCGGTCTTGAGCCAGACTTCCTTTCGTCTCTTCCTTGTTGTTTCTTCCCCTATCCTCCAATTCTCACCTTCCCTGTCCCCTCCCCTCTACGTTCCATTTTTTGCCCTCCATGTTCTCTAAATGTTTCCCATTGAGACCTAGCTATTTGGCCAAAGCCCGATGGAGCTACCTGATAGCTATAGAGGAGATAGGTTTTGGGACTTCCCCCTCGAGCGTCACCTACCCAGCCGTACTTTGGGCAGACTTTCCTTCATCTTTCTGCCGTATCTCCCTCCCACCCCTTTACCCTCACCCCCTTCCCCTCTACTCTTCACTTATCTCGTTTTCTATGCTCTTGTAATTGTTTGTTTAGCAACTGATGTAAATTGGAACTGATGTAATCGTGTAATTTTGTGGAACCTCATGTAAAGTGCTCTGATACCTACGGGTCTAGCCAGCGCTATATAAAACTCTTCAAATAAATAAATACATTGTTTAGGTAAACAAAACCATTCACCAGAAGCATGTAAGATAAAAACCGAACATCAGATAATCAGATGCAACTGCTCTTGTCTCAGAATTCATTCTCTTGTATTACGTCCCACAGAAGCATGAGCTAAAACAGCAACCTTCGCTTAAAATAACCTAAGAATTCCATCCAGAAATAATGCCAAGGATGTCTTCTAGTACACTAGGGAAGGAGCAGTCTGTATCTTTATTTTATAATTACAATAAATACAAAATAGCCCGTGTATTACTTAAAATCCCTTTGCCTCTTTCTCTGAGTCATCCTAATCATTTCCAGGCTGCATTCAATGAATGACTCCTTCATTCTAATCTGTGCACATTCATCATTTGGCCTCTCAGCTGCGGTGACTACAAATGTTCGTCCCTCTGACCCTCTGTGCTGGCACCCTGCCGCTGGAGTGCTGCTGGGGACATGGATGGACGGAAGAGCAAATGTACCCATTCTTTGGCCAAAAACATCTACGAAGCACAAGCTAAGTTCTGTCTTGCCTGGGCCTGCTTAAGGCGCAAACGGAGTTTACACACTAGTTCACCCCACTGCGCGGGCTCGACGGCCTCTGCTAGATTCTCCTAGGGTCTGTCACCCTCGTTTGGAGACCAGTACTACATTTCCTGATGTAGTAAATGAGGCCTGCTTTTTCACACCTCCTGACAATCTGTGAATAAGGTTCTGTGTGTGACATCATATGAGGCTCCACTCTCTGCTGGGCCGCCCACCTCACGCCTGCCTCCGCTCTGAATTAAAAGCCAGGCTTGTAAACCTCGCTGCAGCCCGGGCTCGCAGCCTCGCCGGCTGCCAGGCCATAAAACCCGGAGGATATGAGGAAAGGCAGCTGGCTGCGGGCCCGGCCCTCCGCAGACACCTCGCGTTTCATTAGCTGGGCCTGCCCGGGCTGCCTGTTTGTGTGCGGTTTGTGGCTGCTCCTGCCACCGCCGCCGCTGTGAACCCTTCACCGCCAGTGCCAGCACAGAGTCCCTCACGCCCCTCGACACCTCCGACCGCCTCAGCTCTCTCTTACCGGGCAGCAGAGCAGAGCAGGCGCTGAAAGCAGTGACAGCCACTGGAGGGCGGCAGGCCCTTGTGGCTTCGAGGCTGCCTCACACTGACACCTTTCACTCTGATTCATGGGTACCAGCGGCCCTCACACTGACACCCTTCACTCTGATTCATGGGTACCAGCGGCCCTCACACTGACACCCTTTACTCTGATTGACGCAAGTGTTACCGAAGGGGCTGTGATGCCGAGCCGACAACCATTGTGAATCTTGGCACCCCTAGCCCTCAGTGACAGCATCTTCAACACTCCAATATCAAAGGGCCTCAGTAATGCAGCTCCACAAAAGAGACGCTTTGGACGCACTCTTTTTTTTTTTAATATATTTTTATTGCAGACAATATAAAAGTTACTTGCAAGTACATTTTACATTTCCATACCTAATGACTGCTACGTATCAAGCTCCTATCGTCTCGTTGCACAGCCCGTATGCCCAAATCCCGGAGGCCGGGCGGCGGTACCCATGAGAAATCAAAGGTCAAGCACAGCCATCCAGGAGTAAGATCTTGTGTCTGCTTTTCCATTTGTAGACAAACCCTCTCAAACGACGCCCCCCCCCAACAACCCCCATCTCGTTTTCGGGGCGCTCCTCGCTAACCGTACACATTTTTAGGTATCGCGACCTATCAATGCGCGCAAGCGCATTGAGCGGAGCGAGAATTCATGTCTTGAAAATCCTCGTCAAACCAAGGGCTTCGTTCCTGCGGTTTTCTTTAAGTTCATGTGAATCACGTGAGCAAACAAGCACGCGCATTCACGGCCGCATAGCACATCAAAGGGCTTCACCCAGCGTGCGCTCTGCGGCATCTCCTCCCCCAATTATTCATGGCCAGCTGCAGGCCTGCCGTACTTTCAGTTTCCCGGCCTCTCCTCCCCTAATTATTCATGGCCGGCCACAGGCCGGCCGTACTTTCATTTTCCCCTTATTTTTTTTTTTTAATTAATCTGCAAAGGTTTGTGAATGCCAAGCTCAACATCGCGTCACCTCTGAATATATACAGTTCAATTTTGGGCTAGAATAACCGGAGACACCGCTCGGTTTTAATGTTAATGACATGCCTTGTTTAGATCGAGCCTAGTCAGCACATGCACTGGTTTGCGAGGCATGCTATCTCCAGACTGTGGGTTTGAAGCACATCCCAACTTTTCCGGTGATTCCTTTTCATGTCCTTCATAAAAGCCTGCTTTGTTTGGTCATTATGCTTAATTAGTCCTGCCTTTTGGTGTTTCGAACCCTCCCTGGAGACTACCCCTGTTAAAATGTATCAGCACGGCGCCTGCTTCATGGTGGACGCCGCGATTCTTGTTTCAGTCTGTATTGAAATAAAAAACAAAGCTGCATGAGCGCCGACCCCGGCTTGAAAACAAGTCTGTACATTTTTGGGGGGGAATTTCCCCCTCTACCACCCCACCCCCTCCAGCCCATCACGGCCCGTTATTTTCCATGCTTGGTCACTTAAAATCCTATGCCGCCGTGGCCCCCTCTCTTCGCACCCATGGCTGCCTGTTATTTTTCAGAGCTTCAGCACCCGTTGCAGTCACCTAAGATCCCCGTGCCACCCCCTCCCCTACACCACCTCCCGTCTGTTGCTGCCTGTTTATTTTAGTGCTTCGGCGCCCGTCGCCGTCACTACAACCGCGCTACAAGTTCGTTAATTTTACACCTGTACTGTGACTCAAGTGAGAGAACAATAAAACCATAAATCTAAAAACAACGGCAACATTTCAAATCTCGTTATCACTTCTTAGAGGAAACCATTTCTTTGAATATTGCATAAGTAACACGTGCTTCCGTAGCACAGACCTTTGCCTACACATCCAGTACACGCCGTTCTTCAAACGATCCTAAGTGATGGCGCTTGGCCATAAAAAGCAGTCGCACTGATGTACGGGAAAGCAACCTTGCCCACTTAAAGCCCTGGATAACTGGTCACATCTCAAAGACAGGCTCATCAGCCCGTGGCACGTAGCAATACTTTTCACACGTAAACTAAAACGAGTGGGTGGCTACATTTATGTAATTTCATTCTTGAGAGAGCAAAGAGACACATTTCAGAGGTGTAAAAAAATCTGCGTTACAATAAAAAACATGTAATGGCGAAAAGGGGCCATTAGAAATTTGGAAAGAGCAAAATGGCTGCGTTAGTAAGAAACAATATTAGCCCATGCGGTGTGTGTGTCCTTCAAAACGTATCCATGAACTCATCTCTGTACCACACATTAGTCATGTCAACTGAAGACAAAAACAACTGCAACTTTAGATCTGTTTGCGTTTATATTACTGGTGACAATGGGCAGGGCATCTGCTATAGTGATCCATAATATCTACGTTGTGCTGCTTTAGAGCAGTGTGGTCATTACATATGCAGAGAAGGGAAATGGCTCCATGACCTTTGCTTTCCCCGTTGCTCTTCTGCCTTCAGCCCTCTCGCTATCAAACAGGCTTCCATTTTGTTTGGTGGCAGCAGACATCCCAGACACTATCATTAGTACTTTGACGTTTGACCCACAGTAAACCTTCCCAGAAGCAGTGCAAGTGGTAGCACATTAGATGTTTGCAAGTGCTTATAAATACATTTTGAGTATTCCTTTGTTGAGCATTTGTAATGCATTCTCAAAACCACACACTTCTGCATGCACATATTGATTTACAGGAATGCATTTTTATTATAAGTGAAATAACAAGCACTGGCGTTGCCAATAGGTCTCGCAGTAGGAAAGTTGGAGCTATTGGTTCTGTAAATGACAAAGCCCTTTATGTTTTGAAAAAGAAAACAAAAATAAAAGGCATTGTTATTTGCAATTGTAATAGCTCCAACTTTCCTACTGCGAGACCTATTGGCAACGCCAGTGCTTGTTTTAAAAACAAATTTGTATTAGATTTTGCCACAGAACATACAGCAATTGTAACAATATCCATCTCCCCCCCGCCATGCATAAGTAAGCCTGTGTCACTGCAAGCTAGGTACTGGCCCCCAAGGCGTTCCTGGTCAGCAGGACACAACCCCGTGAAGGGCATTCTTATCGAGTCCGCTGTGTCCTTCGTGCATAAAGGGATAGAATGAAATTAAACTCCCCCCCTCCCTCCCGGTCCCCGCCATCGGTGCATCGTTGTTGGGATAGTCATTGTGGGTCTGGAATATCAAGGTCGTTAGATGAGAAAAACATGCAGTGTACCTGTCGTGTTACGGGGAAGTAGTCCAGTCATTATATCAGCCTTCTGAGTTGCTTCATATGCCGTAATCGCGTAAAGCTTGCACCAAGGCCTCCCACGCCTGCGCAGTTTCTAAAGCTCTGTTGTTCTGCTGCCGCCGCGCTAGTTGGAATCTCAAAGTGCTCTCCCCACCAGCCCACTTAAGGAACTCATTGAGCCACTTAGCATCTGCTGGACCCGTTCGCGCCTTCCAGTGTCGTGTGATTTCGCGTTTCGCTAGGATAAGTCTCATATCTATGAATTTGCTAGTGACTTTGTTTTTGGAGGTATGCGGGAACCAATGAAGGACCCCAACTGCCATGTCGAACTGTAATTCGCGCTCTGTCACTTCGTTAAGAGTATCTCCCACCAATTTCCAATAGAGGGTCAAGCTAGGGCAGGTCCATAACATGTGGCCAAGTTCCACTCCAGTTGCCTGACATCTAGGGCAGGCCGCGGTATCTATAGCAAACTATTTTTATATCTTTCCCGGGGTCAAGTATGCCCGGTGTAGGATATAAAAGTGGACTAATTGGAACCGCGCGTTGCGCGTTCTCTTCCAGGCCCGGCGCATCAGCTGCGCCCATGTTGTCTCGGGAATTTCCTTCCCTATGTCCGCTTCCCATTTATCTTTAAGCGCCTCCAGCGGAGGTAGTCCCTCATTAAGCATTCTGGTGTACAGGGATGTGACTGCTTTAACCGTCCCAGCTGCCATCATAGTATATTGGCATGCCATTGTCGTCTTTGGTTCCTCAAGTCCCCCCTTCCAGTGTGCCTGTATTGCCCACGTAATTGCCGCATGCAGCAGGAAGTTGCCTCTAGGTATGTCAAAGCGATTTAAGAGTGCCGGAAACGATAATAACATCCCATCCTCATAAAGATCACCCAGGATATGGATCCCCGCCTCCTCCCAGTTCTGAAGTTGCGACCAATCTCCACCATGCTGTAATGCTGTGAGCATCCCCAACGGATTTTCAGGGGCTTAGGGGTGGTTCACTCCCGCTCTACGCTGCGTTCGGTTCCGCATAGCCTAAGTGTACGTTCTTCCTGTGTGAGATCCTTAAGGGCTAGTCTCTGCTGCATTGCTATGTAGGAAAGCACGTGTCTAGGTATTCCCAGGCCGCGTGTATCTTCTGGGCCTCGGAACTCTCGCGCTATTTCTTGGGTGTATGTCTGTAATTGGGCTGCTAAGTAATACCCCAGCCCCCCCTCTGATTTAGGTCTCATCAGAGTTGCAAGTGCCACTCTGCGTCGGCCCGTTCCCCAGAGGAAGGACACGACCAATGATTTCAGGTGTCGAAATACAGCAGGAGGAATCCAAATAGGGAGTGTCCTAAAATAGTATAGCAGGCGAGGTAGCGCCACCATTTTGAGCAGTGCTATACGACCCGCTACCGATAGTGGGAGGGTGGCCCAAAAGGTCATACTACCCTTCAGCGCTCTGATGCTGCGCGATATGTTACCCTCCAAGACATCAGCTGGGGTGTGATAGATATAGACCCCCAAATATTTCAGACAGTTGGGTTCCCATCTAATTGCCCTGGACGTGGTGGGCTGGATTTCTCCCTTGCGCACTGGGAATAAGCAGGTCTTGGACCAGTTCACCCTGAGGCCAGATATTTCACTGAAGGTGGTCAGTACGGTGTCGGCACCCGTCAGAGCTCCGTCTGCATCCTCAAGGAAGAGTAAAAGGTCATCTGCGTATAGGGAGATGAACTGTTGCCCCGACAAAGACCGCAGCCCCCGATAATGGGCTCCCGTGCGGATTGTCATTGCGAGGGGTTCCACTGCCAGTGCAAAAAGCAAAGGGGATAGTGAACATCCCTGACTTGTGCCCCTTTCCACCAGGTATTGTGGGGATATCAGCACTCCTGATTTCACTTGCGCCGATGCTGAAGCATACAGCACGGAAGTCTATTGCAGGTACCCCTCACCTACACCGTAACATCTGTATACCCTGTGGAGGTACTCCCATTCCAGGCTATCAAACGCCTTTTCCAGATCGACTGATAGTATCATGGGGTGAGGGGCCTCCCCATGGTCCTCTTCTAACAGGCGAACCAGGCGGCGTATGTTCATAGTGGTGTTGCGCTTAGGTATGAAGCCCGCTTGGTCCTCAGGAACCAGCGTGGTCATGTGTTCCAACAGTCTGGATGCCAGGATGCTGCTTCAAATTTTATAATCCTTTGTGAGCATCGACAACGGACGCCGTATCATTGCTCTCTTTATCGGGTTTAAGCAGGGGGATCACCAACGCCTCGCGCATAGTGCTTGGTAGACAACCCAGTTGTTTCGCCTCCTTATATACTACCATTAATCAAGGGGCCAGCAGATCTATGTTTTTAGCGTAAAATTCAATGGGTAGTCCATCCAGCCCTGGGGTTTTATTGCGTGCCATCCGTTTTATGGCGCTTCGGATTTCCCCTATTTCAATGTCTTTGCCCAAGTCCTGCGCCTGCTCGGGTTCTAACTGCGGAAAAGGGAGTCCTTCCAAAAAGTCGTCTATGGCCGAAGTACCAGCTATCAATCTACTCTGATATAGAGTTTCATAGTAACTTGTAAAACTGTGAAGAATTTCAGGTTGAGTATATACTTCGACACCCTCGGGTGTGCGCATTGATACTGTGGGGGAGCTGCGTCTTATGGGGTTGGCCAGCCAGGCCAGCAAGGCTCCTGATTTGTCTCCTTCCGCAAGGGACCTGGTTATGTAAGTCTTGTGGTCGAAGCTGCGCAGCCTTTCTACTTCAACTGCCACCGCTTCTTTCGCTGCTGCGCATTGTTGTTGAAGCTCAGGGTGTCTGGGTCGCCGGATCACCACTTCTCTGAGTTTTCTATCTGCTTTGCTGAGGTCTTCTAACAGCACCCTACGCATTCCTACCTTTTTAGCCATACAGTATCCTCTTACAACTACATTAAAGGCGTCCCATTCCGTTGCTCTCTCCCTAGCCGTGCCTTCATTCTCTGCAAAGTAATTAGTGATCCTCTCCCCCAGATCCTTATGGAAAAGTGGGTCTTCTAGCATTTCGGGGCGTAATCTCCAGGTGGGGACACAAGAGGCGCCCGGAAGCCACCGCACGTCAGCCAGTAGAGGATTGTGATCTGAGATCGTCCCTCAGATATTCGGTGTTGGTAATTATGGGTGTCAGCGTTGTAGAGCACAAGAACGCGTCCAGCCTCACATGGAGCTCGTGCATTCCCGAGAATTCTACTTGATTCATACAAGAAAAAACCCTTGCACATATGGCGTGCCCCCCCAACAATGTAACATTCTCAATACCCCCCAAACCCCCAGAACAGGACCCAAAGATCGCAATCTAGTTCCCATCCAAACTCTCCCAAAAACCAGTCAAAGAAACCTGACGGTAGTCACCGCAGGTCAGCCTTAGGGGCAATGTGGGGGGTCGAGTGCCGACGGGAAGCCGCCCTCTGCTCGAGCTTCCTGCGTGCGATCGAGCTCTAATGACTTATGGCCAGCTCAATGCCTCACCCTCCACCCAACTATTAGCAGGTTAGTAATCCCCTCTCGCCACATACAGTAAGCCTCTCGCGGAAGTTCGTTCCATAGACATAACAGCTCACCAAGAGTCTTCATTGTCCATCTAGCATTCCTTCAGCCGTCTCCGGAGTGATCGTGGGCAAGGGCACACTGTCAGTTTCGGAGTACTCTGTGTCCGATCGGTCTTCACCTCTGCCTGACTCCGTGCCCTCCGTCAAGGGCGCCTCTTGTGATCCCGATATCCTGGACACCACCTCCAACACCCCTCGCCTCTCCGCCATTGTCTCCAGTAATGAAGGTCGCCCAAGCCCTCTACTTCCATTGCGTATCCGTCTGGACTTCCGCCGTGGACGTTCCTCAGGGACTGTTGTAAAATGCGAGCCAGGGCCGTCCTTGCCGGCTCTATACAGTTCCAGCCAGCTACACGCGTCGTCTGGTGTATCAAAAAATTTGGTAGTACCATCCACTATTATTCGGAGCCTGGCCGGGAACAATAAGGAGCATTGTATACTCTCGCTTCTCAGTTCTCGTTTAATCACCAAGAAAGAGGCTCTTCTGCATTGCGCATCAAAAGTATAATCCGGGAAGATGTTAACCGTACTGTTTTCCAGCTGGAAGGGACTGTTCAACCGGGCATTATGAAGTAGCAGATCTCTGTCCCGGTAGTGTAGCAGCCGCGCAACCACTGGGCGCGGTGGGCGGCCCTGCTGCAACGGCCTGGACGGAACCCTATGCGCCCGTTCCAGCATGTAAAAGGAGGATAGTCCCTCTGGCGCCACCACCGTCCGGAGCCACTCTTCCAGATAGCGGACCATATCCCCCCCCTTCAATTTTTTCTGGTAGCCCCACTATTCAGATGTTGTTCCGGGGATTGCGCCCTTCAGCGTCCTCTGCCCTTTTCTCCAGAGCGTCTATTCGGGTCAGCACATCCGTCATAGTGGCCGAAAGTGTCTTTTGCGCCAGCTCCAGGATACGAACTGCACTTTCCACCTCCTTAACCTTGTCAGAAAGCTTGCCATGATCAGCCCTGAGCAATCCGAGACCCATTGCAACTTGTGCTATGTCCTGCTGGAGTGCCTCGTGTATCTGTTATCGCCGTCAAGATCTTGTCCAGTTGATGCTGGAGGTGCGGGTCTCGTGGCGTCTCAGGGTCCGGCTGTTCTCCCCTGTCCGGCATCTCCGCGTCCGATGTAGATTGTGTGCTGCCCTTGGCTCCTTTCGGTTTCCCCATCTCAGTCGTGGCACCCAATGGTGACCACAACGAGCAGAGGGGCGAGCCGCCCAACGGCAGACGTATCTTATCGGGTCTCACCTCGGTCAACGGGCCCCGGCCCTTCCAAAGGAACTTCCCCTGCTCGTACACTGCTCAAGCTCCAAGGAACAGCTATGGGGGACCCACCATCAATTCGTCCACACCGGAGAGCAGGAGCACCGGGTAAGGGCAGCATTAATCAAAGTCTCTCCAGCTCCCCGCACCAGTAGGCTATAGCGGGCGTCAAGTCGGCCAGCGGGGATCTCCACTAGGGGCGGCGGTCCACACCAGACTCAACAGCGGATCTCAACTCGCCATAGCCCACGCTCAGGCCGTCTCTGCTCCAGGCAATGCCACCAGCGATCTAGACAAAGGGCAACTGCAGCCACTCGTGGTTCGGTCGCCAGTGAGGGGCTCGCCCAGCTTTGGACGCACTCATGGTAACATTCGGACACCATCGATTACTGGAAAAGACTGAATGCCCATATGGCTTTTTTTACATTATTTTTATTGGTATTTACATATTACAAAATACAGTGTAACATATAACAAGTATCAAGTTTTTTGGGCATTCCCATAGGGCAAAGCGGTTTGCGGAGGTGACTGTGTTCGATTGTGGATGAGTGATTGGTCTTACAGTCTTCGCTTGTCTGCCCCATCCCCTTACTCGCCTGATAACCAGCGCCCCAATCCATCATTCTGACTTCAACCTGCAGATGTTCGCTTCGCGGGTGTGATCAGTCCCCTGTGAAGGGGACCTCTAGCTGGTATGCACGTATGTATATAACTGGTATTTGTATAGCTTGAACCTACCCAGATGGCAGCCGAGAACTAACCAGGGCCAGTGGGAAGCATACCGTTATAGAGTGATAGGAGAGGCAGCTGAAGTGGACTCGTACTGCGCTGCGATATAGTGTTTCTGAAATAAGGACGGAGGGGCCTGAGGGTTTAAAGTATAAAGTAGATTTATTGTAGTTTAACAGAGAAACGTCCTGGCCGGCAGCATCATCCAAGTCACAAGCAGCAACTGCCACTCACAGAAGATTTGTGACAAGTTGCTTGTGCCTGTGCCCAACATTCCAGATGACATCCACCTTGAGCACAGTCTGCCAGCATCACCACACCTCCCCCTTTTTAATAAAGCAATTCTAAAAGTACATACTCCCACTGGATGGGAGAACAATGAGGAGCACATGATACAAGATGAGAAAAAGCAGTGGAAAGTTATCAGACATAAAGCATGCAATAAAAAACCAAGAAGAAATATAAATGATGAACTCAAAGATAATCACGTAATCTACTAGGTCTAACGTGTACCCTGGTGCTCTTCCTGTCAACTTTTTCTGCACCACCCACACCAGTAGAAACCCCGTCCCCAAGGAAAATACCCTTGGTGGTATCAAGCAACCCAGAGCGCACACAGGCACCCCTCGCTACTCGAGACGTATTCCACCCGTTACCAGTTTCACAGCATTTCTACGTACTTCAACAATCTGTTGAGGCTCCAAGAACTTGGAAAACCCTTTTGTGACAGAAACAGGATTTCTTACTCTAACCCAGTCCCCAGCATTCAGTCTATGTGTCTCTCTTCCAATGGTGGATTCACAGTTCTTTAAGCAAACTTCGGTAGACTTCCTATTTGCTGACTCCCACACACATTTCATATTACAACCTCCATGAAAAGTCCTGACCATCCAAAACGGGTAAACCTGAGTAGAATCCCTTCTTCCCCTCATAAGTTCAAAAGGACTGATGTTGGTGGCAACATGAGGTGCAGTACGATAAGACCAAACGAAATCTCTTAAAGTGACAAGTTGCTCGTGCTTCACCCAACCTTCCAGATGACATCCACCTTGAGCGCAGTCTGCCAGCATCACCACAGTTTCTTTAAGGAAATGAGTCTTCAACTCTTTCTACATTGGAGCAGCTTAGAGGCGGACCTGATGGAGGCAGGAATGTTGTTCCTGATCCTGAGTTCATAGACAGAAAAGCCTACTACATGAATTGTTCTTTTTCATGCTTCCCAGTCTGATGGTGGCGGCTTGGCTGCGATTGCGCTGAGAGCCAGTTTTTCTGCAAGATAAGCTGGGCTGTTGGTTGTGATGGCTGTGTAAATGATGCAGCTGGTTTTTAAGATTGTGGGGGTTGAAAGGGGAATCAGGTGGAGTTCCGTCGGGATGGGAGCAATGTAGTCATATTTCTTCAGGTCTTGGATGATATGTGCTGCAGTGTGTAGGATGCCCTTGAAGGGTGCCAGTGTGGAGTGTGGAGCAGGGCTAAACCACGCGGCATGAGCTGAGATTTTCATTGTTAAGGAACTGCTTTTCTCAAAAATATATGTGAAGTGGGCAGCAGGGTTTAGCTAAGGAGCAGGGCAACGAAGGAGGATGTTCCTACAACCTATAGTGTTTGAGATGACGGTTGGCGGGGTGGCCTGTAGATGAGGGTGCCTCTGAGTGTGGTCTTGGGGTCGGTGTGGATCTGGAAGTGAAGGTGTTCGGCGGCTGCAAGGTTATCATCGGAACTGGTCGTGATGCGGATGGTGTTCTTATGGACGATGGTGATGCCACCTCCTTTTTGGTTGATGCGGTCCTTTCGGATGATCTTGTAGCCGTCCGGGATGGCTATAGCGATGTCGGGTGCTGATGAGGCGTTCATCCAGGTTTCTGTAAGAAAGGCGACGTCCGGTGATGTGGTGTCGAGTAGGTTCCAAAGTTCAATGGCGTGTCTGTGGACCGAGCGGGTGTTGAGCAGGATGGACTTCAGGTGGTTAGTGTCGGAGCTGTGTTTGGAGTTTGTGGATTTGGTGTAGGTCCTGATGCAGTCGAACTTGCAGGAGTGGAAGGTGAAGGGTCCATGAGTGTGTCCTGGGGCGGCTTGGTAGCAGTTTGGGAGTCGGCCGGGGTTAAGTGCCGAGAGGGTTGCGGCGTCGTATGTTAAGCGGGTGGAGTGGATTTTGCGGGGACCAGGGGGTCTGGCGCTGGGCGCAGTCCAGGCGCGGACGGCGTAGACGGGCTTACCTTTGGCGCGCCTTCGGCGTGCATAGGGCGCGTCCGCTGCGCGTGGATGCTGCGCGTATGTTGCTCTGACATAAGTGGATAGTGGAGGGGGGCGGAGCGAGGGAGGAGCAGCTGGCAGGCGGGAGCGGGGTGGAGAGACGGGCCACGAGGCACAACAACAACAAAATGGCAGCAAAAAACAAAAGCAAAACAGGACGAGATTGGGGCACAGTGAGGAGTATAGCTATGGGCAGTAGTGGCACCGGCACAATCAGTCACTAGTGCGAGTAAAGCAGTGATAGTAATGGGCAATAGAGCGCTACGATGATAGTCAGGCACAGAGAAACTATTAAATGCAATGCGAGCAGTACAATGATGGGCAAGGCAGCGCTACGATAATAAACAAGCACAACAATTTCCAAATGCAATGCACATGGCTCCCCACTATAAGCCACCATGTTTTGTTTGCACTCCCAGATTGGCAGTCGGCACTCGTGATAGAGACACAGTTTCCTGGTAGCTGCCATTAGGAACACACTTTATATGTTCTATGTACAAAACATGTTTGTCTATTGTCTTTTTGATCCCAACCCCATTTCCCTGAATTCTTTGTCCACAAATTTTTCTTCGTCAAGAAAAGAAATTCCCTTTGGTCACACTTCTACACAACATAAGAACAAATGACAATGCAGACAGACTGAAAAGCAGTGCTTAGAAACCAATTTCTGAAACAACAAATAAATTGCCAAATGCACAAATTTATTAAAATATCAATTAAAAAACAAACTAATAAAAATAGTCAAAGATCAAGGGAAGACAGACAATAAATGGAACATATCATATTTTCAGTTCATCCTATACGTTCCTACAATTACAGATGGAGAAGGAATTCAATCAGGTTATATTCAGAAACAATCAGAATAGGCCTTAGCTAATCATATGAATTCTCTCCCCCCAGTTCTCAACGCGTTTCGACGGGCAGTTAGAATTGCAGCCGTCTTCTTCAGGAAGGTTATTAGCTGTATTCCCAAGAGATACTGTATGTGTCTCTTATTAGTGCTATTGGTTCGATCCCAACTATCGTTCTTCATAGGGTGTGGCCTCTAATAAAATTTTTGCAGTGTTTTCTACACGCAGATGTAGGGAGAAAACGGAATTATATCGTCCCTCAAATGGGCACTTTAAAAATAATGTAGGCGTCCGCTGTTAAGTGATGTGAGGCTGCTCACGTCCTCCTACTCGATCACTTAGATAAATGCAAACTAGCGTGCACGCGGTAGTGCTGATGTGAAGATAAAAACGGCCCAGTAAATATGGGAGCAATAGACTAATTAGGTCGCCAACTCGTAACTGATAAGGGGCTTTTTGAGTCTTCCCGTACAGTGGTGGCTGCTACTCCTCTTTTTAAAATCTGTAGTACCAACGTTGGAGAAGGCACGCGGAAGGTACTACAGATTTTAAAAAGAGGAGTAGCAGCCACCACTGTACGGGAAGACTCAAAAAGCCCCTTATCAGTTACGAGTTGGCGACCTAATTAGTCTATTGCTCCCATATTTACTGGGCCGTTTTTATCTTCACATCAGCACTACCGCGTGCACGCTAGTTTGCATTTATCTAAGTGATCGAGTAGGAGGACGTGAGCAGCCTCACATCACTTAACAGCGGACGCCTACATTATTTTTAAAGTGCCCATTTGAGGGACGATATAATTCCGTTTTCTCCCTACATCTGCGTGTAGAAAACACTGCAAAAATTTTATTAGAGGCAACACCCTATGAAGAACGATAGTTGGGATCGAACCAATAGCACTAATAAGAGACACATACAGTATCTCTTGGGAATACAGCTAATAACCTTCCTGAAGAAGACGGCTGCAATTCTAACTGCCCGTCGAAACGCGTTGAGAACTGGGGGGAGAGAATTCATATGATTAGCTAAGGCCTATTCTGATTGTTTCTGAATATAACCTGATTGAATTCCTTCTCCATCTGTAATTGTAGGAACGTATAGGATGAACTGAAAATATGATATGTTCCATTTATTGTCTGTCTTCCCTTGATCTTTGACTATTTTTATTAGTTTGTTTTTTAATTGATATTTTAATAAATTTGTGCATTTGGCAATTTATTTGTTGTTTCAGAAATTGGTTTCTAAGCACTGCTTTTCAGTCTGTCTGCATTGTCATTTGTTCTTATGTTGTGTAGAAGTGTGACCAAAGGGAATTTCTTTTCTTGACGAAGTCAACAGTTGGTACCCCATCCCTTTGGTTGAGGGTCCCTCTCTCTTTTATTAGAGACACAAATTTTTCTTCCAGAACGGGGAGAAGACGACACTATTTTGCAAAGGGCCACAAGTTTATGGCTCCGTTTTTTATGATTGAGGGCAGGGCGCACCTTAGCGTGTGCGCACCACCCAGGTCATCAACACTGGTCCTGACGAAAACCCACGATTGCAAGATGGTTGAAACATGTAGACCTGTATTTTAATCACATAGCACACGTCGCTATTTTAAAACACCACACGTCTTGAACACCGGAGTCTACCTAATTAGACATAGGTGTCACAGTTCTATCTTTAGGGTGTCCAATCACTCAGGAATAAAGTCTTGGAGTGAGTAATATTGGCCCCTATTTAAATCACTTATCACCTTTTAGTATCACTGCACATATAAAAAAAAGAAAAATACCCGCTCCACTGTAGTCAGGTGTCAAAGCACACCCTGCTGGCACTCGGCTTGCGGGGTGGGACCCTGATGATGAAGCATGTCACCAACTAGGTCGGTGAGTGAGGGGTCTTCTGAAAGGACATACTATGTCCTGTAAAAAGGTTGGGCACACTGTGCATTATTGATCTTTAAGCTTTGGGTACAGAGTATTTTTCTGTTATACCTACAGGGGGCACTCCTCCATTTGTTGTTTAAACAACAAGAGACCTGACAGCATCAACAGGACTTCAAAGGATATCGACTCTGGGACAAGGACCGCCTAACCTCATTTGTGGATTGAGGGGTAGCCAACAGGAGGACCCCGATTGACTGCACCTCATCCACAACATCCTTGAGTATCTTTAGCATCCTTCATCCCTTGCATCAGGACTAGTTCCAGAGGAATCCATTGCTAAGGAGACAAAGTGCCCGGTACTGCCTGGAGGCTGCTTCACTTGTGGAGGGAACTGATTATGAAGACCATGGTGAACTTGAACACTTTTCATAATTATGATTCTTTTATTGCAATCATCAATTAGAAACCAGAAAACTTCTATTAGAATACAGCCAACACATGTTTTGTGTTAACACCTCTTTTCCAAGGCTCTATGTACACAACATAAGTTTATGATTATGTTAATCCCAATAAAATTTCAACCATCAATCAAAACGTCAATAAACTCAGCATATTTCACACAGAGTCTACAACTTATTGCTCCATGTGATTTACATCCAACTCACAAATAACAAAAATAGGCAAAAGCAAAACAACATTTTACATACAGCGACTTCAGGGACATAAGCCGAACCCAAATATGAGAACCTTCTTAATTATTTAGTTACTACTTATTCACAATGTCCTTTTTTAAATAAATGTAAACTTGAAAAACAAATCAACCAAACCATCTGATAACCAGCCCAACATAGCTGCCCAAGTCAACGCTGTCACAGCTTCCTGCTCCACACCCTGTAAATGCCTCAGAAAATGATCAAATGGTTCCCCACCAGTACCAGCAAAACCGTCACCCAGGTCCTCATCACAGGCATGCCGGACTGTCGAAACACCCTCTATGCCGGTATCAGCAAGCACCTCACCAGGTGACTCCAAACCAAGCAGAATACAACAGCCAGGATCCCACTCAACCTTCCAATCCGCACCTCAGGGCGCTCCACTGACTTACAATACATACATGTGCCTGGTTCAAACTCCCTACACACACCTTCAAAGGCTTACACAGCACTGGTCCAGTTTACCTCAACATCTGAATCTTATTCCACAAACTTACCAGGTATCTCTACTCTGCTGGACTCCTACTCGCACATTTACCACACATATGCAGAGCCAGAGGTCAACCCTTCTACATCCTTCCTAAAGCCTGGAACGAACTGCGATTATACCTCAGAGCTACCTCTTCAGTTCTCACATTCCACAAGAATGTGCAAACATGGCTCTTCAAACAGACTCACCAGTCCTAAGCCGTAAGCAGACTTGCTCCTGCTCAAGGCACCAGGATAACTTCTCGGGTTTTAGTGTGCTTTACTAATACACATTATATAGCAAGAAACAGAGGTTCTTGTGGCAACAATGAGATATGATCTAAGTAAGAAGGATGCACAATGGCACTGTACATGGGTTACATGGACATCAGACAAAAAGGTAGCTGAGTCACTGTATTTGCGTATTGGTCGTTTATATAACATATTCAGACAGGATTCAATTATACATAAACAATAGTGCTTAGTGTCCCCAGTGCATATTTGGAACCAAAACATGAAAATGTAGTGACATATAGTGACAGTTATAGTATGGTTTCCAATATTTTCATGAAACAACCTTTTTATACTTTCAACAATTTTCTACAACATTGTAAACAATAGTCAGTGTTGTGTTATTGATTCGTTTCTTTTAATGTCGACGCATTTCGACCCTTCCATACATACAGGGTCTCTTCAGGACCTAATGATATAGGGACGTCTGCAATATTAAAAAGAGTGGGGTAAATTAAAGTCCAAGTGGATCACTATTGGTAGTTAAACAAATAAATAGCCAATGGAAAGCTGATGTACCTGGAACAAAAGGTATGTGCAGCCACGTGAAAAGTGCAAACACAGGTTGAGTGCAGAAGAATAAGGGTAAAGATACTCACATTGGACACATCCGGTACTACAGGAGTGAGAAAAGAGGTGTTTTTTTAGAATTACGCAAGTTATCCGTGCTGTTGGTATTTACAATTGCAAGAGGTATAAGAGCTTACCACAGTGTGAGGGAAGAAGGAGGAAGGAGGGCTGGCAGTGATGGATGAGGCAGGGAAGATGCTCACGCCTTTGGTACAGCGTATCGGGATTATTCTGTAAGAGAACTGTTGCCCATCTGTATCATGGTGACTATGTATATGTGTGGTAGCACATTTAAATATGGAGGATAAGTCTTACCCGTGTGCGGTCTTCAGTGTTTGACAGTTTAACAGAGACGATGCAATAAACAAGGCAACATGATCTTTCCCCGTTTTTTGTTTTCTGCAATGATGTGCAAAAAACAGTGTTAGTCTGTGATCTAATAATAAGTCTAAGTTCAAAACTGACGGTGTGCTTAATGGGAACAGGCATTACGGGTGCTTCATCTATCCAAAATCATTATTACGTGCCAAACATTGACATCGCACTCACGGGAAATGAGGCGTGTCTGCCGGTGTCTAAATTAATCAACCATTGTCAAACTGCATCATTATGCTTTGGAGGAAATATCTACGTGGTAAGATGCACATAACATAAAATATCTTAACAGCTATTTTATTCGTGGAGAAACTCCTGGTGCTGGTTTCAGGCTCTCATGTACGTTCTCAGGGCCCTTTGTCTCTCTCCCTGGATTACCCTTCTCAGCTGTACCCCCCCGCCCCCACCACCCCCACTACCCCCAAGTGCAAATACCCAAACAGTTAATGTTAATGTTAATGTTAATGTTAGGTGGTGTTTTATAAAGCGCTCGGCTACTCCGAGGAGTGTCCCAGTGCTTTTATGACCTACAGTGGCAACAGGGTGGCAAGCGGAGAGGGGGCAGGGCTACTGAGCGAAAAGCCAGGATTTTAAGTCCTTCCTAAAGGCCAACAGTTTGGTATTCCTACGAAGAGTAATCGGCAGGGTATTCCAGAGCTGAGGCGCCAGGCGCTTGAAAGACCGGCCACCAGACCGTACTCTTCTTATGACTGGGACCACAGCCAGAGCCAGCGACTCTGACCTCAGAGATCTGGCAGGCTGATAAAGTGCCAGCCGCTTTTGAATGTATTTGGCCCTGGTAGCATGAAAAGCCTTGTGGGCCAAAGTAAGTGCCTTGAAAACTATCCGTTTCCGGATAGGCAACCAGTGAAGAGTGTACAAGAGGTCAGACGCTCTGGCTCGCCTATGAAGGCAAAAAATGGCCCGAGCCGCCGAGTTCTGAACCACCTGTAAACGTTGGAGAAGGTACTCCGGCAGGCCCAAGTTCAGGACATTGGCATAGTCAAGCCGCAATCCAATAAGGGCTTGCACCATAGTTTTCCTGTGTGCCAACGAGAGCAAGGGAAGGAACTTACGGAGCATCTTAAGGAGGCCAAAGCATGTTCCTGCTAAGCCAAGAATCTGGGACTTCAGCGCTAAGCCGATATCGATTTTAACTCCAAGGTTCTTGGCCATCGTAGATGCAGCAGATGGAGGAAACATATTTACAGACCACCACTCCTGCCAGCTTGGATCAGACCGACAGCCGAAAAAGAGCACCTCAGATTTGTCTGAGTTACACTTGAGGCTGTTTAGCTGAAACCATTTAAAAACAGCCCCAAGGCACCCTCGGATGTTCTCACCGTTGAACTCAGACCCCTTCCCACACGTGAAGAGGAGCTGAGTGACGTCGGCATACGACACAATCTGGGCCCCGAAGGACTCCGCCAGTGCCGCCAGAGGGGTCATAAAAATATTAAAGAGAGTAGGGCTCAAAACAGAGCCCTGGGGAACTCCGACCTCCAGAGGCGGCACTACCGCAGAACAAGGGGGGGCCCAGACCGTTTGGCAGCGGCCCGCAAAAAAAGATCTGAACCAGCCGAGCACCGTCCCCCGCAGACCGATCTCACTAAGCCTGGTGAGGAGACCCTCATGGGGGACGGTGTCAAAGGCTGCCGACAGGTCGAGCATCACCAACATGGCCTTTCCTCCTGCATCCAATACCTCCTTGATTGCCTCCTAAACTTCCAGCAGCGCCGTCTCGGTGCTCAAGTTGGTACGGAACCCGGATTGAGTGGAATGTAACAGATTGTGGCTTTCAAGGAAACTAGAGAGAGATGTATGTACATGTTTCTCCACGATTTTAGCACAGGCTGGCAAGAGGGAAATAGGCCTATAGTTAGCATAGACCTCCGGATCCAAACTGGGCTTTTTTAGTAACGGGATGATCATAGCTTGCTTCCAGACTGAAGGTACCACTCCAGTGCTGAGAGAAAGGTTCAGCACGGGATTAACAAGGGGGTTTATTACCTCAGCTATTTTAGCCAAAAATTTGGCTGGGCAGGGATCAAGAGGGGACCCAGATTTTAGTTTAGCTAAGAGCTCCAGTGATGTAGCTACAGCTAGAGGTGGGAATTCCGAAAACATGGGCTCATAGCTAGAAACCGACCCTGCCCGGGCACTGGAGGCGGGGTCTGCCACTACCCCCGCCAACAAGAAAGAGTCCTGACTGGTCTTAATTTTGCTGGGAAAAAAATTGGCAAGTGAGGACACCCATGATTCCGAGTGCACACATAGCGGCGTACTCATTTTAGGGGCAGTAAATTCCCTTACAATTGTAAATATCTCTTTGCAGGAATTGGTAGCCGCCTCAATTCTCTTTGAGAAATAAGCTTTCTTCTCAAGCAGAATATCCTGATGATAGGCTTTAATGGAGGCCCTATACGCCACCTTAGCTGTGATGTCATACTGGCGACACCAGGCCCTCTCCACAACCTTACACTGCCTCCGTGTCAAGGCCAAGGCTTCCGTGAACCACGACTCAGAGGCACGTTTGGCAGATTTGTGGGGAACAATCTTGGGGGCAAGATCATCTAACTTTTCCATAAGCCATGTCTGCATAGAAGCCAGATCCCTCTCTAAAGTCCCAGACAACGGGCATGGGTGAAGTAGAAGCGCCTGAGCCAACATTTCAGGAGAAACCTGATGATAAGCCTATGGGACCTGACAAGGCCGTAAAGGGGTACTGCATAGTGGTTTATTAGTGCCTAGGATGTGGAAGTTAACCAAAACATGATCTGACCATAGCACAGGAGAAGGGACAGAGATGTCAATGTGAACGGTGGAGAAAACCTGGTCATGGGTATGACCTTTGCTGTGAGTGGGTGTATTAAGGTAGGGGGAAAGACCTAGGGGGGAAGTGATATCACAGATCTTAATAGTATCCCCGTCCGCCCCGTCGTCCATATGGATGTTAAAATCCCCCAACACGATACAGTGCTCTGCCCTCAGACACAGTGCTGATACCACTGCATGCAGCTCTTCATAAAAAGAGCCCATGGGTCCCGGTGGCCTATAGATCAATAGCCCTGTGCATGATTGGTGTGGTGACAACAATATGGAAAAGGCCAAGGATTCTCAGCCTGGAATAACATCAGTAGGGATAATGGAGCATGTAACAAACCTATTCACCACGATTGCCACACCTCCACCCCTGCCCTTCACCCTATCCTGCCTAAAAATAACATAGTCAGGAGGGATTGCAGTGGCTATGTCTGGGTTCGAGGCCTCCCCCAGCCACGTCTCTGTGAGGAACAGTCAAAAAGGTTCATCAGTGAGCAGAAAAGCTCATAGATGTCTAAAGCGTGTCTGCTCAAAGATCTTGTGTTAAGGAGCAGACATGAATGCTTGATGGAGGAAGCAATGGTAGCAGATACGGAGGCGGGGGCCTTGCCCGGAAGCCAGCCACAGCCCGGGCATCGCCTCTTACCCCTATGCCGCCCAGGGAAGACCGTGTGGCAGGTGCTCACCCCATTCTTAAGAGCCAATAGCTCTGCTGCAGTATACTTCAACATGGTACCCACATGCACAGGATCTGAAGCCTCCCCGACCGCACCCGTCCGCCTCCGGGACGCTGACGGGCGCAGACGGGCTTTCCTTCGGCACTCCTTAGGCGCGAGTTAGGCGAGTCCGCACTGCGTGTCCGCTGCGCGGAGAGAGGACCCACTGATTTTATGCCGTCTCAGCCGAGAGGCGTCAGAGAGAACCGCAACAGTAGTCAGCCGACCAGCGTGCCAGGCTCCCCCCAAGATGGCCACTCCCGCTCCCACCACACTCTTCCTACGAGTCCCAGAGTCCCCAGCGGCACCTAATCGGCCGTGAGGAAGGGAACCACACAATGTAGGCTCCTGCGCGGCGTCACCGGCACAGTGAGGCAGAGAGGAGGGCAACGCAGGGCAGGAGAGCAAAAGCAAAGGCAAAGACAGAGCAAGATGTTACCCGGCTACCGCCTCAGATAACGAAAAGGAAAAATGGTGAAAATAAAGTACACAGTAAAAGCACAGTGCAAATAGTTAAAATACAGCGCTAGCAATCAGCGCGGCACAAGTCTTAAAAAAAAGGCAGTTTTTTAAGCTAATGTACAACAGCAATAGCACCCACTCGCCCGCACCCAACAACCGCCGTAGGCAAAGCGGGGGGGGGGTCAAAACAGTCTAACCTGGTCCGTTCGGATGCTCGAATTTATGCCGTCTCAGCCGAGAGGCGTCAGAGAGAACCGCAACACTAGTCAGCCGACCAGCGTGCCAGGCTCCCCCCAAGATGGCCACTCCCGCCGGATGGCTCCATCTTGCCACCCAGAATGTCAGAAGACTGCCTCAATGTGGAACTCGAGCATGGCCAGATGCTGATTCCCCCTCTAGGAGTGCATTGCTCAGAGTGGCACTATTGCACCTGACATCCTTGGCATGGTATCCCCTCAAACATTTTGCGTTCACCACTCCTATTTGCTAATTTGTTTTAGGACTCTGTGCTCTTTACCACAGCTAACCAGTGCTGAAGTGTTTGTGCTTTCTCCTTCAAATGTAGTAAAATTGACCTACATCTGATTGGTACATTTAATAATAATATTAATAATAAACAAGTTTGTAAAGCGCATAGCTACATTAGCTAGTGTGTCCCTGCGCTGCGGCAAAAGAAAGACCCTGAGTGGGGCAGCGAAGAGATACAGAATTAGAGTTAGACGGGAAGGCTTAAAGACGGAAAAAGCCAGGTCTTGAGTTTTTTCCGGAAGATTGTCTCAGAGGACTCCAGCTGGAGACCTGGGGGAAGTTTATTCCAATGTTTGACCGCCAAAAAGCGAAGGAGCGGCCACCCATTCTTACTCTTTTGATGGCCGGAACTCTGACCTGCCCCATCCCATTTGATCTCAGCTGGCGGGTCGGAACGTAGGGGGTGAGTAGGTCATGCAAATAAGTGGGCCTTTCCTCTGTAGGATGCGGTGGCTGGCACATAGGGCTTTAGAGAGAATTTGTTCCCTCACCGGAAGCCGGTGAAGGGAGGCTAGGGACTGGATAGAGGGAGCTCTCCTGGGTAGCATTAAAACAAGATGAGCCGCTGCATTCTGAATGCATTGGAGTCTTCGCATACATTTGCTACTTGCCCCCAGATAGATAGCATTCCCGTAGTCCAAACGTGACGTCACCAAAGCATGGACCATCGTTTTACTAGCTGTAACAGGAAGTACATCAAGAGTCTTCTGGAGTCCTCACATTACCCCAAAACATTTCCCCGCCACCAGCCCGGTGTGGCACTCGAAGGATAGTTAAGTATCCAGCCACATCCCTAGGTTCTTAACCAGTTCGCAGGGGGGTGGAGTCTGTCCCAGTGTCTGAGGCCACCAAGATGAGGACCAAATCAAGGGGGCTTTGCCTATCACTAACACTTTTGTTTTGTTGCCATTAAGTTTCAAACAGTTATTCAAGACTGATGGAGCTGGAACTCTAGCCCTTCGGCCCTTGTGCAGCTGCTAGGCCACCGCCTTGCAAGCCAGTAGTCCAAAGGGCCCAACACAACGTGAGCCACAAACCACACAATCGGGGCTTCTTCAAGCCTGGCAGGGACAACACGACTCCAAAATGAGATCAAACCTTCCACTCCTCGGGCACACACTCCTTAAGCACTGCCAGAGTGCCGGCTGGCAGGGAGGGCGGAAAATATCTGCATATTTGTCCAATCAATCGTGGAGTTTCCGTGCTGTGCTTAGGGATGGTCACGGTCGTCGATCGAAATGAAAGCAGCGTTTCAAAGGCAGGGTAATTCCTAAATTGCCTCTTCGTGAGCAGCCGAGACGAGGTTTAAAAGGGCCAAGTCTGGACTTCCCTAATCCCCGGCATCCTCTGCTGTGGTGATTGATGGGTGTCGGTGCTGTCTGGGCCACTCTAAACATTTCGGCTCTAGGTAAGAGCTCGTTTATAATCTTCGCCACCTCTGGGGCGGGACCCCTGTGAGCAGGCGCCGAGCCCAGCAGCAGCTGCCTGTCGCGGCTCGTCGTAGTGGCGGAATGTTCTGAAGAGGAGCCCTCCATTTTATTTGGAATGTACTCATTTTTTGTGCCCAGTCCTATTTTGGCTCCTGTTAGAGAATGTATGATTGCGTTTCGCCATCTCAGTAGCTGCAGTCCTCAAAATGTCTGGCATTGCCACCACAAAAAGCAAGGATTCGAATCTGCGAGTCGAAAAGTCTTTTTTTTCCAGAATTCCTATTTTAACTCATTATGAAACACTATTAGGGGGGCGTGACTCGCAAACACAAGTTCTCAATGGACTGTGACCTCGAACTATTGAACGGATACAAATACTACTTCCGTCGGTGACATCATCAGTCCTGGGCCATATTTCCTGTTCGCCTTTAACCACCGCTCTTGCACAGTCCAGAAGAGGCAAACTGTGGGCATTATAATTCCAGGGCCTTGGTACGATGGTCGACCTTCCACTCAGCGAGTCAGATCGAGTGGTTCTGTAGGGAGCAGGCATTGGCCCATTTTTAAAAACACCACTGTCTCTTGAGGGCACATGGGCTGTTTCCTGCAAGTGACTGCAAATTCAAGGTTGATGCCTGCTTTCCACTACAGGCCACCATCCCTTCATTCACAGCCAATAGGGGTGGGAGTCTTCCTAATATTCATCAGACTAATCATTTTGTTATCTTCTTCGAATAGGAAATATGCGAATCATACGTTTTTTGTACACCGTTTGAATTGCAAATGACATCCACGGGGAATGATGGCATCCAGCGTGCTGCGCTGTCTCAGATCCGTTTACCATTCTGCTTGGTGGGTATTTCTCACCCACTCTTTGAAAGTTGCAGATAAAATAGTTCTGCCCAAGAGGAGTCATTAGTAGGAGTCCCTGACAGAGTTAAGGTTTAAGTGAACCAAGGGTATCTGGAAACTCCTTGAGATCAAGAGAGCCGCACCCGTGACTTTAAGAGCCCTCCTAGGACAGGCAGGTCCCAGAGTAAGAGCACTCCCAGGATAGGCAGGTCCCAGAGTAAGAGCACTCCTAGGATAGGCAGGTCCCAGAGTAAGAGCACTCCCAGGATAGGCAGGTCCCAGAGTAAGAGCACTCCTAGGATAGGCAGGTCCCAGAGTTAGAGCGCTCCTAGGACAGGCAGGTCCCAGAGTTAGAGCGCTCCTAGGACAGGCAGGTCCCAGAGTTAGAGCACTCCTAGGACAGGCAGGTCCCAGAGTTAGAGCGCTCCTAGGACAGGCAGGTCCCAGAGTTAGAGCGCTCCTAGGACAGGCAGGTCCCAGAGTTAGAGCGCTCCTAGGACAGGCAGGTCCCAGAGTAAGAGCGCTCCTAGGACAGGCAGGTCCCAGAGTAAGAGCACTTCGTAAGCTGATCAAGAAAGTAGCGCTCGCAGAACTCGAACATTACAAGTAAACACTGGTTCACCTGCTCACCCTTCACAATCCCTACTTCCACGATTTCACCTCGTCAATAGAAAGATCCATTGCTCCAGCTGTATAGACATCCTGTATATGAAAGCACACTTCACTGAAACAGCCTCCAGCTAGTCGTCCATGTCTTCCTATCCCTGGAGAAAGTCCTCCATCTTGACACCCAATTGTCATTCAACCTTCACACCTCCGCCCCTATATACTTTTACAGACACAAGGAGGGCTGGGTTAAGGTTCATAGCACAGCTGTCTATTAATGTCTGTCTTTACCAACACGCATCCACATGGTTGCCCTTGTCACCCCTCACTCAGATCATCACCCATGCACCACTCACTGTCCTTCCATCAGTGTCACAACACTGTCTCAGCCTCAAATGATGATTGGGTCATGGTCTCCTCTGACATTGCTCTGGATTGGACCCCTCTCGACTAAAGCCCAAACCCTCACCCTCAAATAATCATTGGCTCATGGTCTCATCTGACGTTCCTCTGGATTGGACCCCTATCTCGTGATTAAAGCCCAAGCCCTCAGGCTCAAATGATGATTGGGTCATGGTCTCACCTGATGCTCCTCTGGATTGGATCCCCTCTCGACTAAAGCCCAAGCCCTCAGCCTCAAATAATGATTGGGTCATGGTCTCACCTGACGCTCCTCTTGATAGGACCCCTACCTCTTGACTAAAGCCCACGTCCACAACCTCAAATGATGATTGGGTCATGGTCTAACCTGACGTTCCTCTGGATTGGACCCATATCTCGTGATTGAAGCCCAAGCCCTCAGGCTCAAATGATGATTGGGTCATGGTCTCACCTGGTGCTCCTCTGGATTGAATCCCCTCTCGACTAAAGCCCAAGCCCTCAGCCTCAAATAATGATTGGGTCATGGTCTAACCTGACGCTCCTCTTGATTGGACCCCTACCTCTTGACTAAAGCTCACGTCCACAGCCTCAAATGATGACTGGGTCATGGTCTCACCTGACGCTCCTCTGGATTGAATTCCCTCTTGACTAAAGCCCACGTCCATAGCCTCAAATGATGATTGGGTCATGGTCTAACCTGACGTTCCTCTGGATTGGACCCCTATCTCGTGATTGAAGCCCAAGCCCTCAGGCTCAAATGATGATTGGGTCATGGTCTCACCTGACGCTCCTCTGGGTTGGATATCCTCTCGACTAAAGCCCAAGCGCTTCAGCGCCAAATGATGATGAGGTCATGATCTCACCTGACGCTCCTCTGTATTGGATCCCCTCTTGACTAAAGACCTCAGCCTCAAATAATGATTGGGTCATGGTCTCACCTGAGGTTCCTCTGGATTGGATCCCTACCTTGTTAAAATCTAGTTTGCAGCGTGGACATTATCGGCGCCTTCTTGTCCCTTTTCTAGGCCCATACGTGCGCGTAAGCGACAGCCATTTTGCGTACCATGGCCTCTCTACCCATTGCCGATCACCAGCGCATCTCTCTGACTTCGCAAGCATCCCCCGCGCACTGACAGCCCCCGCACTCTCATGCCCGGGCCATAAACCACCCCTTCAGCGCAGCCCTGCCTCGGAACCACATCCCGTACCAAACCAACACCTCCCTCCATCCCTTTCATGACCACAAATCCTTTGATAACCCCCTTCCTCCGTGCCCGATTGTCCGAACTGATCCCAGGCCATCACCTAGCCCTGCGGATGTAGTTTATTGCTCCTAGTGTAAAACTCACCCCTCTTCAAAGGAGCGAAGATTAATCAATGCTTCCACCCCATGAGATCCGATCGATCGCACACATTCCGGGAACCGGCGGAATGTCCAGCTGCGCGATAGTCATCACCTACTGAGATTGGGGTGGGGACTTCTACTGTAGATATGTGTGGGAACGGGCCTGAAGCGGGGATTCCGAGGATGTCCCTTCCTTACATCAAAGCATCTGCAAGAATGTGCCATATGTAATAAACTACAATAAAGTCATAAACCTGTGTATAAGAGGCCAGGCCTCGGAGATGCAGTTAGAGCACCTCGAGACGATACCCTGTTTGTCTGATCTGACGTGTTCTTTTCCGACGGAATAAACCTTGTTTCCCGCTATCCAGTTTCCAGCGCTCGCCTCTTTATTTGGTAATCTTCGAATGGTATGAGAGGCGACTAACGCCAAAGCAGTATCAGAAGGTTGTCTACAGGTACTGCTTTTACCTCAACCTCTTGACTAAAGGAGTACAGACTCCCTGAAAGAAGAAGAACCCTTCATAAACTGCTCGTTCTATCTTGAGAGCCTACTCCAACGCTTGAGACTCCTAAGCCGCTTTTCTGTGCTGTAGCTTGCCAGCAATAATTAAATATAATGTATGTATACCAGTTTAGTTTCAGGGAACCCAATTAAATCCTAAATATTCCTGATTAAGTTCCCCACAATATTAGGTTAAATAATACCAGTGAGGATTAGTGTGCTCCTGCATGGATTTAGTTTTATGCATTTTTATGAATTCATAAAACATTTCCAGGTTACGCCTGGAAATCTACGCCAGTTGCAGCTTTCTGGAAAACGTTTTAAATTCCTGTTTAGTCTGGCCTAAACCAACCCCTTTTGATTTTACTGAAATGATGTATGTAATGCCAGCGCCCTTCATAATCTGTTGGGGTGCCTTTCAGATTTTAATTCTACACACTACACCATACAGCATGGAACAGTGGGTCAGTCCATTTCAGCCATCTGCATACTTCACTGTGACTAACAGCTTTCTGTCCTTTTTCAAGGGGGACACCGGTACATAAAAGTAGCTTGGTTCGGTGCCAGGGACTACTATGGCAATGTGTGCTTTTTGAAATCAAAAACAATATTTTTGCTTTTAGACTGACGAGGGCTTAACAGCTTTCCGAACAATACATTTCTACCAAAAATCATGGCAAAACTAAACAAGCATTTGCAAAGCCAAAAGCCTTCTACCTGATGCTAGATAAGACTTTTCCAATACAATGCTTGTTGTTTATACAGTGGCATTTTCCAATGTATTATTGTGTGCATCGTGCAAATACACATTGGGGGAACCCAGCGCCTTTGTGCAGTACCATTTTTTTTCCTGTGGAGAATCCTCTTGCCCACATCACCATGAAGTTTGGAGGTGTTACTTTTCACTCTTCCACTTTGCAAAGCCATTTAGTTTTGCCATGGGCAAGAGTAAATCTCTAAACATTTCCAGATTGGGAAATTTTCACAGACAATGTTGTGGACATCAGTCTTCCAATTTCCTACCTTCCCTAGGATGTGCATGGGGGTGCCTTTTAACCTACACTTGCGTGGGGTGGTTTTCATCTGATTTGCGGTCTCTATTGCTGTGTACTGAAGGGGGTCGGAAGAGTTGTTATGGGGCCCCCATGTGTTCATGATGTGGCAGTATGTAAGATTGGGCTTATTGCCTCCCCCAGATGGTGTGTAGAAGGCTTTCTGTGTTTTGCTGATCGCTATGCTGGATACGGCGGTGGGCATATTCCTGTGTATCTCGCAAGAAGCTGTGATGGATTTTTGCTGACTATCCTTTTCCCTGCACCCCTCTCCCTCAAGCTACATCTTATCTAGGATATTTGGGCATGAAGTTCCTGGCTGCAGCTAGGGATGTCCAATTGACGACACGCTACTTTCCTTGTTTTGGAGGGACATGACCCAATGGGCTGGCCTATGGATGTTTGAAAAACTTTGAGGGAAAGGAGGAGGCAGAATATTGCTAAATTGATAGTCTGGTGCGAGGTCAGAACTCGTTGAAATTTGTCTAACCAGGGGGTGCTGGACTGGGACAGTTGGTTGTTTGGGCAGACCTCCCCTCCAGAGTTACTTGATGCCGCGCTGCGCTTTGTCACCTGTCATATTTTGTGCGGCGGAGGTTATGGGGTCTTCACTATCCTGAGCATACGGAAAATCTGGCTTCTGAAACAGGTGGACAGCTTCATTTTGGAACTTGAATGGGGCCTCTGTTGACTAGAGGCTTCTGGCTTTTAGGAGCTCTGCTTTTGGGACCACACGCCATGAAGGAATTTTGGTCCCGGGCTGAGCACCCAAGAGTGGGGTCCGTTCACTTTGGTGATTGTGACCCATCCCATTTTAGACTTGGATGTGGGGTTTTGGGTGCCTGCTTTTCAAGGACTTGGATAGGTAACGCCTACCCCCTTCGTCAGACTGTCCTCCTCCAGGGGTGTGGCCAGTCAGCCCGCCCTGGGGGCTCAGCAGCAGAGTGAGGCCTAGGCTCCTGCAGGCACCAAAAATGGCGAACCCTAGTGCAGATTCCCGAACAACAAAACGTAGACAGCCCTGAATTACACAAACACAAGTAAAAGGCTGACATTTCTAATGTTCTCTCATTGTTTTTTATTTTTTTAATGAATGTTGAAGTGTGTGTGAAGTGGATGTTTCACATTGAGGGTTTTAACTTTCTATGGATTTGCTGATAACCTGAAAGAGATTATCTCCATGTCAGTTATTGAATTTTTGAATTTAAAATCATTTATTGAGCGCACTTTTACCGAGCGGTTTCATGGCGCTTTTCAGGTTACGACCAGCAACAGCAGCAGGAGGAGGAGGCTAGGCAGCGAAAGCTCGGGAGAAAAGAAAGGTTTTGAGGTTTTTCAGTAAATGCTGGGTAGTAATAGAGACAGTGGAGAAGCTTGTGAAATTCCACATTTCATCTTATTATTATTGTTATACTATATGTTATATGTTATATATATACTATATATATATATATATATATACATATATATATATATATATATATACATATATATATATATGTTATATGTATACTATATGTTATAATAATAATATGTTATATTATTATTATTATACAGTTATTGAGCCCATGACCAGTGGTCGAAGTGGACAGGATAAGCAGGGCACGGCGTGCCCCTACTTTTTCAAATTATTAGCATCAGTTCTGCTACTATTTTATTATAAAAATGCCTCCAGGACGACAGAAATAGCCAAGGCCTATAGATAAGGCTCGGCCGTTCATGGCCATGAGATGTGGGCAGAGAAGGAAAAGGACTCAGCCTCTTCCTTCTTGACCAGAGAAGAGGACAGTGTCAACTTCTACTGCTCTGCCTCTGCCTCTGTCAGCTGCCCACCCCCCTCTCTTTCTTCCTCTTATTCCCTCTCTTTCTGTCTCTGTCTCGCTCCTCCTCAATTGCTGAAAACTGTGACTTCAGCAAATGGCTCTTTCCATTCTTTCCTTTATTTGTTCCCCTGTGAAATGGATCCCAAAAAAGAAAGAAACACTTTTGCTGGAAATGTCATCTTTTTCTGACATTTTTCTATTCCAAAGTGCAGCCTCGGGACGGAAAAATAATATGGTCGTAAAGAGCCAGATTGGTTTCATTCCCACCCAAACACATTAGCACCACTTCACAGAATTTGCGAGTGAAGTGCTACTTTTGTTTTCTTCTCTTTCTTTGAACAGCTTGTTTTTCTCGGGTGGGGAAGTGCACCATCCTGGAGGTAATGCAATACCTGGGTGATGCGTGCAGTTGAAAACGTTTAATGTGACCCTTACACCTGGTTTCCTTATTTTGGTTTATAAAATGTGTACTGCGGCTCTGTCTTCAGGGATGTGGCTTTTTAAAACATACTGCTTACATTTTGTAAGGATATAAGTAATGGACATTGAAACGGGTCCCTTCCTGTAGTCATGTCCTTTACTTTTCAGGCAAAAACACTAATTGATTTCTGAATAATGAGTGGAAAAGCGTTGTGGTAACAATGTTGTTCCTGCTTACGTTTCACCTGCTTTAAATAATCTTGCACTCCCTATGAGTGTTTGCTTTTTCCAGGATGTTGTTACTTTTTTTTCAGGCAGCGTATTTTGCTTGTCTAGTTCATAATTTGAATTGAGTCGCATCCAGGTGTTTATAATCCACATTTGGGTTGTCGCTGAAGTCAGTGCGAGTTTCTCTCATTGGGGCAGTATGGTGTTCAGTGGGGGACAGGATGTGGCACTATGGCAAGAGCTGCTGAATTTGGAACTAGGGAACTAGGTTCAGCCTTCATGAGCTGTCCACCAGTCCACTCTCCTAAGGGAGCACGTTCCCATGCTAGACCTTAGAAGCCCCCACTAGACCTTAGAAGCCCTGGTGTCTTAGCACCAGCAGGTGGATATTAGCAGTTGCAAGTGTGGGTTAACCTTGAAGGCCAGCCCACCACAATCCATACTGAATTTTACCTCTAGTCTTGAGGGCAGGCCTACGAAGTGCACATCCTAGAGCGAAAGTGACTCTGTCACTGATTTCACAGGACCCTTGAGGCCAGTCCACCTCAACCATTGACACCTCTATTGGCCTTGTTTCAGCAGTAGCAGTGCAACTCATCAGGGAGCAGCAATGCAGGATTTGCACACATAGAAAAAGGAAATAAATGAGGAGAAAGGAAAGCATTTCTCCTCCTTGCACCTCCCTAACGCCACTCCTGGGGTGGCGTTAGATTCTGACGCATTACCAGTTTACCGCTTCTCGTAAATCTGGAAGCCTTCAGATTCCATTGGTGTTGCGTGAGAACACCCAGAGCAATACCCATGGAACGCCCCTTTCACGTAGTGTTCTGCTTGAAAGGGGCATATATTTACAGAGGCCATGAAAAGCCACGTAAAGTGGCTTTATGTGGCCTTGTAAATAAGCTGGGCACATTGCACCACATGAAAGTAAAAAAAGTGAAGTACCGGTGCCGCAAGGGGACTCATAAAGTGGGCCCTAAGTTTGCAAACTTCACTATCTCTCTGCTTCATGCAAAATCACTTTTAACATGTGATGCCTGCTTTGAAGCCACTGGAATTATGTAGCAATGGGGGACAACATTATGTTGCAGTGCTGACTAAATTTTACTTGTAAAATTTACAGGAGTGTAACCCATATACCAATTCAGGACTGGGTAAGTAAGGTGCAACAAGAAACAATGTCCTGAGAGGTAAGGATAATTAGACAATTAAACATGTATGCATACAGCATTACTCGCAAGGAAAGAAGGAGAGTACTCATTGGTATGAAAAAAGATAGTTAATCATCTTTATATTATGACATAAGTTTCATGGTCGAAAGTTATACAGTTAGAAGCAGCACTGCATAAACTGAATTGGTGACAATCATATGATACTTGGTGCATAAAGGTGTGCAAAGTGAGAGTGACGACGCAAGTGAAGAAGTGAACAGCGTGGACGGCGCACTGTGAACAAAGTGCAGATAATTTTCAGTGAGTGGCTCAAAAAACTTGTGACAACGTGATATCACAATAAACAGAGGTTCTTTCAATTGGATGTAGAGCCACAAAGGAGGAGTACGCCTGTTATTGAGCTGTTAGGTCGACGGCGTTTCGATCCACATTAGTTTGGATCATCATCAGGACTTGGTTGTCTGAGTTGGGGCGTGCTGCAAGGAAAGGAGAGAGGTTCAGGGGGGGAGATTTGGTGGCTGGGGAGGGAAGACATGTTAGGAAAGGCTGTCAAGTTAACTTGGGTTAATTCCGGTGACATAAATCGTCTATTAGTTGTTAGCAAGCCTCCACGAATAGGAAGGCAGCCTACAGGACATTTTGGCTGGCCAGGTCAAGGATCGTCTGGGGCCTGCATGAGGGCACTGGGAAAACAAGGAGGGAATAATTAAGCCCTGTTTGGTTGGAGTGACGGAAGAAAACTGAACTAGCGTGCTATAATTGTAATAACCAGCCGTCAGTGATCAGCTTGGTTCCCAATAAAGACTATACAGTTCGGCGATCAATAACTAAGATTGATGTCGGGAATTGGATCGGTATGGTTGGGGGCTGAAGAACAAGGTAGCGACATACCTGGAAAATTCTGTGCATGAGGCGGCCGTCTCTGATCAGCCGTGTTTCAGCACATAACCTATAGAAAGACAGTAAATGAGGCGTTAACCGAAGGCTAGTTCCTCGGGTCGAGGAGTATTGGAATAAGTTGTGCGGCCATGAGGTTGGCGGGTGGAGAGAGCACGTACCTGAGTGAATCGGCGTGCTGTTGCTAGAATGGATCCAGGCGTGGAAAGCCGGTACCGGCGAGGTGGGATGTTTCACTTCCGCGTATAGGCGGGGTCGAACCAAGGGAGGGGGGCGTGAGCTGGGCGTGCACGGGGAAGTCAGCAGCAGTGGGCCTGCGGGGAGGGGAGTGTAATGGGCGTTTCCATAGTGACATGTCCGGAAGCAGAGAGGAGTGGGTGTCGGGCGTTTCCATAGTGACATGCCCGGAGGCAGGGTGAAAGAATTCGAACAGCAAACATACATTTTGTTCATCGCATATTTAAAAAAGGGATTAACATGCTTAGGGTTTCTGTTGTTAAAACATAATGCATTAGACTTTCCTGTCAGCAACATATTTTCAGCGTAATGTAACACAGTGCAATTGACTATTCTCGGCAAATCATAGGAATTATTAAAACCGCATATGGACATATTATAGAGATGTTGTAAATATTTATGGACATTTTGGAAAAGTACAGATTTGTAGGAGGCGGTATTTATCGAGACACCTACGAACATAAATAGGTTTAGCATTCTAGTATAGACCTGATGTGGTCTGAAAAATTAGATGGTGTATCGGGCAGTTCAGTGTTTGTAAGGACCGATAGCTAACGTATAAGTTCCGGGTACAGAATAACTGTAAAATTCTGGCATTTGAACGATTGGTTCATCCCTTATAATCTCCCGCTGGCAGAAAAACAAGCTTTGAAAACTTTGAAAAACAACAGCGACATTATCATAAAACCAGCGGATAAAGGGGGTGGAATAGTTGTTATGAGTACAGCTAAATATGATCTTGAAATTCAAAGACAACTTGCCAACCAGGAACACTATCGACCCCTCCCCAAAGATCCCTTGGAGGATATCCGAACTAAAATACTCTCCGTCAACACCGAAGCTAAAGACAGAGACATCATCACTAAGAAGGAATTCAAATTTTTGAACAGCAACCAGTCCTCGCACCCCTGTATTGTACGTCCTGCCCAAGATTCACAAAGACAGTCTCAATCCCCCGGGCAGACCTATTGTTTCTGGGTGTGGATCCATCCTAGAACCACTGGGAAAATACATAGATTCCATAATAAAACCATTCGTTCCTGAGACTGATACCTACATCCGTGATACGATGGACCTGATCAACACTATTGAGGATTTACCATTTGATACCACCACGCAGGTCATGGCAGGGCTTGACATTGAATCGCTCTATACAAATATATACCCAACGATGAAGGTCTACAAGTTATCCATACCCTCCTTCTTTCCAGACCTCAACCTACACGGATTCCCACCGACTTCATCGTGAATCTCCTTCGTATAGCACTAAAAAATAACTATTTCGTTTACCGAGACACCTATTATCTACAAGTGAAAGGCATTTCAATGGGCGCTTGCTTCGCCCCGAATTTTGCAATTTTGTTTGTGCATTATTTAGAGAAGACTCTTATCTTAACACCCATCAATCTGTTTTTCCAAAACATCAACCTCTGGCGAAGGTATATAGACGATGTGCTACTACTGTGGAATGGAACGGCTGAAACATTGGACCCCTTCATCCATTGGCTCAACCACTCGCAATAACATCTGAAATTTACCAGCAATTGCAAACAGAATGATCTGCCTTTTTTGGATGTCACCATCCATGCAGAAGAGGGGCATCTGGGCACTACTCTATACCGTAAACCGACGGAAAAGAACACCCTGCTCCTGTATTCCAGCTACCATCCGCGAGGACTACGCGATGGACTACCATATGGCCAATTCCTCCGGATCCGCCGGAATTGCAAATGGAAAAAGGACTATTTCAGGGAGGCAGACACCCTCACCAAAAAGCTAATACATCGTGGATATCCCAAACGATTGGTCACCAGAGCCAAGAAAAGAGCGTGGTACTGTCACAGAGACCTCCTCCTCACCACCCAACCCAGGAAATCGATGACCAGGATTCCCTTTGTTTCAAAATTCAGTCATCACAGTAACAAAATAAACAAAATCATCAGAAAAAATTGGCCATTACTGCGCTCACATGAGCAATTCAAAGAAGCCCCTTTATTCTCTTACCAACGCTGCAACAATTTGGCCAATCATCTGGTACATGCCATTACATGGCCACAAACCAACCATGAAAGAAACACCATCACAGCCGCTTGGGGCCTTGATCCGATTGTGGGGCACTACAGATGCCAAAATTGCCGTGTATGCAACCTGACCACAAACACAAAAGAATTCAAAGTCAATGGTTGTTCGCATAAACTGACCAAACATACAAATTGCAGATCAAAAAACGTTATTTATGCGATCCAGTGTCCATGCGACCTCATCTACATTGGACAGACGACACAAATGATTAAACAGCGTATCATTCAGCATAAGAGCAGGATCAATTGCAAAACATTGACAGCACCCTTGGTATCACACTACCTGCAACATGGGCATCTGGACACCGACATTCACTGGCAAGTGATAGAGAAACCCGCATTGCCCACTCGCGGAGGCGACATCAAAACTCTCCTAAACAAGGCTGAATGTAAATGGATGACCATCTGCGTTTCGAATAACCAGGGGATTAATACAATTGACGAATGGAACAATACGGTCACCACCTGATCACCTGACTGTCCATAGTTATTCTGTACCCGGGACTTATACGTTAGCTATCGGTCCTTACAAACACAGAACTGCCCGATACACCATCTCATTTTTCAGACCACATCAGGTCTATACTAGAATGCTAAACCTATTTATGTTCGTAGGTGTCTCGATAAATACTGCCTCCTACAAATCTGTACTTTTCCAAAATGTCCATATATATTTACAACATCTCTATAATATGTCCATATGCGGTTATAATAATTCCCATGATTTGCCGAGAATAGTCAATTGCACTGTGTTACATTACGCTGATTATATGTTGCTGACAGGAAAGTCTAATGCATTATGTTTTAACAACAGAAACCCTAAGCATGTTAATCCCTTTTTTAAAAATGCGATGAACAAAATGTATGTTTGTTGTTCGAATTCTTTCACCCTGCCTCCGGGCATGTCACTATGGAAACGCCTGACACCCACTCCTCTCTGCTTCCGGACATGTCACTATGGAAACGCCCATTACACTCCCCTCCCCGCAGGCCCACTGCTGCTGACGTCCCTCGGGCACACCCAGCTCACGCCCCCCTCCCTTGGTTCGACTCCGCCCATACGCGGAAGTAAAACATCCCCACCTCGCCGGTACCGGCTTTCCACGCCTGGATCCATTCTAGCAACAGCACGCCGATTCACTCAGGTACGTACTCTCTCCACCCGCCAACCTCATGGCAGCACAACTTATTCCGATACTCCTCGACCCGAGGAACTAGCCTTCGGTTAACGCCTCATTTACTGTCTTTCTATAGGTTATGTGCTGAAACACGGCTGATCAGAGACGGCCGCCTTATGCACAGAATTTTCCAGGTATGTCGCTACCTTGTTCTTCAGCCCCCAACCATACCGATCCAATTCCCGACATCAATCTTAGTTATTGATCGCCGAACTGTATAGTCTTTATTGGGAACCAAGCTGATAACTGACGGCTGGTTATTACAATTATAACACGCTAGTTCAGTTTTCATCCGTCACTCCAACCAAACAGGGCTTAATTATTCCCTCCTTGTTTTTCCAGTGCCGTCATGCAGGCCCCAGACGATCCTTGACTTGGCCAGCCAAAATGTCCTGTAGGCTGCCCTTCCTATTCGTGGAGGCTTGCTAACAACTAATAGACGATTTATGCCACTGGAATTAAACCAAGGTAACTTGACAGCCTTTCCTGACATGTCTTCCCTCCCCAGCCACCAAATCTCCCCCCCTGAACCTCTCTCCTTTCCTTGCAGCACGCCCCAACTCAGACGACCAAGTCCTGATGACGATCCAAACTAATGTGGAATGAAACGCCGCCGACCTAACAGCTCAATAACAGGCGTACTCCTCCTTTGTGGCTCTACATCCAATTGAAAGAACCTCTGTTTATTGTGATATCACGTTGTCACATGTTTTTTGAGCCACTCACTGTAAATTATCTGCACTTTGTTCACAGTGCGCAGTCCACGCTGTTCACTTCTTCACTTGCGTCGCCACTCTCACTTTGCACACCTTTATGCACCAAGTATCATATGGTTGTCACCAATTCAGTTTATGCAGTGCTGCTTCTAACTGTATAACTTTCGACCATGAAACTTATGTCATAATATAAAGATGATTAACTATCTTTTTTCATACCAATGAGTACTCTCCTTCTTTCCTTGCGAGTAATGCTGTATGCATACATGTTTAATTGTCTAATTATCCTTACCTCTCAGGACATTGTTTCTTGTTGCGACTAAATTTTACAGCACAAAAAAGGCTGTGGTACATTTTCTGATACTTTATTATTTTGACATTTTGCCACATACTAACAGTCTCTGCACAGATTTTGCCTCCTTAGTACCAGTGTATCATACAAATGCAGCAGTGAGAAAGGTGACCAGACAATCTTTGCAAGTGGCCCTCCACTTCGCAGCAACATAAGTCAAATTTTGTAGTAGCTTCTGACCCGTTTGAGCTACAAATTGTTTTTAGTTACAATCGTCAGATTATGCAGCAGATGGTGTATTATGTGGCAAAAATGGCAGAGCCATAATTATGTGGAAAATATTTGCAAACTAGGATATTTTGCCATTTATGTTTGAACTGCTCGTGTGGAAAAAGAGAGAAGTGCTGAGGACAGAAACTGCATGGCTCGGAGACAAATGGCTTGTGATTCCACTTTTAACCGTATTTGGGACACACTTTGCGAATGTATTTTAATGTCAATAACTCATATTAAACCTTAAATAAACATGTGTATCCATTGGTTGAAATAAATAACGTAATAAACTGCAACTGGTCAGTGAAATGCCAAACAAATACTAATAACCGCAATGTTTTGCTCTTTCTGGCCACACCTCTGACTCCGCCCACTGACCCAATCTTCGGATTATTCAGCCACAGCCCCTGCAGGTAAGAGAGGTGGAGCCAGGTGAGGGTGGGATTTTGAGAGACGACCACGAGGGAAAATTAATTATTTATTTTAATTTTCCTTCGTGGTCGTCTCTCGAAACCCCCCTCACCTGGCCCCACCGCTCTTATCTGCAGCGACCGCGGCTGCGTCAGACTTTGTGCTTTTGAGTGCGGGTAGAACTTGCAGTTTAATCATCTTTCTAACTGCTGGCTGTGGGGCCTTGAACCGGCCGGACTGGGTATCTCTCCTCTAGTCGGCCTTGAGTCCCTTTGTCCTTTGTGAAGAACTCTCTAGTCTCTTTAGTTATAACGTGCAGTTTTGATTCTGGGTGTTGTTAAACAGCACGTACACAGAATAGTGTCTAGGACAAAGGGCTTGATCGGGTAGGGGATGTTAGTCTTATGGACTAGTGGCTAGAGCTCACTGAGGCTGAGGAGACACTACATTCTAACTGCATGCGGAGAGTCACGCTGCGAGGCCATTGCCCATCTGTGAGTTTTTGCAGCTTTGCTTTTGCACAAATATATCAAATATTTGCTGTAGAAGTGATTCAGTAGGAGATCCAGTGGTTCAACCAAGTGCGGGCCAGCAGATGTTAAACGGGCAGAGCAAGAGAGCAGCGGCGGCAGGTGCGTACCTGAATCGTTGTACCCAGGAAGACAAGCTCCTAGAAGCGAAGCCCATCTAAACAGGCCGCCTTACTTGCCAGAGCCTGCAAGTCAACTGCGCAGAGCTGATTCAATCACTGGTTCAGTTGCATACGGGAGCCACCGCCCTACAGCTGCTGAGCCATATATACTCAGGGTCCTAAAAAAAGAAGTGGGGGGACTAACCTAGTTAGGCAGTATGCATGTGACATCACAGCGCGTGATATCACTACACATGCGATCATGTTGCATGACATCACAGGAAGTGGCATCACAAGAAGTGGCATCGGATCTTAAACTCACACATATATGTTTAATAGGTTTATCATGAGTACATTTGAGCGCATTTCGAGTATCATGCAAACCCTCCAGATCTAGGATTCACACTTTGTAAGCTACACATAAAACAATGTTGCCTTTTGTCAGTGTAAAGCTTCCTTTACCCAAGGATTAAACAAACTAACTCTACGGCCAGCGTGCTCAACAAGGCATAAAATTCCATATGTAGCACATTTACATGTAGATGTGATAGCTTTAGCTGCTTATGCTCTCCGGAGGTGAGACCGCCCTCCCTTTTGCAAAGTATTCTTACTCAGCCTTACCCACCTGTGTGAGAAAGTGCCCTCTGTCTTGCATGGTATGCCCCCACTTTTTGCTGAATTGCTGATGTGCTTTGACAGAATGTGCCCTGAGCTCCTGCCAATCAAGTATCCATGGCCTGTGTTCCTTCCCTAAAACTGCATTGAAGCCTCTACCCAATTCGCATCTCTGGCCACAGGTCAGCCCCTGGTAAATGATGCCACAGGTACCCCGGGCACTGTGACCAGAGAAGGCCCCTAAGGGCTACAGCACTTATTGTGCCACCCTTAGAGGCCCTGTACCCTGCCTTTGCAGGCTGCGTGTCTTGGTGCAGAACAAAGTGAAGAGTCGACATGGCACACATCCCTGTGTGCCATGCCCACAAATCACTGTCCTGGCATACATAAGTCACCCCTCTAGCTGTGTGCCCTATGCCAGTGGTGAGGGTACAGGTGCATGAGCCCTGGACCCCTACAGTACCCAGGTCCATTCCTGGGCCATGTAAGTGCAGTGCTGCAATTAAGAGTATATGGTGCTGGGAGTTTGTCATCACGAACTCCACATCACCATTATGGCCACACTGAAGAATGGGAAGTTTGGTATCAAACTTCTCAGCACATTAAACCCACACTGATGCCAGTGTGGGATTTAATGTAAAATGCACCATAGAGGGCATCTTAGAGATGCCCCCTGAAACTTTGGACTGTTTTTCCGGTGAACACCGGACGTGTTTGAACTGCAGCTTCTGGTGCCAGCCAGAAACCGCAAATCCAGCCCACTCTGCACCCTCCGAACCCGGCCCGAGTTTGAGTGGAAAACCACCACGAGGAGGTCCCCCCGGCGATCCTGACCTGAGATCCGGCGACCCCTGACCTGCCTCAAGCCTCCAAATGACGCCTGCAGTCTCAATCCAGAGGACCCCCCTACTGCGACCAGAGCAGGTAAGAAAATCCGACGTCCCAAGGCACCCCTGCACCCGAGGCCCTACGGCCTTGTGTGCCCAACCCAGCTGTGCCTAACCAACCCTCAACATCCCACCTTACCCCTCGAAGTGGTGGTCACTCCTGGAACATCCTTGTCCCCGAGCCTGCAGTGTTTCTTTGTCCTGGATAATCTCCATTGAAATCAACAGGGCACCCGACTTCAAAACAGCACAAGGCCGCCCTAGTGCCGCTGAGGATGCCCCTTTTGTGCTAACTTGGTTCCCAACTTGCCCTGAGCTTAGTCCTAGGAGCTTTGCTCCCACAACCCCGTGGCCTGCTTGCCAGCAGCCACCAACCGGAGTCCCCATATTCTCCTTAGGATAACATTGGGCCTCAACACTCTGCACCCGGCCGCCCGAGTGCCGCTGAGGGTGCAACAACAGTGCATCACTGACCCTGGGAGACCCCTGAGTCTAACCCTAGGACCCTAACTCCAAAGACCCATTACCTACCTGGAAACCGATAACCCCTTTTTCCTCATAGAATAACATTGACACTTTTTCTCCCAAAAAGTTCTAAGTGTCGACTTTTGAAAACTGAGAATATTCCTTAAAAATCACCTGATTAACCAAAACGCATTTTCTGAACTGTTTTCAGGAGATGCCCCAGTGCTGAATCTAGGTATCCAGCACTGAGTAAGAAAAGTAGTGTTAAAGTAACTTACCTGCTAAGTGAATTTTCTCCCATAGGATAACATTAGTGATTCTATGTGAAAAGGTTCTTAAGTGTCAACTTTTGAAATACAATAATATTCTTTAAAAATCGTACCTCTAACTAAAACGAATTTGCTCAACTGTTTTCAGGAAATGTCCCAGTGCTGAATCTAGGATCCAGCCCTGTGTTAGCAAAAGTAACCTGAAAAGTAATTAATTGCATTTTACTTCAAAAGCCCATTCATTTCAACGTACAACTGCTTACTTAAACTGTAATCAAAATCAGTACAAGTTATACTGCAATTTTGAACTGTGTTCATACAAGTAATTTACTACTGCAAAGTATTAGCATTCTTAACTGTGCCAGGCTTGCTTGGTTCTAGAATTAAAACAACAGTATATTTTTTTTATACAAAAACAATTGGCCTAGAGTTCAGTTCTTGAGTGTGTGAAATCATTTGCTGACTGAGTGTATACATCAAGGGGCATATGTATGAAAGATTTTTTATTCGCAATCGCTGCGATTTGCAAAAAACACAGCGTTTTGGAGTAAAAAATCGCAAAACGCGATGTATGAGACATTTTCGCATCGCATTATTAAGCAATCACTAATTTTGCGAGTCTCAATTTTGCGTAAGCATTTAAGGAATCGCAAATTGTGATTCCTTAAATGCTATGTAACAAGCACCCAAGTTGTGCGATTTCTCCTTAAGAAATCGCAAATTACCACCAACTTCAAGTTGGTGGTAATTTGCGATTTCTTTCAAAAATGCACATTTTGGCATTTTTCAAGGTGCCATGTGGCGCACATACACGCCATATGCTCACACATGCTCATTTCAGGGGTGCATCAGGGTGTCCTTATGACACCCTTGAAATTATTCTCAATTTGCGATTCTCAAATTGCGAACCGCAAATTGAGAATGACTTCTCATTCATTCCTATGGACCTCCCGGTCCATAGGAAGAAATGGTCAGGTATTCCTTAATTGCAATTTCGCAATTTGCTAATCACAATTAAGGAATACCAAGAAATTGCAAAATATTTGCAAATTTTTAAATACATCCCGTTTTGCGATTCTCAAATAGCGATCCTCAAAAAATCGCTATTTGAGAATCGCAATAATGGATTTTGATACATATGCAGCCAAGTGCTTAACACTGTCCTCTGATACTGCCTTACTGCTCGACCAAGCTACCACTTTAGAGAGTAAGGTTATATCTGACTGCCAAACCTCTGGAGATCCTTGGACTCTATACACACTGTACCTCACTTTGGTGCAGTATATATAGCGCCAGTTTCTTACAACCTGCACTCATTTTAGGACATCGGGGCTCATTTTATTTACCTACAATGACCCAAAGCAAGAGAGAGACAGAAAGGGAAGAAAGGAGAGAGATAAAACGATGATGGAGGCAGAAAAGGGGTTAAAAAAAGAACCTGCTAGAATAAGCAATTTTAAGGTAGAGAAAGAATAAGGTTATTACAACCTTGGCATTCAGCAATAGGACCCTAAGAAAAAGATTGTGGCTCTACATTTATGTTATTACAAATTACACAATGCCCCCAAAACCTCACATCCACATTTAGCCGCAGACATCTCTCATGTTCTTATTGTTGGCATAACTATTTCTAAACAACCCTCACATTTAGCAACGCAACCTGGCACCTCACCCTGGAATCCGTACCACCAGAATGCACGCACAAAGAATGGACCATAAATTTCAAATGAAGACTTATCAGCTCCACATCAAAATAAGCGTAAGCCACCCAGTATTCAAAGATGAGAAGGAAATGGTAACAAGGGTAACTGACAAGAAAAAGGCACATGCAATTCCAGTCCCAACTAGCACTTTCAAGAAAATATTGCCCTTCCAAAGGTAATATTACCAGTTTGCATACAAAAACTACCCAGGTGGGGCGATGTAGGAACAGCGAGAGACACCACAAACTATCACAAGTAATCAGAATTTACACTAAACTATGCTTGCTTATAAGACCTCTGCATATTCTAGACATGTTACACTGCCAACATGGTGCACCATAGACGGCATACTTGTTTACAGTAACACTGACCTGCGGGCACACCTATTCATTGTAACCTCAATCCTGAAGAAGCCAGGTAAGCACACATGATCTTTCATTTCCTAATTAGCATAACTCTGAATTACATCAGTCTCCCAAACCTATAGGACCCGAAGCCCCTTAAGCCGTTCCAGATCCCCTCCCAAAACCCCCAAGAGTCAATGACAGACAATTAGCTGTTTTGGGAAATAAGGCCATATTTACTACATAGGGAGAAACACAAACATGACATTTAATCTTCATTTAATTTCTCTAATAACCTATAGCAATCCACACCTAATATAACATTTTAGAAACTCAAGTTAGGTTCTAATAGTTGTATCTAAAAAGAAGTCAAACAGTCACATTGAACTCTCCCATTCTTTACTTTACCACCTCTAAGGTCCAGTCAGCGTGCACCCCAGGGAGAACCACAAAGGTGTACCCCACCTGCTTCCTTGAGGGGTGATCCCTAGTCCTCTGATCCTTTTCTCCAACCCCAGTGTCCCGCCTCTCCAAAACCAGGCCATCCACGGGGCTCGTAGAGTGTAACCAGGGGCAGTCGCCCCATGCCGTAGACTGACTGAGTGAGCGCCCTTGCCCCAAGCAGGTGTAAACATTCTCTTTGGGGTTCAGCTTGCTGTCTCCTCCCTCGGTGCTGCCCTTGGAAGTGCATTGGAGGACTACCCTTGCTGTTGTACAGCGATCTTGGTGCTCAATTTTCTGCCACAAGGGCGACCAGGGCCAACCGGTCCTTTGCCCTCCCGACCAAAGAACAATTCCTTTGTAAAGGCCCAAATTCCATCAATAAACAAATCAGTGTCCAAGTCCGACAAGTGAACTCCATCCCTGTGGAACATGTGATCGCCACTGAGCAACTTTTGAGATATGTTCCAAAGCCAACCCTGCCCCGGGCACAACTTGGCCATTTCAGCATTGAGGCCCTGGACTGATACATTCAGCTCACTTGATCTCACCTCTAGCCCCCATTTGCTTCATAGAATAATGTGAGACCAAGCTATCAGCGCCCGAGGGAAGGTCTTACCCAGCCAAGCACATCCAGTCAACAGGACCTCCTTGACCATCCTGTGCCCCTGCTTGACCATGTCATTACCACCGACATGCAAAATGAACAAATCCGAGAACTGCAGTCCCACTTGGCCCATTGTCCCTTCCACCAGCTGGCAAACTTGAGCAATCCAGAGGACCCCAAAACCACTCCAACGTAAGAAGACACTAATCAAACTTGAGGGTTTCGACATACAATGCTGCTCCAGATGTTAAGCAGCTCGCTGCACGAAAGAGTGGCCCAGCACCCCTACCACCTTGGAAGGCATACTACTAAAAGAGAGAAACCAGAGTGAGAAAAAATGGCATCACACAGCGGGTAAGGTGCAAAGCAAACAGTTGGGGCAACTCAGGTTGTACGTAGCGCTTAAAACAAGATGATCACTGTTGGACTGGGCCCCTTTCCCCCAAAATCTTTCGCTTTTCACCCCCCTGTTTAGGAACTCTCCCCCATGGTAAAGATTACTGTATAGGCCATGTGTGGTACTAGTTGCCCTGTTTAATGTGATAATGTGATGCAATGGTGTGCACTTATTTTTCCCCCATTGTGTAAATGTACCCTGGTGAAATGCTGTATTTAAAATGGATGCCCTGGCTGTGCGTTGTGCCACCTGACTGCAGTAGGTTAGCGGTCTACTCGTTAGGTACCCAGCCATACCTGCATTTGGAGGGAAAGCCTGGCATCCAGGGTGCTCTACTCCTCCCCCTGAGCCAGTTAGAACTAGTTTTTTTTTTTTTAAACTCTTTATTCGTGACTGTTTCAGGATGACATACATTTCTGTTCAATTGCACCTCATATCACTCAGCAGTCTTTTCCATTTTCTTAACCATTAATTGTGGGGGTATAACATTTCAGTTGTGAGGTACTTAGCATAACATTCCCCGGATGCATCCCAAGTATGTGTTTCAAACACCATAATCATGGTTCTCATTATTGGCAAACCCCAACTGTCCCCCCCTCCCCGCCCGCCCCCCTCTGTCTCCTGGTTGGTCTCTCTCCTACACTCGATATCCCGGGCCAAGGTGGCTCTGTCTATCTGGAATTTGTGTAGGGTCCTAGGTCTGGTCTAACCCCGGTGAGTTGCCCCATTGCTCGTGAGCCTCAGCCCCCCCCTGTCATCTGTGTAAGTTCATCCCACCGGGTCTCCTGGGCTGTCCAGGTCTGTCTCTTCCAGTTCTATCAGCATTTGGTCCCATTCCTGTGCTATGGGGTATTTGCGAAGGCCCTTGCTCTCCTCCTCCCGCAAAGCTGCAGATTCTGCTTTACCCCATTTCAGCATGTCGCTGCGCCACACTGCTACTTGCGGGGCCCTGGGCGACTTCCATCTCATAGTGAGCACCCTGATCGCCAGCACTAGCGCCAGGTCCGCAAACTTCAGTTGTGCCTTGCATGTTTTGGGCCGTTTCCTGTTCCCTAGTAGACAGGGTAATGCCCCCTCCGGGATCCGGAGTGTTGTTATGGAGTGCAGCGTGTGTTTGATCGTCCCCCAGTAAGTATGTAATTTCGGGCATGCCCATAGCATGTGAAGAATATGTGCCTCGTCTTGTTGACATCTCGGGCAGCAGTGTGCAGCGGTAGGGAACATTCTGTGTAGTCTCTGGGGCGTAAGGTAAGCTCTATGGAGAATCATGGCTTGTATGAACTGAAATTTAACATTCCTAGATACCCGTCTATGATGACCCAGAATTATCTTCCACTCTCCGTCTGATATGTCTTCACCCGCGTCTACAGTCCAGGTCTCCCTGAGTGTGGCGATCGGCGACGTCACATGTTCTCTGATACCAACATACAGCCATTTCACCAAGTGTCCCCCCGTGCCCATATAATGCATGAGGTGTACTAACTCATGTTGATCTGGTTTTGTACGTTGTGGGGCCCAGGTCCGTCGTATGTAGTGCGTTACCGAGGCGTGTAGGAGGTATAAACGTGAAGGGGCTCCTGTGACCTGCACAAATGAGGCATGGTCCAGTATGGTGTCATCGCCGAACAGGTCTCCCACCCTGTCCACCCCGGCCTCCGTCCATGGACGTAGTCTGCGCTGTGTTAGAGTCCCCTGTGGTGTCGGGAGCCCCAGTAGAGGGATATTATCCGCATATGGGGAGGTCCCCGCCGTGTATGACAGCGATTTCTTCCAGCAGGTCAGGGCCACATGCAGAAGGGGGTGGCAGTCCCTGGGGGTCCTAGCATTGGGCAAGAGGAGGGAGTGTATGTCTCCACGTGCTAAATTGTCCGTCGTGTAACCGATCTCATGCAAGTCTCTACCCGCCACCCATCGGGTCAACCATTGGAGCTGGCTGGCATAGTAGTAGCTTCGCAGGTCCGGTACCCCCAGGCCGCCCCGTCTGGTGTGTAGCTGCAGTTTTTTAAGGCTAATTCGTCTTCTCCCCGATCCCCATATGAGGCTGACCAGTAATGTATCAAGTGTGGTGAAAATCTGTCGCGGGAGCAGGACCGGCAGGTTTACAAAGTAATATAATATGCGGGGGAGCAGGACCATCTTCGAGACTGCCACCCGTCCCATTACCGATAGGGGTAGGGACGTCCAGAAACCTATGCTACCTCGCAGGCCAGTAATGGCCTTACGGATATTACCGTCAATTTGAGCCTCTGGGTCCCGGTATACCTGTATCCCGAGATATTTGAACGTGGTTGGTGCCACTTGAATTTCATAGGCCCCGAACTGTATGTAGGGGGGCTGTTGGCCCTCTCGGAAGAAGAAGCCCAGGGACTTTCCCGGGTTTATAGCCAGTCCAGATATGATCTCAAAGCGTCTGAAAACAGTCGCCAGGGGCGAGTGGTCCCCTCGCAGGTTCCGGAGAAATACCAAGATGTCGTCAGCATATATTGAGACCATGTGGTCGATGCCCTCTACTGGTATGCCTTCCTCCGCAGCTCTAATGCGAAGCGCAATAGCCAGGGGTTCCAACGTCAGCACAAACAGCAGTGGCGACAGTGGGCAGCCCTGCCTTGTGCCCCTATGGACCTCATAACAGTCCGATGTGTGTCTTCCCGTGCGTGCCCTAGCCGTCGGGCCTGTGTACAACAAGCGGATCCATTTTATAAGGGCCTCTGGGAACCCAAAACGATGCAGGACTTCAAACATGAAGTCCCACGTCAGGGAATCGAAAGCCTGACGGAGGTCAAGGGCTATGCAGCCAGCGTGCGGTAAGTTGTGAGGTGTAGTTGTCATGAGAGCGTGGAGTCGCCTCGAGTTCTGGGAGGTACTCCTCCCTGGAAGGAAGCCACATTGGTCAGAATGGATCAGGCCAGGGAGGTGGCGCTGGATCCGCATGGCAATAGCCTTACTAAGGATCTTATACTCCGTGGAGAGCATGGATAGGGGTCTGTAATTACCCACATCTTGAGCATCCCTGCCGGGCTTCGGGATAGAGATCACCAAGGCCTGCATGGTGGTAGTCGGGAGGTGACCAACCTCGTAGGCGGTGTTGTAAATTTTCTCCAGGACGGGGGCCAGCACATCAGCGTAGGTTTGATAAAATTCCCCCGGCAGGCCATCCATGCCCGGGGTCTTTCCCCGGTTAAGTGTATGGATTGCTACCTTTATTTCGTGTTGTGTAATAGGTCCGGCTATAGCCGCCTGGATTCCCGGGGTCAGCACTGGGAGCATTAGGTCATCTAGGAATCCCGTTATGTCTTCTCTGGTCCCTACAGAGGGGGGGGCGTAGAGGTTCTCCAAGTGAGTCTTAAATACTGTGTTAATCTCCATTTGAGTGTGCACCTGTGTACCCGCTGGGTTCCTAATAGTCGTTATGGTAGGGCATTCGGGGGCATCCCGAACTAGCCGGGCAAGCAGAGCGCCGGATCTGTCCGCCTCCGCCTGTTGTCTTTTCAGATAGGCCCCATAGTCCATCACTCTCAGGGTTTCTAGCAATTCTGCGTGGTCAATATTACACTGCTGTAGCTCAGTTGTACGGCCAGGGTCCTGCCCCGCCGCATTTTCTAGGTCGCGCAAGCGCTGTTCCACTTCACATAGCTTACCGTGGATCTCCTGCCTGGCTCCCACCTGTCGGCCTATAGCAGCCCCCCGTATGACAGCCTTCATTGCGTCCCACACCACTAGGTTCGAGGATGCGGAGTCCCAATTGGTATTGAAGTAATCAGTTAAGGCGTCAGCTAAATGTGCGCGGAACGGGCCATCCTCGAGCAGCGCAGGGTTAAGCCTCCAGGTAGGAACTGGTGAGGGTACTCTACCCCAGTGTAGGTCAACCGCCAGCGGTCGGTGGTCCGAGAACGTTTTAGCAAGGTAATCTGCTGTGGCACACCTAGTCACTACAGAGTTAGAGCATACAAACCTATCCAATCTGGTATGTAATTTGTGTACAGGGGAGTAGCATGAGTATTCTTTGTGTGTCGGGTGGAGTGTGCGCCAGATGTCCGCCAAACTCCAACCCCGAAGCCACGTCCCAAATGACTCTGATAGTTTATGTATTCCCGCCGCCTGGAGGGGGGGGGTGTGATCTGTCGAGGGTCACATCCAAAATCATGTTCCAGTCACCACCCAGAATCCAGGGGACGTCCACCCAATCCGCTAACGCCCGGCCCACAGCAGTAAGGAACCTATCCTGGTCAAAATTCGGGGCATAAATGCTGCCCAGCACTACCACCTCCCCGTCCAAGGTGCCTCTCACCAACACATAGCGTCCCTGTTCGTCAGTCCGCCTTTCCAGTTCCACAAATGGAGTACCATGGCGCACCCATATTGTGGCCCCTCTTGAGAAGGCAGAGTATGTGGTAGAAAAAACAGTACCCCTCCATTTCTTTCTTAATAGGAGTGCCTCGGAGTGTGTCAGGTGCGACTCTTGTAGGAACACTATGTGTGCCCTTTGCCGTAGTAGGAAAGCGTGTACTCTGTGTCTCTTCTGCACTGCCCCCAGCCCTCTCACATTCCAGGTGACCAGCCTATACTTTCCGTGTGTGTCAGCCATAGCCCCGTGTTGGTGGCAAAAGTAGTGTTCCCATATGTCCTATTGAGTGATTCTTCCATGCCCCCCAGGAGACAGTACCCTCCCTATCCCAAACCCCAACTGTAAAGGCGCAGCCTCCAAACCCTGCTGTGCCAAACCAGAAACATTGGAACGTAAATAAACAAGTAACAATGCATACGCTAGTGGGGGGTCGGCCAAGCATCTGCCGTGTCCATAGTGCCATGCTCGGTCATGTCGCCGGCTCAACGGCGCCGCTGGGAGAGCTCTTTTCGAAGTTAGTCAGTGTAGGTAGCCACGTCTCGTGGAGGGGGGGGAAGTAAGGGGGCAGGGGAGGGGAGGGGGGGACAAGGGCGGCCTCATACTGGCAGGACCAGCCCGTTGCAGCCACGCGCCACAGGAGGCGCAGGAACCGCATCGCACGATCCCTGTATCTGAGTTTTTCTCCCCATCCAGGGCAGGCCGCACGGTGCTCGCCAGCAAATAAAGGGCAACATACACATTCTGAGCAAGCACATTTCCCCTCCCCCCCCCCCATCCCGCCGCCCCCCCCCACTTCATACAGAAAAGGATATCGTGTTGTAATCAAGTCTCAGGTCTAGTTCATAGGAGGTATTACTCTTGGGCATTGTCCAAAAGTTCATCCGCGGCTCTAGGCGTCACCGTCGGAAATAGGATCATACTGCTATCCGAGTCAGAGTGTACAGTGCTATCCTCAGTGTCCGTGTTGATTGTCGCACCGTCGTCTCTGAAGGATCCCACCGCTGCCACTGCATCAGCCTGTCCCTGCTTTTGTTGGTGGGCGGTCGGTTTGCGCTGCTTCGGATGAGTGCATTGGGCGCCATTCTTGGTCTCCCCTTGAGTCGAGTCTTCCCTGGATCCGTTGCCTGTGGAGTCCTGCGTCGGGTCCAGTCGCTCCTCGATGTCCATCACCTCCATCCATTCCTCCACATCCGTGGGGCTTTCGAAAAAGTGAGTCTTCTTGTCGTGGATCACCTTTAGGCGTGCAGGGAACAATAAGGCGTAGCGCAGTTTAGCCTTTTGGAGCCTCTGTTTTACCTCATAGTATGAGGACCGTTGTTTTTGCACTTGAGTGGTATAGTCTGGGTATAGTGAAGTTCGTTTATTTTCCCATGGTATGACCGATTTGATTCTGGCTTGAGTTAGCAGCATGTCTCTATCCCGGTAATTGAGGATCCGGACAATAAGCGGCCGTGGTGTCTGTCCCGGTTTTGGCTGGCCAGTTGGGATTCTATGTGCCCTTTCTACACAGAAAAACGGCGACAGACCCTCAGGGGCAACGTTATCTCGGAACCACTGTTCCATGAACTCTGCCGGCCGGGACCCCTCGCTTCTTTCCGGCAGGCCAATAACGCGAATGTTATTGCGCCGATTGCGCCCTTCCGCGTCCTCCACGCGTTCCAGCAGGGTTTTGACTTGACGTTGGATCACTTGGATGGAGTCCGTGTGTTCCGCCACTGTCGGGGCGAGTTCAGTTAGCGACAGACCTTGATCTTTAACTTTATCCGCCAATTTCTCGTGGTCCGCCTTAAGCAAGGATAGGTTAGTGGTGAGGGTGCCCATCTGCGTCTCCATCACGGCCCTAGAGTCTCTGATCTCTTTTAGGATAAGGTCTAGTTTGTCGCCTTGCTGGCTCTCTGAGGTGCTGGAGGCCAGAGTTAGCGGTGCAGAGCCCCCAGGGTCCATATCTCGGGGAGGTCCTATGCCCGGGCCCTCCTTGCCCTCCGAGTTCTTCACGCCTTTGCGCACCATATTAGACGTCAGGCGCCTGGTTGGCGGTAGGAGCGCGGGTCAGGGCGAGTATTTGCCGTCTAGTGTGCGTCTTATGTTCCAGTTGTTTCCCCGCCGGTCACACCTGATGCTCCCACCTTGGGGAAGCTGTTGGCAGTGTCCGCGTCTCCGCAGGGGGGAGGGGCCGCTTTCTACCACTCCCAGCGTATATGAGCGCCGTGGGTTTTCACTGGGCCCACCACCCTGAAGCGCTATGTCCCCCACCTCATCAGGCCGTCCGCAGCAGTCAAAAACGGCAGTAGGAGCAGTTGGGCGCCGCCCCGCCTGGGCCCTCAGCAATGCATGGGCACAACGTAGTTACAGAGGGAATGGGTTAGGCGCAGTAACAGTGCCGTTTTGGGGGGCGTTAGCTGTGCTGCTGCATGTTTCTCCGGCGCCTCAGTCCTCAGCCCACTGCGTGGGGATAGTCCCTTCACCAGCCTTGTCTCTGCCAGGCATCCAGGGCGCCCCAGCCGGACCCGGTCTCCAATCCAGGGGTCCCCGCCTCTCCGCAGTCCGCCCTCTCAGGAACCAGGGCAGCAATGGCACACGAGACCCGGCTCGCCGCCCAGTGCAGGGTCCCAGGGGTCCGCCCCGCACTCTCCCGGGGCTCCTCACCTTCAATGCAGTTCGGGCAGACAGCAAGCCAGGCAGGGGGGCCCCCGCAGCAGGTAGGCACTGCCAGCGGCGGGAATGTCCGGCCCTCGGCGCCCGCGTCTCAGCGTCCCAGCCTGCAGCACCGGCCCGTCCACAGCCTCCGTTCCTCCTCCCGACGTCCAGGTACACCAGGCGCCGTCCTCGCCCCTCGGCAGCCGCAGGGTCAGGATCCCAGGTGCAGGTGTCCGCCTGCAGGATCGGAGGCTCCGGTGCTCTGTCGCTTCACCGTCCTCTTTCTATGGGCACCCCTGTCACTCGAGGCCCCGGTCTGCAGCGTGACTCTAGGCCCCCCTGTTAGCCACGGCGCAAGTCAGGAACCCCGGTCACCAGAGCTCCAGGATTTTCAGCGGAGCAGTCGGGGGAGAAGCGCCTCCAAAAACAACCGTTTCCAGGTGGAGATGACCCTCGGCGTAGGCTACAGGATCTTCACCTCTCCCAGCGGCACCGGAGCACTAGCAAACTCCGTCCGCCATGGTGGCCTGCTAGCCACGCCCCCCCCAGTTAGAACTAGTTCACCTGAGAATTCTAGAAGGCCCTGGCACTGTCTGGGAGGTGGGGTGAAAGGGATATAAATAAGGGGGATGTGCCACCATGTGCTGAGACGTGAGGGGACCTGCTCCCAGGGGATACTTGGGCATGTGTGCTGGACCCTGCACCCATCTAGAACCCCTCTACTGTCCCCAGGGCTAGTGGTAGCCCCACTGCAGGAGTTCAGGCTGCTGTGTATGACGAGGGCCACGCTACAGTGGAGGATGGTGAAAGCCTACCGCCCTGTTTTGATGAGTTCCCACTAACTGCTGACCTGGCCCAGTAGTGCCTGCTGCTCTGTCCCCCGGCCCCCTGAAGAAGGAGGGCTCCCCTAGGTCCCTGAGGCTGGTGGATCTGGCGCCACGCAAGCGCTGCACCTAAAAGCGCCAGGAAGGGAAGGAGTGCTTCGAACTGGACCCCCCGCCCCCCAGGAGGTGAGGAGTGTTACCCTGGGCCCCTGGGGCTTGCTACTGGGACTGTCTGCCCCCTAAGCGCCACAATCCTAAAGCGCTGTGCCTAGAAGAAGCGCTGTGTGCCTGGAAGCACTATCCAGCCTAGAACTGTGCCCTTGAAAGCGCTGGCCCCCAGGAGACTGCCTCGTGTCCCCAGAGCGCCGTGACCAAGACTGCCCTACTGTGTGCCTGCAAAGCGCTATCCTTGCCCAGGACTGTTCTGGCCTTCTGTGCCCTGCATCATGGCCATCAAGGCGCTGCATGAATGACCTGCGCTGTGCCCTTAAGCGCTACCGTGCAAGAAGCTGCCCCTGGTGCTAATTTAAGTAAAAGCGGGTGCCTACCCCGCGCTGGCGAAGAGAAAAGAAGCACTGCCAGGGCCAGAAAAAGGAGAGTGCCGTGACTGCACCCCGCGGGAGCCTACCCCGCGTTTTGGTGCGCTTTTTGCCCACCTAGATACGAGCGGGTGCCTACCCCGCGTGTGTCGCGATCAAAAAGCCCCGCTTCGTGAATAATTTAGGAGCGGGTGCCCACCCCGCATACTGGCCGCCTGAACTCACCGCTGCGGCCCGGGGATTCCAAGAGAAGCACCGCAAGTGAGCTACGGGGCTCCCTGGTGGAAGGGAGAGCCCCGCGCAAAGGTTGCGAAGCCCTGGGCCCCTCAGAGCGGGACCCGGGTGAAGAGGAGGGCCGCCGCGGGAACCCATGAGGTCGGGAACACCCGCCTCACATGACAGGGGCGGCCAGCCGCGTCAATGGCCACACTCCCACCCTTGGTGCGCTGTCATTGGCCGACCGTCCGCACCCCCTTGCCGGCTGCGCTGCGATTGGCGGCCGGCCGCATGTAGGAAGACAGGAAGGAGGAGGTGGTGTTGCGGGGCCCCCGTGGCAACGAGGGAGCCCCATGTCGAACAAAGAGCCAGGCGGGAGCATACCCCCGGCAGCCCTGAAGACGCCTGCAGCCCAGGGAGAGCCTGCGGGGCTCCCGTGAGGAGGGGAGAGCCCCGCAGAGGCAGCAGCTGTTCGGAGGGAATGGAGGGGGGGCCTCGAGGCACATTGTCGGTGCCTGCCCGCCCTGCCGCATTGGAGCCAGTGAGAGCCCGGGGCCAGGGGAAGATCCAGAGGAGCCCAGTGAGTGGGGCTCGGCTGCGTGGTGGTTGGGGGTGTGTCGGGGCACATTGCCGGTGCCCGCCCCCGGGGCCAGAGTTCTACTGGGGGCCATTGTGTATTTAGGGTGCCCCAGAAGAGGGACCCCCCTCTCACCACCCGCACAGGACTGACTCCACATCACTGCCCCGCTGGACAGTGGGCAGTGGCAACGGTCGGGGCCCATAGAGGTTATGCCTGTGGGGCCCCCTATGACTTGCGATTTTGGGCCAGTACTGCAGCTGGGACCGCGGGGGTACCCCTGATTGTGTTTTATGCCGCGGGCTCCCCAGGATCATACCTAGAGCAGGAGGAGACCTACGCTCCAGTGAGGGTCGCATGTTAGGATACGATGTTTTAGGGGCCCCACATTTGGCCCTGCTTATGTTGTGGTTATACCCTGAACTGGGCAATAGCCTGAAGTACTGACTGTTGTGGTGCCTGCTGATTCGGTATCCAGGTGTAGGAAGGGTTAGTGATGCCACATGCACGTGACTAGGCTCACTGAGAGCCCCTACTAGGTTCCTGCCTAGGTGCTTAGGTTACTGCGCCCCCTGCTCATGATTGGTCGTGCCTACACTGATATACCTAATGTGGTCTGGTGACATTGAGCTGCCCTGCCTAGCGATTAGGCTCAATGCTCAGGTGATTATGCCTGTCTAGGCCTGATGTTAATGTTATGCGCCTATTGTTTCTTTCTGCAGAAGACGCCCATGCAGGTCATACTGTGTTCTTACCCCTAATGTTTAATTCTAGGCCGATGCCATGCATGATGTGTTTTCGCACCTAATGTTTTATTTCATGCTGACCTGCCCAAAGGCCGATGCCTAGTGGTTCTTTTCCTCACATTGATATTGCTATTGTTCCACATCAATTGATAACGCTTGTCTTCATTTCAGCCCTGGAAACCAAGGGACTCACCTTTTTCTTGCTTTTTCCCATTACCCGTGTAAATAATGCCCCCTGGTATACATTGCCCTGGCGCCCGTTGGCACCCCATTGTGATTACTGTGTCTTACTTTTGCAGGTTGGAGACAATACAAGAGTTATTCTTTTTCATCCAAACCGGTGTTGTGTCTCTTTTTGTACTGTGCCTGGTGTGTCGTCTGTGCGTACTGCATGGGTGCTTCACACATGTCCTCAGGAGTTTGGCCTGCCCACTCTGCTCCATCCTACCCCCGTAAAATAGACTACCCCATTTCTAACAATCACCACCAGCCAATTTGATTCCCTTTGTTCGCAGACAATCACGCTCCTGCAGTGAAAGTTGCTGCCCCAATCCTGAATGAGTGAGATGAATAACCCACTACATCAATCCCCAGCCTGCTGGTGGTACTTCATGATACCGCTGAAAATTGATATCTCGACAGTCATTCTCCATTAGCATGTACAAACAGTGTGGGGCTTGCTCGTGTGGTCGTACAGAAATGTAACCCCCCATAAATGTAACTGGGCATACCACGTAACCCTGGGCTGGCCTGAGCTCGACTAGAGCTCCCTTTGCCGAATGGTCAGACTTGGACCTCCGTAACTTAAGCACAAGTCTGTCCTGATGCAACTTGGTGTCCAAAAACTGCAGACCACCCAATATATTAGATTTCGACTTCCCAACCAACTGACGCACTCTAAATGCTCCATAAAAGGCCACAGAAAAAGCTGCTGAAAACAACGTTACCTCATGGGGGGAAGTGCAAACTAGATGGAGATTGGCCAGGATAGTCCCCATAATCTGCGCATCCAGCGGTCTCCTTCCATCCTTAACTGAGCCCTCAAGCCTGGCCCAACCCACTGAGACCTTCCTCACCAGGAAGCAACTGCCACATCCCCTATGCCTCTTAACTTGGCAAAAAAATTGATAGCTGCCAAATCGGCCCTTGCATAAGAAACCGGTCTGCTTTGCAACCTTAATGATTCTAGGAAGAGGAAGGTGGCCCCATGCGAAAAAAGATCTGCTACTCCCTGCTCCTGTGCGAAGGCCCTGTAAGACTTAAAACATTTCTGATAGGCCTTCTGGGTGCTCTCGCTTAGTGAGGCTCCCACTAGATGCGATAAGGCGGGACTCCAATCTTATAAAGTGATGTCAGGACCACCGTCCTCAGTTCTGCTGCTTGTGGGTGAAACATCAGAAATTCCTGCAACTTGGAATGAGACAAAGCATCAGCTGTCTGATTATGGACTCCTGGGATATGCGTGGCCTTAAATATCACTTTCAGCTTTACACAGAGTAAAGCAAGATTCTTCAGGAGCCCCAGTACCTGTCTACAGGAAGCACCCTGCCTATTAATAGCCTCCATCACTGACATGTAAAAGGGGCTGCCCATGGGAATAATGCGTGCAGCGAAATGAAGTGGTTCCACAAAACCTGCAACTGATGTAAAGTCACCTTTTTTCCCGCTAGAGTGGAATCAATTGCCAAGGTGAAGGCCCACACTTTGTCCAGCAGCAGCGTGCACTCACACGCTATAGTGTCAATCTTGAATCCTAAGGACATACATGTGTCTGGGCCAACCTTCTTGTCAGCTGCTAGTGGAACCCCCAACTCTTTAAACAAAGAAATCAACTCTCCCAGGGCCCAACTGCAGGCCCCTGAAGTCGACGGACGCATGACAAGGAAATCCTCAAGGTAATGTACGAAGTCCCTATTACTAGTTCTGTAGGTAAACAACCATTGCAGCAATGAGCTTAACTCTTCAAAGTAGTTACAGGAGACAGCGCAGCCCATTGGCATACATCTGTCAAAGAAATATTGAACCTGGTACTGAAAACCAACAGGTGATGATCATCAGGATGACCAGGCAGAAGCCTAAAAGCTGACTCAATGTCAGTCTTCACCAGATATGCCCCAGGGCGCAGCTTTGCCAGTGCTGCGTCACCGAGCACCGTGCAGGGTGGATCGCATCATTGGCAGAGAAGCGCTTGGGTGCTGAGAGATTATGAATCAGGCCAAACTGACCAGCATCTTATTTCGGGACCACCCCCAACGGGGAGCACACATAATTAGAGAATGGGGGGGGGCACGGAAAGGACCCGCGATCCTGCCTAATGAGCCTTCCTTCTCCAACTTCTGGGCTACCACCCCTGGATGTGCAACAGATTTTTGCAGTGTAAAAGAGGTGTCACACTCTGAGCCAGTATGCGAAAGACAGTAGTAAATCCTTGCTATAATAGCTGAGCCGCCTTGCTGTTATGGTATAAATTAAGACAATGCAGCAGCTTATCAATGGCTACTGGGGTGGGTAAGGTCTCGTTGGTTGGACGACTTAGAGCCCTTTCCTTTCTCTTTAGACATGTTAATGCACTTGAATTTGGGATGGGAAATTTACAAAATCCCACTGGCCGTGTGCACAACATTCAATTAAATGCCCAACAGGACCTTTTTTTTGTCACCTGTCCCCCATTGTGTACGAAAAGGCTGCTTAAGTGGAGTTTTGTTGTTCACACTTTCCATCCACACATTAACCTCCGTTTGGTCCCATCCAATCTCGGGGTCCTCAACCTTAGTCCACCTGATCGTAATCCAACCAAGCCATCCCGCCATACATCGGCTGTGCCCTAGGTATCTTATTGTCATAGAATATCATAGCTGGGGATCATTTTGGCTTTTTTTCCAGCATTACTGTCATAAAAAACATTAAAACCAAACATCCAATTAGCGATGGATTCTTCGACCTTTGGCTTCTTGTCTTTCGAAGTGCCATCCTTCCTGTCTTTTTCCTCAGTCTCGCTCTCCTGTCTCTTGGGTTTAATCAGTACATATGTGTCCACAAAATCACCCTTCCATATGTTTTACTTCAACTCAATTGGAACATGCGAGGCTAACGTCCCTGGCCTGGAGAGTAAGGCATCCTGCCCACCCAACACTTCCCCTCGGGGCTAGAGTCCTTGACAGCGCCCGCAGCTCCTTTACCTGATGCAGCTGTGCCAGGACCCCTGCATAATGAGGAGTCCCCTGGGCCCATGCTCGGAGCAGCGGGGTCAGCCCTGCGCCATCCTGTGGCTTTGCCATGTACCACACCTTCTTGTAGGACACCCCCGCGCCGCACGGCCACCAGCTGCCGCGTGTGCCCCCGCCTGCCGCTACTCTCAGCCTCGCTGAGCCTCCCGCCATAGGGCCCGCCCTGAGGCCACGCCCCCCGCTCGTTGTTTTGCCGCATTTTGTGCCACTGTGTAGCTTTGCTCGTTTTTAACTGTATCTCTGTGACTTTTTACTGTATCCGTGCTGTTGACTCTGTCCCCTGTGCTAGTATCCCCCCCTGTGCTGCTGTCCCCCGCACCCACCCGCCCCGCTCCCCGCTGCCGCTTCCCGCCGCCGGGAGTGTAGTCACGCCCCCTTCCTCCACCGCTCCCACCTCCCAGCTGCCCCTCCCTCCCTGCACTTGGCCATAAATGGCGACCGTGCGGCACAGGTGAGTGTGACCTACTTGTAGGACACCCCCGCGCCGCACGGCCACCAGCTGCCGCGTGTGCCCCCGCCTGCCGCTACTCTCAGCCTCTCTGAGCCTTCCCGCCCTCGGGCCCGCCCTCAGGCCACGCCCCCCGCTCGTTGTTTTGCCGCATTTTGTGCCACTGTGTAGCTTTGCTCGTTTTTAACTGTATCTCTGTGACTTTTTACTGTATCCGTGCTGTTGACTCTGTCCCCTGTGCTAGTATCCCCCCCCTGTGCTGCTGTCCCCCGCACCCACCCGCCCCGCTGCCCGCTGCCGCTTCCCGCCGCCGGGAGTGTAGTCACGCCCCCTTCCTCCCCGCTCCCGCCTCCCAGCTGCCCCTCCCTCCCTGCACTTGGCCATAAATGGCGACCGTGCGGCACAGGTGAGTGTGACCTACTTGTAGGACACCCCCGCGCCGCACGGCCACCAGCTGCCGCGTGTGCCCCCGCCTGCCGCTACTCTCAGCCTCGCTGAGCCTTCCCGCCGTCGGGCCCGCCCTCAGGCCACGCCCCCCGCTCGTTGTTTTGCCGCATTTTGTGCCACTGTGTAGCTTTGCTCGTTTTTAACTGTATCTCTGTGACTTTTTACTGTATCCGTGCTGTTGACTCTGTCCCCTGTGCTAGTATCCCCCCCTGTGCTGCTGTCCCCAGCACCCACCCGCCCCGCTCCCCGCTGCCGCTTCCCGCCACCGGGAGTGTAGTCACGCCCCCTTCCTCCCCGCTCCCGCCTCCCAGCTGCCCCTCCCTCCCTGCACTTCGCCATAAATGGCGACCGTGCGCACGCGCAGCGTTGACACGCAGCGGGCGCGCCGACTGAGCGCCGAAGGTGCGCCAAAGGTAAGCCCGTCTGCGCCCGTCCGCGCCTGGACCGCGCCCAGTGCCAGGACCCCTGGTCCCCGCAGACCCCAGCCCACCCGCCGGACGTACGACGCCACTGAACTCAACGCTCTCATCCCGGGCTGCTACCGAGCCACCCCGAGACGCACCCACGGACCCTTCTGCTGCCACTTATGCAAGTTCACCTGCATCCGGAACTGCACTACTCCAGCACCGACCAAGACCAAGATGAGCAACAGCAGCAGCCACCTGAAATGCATCCTGCTCAACACCCGCTCCGTCCACAGACACGCCGTCGAGCTCTGGAACCTGCTCGACACCACAGTCCCAGACGTCGCCTTCCTCACGGAAACCTGGATGAACGCCTCTTCAGCGCCCGACATCGCCATCGCCATCCCCGACGGCTACAAGATCACCCGGAGGGACCGCATCAACCAGACTGGAGGAGGCATTGCCATCATCCACAAGAACACCATCCGCATCACGACCAACACCGACGACACCCTCGCACCCGCCGAGCACCTGCACTTCCAGGTCCACATCATCCCCAAGACCACCCTCAGAGGCACCCTCATCTACAGACCCCCGGGACCACGCACACAATTCAGCGAGGACATTGCTGACTTCGTCAGCCCGCACGCCCTCCCCTCCGCTGACTACATCCTCCTCGGGGACCTGAACTTCCACCTGGAGAACAACTACGACCGCAACACCACCACCCTGCTGGGCAACCTCGCAAACCTCGGACTCAAGCAGCTGGTGACCACCCCCACCCACTACGCCGGACACACACTCGACCCCGTCTTCTCATCCAGCAAGGAAATCACCTTCAGCCACGCCACCGTACTCCACTGGACGGACCACAGCTGCGTCCACTTCAGCTTCAAAAGGACCATGATCCACCACCACCATCAACAGGTTGCACGCAGAAGCTGGAACAAGATCACAGCCGACCAGCTCGCGACCTCCCTGAGCAAGAACCCACCCACCAGCGCAGCGAACCCCAGCCAAGCGGCCACCAACCTCACGAAGTGGATCAGCAACTGCGCAGACGGCCTCGCCCCTCTGAGGACCCCGCCTAGCAGACCCGGCAGCAAGAAAGCCCCATGGTTCACCGACGAACTCAAGAGCTCCAAGAAGAACTGCCGAGCCCTCGAGAGAGCCTGGCGCAGAGACCCAACACCGGACAACATGACTGCCCTCAAGCTCGCCACCCGAAAACACCACCAACTGATCCACGCCACCAAGAAAACTGCATTCAAGGAACGACTGGACAACAACGCACACAACAGCAAGGAACTCTTCAACATCGTTAAAGAGCTCTCCAACCCCAACGCCGGAAACAACAACATCACCCCGTCACATGACCTCTGCAACTCCCTCGCATCCTACTTCCACAACAAGATCGCGGACATACACAACAGCTTCAGCACTCAACCAACACACGCCACGACTGAACCACCGCCCCCCACCACCACCCTCCGCGCCTGGACCCCGATCAGCACCGAAGACACCATCCGCACGATGAACTCCATCCACTCCCGATCTCCGACCGACCCCTGCCCTCACCACGTCTTCAACAAGGCCGATGCTGTCATCGCACCCCACCTGCGGGACATCATCAACACCTCCTTCAACACCGCCATCTTCCCGGAGAGCTGGAAGCACGCCGAACTCAGCGCTCTACTAAAGAAGCCATCAGCCGACCCCACCGACCTCAAGAACTATCGCCCCATCTCGCTGCTCCCGTTCCCTGCAAAAGTCATCGAGAAGACCATCAACAAGCAGCTGGCCGCCTTCCTCGAGACGAACGGATCCCTCGACCTCTCGCAGTCTGGCTTTCGGGCCAACCACAGCACCGAGACCGCCCTGATTGCAGCCACCGATGACATCCGAGCCCTGCTTGACAACGGAGAAACAGCAGCCCTCATACTCCTAGACCTCTCCGCGGCCTTCGACACTGTCTGCCACCGTACACTAGTGCAGCGCCTCAGCAACGTCGGAATCCAGGAGAAGGCACTGGAGTGGATCATCTCCTTCGTCGCCGGAAGGACACAGAGAGTCCGCCTCCCCCCGTTCAGATCAGAAGCCACCGAAGTCATCTGCGGCGTCCCTCAAGGCTCCTCGCTCAGTCCAACCCTCTTCAACGTCTACATGAGCCCCCTCGCAGACATCGCACGCCAGCACAACCTCAACATCATCTCCTAAGCCGACGACACCCAGCTGATCCTCTCCCTCACCAACGACCCCGCCACCGCCAGAGCCAACCTTCACGAAGGGATGAAAGAGGTAGCCGAATGGATGAAGAACAGCCGCCTGAAACTGAACTCGGACAAGACGGAAGTCCTCATCCTGGGATCTTCACCCTCCACCTGGGACGACTCCTGGTGGCCCCCCGCCCTAGGCAACACACCCAAACCAACAGACCACGCATGCAACCTAGGCTTCATCCTGGACTCCTCCCTCTCCATGACCAGACAGGTCAACGCCGTCTCCTCGTCGTGCTTCAACATCCTGCGCATGCTACGCAAGATCTTCCGGTGGATCCCCACCGAGACCAGGAAGACGGTCACCCAGGCCCTCGTCACCAGCCGTCTGGACTACGGCAACTCCCTCTACTCCGGAACCACTGCCAAACTCCAGTGGATCCAGAACGCCTCAGCACGACTCATCCTGGACATCCCCCGTCGCAGCCACATCTCCGGACACCTGAGAGACCTGCACTGGCTCCCGGTCAACAAGAGAATCACCTTCCGTCTCCTCACCCACGCACACAAAGCCCTACACAACCAAGGCCCAGGATACCTCAACAGCCGCCTCAACGTCTACGCTCCCAAACGCCAGCTTCGATCGACCGACCACGCCCTCGCCAACGTCCCCCGCATCCGAAGAGCCACCACAGGGGGACGGTCCTTCTCCTACCTCGCCGCCAAGACTTGGAACTCCCTCCCGACCCACCTCCGCCTGACCCAGGACCACCTCACCTTCAGGAAGCAACTCAAGACCTGGCTGTTCGAGCAGTAGCGGACCCCCCTTCCCTAGCGCCTTGAGACCCTCTGGGTGAGTAGTGCGCTATATAAATGCTATGATTGATTGATTGATTGATTGAATGCGCGATGGCAGAGAAACAGTGAAATAAAGGAGCTCATGGGTCCGTAAGGGTGTTACCTCCCTGATTCCCGGAGGTGGGAGCAGCTGGTTAGGACAATAATGACACAACTGACGTGAGCACCCCTGCAGTGGAGTCCAAAAGGACCCCTGACTCCCCTCCCGATTCAGTTGGTACCATCAGAGGCCCTGGTCCCATCTGGGAGCCTTGCGGGGCCCCCAGCCCTTCCTGATTGGGGGCCTTGGACTTGTGTCTGTGCCACTGGACCTGATGAGCAAGTCGCCCACTAACCCCGTGCCTGAGGACAAGGGGACACCCCAATTTCTCCTAGCGAAGCGCTCGATTTCTGCTCTGAAAGCAGGTGTAATGGCTGTGTCTGTCATGCAGCCAGCACAGAAAGGCCCTCGCTCACGCCTTGTAGTGTCTGCTGTTAACTGGCGGGGGGGGGGGTTATTGGAGGCGCAGATGGAAAAGTAGTGTCCTGCCCGTTGCCCCTAGCTGCGTAGTTGGCCCTAGGACTTATAGGGCCACCGCATCATGCGATTGAGCCAAACTTTCAGGTTGAGCTGGCTGCTTCCTGGCTCTCCTCTTTACTGTAGGAAAGGCAGCCCGAGGCGAGGGGGGACTTGGGGTGACCTGGACGATCTCCCCCACTTGCACGGGGGCAGGCTCAGGTTCCAGCTCTGATGCCGAGTTGCTGAGTCCCCTTCCTCCCCCAAATTGGCCAGGACCAGCTTTAACAGCTGGCCAGCTCGGGGTCACTTCTTTTCCTTTTGCCCACTTTACCACCCTTGGCAGGGCACACAAGTAAGGGAACTCAGTATTAACACCCCTATCAAAGATAGCCCAAGAGACACCCAAGGGACCAACAAAAAACCAGCACCAAGACCCAATTAGATATAAACCCAGTGCCTCACAAGAACCCCTGAGCCTCAAGGTCTGCGCACAGACCGCCCAGCAAGAGCTCCCACCTGCCCTAACAAAAACACCAGCAGGACCGGTACCTCTGACCTGAGAAAGCCCAAAGACCCAAGGCTGTGATCCCAACAGGTAAAACGCACCCCTAGAGGCGGTGAAGACTGTACCACCAATACTGGGATTGCTTTGACTGACACGCTGCGGCGCAGAGGCGCTTTGACTGTCTCAAAGTCATCATGTGACTTCTAAGACTTTCACTCACTAGCAGGCCCTAGCTGAAATGCTGCCTCACATCAATGGGGAATAACCTAGAGGGAAGTGGAACTCGAGAGCTGACCCAAAGAAAGCTAGTGTGCCTGTCTTTCGAAGACTGCTTATATTATTTGTACACAAAATACATGGGTGGATGTACGGAAATGCCAATGCACTACCCATGTGCTGTCTGTCTCCCTGATGCATGGTAACAGGAGGCACAACGGGCTGCCTCGCGTATTTTGTATTTCATTTCCCAAAGCCACGCAAAAGCGATTCTATGAGGCTGTTTCCTCTTTGCATGTGTGCTGCAGAATGCAACATACATGCAGAGGAAATAACCAGGAGAAATGGGTATATTACTTCTTGCTACGCTAGCCTCAGGTAGACTCACCAGTTGGTGCAAACCTATATTTACAAGTGTTTGTAAATATGGTTTTGCGTCAAAATAAATAAATGGATGCACAGGAACGCCCTAGCACCACCCATGTAATGCCTACCTGACGTAAGGTAATGCAAGTCAGGGCAATGTGTGGTACTGTAAATCCCACAATAGATTTTGCATCAGGGTTGTGCCAGGAAAGGGCCTAAATGTATACATTTTTTTAAAACTCTGCCACAAAGAAAGTGGCACCAAGAAGAAAACTGACAGTAAATCTGTTCTGCTTAGTTGGTTGCAAAGATGGTATTTTAAAATATCTAATTATATTAAGGCACCTGCTGCAGTGATCTGTGTGTTCCCAGTAAATCTGAGTGAATAATAATTGTAAGATAACTCTGGAGGTTAATGCACTTGCTCGAAAAATCTTTGTTTTGTCTAACCTAAGTTTCAACTCAAAGTAGCATAGAGGGTTAATGCAAAGCACATCATGTAAACTGCAAATGACAGATTTCATTTTATATAGATAGGTAAGTGGGTTACTGCTTTGAACACAGAGATCCTTATGTTACTTGCAGTTGCATTGTAAACCTTCTAATACGACACAGTGAGCTATGGAAGATATGTGACTTCTACACCTTGAAACCCCCCACTATTTTATGTATCACGTCCTGTACAATGATTTACAAATGCATATGATTTATTGTATTTGTAATATGTATGTGTGATGTAAAGTGCTCTGACGTCCTGCTTTGCGAAGAGTAGCGCTATACTAGAAAAAATAGTGGTACTTAAAGTACTTCAATGCCTCCTCAGGGGTAGTAGGCGCTATATAAATTACATCTATTTTCTGGTAAATACTGGGAAAGACCAACACATCTGATATTCTTAGAGTGCATTTATATTTGTTTACAGTGACTGAACAAAGTCAAAAGCTGCCTCTCTTAAGTGCGTGTGAAGTGCTAACAAGGTGTGCACCCTGGTTCCCCTCTTCTGCATTTGCATCTAAGACTAATGCTCCAGACTGCTCCCAGCCGATGGGCTCTTAAATTCGGCCTTTGTTATGGGCCCAGCAGGAGTCTGACATAAGAAAGCCCCCTCCCCTCCTGCAGACAAAACAAAAAAAAAGACAGCGTGCAGGCCTGCTGAATGTATCCCAGAGTTTGAAAATGACACTGGGACGAGTTCAGCACATTATTCAGTGGGGCCCAACTTCTTGGCAGGGTGGACGGCATTCACCCTGTGTAAATAGTGGGCGGACGCCATCCACCAACTTGCACCCTCGACTTGTGCCCTGTATATACTGCTATCAGTTCCCATGAGCAGTTAGTAGCCCCGGTTACAACTCTTATGGCCTCCGATTTTAGCATGTTATGGCTGATGTAGCCTTGCTGGCCCTGAGGTAATAAGCGTGCAGGACACAGACCTCATTTGCAGATTCGCAATGCAATCAGACACGCACACTCTGTTGTATGCAGTGGTGGTCGAAGTGGGGGGGAGAAAGTAGGGTAACTGTGGGCGGAGAATCAGAGGGCGGGAATAAACCAAGGATTGGATTAGTGGGCGGAGCCAGAGGTGTGGCCAGAATGCGCATGTTATGTTATGTTATGTTATGTTAGTGCTATTTGTATTGCGCACGGCTGCTCCAGCGAAGGAGCGTCCCGGCGCACCGACAAAGTGGCGAACACAACACAACAGGAAAACAGGAAAACAGAAAATATTATTAAAAATGGGGGAGTTAAGGTTTTAACATAGCTCAGAAAATAGATGAGTTTTAGCGGCCTTGCGGAAAGAAAGCAAGTCGCCAAGGGTCCGGAGTTTCAAGGGGAGAGCGTTCCAAAGTGCGGCTGCCCAACAGATACGTGCCCCCAAGAAACCAGTCAGAGCCAAAACAAGGAGAGGGAGGGGCCACAAGCTCAGAAGACTACCGCAGGAAACTGAGGTCAGGCACCAACAAGAATCAGTAAATGTTGAGAATCAGGGTGTGCAGGTCATCAATCTTTCAAAACTACATCTCACTCCAGACATGATCTCTCTCCTGAGCAAGGGTTTAAACTTTAACCCATATGCCACGGGAGATATCTGTAAGCTTAAAATTGATCTTTTTAAGTTTATTCAGAACCTGAAATTAAGGAAGCATTTCTTTGGATTGGAACGTAGGGGGAGAGAAACAAGAATTGTACCTGTACCAAGCACTTCTGATTCACTGTCAATAAAAGATGTACATGCAACCCACCTTCTGTTGTCACTAACTGATATGGAGGATTCTCCTTTAGATATGGATCAACTGTTGGAGGAATTGGACGTAGAATCCGATTACAGCATTGTTAGTGGATTAAAATCCAAATCTAAGTGTATTCCCACACTACCTGGCGGCAATGCAATAGACAGTTTTCATAAACGTGTAGTAGAGGATCTGGATAGCCTGAATTGTCATCGAAAAGACAGGATGTTTAAATATAAAGATAACCTAACACATGGGGAAAGACAAGCACTCAACACATTGATGAATGATAGCACTATAACCATCAGGGAAGCGGACAAAGGGGGCAACATAGTTATAATGGATCGGGTAGATTACCAACATGAAATATCGCAGCAATTGCAAGACGAATCCTGCTACGAACGCCTCACATATAACCCCATGGGTCCTTTAACATTGAAGGTTAATGCACTACTCCTTGAATGGAAACAGTCTGGGTTATTAAACGAGGAGGAGTTTCTATATCTTAAAGTGTTTAGACCAACCTATCCATGGCTATATACTCTTCCCAAAGTTCATAAAAAACTCCCTTTTCCACCTGGGAGACCAATTGTTTCTGGCATAGGGGGTCCAACCGAAAGGATAGCAGAATATGTAGACCTGTTTTTGGGTCCCCTGGTCAGAAACTTACCTTCCTACATACAGGACAGCAAACATATCTTAAGTACCTTTACTGACATCCAGTGGCAAGAGGGATCTTTACTTGTCACTCTAGATGTAGTCTCACTGTATACCAGTATAGATCTAGAGCTAGATATGCAAGCAGTAAACAAATTTCTTCACAACCGACCGGCCACACTGTGGAAACATACGGTTATGTTGTCTTCAATGATTGAACTGATACTTAAAAACAACTTTTTCATGTTTGACAGAGACTGGTACTGTCAGAAGAAGGGAGTGGCCATGGGCTCAAAAATATCACCCTCGTTTGCCAACCTATTCATGGGCGCACTGGAATCTGATCTTATTTGGAGCAAAAAGGGTGCTCAATATATCGACTCCATAATTTTTTGGGGTCGGTATATTAATTACTGCATCCTGATCTGGTCTGGCTCTGAGGAACTCTTAAATGACTTCTTCAGACATTTGAATGACAATACCTGGAAGATCCAATTTACGATGAATTGGAGCAGGTCCAGTATTGAATTCTTGGACATAGAGTTCTACGTATCATCCAACTGTCTACATGGTAGATTATTCAGGAAATCCACTGCATGCAATGCAGTCTTGCATGCCTCGAGCTCTCATCCCTCATACCAAATAAACGCCATACCCTATGGCGAGTTTCTGAGGGCGAAAAGGAACTGTAGTGAGGACTGTGAGTTTGGGAAGTGTTTGACTGGCATGAAGGAGAGATTTTATAACAGGGGTTACACAAAAACAAACATTTTGAAAGCTGAGAAAAGAGCTAAAAAAGTCAAGAGAGAACACACTCTCACAAGTATACATAAACCTACCATTTCTAGGGAACAAATTAGAATGGTAACTGACTTCAATTCATTCCACAATGCTTTACAGAAAAGCTTGACTAAACATTGGGGCTTATTAAGATCTGAAAGAGCCCTTACCGATTGTATTGCAGACAGACCTCAAATCTCATTCAGAAGAGGCAATACACTGAGAAATAAATTGAGTCCCACAGTACCTAGAGATACCAAACAAGGAACTTGGATGACACAACATAGCCTAGGATTTTATAAATGTGGATTTTGCAGCATGTGCAAGTGGGCAAAACATGGCACAACTAGATTCACAGGTCCAGATGGTGTTTCCTTCGTCATCAAGAGTAACATCAATTGTACCACTAAATTTGTAATTTATATCATAGAATGTGATTGTGGCAAATTTTACGTAGGAAGCACCATCAGACCGTTGAAAGAGAGAATGACGGAGCATATAAGGGCAATAATTAATTGTGATCCCAAATATCCTGTGGCTCTACATATAGCATCCTGCCAAAAGGACAGGACCAACAAAATGGTCAAATTCTTTGGAATAGATACAGTATCCCAAAATATTAGAGGGGGTAACCGTGAACTAAGACTTAGACGAACAGAGGCAACCTGGATCATGCGTCTTAAGTCTGTGGAACGGGGACTCAATTATGATCAGGAGATGCAATATTTCCTGGGAAACTGAATTGCATGAACTGTAACACATGACATTGTATGTTATGACCATTGTTTCAAGCACCACATGAATTATGATATCATGTTTGACCAGTGTTTCGAGCATCATATGAATTGTGATATCTTGTACTTACTATCATCACCCCTTCATGCTTGAAAAACTCTCCTGTACCTTGTTGTAATTAATGTGTGATTCTGTATTTGTCCCACACGTGTGAGTCTATGTTCAATTGTTGTACGTATAGAAAAGACAGGGTTTAATTGCTTTGTAACCTAGGCTTCCACGTGTGACTGGGATAGGCACCATAGTCTGTTGATGTACATTCACGGTGCGCACAATTAAGTCTCACCTGGGGGATCTACTTATTTCTCCCATTAGTTACGCTGCATATTTTTTCTTCGACCATACTATTTTAATAGGAACCAGATACTCTTCTCATGATTTTATTTTATCTTTGCGTTTAACCGATTACTAAATCGGCAATGATACATATACTATAATATATAGACATCTACTCTCTCCCGTCGTACTGGTAACACTTTCTATGAATCTGTAACATTACCTGCGTTTCTTAATCTTTGAAATGCATAACTAATGGAAATTACATAAAACGATTATTTTCGGGGACTCATTGGGAATCCAACATGGAGGTGTCCCAATCGACTGCAAACGGTCTAGTCTCTCAAAGAACTTTACGTGGAGACTTCCTCTTAAAGGCTCATGTGACCCGATCACGTGTCCAAACAGGAACACGGCTCGGGGGTCCAAACGCGATACACGTCGTTCGCCGCTCCACTGCCTGATACGGGTAAGCAGTCCTTCACAACACGGATTACACTCTGCCTTTAGCAGTGTAAATATCGTCTGTCCAAATACGAGGAGCATGACCCCTATCCTATATATTTTTGTACATTCACAGCGTGGGCGCTCACTGATGCGAGAACTAGCAACGGTACAGGAAAACTTTTCCCGCCATAGGTAAGCGCACAAACTATGATAATAGAATAGAATCTTGACACAGTCATACGTGTGAGTGAGATTAGTGGTAATGATGGCTCCCATTTTTTCAGAACTAACATTCTGCTCAACGTGGGCGGTAGGCTACTTTTGGATAGGAATAATTAACAGAGACCTCCGAGACTGAGATACCAGACATTGTCATCCAATGTAAGTGCAATTTTGAACTATGTTGCTCCATATATTACCACGTGGGGGACATAGAGGAATGATACTGTATAGATTTTTAAGGGGGAAGAGTAGGGACCATCCGCATGACGATTATACCGGCTTTGTAAGAGGTCCTATACGCAATTTCTACTGGCAAATAATTGTTTGGGTCGAAGGATTAGATATTACATAGACAAACCATGTCTATGAAATTCCTGTTTGCTTAATACTTTGATTGCAGAACTTGCCCAAACTTACCCAGGTTATTTAATCTGGTTTCAGAAACGTATCAATCTACAGACATACTCATACCGAGTATCCTCACGGTCAAGAGCCCGGCTGGGTTGGAATTAGCACCAGCTGAGCAGTGAGCCATAATTCTTTTTTGTCATAGCCCCATCGCGGTGTAATTTTCTGCCTTATTACATGAAGCCTGACTAGTAGTAATGAGGTTTTTCCTGTTTTTCGTTCTGTTCTTTTTTCTTTGTCGATTGACTAGACCTTATTTGACCTGGATACAGCCATCTAGGTATGTTACGTAAAGGGTCAGAGTCTGACCTCAACCACAGACCTCACAGAGCATGATGTATGAATGGGCCGCACACAGATAGATCACCTTATAGTTAGAGACTCTGTCTCTTTGAGGATTTCCGAGCTCGTCTAGTGTCTTTATACACGTTTTCACTACTCACCAGCACGACTAGTGATAAATGGTAATTCTCACATCTACGACACGGATACATTGAGGTGGCACTTAGGCAATAAGTCTGTATCAATGTATAATCACTGGAGTAGAGGCACAAATTGAACATGCAAAGACCGGATGATCAGGTCTTTTTTTGTATTTGTACCCTTACGAAATACATGCCCCATTGTCAATTTTCTGTTCATTTCAGCCCTGAGGAATCGCGAGTGCGATGAAACACGTGTCGGCTGGCTGTTCACTGCATTAAAGACTCCAAGACTTACCCTTCATGAGAGTTTTTTGTTTAGACACTTCTGTCACTGGTTACTTGTTATTGTATATTGTTATTTAACACTGTATACCATTGAGTGCATCGGCAACTGACTTCGTTGTGTAGGAGTAGTTTCTGCTGCTCTGTTGAGTGGTTAGGGTTTTTCCACTCGTCGTAATTGCACCTGGACAAGAGTTTTACATAATTGTGTGCGTACATACGGGCAGTGCACCCGGAGCGTTTACTGATCCAAAACCCTTCAGAAGCCTTAACATTCAGAAAGTGGGATATGCTTCTAATCACAGACTGTCCTAAATACGACAAAATGTGGAAGCACAAGCCATTTGTCTCCGAAACAAGGAGTTTCTGTTATCAAAACTTCTCCCTTTTTCCACAACAGCAGTTCAAACATAAATGGCAAAATATCCTAGTTTGCAAATGTTTTCTATATAATTATGGCTCTGCCATATTTGCCTCATAATGCAAGGTCTGCTGCATGATCTGACCATTTAAACTAATAAATTGTTTGTAGCTCAATCGTATCAAAAGTTAATAAAAAATGTGACTTGTGTTGCTGCGGAGTGGATGGCCTATTGCAAAAGTTGACTGATCACCTTTCTCACTGCTACATTTGTATGTTACATTGGTACTAATAAGACAAAATCTTTTCAGAGACGGTTAGCGTGGGTACACATGTCAAAATAATAAAATATCAGAAAATATGCTGCAGTATGCTGCAGCCTTTTTTTAATGCATAATTTAATCAACACTGCGGCATAATTTTGACCTCCTTTGCTGGATAATGAATTCCAGTGCCCCCACAGCAGGCAGCACATGTTAAAAGTGCTTGTAAATAAAGCAGAGAGATTGTAAAGTTTGAGAACTTAGTTCACTGTGCGTGCAAATACTGCATTGCCAATCCCTGGTGAGCTCCAGCTACTGCTGCTGAAACAAGGCCAATGGAGTGACCAATGGGTGAGGCGGACGGGCCTCAAGGGCAGGGCCGGCTTTAGCTCTGGTGGAACCCTGTGCAACAATGTTTGTTGGTCCCTCCCCCCCCCCCCATGACTCCCTCCGCCACTGATTCCCTCACTACCACCCTTTAACAGTGCCCCTCAAGTCTCCATAACTACGCTCTCTCTCAGATGCATTTAATTTGATTAACAGAGCCGCTCATACCATTGTAGGATGTCAGAGCACTTTACATCACACAAATTACACAGAGACAATGAATATGTGTGTAAATCACTGTATAGAAAATGTTACATAAGACTAAGGACTACAAGGTGTAGGAGTCACATGACAACCATACTAGTAGGCTGTATAGTTTAATAGTGATTGGTCTGGAGAAACACAAATTCATAATTTAAAACATAATGCCATGGTTGGGGGTTCTCTTTAATAATCATAATTGATTTCTATCCAAAAGAACACTCTTTGCAACATTACAATAATCAAAGACTGGGGGGGGGACATAACGCTCTAATTTATACCTTGCAGTTTGTATGCAGCTCTTAGATTACAGTTAATAGCTCACTGTTCTATGTTGGGATTTTAACTTATAAACTGCAAGTAACAAAAGGATCCCTCTGACAAAAGCAGTAGCCCACTGACCTATTTATAATACGTGCACTTTGTGAGCTGCATGGTACACATTAACCCTCTGAACTACCTTTCCCTGAGTCAAAACGTCCACTAGACAATACTCTGATCTCTCTAGGAAGAACATTAATCATCAGAGTCATCATGACATTTTTATTGTTGCCGAAAATTGCTGGAGGCCATGAAGGAGGCAGCAAGTGCTTTTAAAACCATAATGTACTTGCAAAAATGATGCCTCCACCCAAAGTCAGCACCCGGTGCATTCACACCGGTTGCACTGCCCTAGAGCTGGCCCTTCTCAAGGGTCCTGCGACCTCAGTGACAGAGTCACTGTTGTTCTAGGGTGTGCTGCTTCATAGGCCTGCCCGCAAGACTGGAGGTGAACTTCAGTATGTATTGTGGACAAGCCTTGAAGGTTAACTTAAACTTGTCATGCTAGGGTCCACCTGCTGGTGCTAAGACACCAGGGCTTCTAAGGTCTTCCGAAGCCGTCTAAGGTCTAGCATGGGAATGTGCTCCCTCAGGGGGAGTGGTTTGGGGGACTTGTCATGAAGGCTGAACCTGGTTCGCCAGTTCCAAATTCAGCAGCTCTGACCACAGTGCCACATCCTCTCCCCCACTGAGCACCATAATGCCCCACTGAGAATGACTTGCACTGCCTTCAACTACAACCCAATTGTTGCCGGCTACAAACACCTGGATGCAGCTCAATTGAAATTAGCCCCTAGACAACAGCAATATGCGGCCTACCAAAATAAAGTAACATCATCTTGGAAAAAGCAAACACTCATAGGGAATGCTAAATTTAGCAAACCATGTGAAATGTAAGCAGGAACAACATGGTTACCTTAAAGCTTTTACACTCAGTATTCAGAAGTCAGTGAGCGCTTTTGCCTGAAAAGTTAAGGACATCACTACAGGGCCCTGAATGGACTCATTTCAATGTCCATTGCTTATATCCTTACAAAACGTAAGCAGTATGGTAAAAAGGCCACACTCGTTGACCGGGTGTAAAAGCGGTGGACGGTCTTTCCGTCCGCCGCGGTACCCCCCTATAGTAATATGGCGGGGGGAAATGGGTGGCGGGGGGAAATGGGTGGTGGGCGGGGTTGGATCACGGGGGCATCGCCACCACCACGAGGGCGGTGGCGATCCGCCTGGGATCCTAATGGGCCCCATAGTTTGGTTGATCCATCTCCGCAGTGTCAAATCACAACCAACACTCAGGTCTTGCAAGTTTTTATAACCCAATGCATGTATCCCTTTGTGACTGCAAAGTCATACGTTTAGTATTGTTGCTGCCTAGTGCAGTTGTCTTGTCAATATATAACTCCCATCACACAATACCTTAGCTATGTCTATTGTGTCAATGGAGCATCCTCTGCCACTATGAGGGTTGTAGTTTGTTATATTGCTTTAGTAGTGGTGTAAGTGGCTTAAAGGCCCCAAAAATTATTTGATCGATTCCTAGGGGGAAGGAGCTCACTGTATGCACTGGTTTGCGTGTTGCAATACAGCATATCTCTGGCCCATTGTTTCAGCGTAGGGAAAGGGCCTCTGGACCAGTGCATTGCCAAGACTCGTTTGGCAACTGGAAGCGCCATGTCCACGAGGTGCCTAATGGGTTTCTGTTACTTCTTGGAGTAACCTAGTAACGCTAGAAGCGGGTCTGGGCTAAGGTCTACCTGCGTTATCGCCTGAATTTCGGTGAAGATTTGTGTCCAGCAGTTAGCAATCTGTGGGCAGAGCCATGCTAGGTGTAGGAAGTCAGCCTCTAGTGCCGCACAACGATCGCAGCTAGTCGTGTCGCACAGCCCATATTTGTGAAGGCGTTTTGGTGTGTAATAATTGCGGTTCAAGAATTTTAATTGGATGAGCCTATGTCGTCCATTAAGCTTGATACGTTTAATAGCTTCACAGCAATATCTCCACATGTCATCATCTATGTTCAATTCTAAGTCCATTTGCCAGTCAAGGCGGTCTTTAATACGACGGTCTCAATATAGTTCCTGTGTCTGGGAATATATCCTCGCTACTATTTGTTTAGGGGTAGTTGCTTTTATCATTTCAGTAAAAGAGCGCACTTCCGGAGGTTCCAACATTTCATCACCCAGCAGTCCCCTCAGCGCACTCCGGGCTCTGAAGTAATGGAGGGTATTTAATAGCGTGGGCCTCGGTTCAGTCTGTAGCAAGTCCGAGCCCTCCTTTCCATCACTGAAAAAGTCTCCTATCGTGTTTAATCCCAAAGCTTGTAGAGCTGCTACCATCTCTGGTGAAGTTAACATCGGTAGCCATTCGCACCAGGCTATGGGCATATGAGGTGAGTATAATAAGATTGCCGCCTGTCTGTTTATTTATATTAAATATAGCTATTTGTTTGTAAAATGTTTTTTTTTTACTTTTAAAAATTAATGTTTGTAGTACATTTTTTGTACTTTTTGACATTACAATATTTTACTATCTTTTGTAATTTTTTATATTTTTATGTTTTTTTTATTTTTGTGTTATTAACAATTTTTGTATTGTAGTTGGTATTTTGTTTCTCTTTTAATTTAAATTGTTGGGAAGTATACATTTTAGCCCTCTGCTATCCAACACTTTCCATACTTTTGCACTCTCTGGAGTGAGAATAGTAATTTTTACCCTTCGCTATCCAACATTTTCCCTACTGTTGCACTCACTGGAGTGGGAATAGTAATTTTTCCCCTCCGCTATACAACGCTTTCTCTACTGCTGCACTCACTGGAGTGGGAATAGTAATTTATACCTCTCTGCTATCCAACACTTTCCTTACTGTTGCACTCTCAGGAGTGGAAATAGTAATTTTTACACCTATGCTATCCAACACTTTCCCTACTGTTGCACTCACTGGAGTGGGAATAGTGATTTATTTCCCTCCGCTATCCAACATTTTCCCTACTGTTGCACTCTCTGGAGTGGGAATAGTAATTTTGTACACCTAAGCTATCCAACACTTTTCCTACTGTTGCACTCTCTGGAGTGGGAATATTAAATTTTACCATCTGCTATCCAACATTTTCCCTACTGTTGCACTCTCTGGAGTGGGAATAGTAATTTCTATACCTATGCTATCCAACACTTTCCCTACTGTTGCACTCACTGGAGTGGGAATAGTAATTTTTACCCCTCCGCTATCCAACACTTTCCCTACTGTTGCACTCTCTGAAGTGGGAATAGTAATTTTTACGGCTCCGCTATCCAACACTTTCCCTCCTGTTGCACTCACTGGAGTCGGAATAGTAATTTTGACCCTCCGCTATCCAACACTTTCCGTACTGTTGCACTCTTTGGAGTGGGAATATTACATTTTATCATCTGCTATCCAACACTTTCCCTACTGTTGCACTCTCTGGAGTGGGAATAGTAATTTCTATACCTACGCTATCCAACACTTTCCCTACTGTTGCACTCACTGGAGTGGGAATAGTATTTTTTACCCCTCTGCTATCCAACACTTTCCCTACTGTTGTGGGAATAGTAATTTTTTCCCCTCTGCTATCCAACACTTTCCCTACTGTTGCACTCACTGGAGCGTGAATAGTAATTTTTCCCCTCCACTATCCAACGCTTTCCCTACTGTTGCACACACTGGAGTGGGAATAGTAATTTCTATACCTACGCTATCCAAAACGTTCCCTACTGTTGCACTCACTGGAGTGGCAATAGTATTTTGTACCCCTCTGCTATCCAACACTTTCCCTACTGTTGCACTCACTGGAGTGGGAATAGTATTTTGTACTACTCTGCTATCCAACACTTTCCCTACTGTTGCACTCTCTGGAGTGGGAATTCTAATTTTTTCCCCTCTGCTATCCAACACTTTCCCTACTGTTGCACTCACTGGAGCGTAAATAGTAATTGTTACCCCTACACTATTCAACACTTTCCCTACTGTTGCAGTAATTGCAGCGGGAATAGTAAATGGTTACCCTTACACTATTCAACAATTTTCCTATGTTAGAATTGGGGGTCTCTGGTTGGCACAGATGAGTACTTGTGACAAACAGGGACCCTCTCCTCTAGTCAGGGCAAGGGACTTACTCCTAAAAATAACCCCTGCTCACCCTCTAGGCAGTGTGGCGCGAGCAGACAAGGCTAAACTTCAGGACGTTATGGGTTAAGCATTTGTGACAATATACAGTAATCAGATGACACACTACAAATGGACACCAGTCTAGTTTTTATATAAAAAAATAGTTACTTTATATATATATTCAAGCAGACTTATGACAAGACCAAAATAACGTTTCAATGACCACAATACTGTTTCAGGGATAAAGAGTTCTTGTAAAAATGCTTAATTGTTAGTTCTGTGCGGTTCGTACCTCGGGGGCGACTCTCTGGCGGTGAAACTGAGCATCACTGAAGCGGACCCTCGGGTCCGCGGCATACACCCTTTGGTGCGATCTGGACACAGTACCTTAGCTTCGTAGAGTCGCTACGGTCGATGCGGGTGCAGGTGCAGGCGTCCTAGGAGCAATTTGGCGGCCCCTCTCGCTGTGGTGCGTGTCCGGCTCGTGCAGGCGTCTCAGTCTGAGACGTACGAGCGGGAGGCCCTTGAGGAGTGGAGCGGGTGATCCTAGGCGGGGAGCCTGCAGTGTGCGCAACGTTCGTGGCGTACCTTCACAGTACGGGGTGAGGCTCGAACTGTACTTTCACTGTATGCGATGATGTTCGGGCCATACCTCAGAGCGGGGATGCTTCTGGGGAGATGGTGTGGTGCAGGGTGGCTGGTACGCTTTGAGCGTACGAGCCGCACTCAGCCCTGCGAGGCGAACAGGTCTCCGGGCGGCAGCTGGGACGCAACGGTGCCGGGCGGCTCGAAGGGAGAGAAGGGGAAGCGCTATGCGGTGCAGTCTGGTCGGTGGACAGTGCGTACTTCGGCTCGTAGATGGAGCGGAGACACACGGTTCAGGCAGTACGGCACGGACTTCGCAGCGATCAGGGATTTAAGGCGGCCCTGGGATTGCGGGTCCAGCGGTGAGGCGTCAAAGCGGGTTCCAGCGGCTTCAGTGAAGACATTAGAAGAGCCCAATGGTCCTGGGGCTCAGTTCAGGGGGCAAGCTCACACACAAGCCCTTGGAGATTGTTTCACAAAGCACAAGTTGAATCAAAAAGTCACTTCAGTCTTTTCCTCTCCTTCTTGCAGTATGGCACCCACTATAGGCCAGTCTCCCAGGTCACAGACAGTAGTCCTCCATGCAGCTTTTCCAGGTCCTTCTCGTCGGGCAGAGGTTCTTCTTGGCATAAACAGGATCTAATTTCTTAGGAGCAGGGCTCCTACATTTATACAGCAAATCTTTTGTTCTTTCAGGCCAGGGGGCCTGTGCCTACTTCAACCCAGTTTTGGAGCACTTTGTTTTGGAGACTCTGGCTTCTTCTTTCAGGGTGCAGGGCAGAGACATCAGACGCTCCGCAGGAGGTGGAGCCAGCATTGTGGTGGCAGAGCACAGCCCTATTCAGAGTCAAGGGGCCCTCCTCCCACCCATCCTGGTGTAATCTCTCTATTCACCACCTGGCAGCCCAGACTGTCTCCTGGAATTCCCCTGCCCTGTCACACACAGAAACCAGACAGCAGATACACATCCTAGCAGAGGCAGGCTGAAATGGTTAGGCAAGCAAAACCATCTTTCTAAAAGTGGTGTTTGCAAACACAGGATATTAAAATAAACTTTACTAAAATATGTACTTTATTATGCTGAGTTCAGGCATACCAAACTTGACTTCCTACCATGTTCCCTGACCCTGCTGGGATTATAGAGTGTAACAATTCCAGCAGCCCATTCTGGCCTATGAGAACAGGTAGCTTTCCAATAGTGAAAAATGAAAATTGCTGTAATTCACTATTAGGACATGCCACACACATCAGGGCTTGTCCTACCTTATGCTTACAATGCACCCTACCCTTGGGCTTACCATAGCGGTTACTCACATGAAGTAAAGGGGAGTTTTAGGGTCTGGCAAGTTTGTGCACCTGCCCAGCCAGTATGACAGTACCAGACTGCACGCAGGTTCTGCAATGGCAGACCCTAGACACATTTTACAAGGCTGCTTCTGTGGGTGGCACAACCAGTGCTGCAGGCCCACGAGCAGCACTTGGATTTACAAGCCCTGGCACTCCTGGTGCACTTTGCTTGGGCCTAACAGTAAACCAAATAAGCCAATCAGGGAAACCAATCACATATACAATTTTCATAGGGAGCACTGTGGCACTGATTGGCAGTGGCACAGTGCCCTGAGCAGCTAACACCAGCAAAACACATGAGGCACATCAGCAAAAAGTGGAAGGGAGACTCACGCCAAGTTTCCAGGTCTAATATCCTACTGTTGCACACAAGGGAGTGCAAAACGTAAGTTAAAAAATATATAATTATTAAAGGGGTCTATTAGGATGGCTGTCGGAAAATCAGCTCGACCGCCATGATAGCGGGAAAAGACAGCCTGCAAGGGCAGCGACATAACTGCCCGTCCGATTAGTATGCCCCGCAGTCGAAATCCGACCGTGGCGGTACGATAGCAGGCATTAACATTGCGTTTCACATCACAGCACCGCCGTGATGTGAAAAGGAGCATGTCATGCATATCACTCCACTGCGTGGCAGGCACTGCACAGTGCCTGCCACCTGAGGGACATGTAGGGGGTACCATGGGTACCCCCCAGCGCACACCCCCCCCCCCAAAACATTGGGGGCCCACAATGGGCTCCCAGAGACGTTCTCTGCATACATTTCCATGGCGGCTCCATCACCGCGGAAAGAATGGGTACCACCAGCATCATAATCATGCCGGCAGGGCCTGGCCCTGCACCGGCACCATTGTAGTGGTCCAGCTCCACCCGCTAGACAAGCGTGCGGACTGCTGCCGGCGGAAAAGTGGCGGGTGGAAAATCTCACCGCCGCAGTCGTCACCGCCATGCTAATGGGACCGGCGGTTTTCCGGGTTGCGATCGCGGGTGGATGTCCGCCACCGGTCTGACGGTTGCCACCGGCGGCAGACATCCATCCGCCAATCTAATAGACCCCTTAGTATTTTATTTTATAATATAATGTTTTTATTATTATATTTTATGTTATATATGTATATATATGTATATATATAAATATATGTCCAGAAGCTCTTTCGAAAAAGAGAAAGGCCACAAAGGGGAAAGTTTAGGAAGCGCCTTTATTCTTCAGCACAGGTCGTGGTTGCTCAACAACACCCTCATAGGCGAATGCATTTCGGCACGGTTCTGCCTTCATCAGCGCCAGATGCATGTGCATCAGGATACAGGCGAGTATCTTGGCTTAAGTGTCCTGCCCTTTTCTGATTTAAAAGCGTGCAGCTCCTCCCCCAGTAATGGAGTCCAATCGCCTATACCTCCTGTGATGCGTCAGATCATCAGTGCACACAAGTCCCAGCATGCAGCAACACGGTCTGGTAGGTATTGCGGGGAGGGGAGGATTAGCGCAACAATGTAATTAGAGAACCCCAATGTCCTTGTGCAAATAGAACAGCGGTGCCTCCTCCTGTCCCCAACCGCTTCACCCTCCCCAGCACAGGCATCGTTCTGGCGGGGGCGAGGCTTGGAAATCCTACCTGCCCACCGCCGTTTCTCCTCCTACGCTGGGTGGTGAGTCCTGGTTATCCCGATAACCCGGGGAGAAAGTGTTCCACAAAAGCGGAGACCAGCGAATACAGGACCTCTTAAAGAAGCGAGGGCCTTTGAAGCGCGACACTGGAACACGCGCTATGTAAATGTCCAGAAACTCCTTCGAAAAAGAGAAAGGCCACAAAGGGGAAAGTTTAGGAAGCGCCTTTATTCTTCAGCACAGGTCGTAGTTGCTCAACAACACCCTCATAGGCAAATGCATTTCGGCACGTTTCTGCCTTCATCAGCGCCAGGTGCATGTGTATCAGGATACGGGCGAGTATCTCGGCTTAAGTGTCCTGCCCTCTCCTGATTTAAAAGCGCGCAGCTCCTCCCCCAGTAATGGAGTCCAATCGCCTATACCTCCTGCGATGCGTCAGATCATCAGCGCACACAAGTCCCAGCATGCAGCAACACGGTCTGGTAAGTATTGCGGGAAGGGGAGGATTAGCGCTACAATGTAATTAGAGAACTCCAATGTCCTTGTGCAAATAGAACAGCGGTGCCTCCTCCTGTCCCCAACCGCTTCACCCTCCCCAGCACAGGCATCCTTTTGGCGGGGGCGAGGCGTGGAAATCCTACCTGCCGACCGCCGTTTCTCCTCCTACGCTGGGTGGTGAGTCCTGGTTATCCCGGTAACCCAGGGAGAAAGTGTTCCACAAAAGCGGAGACCAGCGAATCCAGGACCTCTTATAGAAGCGGGGGCCTTTGAAGCGCGACACTGGAACACGCGCTATGTAAATGTCCAGAAACTCCTTCGAAAAAGAGAAAGGCCACAAAGGGGAAAGTTTAGGAAGCGCCTTTATTCTTCAGCACAGGTCGTGGTTGCTCAACAACACCCTCATAGGCGAATGCATTTCGGCACGGTTCTGCCTTCATCAGCGCCAGGTGCATGTGTATTCGGATACAGGCGAGTATCTCGGCTTAAGTGTCCTGCCCTTTCCTGATTTAAAAGCGCGCAGCTCCTCCCCCAGTAATGGAGTCCAATCGCATATACCTCCTGCGATGCGTCAGATCATCAGCGCACACAATTCCCAGCATGCAGCAATACGGTCTGGTAGGTATTGCGGGAAGGGGAGGATTAGCGCAACAATGTAATTAGAGAACCCCAATGTCCTTGTGCAAATAGAACAGCGGTGCCTCCTCCTGTCCCCAACCGCTTCACCCTCCCCAGCACAGACATCCTTCTGGCGGGGCGAGGCTTAGAAATCCTACCTGCCCACCGCCGTTTCTCCTCCTACGCTGGATGGTGAGTCCTGGTTATCCCGGTAACCTGGGGAGAAAGTGTTCCACAAATGCGAAGAACAGCGAATCCAGGACCTCTTGAAGAAGCGGGGTCCTTTGAAGCGCGACACTGGAACACGCGCTATGTAAATGTCCATAAATATATATATATATTATAGTTAATTTTATATATTTTTTATATTTTAAAATAAATTAGTTTATTAATTTTTTTAAAGTAAATATACATTTATATATTACATTTTATATATGTAGGTTTACATTTTTTTAAATACATTTGTTTATTATTAAGGGGCACATGCATCAATGTAGGAATTTGCATTTCCTAAATTGCGAAAATTAAGGAATCGCAATTTAGGAATTGCAAAATCCTATGCATCAAGTAATGCTAAATTTTTTTAGGATTTCTTAATTTTCGGAATTTGCGATTCCTTAATTGCGAATTGCAATTAAGGAATGGCATTACATTGATTCCTATGGGCCTAGAGGCCCATAGGAATCAATGCCGTTTTGCATTTCTTTGTTTTGGAATTCGCAATTTGTTGATGCATTGCAAGGGTGCAGAGGGGGGTCCAAAGGACCCCCCCCCTGCACCCCTGAAATGTATTTTAAAGTGCATGTTTCACACACACATGTCCTAAGGACATGTGTGTCTGTAACATGACACTTTCCAAAATGCATTTTTGTGCTTTTTTAAAGAATTTCGCAAATTAACACGAGGGTCAACCTCGTGTTAATTAGCACTTCCTATTTCAAAATTCGCATTTTTTAAAAAATTGATGCATTGCATTTAAGGAATCGCACAAATGCGATTCCTTAAATGCATTTGCATTTTTAGGAAATGCAAAAAAAAGCGAATTTTGAAAAATTGTTTCATGCATCCCAAAAACATATTTAAGAAGTGTAAACGGCCGAATTTACCGTTTCGCACTGTTTGCACTTCCTAAATAGGTTGATGCATGTGCCCCATTGTTTTTAAATGTATATTATATCTAATTTCTTTTAGTTAATTTTATAATATAATTGTTTTAACATTATTTTTATATAGTTTTAAAAAACTATAATTTGGACATCAATATTTTTAACATCTATATTTTTTTCGATATTTTTGTCATTTACCTTTTAAAGATAGGATGTCGATATTTTGACTATCGATATTTTTACATCGATATTTGTGTATGTCGATATTTTTGTCTTTGATATTATGTCAGTGATTCCTGTAGTCCATCTTGTGAAAATACAAGTACAGAGAATTTAATTTGGGGTTCAGAGAAGGAATATTTGTCCTTGTGTATGGTCAGTCTACTGTCTTTTAGGTGTTGCAGGATGTCTTTCTGTCATTTATGATGCTCCACCAGAGTGGATACATAGATGAAGATATCATCTCTCATGTTCAGCACTCTCTCAAGTCCCACTAGGGTCTCCATAATGACATTTTGAAAGACTTTGGCAGCCTATGAAATCCCGAAGTTGAGCCGTTTTTATATCGTGGTAGGCTGAGGTGGGTCGTGAAGGTGGTATGTATCTACTGTCAGGATGGAGCACTATTTAGTGATATCCAGCAGTTAGGTCCAGCTTGGATATCTATTTTGCACAGCTCAGGTGTGCATTGATATCATCCATAGTTGGCGTTACATGGAAACAATCTGTTACTTCCTGTTCTCCATGTTGATCCTGTACGTCCATCGTGCCCATCGCGACCAGTGTCAGTGGTAATGCAAGCCCCTCAGACATTCAAAAAACCCAGTTTCAACTTCTGCAGCTCCTCCTGATAAAGAAGGAAGACGGATGGATGGTGCGGGGAAGCGCTTTGCTGTGATGGCAGCAGCTTCCATTAGAGCTGCAAATGCTTTAGCTCTCATCAGTAGGTACAATATGCAGATGTGGTCAGATATAGCACTGTTGTTGGCCCATCTGCCTGAGGATAAAAAGGAAGAAGCTGCCGCCATATTACAAGATGGGGCTAGGGTGGCACCTGAATCCATAGATATTGCAATGGATATGCCTTCTGTAGCATTCAGACAAATGGCGGGTGCAGTGGCACTCCGAAGACAAAGATGGCTTAAAGCCACTTCCTTTAGACCGGAAGTCCAAGCGACATGCCGTTCGACGGAGAAAATCTCTTCGGAAAACATATTGATGATGCTCTCCAATGTATCAAAGCTGACACAGACACAGCGCGAGCGTTGGGCTCTCTGCAGCAAGGCAGATTCCAGTCCTTTCGGAAGAGAGGAACTAGAGGACTATATAATCAAAGATCTTCGTATCAGTCCAGCAGATACCAGCCTTACAGTCAGCAGGGGTATCGTTAGTTTTCAAGCAACCAACAATTTCGATCCTCCAACATCCCGTATCATCAGTAGTCCAGAATGAAGACTACTGCGAGAGGTAAATCGCAGCAATCTAATAAAAAGCAGTGACTCTGTCAAAGAGCCCGGCACTTGCTCAGACCTCAAGGATCATTACCTTTCTCTCTTTTATCAGGAATGGCTGTCGATAACAACAGACAGATGGGTACTGGACGTGATACAGCAAGGCTATACCCTGGAATTTATACAGAAACCTCAGAATCAACCTCCTGTTCACAGGAAGCAACAACACCTGTCAGCCCTCAAGGCGGAAATGTTATCACTTTTACAAAAAGAAGCAATAGAAGAGGTTCCGCGTCTTCAACGAGGGAAAGGCTTTTATTCACATTTCTTTCTGATAAAGAAAAAACACACATCGAAATGGAGGCAGGTAATGGACCTGAGAAGTTTGAACAAATTCATCAAAAATATATCTTTTCGTATGCTATCCCTGCAAGAAATACTCCTACTTCTCTGCAAAGGAGATTACATGGCATCCCTGGACCTCTTAGAAGCTTATTTTCATATTCCGATTCATATAAATCACAGAAGGTTTTTACGTTTCATGGTGGCTGGGCGCCACTACCATTTCAAAGTCGTTTCATTCGGTCTGAAGTCGGCACCAAGGGTTTTTATGAAGTGTATGGCTCCAGTAGCAGCACACCTAAGACTTCAAGGTCACCAAATTTTCTCATATCTAGACGATTGGCTCTTAAAAGGTACTTAGTTACAAGAAACCCAGCACTCACTGCAATGCTGCATGGATGTTTTCAGTCGTCTGGGTCTAAGGATCAATCTCGAAAAGTTGTCCCTCATTCCATCTCAGACCCTTCAATTTCTGGGAGCCATGCTTCGCACAAAGGAAGCAAAAGCTTATCCTTCGGAGGAGCGTACTCAAAAAATCATAAGCCTAGCGTCGCATCTACAAACAAAAAAGTGCACTTCTGTGAGAATCTTGAAGTCCTTATTGGGGATGATGTCTTCTTGTATCCCCTTACTTCCCAATTGCAGACTGCACATGAGGCCTCGTCAAGAGCTTCTAGACATACAATGGATTCAATCTCAAGGGTTCTTCGAAGATCGGATCACTATTACTCCTCAGATCCAAAAGGCACTGTCATGGTGGAAAATCAGAAAACATTTGACAGAAGGTCTGCTCTTCGAACCTCAACATCACAGTTATGTTATGATGATGGATGCATCGCTACAAGGTTGGGGAGCACATCTCCAAGACCTCGAAATACAGGGTCATTGGTCAGACCGAGAAGCTCAACTTCACATCATCCTGCTGGAACTAAAGGCAGTTTTCTTGGGATTACAGGCATTTCTCCTCAGAACCCACGATTCAACAGTACAAGTCAGAACAGACAGTACAACAACAATGTTTTACCTATTATAACAAGGGGGTAGAAAGTCAAAACTCCTGTCAAAACAAGCGCAAGAGATTTGGAGGTGGTTACTACTTCACAACATCTCACTTCAAGTCCAGCATGTTCCAGGTGTGAACAACACAAGGGCAGATATCATGAGCAGATAAACCATTGTTTCACACAAGTGGGAATTAGCTCAAAGTGAACTTCTCAGAGTATCTATGGGGCACTCCATCGTTGGATCTGTTCGCGAACCACTACAACTCAAAATGCAAAACTTTATAAGCAGGTTTCCTCAAAAGGGATCGTGGGGCAATGCACTACAGATGCGCTGGACAGGGATGTTCGTGTACGCATTCCCTCCATTTCCTCTGATATCGAGAGTGTTACGGAAGATGAAATCGGAACCGTGCCACTTATGTCTCATAGCCCCGGCATGGCCGAGACAAGCTTGGTACTCAGAACTTCTCAAGTTATCAGTGGCACCCAGAATACAGTTACCATTATTGCAGGACCTGATCACTATGAACGAAGGACAAATTCTCCATCCAAATTTGAAATCGCTGAACTTGTCAGTATGGAACCTCACGAACATGAATTCCAATCTTTAAATATTTCTCAGGAATGCCGAGATATACTCTTACGATCTCAGACAATCTCTACGAATAAGACATATACGGCAAAATGGAAGAGATTTTGTCAATGGTGCGCATCTCAAAATCTGCATCCCTTTAATGCCTCTTCAGAGCAAATTCTCCCATATCTTTTGCATTTGGCTAAAACAGGTCTGTCACATATGTCTATAAAAGTGCATTTGGCAGCTATCTCAAGATATAGGAGGGTTCCTAACCATCCGTCTCTTTGGTCACAAAAAGTGATAAAAGAATTTCTCAAAGGGCTCTTCAGAGTGTTTCACCCGGTGCAATGCCCGATAGTCTCTTGGCAGCCGAATACGGTTCTTACGCAGCTCATGAAACCGCCGTTTGAACCAGTGCATAAAGCAGATTTACAGTTTAGTTCATGGAAGACAGCCTTGCTATTAGCTCTCACGTCAATAAGGAGAGTCAGTGAAATTCAAGCCTTCTCAATTGCAGAACCTTTTCTCCAATTCCAACTGGATAAAGTTATCCTTAGGACAAATCCAAAGTTCCATCGTAAGGTTCCGTCCATTTTTCATCTCAATGAGCCTGTAGTGTTACCTACATTCTTTAGAGATCCTTCTTCATCTGCGGAAAGAGCCCCACACTCTCTAGACATTAAACAATGTTTGCAATTCTACATTGACAAACCGAAGTCTTTCAGGAAAACAAATCAACTTTTTGTGGCTTTTTCTGGACCCAAAAAAGGTTTGGCGCTGTCCAGATCTAGCATTTCGAGATGGATAACTTCGGCCAATTCCTTATGTCATGACAAAGCTGGAAAACCTCTGCAATCCAGGGTGCACGCGCATTCCACGAGAAAGATGGCAACTTCTACGGCTCTGTTTGTAGGATTGTCTCTGCCAGACATTTGCAGGGCAGCAACGTGGAAAAATGTTCAGACCTTCATTAGACACTATTGTCTAGACACAGCATGGAAAGAGAATGCAGCAGTGGGACAAGCAGTTCTACTCAATGCAACAGGATGCACCCTGTATGTAGTGTGCACTGTTCCTAGTGAACAATCTGTTCTCAACCTTGGGTTACTCTTAACACTGATATGCCAAATAGAATTAAGCCACCATAAGGCGTAACTTCAAACAAACACTTATTTTTATATCAAAATAAATTGCAATAAATCATAAATCACAAATACATCTTTGCGTATTTCATCTTATAAATACATTCACTGCCGTTGTCCTTCTAGGGACAATAAATCATACATTGCAAGATTTAAATACAATAATGTTTAGCACATATTAAACTCCATAAATGATAGTATATATGACTTGCGGATCACAAATATCATAATTTCTAGCAGTCTGGAGCCCGATGCATTTAGGGACATAGCACGTCCCTTCGTCAGGGGAAAAATCCTGAACTGTAAGATCCAGACAAGAAGTTCGACGATATGTGCTGAGCCAGGAACCTGTCCTGGTACAAACCAGATCCGATGTTAATACCTAGGCGGACTGAGATCGAAATGCTGCCTGCCACTGCAGATTTCCCACTTCTGCGTTTTCTATTATGCAATGAACCAATCTCCCTTCCAGCTACACAGTCGTGGATTATCCTCTATCTATGTATGTCCTGTGTTGAAATACGATACTCCTGATTGGAATTTCTGAATGGTTGGTAATCTCCAATTTTAGGGAAAACGCTGTAAAAAAGACCGCCTTAAAGCAACTGATTGCTTAAGTGAACACCATCCAAATGACGCGGCCCGAAAGCAGTTGTACGCCATTTATTTCAATATTGTATTTATCAAGATATATATATATATATGTTCTTGTAAATGTATTTACAAATATATCTATGTGTATCTAAGAATTATTTTTGGGCAATATTTGAATACTGTCTTTGCATAAGCATTCTTTATTACAAATCTCTTCAGATAGATTAATTCTAAGATTGTTAATATTCTGGAAATAGGAGCAGAGCCTGCAGAGAATGTGGGGTTCTATCCTGGAAATGCAATTTGGTACAAGTACTGCTTGCTATTCTGATACAAGCATCTGAATCTATGAAAGATTCAATACTGGAGAAAAAACGAGTTACTTACCTGTACACTATGGTTCTCCAGTATTATCTTTCATAGATTCACATGCGGCCCGCCCACCTCCCTGTTTCTCAGGTAGACCTTTTTATCTCTAGATATATCCTTGTCTCTCACTTGGGGCTGGGAATCTGAGGTATGATGGCTCTGCTGTGGAGTGTGATGTCAGGGCTAGCAGCTGATTGGCTGAGTTTTGGACCAAATAATGATAACGTTTGGTTACCAAATAATGTGATTCCCTATGGGATTTTTTCTATGCAGTTTTCTAGTACTGCTATGGTCATTCTGTTTCTGTGAGACTCCCACCATGACGACGGGGAAGATACAAGCATGTGAATCTATGAAAGATAATACTGGAGAACCATAGTGTACAGGTAAGTAACTAGTTGTTTGTGACTGTGAGCCAGAGTGCCTCACTACAGCTGATACTCTTTACTTACTGTGGGAACTGTTAGTGCTTCGTCAAATGATCTGCTTCCCCTGGGATATAAGCTGCACCAGCCTAACACCAGCCGTCTCCGTGTACTACAGGGACTGTTGGTGCCTAATTCACGTTTGCTGGTCTTATCCCCCAGTGGGCCGTTGCGCCACTCAGCCTCTAAATGAAAAGGGTTGCCATAACATTGAGGCAGTGTGTGCACGCCCCAGAACACCGGAGCGGGCACAGACTGAGCTGCACACTGCAAGTGGCCCGGCGCACCAAGCTTCCTGCTACCGTTTGGTCCTCTCCCACACCACCAGGCCTCACTGGGTGTAGTCCTTGGGGGGTACTTGGCGTGCCAATAGTCTCTTTCACCCTGTGGGGGCCTTGGTGTGCCCGTAGTCGCTTTCGGGGCTGTCCCTAAAGGCCTAGTTCGGCTCTGGACCCAACATGGCTCCTGCGGCTCCGGAGTTCGGGTGTGAGCACGTCAACAACAGCACACGTCAGCAAGTCCAACCTTAGAAAAAAGACACATTATATTTGTTTTATTTTAAACAGTATTTTAATGTTTATAGTATTTATTGTAAATGTATTTTTTAGGGTTTTCAATTTGTAATATTTTATTTGTCTGCAATAATTAATATATTTTTTTCTTATTTAATGGATTATATTTGTTATGATTTTATTGTGCATGTATGTTATATATATATATATATATATACACATACATATATATAAATGTACATATATATATATAGTGTAACATAATATTAATATTTATTTTACATTATATTAATCTAATACATATCTTAGATTTTTTACTACAGATATATGTATAAATATATATTTATATATTCATATGTATATATATATAGATACATATAAAATGAATATAATGTCAAATAAATATTTGTATTTATTGTTACACTATATGTATATGTGTGTATACAAACCTATGTGTGTGTGTTTATATAAGTATATATTTATGTTAATAGTATTAAATATTAGTGGAATATATTTCATTTACATTGTAATACATTAATATATTAAAATATATAACATGTACTACTTTAACCTCTATTTACATTAAACAACAATATGTTGGTCAATGTTTGGACCATATCAGTGTTAACAATATTTTTTCCCCAATATTTCTGTACTTACCATTATAAGCGTAGGATCACAAAATTGTGTTAAACAATGTTTTTGCCACAATATTTTTGTCAATGATATTTTTACCACAATATTGTGTCCGTGAATCTTTTCAGCCAGTCCTGAAATACAGCATCTTTTCTCCTCCGACAATGAAGCAGTTTATACTGGAACAAAGCAAGAAACCAGTTTGTCATAGTTTTCCTATGTAGTTTATATGTATTGTTTGTATAATATGCGGCTCTTCACAGCAGGCAGTGATGATGCTGTGTCCAAGCAGGAGTACCCTCAACATGAGCACAACAAGTGTGAAGCTCTACACCTGGCTCACAATAGTCTTCCAGGATGGACCAATCATAGGAAAGCTAATGACCCAGCTTCTCCCCAGAAACGTCTTTTGCACTAGAAACCATCTCTCCAGACTCACCCCTAACCCCCCCACAATTAACCACATGTCAGTGCTCAAGAAGGGCCCCTTATGCAACTTGGCCTCACATTGGCAAAACGGGATATAGCTAAGGCTTGGAAGGCTCCAAGGCCCCGTTGGTGGCAGCGTGGAAAAATGGCCTGGACTTCGGCATGGGGTTGGAACAGCCAATTTTTGTTGCTAGGGGTTGCCCATGTAAACATTTTCAAATATGGAAACGTTGGGCGGAGTACCGTGGCCTGTGGCTGGAGCCTCCTGATGTGCCTGTAGCCCTTCCAGGGATATAAATGTGGGGATATATGGGTGTGTTTTGGCGCAGGGGGTTCGGGGGCGTGTGTGCATATGCTAACATTTTTCCGTTCTATAAAGGGTGATCGTGGATTGGACTCTGTGGACATTGTGCGATACTGGGGGAGGGTGAGGGTGGGGGGAGTTGGTGGGGGGGGGGGGTTTCTTTTAAAAATCTTGCTTGGTACACACATTCATGTATCTTACTTGTTCATCTAAAACGTCGATTGCTTCCATGGTGATGCAATGTTTGATACTGCAGTGGTCTCTGGAGTGCAGAGCCCTGCACCATATGTGCAATTTGACAATAAAATAAGTTTAACAAAAGGGCTCACAGTACTTCTAAAGGCAGTCCTGTTTTCATCCCTCCACACTTCTGTATCCAATGTTACACCCTCCTCATCAGGAATGCAATCATTACACTTCCACAGTTTGAGGGCTGTTTCACAACCTCCATCTTGTGCCATGTGAGACATGGGCCAATCCAGAATGGATCCTACTGGTAACAGCTTGCATTCACACTTGCAAACAATATGGAGACCCTCAACCGTACATCATTCAACCACATGCACTTGACATTCACATAGGGATGTCAGCACAGAGTTTGGTCATGACACATGCTTTAAACTATACTAGAGCTTACATGTAGGAATCACGTTCATATCCTTCTGTGTGGTATTTGTAAGTATGTGGTATTTCTAACACGCTAACCTAACCAAAAGGCAGAATGTGCTGGACAGGGTAAAATACAAGCATAACGTTAGTGAGTGCTAGATGGGGTATCCGGTTTGTGGACTGTTAAGGCATTGTGATGTAATGTTCTTTAAACAGATGTATATTCAACTCTTTCCTAAATTGAAGCAGCTTTGAGTTGGTCAGAAACAGGGCTATTGTTCCAGAAATCAGCTTTGGAACTGGTCAACACATACTCATTGCAGGGTCACCCCCAAACTTGTTACCTTCACTCTTTCTGTTTTAGAAGTGACCATACCCCCTGCACCAACAACCCAATTTCTTACAATATGTATTTATTTTTAAGTATCCTTCAGTAGTTAAAAAGGCCTCTTCTGCTACTGATCACTAAAAACACAGCATACTGCCACCATCACTCACTGTACATGATGAAAGTCTTGTTCCCACCCAAGGTTAAACTTGTGGCGTTCCTCCATGACCTCAGAGCCAGTCTCTGAGTCTCAATGTCTAGTGCAGCCAAGGTCTGCAGCTCGGGTGCATGACTTCCTGGGGGCTGAGACTCAAATCCCCTCAGATAAGGTATTTTCTCAGATTATTTCAGACTTACAACACATTTGTATGAAGTAATTCAAAACCCTTTCACCTTAACATACTTCAGGTTGTCATTTACTGCTAAAAAAGAGCATTTTTAGACTTTGTGGCTGTTGTAGTGAAAATGTTATATTCTGATGACCATCGTAAGGACTGTATTCATTGTCCAGTATATGCAGAAGGTCTCCCGACGTACCTCACACCATTAAAAAGCAAATCTTCAATTATAACAATCCTCATCAAAGAAATTTCATACTCAGTCAAGAGCTCCTTCATCTGAGCCTCATAATGTACATATGTTGCCATCTTCCTTATTCTTACCTTCTCTGAAAATATCGTCATTGGCGAAGTGTCACACATCTGCAACACCACTGACGAGTAAAAAACTGTCTATGGTTGCTTTCACAGAAACATCTGCATCAAGACGTCTATCGATGACACCATCAACGTCATCATCAACTACCCTTTGTCGATGAATGCACAAAAGACCAACAAACCTAGTCGACAACACTATCTACGAGTAAATTGTGGACAACATTTCCATTGACAAGGCATGCAACAACATATCCGTCCACATCATTCAAGGTCGTATGAACCATTACATTAAAAATCTCACTAGGAATATGTGTTACACTTTGAAAACTTACAATACAATGACCTGGACACAATCTAATCTCAATAGCCCTGTGCTGGATCTCAGGATGATGATGTCTGATTCCTTGATAAAGTCCAGAGAAATTACACCAGGTCATCAAACTCTGCAAACAGTACCTACAGCGACACCACCTAGAACACAACATGCAGAACCTATTACCCAAGCTGTATCTTCTGTTCAGAGGCCTGAACCAGGTACTTTGACCTTATCAACAGATCAGGCGGGCTTCAAAATGGATGACAACCACAATGATGAAAGACATTTATCTCAGAGAGCCCAAAGAAGGGATGATTAGATAACTCCCTTCACCAGAACTCTCCACCATGTGACATAGCAGTATTTCATGCGAATATTGAAAGGGCATCTTAAGGTTTTGATCTACCTTTGGCAACAGAGGATGTTGATTGCTGCCTTTATGACTTCAGAAATGCTCCAAAGAAGTCTGTGAAGTTAATGCCGATCATCGGCCATATATGGAACTAAGGCCTTAAAGTCAGGAGAAACCCAGCAATAGTGTAGGCAGTGAGAGGTTCTGTGATTGGAAAGGAAGTATAAGGCACAGAATACTACCCCAGCCTGCTTCACAGGTCACCCAAAAACAGACTCAGTTATGCAAGTATCACAAAAAAGATCTAGGAATCCCTCTACCCCTCTAGACTGTGCCTCCAGTTGTGAGAGAGAGAGTAGACACTTGGACTACATTGGGAAATAGTTTCTGCATTGGCTATAACAACAGTGTGCCAAACTGTCTGGCCATTCGTTGTGGTCGTTTTCACAGACAAATGAGGTTTGATCTGGCACTACCGTGAGAATATTTGCCAGAAGAAAAAAGAGGGAAAATATAGACAGGTTAAAGGAAGGACAGAGCACATTGGCAGCGATTATTGATGCATCTATTGGTATAGTAACTACTGCCTTCAAACAACTTGCTGTGGCTGTTGTCTTAAGGGAACAAGGATGGCTGTGCAGTACATCATCTAAAGTAAAGTAAAGTAATTTATTGTGTATGGTTAATTAAAACCTTTACAATATTAAATACATAAAAGAAAAGAAAAAAAGTGTTCGAACTGGCCTTGAGTAAAAATACATCAACAATCTTTAAAAAGCATTGATCGTTTAAAAAGTCATGTAACTTAGTCAGTGGTTTGAGCCGCTCCTTGCTCATCAGGCCTTCGATTTGGGGCCGGTGGTCCCCATTTTTTCAGTTTTCAGGATTAGAAGGCTCGCCTTCTGCTGGATTTTGGCGGCCCTACAAGCTGTCTGCAGCTGACGACTATTCAGTGCTAACATGACTGCAGGCCGACATGTTCTGATTCGATAAAAACGAATTTTTTTTGTCCTTCTGTTGCCATTGCCTAGTTTGATCTTGACCCAGGTGGATGTGTGTAGGTTTATGATTGCTCGTAACAACTTCGGGGGTATACCCCAATAGGCCATCTTTTGACATAGAGTCTCCCTTGGTACTGTGTCGAACGCCGCTTTTAAGTCTACAAAACAGGTATACAGTTTTGTTGACCTTTCCTTTGCTCTTTCGACAAGAAGATTTAATGCAAGAAGATTACAAGTAGTGTTGGTTCCGGGCCTAAACCCCGTCTGGGTGATTGGGAGAATGTTATTAGAGCTGACCCAGTCTTCCAAGGCTCTCAAAAGATTGGATGCGTATATTTTAGCCTCTACGTCGATTAGAGCAATCAGCCTGTAATTTGCTGGGTCTGTTCTTGTGCCTCCTTTAAATATTGGGTGCAAAATGCTCCCTCTCCATGATGGAGGAATGCTTCCTGTTTGGAAGGCGAACAATGGGGTGAGGTATTCCGCCCAGAAGGGTTGATCGTGTTTGAACAGCCCGTTTGGCAAACCATTTGGTCCTGGAGCGCCTTTTGACCTTAGTTTTTTGATGACCATTTGTACTTGGAATGGTGTGATCCAGTGGAGGTCAGACTTGTGTCTGTGGTGGCAGCATCCATTTTGTGATGCTGAGGCTCGAGTTAACTTTAACCGGGGTTCACAGTTGCATACATGTCGTGTCCCTCTAGAAGGGTGGAATGCTAACCCCGTCGCCAGAATTGGCGAGGGGTTAGTATTCCAATTCGTATGACACCTTACTCGACATGTTTAAGCGATACCAAAGATGGCAAATAACCGCAAGGATTATAATGCACTTAAGAGAATATGGTACGCGTTATCATGGAACAGCTATTAGGACTTGGTTCCGCAAGCTGCAAACGGGCTCAGCTCATGCCAGAGCACCACCTCACATAATTCCAAGCACTCTACCTTCAGGATTGATAAGGCCTGCCATAGGAGTGACTGATAGGAATATATGTGTCCATTTTAGGTTTAGATACAGGTATACTATATCTAAAGCAAAGGGTGATTACACCACCTTGCCCCAGCTGTCGTGCAGCCGGTTGTGTCAGATTTAGATGGCCAGACAGGGGTGGCATAAAGGTGGCCCAGTACCAATTGGTAAATGCACCTAAGGTACACATGTCAATTTAGAGAGAGAACAGCTAGGCTGTGGGTCTGATTGGCAGGCCCACAGCCAGGGAAATCGTAAACCAGTGAAGCAAAAAGCAAAAATCTGGGGTGATCATAGGATTGCAGACCCTACTCTCCTACATGACCCCCCGCCCCCCAAACTTTGGGACAATAAACTAACCTTGACCAGGTGAGTCTTCTTGCTCTAAGTGGAAATACCTGGAGAGCCCATCTGCATTGCCATGATCAGTGCCAGGTCTATGCTCCACTGTAAAATCCATACCCTGTAGGGAAATGGACCACCTAAGTAGTTTGGGGTTTTCACCCTTCATCTGATTTAGCCACAAGAGGGGCTTATGGTCGGTCTGAATCTTGAAATGAGTGCCAAACAAGTATGGCCTCAGTTTCTTCAGGGCCCAAACCACAGCAAAGGCCTCCCTCTCAATAGCTGACCAATTTTTCTCTGTGGGGGTCAGCCTTCTGCTAATAAAAGCAATGGGCTGGTCATGACCATCAAAATTCAGCTGAGATAGAACAGCTCCCACACCCAACTCAGAAGCATCTGTTTGGACAATGAATGGTTTGGAGTAGTCTGGACTCTTTAGGATAGGTGCTGTGCACATGGCCTACTTTAGGTCATCAAATGCTTTTTGACAGCCTGCTGTCCACTGAACTTTCTTTGGCATCTTTTTGCTTGTCAGGTCATTAAGTGGAGTCACAATTGATCCATAATTTCTGACAAATTTCCTGTAATAACCAGTCAGGCCCAAGAAAGCTCGAACCTGAGTCTGGGTGGTTGGAGGAGCCCAGTCCTTGATGGACTGTATCTTGCTCTCCAGTGGCTGAACCTGGCCTCCACCTACAAGGTGGCCCAGGTATACAGACTGTGTCTGCCCTATCTGGCACTTTGTGGCCTTGATAGTGAGACCTGCTGCTTGCAGTGCCTCTAACACTTTCCTCAGGTGGACAAGGTGATATTCCCAGGTGGAACTAAAGACAGCTATATCATCAAGATATGCTGCACAGAGGTCATCCAGCCCAGTGATAACTTGATTCACCAGCCTTTGGAAGGTGGCAGGTGCATTTTTCAGACAACAGGGCATTACTACAAATTGATAATACCCACCAGGGGTAGAAAATGCTGTCTTGGGCTTGGCTTCCTCAGCTAACCTGATTTGCCAATACCCAGCTGTCAGGTCAAATGTGCTTAAGTAGTTGGCAGAAGCCAATCTGTCTATAAGTTCATCTGCCCTTGGTATTGGGTGGGCATCAGTCTTAGTGACTGCATTGAGGCCTCTGTAGTCTACGCAAAACCTCATCTCTTTCTTACCACCCTGGGTGTGAGGCTTTGGCACTAGAACTACTGGACTAGCCCAAGGGCTATCTGAGGGCTCAATGACTCCCAGCTCCAACATTTTCTGCACTTCTGTTTTAATGCAGTCTCTGACATGATCAGGCTGTCTGTAGATTTTACTCTTAACTGGCAGACTGTCACCAGTGTCAACCTCATGGGTACACCAACTGGTTTGACTGGGTGTCAGAGAGAACATATGTCTAAAGGATTGAAGAACTTGTTTGCAATCCTTTTGCTGATGTTCAGAGAGGCTGCCACAAAAGACAACACCATCTACTGACCCATCATCAGGGTTCTGAGTGAGCAGGTCTGGGAGAGGGTCACTCTCCTCCTCCTGTCCCTCATCTGTGGCCATGAGCAAGCTCATGTCCTTCCTGTCGACATATGCCTTGAGCCTATTCACATGGAGCACCCTGAGGGGGCTCCTGGGAGTTCCAAGGTCCACCAGGTAGGTGACCTCTCCCTTTTGCTCAATGATTGTGTGGGACCCAGACCATTTGTCTTTGAGTGCTGCTGGGGCTACTGGCTCCAACACCCACACCTTCTGTCCAGGCTTGTACACAGTCAGGACCGCCTTTTGGTCATGCCAAGCTTTTTGGAGTTCTTGGCTTACCTCAAGGTTTTTAGAAGCCTTTTCCATATACTCAGCCCTCCTGGAGCGGAGACCAAGTACATAGTCCACTATGTTGGTTGCAGGCTTTTTGAGAGGTCTCTCCCATCCTTCCTTCACCAAACACAGGGGTCCTCTCACAGGATGCCCATACAGAAGTTCAAAAGGGCTGTAGCCAACCCCCTTCTGTGGGACGTCTCTGTAAGCAAACAAAAGGCAGGGTATCAGGACATCCCATCTACGCTTGAGCTGTTCAGGTAGTCCATGAATCATCCCTTTTAGGGTCCTGTTGAACCTTTCAACAAGCCCATTGCACTGTGGATGATAGGGTGTGGTGAACTTGTAGTTGACACCACGTTCCTTCCACATTGCAGTCAGATATCCTGACATGAAGTTTGCACCTCTGTCAGAGACAACCTCCTTAGGGAAGCCCACTCTGGAGAACACTCCAACTAGGGCTCTTGCCACAACAGGTGCTGTAGTGGTCCTAAGGGGAATAGCTTCAGGATACCTGGTGGCATGGTCCACCACCACCAGTATAAACTTGTGCCCTGATGCTGTCTGGGGTTCCATTGGACCAACAATGTCAATCCCCTCTCTTTCAAAGGGTACCCCCACCACAGGTAGTGGTATAAGGGGGGCCTTTGTTGTGCCACCTGACTTACCACTGGCTTGGAAAGTGACACAGGAGCGACAAAACTCCCTGGTATCTTCATTCATGTGAGGCCAGTGAAAGTGTGTGACAAGTCTCTCCCAAGTCTTATTCTGGCCTAAGTGTCCTGCAAGGGGAATTTCATGGGCCAAGGTAAGAATGAAACCTCTCTGTGACAAGGGGATGACCAGCCTCCTGGTTGCACCAGGTTTGGGGTCTCTTGCTTCAGAGTACAGGAGTCCATCATCCCAGTATACCCTGTGGGCACCTGTGGTGTTCCCTGCAGCCTCAGCAGCAGCCTGCTATCTGAGGGGTTCAAGAGAAGGGCAGTCTAACTGTGCCTTCCCCAGGTCTTCTCTGGAGGGTCCCCCTGAACCCAAAAACTCAACCTGATCAGGTTCAAGTTCTTTAGGCTCAGTTTCCCTCAGTTCTTTGAGGTCAGCCTCCTCTGAGACTTGATCCTCAACCTGGGGCAAGGGGGAAGGCAATGCCTTAACCCTACTGCTCTTCTTCTTGGAAGGTGTCAGCTCCATTGTTCCAGGATCCAGCACCTGTTCAGTGGGGCATCTTCTGGCCTGTGACCTAGTCACAGCAAGCACATGTGCTGGCAAGCCTAACATTTCCATGTGAGTCCTCTGCTCCACTTCTGACCATAGTGATGACTCCAAATCATTGCCCAACAAACATTCAACTGGAAGGTCTGAACTAACCACAACTTTCTTTTGGCCACTTACCTCTCCCCAGGAGAAATCAACAATTGCCATACTATAGTGGGTAGTGACATTGCTGGCATTGGTCACTAGGTAGTCTGTACCTAGTATGATCTGTCCAGGGTCCACAAAGTTAGGTGTCACCATTGTGACACTGGCACAAGTGTCCCTGTAGGCCTGAGCCATCTTTCCATTAATAAAAGGTGTCTGCCTGTATTTCCCAAAGTATTGGGACTGGCATCAGGGGATATAACCACATCCCCTGTACAGACAAGGACAGCCTGAGTGAGTGTGCCAACTAGGTTGTCATACCCCTCAGATCCCAAGGTTAACCCAACTAATCCCTTGAGAGGTGCACTACCACTACTGACTTTACTAGGGGGTGCAGGTGCCTTAGGGGCTGTAGTGGTAGGAGTTGCCCTCCTTTCTTGGTGCACTCACTAAACCAGTGAGTTTTACTTTTACAGTACTGGCACCACCTTTTTGACTGGCCTTCTTGAGTCTGCTTTTTCTGCTGTGAAGCCTGACCCCCACCCTCTTTGGTTTGTTGAAGACTTCTGGTCATTTTGTTCACTCTTATTACTACCCTTTTGGTCTGCTTTCTTCTGACCACCCTGGTTCTGAGTCTGGTTCTGCTTGACCCTTGTTCTGACCCATCTGTCTGCCTTCTTTCCCAATTCTTGGGGAGAGGTCAGATCCGAGTCAACAAGGTGCTGATGCAACAACTGGTTCTGACAATTATTTAAAATCTGTTCTCTCATGATCAGATTGTACAACCCTGTGTAATCAGTAACCTTACTGCCCAGCAACCAGCCTTCCAAAGCCTTAGTGGCACAATCCACAAAATCAGACCAATCCTGAGACTGAGTTTTCTGGGTGTCCCTGAACAGCAACCTGTACTGCTCAGTTGTTAAGCCAAACTCATCAATCAGTGTATTTTTCAGGACTTGGTAATTGTTAGCATCCTCAGCTCTAGTAGTGAGGAGCTTATCTCTACCTTTGCCTTCAAAGGAGAGCCACAAGATAGCTGCCCACTGACTCTGGGGGACGCACTGGACAGTGCAGGCCCTCTCCAAAGCAGTCATCCATTTGTGGATGTCATCCCCTTGTTTAAAGGGGGGCACTATCTTACTCAGGTGTCTAGTGTCTAAACTCCTGTCCTTTTCTCTAGGTAAAATGCTGCCACCAGTGGGGTCTGCCCCACTCAATTTCTGCTCTCTAGCAAAGGCAAGTCTCTCTTTAGCCAGGGCAAGTTCTTCCCTTTCAATCCTCAGATTGACTTCCCTCATCTTGGCCTCATGCTCTCTCCTCTGAGGGGATGTCATCCCTCTGTGAGAAGAGGTCTTAGAGCCATTGGTTCGAATGGATCTGTTAGAGCCTCTGGATAGAGACCTAACTCGTCCATTCCCAATGTTAAGCCTGCCTGAGAGTGGGCCTGGGGGTCCCCCAAGTCCATTTTCATGCCTGCTTAAGTTGGTCCTGGTGAGTCTACTGACTTCTACCTGACCCTTGTCTGCCTCATCCCCTGACAACTCCTGATCCTCCTCCTCTCCTTCACTAACTGTTCCATTAAGGTGGAGGTCAGGGTCCCCAAGGGTTCCCTCTAAGGGGGGCATGCTCCCATCTGGATTAGGAGGGCCTGTGCTAGAAGACCTCCTGGCATCATAAGTCTCTAAGAGACCAATCAGGAATGGGATGGTAGGGTTAGAACCCTGTTTTAGCTTCCTGGAGGTACACACTTGTCTCATCTCCTGGAAGCTAAGAGCTGCATATCTTGATATGACCTGTGGAGGGTCAACTGACACAAGGGGGGCCTCTGAGTTCCCTCCTTTGTCTGACATGCTTTTCTAGTGAGGTGTAAGTGGTGCACTTACCTACACTATTTGTTTGCCTACTGATCCATTGCTAAGAGTTGTAGTCAGGGTGTGCTAAGCCCTGTTGAACTACAACAGCTGGTTCAGTAGAACTCAGAGTATTCTAAGCTAAGTTATATGTACCTTGGTACTTATGTAATCTTTCAAATGATATTCTTAGGATACGTGTGGTAAAACAACAGCAAGCTCAAATCCCAACCGCTGCTCACCAATGTGAGAAGTTGGCCTGATATGCAGTGCTCACTATTCTAGTGATCACTATGTATAAGTCCAAACAACCCTTATTGATGATTGGTTGTAAGTCAACCTTATAGACCAGCTATCCTGCTGCTGTGAGCGCTGGTCGCGCGCCTCTCTGCTGGCTATTTTTAAATACTTCCCGTTTTTTCTCTATTTTTGTTTATTTTAGTGCCTTCTCCCCTGCTTTTAAACGCGCTTTCTGGCCCCTACCTTGCACCTAATTCAGGAATCACCACCGCTGTTTGGCGGGTCCGGGCTTCCGGGAGGCGGTGGGTTTGAGCGCCATTTTGCGTTGGGAGGAAGCGCGAGCGCCATCTTGAGCGTCCAGGTCACCTGGGACGCCGAGACGACGCTATTTAGGGCGAGCTGACCGGAAGGTGAGCCTGCTTAGTGCCCCTTAGGGCGAAAATACTATTTGGTGTCCTGCTGCTGTGAGCGCTGGTCGCGCGCCTCTCTGCTGGCTATTTTTAAATACTTCCCGTTTTTTCTCTATTTTTGTTTATTTTAGTGCCTTCTCCCCTGCTTTTAAACGCGCTTTCTGGCCCCTACCTTGCACCTAATTCAGGAATCACCACCGCTGTTTGGCGGGTCCGGGCTTCCGGGAGGCGGTGGGTTTGAGCGCCATTTTGCGTTGGGAGGAAGCGCGAGCGCCATCTTGAGCGTCCAGGTCACCTGGGACGCCGAGACGACGCTATTTAGGGCGAGCTGACCGGAAGGTGAGCCTGCTTAGTGCCCCTTAGGGCGAAAATACTATTTGGTGTCCTGCTGCTGTGAGCGCTGGTCGCGCGCCTCTCTGCTGGCTATTTTTAAATACTTCCCGTTTTTTCTCTATTTTTGTTTATTTTAGTGCCTTCTCCCCTGCTTTTAAACGCGCTTTCTGGCCCCTACCTTGCACCTAATTCAGGAATCACCACCGCTGTTTGGCGGGTCCGGGCTTCCGGGAGGCGGTGGGTTTGAGCGCCATTTTGCGTTGGGAGGAAGCGCGAGCGCCATCTTGAGCGTCCAGGTCACCTGGGACGCCGAGACGACGCTATTTAGGGCGAGCTGACCGGAAGGTGAGCCTGCTTAGTGCCCCTTAGGGCGAAAATACTATTTGGTGTCCTGCTGCTGTGAGCGCTGGTCGCGCGCCTCTCTGCTGGCTATTTTTAAATACTTCCCGTTTTTTCTCTATTTTTGTTTATTTTAGTGCCTTCTCCCCTGCTTTTAAACGCGCTTTCTGGCCCCTACCTTGCACCTAATTCAGGAATCACCACCGCTGTTTGGCGGGTCCGGGCTTCCGGGAGGCGGTGGGTTTGAGCGCCATTTTGCGTTGGGAGGAAGCGCGAGCGCCATCTTGAGCGTCCAGGTCACCTGGGACGCCGAGACGACGCTATTTAATGCTCGCTGGTAGCGCGCAGCGGTGACGCGCAGCGGTGCGCCTTCCCTGCGCCTGAGTCGTGCCAGAGTCCTGCCCGTCTGCGCTCGTCCGCGTCTCGGAGGCGGGCGAGGCTGGACTCTGGCTGTCGGCGCTTGCTGCTTGCTCGCCTACAGGTTGCCTCTCTGTAGTGCGGGGATGTTGGTGTACAGTGCGGCTACCTTGTATGCCTTGCGCCCCTCTTACTCGGCCTGTCCGGTTCTTTTTCCTGGCGGCAGACGCTTAGGCAAAGGTTGCCTTGTGTGCAACTGGCACTCCACAGGAACATCTACCTGTGTTCATCCTACCCCTCCCCAACATTGCCACTGCGCATTGCTTAATACCAGGTCCCTTCCTCGTCACACCTTAGACATTTGGGATTACCTCACGCAGTCCAAGATCTCTTGCTTATTTTTAACTGAGACTTGGTTGGGAGTGGGTTCGGAACCCGACATTGCCTGTGCCGTTCCGCCGAATTATACCATCTTAAGGAGGGATAGAACGGAGGGTAGAGGTGGCGGGGTAGCTCTGATAGTGGACAAGGCTTTTGTTTGTTCCTCCTTTGCGGTGGACAACATTGCCGGCTGTGAAGCCTTAGGTTTTACGCTCCACATATCAGCGTCTCAAACCTGTACTGGCATTCTCCTCTACAGACCTCCTGGTCCTATTGGGTCCTTTTTTGAGGATCTTCAGTCGGCCCTTTCAGTACCATGCATGCGCTCTGCGCATTGCATGTTACTAGGCGACCTAAACCTTCATATGGATTGCCTTACTGACGCGGACGCTGACAAGCTTCGCGATATCACGGCGATGCTAGGGCTAGCCCCTTTTATCCACAGCCCCACTCATGTGAAAGGCCACACGTTGGATGTTATATTTTCCTCTATGCCTATTGAGGCGTCCCCTCCACTTCCGGTCCTTTGGTCAGATCATTATTTACTACACTTTGCTCTTATTCTGGATTCTAAATCTAGCCAAAGGACTCTTAAGGCAGGGTCCCGGCAGTCCAGAGCTTTCCATCTTGTAACACCTGAAATGCTCTCTGATGCTCTTGGCCAATACCCGTGTCAATTGACCGGGGTGTTAGAAGCCGATCTAAACTTGGTCCAGAATTGGATGCAGGCAAGATTTGAGGAGCTGGCCCCTTTGAGGGCTGCTAAAACAGCCCCCGATCTTAACTCTGCCCCTTGGTTTTCCTCCACCCTACGCATATTGCGGCAAGAATGTAAGAAGCTGGAAAGGAGCTGGCGGCGCAATTATGAGCCGGTGGAGAAAAAGAAATATAGAGACGCGATTAAGGCGTACTATAAACAGATTGCCTCAGCAAAAAAGACCTATCTTGAACACAGAATTGACAAAGCTGATAATATCAGCCGCGAACTCTTTAGAATTGTTAAGGAGTTTGTGAGCCCAGCTGTAGCCACCCCTGTTCATTCGCATACAGAGGAATGGATTAAACAGTTGGCTGACTTTTTTGTGACTAAAATCCTAAAGATTCAGGCCACTTTTCCATCTGGGGACTCCCGTATGGCCGACGCTCTCTTAGACCCCGGTCGGGATGACTCTGGGCCCACATTGGCTGTCTTTCCTCAGCTGTCCTGCGAAACTTCGCTGGAGTTGCTATCCCGGCTGAAATCTGGCTCGCCTCTGGACGCCTGTCCGGCGAAATGCCTGGGCAGGGTGGCCTCAGCGTTGAACAGCTTGCTGAACCCCCTGTTGAATCTTTCATTGAGCTCGGGGGTGGTCCCACGGCAGTGGAAACATGCACTCATCCTGCCGCTGATTAAGAAGCCTCTATTAGACCCCCTGCAATGGGCTAACTATCGTCCGATCTCCCTCCTCCCTGCTCTGGCGAAGGTGTTGGAAAAACATGTGCAGCTCACTCTGTCCACCTTTATTGAAAACAACAATCTGCTGCATGACTCCCAGTCCGGCTTTCGTGCAAACTATAGCACGGAGACCGCTCTGGTAGAAGTCACGGACACCATCAGGGAGACACTCGACCATGGGGGACGGGCGATGTTGGTCATGTTGGACCTTTCGGCGGCGTTCGACACCGTCCCACACGCAGGCCTTCTCTCAAGACTCAGGGAGATTGGCCTGCGAGGGACGGTGCTGGACTGGTTTCAATCCTTTCTTGCCGACCGCCGACAGGTGATCTGGGCTCCGCCGTTCTCAGCCGAAATGCCTGCGCTGGAGGTGGGGGTGCCTCAAGGATCTATCTTGAGCCCCACCATTTTTAACATTTACATGGCCCCTCTAGCGGAGGTAGCGGAGGCGTTCGGGGCCCGGGTCATCTCATATGCTGATGACACCCAGCTTTTGTTCACCTGCAGGAAGGGAGAGGTCTTCAACGGCGGTAGAATTAAGGACTGTCTGAGCGCAGTCTTTGCGTGGTTTCAGCAGCACAGCCTGAAATGCAACTCAGACAAGTCTGAGCTGCTCTTCTTTGGCTGTGCACCAGACCCGGACTGGAAGTCGTGGTGGCCCCAGGACATGTTCCCCCCTGAGACTCCATCAGCTCAGGTGAAAAATCTCGGAGTGGTGTTTGACGATGATCTGTCTTTCCGTCCCCACATCCTGGGACTTGCAGGGAAATGCTTCAGCATCCTCAAGATGCTTAGAAAATTTTTACCCTTGCTTTCCTTGCAGTATCGCAGGAATATAGTTCAGGCGTTGGTGGGATCACGCCTGGACTATGCAAATGCGCTCTTTGCCGGCCTACCTAAATATTTGCTATCTAGGTTGCAGGTCATTCAGAATTCGGCGGCCAGAGCCATCTATGGCCTGCCGAGGAGAGCAAGAGCCTCAGCGCTTCTAGCCAGGCTTCACTGGCTACCAATCGCAGAGAGAATTAAATTTAAACTCCTCACATTGGCGTTTAAAGCTCTCCATGCGACTGGCCCTCTCTACCTGAGGAAGCGCACTGCTTTCTATGTGCCACGGAGGTCTCTGCGGTCGGCGGACCTGGCCAAAATGGAGGTCCCTGCGGCCAAACGTGTGCGGATGGGAGGTCGCTCCTTCCAACACGTAACAGCTTGTCTGTGGAACGCACTCCCTCTCCCCCTCCGGAAAGTAAATAATCTCTTGACCTTCAGGAAGGAGCTGAAGACTCTGCTCTTCACTTAGTCACCTGCGTTTTCTGCTGTATGCGTACCTTTTGGTTTTTCTGTCTCGAGGGGCCTCTTTGCTAAAGCGCCGGGACACCCTTCGGGGTAGCCGTGCGCTCTAAAAGTGTGGCTAACATTAGCATGGACAAGAGCAGTCTTTAGGCTAAACTCTAGAGGGCGTGTTAAGCCAGCTGTTATACCATCACATATACCCCTTGAACACCAAGTGAAAGGACACCACACAAGTTGTTATAAAAATAAAAGGATATTTATTTATAACACAACAACCCTGGACTCTTTATGAGGACAGGGCGCTAAGCACAATACAAAGCTCTTAAAGAAATACTGAAAGTCGCACAATTTACACAAATGCCCGAGGGGCACGAAAAACCATATACTACAAAAGTGGAATGCGAATTACTAGCAGGTAAGTAACTATTCTCAGAGGCTTTAGAACCGCTGGGCCTACAATGCTGAACCCTTAGATTAGAAGCAGGAGGCCTAGGGACGTCGTGTGCAGAGTGGAAACTCTCACGCGCAATGCGGGACAAAGTCTATGGAGGCTAGTAAATGCAAAGTTAGTGTTCTCTGGCGAACCCGACTAGGTAGGTCAAAATCGAAAGTGGATCTAGACACTTAGAGAGTGGTTCTACGCTGGAGCACCGTGGTACTCGGTTTACCTAGCCCAGGGGCTGCGGCTGCATAGGGTTCAAGTGTCATCGGGAATCCTCGTTGACGAACCAGGAGCCTGAAGTGGAAGTTGCTGGCAGGCGACCAGTGAAGATGTTCCGGGCTGATCCAAGGATGGGTCAGTGAAGAAGGGTACCTCTAAGCAGAGGGGACCGAGTTCTGAATCACTAGCCAGTGATTAGGTGGGCACCAGGATGGCACCGGACAAGGTCACTCAGCCAGGTGAAGAGGTGACACTGGATTCTGCTGCTGCACGGACCAGGGCGCTGATGTCGACCAGGCTGGAGGTCTGCGAGCTGTCCCACGTCGGATGTCTGCTGCTGGCGATGCTGGATCCGTTGAAGGAGGCAACAAGCCTTGGCTACGGCAAACCCACATGGCGACACAAAATGGCATCTGGAGTGGACCAGGAGGGTCCGAGGAAGTTCCCCTTCAAGAGGAGACAAGGGCTAGTCTAGAGGAGCTAGACCAGCGGTGAAACAAACGTAGGACGTCGTCTGGAGGGTCACTAGCCAACGGGCAAGTGACCGGACAACGTGGCAAGCAACACAGGAGCAAAAGGGCCTCACGCAGATCTGGTGGATGCTGGGGGGCTGGTCTTCGGTGCTCGTGCTGCTTGGGGTTGGGGCTTCTCTTACCCCAGTGCACCCACTCGAGGGTCCCTCGGTGGTCGTGCTGGATCAGTGTCGTGCTGGTTCTGATGATAGCCGGTTCCTCTGGTCTCGTCGCACCCACGGTTCTCAGCTGTGCTGTAGAGGCAGGTAGAGGTTAGAGATGGCAGGGAGTCCGGGTCTCGTCGTGCTGGTCGGTCTGGTTCCGGAGGAAGGACGTGCAGCAAACCGCAAGATACTTAGTTGGTGCCTGCTGCTGCAGGGTGACTACTCCTTAGTCACAAGGGAGAAATCTTGAGAAGAAGTCAAGAGTTCCTTTCGTAGAAAGTAGTTTCAGGATTCAAAGATGATCTAATTTGGAAGGGTCCCCGCTCCTACCTTTATTCTAAAGAAAGGGGCTGGCACGCGACTAGGTCCTGCCCATGGGTGGGACCAGGAAGGGGGGTGGTTACACCCCTCTCCCCTGTCCGGACTTTCCCCAGCTCAGGGGCTGGTGTGCCCCTGGAACTGGTTCAAGCCGGCATATGCACAGTGAGCACCGGGGTGCCACTTGCAGTCACCTTTCTCTCAGCCCTGCCTACCTAGGATACACAAAACCCTGTCTGGGATGGTGCTAGCACCGCCCCTGACAGGAAACCCTTTGTCCAAGCTCTCCTCGCTGGAAGGACTCCCAGCAGCAGGAGGTCAGACTTCTGTCTGTGGTGGCAGCATCCATTTTGTGATGCTGAGGCTCGAGTTAACTTTAACCGGGGTTCACAGTTACATACATGTCGTGTCCCTCTAGAAGGGTGGAATGCTAACCTCGTCGCCAGAATTGGCGAGGGGTTAGTATTCCAATTCGTATGACACCTTACTCGACATGTTTTGGTAAAGCGATACCAAAGATGGCAAATAACCGCGAGGATTATAATGCACTTAAGAGTATATGGTACGCGTTATCATGGAACAGCTATTAGGACTTGGTTCCGCAAGTTGCAAACGGGCTCAGCTCATGCCAGAGCACCACCTCACATAATTCCAAGCACTCTGCCTTCAGGATTGATAAGGCCTGCCATAGGAGTGACTGATAGGAATATATGTGTCCATTTTAGGGTTAGATATAGGTATACTATATCTACAGCAAAGGGTGACTACACCACCTTGCCCCAGCTGTCGTGCAGCCAGTTGTGTCAGATTTAGATGGCCAGCCAGGGGTGGCATAATAGATGCTGCAGCCCCTGGTAGGCCCTGGGTACACCTATGCCCTGAGTTACAGGGTCTGATAAGGTGGCCCAGTACCAATTGGTAAATGCACCTAAGGTACACATGTCAATTTAGTGAGAGAACAGCTAGGCTGTGGGTCTGATTAGCAGGCCCACAGCCAGGGAAGTCGTAAACCAGTGAAGCAAAAAGCAAAAATCTGGGGTGATCATAGGATTGCAGACCCTACTCTCCTACACAGTGTTCATCAAAGTTTTGGTCCGTTTCTTGCTTTTCGTGTTGTTGACAGGTAAGATGGTATAATTTCCATGATTGGAGATTGTTCTTTTGGGTTTGCTCTAAATACTTAATCCAGTCTTCCTGTAGAGTACATCATCTAGACCAGAGGTTCAGAGTAAAATACTTGATATGCCATTCATTGGTCAATCTCTGCAGGGCTTGAGCACAGACAATTAAACTGCAAGATCTCTGGCAATGCTTCAGCAGCACAGGCAGCAGCCGTTTTGGCCTTGTAGGAAGAGTACACAGCCTTTCCATAGAGGTGGATACCAGCAATACAGGTACCAGCCATATCATGATGCCAGTCATATTATAGGCAATATCAGTGTCAGTACAGACCATCATCAGTTGCATACTTCAGAACCGCTCCAAGAAGAAGAAGAAGCACCATACAGTACAGACGCATGACACCTGGAGGAGGCACTCACCCCATTCCATAAAATACCACCTCCTCACCAAGTGGGTCAGAACATTTCTTCTAGTATAGAATGTTGGAGAAGTATCACTATGGACGGATGGACCCTCAGTTTGGGAAAGACTGGCCATGCCTTTGAGTTCATTCAGAAACCTCCAAGAATACCTCCAACCAGAGTGCAACATCTGCATCTGCAAAAATAGCAAAAAGTAATTCTTTCCATTATAACGAAAGGGAAAATAGAGCAGGTCCCCAGATCTCAACAAAATGCGTTCCAGTTCGATTCTGTTACAGTGCACCAATTCAAACTCCTTCTAGGCATTATGTTCTCCTGGACTCCTTTAATTCCATGTTGTTATCTACAGATGAATCAGTTCCAAGAGGGTCCAGACCACCAATAGGTTCAAATGGAGGGATCCTTCAAAGGCAAGCACAAGTTTCTAAATACAACCCGCAAATTGTATTATGACAACAGATGCTTCCAGGGAAGGATGGAATGCTCCTCTGCTGGAACTAGCTACCAATGGGAGGTGGACACAGAAGGAAAGACATATACACCTGCTAGAGCTTTGAGCAGGGTGATTGGGTCTTCACCCCAAGTCAACAAGGTGTTCAGAATCTGGGGCATGCGAAACACTGGTCTTTTCGCAGCAAACATAAATGGCAAATGTCAGTACTATGCAAGCAGGCAGATTGTATCAGAGTCGGTGGGCAATGCCCTATCGATAAAGTGATATGCGGCATTTATATACATATTTCTGCCTCTTGCCCTGACACTTGAAGTGCAGAAAAATATGAAGGGAGCCATGTTGGCTAATCCTGATTGCACCAGCATGGTCGAGCAGTTTTGGTTTATAGAATATGCTACTTTCGAAAGCCCCACAGTTACTGATGGTCCCATGGGATAACCTTCTGACCAAGTCTCTGACCAAATTCAACATCCAGACCCAGCATCGATGAAGTTGCAAGCTTGGCTCCTGAACACTATGAATTATCCAATCTGAACATATCAGAAGAATTGTAGTGCAGGCTAGAGCTGGTTCAACGAAGAGAAGCTACATGGAAAAGATTCTGTTCCTGGTGTCATTTGCAGGATTTACATTCTAGAATGCAAAGCATCCATCAATCAAGGAACACGAGACTGCGATGTCCTGTTTCAGAAGAGAGCTTAGCAAAGCGTCTCTATGTACCAATAGACTGATTACTGGGTTCGTGATAGGTCTTTTCAGGACTTTCCTTCCTACAAGAAGGCCCCTGTACTTTTGCAATGAATGCATCCACCATTCGAATCTATCCACAAAGCACGAATAAAATAGTGGTTACTGCTAGCCTTCATATCAATCAATCAATCAATCAATCAATCAATCAAAGTCATTTGTAGAGCGCACTACTTACCCGGAGGGTCTCAAGGCGCTAGGGGGGGTGCTGCTACTGCTCGAACAGCCAGGTCTTGAGCTTCTTCCTGAAGGAGAGGTGGTCTTGGGTCAGGCGCAGGTCGGGAGGGAGGGAGTTCCAGGTCTTGGCGGCCAGGTAGGAGAAGGACCTTCCTCCTGTTGTCGCTCTTCAGATGCGGGGGACGGCGGCGAGGGCGTGGTTTGTCGATCGGATGTGGCGTTTGGGAGCGTAGAAGTTGAGGCGGTTGTTGAGGTAGCTCGGGCCTTGGTCGTGTAGGGCTTTGTGTGCGTGGGTGAGGAGACGGAAGGTGATTCTCTTGTTGACGGGGAGCCAGTGCAGGTCTCTCAGATGTCCGGAGATGTGGCTGCTTCGGGGGATGTCGAGGATGAGTCTGGCTGAGGCGTTCTGGATCCGCTGGAGTCTCTTCTGGAGCTTGGCGGTGGTTCCGGCGTAGAGGGTGGTGCCGTAGTCCAGACGGCTGGTGACGAGGGCCTGGGTGACCGTCTTCCTGGTCTCTGTGGGGATCCACCGGAAGATCTTCCGTAGCATGCGCAGGATGTTAAAACAGGACGCGGAGACGGCGTTGACTTGTCTGGTCATGGAGAGGGAGGAGTCCAGGATGAAGCCCAGGTTGCGTGCGTGGTCTGTCGGTTTGGGTGCGGTGCCCAGGCCGGGGGGCCACCAGGAGTCGTCCCAGGCGGAGGGCGAGGAGCCCAGGATGAGGACTTCCGTCTTGTCTGAGTTCAGTTTCAGGCGGCTGGTCGTCATCCACTCGGCTACGTCTTTCATCCCTTCGTGAAGGTTGGCTCTGGTGGTGGCGGGGTCGTTGGTCAGGGAGAGGATCAGCTGGGTGTCGTCAGCGTAGGAGATGATGTTGAGGTTGTGTTGGCGTGCGATGGCCGCGAGGGGGCTCATGTAGACGTTGAAGAGGGTGGGGCTCAGCGAGGATCCTTGAGGGACGCCGAAGATGACTTCGGTGGCCTCTGACTTGTACGGTGGTAGACGGACTCTCTGTGTTCTTCCGTCGAGGAAGGAGATGATCCATTCCAGTGCCTTCTCCTGGATTCCGACGTTGCTGAGGCGCTGCACTAGGGTGCGGTGGCAGACAGTGTTGAATGCCGCGGAGAGGTCTAGGAGGATGAGGGCCGCTGTTTCTCCATTGTCCATCAGGGCTCGGATGTCATCGGTGGCAGCGATGAGGGCGGTCTCGGTGCTGTGGTTGGCTCGGAAGCCAGACTGTGAGGGATCGAGGGATCCATTCGTCTCGAGGAAGGCGGCCAGCTGTTTGTTGACGGTCTTCTCGATGACTTTGGCTGGAAACGGGAGGAGCGAGATGGGGCGGTAATTCTTGAGTTCGGTGGGGTCCGCTGTAGGTTTCTTGAGTAGGGCGCTGAGTTTGGCGTGTTTCCAGCTCTCCGGGAAGGTGGCGGTGTCGAAGGATGTGTTGATGATGTCCCGCAGGTAGGGTGCGATGACAGCGTCGGCTTTGTTGAAGACGTGGTGAGGGCAGGGGTCGGTTGGAGATCCGGAGTGGATGGAGTTCATCATGCGGACGGTGTCTTCGGTGCTGATCGGAGTCCAGGCGCGGAGGGTGGTGGTGGGGGGCGGTGGTTCGTTCGTGGCGTGCGTCGGTTGAGTGCTGAAGCTGTTGTGTATGTCCGCGATCTTGTTGTGGAAGTAGGAGGCGAGGGAGTTGCAGAGGTCTTGCGATGGGGTGATGTCGTTGTTTCCGGCGTTGGGGTTGGAGAGCTCTTTCATGATGTTGAAGAGTTCCTTGCAGTTGTGTGCGTTGTTGTCCAGCCGGTCCTTGAATGCAGTTTTCTTGGTGGCACGGATCAGTTGGTGGTGCTTCCGGGTGGCAAGCTTGAGGGTGGTCATGTTGTCCGGTGTTGGTTCCCTTCTCCAGGCTTTCTCGAGGGCTCGGCAGTTCTTCTTGGAGCTCTTGAGTTCGTCGGGGAACCATGGGGCCTTCTTGCTGCCGGGTCTGCTGGGCGGGGTCCTCAGTGGGGCGAGTTCGTCCGCGCAGTTGCTGATCCACTTCGTGAGGTTGTCAGCGGCCTGGCTGGGGTTCGCTGAGCTGGCGGGAGGGTGCTGGCTCAGGGAAGCGGCGAGCTGGTCGGCTGTGATCTTGTTCCAGCTTCTTCGAGCAACCTGTTGCTGGTGGTGGTGGATCGTCGTTCTTTTGAAGGTGAAGTGGACGCAGCTGTGGTCCGTCCAGTGGAGTCCGGTGGCGTGGCTGAAGGCGATGTCTTTGCTGGATGAGAAGACGGCGTCGAGTGTGTGTCCGGCGAGGTGGGTGGGGGTGGACACCAGCTGCTTGAGACCGAGGTTGGCGAGGTTGTCGAGCAGGGTGATGGTGTTGCGGTCGTTGTTGTTCTCCAGGTGGAAGTTGATGTCTCCCAGGAGGATGTAGTCAGCGGAGGGGAGGGCATGCGGGCTGATGAAGTCGGCGATGTCCTCGCTGAATTGAGTGCGTGGTCCCGGGGGTCGGTAGATTAGGGTGCCTCTGAGGGTGGTTTTGGGGTCCGTGTGGATCTAGAAGTGCAGGTGTTCGGCGGTTGTCAGGGTGTTTGTCGGTGTTGGTCGTGATGCGGATGGTGTCCCTGTAGATGATGGCGATGCCTCCTCCTGTGTTGTTGATGCGGTCCCTTCGGGTGATCTTGTAGCCCTCCGGGATGGCGATGGCGATGTCGGGCGCTGAGGAGTCGTTCATCCAGGTTTCCGTGAGGAAGGCGGCGTCAGGGGTTGTGGTGTCGAGGAGGTTCCAGAGTTCGATGGCGTGTCTGTGGACGGAGCGGGTGTTGAGGAGGATGCACTTCAGGTGGTTGCTGCTGGTGTTCGGCTTGGCGGGTGTTGGTGCGGGACAGGTCCGGATGCAGGTGAACTTGCAGGAGTGGCAGCTGAAGGGTCCGTGGGTTCGTCTCGGGGTGGCTCGGTAGCATCCCGGGATTCGGCCGGTGTTGAGTGCGTTGAGGGTGGCGGCGTCGCAGGTCCGGCAGGTGGGCTGGTGTCTGCGGGGGCCAGGGGTCCTGGCACTGGGCGCGGTCCAGGCGCGGACGGGCGCAGACGGGCTTACCTTTGGCGCACCTTCGGCGCTCAATCGGTGCTCCCGCTGCGCGCGTCCGCTGCGCGGTCGCTCTGGGGGCGTCATAAGAAGGGAGCCGTGAGGGAGGGTCAGCTGGGGGCGGGAGCGTCTTAGCCAATCGGCTGGTGGGGGGGCGGGTCTGCAGGCAGGCAGCGGCGGCGGGAAAACCGGGTGCAGGCTTCTCTGGCGGCCCTGCGGCGGCTGGGGCGCCGAGAGCAGGCGTCGATGGAGGACGGGCGTCACAGGCAGCAGGAGGGCACAGGAGCAGGAGCGGGGATCATGGGGTGACCAGGCCGGTAAGGGCGCAGTGGTAGCTCCTGAGCGGGAGTAGAGGGTCCCCTTAAGAAGGGAGCCGTGAGGGAGGGTCAGCTGGGGGCGGGAGCGTCTTAGCCAATCGGCTGGCGGGGGGGCGGGTCTGCAGGCAGGCAGCGGCGGCGGGAAAACCGGGTGCGGGCTTCTCTGGCGGCCCTGCGGCGGCTGGGGCGCCGGGAGCAGGCGTCAATGGAGGACGGGCGTCACAGGCAGTAGGAGGGCACAGGAGCAGGAGCGGGGATCGTGGGGCGACCAGGCCGGTAAGGGCGCAGCTCGCAAGGACTGTGAAATGCAGGCCTTCACAATTAAAGATCCCTACCTCCACTTCCACAGTGAGGGAGTGAGGCTGAGAATGAATCAGAAGTTTATACCTAGAGTGCCTTCAGACTTCAATTGAAATGAGGATCATATACTAAAGAAACGATGTCCAAGTTCAAGCATAGTTATAGCCTAACGGCTAGTGCGGTCGATCTCTAATCTGGGAACCAGGTTCGAGTCTCAGCAACGACGCTCAACATCCTGTGCTTCTGGGCAAATCAATTAATCGCCCCTTTCTACAAAAAAATGAATGAGTACTTGTGTAACGCAACTGGTGCTCATGTAAAGTGCTCTGATACCTTCAGGTCAAGTTTGCGCTACATAAAACTAACGGGGGAAAAAGTAATTTGAAAATCTACTTGCATAAGACGAAAATATTTAGAAAGCAGATCAGCTCTTAATTGCCTTTGGGAATCCGACAAAGGGGAAGTCATTTCTAAACAAAGTATGGTCTGATGGGTTGCATCTGCGATTTCATTTTGCCACGCAAAGCAGGTCTACCACAGCAATCTGAATGCTCATTTACCAGGAGTGTTGCAGCATCTGGAGGTTCATTCGCTGACGTGCAGAGCAGCACCATGGAAGAATGCGACAGAGGAAGGGGCTGCACAGAAGGATGCAGCAGGAGGCCAAGCAGTGTCACCGTATCTTTTTCAGTGAGCTAAGACATGCTTTGAATTACCTCCATACATTGCATTATTTGTTTCTAAAGGCTATGTACTGCTTGTTACTCTGATTCAAGCATGAGAATCTAAGAAAGATACAATCCGGGAGAAGAACAAAATCACGTACTTCAAAGGGAGTTCTCCAGAATTGATATTGACTACAGTAATGGTATTCCACACTAGAGTTTTGAGCTATGAGGAATGGTGGCCTCCCAGAGTGTGGTCTTCAGTCTGATTGCCTCTGATTAGCTGAAGTTTGGTTCTTTATAAAATGGTGTAACTAGGCTACTTAAGAGCCATGATTAGAGCCTCTGGACTATGTTTAACATGGGACTGATATTGTAATGTTACAGTGGGACTCGAAGCTTGACGATGGGGATTTCAATACTACAATTACAGATAAGTAATCGTATTCTTTTGAATCAAAGACCAAACCCCTAAATGCAGCCTTAACCTTTTGACCAAAAGTACCCCTGGGGAGTCTTTCCTAAAATTTGCAATCAAGAGAATCATGTACCCTTTGTTGGTGAGGATTAACAACAGCACAAAACCTGTATACTGCACAGCATTCTCCAGTTGACCCAGAGCCTTAGGAAATGGTCAGACAGCACATTCCTCACCATCTAGTGGGTGCACATGGAGAGGGGGTGCAGGGAAGACTAGGATTCGACAAATGCACAAGTAACAAAGGAAGAGTGAAGTCCTAAAAGAAGTAGGTCCAAAAATAGCAGTTTCTGTGAATCATCTCTGTTTACCCAGCAGAGCGGATCACAGCAGGGTCCGCCTGCTCATAAAGAGAGACACTTCCTAAATCAGGCACCCTAGGGGCAGATAAATAAAAGATGGCAGCCAATTTGCTCACACTGCTTGTATACAGGTTCCAAAACATCTGACACAGATTTACTGGCTGACTCATCAATAAAATATAATAAACCTCATATAAATTTCCTTTGAATTGTACTTTTCTCTGAGGAGTAATAGACTATTTTGATAGAATAATGTTGTAAACATACCTCAAATGAAACACAGCTGGTCTGGGCCTACTTTAGAAGAATTGTTCAGAGGTTTGGGAGAGGGTAAAAGTCATTCCAGTTACCGCCTAGACGTTCCAGACATGCTTTGCTTTTTCTTAGTACCTTTATCCTCTGCCCACCAAATCCGCATGCAAATGTGTGCATGTGGCATCCTTCCATCCATGAGACTCTGGGAAAAAATGTAAGTGTCCACTTACTAAATAACACCTGGGGCAACTCCTGAAACAAAACTAATCAGCAAACCATTTTCAAGACTTAATGGCCAGCCAATCTTGTGGAAACTTGCAAACCATCTTCCTATCGATGCCCAGGCTGCTGGCGCAAACCGCCTTAGTTCCCATGTTGAGTAATTACCAAAATAAAGAGACGGGCGCTGGGAGCAGGAATCAAGAGCAGAGTTTATTACTCATGAGGAGAGCCAGTCATTTCGGACACGAAACACAGTGTCTTTCGGGAGGTGCTCTAACAAGTGAGCTGAGACTCTTGGTTTTATACCTTACAGAACACTCGATAACACAATTAGGGCTGTATGATGCAAGAGAAGAACATCCCTATAATCCTCGTGGTGATCCTACCCCACATGTGTTCACAATGGGGACCCTTGACCTGCTGATAAGAGGGGAGGGCAATCACGCAGCTGAGTGTTCCGTCAACTGTTTAGGATGTGTACGCCTGATCATAGCCCAGGGGGTGGGGTGGCTAGGATCAATAGTGGCATACAATAAGGGCAGTAAATGGTATCCCCTGACTCAGGCGATGGCCTCGGACATGTGTGGTCAGCTGGACCCGGGGGAAGGGGTCATCAAAGGAGTGGTATTCATGCCACGGGGACAATCGAGCGCGGAGGGAAGGCTCGTCAACAGAGGGGCATTCATGGAAGGAAAGGAGGTGTTGGTCAGGCGCGGCCGTGACTCCCAAGGACAGGGTCTTGCAGAGGAGGAAGGTTTATGACTTGTCCATGTGAGGGAGAAGGAGGGGGGGGGTCAGGGTGCGCGCAGGGTCAGAGTCGCACAGAGTGCTGGGTTTCATGGTCTATGCATGTGAGAGTGAGAGGGGGGTGCTCAAATGCGCGCAGGAGGGAAGCCAGTGATTCTAATGAGTGGGCAAGAGGCCAAGGTGCCTAAAATGGCTGTCAGGTACATATGGGCACGGGCTTTTACTGGCGGAGTAATACGGTCAACATTTCAGGGTATACGTGGTGTCTACAGGGAGGGGGACGGGAGAGGGCAAATGAACGCCGCTTAGGTACATTAATTTTGCTAATTTCCACAGTCGCCGCTTTTAACATAAGCGAGTTCATTTTCCTATTCTTTCTAGTTAAGGGGCGTACATATAAACATGTGATTGATGAAATAACATTTGTCAATACTAACATATTACATAAAAATCATGAACAGTTGAAGTGATGGGCAGAATGTAGCACATAGGAAATTGCATTTGTCGAGTTCCTATCATTTCAAAAAGCACTACATAGCAGAAATGTTTCTGACTTAAAAAATGTGACCAATGAACATTTTGACCAAGCAGTTGAGGGCGGAATCAGTTCTATATACAGGGTCTCTTCGTCACAGTGTCTTTTATCAGTGAGCCATCACTGGTAGGCTCTAGTCCGTGTCCTTTCGTTGGCGCTGTTGAGCGCCGGCGGTGGAGCTATAGGTCCAGCTCGGTTCTATCCATACGCGTTGCAGGGTGCGGTCAGTCCTCTGCTGTTAGACCACAGTCCTGTTCCCTAAACAATCCGTTTAACGGCGCCTTATGCTCGGCACCTATATTTCCGTGGTGCACCCCATTTCCACCTGGATGCTGTTCTTCCTTTCGACAGGAAGTCATGTGGAAAAGAGGGTGTGTGGTTTCGATAGTCGATGGGAGTGAGAGGGCGGAGTGGAGGCAGATTTTCCTGGGACACACCAAGGGGACCAAGGGAGCAAATGATAACAAGCAAGCAAGCCCATCAATCGGGCCCAAAGAAGGGGGACGGAGACTCCAGGCACACGTGGGTTAGCAGACGGAGGGCTTCAGGGTGGCCCGTCATTTCTCATGTTCCACGTTGAAATTGCTGTCTCGTCCCGCATCTTGTTGCTCTGCAGCTCCACCTTTGGTCGAGGTCACATGTGTCTCAAGATCTGCAGCTAGGCTGTGTGTCACGTCCGACCCTTCTCCTCCGGTGATCGCATATCTTTGAAATAGGTACAAAACAAGCTTTAGAGAACTGGTCAGGAGAAGACATTTATGCATGTAAATTCTTCCCTCAATCCAACGCACTTGGGAGATGCGCTCATCGGTCACAGTCAGAGGTCTATTACCAAGCAGTGCATATGTCGGCATTCCTACTGAGTTCATGCCAAGTTTATTCATCGTCCTATTTATAACTCAAGTGAGGATAAATAAGATTCCCATCAACTGTGCATTTCATCATATTCAACATTTCGGAACATTTCCCTTCAAGGCTGGCTAACCTTTTCAAACAGGGCGGGGGCGCTATCATCGAGAGTCAGGGTAAAACAGGTTTTGCTCGGGGGACGACAGTTACTCATGGTCATCATGTTTATATCCGGGACAGCAGCTGGGGTCAATCAAGTGGGGCGGGGATGCTTCGGGCATTCGCGCTTGGGTGCAAAAGGGGGTGGGGCAATCTGGGCATTGGGGGTCAATCTAGACGTTGGCGTTCGTCTCTAATGAACAGAAATAAGGTGCCATTGACATACAGTTCCCCTGTAAATGGCCAGATCTGGGGGACTTTAGTCGTCTTACCTGTCCTTTCCTTCTCAGCCAATTCAAGTTCATTCATTTTGCAGAAAGGAGAGGTAGTAATATGGCGAGATACAATCACTTTAGTTTTGGTCAATTTCGCTGAACACCTTCGCGTTCAATAAGTTTCCAATCAGACTAGTGCCAGCGAGGCACGACTTTACCATACAAAGGAAGAGGAAATAGGGAGACTCCCATAGAGAGCGAGAGTCATCCGCAATCTAAACGAGCCATTTGGTACACGTATGACACGTATGACATGTAGAGAGAGAGATAGAGAGAGTTAGAGAGAGTTAGAGAGATAGAGAGAGAGAGAGGTATAGAGAGGAAAATGGTGGGATAGAGATAGAGAAAGACAGAGAGATGTGTACAAAAATAGGTCCTTTAGTGCGTTCACAACACAGAACAGCAGGGGGTCAGGTAACGGAGAGACGCGAACAAAGGGAGAACATAAACCCCTACAGTACACACACACGAACTCAGACAGAGGAAGACAGTACATGTATTACATATATATAAGACATTCACGACAAAACAGAAAACAACAGGTGGCCAACAAAATCTGTTTTATATGTCCTATGTATCTTTACTATCCTATTTATCTACGTGCTTAGCTCTTTCTACCCTTCCCTCCCTTTTCCTCTCGCTTGTCATGTCTGCGAGCGTTCCCAATTGCCAATACTCACACCTCGGTTGGTCGATCAGAAATTAACCTGGTCGTGCTAGTTACCCATGGTTGGATCTTAAGCCATTTTTCTGTTCCCTCCTGTGGTGGGAAGTTCTCCAGGCTGAGGCAACGGCAAGTATTGATCGGGAGAACAGTCGGGCAGCTTGGCTATATCTATAAGAGTGTGAGAAAGAGGGGGGCAGTGCATTTTGAACATCAGCAACATTTCTAACTTCCTAGACGGGTGGTGCCGTGGCAACCCTTACCTGTATAATTTTTCTTTGTCCTTTCCCTACCTAGTCAAACGTCCAGTTACATTATTTAGCACGTCATTTCTGGTCAATTTTTCGTCATTCAGTACTTGTCCAGTTTCTATGTCAGTCCATCCTCTCAGTCGCTATGTCCTAAGGAGGAACAGTCATGTTAAGCCTACGTCTTTAAAAAAGTTTATCTGTTATAACGACTAAACACAGATTTCCCCTTTTCCCTCTTTCGTCGGTGGTCCGACCGTCGCTCTTCCATACTTCAGTCGACGTTCTGACGTGACCTGCAGAAGGGAGGAAAAGAAGGGGTAGGGGGGGGGCAGCATTCAAAGCACATCATCATGCGGTAGTTCGAAAATGTTTTACCTACCATATACTCGCCCTATCTCCTCGTACCGCATTCCCTTGCCCCTTCGGCATTTCAGCCCAGAGGGACCAGTGGTGTCATATAGATAATCATTGACGATCCGAGCATCTACATGAGCTACCTGGTCGTAACCGTCTTTATCGGGTGCAAGGGTGACGGTCAGAAGGCATTTTCTGTGGTGTCATTTTTAAGGGTATCTGAAAACACTTTTCCGGTTGCTTGCGGCACATAAGGTAGCTGCCAAATACCTGATCCCTTTTGATCTACATCCATCATCATACTTAATCTTCGCTCGCAGTAGTAAGGCATTACAAAACTTATTAATGCAACTGCAACGACCATGCTTTCTCCTTCAAAATACTTTTTAATAAACGAAATTGGTAGCAGTTCATTTCATAAAGTGCAGCAGTGCAAATAAAATCGTATTGAAATTACCTTACAGAGCAGACATGATGCATGTCAAAAATTCATTATTAATCAATTCATAATTCATTATCCAATACTCATTCTTTATCTAAATTACACCAATTCATTTTCCAACTCATAATCAGTATCCACCCTAAGTCAATTCATTGTCCAAGCACATGCTCAATATCCTTCATATCTACTTTCATTATCCAAAACGTTATATATATATATCTCGGGGTTAAAAAGTTGCAAGGTCACGGTACAATAAAGTTCATTCAAAAACTCTCATTTTGTGTCGGCGCCATTTTGGGTGGGGTCAGGCGAGTTCCAGCACAGTCAGGATGTCTCTAGTCTTGCATGGTTGGCCCAGAGCCTTCCGTTGGGAATTCAAAAAGTTTCGTGCTATAAGGTTAACAGTCTAACAATATGGACAATGAGTCAAAGAGTGGGAAGGGCGGCAACAATTTTCCTACCGGGTCATCCTGGTGTTCCTCCGGAACTGAACAAGTCTGTGCCGTGGCCGCATTTTAGCCAGTTCTAATCCGAGGCCGGCGCCGGCAGGAGTTGCACCGATGTCGTGGTTCCCGGTGAAGGGGGCGGGGGCACCCATGCAGGGGGTCGGGGGCCCCCCGGCTCTTATAGAATCTTCAAGGTCGAGGAGAGGCGATATGGAGCGAGTGCCCGTCCTGGGCAGAAGACCGCTTTATGATGTTGACCCTCTTTAAGTAAGAGCATTGGGGTGTCGCTGGAAGCCTCCACCTGGAGGGAGGTGGGGGAGGCTCGTTCGCGTCACCTCCCCCTTCCAGCGACCCCGCGCCGTTCCTCGGCTCCGTCGCTTCGATATTGGCCGTGCCAGCCATTGAAGATGGGGGGGGGGGTCGGTGGCTGTGGCAAGACATCCCCCCCTTTTCTCGTCGACATGTGGCGGGACTACCTGGAACTGTCCAGGAATTTGACATGTGGCGGGACTACTTGCAAGCGCCGCCGTTCTCGCTTTTGGCTTCGGCCTTCTTCGTGGGTCGGACCAGGCGGGAGACAGAAGGGGAGGGGTGGTCGGTGGCTGAGGCAAGACAGCCCCCCCCCCGTGGCCCGCAGGGCAGCAGGAGAGAAGGAGAGGACTCTGCCATTCTTTGGACCGCCTGGCCAACATCATCTCCTTCTGACCGTGGCCAGGCGGGCCCCTCGTGCCTCGAGGCCTCGCCTTCCGGATGGGCGTAACTGCGGACCTGTTGCACTTCGGGAGTTTTCCGGAATGGGGGTAGGTACCTATTTGATTGTTTCTATTTCATGTGACCGTTATTTGGGCGTGGCGGGCAATGAGGCAGGCATGTTGGGAGCAGGAACAGTCAGTGAAGCCTAGCTGCCTCGTGGCTATTTTTGCTGTCAAACTTTTCGCCATTTTATATTTCTTGTTACGAACTATTTCTAATGTTTCTTATTTTTAGTGAAGTCAAAAGCTCATCAGGGGGTTACTGACTTAGCCTGATTTCCTTTTTATTTTTCTTTCTCTTCCTTAGCGTGTTTCGAGCTAAAGCTTTCTGTTAGTAGGGAACGGTGATCACTTCATATTTTTATGTGTCCTTTTCACTGGGGGGGGGGGTGGTACATCTGGACGGACCAGACGAGTCCCCTCCAATAAATGGTCCGGGGTGGAACGAGATTATCGATCAAAAGGGGAACATATATTCCTTCATTAGGGTATCATCCTGGACGGACCGAGCGATGTACTTCCATTTACCAGGGTAGCCTCCTGGACGGACCAGTCGGTCTATTTCTACTAAATGGCCCATGAGTAGAGAGCATATGTCCTCCATAAGAGTAGTCTCCTGGGCGGACCATGCGAGCTACCCCACAATAACCAACCAGTGGGGAGTGGGTAGGACTGACGAATTCACAAAGGGGCATAACCTACCCTTTTCTGCTTGCAAAGACTAGATAGAATATCTCTATTCCACGTTGTTTGCAGGCGGAAAATACCTCAAACGAAACAATGCCTGGAACAACAATGTCCAGGTTTTCAATCAATCAGTGGGGAGAAAAACAGGCATGACGGATTACAACGGGGACAAAAGTCTGCATTACCTGCCCTTCGCTATCCAAAAAGGAAGACAGAATATTTCTACTCGTCTCAGTTTGTAGACAGGGAAGATCTCAAAAGAACAACAATCGATTATTAATCGACTTCAAACAATCCAGTGGGGAGAAAGGTAGGCATGACGGCTTAATACCGGGGACAAAAAGTCTACATTACCTACCCTTCTCTATCTGCAAAGAGGGTCGACGTTCCTATTCGCCGCTGTTTGCAAACAGAGAATGTCTCGTTCTCAAAAGAGAACCAATATGTCAAGTAGCCCTCAGAGCTAAATGAACCAATACCAACAATGCCAGTATACAAATACTGGTTTTCAATACAAACAATCAATCAATCAGGTGGACAGAGCCACCCTACCAATCAGGCGTAAAAACACCCTACTTAATCTTACCCGGACCGGACCATACGGATAGCTCTTCGACTTCCTCCTCCAGCGCCCGATCGTTCTCTTACTCCATGTAGCATTCCTGTGGGATTCCAGTCAGGACAATAGGTCACTTGAAGAGAGGTCCGTTCAGAATTGGTGAAGTTCTGTCGATCGGCCGCCGGGCGAGGGCCCTCTTAAGGCAGGCATGCCCCGATCATTTAGACGTTCACTTCTTCGTCTGGATCTCTCTTACCGAACCCTATGTCACTGATGGGCCCCGCGTTGGGCGCCAATTGTGGAAACTTGCAAACCATCTTCCTATCGATGCCCAGGCTGCTGGCGCAAACCGCCTTAGTTCCCATGTTGAGTAATTACCAAAATAAAGAGACGGGCGCTGGGAGCAGGAATCAAGAGCAGAGTTTATTACTCATGAGGAGAGCCAGTCATTTCGGACACGAAACACAGTGTCTTTCGGGAGGTGCTCTAACAAGTGAGCTGAGACTCTTGGTTTTATACCTTACAGAACACTCGATAACACAATTAGGGCTGTATGATGCAAGAGAAGAACATCCCTATAATCCTCGTGGTGATCCTACCCCACATGTGTTCACAATGGGGACCCTTGACCTGCTGATAAGAGGGGAGGGCAATCACGCAGCTGAGTGTTCCGTCAACTGTTTAGGATGTGTACGCCTGATCATAGCCCAGGGGGTGGGGTGGCTAGGATCAATAGTGGCATACAATAAGGGCAGTAAATGGTATCCCCTGACTCAGGCGATGGCCTCGGACATGTGTGGTCAGCTGGACCCGGGGGAAGGGGTCATCAAAGGAGTGGTATTCATGCCACGGGGACAATCGAGCGCGGAGGGAAGGCTCGTCAACAGAGGGGCATTCATGGAAGGAAAGGAGGTGTTGGTCAGGCGCGGCCGTGACTCCCAAGGACAGGGTCTTGCAGAGGAGGAAGGTTTATGACTTGTCCATGTGAGGGAGAAGGAGGGGGGGGGTCAGGGTGCGCGCAGGGTCAGAGTCGCACAGAGTGCTGGGTTTCATGGTCTATGCATGTGAGAGTGAGAGGGGGGTGCTCAAATGCGCGCAGGAGGGAAGCCAGTGATTCTAATGAGTGGGCAAGAGGCCAAGGTGCCTAAAATGGCTGTCAGGTACATATGGGCACGGGCTTTTACTGGCGGAGTAATACGGTCAACATTTCAGGGTATACGTGGTGTCTACAGGGAGGGGGACGGGAGAGGGCAAATGAACGCCGCTTAGGTACATTAATTTTGCTAATTTCCACAATCTAGGAAGTGAAGGTCTGCTGCCCAGAGGTTCCAGATATTTGGCCAGGAGGGCCGCATCCACACGAGAGTTTCTGAAGCACCAGTAAGGAAATAGGTGACCTATAGACTCTTTCTTTAAGAATATTCTTCAGTTTTCTGAAAACCCCTATAAGGCCATTGGTAATTTATTTTATGTGGATGCCCTGAAAATCCGACCTGGATAAGAGCCTTTGGGATCTACGTTATACTCCCCTGCCTTACTGCACGCATAATCAGAAAACATATGCTTTACTACGCTTTGTTTTCATTCTTTAGGCCTTTCTCCATTGCCAATAAACAAGTAAAGACTACCTAGTATTTTTTAAGGTTTTAAAACAAATTTGGTTGGCTCTCTAGTACCTTAAGATATCCTACCCCTAAGAAAATATTAACATATTGAACCCTGCCAGGACCAGAAGATTGAGGGCCTGATTTAGATCTTGCTAGTCTTATCGCCGTCTACAGCTGCAGAAGTCCCAAGAACTTCCTTGAGCTGACGGTCCTTTGCCTGCCATATTTAGATGCATGCAGGCTGACTCACAGCGACGGTCGTGGCTCACCGCTGCCAACGCGGCAGACTCCAAGGCTGCTGACTAGTACTCCCTCACCGTCTGGGCAGTGAGTTCCTGCTGAGCAGATTTAGATTTTACAGTTGTTCTGACAGTCCCCTAGCAGCGGTTCCCTGATGGAAGGTCCGTTGCAGTACGTGCCTCAGAATGCATCTTTTAATGTACCATAGTATTTGCATCCTGCACCCCAGATGCCCAAGAATGATCATACTCTGCAATTGAACAGGGAATGCTTGCATGGGCGTTCACTTCTGAACGTTTCAAAGAGGATGCACCGAGAACCAAATACTTGTTACACACAGAAACAAACCGCTTGTTCCGATTCTGAGTGGGACAAATGGCCACTCCAAAAAGCCACCGCACGGTTGATCAGATTGAGTGTCAATTTCGAACATCATTTAGATATAAAATACATGTCTAGTGGAAAGAACACGGAAGCTTCCACAACAGTGTGATGATTGCAATACGTTTTTGGATAAAAAACAGCATATAGATTGTCTTGTAGCGAGTGTATTCTGGAGTGGAAATTGATGTGTTAATGAGGAAGATTGGAGGAAGGCTCTTACCAAGGATCTGGTATTGAGGAAGGTTATGGTGTACATGGAGAAGGGTTGTCCTAGAAAAGATAGTCATTTACTGAACTACAATCATACAGTAACGTGCACCTTGAGTTGTCACTGGAAACGAGTACGGCAACCTTATTCCTTCCAATGAACAGGTCTCTGGACAACATTCCAAAGGGTCATCTAGGTATGACACTTAACAAGAAGAATACGTTGAGGGAGGCATACTGATGGCCAGGAATGGACAGAGATGTAGAATGATGGGTTAACAAATGTGTGACTTCACCTTCTACTGAGATTGGCAGTTCTGGAAAAGTGTGAGAGAGAGCGAGTATGGATTTTCTTGCTTCATTCCACATCCTTCCTGCAAATCAATGGTTTGCCATTGTTTTGGTAGACAATTTGTCCAAAAGGATAGAGGTGAAATTCATACAAGAATCTGTAGTAAGCCACTCAGTAGTAGAAAGTTAATTCCTACTTTGACCCATGGACTGGATGGACATTCAATGGGTGATAGAGGAGGAGTAACAACCTTGAATGTTTTCTCTGACGAGCAGCACACAGGACAATTTTTAACTAACGTGCTAGTCTCAAGAAATCTTGACGGACACGCCGTTTGGTGAGAGTAATCCCCAGATGTCCCTCATGAGCTTCTTTGATAATGTAGGTCTAAGGGAGTGAGGTGGAATGAGTTTATCACATCTCATGAGTAAACCATCTTCCAATGATATTTCTGACTCAACTTTCCAATATGGCTGTAACACGGTCAACAGCATTTTTCCTCTTGGTAATCCATTCCTGACTAACTCACACACTTGTTGAAGAACACTGTCTTGTAAAAGAGCTGCTTTCCAATCTCCTTCAGTCCCAACCGCAAGAACAGAAATATCTAAAGCAGCAACAAAACAGTCTTCAGCATCTTCTTCATTTAAATCTTGAAAACTGGTGCCTTCACTAAACCCATTGCTCCGAGGGAAACGTGGGAGAAAACCTGGTCTAATGTTTTTTCCCCCAGGAATGTGTGAAACATCAAACTGATATTGAAGCAGTTTGCTAACCATTCTGGAAATTCTTGGTGTGCAGCACTTACAGGGACCAGAAGTCAATATTGAGACAAGTGGCTTATGATCAGTGATCAAATTGAAACGTCTTCCCCAAACATATGGGCGATATTTTTCAGTGGCCCATAAACAAGCATGTAATTCTTTCTCAATTACTGAATATTAGACTCCTGCACTCCTCAGTACTCTGGAGGCAAAGGCAAACGTGTTTTCCCGACTCCCATTCTGTTGTGTGAGAATAGCTCCTAAACCAACCTGACTCGCATCAACAGCTCTAGAGCAGGATAAATCAGGTTTAAAAGGGGTAGGAACATCACTTTCTTTTGAGGAACTCTTAACTTCATTAAGGGCATGATCACACTCTACAGACCAAACAAATGTGGAACCTCCCTTGAGTAAATTACTAATAGGTCTATCCATTGAGTCGTAATTAGAAATAAATCTCGAATAATACTCCAATAGACCTAATAGAGATTTAACACCTGTCTTGTCCTTAGGCACAGGAGCATTTAAAATGGCATCAACAAGACATTGTCTGGGCTTGATTCCCTCATGTGATAGTAGATGACCAAGGTACTCAATTTCTTTACACAAAAACTTACACTTCTCGGTTTTGAGTACTACACCATTTTTCTTTAAAACTTCAAGTACATTTCTAACAATAACATCGTGAGAATCATTGTCTTTGGCATAAATAAGGACATCATGCTGAAAGACAAGGACCACTTCTACTCCTCTCAACATGTTCTGCACAACCCTCTGAAACACCGGCGCAGCGGAGGCTAACCCAAAAGGCATCCTCCGATAACAAAATGTTCCAAGAGGGGATTCAAACGATTGTAGAGAGCGAGAGTTGGGATGCAATTCTATCTGATGATATGCGCTAGCCAAGTCTAGCTTTGAAAAAACACGTGCACCTTTTATACTGGTGAAGAGATCAGTGATCCTAGGCAAAGGGTGAGAATCTATCCAATTCTCTTTGTTAAGAAACCTGAGATCCACACACACACGCAATTGACCATCACGCTTACGAGCCACGACAAGAGGTGACAACCAAATAGATGACTCAGTTTGTTTGATGATACCTTTGTCGCATAAACTTAAAAGCACCTTATTGAGACCCTCCCTGATGCTGAATGGGACCCCTCTGAGTTTGTGCTAAACAGGGGTAGCACCATCCCTAACAATGATTTTGTGCTTACCACCGCCAAATACTGAAGGAAACTCCTCTTTCCATTTGGTGCACTCATCTTCGCATGTTACCAGCATGACTTGCTCCTTCGTGCCGGGTTTTAATATCATGCCAAAAAGGCCCAGGTGAAACCACCCTAGAATATTGAGGCCTTTGACAGCTACATAGATTTTACCTCTGATTCTTCTCCCTTTGAACATAAGAAAATCTTCAATGAAACCCAACAGTTCAATTTTACGCCCCCCCCACGTACGAGACAGGTGAGCGATCAGGAGGAAACAATTCTCTCTCTCCCCGTTTCATAAAATAATTTTTGGGTTATCATGGTAATCCTGGCACCAGAATCTACAAGTAATTGAAGTTTCTTATCTCCAACAAGAATCTCAACAATAGGGTCAACAAATAATGAGGGATCACCAGTAAGAGGTATCGAAAATGAATCATTTGAAAAAATGTCACCAGTAACAACAGAAACAATTTCAGATTCTGAATCATCATCAGATTCCATGACACATTGTACAGTTTTCTTTTCAAATTTCTTTTTGAGACATACTTTTGAAAAGTGACCCATTTTCTTACAAAAATTGCACAAAGAATTCCTAGCAGGACATCTAAACCCCTTGGCATGAGGAGGACTACCACAACGTAAACAAACATAATTAGGTATAGTGATATCAGGGATTTAGTTAGATTGTTAACAATCTTCTCAAAAGATCTATTTTTAGGTTTGTTAGTGGCACCAACAGCATTGACATTTTCAATGGGTCTGTCCTCAAGTTCTTTGAGGGAGACTTGTGAAGTTTCAATGCTCTTTGCAACTTTGATAGACTTGTCAAGTGAGGGGTTATCCATAGAAAGTAATTTCTGTCTAATTTGCTTATCTTTACAATGACAAACAAATTGCTCATGAATAAGTTGTTCAGTGAAGTTCTCAAAGACGCACATTGAGGCTAACCTTCTGAGAATTAAAATATATGCATCAACGTCTTCCCCTTCAACTTGCTTCCTCTTAAAGAATTTGTGGCCGAGCACTATTAAACTAGGTTGCTTGTAGGAACGTATCTTTAGTTTGGAGACAGTAACTTGGTATTCATCCAATTCTTCACCATTATCAGTCAAATCAGGTAAATGTTTAAATATTGACCTGCCTTCAAAACCAAGAGAATGCAGTAGTATGTATTTTTTTCTTTCAGCGTGATATCTTAACACCCCAATAGCTCCTAGATATCTTTCGAAAGCATAGAACCAGACGTCTCATTTGACAGGTGGTTCTCCTGGGGTGTCTAGAAAAGAAGGAGGAGGCGAAATAGCTTGTATTGTTGACAAAGTGTGAAAAACAGAATTACACGTGTAAAAAAAACTAAAAAAAATATTTAAAACACTGGAATGCTAATAGAGTCGAGTATGAAAAATGCAATAAATGAAGACTAATACAGAATAGTGTGCGAATCACTGATATCCACGTAGACAATCTAGGTTAAATTAATGAGACTCTCATTGCACTGGAATGAAAGTAGGGTGTGAATCACTGAGATCCACATAAAAACATTGCCAGCATAGTGTGCGAATCACTGAAATCCGCTTTGAAACAAGCAGTATGCGAATCATTGAGATCCCCATAAAAACATTGCCAGCATAGTGTGCGAATCACTGAAATCTGCGTAGAAACAATTTCTTTAGATGCTTTAAATGTTGGCCGGAAAAAAACCAGTGTGCGTATCACTGAGACCCGCAAAGAAATCGAAATTGATGAAAAAGCTTCAAAATTGAGTAATATAAAAGTGCAACCACTCCTTAAATGTATACAAGAAAATATCATATTGTTAGCAATTTCATTTAAAATGCGTGGTTGGCAAATAGAAGAAAACTCGCTCTTCCGACACAGGAATGTTGCTATGACAACTTGGTTGGCAACATAACGTGCAGACGTACTTCTCATTAAAGTTAATTGTGGCACAGTTTAACGTAGAGAATACGCTGGACTGCTACAGTGGATGGCAAAGTCGTGGTTGGCAGTAAATACTGAAAATGGATGACTGTGACGCCAATGGACTCCGCTCGCGAGAGTGAACAACCACGGTTGGCAACGCTGTGGTTAGCAGAGATAGTTGAGAACGGAATACTAAGACGTCAAAAGACTCCACTCCACTCTCGAGAGTGTGCAAGCGTTCTCACGCGGAAATGCGCGTGCGTTTAACAGCAAATCTGTTCATGGGTAAATAAAGTAAAGTTGAAAAAAATATATATATCTCCCTCCAGCAAATCGTAGAACAAGACGCTTGACTAGTATGCTTCCTTCAATCTGTGTGACCCAGCAAAACGGGAAGTGCTCACCAGAAGAAGATGAAGAAAGTCTACATGCGCCTCATCCGGTAAAAATTTGAAGATAGTGGATGGATAATAGAGCTTCATCAGTCCCGATAATAAAAAAAAACGCTTTCCGGGAAGATGCTTTGAAAGGTATCAATGCAGCAGATGACTACCAACTGCTCCGACAACAGCAGCGAAATGGGAGAGCTTGAAATTGGCAAAAGTAAGTGAAAACAGCTTAATTGTAGTTGAACCAGGAATCGATGTGATGATAGGGATGTACAAGCTAATAGATTCATCACAAAATGTTTGAAGAAATTGTCAGCAGATGATGTATTTGAAAAGAAATAAAAGGTTTGAAAAAGTCGAGTTCTGTGGGTTCTGCTGTGTAGTCAAATCGTCGCCAAAATCTGTAGTAAGCCACTCAGTAGTAGTAAGTTAAAAAAGTGGTTTATTCATAAGAAAACTACACAGCTGATCATCTGCCAAGTACATCCCAGTTACAAGTCAGTTAGAGTATGCAGAGTTAAATCCAAACATTCCAAGTGTCACGGGATGTAATGACATCACAAACTCCATGACAGCTATAGAGCAAGGAAACATTCAATGCAACATAGAATAGTTAAATACAACAGAACCTAACACCAGACGATGGTGATCACGTTTCCCACTGCTGTATTCACAAGATTTCCTTTCTCAATTAGTGTAAGACAGTGTCATGCAATTTACCTCAGTGGAGAGGATGGAATTTGTGGTGGGTGCAGGAAACAAGTACAAGAGGTGCAGACTGTATCACCTGCAAGGGAGCAGCCAGGTCGAGAGAACAAATAGAATGATGAGTGAATGTGTCAGGGGAGCAGTCATTTAGGGTGTTAATGTGGAAGACGCTCTCTGAGCCATTTTATGGCCATATTACAAAACCTCTCATAGTGTCACTGGAATATCACCATTTAGTGCTTTAAGGGGAAGAGTGTTTCAGGATTTGTTCCGAACTGCTTGGTTAAACTGTTTGAGAAAAGTTGTGTTTGCTGTAGGAAATGCTCAACGGGTTAAAGAGTCATAATTCATCAAAGTTGAGCATAGTAAAAAGTGGAGCAAAAATAGGTACAATGTGATAAGAAGAACCAAGCCTTAGTTCTTTGAGAAGGAAGATTGGGAGGCCTTACAACACCGGAGTGCCAACTTTTGTGATTCTCCGGCGGCGCAAATGACAAAATCATACTTATGAGGTCACGCAAAGCCACTTTGCGTGGCTTTGAATGGCTTCATATGTTTGAGTAAGGCAAGGCAATGCAAATCACTGTGTTGCCTTACTCTGCACTAGGGAGGCCTTCCGGTGGGTGTTCCCATACAACACCCATGGATTTTGACACTTCCTCAGATTTACAAAACTATGTAAATCTGGGGAAGCGCCAAAAATGTACTCCTCCCCAGGGGAGGTGCAACAAGGAGGAATAACTTTATTTCGCCTCGTTTTTTCTCTTTCCATGTGTGCTGCAGAGGAAAAAGCATTCCCAGAATTGTTATGGTGCAGTAAGGGACCCCTTCCTGCACAAAAACAATCCTGCAAACAAAACAGGCAACCCTGCCCCATGGTGCAAAGATGCCTTCGTTGGCGCTAGGCTGCCGAAACGGCTCCAGCGCTGGGAGAAAGGGCATGAGTGCCCCGTATTAGATAAATATGGTGCATTCCTACCCTTTCACTTTGACGCAAGGCAGCGCAGCAAGGTGACATGCTCCACTGCCATATGCCAAAACCCCATAAATGAGGCCCTCGCTAGAGGGGGTGGCTACGGAGCCGATGGAGGCGGTTGCGTGAGCTCAGAACTCCGCGGCGACCCCACCTGTTATCCTGTTCCGAGTGCTGTCGAGCCGGAACTAAGGACTCGGACCTAGAGGTACAGACTCTGGTACCCAGGGGCTGTGACCCTGCGCAAAATCAGGCTGTTGGCAAACTGCAGTGAGACCGGCATGAGCTCTTCAAAATGGTATCGATAGCGGTGATCCGGCAGTTGCAGAGGCGATCGCGGAGCCGATGAGACCGCTACCTTGCTGATGCTGGGGCTCCTGAGTGAGCGGCATACCCATCTGTGTCTACGGAAGGGCCCCCGGGGAGCTGAGTGAGGGGGGGGGGTGCGTCGTTGGACTGCACCCACTGTGGGAGTCGCACTGACTGTGGAGGCAGAGCCTGACACCCCGAGGGACCCACAGTGTCTGGGCAGAGCGGGGAACTGACCTAACCTTCCCAGGACGGCACTGACGGCGGGCCTGAGGTATACACAACGGGGGCTGGGGAGACATCGGGGCTGTGAATCGGGCTGACCGAAGGAACCCAGACTAGACCACTGACGCACCAGAGGTGGGGGTCCTGCTGGACCGGGGCCTGAATGGGGAAGCAGATCGTTCGCTGTGGCGGCCGCCACTTCTTCTGATTGTTTGGCTGCACGGTGCTGACGGGGGTGCCGGTACTGACTTCCGGCAAGCTCGGAGACCCCCAATTGCAGGCGGGACTATGGGGAGTAAAGCGCACCAATAGCCACCTGTTGGAGGTTGCGAGAACCTGTCACCCTCTTCCTTAGGTGGGCTCCACATCGCTGACTCTGTGTGGTGAGGGGTCTGCACTTTTCAAGCACAGTCTCTAGACATTGGAGCGGAGGACTGAGGATGTTGAAGGCCGCAACCGCAGAAACATAAGAGTGGTAGGTTTGCCCGAAGGAGTGGAAGGGGCCAACATGATTGATTACATGGAGGACTGGCTATGGACTGAAGTGGCGTCAGAGGGCCTGACCCAATTCTATTCCCTGGAAAGAGTGCAAAGAGTTCCTGCTCGCCCGCTGTCACCGGGAAGGCCTCCTAGACCTGTGGTGGCATGCCTGCTTCACTATAAATGGTACAAAAGGGGGTGGTGATGGACGGAGCATCTGAATCAATGAAACACTCACACCCAGTCAAAAGATCTGGGTTTAATCCATCACCGTTCTTTAGCCCACTCTGCCACCCCAGTTCAGACATGGCTATATGCAAATCAGTCTGACCCTGTGCTTCATGGGAAAAGTCCAGCCCGAACTGCCAAGCCATGTCTTCCCTGGACCGGAAACAAGCTTCGAAGGACCGGTTTCTGGCATTCCAGCCGTCTTCAGCTCGGCTTGCTTGAATCCAGTGGCAAAGTGAGCAAGGGACTCACGTCTGAGCATACCCTGCCACACTTATGGTGGCCAAAAGCGGTACAAAAGGGGGTGGTGATGGACGGAGCATCTGAATCAATCAAACACTCACACCCAGTCAAAAGATCTGGGTTTAATCCATCACTGTTCTTTAGCCCACTCTGCCACCCCAGTTCAGACATGGCTATATGCAAATCAGTCTGACCCTGTGCCTCATGGGAACAGTCCAGCCCGAACTGCCAAGCCATGTCTTCCCTGGACCGGAAACAAGCTTCGAGGACCGGTTTCTGGCATTCCAGCCGTCTTCAGCCCGGCTTGCTTGAATCCAGTGGCAAAGTGAGCAAGGGACTCACGTCTGAGCATACCCTGCCACACTTATGGCGGCCAAAAGCAGTACAAAAGGGGGTGGTGATGGACGGAGCATCTGAATCAATCAAACACTCACACCCAGTCAAAAGATCTGGGTTTAATCCATCACCGTTCTTTAGCCCACTCTGCCACCCCAGTTCAGACATGGCTATATGCAAATCAGTCTGACCCTGTGCCTAATGGGAACAGTCCAGCCCGAACTGCCAAGCCATGTCTTCCCTGGACCGGAAACAAGCTTCCGAGGACAGGTTTCTGGCATTCCTGCCGTCTTCAGCCCGGCTTGCTTGAATTCAGTGGCAAAGTCAGCAATTGACTCACGTCTGAGCATACCCTGCCACTCTTATGGCGGCCAAAAGCGGTACAAAAGGGGGTGGTGATGGACGGAGCATCTGAATCAATCAAACACTCACACCCAGTCAAAAGATCTCGGTTTAATCCATCACCATTCTTTAGCCGACTATGCCACCCCAATTCAGACATGGCTATATGCAAATCAGTCTGACCTGTGCCTCATGGGTACAGTCCAGCCCGAACTGCCAAGCCATGTCTTCCCTGGACCGGAAACAAGCTTCCGAGGACCGGTTTCTGGCATTCCAGCCGTCTTCAGCCCAGCTTGCTTGAATCCAGTGGCAAAATGAGCAAGGGACTCACGTCTGAGCATACCCTGCCACACTTATGGCGGCCAAAAGCGATACAAAAGGGGGTGGTGATGGACGGAGCATCTGAATCAATCAAACACTCACACCCAGTCAAAAGATCTCGGTTTAATCCATCACCGTTCTTTAGCCCACTATGCCACCTCAGTTCAGACATGGCTATATGCAAATCAGTCTGACCCTCCTGTGCCTCATGGGAACAGTCCAGCCCGAACTGCCAAGCCATGTCTTCCCTGGACCGGAAACAAGCTTACGAGGACCGGTTTCTGGCATTCCAGCCGTCTTCAGCCCGGCTTGCTTGAATCCAGTGGCAAAGTGAGCAAGGGACTCATGTCTGTGCATACCCTGCCAACTTATGGCGGCCAAAAGCGGTACAAAAGGGGGTGGTGATGGACGGAGCATCTGAATCAATCAAACACTCACACCCAGTCTCACTTTGCCACTGGATTCAAGCAGGCCGGGCTGAAGACAGCTGGAATGCCAGAAACCGGTCCTCGGAAGCTTGTTTCCGGTCCAGGGAAGACATGGCTTGGCAGTTCGGTCTGGACTGTTCCCATGAGGCACAGGGTGAGACTGATTTGCATATAGCCATGTCTGAACTGGGGTGACAGAGTGGGCTAAAGAACGGTGATGGATTAAACCCAGATCTTTTGACTGAGTGTGAGTGTTTGATTGATTCAGATGCTCCGTCCATCACCACCCCCTTTTGTACCGCTTTTGGCCGCCATAAGTGTGGCAGGGTATGCTCAGACGTGAGTCCCTTGCTCACTTTGCCACTGGATTCAAGCAAGCCGGGCTGAAGACGGCTGGAATGCCAGAAACCAGTCCTCGGAAGCTTGTTTCCGGTCCAGGGAAGACATGGCTTGGCAGTCCGGGCTGGACTGTTCCCATGAGGCACAGGGTGAGACTGATTTGCATATAGCCATGTCTGAACTGGGGTGACAGAGTGGGCTAAAGAACAGTGATGGATTAAACCCAGATCTTTTGACTGGGTGTGAGTGTTTGATTGATTCAGATGCTCCGTCCATCACCACCCCCTTTTGTACTGCTCCACTATAAAGACAGGGACCTCCTGCTACAAAAAGCTCTATCTTTATAAGGTGGATATTAGCAAAGTGTCTTTGTTCCAGACTACACCCTTGTGGTGTAGTGCCGCTGAACTTCTTTCTTAGCGGTCAAGAAGGCACTGCGGATAATTCTGGATGAGAAAACGCACTTTTGTGAGAACCCAGAGGAAGCATGGAACTGGCTGGAGTCTTATCGCTCTGGGAATGGGGTGGCTGGGCACCGCGTCAGACCAACTGCGGATGATCAACAGCCTTGAAGGATGAAATGAATGAGGCGTCGACAAACTGTTCTGCAGGGGCCTACAGCGTCCCAAACGGAGTTGTAGAGATCGGCTGCTTTGCATGCAGTGTCGGAATTGTCTAGGGAATACCTGTCCCCATCGGTAGCGGATACGGAGTCGGAGAAAGGATCGCTGGGGACTGACTCTGATGGGACCGAAATGGACAGTGTCGCTATGCCACATTTCACGCCAGGAACAGCCGATGAGATTGTCTGACCATATTCTTTGTTGTTCCCCTCCCTTGCCGTCTTCTATGTTAGGCTGGTCCCTCTCTTTCCCCCCTCCTTCTTGGCTTTGGGCCTATTGCTGGTCTGGAGGTAAGACATTGACTGCAAAGATATCAAGATGTTTGGGTAATGGAATGAGATGGCTCTCTTAGGGATGTGAGCCCCAAGGTAGGGGGCTTGGTTGATGTTTGGGGTATGGTGACCATTCTGCTGGTCCTATTTCCTTGGTTCGTGGCCGCCTCCCCTATGTCTTGATCCTCTGTAGCTACTAGAGGATATAGTTAGAATTTTAGTTTGGATGGGGACTAGTGTTAGTACCTGTTCTGGGGGGGGGGGGATGTTGGGGGGATTTAAGGGTTTGTTTTGGGGTAGTTGGGGTCTCCGGTGTGTCCTTCTGGAAAGCCTATTTGGTTGTAGGCTTACGATTGCAGCATGGGGGCATTATTTGAATTGAAGTGCATTTCCTGGAATGTTAGAGGGATTCATACAATGACGCGCCGCCATAAAGTACATGCTTACTTTGGGCTCGATTAGGATGGTGGTGAATCCGCATCCTCCGGGCCGGTGGAAGCCACCACCGGCCCGGAGGATGCGGACTCACCGCCGCGGTCCCTGTAATCACCACTTGCCAGATCAGGATGGCGGTAGGATCAGCGGCGGACGGCAGGTCCGTCCGCCGCTGATCCGCGGGGTGTAGCCTGCTATTTGGTGGCGGTGTCTGCAAGACACCGCCAGCCAAATTAGGAAGCACGTGTAAACATGCTTTTCCGCGGTGGTTTTTCCGCCATTGAAAAGCATGTGGACCTTTGCTTCTGGGGGGTCCTTGCGGGCCCCCAGGGTGAAGGGGGTGGGGGTGCACATGGGGGGTACCTATGGTACCCCCCTGCATTTGCATGCACAAAGCGGCAGGCACCGCGCGGTGCCTGCGCTTTGTGCATGCATTTTTAACATTGCGGCGGGTGCTGCTTGAAGCAGCACCCACCGCAATGTTAAAGATACTGGATGTAACCGCCAGGGCGGCGGTCACATCCTAATTGGCATGGAGGGACCACCGCTGCCCTTGCGGACGTTCCCTCCACCTCGGGGGTGGCCATCCTAATGACCCCCTTAGTACGGAGGAGGGTTCAAATTACTTTCCTTCAAGAAACACATATCACTTGCGCTGAAGGTTTAGCCCTGCAGCGTAGATGGAGGGGGCAGATCTTTTGCACAACATATTCCACATTCGCGCAGGGGACATTGATATGGGTTAGAGCAGGAGTCCTTTTTCAGCCTACTGAACGACTGGTGGACCCGGAGGGGAGATTTGTGGAAGTTTCAGGTCACCTTGATGAGAGAGATGTCGTGTTGAGTAGTATCTATGCACCCAACACGGATCAGCCGGCCTTTTTTAACCATATGTCTACGAAACTGGTTCCCTACTTGACTGACTCTGTAATTATGGGCTGGGGGCGGTTTAATTCCATAACTGATACATTCCTGGATCGCTCCCATTCCACACTCCCTGAGATACCCATATATAGGGTCTCCGAGGCTAGGCGAGACTGGCAAACTAGAAGGGGGCTGGTGGACACCTGGCGCGCGCACCACCCAGGTGAACGTGATTATTCCCTTTTCTCAGCACTGCACGAGCTTCATGTGCACCTAGATGCAATACTATGTACACCGGACCTGCATGCCATGGTTGGCTACAGCGAATACCTTGCCAGGACACTGTCAGACCCTAATCCATTGCTACTGAGACTCCACTGGTCTCTGGAGCGCCCTGTGATCCCAACTTGGAGACTGCACCAAGAAGCTCTGGAAGACCAGGTCTTTCGTGCAGAAATTGAGACTGAAATCACCCAGTTTTTTACTGAAAATGAGGGTACGGCATTGTCGACAGCTGTAGAATGGAATGCTTTTAAGGTTGTGGTGAGAGGACTATGCATAGCTAATATGGTGGGAGTACGGAAGACATTGTTGCAGGACGTAGACTCAGAGGAACAGCGCTTGCAAGCAGCAGAAAGAGCCCGCCCGAGAGCCCTGAAAGGCAGACGGAGGTATCTGACGCTAGAGAGGCAGTAGCGGTGCAAGTCAAAAGGTTGCGCTGCTTCGATCATAAGAAATATCTACCACGCGCGCATGCAGAACACGACAAGGCGAGCACGCTGGTGGCTTGGCTGGCTGACCCGGCCTGCCAAGGGACGATTATCCTGGAATTAGATAGCCCGACAGGGGTCCCGTCCCGGTTTACACCAAACAGGGGATTAATGATTTGTTCTGGGGATATTACGTGGAATTTTATAGGAGTAAGCTGGAAATAGATGGGGATGCCATAGGAGAATTTTTAACAGACACAGGGATTGCCGCAGCTGGAAAAGACACAGGCGGGCCTGTTAGGGCAGGAAATAACGCTGGTGGAAGTTCGGAGGGCAATCAAGCATAGGGCGCTAATAAAGCACCGGGAACGGATGGGGGTACCAATAGAATTCTACTCGACTTACGCTGATTTATTGGCCCCTAATGCGGATGACTTACTTATGTTCCTAGCTGACACGACTGACGCCCTGAGGGGGCGAGGGGCCTACTTCGGGATTTTGGGAGGGTCTTGGGGTAAACTGGGCGAACACCTGCCTCTTCCCTGTGGCTCCGACGAGCGAGGGTCCATCTCATACTAACGGAATAAAATGGGAATATCGATGCTTGTCCTATCTTGGAACTAACATCTACCAAACGCCTGCTGATATCTTGGATGGCAACGTGGGCGGAGCTATACAAAATTTCCGAGGTAGCCTGACATTCTGGAGCACTCTCCCTCTCTTGGTGACTGGGCTTGTGGCACTCTTGAAGATGGTAGCACTTCCCCAGTAGCTGTACTATTTCAGGACGTTGCCAATCTGGGTCCCGGGGTCATTATTTAAACAGATCCAATCTTTGCTATGGATTTTATCTGGGCGTCTGATAGGAGGCGGGTCGCACTTAAAACTGTGATGCGCACAAAAAAAGTAAAAACAAGGCCCCCGCTACGCATCAAATTGCCTGACACTAAGGTGATTAAAAGAAAAGTGAAATTCAGCCTTCCTTGCATAGTTGAAGAGGTAAGTGAGGATAGCTGTGTTATGAAGTTGTCTAATGGGAAATGGTGAGGTTAAAACGTACACCAACTGTGTGTGCAGAGATAGTAACTCTTGTGGGGTCATAGCTAATGAGCTTGATTCACATGTCAAGCTTGCCATAGAGTGTCAAACCGGCAGGTGAAGCTAATCAGCTTGAAAAAAGGAAATGCAAAGTGCCAGCAAACTTAGGGCCCCATTTATGGCATTTTGGCATAGGGCAGCACAGCAGGGCACCTTGCTATGCTGCCCTACTCCAAAGGAAAAGGGTAGGACTGCACTCTAATTAAGCAATAAGGTACATTCCTGTTCTTTCTCCTGCCCTGGCGCCGTTTTGGTAGCCTAGCGCCAATCTAGGCACCCTTACACCATGGTGTAAGTGTTCCTCCGTTGCAGGTAAAATAGTTTTTGTGCAAGAAGGGGCACCTTCCTGCACAAAAACAATCCTATGAAGTGTTTACTTCTTTTCTAAGGAATTCGAAAAAAACAAGGAGAAGTTAACACATTTCTCTTCATTGCACCTCAACTCGGGAGGCGAACGGATTGACGCTTCCCAGGTTTACATCACTTTGTAAATCCAGGGCTTCTTCAAATTCCATGGGTGTTGCTTGGGAAAACCCACTGCAACGCCCAAGGACCGCCTCCAGGGAGCAGAGTAAGGCCAAGCAGCAATTTGCCGGCATCACGTTATTCATGATTTATGAGGCCACTGAAAGCCAGGCAGGATGGCTTTGCCTGGCTTCATAAATCAAAATGAGGGTCTTGCTTCATGCATATCCCCCTGTACGTGGTGCAAAAGTGATGCGGGGCTCTCATAAATAAGCCAATCAGTGACTACATTGCAGAGTAGTGTCATTACTATTTTTCATGCAGTTTCCATAGTCTTGTCTGGAGATGAATATGCAAGTCACCTTCATACTTACAGTTGCTACCATGAGGTATTTTATTTACTCTATTCCTAATTGAATTTCTTTACCCATTTGTTTTTTACCCCTCTGTTGTTGGTGAAAATAGAAGTGTGTTATACTTTCTGTTGGCCTCACTGTGTTGCCTGACCGTCTTTGGGGTATATTTACAAGGAAATGATGGAGCCCGGACCCTGCAGCAAATTTTGCAGCGACATTGCTCCACCATTTCCAAAACACTAGGATGCGCCGCATTTGCAACAATATGGCGCACCTTTGTGGTTTCCTTAGCACTGGAATGGCGATTTGCTACTTCTATGTGTGCTGCTGTTGTATCCTGTAATGAATCCAGATGAGTCCAGCTTGTAGGTTTGAAATAAGATTTATTCTTATAGTAGAATCAGCACCCAAGATCCAAGCAGAGTGTCCGTCTTCATCAGCATACAGCCTCAACTGCCCATCAAGCTTCCAAAACATAACGTTCTACTTTGCTAGGTAACTGAATAACATGGAAAGATGCAGGATACATTACACTGTATTATAATAAGAACATAACATCAGTGAGGAAGAAAGTAAGAATACAACACACCTTCCCTACTATATAAACTGAACATAAAAAGAAATAACATTTAAGTTATATAATCTTCTAAATATATAGGTTTACATTTTTGTCTAGAGGATGATGGTTTCGAACATTTCAAATCATCAGAAACACAAGAAGTTTCAATATTCACATTAGACTCTCCAACTGAAGAATCCTTAAATACTTCTAAATTTTGACTGTTAGCTTGTGAAACCTTTTCCTGCAAAGAAATATCATATGGAGAATTTTCACTTCTTTCAATATCATATGGAGAGTTTTCACTTCTGTCAACCTGAACAATAGCATCAGGGGTATTGTCAGTAACCCCTTCGCTGCGGGGGTAATTACCCCGCTGTGCTGGAGGGTGAAGGGGGCGCGCACAGCGCCCACATGCTCATGACGAGCTCAGCTCGTCATGAGGTACGGCGCTCCTGTGCTCATGACGAGCTCAGCTCATCACAGGTGCACTGGCTCCCGTGGAACGCTCAGCACAGCTGGGGAATTCTCCCTGCACCTGAGAGTTCCACGGCCCATGACGAGCTGAGCTCGTCATGAGCACCGGAGCACCGTGCCTCATGACGAGCTCAGCTCGTCATGAGCATGGTAAAGGTTAAACATGGAATCACGAGGCTTCTCTTGAAAAGCTGGCAACCTCTCTCACAAAGAGAGAAAGGAAGCACTTGAAAAAAGCAAGAAAAACTAAATTAAACATCCGAGGGCCGCCGGTAATACATCCTCAGAAAACTATTTTTAGATGCTAATGATACCAACAACAAGGTGCGGACTGAGGGAGACCCCTCTCAAAATAAAACAAAGCCGGTGCTTGGGTCACCTCCAACTGACAATTCCTTAACAAAGGAGCCCCCTACTCCAGACGGCCTAACTGAACGAACTAGCCCAACTCAGCAAGTAAGGAAAGTGTTCAGTATATTCAACTTCCCGGTAGGGAAAGTAGAACTCAAATCATCGAGCCCAGGAATATCAAAAAACACAGACACTGTGCACAGCAATAAAGCAAACATTAACTTCTCTACCCTACAAGCGACCCCCAATAGCAGCCAAGACGATTCAGATAAATATTTGAAGCCCAACGGAACAAAGAAACGGGCTCTGCCGTCGGGAGCAACACACGCTCCACCAGCTGTGAACTCTACCAGTCTTGACAGAAATAGTTCCCAATATCAACTCAACTTTGCCCCACAGCCACTCCAAGTAACGGAGAGATTAAAAGACACATAGACCCAACAGGATTCATCCCAAGTAAAAAAGTTGAACTAATTCCGCGTTACAGCTCAAAAGGGCCACATGAGATCTTGAATAGAGGGTCCATTTTAAAACTCTTAGAAGAATTACCAGGCCTGGGTCATATAAAAACAGGCGATTTGGAATCAATTGAATTCGAAACAAATCCTCACCAAACAGGCCCAGACTCCACGATTATAACATGGACCGAACACAGCTTCACAGAACAAATCCTGCAGCATAGGGAGGAATTCTTCTATGGGGCATAGAGTTAATAAAGATGGAGCCTGCACGATACCCCAGTCCGATACAGAAACAAAGCCCGAAACAGAGTCTTCTAAAAGGTGCGAAAGGCCCAGACCAAAGAAGCACCATGGCAGAAGAAGGTCACCTATCTAGGCAAATTACAATCACAATTGCCCATCAAGAAGAAGCCACAATTGAGAGGCACCAACAAGCTCCCTTGGTTCTAAACCAGAGGAGTGCAGAATGATTTAACCGAAGACAAACAGCAGGAAAAGAGCAGGGTTGCAAGATCTGTTCTTGGAAAGTCAATGGATTAAGTACAAAGCTGGAGGAAGATGATTTTATAGAATTCATTACCCAATATAACATACTTCTGCTCCAGGAAACTTGGCAGACAAAAAGCTCGCCATTTGTGGGATACAAAGACAAAAGGCACAAAATGAAGCACGGCACGGTAGGGCAAAAGGAGGTCTATCAATCTCTATATCCACTGATTTCCTTTGGAGAGATGCCTGTATCGATTTGGACTCAACATGGATGCAATGCATTAAAGTTGAAATCTCTCCTACCATGGGTCTATTGATTCTAAATTTATACATGCACCCAGGGGGAAAACAAAAAGGGAAAAGAATTAAGCAACTAATAGCTGCAATCACCACACTGAAAACCACCTACCCAAGCGACAATATGATAATAAAAGTAAACATTGTTTACAACGCAGTGTTTACACCGCAGTGCCTTTACAATGATGCCATTACAACGCAAGTCGTTACTACGACTTGCGCTGGATGGTGCTGTTGGACAAGGAATGTTGTAATTTTATATTCCAACACCTTCCCTACTGTTAAGTGGACTGGTGTTGGAATATAAAATTATAATATTCCAAAATCCACGCCCTCCAACGCAAGTCGTTGTAACGACTTGCGTTGTAATGCCCGCGTTGTCAAGTACCGCAATCTTTTAGATCGCGTTGTACTGACATACTCCCGAAAACAGTTGACTTCAATATGAACTTAATCCAAGGACAGGAGAGAAACTTAGCGACCTTTATTCAGCCACGACAGGGCAATCGAAGTAGACAAGCAGCAATGGGGGAGAAATGTGCAGCAGAATTGGAAGCCCTCTTTCTGCACACGCTAAATGGAAGGGGCCCCTTGGACAGACCAGCAGCCCTAACAAAGGTCACTAGGAATACAGGCTCAACAATAGATTATACATTAGCAGACCCCGATCTATTCCCTTATATTAAAGATTTCCATATCTTGGAACGGGTTGAAAGCGACCACTATCCCCAGATCTTCACATTATCAATCAAACTAAAAGAGTCTGAGCAGGCGCATCCTCTAACATTGAACACTCAACGTTTCAACTTACAAAGATTAAACTGGAACGAAGACAACATTTCTAATTTAATGGAGACATGTCGCTTATTGCTCTCACCATCAGAAGAACCTAAAGATATAGTAAAGGCCTGGGAGTCCTTTGTAGTTAACATAAACAAAAAATATCAAACCAAGTGCAGAGGACACAAAACAACAAGAAACGGAAGAGGGAAGTGGTACACGCCAAAAATGCGTTCAATAAAACAGCGGCTGAATATACACCTAAGGTCACTTGGAAAAAAGGACCCCCAATTATCACAACAAACTCTCAAATCGATAGAAAATTTTTAAAAGGAGCTAAAACGCGAAACCAAGGCGGCCAAGCAAAAGCATAAGGAAAACCTGGAGTCCACCATTCTCCATGCCAGCAAGCTGCGGAATTCCAAACAGTTCTGGGCAAAAATAAACCTCATGCTTAATGGCAGAGAGCGGCAGTTCAACGCGGACATGACAGATCAAATATGGAGAGCACACATTGACTCAACATATAATTTCACACTGGACAAGTGCATAGATAATACACCTACGATCCCTACAGAGCTCAATCTAACTCCCAGTTCGAGAATAACCGCAGAAGCTTGGAAACCCAGCATGAAAAAAGATTCATTCCGCACCCATAATCTGGTACTGGTGGAAGCTCCAGCCTCGGACCCAATAAAGTCATTTCAAATCAAGGGAAGCTGTACACCTCCCATTCTGGAGCATACAGGAGAAACAGAGCAGATTACTCCAAAGCAGGTTCAGAGGATTTTGAACCATCTGAGAGCAGATGGGGCCCCCGGACCCAATGGCCTACCCAATGCTCTATTTAGGCAAGATCCTACGTTTTGTTCTGCAACAGCTTAAGGACCGGGAATTTTCCTGCCTCCTGGAGGGGCAGCATCCTACAACCAATTCACAAATCAGGGACTCGCTCAGACCCTAACAACTACAGGTTAATACCCCTAATAGACGTTGAGGCCTCGATCTAAGCATCCAACTTATTGGTAGATCTGGAGACTTCGGTCAGTAGCAAAAATCTAATCCCACTGACACAAACAGGATTCCGGGCCGGCATGGGCACCCTAACAAATTTATCAGCACAAACTCTCCTAGCTAAGAAAGCAATCAACAACTCTAACATTATATACACATCCTTTCTAGGCCTGAAATCTGCTTTTGATAAAGTGCCAAGATCGAAACTATGGGTCAAAATTAAAGCTTGGGGGCGCTCCTCCCAACTTATTGGGAGCAATTATCAATCTGTATTCGCATACTTGGGTCCAAATTAAAAAAGGGGACGGTCGGTGCCTAACAAAGAAATTTCCAACATTTAATGGGCTAAAGCAAGGATGCGTGCTGGCCCCCAGCCTATTTAACATTTACACCGCCGACCTAAAACACGACCTATGCACAATCCGGTGCGACCCACCGAAATTGGGACAAACACCCATAGCAAGTCTGCAATATGTGGATGATATTGTGCTTCTCTCACAAACTCCACTTGGTTTACAACAGCTGATTTCTCAACTTGCACTGTACATCTCTAATGCACAATTAACAATAAACCTAAAAAAATCTAACGTCCTATGCTTCTCCAGCTCTCGTAACAAGCATTTGCAATGCAATAGGTCTCGCAGTAATTAAGTTCGAGCTTTTGGCATTGCTAAATATTGCAACACTAATTGCAACAAAAGTCAATAAATTGTAGGCCAAAAAATGTGTTTTTATTTTTGTAGCAATGAAGGCATGCTGCACTTTAGATGAATATGTTTAAAAGTAAAGTGTGCCATACTGCAATTGCTGCAATAGTTAATTGTGGATGCGTTAACAATTGATGTGTGCACTGATGACTAGTGGTGTGTGTGCCTGTAGAAATTGTGCACTGATGGCTGGTGGTGTGTGCCTGGTGGAAGTGTGCACTGCTGGCTGGTGGTGTATGTGCCTGGTGCAAGCGTGCACTGACAGCTGGTGGTGTGTGTGACTGGTGAAAGTGTGCACTGACAGCTGGTGGTGTGTGTGTGCCTGGTGAAAGCATGCACTGACGGCTGGTGGTGTATGTGTGCCTGGTGAAAGCGTGCACTGACGGCTGGTGGTGTGTGGATGACTGGTGAAAGTGTGCACTGACGTCTGGTGGTGTGTGCCTAGTGGAAGCATGCACTGATGGCTGGTGGTGTTTGTGCCCGGTGAAAGCGTACACTGACGACTGATGGTGTTTGTGTCTGGTGAAAGTGTGCACTGATGGTGTGGTGGTGTGTGGTGGTGTGGTGGTGTGTGGTTGTGTGTGTGTGTGTGGTTGTGTGTGTGTGGTTGTGTGTGTGTGTGTGTGTGGTTGTGTGTGTGTGTGTGGTTGTGTGTGTGTGGTTGTGTGTGTGTGTGGTTGTGTGTGTGGTTGTGTGTGTGTGGTTGTATGTATGGTTGTGTGTGTGGTTGTGTTTGTGATGTGTGCTGTCAAAATACAGAACAAAAAACGTCCAAGACGGCCAGGATTTCAGAAGGGAAGTTAGTACCTGGCTCTGCCCTAACAAAGGATGCGTCAGCTCACCTACCAAAAAAGCGAATTATTTTGCTAACTAGGAAAGCATGGACATATTACTGAGGACCGTTCTTACATAAGAAACCAAACCTTTCCTGCTTGAGATTGGTAGCCCTAATAACAGGCACAGTTACTTCCCACCCTACTTCTTCCTCTCCAGGCATAAAGGAGCTCCACAATCCCAGCGACATGAGAAGTACATTACACTTTTTTTTGTATTTTAATGTATTTATATCGAAGCAGCCTAGTCTAGTCAATTGGTATATAAATATTCATGCATGGTATACATAGTTAAAAAAGAAGCGAATAACTAAATACAATACGCTTAGCATGTCACGTATGTACTTTACACTACATATCACACACATCAAAACACTGCATTCATACGCTGCTCTCCTAGACCCCACTCTTGCAACTAGGCGCAGAAGGTAATATAAATATCATGCTTTTTACCCCGCATTATTCTTTGTGCTTTTAGTCGCTGAAGAGCAGTGACTGATGTCCCACTCTGGCCGTCACCCACCACTACACCAAAACTCTCACCTCTTGGGCTAAAACGCAACTCGGCACTGTTCGAACCAACGACTTCCCGCGAGATTGCATACTATAACTTCTTTATGCACTGTCGTGCCTCGTCAGGGGTGTATGGACTTTGAAGCACTGCTTAAAAGGCAATTTTCACCTGCAGATGTTCCACTTTTCTCCGTTTTACAAAAGGTGGCCAAAAATTACCTCAGTATTTCACTCACTCACTTCACCTGCCATTTACCTTCTGTTTTCAATCCCCGTCTTTTCAGCATCCTGAGCTCTCTGTCCTCTATTTCATCTCAGTTAGAGCAGCAGTGAGAAACCCACTTAACCGGTCGAGGTGATGCGCTGGCGCCTTCTTTTAGTTATGTGAGGACAAAGTCCCCACCGGAAAAAAGCCTGTGAGCGCCTTGTGCCAGGTGCGGCTAGCAAACAACGCCCGGCGTGTTTAAACCGGGAGGTGGTGGGAACCGCTCTGGAGGTACCTAGGCCCTTTCTGTTCTCAGCTGGTGCTCGCGCGGGGAGTGTATGTGTATCGATACCGAACGGCAGAAGACGCCATCAAAGTATTTACATGAATTGAAAAAGTCTAGTATAACATTTTATCGGATATTGTACTGTAATATCTTTATTGAATGTATAATAACGCACCTCACTGTAGCGTACATACCAGATATGCGACCCCAGGGCAAGAGAGCGAATGAGCGGAAGAAGGAATAGACGTGCGCGTGCACTGCCGAAACCTGCTGTGGGGCGGGACTTCCATTGTCTGCTGGAAGCCTTCGCCCACGGAGTGCACGGCCAGAGGAGCAGTGGTGATGTGGGGCTCCCATGCCCGAGAGAGAGCACCGCGGTGGTGGCTGAAGTCTGGCGTTGTGCCGATGAGGTGAGTGGGGCTTAGTTGTAGTGGGGAGTGGCGGTGGGGCAGGGGGGGTGTCTCTGTCCGCTGGTGTGTGTGTGTGCGCTCGTGTGTGTGTGTGTGTCCGCGCGCTCTTGTGTGTGTGCGGCGGGGGGGGTAGTAGTGTGTGTCTCTGTATGTGTGCGCTCGTGTGTATGCGTGCGTGTATGTGCGCTAATATGTGTGTGCATACATGTATGTCTCTGTGTGTGTGCCTGTGTGTGTGTGCGCACGTCTCTGTGTGGGTGTGTCTGTGACCAGCCTGCTGGAATCGGAGCGCCTGGTTGTGCGCGCCACCCGCTCCGATCCGATTCTGGCAGATGCGCGGGCCAGGTCTTGTCTCCTAGAAAGCTGTGTCACTCACAATAGTTCTCTGGCGAGACCACGCTTTCGCGCGGTTAACGCCACGAGACCTAAAAAACGACCAAAATTTGTTTGGAGGATAAATTCTTGTACTTTAGCCCAGGTGGATGAATACAAATATTTGGGCATCCTACTAGACCGCCAACTAAAGTACAAACATCATTTAGACCTTGGGAACTCAAAATCAAAACAACTTCAATTTGCCTTCAAAACCATACAAAAACAACCAATGCGGAAATTCAACCTGTCATTTGCTAAAGGTTGTAGCAGCAAAATTTCTGCCTTCAATCACATATGGCTCAGAAATGATGGCTACCAAGGACTCAACATTGCTAAACCTTGCCCAATCTAGATTGTTTAAAAATCTCTTCTCAATTCCTCGACATATTTCCCAAGCACAAATACGCCTGGAATACGGACTAATAAATCAGATCCCGACCAGACAAGGGATTCTGGCCAAATACTACTGGCGCATGAGGGACGCTGAAGATAACACGCTTGCCCATCTCTGTTGGGAAGAGGTCGAAAAACAGGCTAGGCAGACCAATTCCACATGCAAGTCTCTTAGGCAAACGCTTCTATCGCTAAATCTGGAAGAAGCTTGGCATTCACCAATGTCATATACTGCTTTTAAACGAATTACCAACAAAGCCGTCAAACAAGCATCGTTGCAAATAGACAAAGGATTAGTGGCTGGCAAAAGCCATGCCTTGATCGTGATGCCAACATACAAGCAACTGAAACAACAATCCTATTTACAAGAATGTTTCAGGGATCACTACAAGAGGAAACTAAGTCTATTGAGGTTGCGGTGTTTCCCGAGCAAGGATCTTACCCCTAAATGGTTACGGACCTGGTCAACTTTGGAGTGTCGCCTCTGTGACAAGGGAGTAGAGTCATTATTGCACCTATTATGTATCTGCCCGGCCTTACAAAATCTAAGGAAGATTCTCCTGAAGCCATTCCTAAGAGAGACACAAGTCAGGCCCTGCAGGGCGGCCGTGATAACATGCCTCAGAGGGTCTTTGATACAACTTTCCTGCAAAACGATAAAATTCCTGGCATTTGCTGCTAAAGAGCTTGAAAAAAAGGCAGCAGCAAAAGACGAACTGGGACAAATGGACTCCCTGCGGCTGGACCCAGTTTCTCCCTCATTCTCTTTACAGTCACCCTCCTCCCCTTCTCTCATATTTTAATACAGTGCAAGCATTTTATTTGAGACAGGAGGGGACAGTTACATCTAATCAAATATAAGGACTTATGGGAAGCACCCCTTGTTATAACAGTCATTTGTAGGCCTCCATATTTTAATGAGAGGGCCACTGCCTTACAATAGTGTCAATCCTGCTTCTTTTTATCTTTGTACATTTAAAAACGATCTTCCTGTTTTTACTTATCATGTATACCTGTGCAAAGCCGCTTAGGACACGGGGGCTGGTGTCGTTTTATGTTGTTTTATGCTGATTCAAAGAAGTTGATGTTGATCACATGGTGGTAAGTTCCACCCTTTTACGATTTTAACAAATCTAATAAAAGTATTTATACTGATTAGAAGAAGCAATTTCATGCTTCCTTGCCTTGGCAACACTTCTTGTGCACCACCATTTGCCTCCCGAAACCATAACAGCATGTTTACTGACATTGACTATGGTAGTCTCAGGGTAAAATTCAGAACCTTTTTTCTTAAAAGGTCTTCTAATTCGAACACGATCACCAACATTGAAAACTTCTTCTTTTACATGTTTATTTTCATCATATCTAATCTTAGATTTAGTTTGAGGTTGTACTACCTTTCTTTTGATTTGATCCAAACAAGACAATCACTATTCGATCCAATATTACTAATGACCCATTTGGGAGAAAGTTCATTAAAAGATTGTCTTCCCCTCAGCAAGGCAAATGGGGTAATGCCTGTGGTTGAATGAGGCGTGTTATTGTAAGACCAAATCCTGTCACTCACTACCTCTTGTACCTGCAAACCTGAGGAACACGCAAGTTGAATAGAATCCTTCAAGACCCGGTTCACTCTTACCACTAAACCATTACCTTGTGGGCTATATAATGCAGTGGTGAGATGTATAATACCATGATCAGGCAAGAAATTCTTCATGCTTTTATTGTTTAAATTTCTTTTATTGGGAGTTTTTGGGATTTCGCGGTACATTGGCATACAGTTTGCGTTAGTGCATGAAAAACAAAATTAAACAGGTTGTCAGCCCATCCCAACATTCGCCTCGAGCATGTGACATCTGGGGCAGGCAAATTGGGTATCTGGGAAAAAACAGTGAAGCCGATGCGGCGTTAAGGATGCGCGATGTAGAATATTGAATTGAATGTTTTCGAAGTGTGAGAAACCTTTTTGTGGTATTCTAAAGCCTTTCCCCATGCCTTTTTTGTTAAGTACTTTTCCTAGCTCATCTTCCCACTTCTGACGCAGGCTTTGTAATGGGGTTGTAATCAGTTCCCTGATCACCTTGTAATGCCACGTAACCAAGTGTCTGCCCACCCCGATACGTAGGATCGTATGCAAAACCGGCTGCGTCGGCGGTTCTCCCTCCGTGAGGTCCCAACACTGGCGGACACTGTCTACTAATCGCCTATGTACCAGGAATTGTCCTGGAGGGAGATTGTAATGGTCCATCATTTGGGCATATGTTTTCAGTTGCCTGTCCTCAAACAGGGACTCCATCTCCGTCACTTCGCACTCCGTCCACATCCGGAGAGCTCCTGCGGTATAATAGTGTTCCTGGAGCGGGAAACCGACTAATGGGAGTAGCAGAGAATAGAGGGGATGACCCTTTGACATATGGTGTATGCGCATCATGAATTTGCGGGCGATCAATACTTTTAGAGGGTGTGTATGCAAAGGCTTAGTACCTGGAATCAACAGTCTCCGGATAGCCGGGAGTGGTACTCGACCTTCATTAGTGTATGTTTCCTCCGCTTGCCGATCAGCTGTCCAGTGTGACAACCATTGAAGCTGTGCTGCCAGGGAATAGGCCTCAAAGGAGGGGGCCCCCTTGCATGGTGGGTAAGTAGAGGGTTTGGAGGGCTGGTCTGTGTCTGCCGCCACCCAATATCAAAGTTGCTAGTAATGTTTCCAATTCACGAAAGAAGGAGCGAGGTGGTATCACTGGAAGATTAACAAAGGAATATAACAGTCTGGGGACCATAATCATCTTCGCTAGGGCTACCCGGCCTATGGGGGCCAAGGGTAAGGTCTTCCAAAAGGAAACTGCAGCTCCTAACCCAGCTAATATCTTGCGGTGGTTCCCCTTGTATAGGTCCTCGGGCGAATGAAATAATCTCACCCCTAGATATCGTGGCACCGCTGTACTCCACCCGATGGTGTGGGGCCCTATCGTTATTGCCGACAGGGTGCAGTGAGGGCTAAGGGGAAAGACCGTTGATTTCCCCCAGTTGACTTTAGGTCCTGAGACTTCTGCAAAGCTTTATAATATTGCTCAGATTGGCGTTAGATCACAAGTGATATCCTTCACATATATCAAAAGTTCATCAGCATATAGCTGAATGTTGCGGTGGACCATCCACAGCAACACACATTGCACACCCCTTTCACCAGAAAACTGTGTGAAAGGGTACCATATTTACAAAGAGGCGTTAAGTCACGGAAAGTGGATTAGTGCCACTTTGTAAATATGGTGCAGGGCATTGCGACACAGGAACGTCGGAAAAAGCCATGGTGCATTTGCCTTGTAAATATGCCTCCCCATTTTTTTCTTCACCTTTTCAGTAAATTATCGGAAGATAAACCCACCTGCTCTGCTGATGACTACCCACTACTGAAACATTAACTCAGATGGGGAGATATTTTTGTACACAATATTTAAGGAGACAATGCTTATGTCAGAATATATTTTGGCAATCATATTTGGTACACTACTTTCAGGTGTCCGGGCAGATATAGGACGTGCATTTACAAATCTTTGTAAATTCCAGTAAAATTACTACTTCGTGTATGGTGGTCACAATTGGCATTGTATGTCCTTTGTCACTCCTCTGACTCACCAAAATCTTACAGCCACTTTCGATCGGTATTTCCATGTCTTGAATATTGTAAATGAAAAATACATTGTGTGATGTGTGTTGTGTCCGCACTGCCGCGCTTGCAGCGGGCACGTCAGCCAAAGAGGTTTGTGTGATGGTATAGGCGCAGCCTGATAGGCCGTTATAATAAAATACAGAGGCTGTGTTGCTGTACTTCGGAGCTCACACATATGCACGCCACAGGTGTCACATCCGCGCAGGGTCCCTTTTCTTACTGTAACCATGTGCCCCTCGAGTAAACCATTGAACTACAAAGATTCGGGGGTGTGCACTAACTCCACCCCAGACCAATCTCAACAGTGGACCTAACTCAGGGCGCCCATATTACGTCATAGAGACCGACGCTACATTCCTCCCCAAACAGTATCAAAAACCATCCCTGTTATGGCAACAAACCATACAGCAACAATAGATATATTACTGGAACAGGCTCACATGACATGGTCCTTCAGCCGGCAGGATGGCGCTGGGTTCTTATGCAGACAGTACTGAGAGTTTCCCTGGTCTCCCGACAAGCTGGGCAGACTGAGCTCCAAGGGGTCTCCGGGAGTGCACCCACCGGTCGGAGGTGCTTCAGGATCACCTCTGTTCGCTGTCGGGCAGTCCACTTCAGTTGCGTCTCACTCATCAGTATCCGGCGACACTGCCCAAGCAGACACAGGTGGGCCCGCCTCAGAAGGGACATCTCGGGCTGGATGAAAAGTTTTGAAGAAGGACACATTCCTTGTGACTGTTTCCACACTCCACGTGGGCAGTGACTCTGGTGCCATTTAGATGGGTGACAGTCCATGGCACTTTTTCATACCGCAGGCCAAACTTGCTGTTAGCAACTCGATTTTTCAGAAGAACAGAATCACCCACTTTGAAACTAAGCGGTTGTGATCGCCGCCGCTGGCTGGCATGATCATTTCGATGTTGACGACTTGTTTGAATCTGCAGTTCACTTGGTGACTCTGGACGCCACTTCGGATGATGGGGAATGGAGTCGGCAACCACCCATCCCATGTAGGGATACTCTGGAGCCACTACAGTCGTGGAGTGTGGCCTGTGTCCGTACACCCTTAGCAATGAGAAAATGGCCAATTCCAAGGACTGTTGGCACTCATGGGCAATGCGGATGACTTTGTTTAGTGTGCCCATAAACCTTTCTGCTTTGCGATCACTTGCGACCATCATGGGGTTATCTTTTTATGGGTGATGCCAAGAGATGCCAGGTAATTGGCTATTTCATGTCCTTGGAACGGAGGGCTGTTGTTGGTCGATATCTCTTGTGTGGACCCATGAGTGGCCATCACTTTCTCCAACTTTGGGATAACCTCACTTGTCATTAGCGACTGTAAGATTTCCACCTCAGGATATTTTGAGTGGTCATCGATAAACATAAAGGTGTGTCGACCATCCGGAAGACTCCCAAAGTCTAAACTGGCACACGCCCAGGGGCGGTCAGGGTGAGGTTCCGTGATTATTGGAGCTAGAAAGCTTTTTTCACTGGTGGCCTGGCACCATTGACATGACCTAACCGCCTCCGCTACTTTCTCGTCCAACAACGGAAACCACACTTTTGGCCGTAGGCGGGTCTTGGTTTTCACCATTCCTTGGTGACCCACATGCTCCAGTTGGATCACCTGGTTGGTCGAGGCCAAGGGTATCACCAGGCGCTGACCTCGAAGTAGGCATCCAGTGGAATCCTCATTGAGCTCCTGCCGGACATTGTGCAGACTTTCCATGATCCTTCTCGCCTCTGTGGTGAGGACTTTCCAGTCACTCCTCGCACTTTGCCACCGGCCATGCTTCAGAATCTCTATTGCCTGCTGGAGGCACTCATCCCCTTTAGTGTTTTCCCCTAACACCTTCATGGACAATAGAATAGGGCACTATCTAGCAGTAATGTATCCTCTGTGTCATCCTTCTCTTCCGGGGTAGCTGCCCTGGGGTCACGGGAGAGGTAGTCGGCCAGGTTTGGTGCTCCTGGATGATATGCCATGAGGCAACTGAACCCTTGCAGCTGCAGCATCCACTTTTCTATGCATGGGGGCGGTTTGGAGGTGGTTCCAGCTAATAGTAGTAGTAGTAGTAAAATAGCTTTATTTCGATATATAATTCATATCATAAAAAGCAAGACATTTACATAAAAGCAGTAGAAACATCATTAATAAAAACGTGTACTTTAAGAAAACAATTTACAAGAGTTCTAAAACTTTATGGCCTAGGATGCTCTCAGACAAGATGGGAAAGTCTATTCAGTCTAATGCGCCAGGCCCAGCCTAAGAATTTAGCCATGCCAGTAGCAAACAATGGCCGGGGGTCAGTTTTCAGGATTCTTAGGGCCTCCTTGTGGGATCTAGTTTTGAGTTCTCTGCACAGTGGCTTCAGCCATCTTTTACGAGGGGCTGCGTAAGCCAGGCACTCAAACAATAAATGCGGGACTGTCTCTAACCTCTCCATACAGCAGGGACAAAGAGGGGTTGTCTGCATCGGGACCCTCCAGCTAGCAGTCATACTTCCTAGAGGGAGGACCCCTACCCTAAATTTGAAGTAGAGTGCCCTGTCCCACGGGGTTCGAATACAATCCAAATAGGGCTCACGAAAATGCACCTCCTTTACCTGAAGAAATTCAGCTGTAGCCCTACACAATTTAACATTACTTTTTCTGCCCTCAATCACCCATGCCCAATATAGTTGTTTCAAGGTTGACTTGGGCGGGGACGATCGAGTGAACCAGGCATCCTCAAGGCCCATATCTATTAGGAGGCGCTTAACTTCCCTTAGCCACTGGATCTTAGCCCAGCCAGACATAAGGAGGATCTCTTTCAGCTCCTCTGCGTAGCTGGAGAGTTCAGGAACTCTCCAGATACGAGCCCATAAGAGAAGTGGGCGCAGCTTTGCCTGGTCACTGATAGGACGTGTGCCCATGTCAATAAGAAGAGGTAGGGTTGGGGTACTATAAGGGAGGGCCATTAGATCTTTGTGGAATTTATTTTCAGAACGAGTTAGGTGATCCACGTTTTGCACCCCCCATAATTCGGCCCCATAGAGAGCTGCACTGACGGCTCGTGCTCTATAAATATCAAGAACCGGTGCAATGGGTTTAAGAGAGGAGCCCCGATGTTCCTTTAAGAGAGCCCCCGTCACCCTCTTATGTGTCAGCAGCATTTTATGGTGATGGGATTTCCAACTCAGAGAGTCGCAGAAATGGATGCCAAGATAATCAAACTCTTTGACCCTCTCGAGTTGGACTGAGTCAAGGATAGGTGGGTTAACTGATTTTTTGGGGGGATTTAGGACCAGAAACTTCGTCTTCCCCGTATTGATGACTAATCCCCTTGCATCGCAAAAGATTTTAAAATTGTTTAAGAAACACTGCAAGCCCGCTGGTGACTTGGAGATGAGGAGGGTGTCATCGGCAAATAGGAGTGTAGGGATTTTCTTACCCGGCAGGGATGGTGCATCTGCTGGTTGTTGTAGTAGATGCTCAACCACTCCATTGACGTATAATGAAAATAGAGTGGGAGCTAGCACACAGCCCTGGCGGACACCCCTACTTTCGGGTATTCGTGCTGTTCTCTGGCCCTGTTTGCCCCACCTAATCTGTGCAAAGTTATTTGCGTGAAATCTTATCAACATATCCAGCAAGTATGGGGGGATACCTAATGCATGGAGAACGCTCCAGAGGAGTTTGGGTGGGACCAGGTCAAAGGCAGTCCTTAGATCTATGAACACAAGGTATAAACTGCCTTTGCCCAGTACAACCACTTTCCAGAACAACATCAACAACCTGAGTGCTTGCTCAATCGTTTCCATACCAGATCTAAATCCGGCTTGGAAGTCTGATAAAATATTGTTCTCTTCAACCCACTGTAAGAGCCTACCTAGGACCACTTTGCCTGCCACCTTTTGTGTGGAATCCAGGAGGCTTATGGGACGATAATTAGAAGGGTCGTCCTGACTCCCTCTCTTAAAAATTGGTACAACCTCTGCACCCCTCCATGAATCTGGTAGATCCAAACCTGCCAAGCCACCGTTCAACACGGAGGCAATAAGTCTCCCCATTCACCCAAATTAAAACAAAGCAAATCCCCCGGAAGGCCATCGGGGCCTGCTGCCTTGTTGGGGACCAAGCACTTGATCGCCCCTTCTACTTCCTTATGCGTGAATAAAAGTTCATCACTGGACTCGGTGATACTCGGGGAGTACTGTACCACCTCAATAGACCCCGGATCCACGGCCACTGAGTGGAGCTTTGAGAAATGGTCAAACCATACGTCCTCCGTTATATTACATGTTATAAGAGAGTCCGTAGGTCTGTCCCTCATTCTTATTAGGTCCCAAAAGCCCTTAGAATCTTTCCTCGAGCTAGCCACCAGTAGATCTTGCCAAAACCGGTTCTCGTGCTCGGCCTTCGCCTTTGCTAGTGTCTTTCGATAAGTGTGCCTAGCGGAGCTGATCTGGGGACCATCTTTGGCTTTCACCGCCCTTACCAGCTCCCTCTTGGCAACACTACAGGCTTGGGAAAATCAACCCATGTTGCACATGTGATTACCATAAGGATTATTCCTCACACCGAAGGGGTGAACCACAAACAGATCGCCTAGTGCTATAGTTGTTTCAGAGAACAACTTGGAGACCTCAGGGAGGGCGGCTTCAAGGGCAACTAACCGTAAGGCGGTCTTAGACATAATTAACTTGGCAACCTGGAACTTATCTTCATTAGCCGAAAAGGTATTCCATTTTAGTCGTCTACCACAATTAGTAGGGATTACTTTGTGCGTTGTTTTCCTAGCATGGAGGCTTTGGGCTAAGGAGGAGTCCGCCCATAAAGTGGACAGTGACAAAGATAGGGGATTATGGTCACTAACAGAAGTCTTGTGGTAAATAATAAATTACCCTGTCATAATTTCTATACATTAATAAGGATTGCTCATAAAATGAGAGGCAGAGTCCGTGGTGTCCGGTTCAAAAGGGCTTTAATACAATAGCTCGAGCTAATGGAGAATCGGGTTCCATCACCACTAAGGTTCAGGAAGGGTCGTCATCTAAATCTTTATTCACATAACACATTATATATAGTGAAACCATACAATTGTATTGAATAGAGAAGGTGGAGCGCTCCAGGCGGAGCAAGTGAAAGAGAGAGAGATAAGAACACATGGGCGTGAAAGAAGGCGTGTAAGGAGGCGTACACGTGGGTGTTCACTTGATGAGTCATAGGTGTGTCATAGGTGGGTGGATGCATAGAGGAGGTCTGCAGGGTCAGCAGGAACCTTTACCCTACTTGTGCGCGCAAGACTGGTCATGACGTGAAATTGACGTGTAACTGGGGAGAGCTGGGGGGAGTTGACTTTAGCACTAGTAGGGGAGTCTGGGATGTCAGAACGACCTGCACCTTTGGCATATCTGATATTTTGTGTTTGGAGGATGTATTGTCTGAAGTAAAGGTTTCTCGAGCAAAGGCTGTTCATCACTAAACGCTAGTGTGTGCATATATTTCTTCGTGTATTGCGTGGGGGCCATGGGCCTTCTATGGAAACGGGTTCTGTAAATCACTTGAATTGAGGCAGAAAGGCTAGGCCCTATCTTCTGCAGGCGGAATATGTTTCCCCTTTCACTAGACTGGAATGTGTTTTTGCGGAGCTGAGCAGATAACTGTAGGCAAAATACCGTCTTGGCAGGCCAGGCCAGGCTGAGCACCTCTCGGCTGAGCAGGAAGTAAGGGAGAGGTCAGGGATGCATAACTAAACTGCAGCTTTCAGAGTCAGAAGAGGCTCGGAGCTGAATTCGGGACCTGGCTCGGCTGTGCCACAAAAACGTGTGCATCTCGACTTTGAAACGTGTACCATGTAAATGCATTGGCAACATAGGCCTCAGTGCAGAATTAACGTTTCATTCATGGAGGGCCTAATAACTGACATGCTAACATAGGACGGAAATGCAGAGGCATTATTATTACAGTCATAGGAAGGGAATTACATGATAACATAGACATACATGGGGCATAGGTGCATAGATAGGGTGCGAGTGGGGGACACACTGGCCACATAAAATGTTCTATTTCCTCGTTCCCTCCTTGTCCCCTACTGTGCCCTTCAGGACACATCTATATTCATGAGACCATCTATTTGTTCATATAGCATCATTTGCTCGTCTTTTTTTATTTGTGCACGTGAACGTGGACGTGGACGGGGAATACAGGCAGTGGCGCTGTTATGGCTGGATTTTCTGAGTAGGTGGGATCAGCCCCCAGGGGCCCCTCCAACCCAGCCAGAACGTACTCACCTTCCCTCCCCAGGACCACCTATATCCAGGCACCTGGTACCTACCTGAGGATGGGGAACTCGCAATATACAAGCTCATATTATTAAGAACACCACTAAATCTATAGGGATACTAAGAATACTCACTGATTACTAGGAATATCCATACCCTACACCACACTTATTTACATCAGTTGGTCTCGCGGCCACTCAGACCCAGACCGGTCTACCCTAGGGCAGATATTGCGCACAATCCGGTGCGACTACACACGGGCCTGCAGAACCCAATGCTCCCTTTTCCAAACTGTTCGCAATCCTGCGAAACTAAGCGCCAGTATCCTCCCTGGCGTTCTCACTTATTCAAGCCACAATCCAGTGGGTATCGGCACTGGTCTCCCACCCAGTGTTCTCATTAACGCCGCATATCAACGACGACCACATTCCTATGAACACCTATACATATATATATATATATATTGGGAAGTCTCTTCACTAAGGGTCTGCTACTACAATAATATTAATATCTCAGTTGTCTACTCGGGATGAAACTACAATAATAACTTTGAATATAGTTCCAGATTATAGTGTACTCCCTGCTCTTGGCATCAAAGGTCCACTCACTCCCTATTTATGTGATCACCACTTACCTGATTGGGATTACTCATCCATTCACGTGCCTAGCAAACACCTAGGAGCTATATTTACCTTCAGTGAACAAGAATAGGGGCTACACACCAGTTTGTTATAAACTGGGGGTTGTTTTATTACAGCAATATAAACATTTATACAGATCTAACAAAGACTATAGGTAGAACACACCGCTTGAAAGAGAAAAGATTAAACATAACAGGAACACTCCGCTGAAAGGGAAAAGATTAGACATAAAGTGTAAGTGTAGCTAATGTGATGAAAACAATATCACCTGATTAGTGTGAAGTCTTGTTCTAGCTGTCATCTGGGTTCCTCTCTCGTCTGTGCCTTGGCTCATCTCAGGCTCTCTCTCTCTCCTGCACTCTTGGGTACACCTCTGCGCTGATCACTCTGTCTCTGGACTCCTCTCCCCCACACGAACTGTCTCTCCACCTTCCGTCTTCAATCTTAATGGTTCCTGCCGCTCTGATCACCGTTCATTCCACTAGCTTATTCACTCTGTCTCTGCGCCAATGTCCAATTAACTCCATCTGCTCCCATAGGTTAGTCCACGAGCTCTCCTCTATCTCTTTTAAAAGGCATTACTTCAGACTCCAGCTATTCACACCTCCTCCTGATAAGCAACTGCTTCTGACTGCTTCCTTCAGTTCCAGCTCACTATTCAACTCAGCTCTTCTCCAGATTGAACCCTCTCTCTCTCTCTGCCAACTCCACTCCACTGCTCGACTCTCTGCTGGACTCTCTGGCTGACTCTCTCCTCGACTCACTCTCTCCTCGACTGTCTCTCTCTTGACTCTCTCCTCGACTGTCTGACTCCGCCTCTGCACTTCACTGATATAGAATGCTGTTTTCTCATGGAAAGTTCCAGCCAGCAGCTTGCCGCCCACCAGATCCCTGCACCACTTCGCATCAAGGACACACACCCAGCTGGCCAGCCTTTTGTGGTGTCTTCAACACAGAGAATAATACAGCCTACCGATAAGGGCTGGCCCAGACCGGTTCTCTCCAAGTGAAAAACAGCCTTAACTATAAACTTCGCCTTTGCCCTGAAAAGCCTCCCTGCTTCCATCAAGATGGAGTCCCTCTAACTCTAGGCCTGTAGGCCTGAAAAGGGGTGAAATGCTCCTTAGCTCTGTCAGAATACCTACATAAACCATACCAATATGTCTAATATGTCAAAGCCAATAGGCAATAGACAGGTTAAAGTCAAGAATAAAGGCATATTAAGCAGCTATCCTCTTCTAGATCTGGAAAAAAGGGCTTAAAAGGGCCAACACAGGCTAAGAATACCTATACTAGATGCGAGCAAGACTAATGATCTATATCACTGCTAAATAAAGCCAAAAACTCTGCCATTACAGGCGCACAAGCCGCAAATCGCTGGGCCACATTGCAGACAGAGACAGCAACTGAATACTACGAGCAGTATTATTCCTAGGAATGACAGTACTGTCCAACCCCATCCTGCTATTACACTCCAGAGCCAACCGGACCAAGACCATGGGTCCTGATGCATTTCATGGGCTATCTTGTGGAGTCTTGTTATTGCTGCATACACTGATGGTGCGTTATTTGGAATAAACACACAACAACTGGAGCCGATAACTTTACAAGCCCCGCCCCTATCTGCCAGGATGACGTCAAGAACAAGGCGGTTCTGAAGAACAACAAGTCTCATAGTAGACTGCTCTTCTGTTAAGTTTCCTAAGGCAAAAGGAGTCTCATTCACTACTGCTTCCAGTGTTCTTGTTAACCTGCGTATTAATTTACTATTTTGGACGGGACCTATGAACCAGAAATATCCTTTAATAAAATCCTTATACTGCTCCCACGCTGACTCAGTCTGATCGACAACTGGGGAATCGATCTCCCTCTTGTGTCTAACATGTACGAGTCGCGAATCTCGATGATAATGGGATGGGGCTAGAAAAACAGGTGGTAATAGGAACGCTATATAACACGTCCCACCCCAATCTAAGGGCAGACGTACATAGGCTGTCTGACCGCAAATGAAATAGGAGTGGCGGGAGGCTTTGAAAGTAGACTTTCCTTTATCATTGAATTCGACCACAGTATTACAATCACTGTGTCCTAAATGCATCGAACCATTCTTTCTAACGCATAATTCGCCTTTTACTGGTAAAACTGTTATAAACGGTAAACCTGTATTCGTCTCAGACTGGACGTTCAGAATCATGAGGCTAAGGGAAACGTTTCCTAATTCGTACACTTAATTTTCTAGATCTGTTCCTTTCCTTTGGGGAAAACCATCTTTGTCGGGAAAACATGCCTTATTCATTACTATATTCAGGTCCCCCCAAATCCATTCACTCTGGGAATCTCTGAACTTTCTGCCCTGTGTTGATGACATTAAAGCAAACCATGCTCCGCATGAACCATTGTGTGAAAACGGATAAGGAAAGAGGGGCAGAACTCCCTTCGTTTTCTGATAAGGTGGGAGTCGGCCACATACCCAGCAATTCGTTACATTGCTGGCCTGGTGAGAATGGTGTAACATACGAATAAAAGTATTGTTGCGCAATGCTAGTCGATATGACAATTCATGGGGTGACAGATCACTGAATGTGTGCTCTACAGTGTCATTGAAGGAAGAATGTATGTGTGAACCAAATGGAGGAAAGAAAACATGTAGCGTCAAGCTTATACATATAATCGATATACTTAGAAAAAACATAATGAGCAGTTACTATGCATCTGCTGCGTAAGGTTTTGCAGTATTTATCTTTCATCTCTCTCTCTTATCTCTCTGTCTATTTGGATCTACGATCTTATACATGTCAGGAACCTGTCTAACCGCTTCACCCGAGGGGGACTTAAACAATTAAACGCTGTCTGACTTACTAGACCGTAGTTTCAGTTTATACTCCTGTTGCGGAGTCTTTTCTAGCAAAGGGAGTTTAGAGTCACTGATATCAGGGCAGTCGTTAGAGTCTTTTACCGAACCAAGTCCATGGAAGCGTTTCACGTGGTGGGCATGGAGCCAGCCCTTCCTCCCCTCGACCTTGACGGCGGTCCTCGTCATGAGTAGAACCAGCTTTGGTGCGCGCCAGCGGGGCTCGAGAGGACTTGAACGATCAAAATTTCGGACAAACACCAGGTCTCCCGGGACAATCGAGTGGTTTTTCACCTGGGTGTTGTCGGGGAAGGCAGCTGCAACCTGTGAACGACAAGAAAGGAGTGCAGACATCAAGGAAGCCAGGTAATCTGTCAGCATATTACTGTCGACATCAGTGATCTTTTTTGGCATAGGCGTACCCCACATATTCGGCGGTCTACCAAAAACCACCTCGTACGGGGATAGTCCGGTTCTGGAATGAGCTACCATACGCATGTAAAAGAGGGCAACCGGCAAGGCTACCATCCAATCCACGCCTTTTTCTGCACAGACCTTCGCTAGCTTGTTTTTGAGTGTCTGATTGTGTCTCTCTACGAGACCTGCTGCCTCTGGGTGTCGTACGCAATGGAATCTCCACTGGTACCCTAACAGAAGAGATACTTGTTTCATCAGTTCAGAAGAGAATGGCTGACCGTTATCTGAGTACACGACACGGGGCAAGCCATATCGCGGAAAGAATTCTCGGACCAACTGCTTAGCAGTGGTCACAGCAGTGTAATCTGGGACTGGGTACGCTTCTGTCCATCTAGATAGTGCACATACAACTACGAGGACGTACTTGCATCCTCGACATCTGTCCATCTGAATATAATCCATCTGGAGGACTTCAAAAGGGTGGTCAGGAGGATGAAATCCACCTTGTTCCACGGGAATGCCTTTGCCTGGATTGAACTGACAACAGATCATGCAGGTACGCACTTTCTGTTTTGCTGCTGCACGTAAATGCTTATTGAACCAGATGTTCTGTAAACTGTCTAACATGGCCTTTTCTCCTAAGTGTGCTGGACTATGTGCTGGATTTATGATAGCTTGAACCATGGAGTCAGGGAGAAACCATGTGGCTTTGCCTTTTGTCATCCAACCCTGGTCTGTTTGGACCCCTCCTTGTTCAGTCCATTTCTTAATTTCGTCTGGAGTGGCATGTGTCTGAATGTCGAGTACATCTTGTGAGGGATCCCTGACTGTCATACAGTTTGTCAGTGATGGTACTTCTATCTTTGTCGTGTCAGTTGGAATGTCTGTTGGAGTCTGGGCTGTAAGTTTAGCTGTTCGATCTGCCAGGTCGTAACCCTGGGAAATGGTGTCAGTGACTTTCGTATGTGCTTTGCACTTCATGATAGCTATGGCTGTAGGCAAGTGTATTGCATCTAACAGAGCCTGAATGAGGGGACCATGCTGAATTTTGGCCCCATGAGAGGTCAGGAAACCTCTCTCCTGCCAGAGGACTCCAAAGTCGTGAACGACTCCGAAGGCATACTGTGAATCTGTGTATATGTTTACTTTCAAGTTCTTGGCTCGTATACAGGCTTGGGTCAGAGCGATGAGCTCTGCTGCTTGGGCAGACAGTGTGTCAATTCGATGTGTCTCTATGACTTCAGTATCAGTGGTCACTGCATATGCGGCCACTAACTCTCCAGTGCTTGTTCTCATGCATGAACCATCTACATAAAGTGTCAGGTCTGGGTCGGGTAGTGCAATGTCTGTCAAGTCTTGTCTTGGCTTCGTCACTGTATTAATTACTTCCACACAGTCATGCGGTGCAGTGTCTGTTGTGCTTGAGGGCAAGAGTGTAGCAGGGTTCAGGGTGTTGCATCGTCTGATCTCTATGTGTGGCTGGAACAATGTCAGTTCATATCCTGTCAGTCTTGCTATAGTCAGGTGTTGTGTCTGAGTCCTGTTCAAAAGAACCTCCACTGAGTGTGGAACCTGTACTGTCAGGGGATGTCCTAACACTATGAAATCGCTTTGTCTGATTGCTAGGGCTGTTGCTGCAACTGATTTTAGGCACGCAGGCAAAGCCTGGGCCACTGGATCCAATGTACTAGAAAAGTAAGCACAAGGCTTGTGTTTTCCTGCTTGATCCTGTGTAAGGACAGATAATGCTGTGCCTTCACGTTCAGTGACAAAAAGTGTAAAAAGTTTGCTGTAACATGGAGTCGCTAAAACTGGTGCTTGACATAAAGCTTTTTTCAATTCCTCAAATGCGAGTGTATGTTCCTGTGTCCAAGGGAGGACAGTCGAAGTCGCTGCCTCCTGTGTTGTCAACTGTATGAGTGGTTTGGCTAGATATGCATACTGGGGAATCCATTGTCTGCAGTAAGAAGTGAGGCCAATGAAGGCCCGTACTTCCTTTTGTGTCTTGGGCTGTGGAAGATGTGCGATTAACTGAATGCGATCAGGTGTCAGCTGTCTACCCCTCTTGGACAGCAAGTGTCCAAGGTAAACCACTTGCTGGGCACAGAATTGGAACTTTGAAGGGGACTCTTTGTGCCCCTTGTCTGCCAGGAAGTATAAGACTGTCAGTGATGCACGTTCACAGTCTTGTTCTGTTCGTGCTGTGATCAAAAGATCATCAACGTATTGGAGTAGTGCAGTGTCAGTAGGCATGTGAATGCTGTCTAGTTGTCTTTTCAATGCTTGACTGTAAATACTAGGACTTTCTGTGAACCCTTGAGGAGCCCTCGTAAATTTGAAGCTTCGTCCATTTAAACAGAATCCGAAGAGGTATTGGCTCTCTGGATGGATTGGGACACTAAAGAAGGCGTTCTTGAGATCTATTACAGTAAAGAACGTCGCTTCGGAATCAATTGCAGTCAATAATGAAGAAATGTCTGGGACCACTGGGTACTGAGGTATAATGCATTTGTTCAGTTCTCGAAGGTCAATCACTAGTCTGTAGACTGGTGGTGCATTTGGGTCAGTTCGTTTAAGAATCGGAATTATAGGAGAATTACATACATTGGAGTCAGTCTCTACAACCACTCCCTGTGCAATGAGTTCGTCAACAATTTTCAGTAATGCTACCACAGCATCAGGTGGTAACTTGTATTGTCGGATTCGTGGCAGTACAACTCCTGGTTTGAGAGTGACACGGTGTGGTGTAATGTGCATGTAACCTACATCAGTCGGACCTTGCGCCCATAAATGCTGTGGTACATTCTGGAGTCTGGGATAAAAATCTCTCAACACATAACGTCCTTTAAAATCACGTAAAAACAATCTCACTCCTTCCGGAGAACAACAAATCACTGCTCCTAGTTCTTTCAATGTCTTTATACCAAGCAAGTTTTCTGGACATGATTTAGTAAGTAACAGGTCTGTAGTACGGGACAATGGACCGACTCCTAGGGAAACTGGCTTTGACACTTCGTTAACAATAGGCTTTCCTGAAAATCCCAGGGAAATATTCTGTGAGCCTGAGAGGGGTGCCCCTGGAACCTCGTCATGACTGATGGTAGTTCTGCTCGCCCCTGTGTCAATCAGAAATTTTCTGTCTTTTCCCAATACACGACTATGTACATAGGGACCCTATTGATCAACTGGAACCTCAATAAGGGGCAAGCCAACCTCCCTCTCTAGGCTGTTTCATGAGTACTGTTGATAGTCTGGGTAGTCTGACTGTGCATACTGGTACATTTGTTGCGTGACATGTTGTGTGGCAGCAATGGGCTGGGGTACAGCTACAGTCTGTTGCGTGTTCTGTGGTGTTTGCGTGTTCTGCGGGATGTTATCCTGTCTAGGAGGACGCGGTCTTTCTTTCGTCTTGCCTGTAGCTATATTGCGTTTCAGGACAGCACATTTATTTATATAGTGACCTGGTTGTTTGCAGTAATTACAGTTCCCTTTGACAGGTGCCGCGCCCATTTTATGGCCATCAGCTGGTACTGTTTGTGCAACTAGTACTTTCATTTTCGTGTCTTTCATGCGTCTCTTTTCGTGTTCCTGTTCCTCTCTAATTCTGTTCTGGTGGTACTGTAACATTTGCAACATTTGGGAAGAGCTATTTGCTTGCCAGGTACTCTCAACCTTCAGTACTCTATTTTTGATTGGGGGTAATGAATTCTCTACTAATTTGCTCACAAAAAGATGTGGGTATGATTCACTATTTGTCTTCAGGCCACTGTTAATAATAAAACATTTTTCGAATCTAGAATAAAAATCACTAGTGTCTTCATCTGGTTTCTGTTTGCAGGCAGATATAGCATCCCAATCTTCCTTTTTAGTAATCAATAATCTCGGCAAAACCTGTATTAATAGTTCAGGTAGTGCTTTAGCTTTTTCCCCAAGACCAACACCAGGGCCTCGTCTTTGATCTTCATCTTCCAATTCCGTCCAGCTGATCGTTTTCTCTCCCACCTCCCAGTCTTTTTCTTTTAGTTTTTCATAAATGCCTGCTGGTAACAGTACTTTCAATAATTTAATGATGTCAGCGTAGGTGTAATCCCCTATGCTGAGAATGTCTTTTAATTCACGGTGGAACCCCCCCGGGTCTTTATCATGACAGGGCAGTAATTTTTTCATTTCCAGTATTTCTATTTTCGTCAAGGGTGTGTAAACGTATACTTGTTGAAGCTCATTGGCTGTATTCCTAACTGGATGTACCTCTCGTAGGAGGTTCTGTCTGTCTATGTGGAAAGTTTTTCTGACGCGGTGTGGGGCAGGAATCAAGTGCGTGGTCAGAAAAGTCAAGTACTTATGTCGTTGGTCTAGAATGATATTAATTAATTCGGTACCTAGACCTCTCCATCTCGCTAGGAGTAAATCGTCCAGTAATTTATATAAAGGACCTGGATCAGAATGCTGACTCTCGTACAATGTGATGAGATGTTGAACCATGTAAATACCAGCTAAACGCTGTTCTTCCGGAGGAAGGCTTAAAAATGTTTGCGCTACTATGTCATCATTATATATGTTAGAATTACAGGCCCATTGAACTGCTGACCGGGCTAGTTCCTGTTCATGCATAGTACAAAGTTCACCGCCCCCTACTCGTTTTTTCAGTGCATGTTCAGTAGCTTGGAATAGATGTTCAAGGGAATATCTTTCTGGTATGGGAGGGAGGAAATGTTTACTGTAATCTAGGCCTTTAGGCCTGTCAAACTGTCTCGCCCTGCCTACGTAATTCATTTTATCTATCTCCTCTGTTTCTGTCTCTTCCTCATCTGTGACTACGTCGTCCTCTTTCTCGGCTTGCTCTTTCTTGTGTATATTCAGAATTTCTTTACGAATTTTCCTGTACATACATTCTATCCTTGACAATGTATCATGTTTACCAACAGCTATGTTGTCACTCCAATTGATCATACCTTTAGTTACTTCTTTATTTGGCTGGTCTTGTTCCCTGATCAAACAATTAATCAAAAATCGTAAAAGCATGCCTTGAATCTCCGCCTTTCTATGTGCCATGGCCTCTTGTATACTTTCTGGTCCCTCCCCCGTTCTAATGAAGTGGTATATTCTGTCTAAATGTTCCTTCATGTCTGGTAAAGTGATCAAATAGTCTGCAACGCGTCTTAAACGTACTGAGTATATGAGCATTGAGCCCACACCTGGTACTGGATCATATATACAATTGGAAACCGTTACAGTTTGTCTAAGAGATGTTGTTGTCGTTTTTGGCGTTCGTTGTAGTGCTAATTCTCGTAGTGATCGTGATGGTGGTGGTGTGTGCCATATGTCTCTAGTGGGCCCCCCTCCCGCTGCCCCTTGACTTGAGTCGCCTTGGCTTGAGTCGTCTTTCACTGTCAGTGTCACTACTGGTGCGGGTTGCTCTTGTGCTACGGGTGGTTGGCGAAAAGGATTGTTAGGGTTGTTGACAGGAGGAGGAGGAAGATCTGCATTAACATAATCTGGAGCAGCGTCTTCTAAATATGAGGAAAGAAAAATGTCCGCTGCTGTCTGTTTATGACTATGGACTTTTGTCGGGATCAGTGGTGCCGGCAAGTTACTGGGTACTTCCGGGGTCACTTTAGGTAGCCCTTCGGCAAGGACAGGATACATGCCTTTAATAAGGGCATTTCTTTGTCTATCTACTTGTTCTGCCTTAACCCGTTCACCTTCTTCCTTTAACTCTTTTTCTTTGGCTTTTTCTGATGCTTCTCTACTTCTCTCTGCTTTGTGGATTTCTTTCTCTGTTCTCCTATGCGCTTCTTTACGCCACAACTCTATGGCATCTTTCTGGGATTGTCTAGCTTTCTTTTTCCACAGTGCTTCCTCTACTCTCATGATGCAATCAGCATCCAATGTCCCTGAGACAGGCCATCTATATTTCTCCTCCAGATCCTTCGTGTAATCTACCCATAAGTCTAAAAACAGTATGGCATCTAGCCCGTGCTTCTGGTACATAAAATGGCCAGGAGTGTCCCTAGGTGGGACGTGAACTGCCTCTTCGAGTATCCCTTTCCTGGTCCCTATCTGACGTAATTTCGGAAACAGTGGCATGTTTGAACTAACTTGAACGAAAACACAATAAGCACAAGAATAGACTGGAAACAATCACTCATACCACGACATTAAAACATTAAAAACAGATACATCCTAACTAGTACATAGAAAAAAAAACACAATCCTGGAAAAAACTCGTTTACTTTATGCACTGCTGGTACAGTACAGCCATACCGGTCTCATAAAGAGACACGTCTTTACCGCATCCACCTAAATGGACACGTCTTTACCGGATCTGTGTACCCAGACCCGTCTTGACCGGGCTCAAATAAATGAACCCGTCTCTATGCGTTCCCAATAACGGTACTCACCGGGAAGCAAAACTGAAGGCCTCGGAAACTCGATACTGGACTGGACTGCTACGGATTCTGGTACTGCTGCTGCTGCGCATGCACCTTGGAACAGGTGGGCCTCGGGATACCTCGGACCTTGCTCTCTCAGCTTGGGCTCTGGTCGGGATGGTCCGCAATCCTCACCGCCTCGTGTGGATGCCTGGTCGCAGTCTCCGTCTCCTCCGTGGGCCTGAGGGAGTTGGCAGGAAGTCCCGCTGTCGTGTACACTTGAAGTCCGTCACGGCTATAGAAGGGGTCAGGGGGCTGCACCTACATCGCCGGCGCGTGGGGAAAGGGACTGGTCCCTATTCGGGCGCCAGATTAATGTGGTAAATAATAAATTACCCTGTCATAATTTCTATACATTAATAAGGATTGCTCATAAAATGAGAGGCAGAGTCCGTGGTGTCCGGTTCAAAAGGGCTTTAATACAATAGCTCGAGCTAATGGAGAATCGGGTTCCATCACCACTAAGGTTCAGGAAGGGTCGTCATCTAAATCTTTATTCACATAACACATTATATATAGTGAAACCATACAATTGTATTGAATAGAGAAGGTGGAGCGCTCCAGGCGGAGCAAGTGAAAGAGAGAGAGATAAGAACACATGGGCGTGAAAGAAGGCGTGTAAGGAGGCGTACACGTGGGTGTTCACTTGATGAGTCATAGGTGTGTCATAGGTGGGTGGATGCATAGAGGAGGTCTGCAGGGTCAGCAGGAACCTTTACCCTACTTGTGCGCGCAAGACTGGTCATGACGTGAAATTGACGTGTAACTGGGGAGAGCTGGGGGGAGTTGACTTTAGCACTAGTAGGGGAGTCTGGGATGTCAGAACGACCTGCACCTTTGGCATATCTGATATTTTGTGTTTGGAGGATGTATTGTCTGAAGTAAAGGTTTCTCGAGCAAAGGCTGTTCATCACTAAACGCTAGTGTGTGCATATATTTCTTCGTGTATTGCGTGGGGGCCATGGGCCTTCTATGGAAACGGGTTCTGTAAATCACTTGAATGGAGGCAGAAAGGCTAGGCCCTATCTTCTGCAGGCGGAATATGTTTCCCCTTTCACTAGACTGGAATGTGTTTTTGCGGAGCTGAGCAGATAACTGTAGGCAAAATGGGGGCGTGGCTTGGACGCCGATGGCGATGGTCGCCTGAGAGCTCGGCTCCGGGACTGAGCCCGCTTTGATCCTGCAGATCGGAGTCCGCGGGGCACCTCGGCCCCCGCAAACCGAAGGTCGGACCAGTGGGGACCTGCTGGGACGCCCGGTGATACTTGAAAACCGGTTGTTCCGATGAAAAACCAAAGTTAAGGGGACCGCGGAGCGGGACCCAAGATAGGCGCCCGGACCTTCTCGATTGCTTTGTCGAGACCCTAGACCCGTGGGAGCCTAGCAGGGCTCCGCGCATCGTCTCTACATCCTATCTCTCCGAGACACGTTAGTCTGGTTGACGATTTGGAAGGATCCAAGCACGGTGGCCGTCCCCAGACGAACTGTTAGTCAAATTTTCGTCGAAATCAGACCACGGACGACCGGAGGCCCTGTGTGGAAAGACGGTCCCATGAGCCGCACCCGACTGCCCCCCACTGAGTGCCTGAACTCGCCGAAACGCCACGCACTTCATGGGCAGCTCAGCGACTTGGCGCCACAGTGTTTCCAGCGGCACTGGTGATTCTCGTTCCAGATCCTCATCGGCCAGGCGGGCCTACCCGACCTGGCGCCGATCGTCCCCGCCTCCCCCTCATTGGCCTCCGACGACACGACGGTGGCACGGCCCGAGGATTCGGAGGAGTAGTGGGCCCTGGCGACGACGATCGACGGCCCTCTGCACAACGACTGCGTGCCAGGAGCGCCATAGTCGACGTCCGCACTTGGTGGTGCCTCTGACAAACTTTCCTCCACGGGATTCAACCGCCATGGGGAAACCGAGGGGGCCCAAAGGGACCACCCCGGCCACCTCGGATACGGAGGCGCCGGATAAGGATGAACGAGGTGACCCGGAGAGCTCTGGAGGTCCCCACCTACAACAACAATTTGACCGGGTCCTGGAGGCGATCGCAACCACGCGCTCGGCCCTACAACAAGACATCGCCCAGGTTGCGACGAGCTTGGGCCTCCTCAGGGCAGACCACGGCAAGCTCTCGGACAGGGTTAAGGAGGTGGAAAGCTCAGTGAAGGTCCTGGAGCCGGCACAGAAGACTCTGGCCGCGACAATGAAGGATGCCCTGGCCCGGATCGAGGCCTTGGAGAGACGGGCGGAAGATGCTGGAGGACGCAACAGGCGGAATAATATTCGGGTGGTGGGCCTGCCGGAAAAGATCGAAGATGGCGACATGGTGGCCTACTTGGAAGCTTGGCTCCGGGACAAAGTAGCCCCGGAGGGTCTGTCCTCCTTCTACACCCTGGAACGGGCACACAGAGTGCTGGCGAGGCCGCTGCAGCAGGGCCGCGCCCCACGACCGGTGGTGGCGCGTTTGCTGCACTTTCGGGACAGAGACCTCATCCTCAATGCCGCCAGGCATAACGAACGGCCCTTATCAGGTGGAGAATAGCCAGGTGAACATTTTCCCGGACTACACATATGAGACCCAGCGCAAACGGGCTTCTTTCCTGGCGATCAAGCGCGAGCTCCGGAGCGAGGGCATCCAATATTCGCTCCTTTTCCCTGCAAGGCTCCGCATCATCATTGACGACAAAACCCAGTTCTTCGATTCCCCGGAGGAAGTCTGTAACTGGCTCGAACTTTATAGGGCCGGCAAAGATGGTTTTGGCTCGTCGTCTCAGCTGGCTGTGGAACCTGGGCAACAACGTCGTTCCAAAAGACTCCGCAGCCGCCGCGACAAGCCAGGCAGGCCTTCGACTGTGGAGACAATGGCGGAGCGGCGAGGAGTGCTGGAGATGGTGTCTACTCTGTCTGGTTCGCAAAGTGGCCCCATTGTCGAGGAATCGGAACCCGGAGGCGAGGGGGCGCAAACAGACACGGAGGAATCAGAGACCGATAGTGTCCACTTGCCAGTGGTTACTCCAGACTCGGCTGAGGGCATGCTGGATGGACAGGGATGACTTCCATTTGGGTGGGGGTTTGAGGCGGGTGTGGTAGGGGAGGCGATTGATTGCAGACTCCGGTGGGGGGGGGGCCGATCGAGCTGTAGCTTTCTGTTTTGGGCTCAATTTAGTCTCGGCAGTCCGAGAATCGAGGGCCCATTACTGGCACACAGCCCGCACCTAGCCCTTAAGGCCTCCCTGCGGTGGCGACCGCAGGAGTAGTCGGGGATTGTGGGATTGTTGGGGATATGGTTTGGATGGGAACTAGATGGCGCTATTTGGGTCCTGTTCTGGGGAGGGTGGGAAAGGGTTTGTTTCAGACGGGAGTTGATTTTTTGTTGGGGAAAATGGCCGCCATCAGTGTTGACTTGACTGTTGCTCGTTCTTTGTTGGAGCCTTGGTGGGGAAACCCGGAACAGACAATATGGGACAATGGCTGATATTGCTAATGTGAAATGCATCACTTGGAATGTACGGGGGGGTTCACACTATGTCTAGACGACACAAAGTTCACGCTTCTCTAGTGCGTAGAGGGGTGCAGATAGCGCTGCTGCAGGAGACTCATCTCAACAAGGCGGAAGGGGCGGCGCTACAGCGTAGATGGAGAGGGCAGGTCTTCTATACCTCGTACTCAGCGTATGCAAGGGGGGCACTGATATGGATCAGGGCTGGGGTTCCCTTTCAGGTTGCGAAATCAGTGGTGGATCCGGAGGGTCGCTACATGGCTCTCTCAGGCACACTGGGGGGTAGGGACTTAAACATTTGCTGCATTTATGCACCTAATGTGGACCAGCTTGCCTTCCTCTCCGGGTTATCGGGTTCATTGGCCCACTTTCTCTCGGGAACCCTCCTACTTGGTGGTGATTTTAATTCAGTAGTGGACGTAGAGGCCGACCGCTCGCACCCCCCCCTCCCAGACTCCCCAGTCCGCCGGGTAGCAAAAGGGAGGAAGGAATGGCAGACGCACTGGGGGCTCACGGATATCTGGAGGGCACAACACCCCAACTCTAGAGACTACTCCTATTTCTCTGGCCTACATGAGTTGCACGTGCGACTAGATGGGTTTCTGGGATCGGTGGAGTTGGTATCCGCAGCGGTCCGCTCTGAATATTTGACCAGGACCATCTCGGACCACAACCCCCTCCTGATGGACTTCCGTTGGTTTCCCGGGGTTCCTAATTTTTTTTTTTTTTTTTTAAATATATTTTTATTGCAGGAATCAGTAAATTATTACAAAGTGGACCAGCATTATAAATTCAATCAAAATTAGTAGGATACATCCCATCGTCCCTCAGCAGGATGGTCCATTACACAGCCATTTAGCCCACAACCCAAGGGTCGGGCGGCGATTACCAGTGGGGACTCAACAGGAAGTCGAAGCCGGTCCGGATGATCTACTATCCGTCATCTGCTTTTCTAAACCATCCTACAAAAAAGACCAAAGGAAAACCCCCCCCAAAACACTATGAACCAAACAGAACCCCCCCCAACCCCGCCATCAGTGCACGGTAACAGCCGCAACAGGATCTATGAGAGGACCCCCGGGGAAAGCAACAGACATGTAAAGTGCAATCGTCTATCGGGACTCAGGGCGAGCTGCATCCTCACTTTCGGAATCGCTGGGAGCGCAATAATCCCTGAGGGCCTGCACTAATGTCTCCCATTCTAGCGCTGCCTCCTGCGCCTTCTCGTTGTGTTGTCTCCTAGGTAACTGGTACCGCAGCGTACTTTCCCCCGCCGCCCATTTCAAGAGTTCGCTGTGCCATCGGGCCACCGTTGGACCAACCCGTGCCTTCCAGTTCCTGGTCACCTCCCGTTTAGCAAGGAGAAGCCCCAGATCGATGAATTTACTAGTGATTTTATTTTTGGGGGTATGCGGAAACCAGTGCAGGAGGCCCACTGCCGCATCGACCGATAAGGACCTCCCCGTTACCTCCTCCAGGGTATCCCCCACTTCCAGCCAATAGGAGGACAGCCCCGGGCAAGACCACAACATGTGGAGGAGGTCTGCATCAGGCGCATGGCACCTGGGGCAGTCCGCAGAGTCCGTGGCAAAATATTGTCGGATCTTCGCCGGGGTCAAGTATGCCCTGTGGAGTACATAGTAGTGGACCAGTTGAAAGCGGGCGTGGCGCGTGCCCTTCCAGGCCCGCCTCATGAGTTGGGACCAGGTCGTCTCCGGGATCTCCTTCCCCATGTCCGCCTCCCAACGGGTTCTTAAGGTAGTGAGGGGGGCCAACCCCTCATTGAGCAGTCTGCCGTATAGGCAAGTAACCGCCTTAACCGTTCCCGCGGACATCATGACATATTGGCACACCGGAGATGTAGGAGGTTCCTCCTGCCCGTGCTTCCAGTGCGCCTGAATCGCTCGGACCAGGTCCGTGTGCAAGAGAAAATCGCCGCGAGGAACTTCGAAGCGATCAATGAGCTCCTGAAAGGGCAATAGCGCCCCGTCCTCGTAAAGATCACCCACCAACTGTAGACCCGCGTCCTCCCAGTCCGCTAATCGTGCCCAATCACCGCCATGAGGCAGGGCCGTCAGCATGCCCAGAGGCATTTCGGGTGCATACGGTATCCGCACCTGGCCCCGGGCGTGGGCTCGGTTCCAGCATAATCGAATAGTCCTCTCTTCGAGCGTCAGGTCCCGCAAGGCCAAACGTTGTCGCAGCGCTATGAAGGAGAGAACGTGCCTAGCCATCCCTGTGCCCCTCCTGTCCTCTGGGCCTCGGAATTCTCTGGCGACCTCCTGGGTGAAAGTCTGCAGCTGCGCTGCCAAGTAATACTTTTCAAAGTCCGGTACCGCAAGCCCACCCTCGGCTTTCGGTCTCGTCAGGGTCTTGAGGGCCACTCTTCGGCGGCCCGATCCCCAGAGGAATCCCCCATCATTGACCGTAACAGTCGAAATGTGGCTGGCGGGACCCAAATCGGCAGCGCCCGGAAATAATACAGCAGCCGGGGGAGCGCCACCATTTTAAGCAGAGCGATCCGTCCCGCTACCGAGAGCGGTAGAGTAGCCCAGAAGTCCATGCTACCACGCAGCGCGCGAGTGCTGCGAGCTATGTTCCCATCCAGAAGGTCAGACGGTTCATGGTAGACGTACACCCCCAGGTACTTAAAGCAGTCAGGTTCCCACCTAATCTCTCTGCTGATATCGGGGCTGGGTGTACCCTTGCGAACCGGGAAAAGACAGGTCTTAGCCCAATTCACCCGGAGGCCCGAGACCTCCCCAAATGCCGTGAGCGCCGACGCAGCCCCATTCAAGGCAGCAACCGGGTCCTCAAGGAAGAGCAACAGGTCATCGGCGTACAACGATATATAATGTGGGCCCGAAGGTGTCCATAAACCATTATAGTGGGCCCCCGACCGGAGTAGCAGCGCCAGTGGCTCCACCGCTAGCGCGAAGAGAAGCGGGGATAGTGAACAACCCTGCCTCGTGCCTCTCTCCACCGGGTATTGCGAGGAGATCAGCGGGCCTGCCCGTACCCTGGCCGACGCCGAGGCATACAGTACCGTGGTCCATCTAACGAAACCCTCACCGAGGCCGAACCGCAGCAATACAGTGCGCAGGTAGTCCCATTCCAGGCTGTCAAAAGCCTTCTCCAAATCTACCGAGAGGACTACCGGGCATGGGGCGTCCACGAGCGGTTCTCCCAGCAAGCGGAACAGCCTACGGATGTTCATGGTCGTGTTTCACTTGGGGATGAATCCGGCCTGGTCCTCGTGTACCAGAGAACTCATGTGACCTAGCAATCTCGATGCTAAGATGCTGCTCAGTATCTTATAATCGACCGTCAGCATTGATAAAGGACGGTAGGACGCCGGATCGGACGAGTCCCTTCCCGGTTTGAGGAGGGGAACCACTAAGGCCTCGCACATCGAGCCGGGGAGCCGACCAAGCCGCTTCGCCTCTCTGTAAACTATCAGCAACCTCGGTGCCAGGAGATCAGCATAGGCGGCATAAAATTCAACCGGAAGGCCGTCTAGTCCCGGGGTCTTATTCCTCGCCATCTTTTTAATGGCGCTGCGAATTTCCCCCAGTTCAATGTCGGAGCCCAGGGCTTTCGCTACGTCAGGCTCCACCTGTGGGAGCTCTAGGGGTCGCAGGTAGTCATCGATCAGGTCGGGGTCTCTGGCAGAGCGACTGCGGTACAAGCATTCATAGTAGCGCAGGTAACAACTCAAAATCTCAGGCTGAGTGTGCACTTCGGCCCCTTCCGCCGTACGCATGGATGTCGTTAGAGAGGTCTGGCGCGTTGGATTAGCTAGCCACGCCAGCAATGTGCCCGACCTGTCCCCCTCCGCGAGCGACCTAACAGTATAGGCCTTATAGTCGAAACAGCGCAGCCGTTCGACCTCCGCCGCTACGCCTCCTTCGCCGCTGCCGTGCGTTCCTGAAGTTCAGGACGCCCGGGGCGGCGGAGTTCCAACTCACGGAGTTTCCGATCGGCCACAGCCAAATCATCAAGGATGATCCGCCTCATGCCCACCTTCTTAGAAATGCAGAAGCCCCTGACCACCACTTTAAAGGCGTCCCATTCCAGCGCCCTCGATCCCGCAGTGCCCCCATTGGATGCAAAGTATTCCGAGATCTTATCCTCTAGGTCCGCTTTGAAGACTATGTCCTCCAAGATTTCGGGACGCATTTTCCAGGTGGGTACAGCAGGCACCCCAGGAAACCAGCGAAGGTCCAGCAGGAGAGGGTTATGATCTGAGATGGTCCTGGTCAGATATTCAGACCGGACCGCTGCTGAAACCAATTCTGCCGAGCCCAGAAACCCGTCCAGTCGGACGTGTAACTCATGCAGGCATGAGAAGTAGGAGTAGTCCCTAGTGTCGGGGTGCTGTGCCCTCCAGACATCCGTCAGACCCCAGTGCGTCTGCCAGTCCCTCCGACCTTTAGCCACACGGCGAACCGGAGGGTCAGGGAGGGGGGGGTGCGAGCGGTCAGCCTCCACATCCACTATTGAATTGAAATCCCCGCCAAGCAGGAGGGGCCCGGAGAAGAAGTGGGCCAACGAGCCCGATAACCTGGAAAGGAAGGCAAGCTGGTCCACATTAGGCGCATAGACACAGCAAACGTTTAGGTCCCTCCCCCCCAGTGTGCCCGAAATGGCCACGTAACGACCCTCCGGATCCACCACTGATTTCGTAACCTGGAAAGGAACCCCAGCTCTGATCCAAATCAGCGCCCCCCTGGCATACGCGGAGTACGAAGTGCAAAAGACCTGCCCCCTCCACCTACGCTGTAGCGCCGCCCCTTCGCCTTGTTAAGATGGGTCTCCTGCAGCAGCGCCATTTGTACCCCTCTACGCACCAAATAAGCGTGGACTTTGTGACGTCTAGACATAGTGTGAAGCCCCCGTACATTCCAAGTGATGCATTTCACATTAGCAACATCAGCCATTGTCCCATATCGTTCGTGCAAAGTCGCTCCATCCGGGTCCCAACAAAGAAAGATCAACAATCAACCCAGCACTGATGGCGGCCATTTTCCCCAACCAAAAAATCACAACCCCCGTTCGATCCAAACCCTTGCCCACCCTCCCCAGAACAGGACCCAAATAGTACCATCTAGTTCCCATCCAAACCATACCCCCAACAAACCCACTGTCCCCAACTAATCCTGCAGTCGCCACAGCAGGAAGGCCTTAAGGGCTAGGTGCGGGCTGGGCGCCGGCAGTGGGCCCTCGATTCTCGGGCTACCGAGACTTAAGTGAGCCCAAAACAATAAATGAAAACCCCCCCGTCCCGAGCAGGGCACCCCACCTCCACTTCACCGGAGTTCATGAGCAACCATCTCGTGAGCCAGACAGCGCAGACAACACCTCCAACACTCCCTTCCGCTCCGTCGACGTCTCCACAGTCGAAGGTCTGCCTGACTGGCCACGGCGACTCCGAATCCTTTTGGATCGCCGCCGCTGTCCAGGCTCCACTGCTAGTTGAGATGAGGAGCCAAAGCCATCCTTTCCGGCTCTGTATAATTCGAGCCAGTTACTGACGTCCTCCGGGGAATCAAAGAACTGAGTCTTGTCATCAACGATTATGCGGAGCCTTGCAGGAAACAGGAGCGAGTATTGGATGCCCTCGCTCCGGAGCTCGCGCTTGACCGCCAGGAAAGAGAACCGCCTGCGCTGGGTCTCATATGTGTAGTCCGGGAAGATATTCACCTGGCTATTCTCCACCTTGTAGGGGCCATTATGTCTGGCGGCATTGAGGATGGGGTCTCTGTCTCGAAAGTGCAGTAAACGTGCCACCACCGGTCGCGGGGCACGGCCCTGCTGCGGCAGCCTCGCTGGGACTCTGTGCGCTCGCTCCAGGGTGTAGAAGGAGGATAGGCCCTCCGGGGCCACCGTGTCCCGTAGCCAGGCTTCCAAGTAGGCCACCATGTCGCCATCTTCAATCTTCTCCGGCAGGCCCACCACTCGAATGTTATTCCGCCTATTACGACCCTCCGCATCCTGCGCTCGCCGCTCCGGGGCATCAATCCGGGATAGGGCATCCTTCATCGTCGCGGCCAGGGTCCTCTGTGCTGGCTCCAAGGTCTGTACCGAGCTCTCCACTTCTTTGACCCTATCCGAAAGCTTGCCGTGGTCCGCTCTAAGGAGGCCCAGACTCGTCGCAACCTGGGCAATGTCCTGCTGGAGGGCCGAGCGCGTGGTCGCGATCGCCTCCAGGACCCGGTCAAATTGTTGCTGCAATGGCGTACCACCAGAGCTCTCCGGGTCCCCACGTTCTTTCTTGTCCGGGGCCTCCGAGTCTGAGGCGGCTGGGGTGGTCCCCTTGGCTCCCCTCGGTTTTCCCATGGCGCAGGAGTCCCACGGTGAAGAGTCAGTCAGAAGTGCCACCGAGTGTGGGTGTCGACTATGTCTCTCTCGGCTGGTGGTCTTCGGGCCGAGGGCCGACGATCTCCATCTCCAGGGCCTGTTGGTCCTCCACAACCTCGGGCCGCGCCACCACCGCGTCGACGGAGGGCACTGAGGAGGAGGCGGGGACAATCGGCGCCAGGTCGGGCAGGCCCGTTTGGCCGATGAGGATCTGGAACGAGGGTCACCAACACCACCGGAGACTTTGTGGCGCCAAGGCGCCGTGCTGCCCATGGAGGCCAGTCGCTCGGCGGGATGCAGCCGGGTGCGGCTTAGGGGGCCGGCACCGCAGATAGGGCCGCCAGGCGTCCGTGAATCGAGGTCCACGATAATGTGGGCATCTGACCATCCAGGAGCGATCACCGTGTCCAAGGTCCGATCGGAGCGACACCCAGACCATCACATCACAGGGAGATAGAAGGTGGAGGGTGCGCTGTAGCCAACGACGCTCCTCCAGACTAAGGGTCCCAGCCAAGGAGACAAAGAGGTCCGGGCGCCATGTTGGTCCGCACTCCGCGGGTCCTCAAACTTCGATTTTCCTTAGGATCAACCCGTTTTCGAGTTTCACCGGGTGCCTTAGCAGGTCCTAATCAGGTCCGATCAACGGTTTGCGGGGGCTAGGGTGCCCCGCGGACTCCGATCTGCAGGATAATCACGGGCTCAGTCCCGGAGCCGAGCTCTCAGGCGACCATCGCCATCGGCGTCCAAGCCACGCCCCCTTCCCGGGGTTCCTAATGTGCCCACCTGGAAAATGCGCCCGGACATCTTGGAGGACATAGTCTTTAAGGCGGACCTGGAGGACAAAATCTCGGAGTATTTTGCGTCCAATGGGGGTACTGCGGGATCGAGAGCGTTAGAGTGGGACGCCTTTAAGGTGGTGATCAGGGGCTACTGCATCTCTAAAAAAGTGGGCATGCGGCGAGTCGTCCTTGATGACTTGGCCGCGGCTGATCGGAAGCTCCGCGAGGTGGAACTTAGCCGCCCCGGTCATCCTGAACTCCAGGAGCACACGGCGGCGGCGAGAGAGACAGTGGCGGCGGAAGTCGAACGGCTGCGCTGCTTCGATTATAAGGCCTACACTACTAGGTCGCTCACGGAGGGGGATAGGTCGGGCGCGCTGTTAGCGTGGCTAGCCAATCCTACGCGCCGGACCTCTCTGACGACGTCCATGCGCACGGCAGAGGGGTCTGAGGTGCACACTCAGCCGGAGATTTTGGGCTGCTACCTGCGCTACTATGAACAACTGTACCGCAGTACCTCTGCCAGGGACCCCGACCTGATTGACGAGTACCTGCAACCCCTAGAGTTGCCAACGCTGGAGCCGGAAGTAGCAAAGGCTCTGGGCTCCGACATCGAACTAGGTGAAATTCATAGCGCCATTAAAGGGATGGCGAGGAATAAGACCCCGGGCCTGGATGGCCTCCCGGTTGAATTCTACTCCACCTACGCTGACCTCTTGGCGCCTCGGCTGTTGATAGTCTACAGAGAGGCGAAGCGATTGGGTCGCCTCCCCGGCTCGATGTGTGAGGCCTTAGTGGTTCCCCTCCTCAAACCTGGAAGAGAATGGACCGACCCGGCGTCCTACCGACCGTTATCAATGCTGACGGTCGATTATAAGATCCTGAGCAGCATATTAGCATCGAGGCTGCTGGGGCACATGCGCTCTTTAGTACACGAGGACCAGGCTGGATTCATTCCCAAGCGAAACACAACCATGAATATTCGCAAGCTGTTTCGCTTGCTGGGGGAACCGCACATAGAAGCCCCGTGCCCGGTGGTTCTTTCGGTGGATTTGGAAAAGGCCTTTGATAGTCTGGAATGGGACTACCTGCGCAGAGTACTGCTGCGTTTCGGTTTGGGGGAGGGCTTTGTCAGGTGGACCACGGTATTGTATGCCTCGGCGTCGGCCAGGGTAAAGGCAGGCCCGCTGATTTCCCCACAATATCCGGTGGAGAGAGGCACGAGACAAGGTTGTTCACTGTCCCCGCTACTCTTCGCACTAGCGGTGGAGCCACTGGCGCTGTTGATCCGGTCCGGGGTCTCCTTTAACGGTTTGCAGACACCATCTGGCCCGCATCATATCTCGCTTTATGCTGATGACCAGTTGCTCTTCCTTGAGGACCCGATTGTTGCCTTGAATGGGGCTGCGTCGGCACTAACGGCTTTTGGGGAGGTCTCGGGCCTTCGGGTAAATTGGGCCAAGACTTGTCTGTTCCCGGTGTGAGAAGGTGGCCTGATATGCAGTGCTCACTATTCTAGTGAACACTATGTATCAGTCCAGCAACCCTTATTGATGATTGGTTGTAAGTCAACCTTATAGACCAGCTATCCTAGTAGCGTGGATACGAGCAGTCTAAGGCTAAAGACTCGAGAGGGCGTGTTAAGCCAGCTGTTATACCACATATACCCCTTGAACACCAAGTGAAAGGACACCACACAAGTGTTATGAAAATAAACAGTTATTTATTAAAGATCACAACAGCCCTGTACTCTTTATGAGGACAGGGTACTAAGCACAAACCAAAACTCTTACAAAAATACTTAAGTTAGCACAGTATATACAAATGCCCGAGGGGCACGGAAAACCATATACTTGAAAAGTGGAATGCGAAATTACTAGCAGGTAAGTACAGTACTAATAGCCTTTGGAATCGCTAGGACTTGACTATAGAATTGTTAGATTACTTCTAGGAGACCCAGGGGACTCGGGTGCAGTGTGTGCACTCTCACGCGAGATGCGGGACAAAGTCTATGGTAGCTAGGAATTGCAAAGTTAGTGTTCTCGGGCGAACCCGACCTGGTAGGGAGAAAACGAAAGTAGATTCTGACCCTTGGATAGTGAGGCTATGCTGGGGCACCGAAATGCCGAAGTTACCTAGCCCAGGGGCTGCAGCTGCATAGGACTCAAAAGACGTCGGGAATCCTCGTTGACGGACCAGGAGCCTGGAAGAAAGAAGTTGCTGGCAGGTGACCAGTGAAGAAAGTTCGGTGGATCCAAGCCTGGATCGATGGAAGATGACACCTGAAAGCAGAGGGGGCCAAGTTCGAGACTACTAGCCAGTAGTCAGTGGGCACCAGGAGGGCACCGGATGGTAGCCACCTCGACAAGGCGTGTGGGGGACGCTGGGCTCGGAGATCTCACGGACCAGGAGGCGTTGTCGGCGACCAGGAAGGAGGACCGAGCTGTCCCACGAAGATAGAAGCTGTCGGCGTCGCTGGACCCAGGATTGGGCAACAAAGCCTTGGCAAATTCAAGCCCACGCGGTGGACCTAAAATGGCGTCTGGAGTGGACCAGGAGGGTCCGGGGTGCCTCTCTTCAAGAAGGAAGCAAGGGCCAGTCTGGAGCAACCAGACCAGCAGCAGTGATGTCGTCGGGCGTCGTTCAGAAGGCCACAAGCCAGCCGGCTAGTAGCCAAACAACGCGGTGCACAGCAAACAGCAGAAGGGCCCCACGCAGATCGTGGAGATGCAGGGAGGCTGACCTTGGGTGCTGGAGCTGCGCAGGGTCGGGGCTTCTCGGACCCCAAAGCACTCACCCGTGGAGGACACGGTGGGCTTGCAGTAAAGATGTCGTGCAGTCTTGGCGATCGTCGGTCCCTCGAGGTCTCGTCGCACTCACGGTTCTCAGCTTGGCTGTAGAGGTGAGTAGAGGTCAGAGGTGCCAGGGAAGCCGGGTCTCGTCGAGCTGGGTCGTCGGATTCGTGATGAAGGACTTGCAGCAGACCGCAGTGTTCTTTAGGATGGTGCCCGCTTGATGCAGGGTGACTACTCCTTAGCCACAAGGGAGAATCTTGAGGAAGAAATCTTGAAGTCCTTTCGCAGAAAGTCGTGTCTTGATTCCAAAGATGATCTAATTTGAACAGGGGGCCCGCTCCCATCTTTATACTAAAAAAGGGGGGTGACCCGGTGACTAGGTCCTGCCTATGGGTGGGACTAGGTGGGGGGTGGTTACACCCCTCTGCCATGCCGGACTTCCCCAGGCCAGGGGCTGGTGTGCCCCTGGAACTGGTTCAGACCGGCCTATGCGTAGTGAGCACCGGGGTGCCACTCAGCAGTCACCTTCCTGTAAAGCCCTGCCTACCCAGGATACACAAAACCATGTCTGGGACGGTGCTAGCACCGCCCCTGACAGGAAACCCTTTGTCCAGGCTCCCCTCGCTGGAAGGACTCCCAGCTGCAGGGGGTCAGACTCGTGTCTGTGGTGGCAGCATCCATTTTGTGGAGCTGAGGCTTCAGTTAACTTTAACCGGGGTTCACAGTTACGGACATGTCGTGTCCCTCTAGAAGGGTGGAATGCTAACCCCGTCGCCAGAATTGGCGAGGGGTTAGTATTCCAATTCGTATGACACCTTACTCGACATGTTTTGATAAAGCAATACCAAAGTTAGCATTTAACCGCGAGGATTATAATGCACTTAAGAGTATATGGTATGCGTTATCATGGAACAGCTATTAGGACTTGGTTCCGCAAGCTGCAGACAGGCTCAGCTCATGCCAGAGCACCATCTCACACGATTCCAAGCACTCTGCCTTCAGGATTGTCAAGGCCTGCCATAGGAGTGACTGATAGGAATCTGTGTGTCCATTTTAGGGTTAGGTATAGGTATACTACACCTACAGCAAAGCGTGTTTACACGACTTTGCCCCAGCTGTCATGCAGCCAGTTGTGTCAAATTTAAGAGGCCAGCCAGGGGTGGCATAATACATGCTGCAGCCCCTGGTAGCCCTGGGTACACCTATGCCCTGAGTTACAGGGTCTGATAAGGTGGCCCAGTACCAATTGGTAAATGCACCTAGGGTACATGTCGTAATTTAGAAAGAGAACAGCCAGGCTGTGGGTCTGATTGGCAGGCCCACAGCCAGAGAAAGTCGTAAACCAGTGAAACAAAAGCAAAAAATCTGGGTGATCATAGGATTGCAGACCCTACTCTCCTACACCCGGTTCGCAGGGGAACGCCCAGACCTGACATCAGTGGGGGAATTAGGTGGGAACCTAACTGTTTCAAGTACCTGGGGGTATACATATACCACGACCCCACTGACCTCCTGGATGGGAACATAGCCCGCTGTACTCGCGCGTTGCGTGGTAGCATGGACTTTTGGGCTACCTTGCCGCTCTCGGTGGCAGGGCGGATCGCTCTGTTGAAAATGGTGGCACTCCCCCGGTTGCTCTACTACTTTCGAGCGCTGCCGATTTGGATCCCGCCGGCCACCTTTCGGCTATTGCGATCCATGGTGGTGGGATTCCTTTGGGGTTCGGGCCGCCGGAGAGTGTCCCTCAAGACCCTGATGAGGCCGAAATCTGAGGGTGGCCTTGCGGTGCCGGATTTTGAGAAATATTATTTGGCGGCGCAATTGCAGACCTTCACCCAGGAGGTCGCGAGGGAGTTTCGTGGCCCGGAGACCGGGAGGGGCACGGGGATGCCTAGGCATGTTATCTCCTTCATCACATTGCGACAACGTCTGGCCTTGCAGGACCTGACGCTCGAAGAAAAGACCATTCGATTATGTTGGAATCGCGCCCACGCCCGGGGACAGTTGAGGTTTCCATATGCACCTGAAATACCACTAGGAATGCTGACGGCCCTACCTCACGGGGGAGATTGGTCACGCCTGGGGCACTGGGAGGACGCAGGACTGCAGTTGGTGGGGGACCTTTATGAGGACGGGACGTTATTGCCCTTCCAAGAGATCATAGACCGCTTCGACGTTCCCCGAGGCGATTTCCTTTTGCACACGGCTCTGGTCCGAGCGATTCAGGCGCACTGGAAAAGTGGGTTGGAGGAACCGCCTACGTCCCCGGTGTGCCAGTATGTTATGATGTCAGCGGGGACGGTCAAGACGGTCACGTGCCTGTATAGCAGATTGGTTAACGAAGGGTTGGCCCCCCTCACCACTTTACGGACCCGCTGGGAGGCAGACATAGGGAAGGAGATACCGGAGACGACCTGGTCACAACTCATGCGACGGGCCTGGAAGGGCGCACGCCATGCCCGCTTCCAACTGGTCCACTTCTACATACTCCACAGGGCCTATTTGACCCCGGCGAAGATCCAGCAGTACTTTGCCACGGATTCTGCAGAGTGCCCAAGGTGCCGAGCGCCTGAGGCGGACCTCCTCCATATGTTGTGGTGTTGCCCGGCGCTGTCCTCCTATTGGCTTGGGGTAGGGGACACCCTGAATAGGGTAACGGGGAGGTCCTTATCGGTCGACACGGCGGTGGGGCTCCTACACTGGTTCCCGCATACCCCCAAAAATAAAATTTCAAGTAAATTTATTGATTTGGGGCTTCTCCTCGCTAAACGGGAGGTGACCAGGAATTGGAAGGCAAGAGTTGGTCCAACAGGGGTTAGGTGGCACAGCGAACTTTTGAAATGGGCGGCGGGGGAGAGCACTCTGCGATACCAATTGGCTAGGCGGCAGCATAACGAGAGAGCACTGGAATCAGCACTAGAATGGGAGACATTAGTGCAGGCCCTCAGAGATTATTGCGCTTCCAGCGATTCCGAGAATGAAGATGCGGCACATCCCGAGTCCCGATAATCAATTATACTTCAGATATCTATAGAATCATCTGGGGTTTTTCCCATAGGCTTTCCTACACGCACTACAACACACACTGATGGCGGGGTTGGGGGGGAACTAGTTAAATCATTGGGCTGTTGAGGGGGGTTTCTTTTGTCCTTTTTGTAGGTTGATCTAGAAAAGCAGATGAAGACCATTGGATTATCCGGACCAGCTTCGACCTTCTATCAGATCCCCTCTGGTGTTCGCCGCCCGACCCTCGGGTTGTGGGCTGAATGGCTGTGTACACATGTCGTTTTCCAAAGGGGGATGGGATGTGTTCAATATTTTCTGATTGTGCCTGTATTGCTAGTCCGATATGTAATTTTGGCTAATTCCTGCAATAAAAATATATTTAAAAAAAATAAATAAATAAATAACTGTAGGCAAAATACCGTCTTGGCAGGCCAGGCCAGGCTGGGCACCTCTCGGCTGAGCAGGAAGTAAGGGAGAGGTCAGGGATGCATAACTAAACTGCAGCTTTCAGAGTCAGAAGAGGCTCGGAGCCTGAATTCGGGACCTGGCTCGGCTGTGCCACAAAACGTGTGCATCTCGACTTTGAAACGTGTACCATGTAAATGCATTGGCAACATAGGCCTCAGCGCAGAATTAACGTTTCATTCATGGAGGGCCTAATAACTGACATGCTAACATAGGACGGAAATGCAGAGGCATTATTATTACAGTCATAGGAAGGGAATTACATGATAACATAGACATACATGGGGCATAGGTGCATAGATAGGGTGCGAGTGGGGGACACACTGGCCACATAAAATTTTCTATTTCCTCAGTCTGGAGGACCTCCATATCTATTAAGTGGGGCCAAAGGCTATAATTCAATAGGATGAAATCAATACGTGAGGAGTGTCCTACTCTATTATACGTATGAGCACCTGCCGGGTCTGAAACCGATCTACCATTAGTGGCCCTAAGGCCATGTTCCAGGCAGAGGGCATTAAGATCGATAGCGGTTTGGGACCAGCTTCTGATGGGGGCCAGTGAGAGGGAAGGAATACCTCTTCTGGCGTCATCCTCCCCAGTGCCCAGTATATCCTCCCTAGCAAGAGGTTCAAAAGTGCAATTAAAATCGCCAGCTAATATAACTAGGGAGTCCAATGCACAGGAACTAAGGCCCTCCTCTATGCCCGTAAGAGAAAGTGTGGAAGACCCGCCCCTCGAGCCTCTAACATAAATGTTAAAGATTTCAAGCCTCCTCCCCCCACGTGGCCCTCTGACTGTGATTCTCTGTAAGTCTGGAGATTTATTAACTATCGACCTAAAAGAGAGACCTAGCGAAATACTTGCCCAAATTAAAAGGCCGCCAGAAGGACGGCCTTTCCCTCCGGGTGCTGGGATGGCAGGAACAAAATAGGTGGTAAAGCCCACCTTATAATGTGGTTCCACGGGCCAAGTTTCTTGAAAAAGACACAGCCCGAAGGATTCAACAAATGTGTTCCAATCGGGTACGTCTATATTCCGTGCAAGGCCAGCTATGTTCCAGCTAAGCAACTTAAGGCCTACGCCACCAACTCCCTCAGCACCCAGCGCACAATCAACGGTAGAGGGAACTAAAACAATATTAGGGGCATTAGCCACGGGCAAAACCAGCTGTTCCCTCCCCGAGGCTTCCACAAGTCACCTAGGAAGCTCCCCCCCCTATGGGCAATGATGGCAGCGCAGGGTGGCCGCTAGTTGCAGATCTCTCACCTCGAGTGGCTAGTTCGAGTAAAAGTGACTTAGTGCAGGGCAATCCCTCTGTTGGCAGCGAGCATGTTACAGACGGCTCCCTAAGAAGGGGGTTACCCTTAGTGGATCTATGACAGAATTTCGACAGACAGAATTTCGACCTACACAAATATCGGCGTAATTATATCGATAGCAAAAATATCGACGCCCTATGTACAACATGGTAAGTACCAAAATATCGAAAAAATAATATCGATGTTAAAAATATCGTTGTCAAATATATCGGGGCTGGGTGTACCCTTGCGAACCGGGAAAAGACTGGTCTTAGCCCAATTCACCCGGAGGCCCGAGACCTCCCCAAATGCCGTGAGCGCCGACGCAGCCCCATTCAAGGCAGCAACCGGGTCCTCAAGGAAGAGCAACAGGTCATCGGCGTACAACGATATATAATGTGGGCCCGAAGGTGTCCATAAACCATTATAGTGGGCCCCCGACCGGAGTAGCAGTGCCAGTGGCTCCACCGCTAGCGCGAAGAGAAGCGGGGATAGTGAACAACCCTGCCTCGTGCCTCTCTCCACCGGGTATTGCGAGGAGATCAGCGGGCCTGCCCGTACCCTGGCCGACGCCGAGGCATACAGTACCATGGTCCATCTAACGAAACCCTCACCGAGGCCGAACCGCAGAAATACAGTGCGCAGGTAGTCCCATTCCAGGCTGTCAAAAGCCTTCTCCAAATCTACCGAGAGGACTACCGGGCATGGGGTGTCCACGAGCGGTTCTCCCAGCAAGCGGAACAGCCTACGGATGTTCATGGTCGTGTTTCGCTTGGGGATGAATCCGGCCTGGTCCTCGTGTACCAGAGAACTCATGTGACCTAGCAATCTCGATGCTAAGATGCTGCTCAGTATCTTATAATCGACCGTCAGCATTGATAAAGGACGGTAGGACGCCGGATCGGACGAGTCCCTTCCCGGTTTGAGGAGGGGAACCACTAAGGCCTCGCACATCGAGCCAGGGAGCCGACCAAGCAGCTTCGCCTCTCTGTAAACTATCAGCAACCTCGGTGCCAGGAGATCAGCATAGGCGGCATAAAATTCAACCGGAAGGCCGTCTAGTCCCGGGGTCTTATTCCTCGCCATCTTTTTAATGGCGCTGCGAATTTCCCCCAGTTCAATGTCGGAGCCCAGGGCTTTCGCTACGTCAGGTTCCACCAGTGGGAGCTATAGGGGTCGCAGGTAGTCATCGATCAGGTCGGGGTCTGTGGCAGAGCGACTGCGGTACAAGCATTCATAGTAGCGCAGGTAACAACTCAAAATCTCAGGCTGAGTGTGCACTTCGGCCCCTTCCGCCGTACGCATGGATGTCGTTAGAGAGGTCTGGCGCGTGGGATTAGCTAGCCACGCCAGCAATGCGCCCGACCTGTCCCCCTCCGCGAGCGACCTAACAGTATAGGCCTTATAGTCGAAACAGCGCAGCCGTTCGACCTCCGCCGCTACCGCCTCCTTCGCCGCTGCCGTGCGTTCCTGAAGTTCAGGACGCCCGGGGCGGCGGAGTTCCAACTCACGGAGTTTCCGATCGGCCACAGCCAAATCATCAAGGATGATCCGCCTCATGCCCACCTTCTTAGAAATGCAGAAGCCCCTGACCACCACTTTAAAGGCGTCCCATTCCAGCGCCCTCGATCCCGCAGTGCCCCCATTGGACGCAAAGTATTCCGAGATCTTATCCTCTAGGTCCGCTTTGAAGACTATGTCCTCCAAGATTTCGGGACGCATTTTCCAGGTGGGTACAGCAGGCACCCCAGGAAACCAGCGAAGGTCCAGCAGGAGAGGGTTATGATCTGAGATGGTCCTGGTCAGATATTCAGACCGGACTGCTGCTGAAACCAATTCTGCCGAGCCCAGAAACCCGTCCAGTCGGACGTGTAACTCATGCAGGCCTGAGAAGTAGGAGTAGTCCCTAGTGTCGGGGTGCTGTGCCCTCCAGACATCCGTCAGACCCCAGTGCGTCTGCCAGTCCCTCCGACCTTTAGCCACACGGCGAACCGGAGAGTCAGGGAGGGGGGGGGGTGTGCGAGCGGTCAGCCTCCACATCCACTATTGAATTGAAATCCCTGCCAAGCAGGAGGGGCCCGGAGAAGAAGTGGGCCAACGAGCCCGATAACCTGGAAAGGAAGGCAAGCTGGTCCACATTAGGCGCATAGACACAGCAAACGTTTAGGTCCCTCCCCCCCAGTGTGCCCGAAATGGCCACGTAACGACCCTCCGGATCCACCACTGATTTCGTAACCTGGAAAGGAACCCCAGCTCTGATCCAAATCAGCGCCCCCCTGGCATACGCGGAGTACGAAGTGCAAAAGACCTGCCCCCTCCACCTACGCTGTAGCGCCGCCCCTTCCGCCTTGTTAAGATGGGTCTCCTGCAGCAGCGCCATTTGTACCCCTCTACGCACCAAATAAGCGTGGACTTTGTGACGTCTAGACATAGTGTGAAGCCCCCGTACATTCCAAGTGATGCATTTCACATTAGCAACATCAGCCATTGTCCCATATCGTTCGTGCAAAGTCGCTCCATCCGGGTCCCAACAAAGAAAGATCAACAATCAACCCAGCACTGATGGCGGCCATTTTCCCCAACCAAAAAACCACAACCCCCGTTCGATCCAAACCCTTGCCCACCCTCCCCAGAACAGGACCCAAATAGTACCATCTAGTTCCCATCCAAACCATACCCCCAACAAACCCACTGTCCCCAACTAATCCTGCAGTCGCCACCGCAGGAAGGCCTTAAGGGCTAGGTGCGGGCTGGGCGCCGGCAGTGGGCCCTCGATTCTCGGGCTACCGAGACTTAAGTGAGCCCAAAACAATAAAAGAAAACCCCCCCGTCCCGAGCAGGGCACCCCACCTCCACTTCACCGGAGTTCATGAGCAATCGCCTACCCCCGCCACCCCCGCTGCGGCCCCCCACCCAAATGGACTCAGCTCACCCCGTCATCCCTGTCCATCCAAAAGGTCCTCAACTGAGTTCGGAGTGATCACCGGCGTGTGGACACTGTCGGTCACCGATTCCTCAGAGTCCGTTGGCGCCCCCTCGTCACCAAGGTCCGCTTCCTCTTCAATGGGACCATCTAGTGAGCCAGACAGCGCAGACAACACCTCCAACACTCCCTTCCGCTCCGTCGACGTCTCCACAGTCAAAGGTCTGCCTGACTGGCCACGGCGACTCCGAATCCTTTTGGACCGCCGCCGCTGTCCAGGCTCCACTGCTAGTTGAGATGAGGAGCCAAAGCCATCCTTTCCGGCTCTGTATAATTCGAGCCAGTTACAGACGTCCTCCGGGGAATCAAAGAACTGAGTCTTGTCATCAACGATTATGCGGAGCCTTGCAGGAAACAGGAGCGAGTATTGGATGCCCTCGCTCCGGAGCTCGCGCTTGACCGCCAGGAAAGAGAACCGCCTGCGCTGGGTCTCATATGTGTAGTCCGGGAAGATATTCACCTGGCTATTCTCCACCCTGTAGGGGCCATTATGTCTGGCGGCATTGAGGATGGGGTCTCTGTCTCGAAAGTGCAGTAAATGTGCCACCACCGGTCGCGGGGCACGGCCCTGCTGCGGCGGCCTCGCTGGGACTCTGTGCGCTCGCTCCAGGGTGTAGAAGGAGGATAGGCCCTCCGGGGCCACCGTGTCCCGTAGCCAGGCTTCCAAGTAGGCCACCATGTCGCCATCTTCAATCTTCTCCAGCAGGCCCACCACTCGAATGTTATTCCGCCTATTACGACCCTCCGCATCCTCCGCTCGCCGCTCCAGGGCATCAATCCGGGATAGGGCATCCTTCATCGTCGCGGCCAGGGTCCTCTGTGCTGGCTCCAAGGTCTGTACCGAACTCTCCACTTCTTTGACCCTATCCGAAAGCTTGCCGTGGTCCACTCTAAGGAGGCCCAGACTCGTCGCAACCTGGGCAATGTCCTGCTGGAGGGCCGAGCGCGTGGTCGCGATCGTCTCCAGGACCCGGTCAAATTGTTGCCGCAATGGCGTACCACCAGAGCTCTCCGGGTCCCCACGTTCTTCCTTGTCCGGGGCCTCCGAGTCTGAGGCGGCTGGGGTGGTCCCCTTGGCTCCCCTCGGTTTTCCCATGGCGCAGGAGTCCCACGGTGGAGAGTCAGTCAGAAGTGCCACCGAGTGCGGGTGTCGACTATGTCTCTCTCGGCTGGTGGTCTTCGGGCCGAGGGCCGACGATCTCCGTCTCCAGGGCCTGTTGGTCCTCCACAACCTCGGGCCGCGCCACCACCGCGTCGTCGGAGGGCACTGAGGAGGAGGCGGGGACAATCGGCGCCAGGTCGGGCAGGCCCGTTTGGCCGATGAGGATCTGGAACGAGGGTCACCAACACCACCGGAGACTTTGTGGCGCCAAGGCGCCGTGCTGCCCATGGAGGTCAGTCGCTCGGCGGGATGCAGCCGGGTGCGGCTTAGGGGGCCGGCACCGCAGATAGGGCCGCCAGGCGTCCGTGAATCGAGGTCCACGATAATGTGGGCATCTGACCATCCAGGAGCGATCACCGTGTCCAAGGTCCGATCGGAGCGACACCCAGACCATCACATCACAGGGAGATAGAAGGTGGAGGGTGCGCTGTAGCCAACGACGCTCCTCCAGACTAAGGGTCCCAGCCAAGGAGACAAAGAGGTCCGGGCGCCATGTTGGTCCGCACTCCGCGGGTCCTCAAACTTCGATTTTCCGTCGGATCAACCCGTGTTCGAGTTTCACCGGGTGCCTTAGCAGGTCCCAATCGGTCCGATCAACGGTTTGCGGGGGCTAGGGTGCCCCGCGGACTCCGATCTGCAGGATAATCACGGGCTCAGTCCCGGAGCCAAGCTCTCAGGCGACCATCGCCATCGGCGTCCAAGCCACGCCCCCTACCCGGGGTTCCTAATGTGCCCACCTGGAAAATGCGCCCGGACATCTTGGAGGACATAGTCTTTAAGGCGGACCTGGAGGACAAAATCTCGGAGTATTTTGCGTCCAATGGGGGTACTGCGGGATCGAGAGCGTTAGAGTGGGACGCCTTTAAGGTGTGATCAGGGGCTACTGCATCTCTAAAAAAGTGGGCATGCGGCGAGTCATGCTTGATGACTTGGCCGCGGCTGATCGGAAGCTCCGCGAGATGGAACTTAGCCGCCCCGGTCATCCTGAACTCCAGGAGCACACGGCGGCGGCGAGAGAGACAGTGGCGGCGGAAGTCGAACGGCTGCGCTGCTTCGATTATAAGGCCTACACTACTAGGTCGCTCACGGAGGGGGATAGGTCGGGCGCGCTGTTAGCGTGGCTAGCCAATCCTACGCGCCGGACCTCTCTGACGACGTCCATGCGCACGGCAGAGGGGTCTGAGGTGCACACTCAGCCAGAGATTTTGGGCTGCTACCTGCGCTACTATGAACAACTGTACCGCAGTACCTCTGCCAGGGACCCCGACCTGATTGACGAGTACCTGCAACCCCTAGAGTTGCCAACGCTGGAGCCGGAAGTAGCGAAGGCTCTGGGCTCCGACATCGAACTAGGTGAAATTCATAGCGCCATTAAAGGGATGGCGAGGAATAAGACCCCGGGCCTGGATGGCCTCCCGGTTGAATTCTACTCCACCTACGCTGACCTCTTGGCGCCTCGGCTGTTGATAGTCTACAGAGAGGCGAAGCGATTGGGTCGCCTCCCCGGCTCGATGTGTGAGGCCTTAGTGGTTCCCCTCCTCAAACCTGGAAGAGAATCGACCGACCCGGCGTCCTACCGACCGTTATCAATGCTGACGGTCGATTATAAGATCCTGAGCAGCATATTAGCATCGAGGCTGCTGGGGCACATGCGCTCTTTAGTACACGAGGACCAGGCTGGATTCATTCCCAAGCGAAACGCAACCATGAATATTCGCAGGCTGTTTCGCTTGCTGGGGGAACCGCACATAGAAGCCCCGTGCCCGGTGGTTCTTTCGGTGGATTTGGAAAAGGCCTTTGATAGTCTGGAATGGGACTACCTGCGCAGAGTACTGCTGCATTTCGGTTTGGGGGAGGGCTTTGTCAGGTGGTCCACGGTATTGTATGCCTCGGCGTCGGCCAGGGTAAGGGCAGGCCCGCTGATTTCCCCACAATATCCGGTGGAGAGAGGCACGAGACAAGGTTGTTCACTGTCCCCGCTACTCTTCGCACTAGCGGTGGAGCCACTGGCACTGTTGATCTAGTCCGGGGTCTCCTTTAACGGTTTGTAGACACCATCTGGCCGGCATCATATCTCGCTTTATGCTGATGACCAGTTGCTCTTCCTTGAGGACCCGATTGTTGCCTTGAATGGGGCTGCGTCGGCACTAACGGCTTTTGGGGAGGTCTCGGGCCTTCGGGTAAATTGGGCCAAGACTTGTCTGTTCCCGGTTCGCAGGGGAACGCCCAGACCTGACATCAGTGGGGGAATTAGGTGGGAACCTAACTGTTTCAAGTACCTGGGGGTATACATATACCACGACCCCACTGACCTCCTGGATGGGAACATAGCCCGCTGTACTCGCGCGTTGCGTGGTAGCATGGACTTTTGGGCTACCTTGCCGCTCTCGGTGGCAGGGCGGATCGCTCTGTTGAAAATGGTGGCACTCCCCCGGTTGCTCTACTACTTTCGAGTGCTGCCGATTTGGATCCCGCCGGTCACCTTTCGGCTATTGCGATCCATGGTGGTGGGATTTCTTTGGGGTTCGGGCCGCCGGAGAGTGGCCCTCAAGACCCTGATGAGGCCGAAATCTGAGGGTGGCCTTGCGGTGCCGGATTTTGAGAAATATTATTTGGCGGCGCAATTGCAGACCTTCACCCAGGAGGTCGCGAGGGAGTTTCGTGGCCCGGAGACCGAGAGGGGCACGGGGATGCCTAGGCATGTTATCTCCTTCATCACATTGCGACAACGTCTGGCCTTGCAGGACCTGACGCTCGAAGAAAAGACCATTCGATTATGTTGGAATCGCGCCCACGCCCGGGGACAGTTGAGGTTTCCATATGCACCTGAAATACCACTAGGAATGCTGACGGCCCTACCTCACGGGGGAGATTGGTCACGCCTGGGGCACTGGGAGGATGCGGGACTGCAGTTGGTGGGGGACCTTTATGAGGACGGGACGTTATTGCCCTTCCAAGAGATCATAGACCGCTTCGACGTTCCCCGAGGCGATTTCCTTTTGCACACGGCTCTGGTCCGAGCGATTCAGGCGCACTGGAAAAGTGGGTTGGAGGAACCGCCTACGTCCCCGGTGTGCCAGTATGTTATGATGTCAGCGGGGACGGTCAAGACGGTCACGTGCCTGTATAGCAGATTGGTTAACGAAGGGTTGGCCCCCCTCACCACTTTACGGACCCGCTGGGAGGCAGACATAGGGAAGGAGATACCGGAGACGACCTGGTCACAACTCATGCGACGGGCCTGGAAGGGCGCACGCCATGCCCGCTTCCAACTGGTCCACTTCTACATACTCCACAGGGCCTATTTGACCCCGGCGAAGATCCAGCAGTACTTTGCCACGGATTCTGCAGAGTGCCCCAGGTGCCGAGCGCCTGAGGCGGACCTCCTCCATATGTTGTGGTCTTGCCCGGCGCTGTCCTCCTATTGGCTTGGGGTAGGGGACACCCTGAATAGGGTAACGGGGAGGTCCTTATCGGTCGACGCGGCGGTGGGGCTCCTACACTGGTTCCCGCATACCCCCAAAAATAAAATTTCAAGTAAATTTATTGATTTGGGGCTTCTCCTCGCTAAACGGGAGGTGACCAGGAATTGGAAGGCAAGAGTTGGTCCAACAGGGGTTAGGTGGCACAGCGAACTTTTGAAATGGGCGGCGGGGGAGAGCACTCTGCGATACCAATTGGCTAGGCGGCAGCATAACGAGAGAGCACTGGAATCAGCACTAGAATGGGAGACATTAGTGCAGGCCCTCAGAGATTATTGCGCTTCCAGCGATTCCGAGAATGAAGATGCGGCACATCCCGAGTCCCGATAATCAATTATACTTCAGATATCTATAGAATCATCTGGGGTTTTTCCCATAGGCTTTCCTACACGCACTACAACACACACTGATGGCGGGGTTGGGGGGGAACTAGTTAAATCATTGGGCTGTTGAGGGGGGGTTTCTTTTGTCCTTTTTGTAGGTTGATCTAGAAAAGCAGATGAAGACCATTGGATTATCCGGACCAGCTTCGACCTTCTATCAGATCCCCTCTGGTGTTCGCCGCCCGACCCTCGGGTTGTGGGCTGAATGGCTGTGTACACATGTCGTTTTCCAAAGGGGGATGGGATGTGTTCAATATTTTCTGATTGTGCCTGTATTGCTAGTCCGATATGTAATTTTGGCTAATTCCTGCAATAAAAATATATTTAAAAAAAATAAATAAATAAATAACTGTAGGCAAAATACCGTCTTGGCAGGCCAGGCCAGGCTGGGCACCTCTCGGCTGAGCAGGAAGTAAGGGAGAGGTCAGGGATGCATAACTAAACTGCAGCTTTCAGAGTCAGAAGAGGCTCGGAGCCTGAATTCGGGACCTGGCTCGGCTGTGCCACAAAAACGTGTGCATCTCGACTTTGAAACGTGTACCATGTAAATGCATTGGCAACATAGGCCTCAGCGCAGAATTAATGTTTCATTCATGGAGGGCCTAATAACTGACATGCTAACATAGGACGGAAATGCAGAGGCATTATTATTACAGTCATAGGAAGGGAATTACATGATAACATAGACATACATGGGGCATAGGTGCATAGATAGGGTGCGAGTGGGGGACACACTGGCCACATAAAATTTTCTATTTCCTCAGTCTGGAGGACCTCCATATCTATTAAGTGGGGCCAAAGGCTATAATTCAATAGGATGAAATCAATACGTGAGGAGTGTCCTACTCTATTATACGTATGAGCACCTGCCGGGTCTGAAACCGATCTACCATTAGTGGCCCTAAGGCCATGTTCCAGGCAGAGGGCATTAAGATCGATAGCGGTTTGGGACCAGCTTCTGATGGGGGCCAGTGAGAGGGAAGGAATACCTCTTCTGGCGTCATCCTCCCCAGTGCCCAGTATATCCTCCCTAGCAAGAGGTTCAAAAGTGCAATTAAAATCGCCAGCTAATATAACTAGGGAGTGCAATGCACAGGAACTAAGGCCCTCCTCTATGCCCGTAAGAGAAAGTGTGGAAGACCCGCCCCTCGAGCCTCTAACATAAATGTTAAAGATTTCAAGCCTCCTCCCCCCACGTGGCCCTCTGACTGTGATTCTCTGTAAGTCTGGAGATTTATTAACTATCGACCTAAAAGAGAGACCTAGCGAAATACTTGCCCAAATTAAAAGGCCGCCAGAAGGACGGCCTTTCCCTCCGGGTGCTGGGATGGCAGGAACAAAATAGGTGGTAAAGCCCACCTTATAATGTGGTTCCACGGGCCAAGTTTCTTGAAAAAGACACAGCCCGAAGGATTCAACAAATGTGTTCCAATCGGGTACGTCTATATTCCGTGCAAGGCCAGCTATGTTCCAGCTAAGCAACTTAAGGCCTACGCCACCAACTCCCTCAGCACCCAGCGCACAATCAACGGTAGAGGGAACTAAAACAATATTAGGGGCATTAGCCACGGGCAAAACCAGCTGTTCCCTCCCCGAGGCTTCCACAAGTCGCCTAGGAAGCTCCCCCCCTATGGGCAATGATGGCAGCGCAGGGTGGCCGCTAGTTGCAGATCTCTCACCTCGAGTGGCTAGTTCGAGTAAAAGTGACTTAGTGCAGGGCAATCCCTCTGTTGGCAGCGAGCATGTTACAGACGGCTCCCTAAGAAGGGGGTTACCCTTAGTGGATCTATGACAGAATTTCGACAGACAGAATTTCGACCTACACAAATATCGGCGTAATTATATCGATAGCAAAAATATCGACGCCCTATGTACAACATGGTAAGTACCAAAATATCGAAAAAAATAATATCGATGTTAAAAATATCGTTGTCAAATATATCGATTTTTTTAAATTTAAAATAACATAAAAAATACTGTAAATAATACTTATTAATTACTTAAACATATTTAAATATATGTAATAATGGTAAAAAATAATAATAATACATATTTAATTAAAAAAAAAAAATTAAAAATGATATATAATATATACGTACTTAACAATAATTACTATTCCCACTCCAGTGGGTGCAACAGTAGGGAAAACTGACCCTGAACCCTAAAAATACCCCTTTACCCAAAAACCTAAAACTGACCCTGAACCCTAAAAATACCCCTTTACCCAAAAACTGAAAACTGACCCTGAACCCAAAAAATACCCCTTTACCCAAGAACTGAAAACTGACCCTGAACCCAAAAAATACCCCTTTACCCAAAAACTGAAAACTGACCCTGAACCCTAAAAATACCCCTTTACCCAAAAACTGAAAACTGACCCTGAACCCTAAAAATACCCCTTTACCCAAAAACTGAAAACTGACCCTGAACCCTAAAAATACCCCTTTACCCAAAAACTAAAAACTGACCCTGAACCCTAAAAATACCCCTTTACCCAAAAACTGAAAACTGACCCTGAACCCAAAAAATACCCCTTTACCCAAAAACTGAAAACTGACCCTGAACCCTAAAAATACCCCTTTACCCAAAAACTGAAAACTGACCCTGAACCCTAAAAATACCCCTTTACCCAAAAACTGAAAACTGACCCTGAACCCTAAAAATACTCCTTTACCCAAAATTAATTAATATTACAATTAAATTACTTCCCACCCTATTCCCCTATAAACCCACAACCCGCTCCAGTAGTAAAACATATAATTTAGTTAAAAATATACATACATTATCAATTAATTATTCTATTAATCAATTAAATAATTCATTGCCAATTAATATTTAATAGCAAAATAAATTAATCATAAAAAAATAATTATTTAATTACAAATAAATTACTTCCCACCCTATTCCCCTATAAACCCACAACCCGCTCCAGTAGTAAAACATACAATTTACTTAAAAATATACATAAATTATCAATTAATTAATCAATTAATCAATTAAAATAATTCATTGCCAATTAATATTTAATTGCAAAAAAAATTAATCATTAAAAAATAATTATTTAATTACAAATAAATTACTTCCCACCCTATTCCCCTATAAACCCACAACCCGCTCCAGTAGTAAAACATATAATTTACTTAAAAATATACATAAATTATCAATTAATTAATCAATTAATCAATTAAAATAATTCATTGCCAATTAATATTTAATTGCAAAATAAATTAATCATTAAAAAATAATTATTTAATTACAAATAAATTACTTCCCACCCTATTCCCCTAAAAACCCACAACCCGCTCTGGTAGTAAAACATATTATTTACTTTTATATATTTTTTATTTATAAAAACATATTAAACACATATATAACAATTAATTTAAATACTTAACTAAAATTTCTAACACATATTAGTAAATCGAAATTACTTACATCGATATATATGCTATCGATATAAGTAATTTCGATATTACTTACCTTAGGGTCGATATTCTGGCCATCGATATTCTGGACATCGATATTCTGTCCCATCGATATTTGCAACTCGATATAAGTGTAAGTCGAAATTAAAAATTCGATATTTTGACCGTTTACCACCCTTAGTGTTTTGACCAGCTGGAGCTAGGTGGATAATTTTATCATTTATAGGCTCAGGGAATGTACCACCAGCACGATATTCAACAACATCCCCCTCTGTGTGCATAGTCTCACTTATAAAAAGTTTGCAGTTTTCAGGGAAACATTGCGATGGTGGAGAGACAGAGCAGGATGAAGGGCAAGACAAAGAACAATATGAGTCAGCTGAGGACGGTGTGTCAGAAGCCCTATAGGAAAGTCAATCCACATCCTCAAGGCACCCAAATCTATTATAAGTGGGTGCCCCATTCCACCCGCCATGTGTATCTTGCCAGTAGTTGGATGACCCACCCTGTACACAGTTTCTCACCGGAATCCAGTTCCAGTTTCCCCCAGTATTAGGGTATGGGCGCGGGGGATAAAAATAAGTTAGGGGTCTAGGTGTTATGGGCGAGTTTCCTCCATAATTATTCCATGAGTGAATGTGGTGTGCAGTATTGGGGTCTTCAAAGGAAACAATAACGCAATCACCTGTGATAGATTTGTGCGAGGTACCTATCCAAGGGACCTGTCGTACCATAAGAATTTTACTTCTCAGGTGATTGGGTAACAGCCTATTTACATTAAGCCAATGAATTACCTTGTTTTTTAATGACCCAAAGTCTTCCTGCTGTTGATATGGAATTTCCGGCACCCCCGTTAACACAACTACATAAGGTCTTACATCTGGGGGGAGATCAACATAGCCCCTATAATGATTTTTATTACATTTTGCTCTCTGTGGAGTGGAGTGATAAGTATTATGATCTTTGGCCCTCTGGACTGCCGTGGCTTTCGGGGCTGGTGCAGGATGAGCTGGCAACTGATTTGCACCCTCCGCTACTATATTAACGGAAGTGTTTGCAATGACCTTATGCTGAGGTTTCGGAATGGGTTTAATCACAGGAACTGCTGGTGGAATGACAGCAGGTACTGATGGAGTATGAGTAGCGACTAGTGAGCTAGTCGGTTTATTTTCGGGTATGCTCAGGGTTGCTAAAGTTAGAATACTTTTTTCTGTCTCAAGCAGCTGGTTTTCTATTCATGACAGTCTAACTTCCAAGGGCGTTAAAAGTTTTGTTAATGTTTCCCAAACAATTGTTAAAAATTTCACATCCTTCCCTTCTATCGTACAGAGTGGTACCCCACCATTCTCACTTTCTATTACAAGGTTATCATATTCCCCCACCGATTTTGCTAAACTAGATTCTAGTGCAGAGGGGCAATTATTTCCCATAGAAAGGGATGCGTGGGATACATGAGGGGGTGCATGAGAGGGTAACTGGGGAGGGAAACAACCCTCCCCCTTATCATTAAGCTTTGTCCCCGTAAAGAACTGAGCCTTTGCAACCTTGGCCTTTTTCCTGGAATAGGCAGATGTGTTATTACGCTTTCGTTTGTGGATGGTGCCCCTTTGGGGGGTAAGGGAGATCCTCCCACACACTACCTTACCCTTAACAGTGGGTACCGTCTCCGGAGGGGCCCCCTCAACCCTAGCCACCCCACCCAATGATGGACTAAGGATGGGGGGGGATGAACGGGGAGACCCCACCATCGATGCTGTAGCTGGGAGGGATGAGGCTGCTGGCTGATGGACAACTGCCTGCGTCAGAATAGGAGCTGGGCCCGTTAAACGTTCAGGTGTTTTAGCAAGAGCAAAATGGCCTAAAGAGGATTTTTTGGCCATAGCCAGCTCCTGGGATAGCCTTCTAGCTGCATCAAGTTCAATGGAGACCCTATGCTGCATTTTATTAATCTCCATGTCTATGGCGGTATTAGTCCTGGTAATAAAATCATCGAGTGTCCCATTTTGCAACTTCCCTTTGGCTGCCCTACTTCTATACTCACGCGTGGACATAACACCTTATGATCTGCAAGTGCTTCAAACAGGTGAATTTATAGTAACAAAGTTGAGGCCAAGGGGAGTAGCCCAGTCCAGTCTCCACCGGTCTCGAACGGCCTCAAACGGCCCGCTCTTTGCCCGGTCTATGCCCCGGGCTTCGTCCCGCGCGCGTCCCGCGACGCGGTGGAGCTGCGCCGTTAAAATACGTGAAGGCAGGGGGCGTGGCCGCCGGGGGAAGAGGCACCAGCTGCGCAGAAAGGAGAATGCTGGGCCTCGCAGTCCCCCGGTAGGTTCCCTTCACAATTCACCCTCCAAAGTCCTCGACCTGGGCAGCACTAGACTGGGAGCGATTTTTGTTTCCGCCGATTGCGGAAAGCGCTCACACCAGCTGGCGCGCCACCCAGGGAGCAAGCAGGGATAACGGGAACAAGCGCCCAAGTGAAGGAGCAATCCTCAATGGCAGGCAAGCAGAACAATCCGTGAGCGGCAAGCAGCTTATGGTCAGTGGCCACAATGAAAGGGTGTCCATATTCGTACAAGTGGAAGTGGCGACATCCCCACTGGATGGCTATAGATTCCTTTTCTATTTGGGAATATCGCTGATCGGTGTCTGTTAATGACCGTCTAGCCAAAGCCACCAGGGCCCAGTCTTCCTCTGCCTTACTCTGCTGTGGTAAGACTGCTCCAAGGCCCCTTGGTCCAGCATCGACCGTGACCATTGTCCGCTTCCTAGGGTGAAAGAAAGCCAGGGTTGTGTTGGCAGACAGGGCACCCTTAACCACTTGAAACACTGTTTCCTGCTCATGACCCCAGACTAAGGGGAGAGAGCCTTTTGTAAGTTCTCGGAGAGGTTGGGTGAGGGTGGTCAGGTCCCGGATAAATCAGCCACAGTAGTTGACCATGCCCGGAAGCTTCGTACTTCGGTAACGCTGGTGGGGGCAAGGGCCAACTTGATGTCACACACCTTGTCCAGATGGGGATTCACACCTGAGGCTGAGAATACATAGCCAAAAAATTTGATTTGTTGTTTGAGGAATTCACACTTGTCTCGATGGAGAGTGAGACCAGATTCCTGTATCCTCTGAAGTACTTGCGTCAGCCTGCAATGTGTTCCGCGATGGTCCTGGCGTAGATAAGAATGTCATCACTGACGCTCACCACCCCTGAAAGATCCATTAGCAACGCATGGATCACATTCTGAAAGGCTTCTGCTCAGGCGGGTGTACCTCCTCAGGCTGACATGGGTGGAAAAGGTTGTGATGTAATGTGACTCTTTGTCCAGCACCAGCACCAACTGGTAATATCCTGACCGACAATCAAGTTTAGAGAACGAGAATGCTTCGCTCAGTTCCCCAATCAGGACATCAATCGTGGGAGTGAGATGTCTTTCTCTTTAAATTGCCACACTAGGTAGCCTCATGTCCATGCAGACCCGGTTGCTTGGCCTTTCGAGTGCCATGATGAGTGACACCCGGGGGTTGGGACCTGTTACCTTCTCGATAATGCCATCCGATTCCAGCTTGGATAGTTCTTTTTCTACCAGTGGCCCCAGGTAAAAGACAACATGCCTGTGGCGTAGGGCTACTGGCTGGACAGTGGGGTCAATGTGTAGTTGTACCTCTTTTCCTCGCAACTTCCCAATCCCATTGAATACATCTGGGAATTCAGCTAGCATGTGTCTTACTGTCTCTTGGTGAATCCCAAAAGCGAAAGTCTCAACCCCTACATCTTGAGTGACCCGGCAACCTAATAGCATGCCCTGTCCATCCTCTGCTACATACGCCTGTGACCTTATGAATTTGGAGCCATGCGAGATCGTCGCCTTGAATATTCCGCGCATCAGCAGGGGTTTGTCTTCTCCATACGTGAAGACTTTGATCGCTGTGGTGTCCAGCACTGGAGCTGGCTTCATCACCTTGTAGAGTTCTGATGACATGATGTTGATGGTGGCCCCCGTATCTATGACGGCGGTGAAGTCCGGCTCTTCCACCCGTTTTTGACATTGCGGCAGCCGGTGAGACATCTGAGTCATCGTTCCAATCCCGTATGCGGTATGGACCACTTGCTCATCTCTGCCATCATCATCCTTGTCACTATTCCCACTTTGTGCTTCTCGGATGAGGTTGACAGCCAGCTGGGGTCGTCTGTTCTTTTGCGTTAGACACACTCATTTAAAATGGTTAAACTTTCCACACCCCGTGTACTTTTTTCCTCATGCTGGACAGTCTTGTGCCCGGTATGGGCTTCCGCCACAGTACCCACAGCTTGTAGGCTTCCCTGACTCTTTCCTGCTTGATGTGGCTGCTGGGCGTGTTATTACCGCGTCAACGGGTTCTACCTTTACCGGTGCATGTAGGGCCGTCTCCATGTGGGCTGCTCGGGCCCGTGACAGTTCCTTGGTTCTCCCTAGGGTTAGGATATCGGCCAGGGGCTTCCCCGATTCCTCCAGTATTCACTCCCTGTATTTTGCAGAGGCGTAGTCCTGTATTATTTGGCTTCTAATTTCTTCTACCTCATCCGTGAACCCACAGGTGCTTGCTAATTTCTTGAGCCTGGCATAGAATGTGTCAATAGACTCATCCACCTGTTGACACACCTGGTGGAATACAGAGCGTTCATAGTCTTGATTCACCATGGGCTCAAAAAGCGTCGACAGGTCACCAATTAGTGTGAGGAGAGGTTTGGGGGCTGGTTCATGCAGTGACTTGTCGATCCTGTAGATGTATTTTCCCCCTAAATGCAGGAACATGGCCGTCTTCTGGTCATCGTGCACCCTTGTGGCTTCAAAGAACAGGAGCAGCCTCTCCACCCATTCCTTCCATTTGGGCGCCTGGACAGAAGGAGTGCCCTCTACTATGTGGGGTTCAATGGGGGGAATTCAGACATGGTGCAGGCACTCTTTGAAAGTAGCCAGAGGATCTCTCACACTCTCACTGCACCAGTGCTAAGGGAGTAGCTGTTCTGTCTTCCTGTTGGAGTACACTTCTGTAATAATGTGTACAGTCTAGTTGTTGGTGGGTGGAGTTAAGGGGACACAGGAAGAGGAGGAGCAGCGACAGGAAAGGGTCAGATAGAGTAGGGACGGGGAACAGTGAAGACGTGAGAATAAAGAGCTCGTTAAATATAAAAGGTGTGCAGCGTCGTTATTAGTAGCACGACGCTACAGCTACCAGGGCATGTCCTCTCTGCATCTGGCAGCCCGCCTCTAGCTCCAGTGTGAGGGGCAATCACATAGACCAGTCTCTCTGGGCCCAGTGTCCTACGTGGAGGTTCACCTTGTTGCTGGCTGCGAGCACACCGACAGTGGGTTTGTGCGCCTCCCCTCACTTCCTGGGCAGCGTCTCTGGGGCTGTGTGCCACGTGTTATCTCCAGCCTTCACCAGTGACCGACGAGCAGGCTAATGGCTGCACCGTCACAGGGAGCAGGTCACCGAGTTGATCGGACACTCAGGGACTCGCCGAGCCGTTGCTGCATGCAGGGGCCAACGCGCACATACGCGCTCCCGCTCCAAGGCACAAGCACTGCGGGCGTTGTGGCAGCACCGCGGCCCCCATGGAGCAAATGTGAAATGTGTCCGCCCACCACTCATCGCCAATGTCCTGTTCACTGAAGGACTGGGTTATTTAAGACCCAGCGGTGCCAGGGGACAACACCTGAAACCTTCGTGGGTAACCTGCTCCGGCGTACGAATGACAGAGACACGGGACACTTCCTTCGGCGTCAAAGATTCGAGGTTTATTTACTGCAGGGAACACAGAAGTCACAGGAAGTACAACGAGTGTAAGTTCGAGGAGACTGCTTCAAATTGCTACTGTAGATCGCTCCTTTTATACAGATTTCTCCCATAGGGTTACATGGTACACAAAGGTTTACAACTCGGTTCCCATAATTATCCCCGAGAGGGGTCGCTTTGGTCACTTTGATACATTCAAGGTCCGGGGCATAAGTGCGGAAACATTTGGTGGTTCCCAACTGTAAAAACCCATCTTCCCACCATTAGTACATTCCATTCGGCAGTAAAACAGATCGAAAAAGGAACAAGGACAGGTGCAGAGGAAGATGGAAACAGTGGGGAGATCGAAAAGGGTGTAAAAGGGGAGGTATCGGGAAACACGAGCTACAGGCATCAAAGGGACGTGCCTAATGAGATGCACGGCTGAGACAATAGACCTGCACGGCAAGATGAGCCTCGAGCGGGGCCATCTGCCTTACAGTATCATCCCCCTCGTCATAAAGACACTTTCAAAGGACATGTGTCTTCCGCGGATGTCTTGGGAATCCCAGGGTTGCGAAACGGACAACGTCCGTTCGCTGGCTACTTGAGGGCAAGAAACAAAATGGATGCCATATCTAAGATGGAACCCGTGGGTACAGATAAAAAACCCACGTAACAAATGAACGGTTTAGGTTAGCACAGCGAAACTGCGCACACTGACTAAACTCGTCATTTGCGGTTCGTAGATACCAGACTCGACCATATTCGTGCGAGTCGAAAACATCACTTACAATTGTCACGGAACCTCAGACGCTCCTTTTGCCCTCATGTAGGCAAGCACTAGTCGGAATCATACTCGATATTCATCAGACCATCTAGATGTTGCTGTAACATAGCTCTGTCCAACCGAGTCCCCTTGGTAACAGGTGGCTGTCTTATACACGTTGTAGCACAGAGGCCACATAAGGCAGGACCACACTGCACACAAAGGCAACACGTGAACAGGAATGCCACAACAACTCCGATAATCATCAGAATCTTCCAACCCCAAGTCGACATCAGGCCCCAAAACCACCCAAGTAGCGTCCAATCCCCTACATCCACGTGTATGGATTCAGAGATCTTATGCAACTTTGAGATGGCTTGATAGACGGTTGGAGCGTTATCTGGAATAAAAATACAGCAGCTCGAATGGATCACCTTACATACCCCACCTCGATCTGCTAAGATCACGTCTAAAACCATACGGTTTTGCAACGTCATAAGCCTATCCGCCTGAAGTTCTGTGGTGATATTACCAAGGGCACTGGCAGTAATATTAGCTGTCGATTCCACCACTCGAGTCAACTGTCTCAGGTTCCTACTATTAACCATAGGCCCCCAAAACGGGAGGAAACCCTTGAAAAAGTCTCCTGCCTCTTGACCGGCAGTGTCCTCTTCGCTAATTACGCCTCTCACAACTCTAGTCTTGTGATAATCTGCGTCTACAGTGAACGTCGGAGGCAACAGGTTTGCGATAAAACATGAGCCCACAAAGTCGGAGGGCAACCATGCATACGCACGATCATGGCAAACAAAGTATGTACCCTTGGCAGCCAGAAACACAGGGGACGAGACCATCGGCAGAATGTAATTCTCGGTGCAAGCACTCTCTCCAAGTCGAGCTTTCGATCTTCGGCCACGACCCATTAGACAAAAATTACCAATGTGGGGTACGACCCATATCGGAGGCGAGCTTTTAAGCTGTTTTTCACTCGTGAGCGCACTATACTCGACCTTACTCAGGACCCTATAGGCTTGTATCTCTTCCTCTGGGATGAGCGACGGCTCATAGATATCTCTATCTAAATCTTCTATCGCTATGGACAAAGGCTTATGATACGAGCCAGGGCCAAAGTAGGGAGAACGTGGCTCTCGACTGGGGTAAGAATCTAGTGCGCTTCGAAACATTGTTTGGAATGCTCGAGCTGAACCCTGGGAACTATACGGTAAGACCAGATATGGAATTCCCTTATCCGTGGTATGTGGCATCAGCCCACACACCCAACAATTAGTAGTATTAACCACTAACTGGTGCTGATGAAGGAGCTGAATAAAGGAATTATTTCGGAATTCTGCACGTCTAGCCTGCTCGTGTTCGGGTAGGATATGGAAAGAATGAGGGGATGCAGTGGAGGTAAGTTTAGGGTCAGAAGTAGGAGTAGGTATGGCAGAAGGTAAGAAGTACGACATCATGTAATACACCCCACCCGCCAATAGTGCAGAAACAGTCAAAAGCAATACGAACATTTGAAACATAAAACATTTGGTACGAATAAGTTGTTGCAGTTTGAATCTTTGAGCCTGAGCTTCTTCCAAGTCCATCAGCTTTGAAAACGCCATCCCCTATGACCGTCCGCAACGTTTCTTGACGCACTTCGTTCTGTGTAGCAGCAGTCAATCCCTAGGAGTTCCCAGGAACCGACGGTCTTTAACCTAGCGTCAAGACCTACTAACCAGAAGGAAGTACACGCGCGGCCCTACGGCCTTTATTCACAATGTATATGCAAAATGTCTCTCAGCTGTGGAAGCAAAAATACATATGGAACGAAACTCAATATATACAAAAATAATTACAATGATACGGGTGTTCAGACTGATCATGGAAAACGGGAAATGCAATTGTCAAGGGACAAAACGAAATCTTTTTATTTGTCCTTAGTGCTGGATCACAAAAAGTATCGAGTTTTCCCAGGACGTGTATGTTCATCAAACAAAGGATCCGATGAGGGAACAGAGTCCTGCTGATCAGTCGAATGTTCCGGTCTTGAGTCTTTTGGTGGCAAATGTTCAACAATGTCTTTCTGCTGCACTGAGGATTCTCCGACAGGTTGTGCGTCGCTAAAAGGTACAAAAGCCGGCAATCCTTCGGATTCAGCTGAAGCAATGCCCCTCCTCACCCACGAGTCTGCCGGTAAAGGTATAGGAACTTTCTTCGTATGGGTGGCATGCACCCAATTTTTTCGGCCTTCTAAATGGACGGCAGTTCTCGTGGCAAGGAGGACCTGGTAGGGTCCAGTGAAGCGGGGTTCCAAATTCTTCTTACGGGCAAAGTTGCGTGTTACCACCCAGTCTCCGGGCTGGAGCTGGTGGCCTGGACCATCCGTCTGCGTCGGCAATGCTTCGTAAACCTGTTGGTGAATTAACCTCAGTTTAGCAGTCAGATCATGAAGATAGTCAATCAACATTGGATACTCAAGACTAGAGAACACACCCGGTCTAGGGACCCCCCAGACATTCGCAGGACGACCGAACACTATTTCATAGGGACTAAGCCCTACTCGGGAGTGTACGGTTGCCCTAGTTGACAGTAAAGCTAAGGGTAAAGCGTCAGGCCACGAAAGACCAGTCGTAGCCTGAATCTTCGCTAGTTTTAGTTTAAGGGTGCCGTTATACCCTTCAACCAAACCAGCTGACTGGGGATGATTGGCGCTATGGAATTTTTGATTAATTCCAAGGCCCTTACACACACTCTTCATCACACTCCCCACAAACTCACTTCCGTTATCAGACCATACAATCCGAGGCATTCCATACCGAGGAAAGTATTCCTTCAGTAGGATTTTCGCAGTCGACAGGGCAGTATTGTCTTTGAGAGGGTAGGCTTCAATCCATCGGGAGAACGCGCAAACCACAACTAAAACATATTTCAGGTTGTTGCATCGCTCCATATGGATGAAGTCTAATTGAATCACCTCAAAAGGACATGAAGGGGGAGCAAAATGGCCAGGAGGTGTTGGGGTTCCCTTACCAGGATTGTACAACATACATACCATACAATTCTTCACCAATCTCTCAGCACACTTCGTAATACCATCATTCTTCCACACAGGAGACAACAACTTACAAATACCTTTCGCACTAATATGTGCTAACCCGTGTGCCATTGTCACAACAGCCAGCACATATGCATCCGGCAACATCCATCTCTTATGTCCCGACAAATCAACCCAACAACCATTCGCATCCAACTTTCCCGTACTTTCTTTCCACTTCGTCTTTTCAGTCTCGGTGGCCTCATCTTGAATCGCTTTCACACTCTCGATAGTGTCCTCACACATACTAGTCTCTGTAGGCCACCTAACCGAACTCGTCACATACATTCTAGTGCTAAGGTTCCGGGCAGTCTCCTTAGCAATCTCATCCGCAAAAGCATTACCACGACCAACATCATCCGTCACCTTACGATGTGCACTACATTTAACAATCGCTACCTGCTTAGGCAACGTAAGTGCATCCAAAAGATCATTCACAAGCTGTCCATGCTGAATCTTCGTACCATGCGACGTCATAAAGCCTCTCTCTCTCCACAGCCGTCCAAAGCTATGGGCGACGCCAAATGCATATTGGCTGTCGGTAAACACATTCACACGTTTTCCTTTCGCTAACACACACGCTCTAGTGAGAGCAATCAGTTCTGCAGCCTGGGCAGAGTTCTGATTCAATCTCGCAGTTTCCACGACAGTATTTAAAGTTACAACAGCATACGCAGTCGTTACATCACCGTTCGGCAATTTAAAACACGAACCATCCACATACAAGGTCCCATCGGGATCTTCCAAAGGGGTGTTTTTAAGGTCCACTCGACCTTTTGTTTCCTCCTCAGTCCTCAAATAGCAGTCATGGGCTGCTATTTCATCTGACTCTGTACTAATTGGTAACAGAGTCGCCGGGTTCAGAACATTGCAACGTTTTATCTGAATATGACTTGCCAACAGCGTCAACTCGTACCCAGACAACCTCGCACTCGTCAAGTGCTGAGTTTTCGTACGATTCAAAAGAGTGTCGACCGCATGCGGAACCATCACCGTAAGCATATTATCCATGACCAATCCTGCTGATTGTCGGATGGACACCGCAGCTGCCGCTGTTGCTCTCAAGCAACTCGGCAATGCTCTAGCTACCGGGTCCAAGGTCGAGGAAAAATATGCACATGGATGTTGCTTACCACCAAAAGGTTGCGTTAAAACACTCAACGCACACCCTTCCCTCTCGTGAACGTATAGTGTAAACGGCTTGCTATAGTCAGGAGTACCTAACACAGGAGCCGAACACAAGGCGTCACGCAGTTCAGAAAAACTTTTCTGACATTCTTCCGTCCATGGTAAAGGAGTTGGAACATCCTTGCACGTAAGAGCCACCAATGGTTTCGCTAACAATGAAAAATTCGGAATCCACTGTCTGCAGTACGACGTGATACCTAGAAAGGCACGCACATCTCTTTGGGTTGTTGGCACAGTCATTCGCGCAATTGCTGCAATTCTCTCTGGGGTCAGCCACCTTCCCTCCTTTGACAATAAGTGACCTAGATAGGTTACTTCTTGACAACAATACTGGAGTTTAGAAGGTGACACCTTGTGATGTAAGTCACAGAGATGTTGCAGCAACGACACCGTAGCAATTTTGCAAATGTCCTGAGTATCTGCAGACACCAATAAGTCATCGACATATTGGATTAAGGCCGCACCAGCCGGCAACGAAAACGCATCCAGTTGACCCTTCAAGGCTTGACTGTAAATCGATGGACTCTCACAGTAGCCCTGAGGAGCACGTTTAAACCGGAAGCTGCGACCACCAAGAGAGAAACCGAAAAGGTCTCTGCTTTCTTCAGCAATCGGAATACTGAAGAACGCATTCTTCAGATCGATTACTGAAAACCAAGATGCAGAAGCTGGAATCAGAGTCAGTAGCGCCGTGATGTCAGGCACAACAGGGAACTGAGGAGTCACAATTTTATTGACCTCCCGCAAATCGATAACAAAACGATAAACAGGCGGTTTTGAAGGATCAGTACGTTTCACAATGGGCAGTACGGGCTGTTGCACACGTTTCCCCGCGTTTCTTCAATAACGTCTTTCTCAATCAGATCATAAATGATCGCTAACAGTGCTCGTTCACCATCAAGAGAGATTCGATACTGGGGAATACGTGGCAATCGTACATTAGATTTCAGCTGAACAACATAAGGGGAGATGTCAAGCAGGCCCACATCATTGGGACCTGTGGCCCACAAAGATGCAGGAAGAGAACTCAATTCCGGTGGAAGCTTATCGAGAGACAAGTACATAGGAGAGACAACCCTCTCACCTAACGTAAGCTTTACACCCGCAGGAGAACAATACAAAGTTGCATACAAACGTTTTAGCAAATCCAGGCCCAAAAGATTTTCACCACAACCAGTAGTTAAAATCAATGGAGCTTGAAGCTCGCGAGGCCCAATTGTAAGGGGCAAAGGGCGCGAAACTGGATTGCTAACGGGGGCGCCAGAGAATCCAACGGAAACATTTGTGAAGCCAGACAAAGGTGCGCCAGGGAGTTTCGAATGCATTATGGAACTTTTCGCTGCACCAGTGTCCAACAGAAAAGGCTCAACGACGCCCGATGTAGCAACTGCGACGTAAGGCCCTCTCTGATCAACTGGAACTGATACCACTCCCTCTCCTTGTCCATGGCTGTCCTAGTAATTACTGTCGTCAGTTCCCTGATCGACGTAATAATCATCTACATTGTACGGCGCAGATCGCCCTTGCGATGATCCACGGTGGTCAAAACAGTTATCGGAATTTGATGAGTTATCTGAACGATCATTTTGAACACCACGACCCCTACCACGTGATGTCTGCTGAGAACCACCACGACCTCCTCTAGATGAGTTACCACTGTTACGATCGTTTAGAACAGGACAGTTGAATTTTAAATGACCCTCCTGTCTACAATAGGCACACTGATTGTACCCTAACGAAGATCTTTGGGAAGAGGAGTCATTTCGAGGTTGCGACCTATTCGATTGCGACTGCGATCTATTTTGCTGAGGAGCATTCTGATTCGAACGCGGAGGATAGGCCTGCTGCAACAACACTTTAGTTTTAAGTTCTTTCGTCTTTTTATCAGCGCGGTCGTTCTCTTCTTTTTCTCTGTTTTCGTAATACTGTGCCGTAGCCAATATTTGAGCAGATGTAGAGACGGCCCACGCACTCTCAGAATTTTTTAATTTATTGCTCAAGTCGGGCAATAAGTTAGAGACAAATTTATCCACAAACAACCGTTGACCACCCTCAGTGCCCATATCCTGACCACTATGGTCGATGAATGCCTCCTCAAATCTCGTAAAGAAATCAGAGACACTCTCGTCCTTCTTCTGTTTACAGGCTGACAATTTGTCCCAGTTCACCCTCATAGCTGGCATAAGTGTTTTCATTAGTGTAATTATTCTTTGAGGGAGATCAGCAATCAACTGCTCGGGTTTAGCACCACCAGTTTGCAACCCATCCGCCGCTACAAGGGCAGCCCAATCACCACCTAATTCGTTTGGATGATTTTCCTGACGAATCTTAGCCCATACCGGTTGAGGTACGACATTGCCGAACAGCATATCGATATCGGCAAGATTCATTATCGTAGCGTCTACGAGCTGTGACATTTCTTTATAGTACCCTGCAGGATTTTTGCGAGGGTCAGGCAAAGATTGTTTCACCTGCAACACTTCCGATCGTTTCCATGGGAGATGTATCCACACTCTCTGGAAGTGTGCCACTACCGGAGGTTGAGCCCCAGGAATAGCTGGCATCCATAGGGGAGGGACTTCACGCATGGGAAACTGACCAGACGCATCTAACTGTCTCTCAACGTCCTCAACGAACAAGGCCTGAGGTATCGGAGTAGGACGGAAAGATAACAACCGCTCAACAGCGCGTCGAACGTTGGTATCCACTATCATTCCGCTCGAGAACTGAAGCTGTAGATCAGACAAAGCAGTCAACACATCGTCAGATGCATCGGCCGATATCTGGTCGCGCAGAACCTTGCACATTTCTTCGAACACGTACCTCTGTGTCGGTACATTAAATTGACAGAACGTATCAAGTACAGCACATGGAGGATTTCTAAGAGGGTACGTCATCCAACCCATTGCCATGTTATATAACGCAGCACGTTCCCTGTTACCGGGAAGCTGACTACGTCTTTGAGGACCGTCCGAACCAGCGGACCCAAGAACAGGGCCAAGAGAATTGAAGAAGCTAGCCGCAACCGGAGAGGTACGACATCGAGTAGATGGAGAAGTATACGATAAAGTAGGAATGAGAGAAGGAGTAGAAACAGAAGGAACAGTAGGAGTAAGTAGAATCGGAGCAGTAGCGGGAGAAGGAGTATGTGGAAGTACAGGCGGAGGAGCAGTAGGAACAACAATAGGCAAGGGAGCAGGAACAGTCGGAAGAACAGGTTGAGGAGCAGGTACAGGGGGAACCACAGGAGCTGCGGTACCCTGTGCGTACGGAGGTGGTGACTTCATAAGATAAGACATTAAAGGATCCTCAACTGATTCCTCCTTCTTATCCGACTACGTTGGCAGAGCGGGATAGCATTTATCTATAGTCATACGCTGAAGCCTGTCAAAAACTTCCTTTTCCTTATCCTCCTTATCACGCTGAAACTGCTCTGCTTTCTTTACAATGGCAGCAACACCATCTCTCTGATTACGTTTAGTCTGTCTGATCTCTTTCTGTCGGGCTTCTTTACGCCACAACCGAAAGGCATCAAACATGGCCGGCCTTGACTTTTTCTCAAACAATTTAGCCTCAAGATTATCTAAGATCGGGGTCTCAAAACTACCATGAGGTGGCCAACTAAGGGCACCATCCTTTTTAGTGTAACAAATCCAGTATTCATTAAAAGTAATCGGGCCTAGCCCGTGCTTACTGTAGAGCTCATAAGTGGGAGTTCCAACCGGAGGTATCGGACACGAGTCCTCCAGTCGGGAATCCGTACCACAACGTCTGAAACAACTGAACAAAGTACTACGACCAGGCATCTTGCACACTAGCCGAGTTTCACAAACTTCAAGGGTTACGGGATTTATCAAGTCCCAGCAAAGAGCAAAAACCCTCGGTTTTTGGCGACTGCAGACGTCAAACAACACAACAAAGAACCAAGTACTAAGAACCACAAATGCAATGGAACCATGCAACAACTAAGCAACCACAACCAAGGACTATGGGAGCGACCCACAAATACTTAACTCAAAGATCGATGGCGTCACCAGGAAGGCCCGTCAATCGTCTCGCTATACCAAGGTCTACGCCAGGCGCCAAAACAGGTCTACAGTCAGGGCAGCAGTCCGTCGCAGCCGTCAGGAGGCGGGAATCTTCGCGGGAAAAGTCGTCGGGCCACTTGTTTCGACAACAGGATCGATGAAGCGGAGTGCACCTTCCCTCGGAGATTTCACACGAAGTTCCTCACGATCGTCGGGCTTGGACCGGTACCACTGATGCAGCCCCACGTTGGGCGCCAACTGAAGGACTGGGTTATTTAAGACCCAGCGGTGCCAGGGGACAACACCTGAAACCTTCGTGGGTAACCTGCTCCGGCGTACGAATGACAGAGACACGGGACACTTCCTTCGGCTTCAAAGATTCGAGGTTTATTTACTGCAGGGAACACAGAAGTCACAGGAAGTACAACGAGTGTAAGTTCGAGGAGACTGCTTCAAATTGCTACTGTAGATCGCTCCTTTTATACAGATTTCTCCCATAGGGTTACATGGTACACAAAGGTTTACAACTCGGTTCCCATAAATATCCCCGAGAGGGGTCGCTTTGGTCACTTTGATACATTCAAGGTCCGGGGCATAAGTGCGGAAACATTTGGTGGTTCCCAACTGTAAAAACCCATCTTCCCACCATTAGTACATTCCATTCGGCAGTAAAACAGATCGAAAAAGGAACAAGGACAGGTGCAGAGGAAGATGGAAACAGTGGGGAGATCGAAAAGGGTGTAAAAGGGGAGGTATCGGGAAACACGAGCTACAGGCATCAAAGGGACGTGCCTAATGAGATGCACGGCTGAGACAATAGACCTGCACGGCAAGAGGAGCCTCGAGCGGGGCCATCTGCCTTACAGTATCATCCCCCTCGTCATAAAGACACTTTCAAAGGACATGTGTCTTCCGCGGATGTCTTGGGAATCCCAGGGTCGCGAAACGGACAACGTCCGTTCGCTGGCTACTTGAGGGCAAGAAACAAAATGGATGCCATATCTAAGATGGAACCCGTGGGTACAGATGAAAAACCCACGTAACAAACGAACGGTTTAGGTTAGCACAGCGAAACTGCGCACACTCACTAAACTCGTCATTTGCGGTTCGTAGATACCAGACTCGACCATATTTGTGCGAGTCGAAAACATCACTTACAATTGTCACGGAACCTCACCGCGCTGCCTCTCTTGCAGCGGGCACGTCAGCAAAAGAGGTTTGCGTGGTGATATAGGCGCAGCGCAGTAGGACGTTATAATAAAATACAGAGGCTGTGTTGCTGCAGTTCAGAGCTCACGCATATGTGCGCCACAGGCGTCACATCCGCGCAGGTTCCCATTTATTACTCTAACCATGTGACCCCCGACTAAACCATTGAACCTCAAAGTCTCGGGGGCGTGCACTAACTCCACCCCGGACCACTCCCAACAGTGGACCAAACTCAGGTCGCCCCTATTACTTCATAGTGGCGACACTACAATGTGCAGCCCCAGTTACCTGATATCGCAAGTGGTTTCCAGATTCCATTGGTTTCTGTAATTTGCCCTCAACCGGACGTGACGCACTGCGCTGTTTAATGTAAATGCACGAGACACTCCTGCTACGGGTTATAATTAGGGTGACCAGGCGTCCCCGTTTTGCCAGGACGGTCCCTGTTTTTAACCAGCTGTCCCAGCAAATTTCAAGAAATGTAGCTCACGTCCCGGTTTTTAGAGAGGGTCGACTGAAAACGGTGGGAGGTGTTTTTTATGTTTTATAAAGCAGGGATAGTTCGCAGTTGTTTCAAGAAAGCAATTTAATAAACAGGCAAGCTACTGGGCTTAAAAATTGCATTTTATGTATGTTCTTATTTCGTGTTCTGTAATTCTCTGCTGAGGAGCGCTCTCATGCTTGAAGTCCCTGGTAGTCCCTCTTCTATTTTTGTGAAATGTCCCTGCTTTTGGCTTTAAAATTCTGGTCACCCTAGTTATAATTTTCTCGACAGAGCTCTGCTGCTCCTTGGAATTAGGACTGTGCTACGTTAAATACCGACAATAAATGTATCTATTTAATTTTACACACACTTGTGCATTGCGACATTTTTCTGGCCGCTGTCCTGGTTCCAGAAGGACGAAAACGGCGGCGCGGACCCCGTTAATGGAGCAGCCAGACTGGGCCCAGGCCAAGGAGGTGCGCGGCGCGGACGTGTTTCTTGGCGCGCTCGCTGGCCTGTTCATTTCCCTTCTATACATTAATGGTATGGATGAGGTCATTTGCTCTAACAGTGCGGGCCTTCTTTTCTCTCTCTCTGGGCCTGCTCGGAGGGGGCACCATCGCACTGCAGGCCTATTTGTCTCCACTCCGACCCAACGGGCGGCTTAAGATGGTGACCGTGCCTTCCGCTCACACCAGTGAAGGAAACACAGGAGTCCCTCGTTTCAATCTTCTCTGAACCATGGGCTGTGTGTGCGGGGTTCTTGGGTTACCGAGGGCGGGCGTAGAAGGCGGAAATACCGATGAGGCCCCGTCATCTGGAAAAGCAAAGGTAGGAGGAAGCAGGGGCGCTATTAAACGTGATCCAAGGGCCTGAGCGCGCAGCGCCCTGGCACGGGCCGTGCGCACAGAGACATCATGGATAACTCATGGCAGAGCGCGCACCTCACCCTGACGCAGATGGGCCCGGTGTCCCACACAGCCTCACCTGGGAAGGAGAGGCCTTCACGAGTACCGGGCCGCGGCCGCATCTCGTGTGCGCAGGGCCCTGAACTGGGTGCGCAAAGCGCCAACCGGGCGCAACTGGGTGCGCACAGCGCCAACCGGGCGCAACTGGGTGCGCAACCCGGGACTGTGCGCCCTGCTGCAGCGCACGCATGGGCTGTTCAGAGAACAGGTTTGAACTGGCGCATGCACTCACAGCAGCGCATTCGTGAAAAGCAGACTGCTCCCAAGAGGCGCCGGAGGGGTGCACTGATTGTGCACCCCTCTAGGTGGCACAGCCAGCGCACCTGGCAACATCACAAAATCAAATGATGGACGCTTTTCAAACACTCACCCCCAGTCGCAGATCTGGGTTTAATCCTTTGTTATTTTGCTCGCCACCTCACTTCAGTGTGGACCCAACAATATGCAAATCAGTCACGTTTCGACACGCCCCTTTTCCCTGCGCCACTGGATTCGAGCTAGCCTGACTGATGGGGGGTGACACCCCGAAACTAGTCCCCGAATGCTTGGTTCTGGTCCAGAGAGGACCTGCCTTGGCAATTCGGGCTGGACTCCTCCCATGTGGAGCAGGGTCAAGACCGATTTGGATAAGGCTGGGTCCAAACTGGGGTGAGGTGGCGAGCAAAATAATGAGGGATTAAACCCAGATCTGTGACTGGGGTGAGTGTTTGAAAAGCTTCAACAGTCCGTCCATCATCTTATTTTGTGATGTTGCCGCAGCCAGTGCACCGCCTGATGGATGGCTTCCTTGCCTTGCACCCAGATCTGTACTATGGCTTGCCTTGGGCCGCACCCTCATGTACTGAGGAAACGCCCCTTTGGGATCACGCTGGCGCACATTTAGGGCTGTCACGATCAGTATTACACGAATCTGCAGCACCCTCTGTAATGCCAGTATGCCCTGGGGGTGCACAAGCTTGTTGTGCCCCCGAGCACTTCTCTTATATTGCTGCCAAGATCTGGAACGAGCTACCGGCAAACATTAGACGTGCCCCCTCCCTGGTTCTTCAGCCCACCCCCCCCCTCCACACTCCCTCTCAGCGCCTCGAGACCCTCACGGGTGAGGAGAGTGCTTACAATTCTTCTCATTGATTGATTGATTGATTGATTGAGCACTTTGTGTTCTGCGGCCCCAGATGTGCTGAGCTGACCCTGTCATCTTCCCACCTTTGTTAGAAGAGAGATCAGTTCTAACTTTCTTTAGTCCCTTCTTTCCATTAAGGCCCTGCAGACCTAGGGATAGGGCGGCATGGAAACGTGTTGCCGCCCATTGGTACATTTAGCACGTTTCTATGGAGGAGTTGCAGAGATGTGTGGTTCTCCCGTGTTAGGTGCCAAGAGTGCATCCTATCCTGTTACTGCATTCTCTGCTATAAAGTGGAGTTTACCTTTTTCAGTGATGAATGCCGGGCCACGAAGAGCGGAATTCAAAAGAGAAGCAGAATTGTGCGTGCTACCTGGTTTGGACTGGCCAAAGAGGCAATCTATCAGTGGCGGAAGGGCTGGTCTATGGCCAGTGTGGGAGCTCATTTTTTAGCTGCTTGTGGGACAGTTTTGCGGTCTGGTGGGCCGGTGTTTACTGTTCATGTCCCTTTTATTACCACAAATATTGCCTGCAGCAAGCAAAAAGGTATGCAATCCCCCTTGGTTTGCCAAACACCTATTTAGCATATCTTTGCAATTTCAAAACTGACCCTATTTGCAAATATGGAATTTGTTAATAGAGGCCACGTTTATTTTGGTCGCTGGACTTATTTGTGCCCCAGTCTGATCCTGCATGCTACTCACACCTGATGTGAGACAACTGACCATGCCTACCTGTACCTTCCAAGCTGTCTGCCCTTGTTAGAAACTCAGCTGCTGATGGGTCTTCTCACTAACCCGGGATTCACTCCAAAGTCTACATTACAGTAAGGCAAGGACAACATTTTTACCTCTGTCAGAGTCCCCTCTGAAAATAACATTAACTCTCAGGACACCCTAGACTATTTTAAATCTAGGATCCCACCCAATGACCAAAGAGCTTCCTTGGCTACCAAGGTCGAGCCCGTCCAGATACACTTACTATCTGGACGAGGACTCTATGATAAAGCATGCCACTTGGAATTCCAGTGGGGGAGAGCCCTTTAATACCGTAGGTGATTCCCTGGGGCTGGTATGGAGAGATAGGCTAAGCACGGTAGGGATTTGTTCCTGTTGCTTTTCTATGGTTAAGCGTTACGGAGGGTGAGCAAACCCTGTATCACTTCTCAGTTACTCCTTCTTGAAACATAGTAATAAGAATCTAACCACATAGATAATACATTTGACACTTGACTTTCATGTGGCTTCTGCCTGCCAGCCACACGCTAACCTCATGCACCAAGAATTAAAGACAAAATATTGACCTTTGATGTGAAATTGGAGAAATAAAGAGATGTCCATTTAGTGACTGAATTGCACAAAGCAAATGCAGAAAACATGTGTGCTGCCCATGACCTCCGTATGCCAGGTGGGGTCTGCAGTGATGATTGAGGGCTGTCGCCCTGGTGCAATGCACTATCGAGAAGAGGGCCGTGGCACTGTGCAATGCTGTGACCTGAAGGGGCCGTTTTCCTGTGTGGGCTGTCACAAACCCTGTATGCCAGGAGGGAGGCCATGGTGCAGTGAGAGTGCTATCGCCCTGAAGCAGCGTGCAGCTCTGAAGGAGAAGCAAGCCATTACTCCAGAGGAAGACCAATGATTCAGCCATCCAACAATCCTGAAGGACCCAAGACCTGCTGCCGGATTCAGGGAGCTTACTACATTGGCAGATAATTGTGTGGACGCCTTCCACCTCTACGTAGCATCCAGTCTTCTGATCACCTAGGGGCCGCAGGCGTGAGACAGGGCACTCTGAACCTCGACGCCAGCGAAAGTGGGTAAGACTGAATATTGGGGTTGCTCTGACTGACACGCTACGGCACAGAGGCACTTTGACTTTGTCAACAACATCATGGAACTTCTAAGATTTGAACTCACTAGTGGGGCCCAGCTGGAATACCATCTGTTAGATTTGGGGGTCTCAAGTTGGCACAGGTAGGTACTTGTGACAAATAGGGACCCTCTCCTCTAGTCAGAACAAGGGGGATTACACACCTAAAATAACCCCTGCTCACCCTCTAGGTAACGTGGCGAGAGCAGTCAAGGCTTTACTTCAGAGGCGTTGTAAGTTAAGCAGTTGTGACCACATTTAGTAACCCAGTGACAACACTACAAATGGACACCACACTGGTTTTATATAAAAAAATAAGTAGACTTTATATAATGTTACCACAAGACCATAACCAACAAAAATACACACTATGATTACTATAAGATGGTAGATTTAAGCTTAGTTCAGTTCTTAAATGCGACACTCTGCGTCAATGTACTTTAGGTTGCATTGCGCTTCCACAACAAGCAATGTCGCAGTGATGGGAAATGCGGCAAAGTTCAGATACAAAGAAATTAAGACGTGAAGATCCTCCAGATGCTGCACGCTTCTCGGGGATGCGAGAAGTTCTCAGTCTGATGCATGGACTACAGCGGCGACATCCAAGATGCGACGGCAGCAGCTCCAGCGGTGACGCTCTTTCCCCACGATGCGTGAAGTTTCCACTCAATACGACAACTACATCGGCGACATCCAAGATGCGACGGCAGCAGCTCCGATGGCGGTGCGCTTCTCGGGGATGCGAGGTGCTCTTGGTCGATGCTGTGCAATGCGACAGTTCTAGCGGCGACACCCTCCTTCGGAGTTGCGACGGCAGGCACAGCAACGGCGACACGCTCCGACCTCGTTGTGAAATTCTTCTCCTGATGCGGTGCAGTGCGACAGCTCCAGCGGCGACATCCTCCTTCAGAGGATGTGCTAATGATGCCCTTGCTGGTGCTCCTGGGAGAGATGAGGTCAGTGTAGGGGGGGCGCTCCTCTGCTCAGCACCCCCACATCTGCTCCACAGCAGGAAAGGTGCACAGAGGGGGTGCTAATGACTCCTGTGCCGGTGCTCCTGGGAGTGATGAGGGCAGTGTACGGGGGCGCTCTTCTGCTCAGCACCCCCACATCCGCTCCCCAGGCTGAAAGGTGCAGAGAGGGGGTGCTAATGACGCCCGCGCAGGTGCTCCTGGGAGTGATGAGGGCAGTGTACGGGGGCGCTCTTCTGCTCAGCACCCCCACATCCGCTCCCCAGGCTGAAAGGTGCAGAGAGGGGGTGCTAATGACGCCCGCGCAGGTGCTCCTGGGAGTGATGAGGGCAGTGTACGGGGGCGCTCTTCTGCTCAGCACCCCCACATCCGCTCCCCAGGCTGAAAGGTGCAGAGAGGGGGTGCTAATGACGCCCGCGCAGGTGCTCCTGGGAGTGATGAGGGCAGTGTACGGGGGCGCTCTTCTGCTCAGCACCCCCACATCCGCTTCCCAGGCTGAAAGGTGCAGAGAGGGGGTGCTAATGACGCCCGCGCAGGTGCTCCTGGGAGTGATGAGGTCAGGGTACGGGGGTACTCCTCTGCTCAGCACCCCCACATCTGCTCTCCAGCATGAAAGGTGCACAGAGGAGGTGCTAATGATGCCCGCGCCGGTGCTCCTGGGAGTGGTGAGGGCAGTGTACGGAGGGGGAGGGGGGGGGCTCCTCTGCTCAGCACCCCGACATCTGCGCCCCAGCATGAAAGGTGCAGAGAGGGGGTGCTAATGACGCCCGCCCAGGTGCTCCTGGTAGTGATGAGGTCAGTGTATGAGGGGGGGCACTTCTCTGCTCAGCACCCCCACATCTGCTGCACAGCATGAAAGGTGCAGAGAGGGGGTGCTAATGACGCCCGCCCCCTGGGAGTGATGAGGTCTGGGTACGGGGGGGCACTCTTCTTCTCAGCACCACCATTCCTGCTCCCCAGCGTGAAAGGTGCAGAGAGGGGTGCTAATGATGCCTGCGCAGGTGCTCCTGGGAGTGGTGAAGTCAGTGTACGGGGGGCGCTCTTCTGCTCAGCACCCCCACATCCGCTCCCCAGGCTGAAAGGTGCATAGAGGGGGTGCTAATGACGCCCTCGCAGGTGCTCCTAGGAGTGATGAGGTCAGTGTACGGGGGGACAGCTCCTCACTGACAGCACCCCCACCTCCAGGCGCATCTGCTCCTCGTTGACTGTCAGCCGCCTCGCCTCGCCTCCTGCTGCTAGCCCCAGAGGCTCAGGCAGGCTCCATCCATCTCACTCTGCCACCGAGGCGTGGCGTGGAGGCCGCATCCTGCCTGTGCTCTGTCTCCTGCACCTGAGCCCAGGCGGAGGGAGGCCTGGGGCTGCCAGCACACACACCCATCACTCACTCAATCACTCACTCACCTGCCGGCAATCTACTGGGCTGCCCCTGAGCTCGCGCCAGGAATGTTTCTGGGACTCTCAGATGGAGCTCAGGGATCCTTCAGTCTGCGCCCTCCCTGCCGGAGGCAAACAATGAATTAGAAGGTCGGGGGGGGGGGGGGGGGGGGGGGGGGGGGTTAAAAGCAACCGATACAGGACACTCGGCGCCCGCTTTTATGTTCAGCTATCTTTATAGTGTGTTAAAAAAAATGTAACAGCAAAAATACAAAGCGCTGCAATACTGTTCGACCACCAGACATACACATGGAGGAGGCTCCTCTGTTGTAAGGTTCTTGTAAGGGAAGGTCTTGGGGATGGAAAGACTGATAGGGTAGAAACCCCCAGTACCAGAATGATATGGCTGGGACAGTATTTGTAACTTCTTTTAACAGAAGGATTTAAAAACGATGAACTTAACTTCAATGTAGTTGAGTAGCTGTTCTCAGCTTCAGCCCCCCACTCTTCTGAATCAAGTTAGCTTCACCTCTACAACAAATCAAATAGAATGATATATGTGGTATTTACTATAATAAAGCGTTAAGTTGTTCGTACTTTTGTTGCATACTATAATTTACTAGAAGGGATGGTGTTACATAAAAAATATTGAAAAAAGCCTAAAATCTTGACTGGTATTCAATACTACATGTGATAAAACATGCTGCCAAATTACTCAAATCAGATTAAATAAAGTAGCATTTTGTATGCAGCCACAATTCAATTTTTCATTTAAAACCACAAGTTTCACAAGTACAGAGACTTCCCAGTAAAATAACTCCGCCTCAACACATCATTACTTCTTGGAGACTATGAGGGCTTTATCCATTTATCTGTATTTACTTAATTAACTCCTGTAGTATAACTAAACAAGAAAACATTGTGCAAAAAATGTACTCTATGTAGACTTTAACAATAGTTCTCCTTGAATTAATTTATATATTTAGTGACACATTAGAACCCTAGAAGGCATTCATATGTATACAATTTCATAGGTTATCAGAATATGGATAAAATCAAGCCCCCTCAGTTATGTCGTTGGTACATACATTTAGGAGTATTTTCAGTATGTAAAGAATTGAGGACTAGTTGTGGAACCAAAATCCTCAGTACATAGTTCGCTTTGTCACCCAAAATATATTTATGGGCTACAGACTCAATTTTCACGGAGCATGCTGAACTGCTTACGTTTTGTTTTGGCCTTCATTTGGTGATAAATTCTGTTCCCAGACAAACAAATGTTCAGTGAACCACAGAATGCCAAACTCAATATTTCACCCTCATTTTTAAATGATTAGTGACATTGTATTCTTAATTTTAAAAAGAGGTCCTGTTTAAAAGATACATTTAATTATCACTATTGAAATTGTAATGGAGACAAAACCTTGGCCTTCTTACATTTATATGAGGTTGTCACCACTTTCTAACTATGAATAGTCAACCAGAATGTTGAGTTTCCTTCTATAATATCCCGGTCTCAAATCATTTATGGGCCGCTGGAGGATGTAGATTGACTGGGAGGGCCTGAAATGTTTAAACATGATAAATCTGGATTATGGGCGGGTGATGCACCACTGTATTTAAGTCAGGTCTACCAACATCTTACAGTGAGTAGTGGGGTGGGTTTGGATTCACAAAACTGGGATATTCCTCTCTGTAACAAGTCCGAAGAATCACCTGAGACGGATGGACCCCCCTCAGCGGTTGTCTATAGTAAGGTTGGGCTTTGCGTCTTATAACAATATGACATCTATAGGAGAAAGGGAAGACCCTATGGGGGATTACTGATATTGGTAGCATCCCATTTGGGCTGTACGGTGACACAACGAAATACTCCAACTATAGATCTTCGATGTGTCACACTTAAGTTCCCGTCCAATCCAAGGGTGACTTTTATTAATGTCTATTCTCGACCTGTTAGGTTGGGGAAAGAATCCCCCACTCTGGCCCTGCTGGATACCCTCACCTCTACTGTCTCAGGAGAGAGTAGACTGCTCATCGCAGGGGATTTTAATTGCCAATATGAGCCTTTACCTGGTATTGGAAATCTACTTACCAGAGAGGAAGATGAGCAATGGTCAATTCCCGAGCTTCAGATTGCTCCTATTAAGGTTTGGCCACCACTGGCTCTCCAAGTGAATTCCATAACTACGGCCCATTCTTTGAGAGCCTGTAATGGACGTGCCCACTCAGATCAGGAAGGGAATGCCACGTTCAATCGTGTAGGTCAGTCCTCCCGGTTAGACTATATCCTGGTAGAGACATGGTCATGGTCGTGGGTCATTGACTTAGAGATTCTTTTACATCATGACAGTGACCATAACGCCCTGGTTGTAAATGTAAGTCTTCCTGAGACAGGCATTGCCCCCGGGGAAAAAACTAGGAAGGAAAGTGCTTTGCTTCTCTCTAATGACAGAAGACGGATTAAATGGCCTATGATAAAACAATCCCCAGATAAAATGAGTATTTTATACTGAGTTGTCCACAAGTTTTTTTGTAGAAATAAGCGCCCTTATTGAGATTGGACAGGAAATGATGATAGATAAAATACATAAATTACACGCAAGATTGGTGGCTGATCTAGCAGATTTACTTAACCCAATAGTGACCAAACCCAGGCTGAATCAGAAGACTCAATCGTGGTTCGATCAAAAGTGTAAGAAGGTAAAGTTTTACTAATTGAGTCAATGAAAGCCCATGATAGGACCCTAATTAAACTTAGGAGGCAGGAGTACAAGCAGGCTATTAGAGAGGCTAAACAGCAAAGGGAAAATTGCAAATGGGATAGTATAAACAGTGCTCAGGGGAATAGGAACATGAGGGAATTCTGGGCAATAGTGAGAACCGGATGCGGATACGGTCAAGTGGAAGACAAGACGAATATTGAGAAATGGATTGAACATTTCCAGGCGCTGTATTTGACAGAAACGGTAATTTCCATGACGCTGACTACCTCCCAGGAAGAACACACCGACCTCTCATATAGTCTTGAATATATTTCCACATTGCCCAGAATGGAAGCTGATGTAGGCATAACGATAACATTGGAGGTGGAGGGTGCGATCAAGAGACTCCCGGCAGGTAAAGCACGAGGTCTTAATAAAATCCCGGGGATCTTTTTAGGGATCAACCAATAGTATGGATTCCATACTTTTGCTTGATGTTCAATGCCATACTCCAGGGTTCCCCTATACCAGAAACCTGGCTGGGGGCTGATATTGTACCAGTGTTCAAAAAGGGCTCTCCATTAATCCCCGCAAATTACCGTCCGATCAGCTTGATCGACGTTAGTCAAAAACTCTTTGCGCGGATTATCCTCGACCGGCTTCAGACATGGATGGAGGAACATGAGATATTGACCCCATATCAAGCTGGATTTAGGGAAAAAACATCCACCGTAGACCAACTTCTTAGAGTACAACTTCTGTATTGGAAAACAGTGAAAGTAGAGGGTGGCAGCCGCTACTTAATTTTTGTTGACCTTAAGACGGTGTTCGATCTGGTACCACGGGAACTCCTGTGGGTGGTTCTGGCAAATATGGGGATCTCTACCTACCTCCTTGATATTATCAAAAGACTCCACTTAAATAACTTCGCCCAAGTCAGAAGTGGTAAAAGGGGTGTTTTGACATCTAGGTTTTCAGTCAATAGAGGAGTGAGACAGGGATGTGTCCTGGCCCCCACCCTTTTCTATCTCTTCATCAATGCCTTAATTGCCCACCTTATGGGGGTCAAAGACATTGATGCCCTGAAAATAAGAAACAAACAGGTAGTGGCATTGATGTTTGCCGACAACACTCTTCTATTGTCGAAAATCCCCGATGGCAATACAGCGTGCCCTAGACAGTTTTGCCAGCTTCTGCAAGAAAAGGGGGTTGGAAATCAATACACAAAAGACAAAGTATATGGTCTGTAATCCACCTAAGACCACCCGTCCCAACCCTTCTTTGAATGTCATCACTCTGGAAAGGGTAACTGTATTCGAATATCTGGGCATCACCCTTACAGATAATATGGAGTAAATGTAAAAAAAATGTAAATTGATACTTGTATAGCGCACTACTCACCCGCAAGGGTCTCAAGGCGCTTGTACGAATACCGCTGTGGAACCCTTCCTGGCTTTCCCTGTAAGGCGTCCACTCCTGGGCACCCCCAGGGTGAAGGCCAGGCATCCTTAGCGTTGTGGGGGCCGTTGTGGAGATTAAGCAAATTATTGCCCAGAGTTGCAGAGTGGGACTCTATTATTAGAATAGGCACCGAGGCGAGAATTATCAGGTCGGGGTTCCCAGATTGCCAAGGCCAAACTTAGGCTAGTACAGACCTCGGGAGGTGTTGTAAAATTGCACAGGGAATCCTCCTCTAAACCAGTTGCCTCCATTCTAGAAATCCATAAAGCGCAAGCTAGGGGAGCTATAATTTATGGGGCGGAACTGTGGGGACACTCTTCAACTGAATATATTCGCAAGGCAGAAAACTGTTTTTTGAGATCTCTATTGGCTCTCCCAGCTCCCCTTGCTTCCCTGAGAATGGATTTAGGAATTAGACCAATAGATGAAGAAATCGGTCCATGCCCCTTAACATATTGGCGCAGATTGTGGGTCACCCCAGAATTGAACCACTTTAGATCTGAAGTGAAAGAACACATGGGTCTACCTGGGACTGAAAAACTCCAATGGTTTGCTTACATAAAAAGTGAGAGCAAGAGGCTGGGCAACTTAGAGCTCTGGAGCAACCCTGAAGTTGCCTGTGCACTGCAGAGATGTCACGCGCTGACCTGGTGAAACTTCAGATGGCAGATATCCTTAGAAACTCTATGCTGGGTTCTTTAACCATAGAGTTTCTTAGTATTAAAGAGGAGTATAAACTGGAGCCATTTTTGGATGAGATGTTACCTAGTGGAGCGAGGAAACTCTATGTACAATTTAGACATGGTACACTACCACTTAGGGTTTTTTCTCATAAATGGTCCCAATCTAGGCTCCTAGAATGTCCAGCGTGTGGTGCACAGGAGGAGACTGAGCCCCATGTTTTTTTCTTCCGCCCATGTTATAAGCCTATTAGGCAGCGTTGGCTCATTCAACTGTGCAGAAATTTTGGGTTCAAACAATAGCATCAGACATTTAGAATCCTGAAATGTGACACCTCTCCGCCTGTTGTATTTTCAGTTTCCCGTTTCTTGCACACCATGTGGCGTAGGCGCTGGTCATTTATTAACAACATTTCCTGTTGAAACTGTTATGCCTAGTCCATCTTGAGGTGTGATACATGTGTCCTGCTTGCTTAGTACCTGTCCTTCTTGTATCTCTTTTTTAACTTCTTTAACTATTTTACCTCCTTTTTAACCATGTTTTTACCTTTTATGATATTTAATTGAGTATTCTTATTTCAATGCTGCTTTTTATTGATTGTATGTTTGTATCTTTTATTGTCCATGACCGAAATAATGATTATTTGAATTGAATTGAATTGATCAATATCTTTTTGCAGAAAACATTTAATCTTTGGACTAAAGTTGCCTGTTTGAGGGGATGCTTCGTGATTTCTTTTATTGAAGTAAGCACTCTTATTTCTAGAAGGCCATCCAGCACGTGTTTTGCCCCCTGTGGATCAAAAGCCTGGCCTTTTTCAAGGCTCTGGTTTCAGGAATATCTTTTTGTAATGTTCAGACCTTGTGCTGGAGTAGAATCTTGTGAAGTTGTTTAAATTGTGCCAGAAGCTGGAAGTGAGCGTGGTTTTCATCTTGGCTGTTAAATCTGAGTCTCTGTAGGAGAGGTGTTTCTTCAGCTGCAAACATTGCTTGTCTGTTCTGGTGATTGCTGACGGTTCTAGCCTCTGCTGTCTGTGCCATGTGCAAGGGTGGTGTAGGAGTCTTGATGGGAGCAGGTGGTTGGACTGATGTGGTGGTTGACAATTTCAACAAGCATTGGCATAGCCAAGAGGTTTCTCTTTGGGACCTTATAAGTGTTTATTTATCCAGCACAATCTCCTTGGTGCAACAATATCAAGTGTTGCATGGCTAAACACATTTAAGGTCCCAAAGGTGAGACCTATTGGCTATGCCAATGCTTGTTGGGAAAGCCTTTAGTACGTGAGCTATATCCAGATGTAATTGTGTCAAGATGATGGCAGTGTTCGATGTTAGATGTAGTTAACAGATGCTACTGTAAGTCCTCATTTGGTTCCACAGAGAGGTGTCTAGCCAAAGAAGGCCTGGATATGCCTTTGGCGCGTCTGGCATCAGCCTTGTTGTTAAGTATCATAAGCTTCAGCTCCCTCTTACTAAATTGGAATATCCTACTGGGCTGTCTAATAACAGGGGGGCATTGAGCTGGGCCAACTCACTAGAGATATACAAGAGCCAAGGGATTCTCAGAGCCTTGTCTAATTTTAAACAATCCAATATGATTGATTTGTAAACCCAGTCTCCTCTATTTTCCATATTGAGTGCCACAGCTGGATAGGTTTGGCCAATGATAAATCTTCCAGATACAGCCTCCCCAGTTTCCTATGAATTATATACACCGATGTGGATTTGGGAACAGCAAGTAGTCGCTGGAGAAAAATATTCTCTTGCGTTTGTAAAATGGTGAGGTTTGATGGCACTAAGCCGACTGCTATGAGAGGCGGCAGGAATGTATTTAGCTCTGTATCTTGTGACCATTTCCCTAATTGGTTTACAACTCAATTTGGTGGCAAACCTCAAAATACCCCCGCAAGCGTGCGCCATCTTTAGCCTGTTATTTTCGAAATGCTTGGACCAGGAGCCGCTGGCAGTAAAAAGAATACTCAAGTACAGGTATGATGTAACCCTTTCGATCTGTATGCCATTTATATAATGACTTTGTTATGTGCCCACATTCTCTCCTCAGATCATTGGTTATGTTTTCTTAAGGTTTATTTTAAGTGTCCTGTCCTGCATACATTTTGTTAAGCAATCCATTAGCCACTGCAGGCCCTTTGCGGACCTTGACAATAGGACGGCGTTGTCCGCATAAAGAAGGACCGGTGCTCTCTTCCATCTACTCACAGGAAATCTGAAGCACTGTGTCTACACTGTTTATGTACAAGGAGACAGACCCTGCCCAACCCCTCGCAGGATTTTAAACAAAGGGGAACACTCCCTATTTGGCCTTAACGCACCCTGGCTGATATGCCCCTTATTTAATTGTGAAAGTAAGGACACAATTTCCAACAGAGCACCCATAGAAATATTCGTCTACCACAAAATTGGATGGTTTACCAAGCCAAAGTGCTGGGCAGTTCTCCTAAACATCAATATAAGTGGCTGGTCTTGGTCCTTATATATTTTCCTAGGAGGACATCCAGATTGGCCCCTCCTAAACCCATATTGTGACCCGGAAGGCATGCTGTTGTCATCCGCCCAGACTTTTCAAAATGACCCTGCCCAAAATCTTGGCAGAAGAATCCAGGAGGGAAATAGGGCAATAACATTTGGGGTCGCCTTTGGAGCTCTTTCTAAAGATTGGAATTATCAGGGACTCCATACAGGTTGTTATCTAGCAAGTCTGGTAAGCATGAAGAACTAAAGATACTTGAAGTGAGGTGATCCAAAGAAGGACTCAGCTAAGAGTATGAGATTGGTCTTTGAGGAGATTTATAGAAGGGCTCAAGAAGGAGTACAAGATCAGTCCGTGAGGGGATCTATAGAAGGACTCAGCAAGGAGTGCGAGATCTACCTACAAGGGGATCCATAGAAGAGCTCAAGAAGGAGTGCAAGATCAGGCCACAAGGGGATCCATAGAATGGCTCAGCAAGGAGTGCAAGATCGGGCCGTGAGGGAATCCATTGAAGGGCTCAGCAAGGAGTGCAAGATCAGGCAGCGAGGGGATCCAAAGGAGGGGTCAGCAAGAAGTGCAAGATCAGGCTGTGAGGGATACATAGACGGGCTCAGCAAGGAGTGCGAGATCAGTCCGTGAGGGGATCTATAGAAGGGCTCAAGAAGGAGTGCAGGATCAGGCCATGAGGGGATCCATAGAAGAGCTCAGCAAGGAGGGCAGGAGCAGGCGGGGAGGGGGTCCATAGAAGGGCTCAACAAGAAGTGCGAGATCAGGCCGTGAGGAGATCTATAGAAGGGCTCAACAAGGAGTGCAAGATCAAGCTGCGAGGGGATCCATAGAAGGGCAAGATCATGCAGCGAGGAGATCTGTAAAAGGACTCAGCAAGGGGATCCATAAAGGGGCTCAGCAAGGAGTGCAGGATCAGGCTGTGAGGGGATCTATGGAAGGGCTCAACAAGGGGTGCGAGATCAGGCCCCAAGGAGATCCACAGAAGGGCTCAGCAATGAGTGCAAGATCGGGCCATGAGGGAATCCATTGAAGGGCCCAGCAAGGAGTACAAGATCAGGCTGCGAGGGGATCCATAGAAGTGCTCAGCAAGGAGCACAGGATCGGGCTGTGAGGGGATGCATAGAAGGGCTCAACAAGGAGTGCAAGATTAGGCTACAAGGGGATCCACAGAAGGGCTCAGCAACGAGTGCAAGATCGGGCCATGAGGGAATCCATTGAAGGGCTCAGCAAGGAGTGCAGGATCAGGCAGTGAGGGGATCCACAGAAGGGCTCAGCAAGGAGTGCAAGATCATGCAGCGAGGAGATCTGTAAAAGGGCTCAGCAAGGGGATCCATAAAGGGGCTCAACAAGAAGTGCAGGATCAGGCCGCGAGGGGATCCACAGAAGGGCTCAGCAAGGAGTGCAAGATCAGGCCCCAAGGAGATCCATAGAAGGGCTCAGCAAGGAGTGCAAGATTAGGCTACAAGGGGATCCACAGTAGGGCTCAGCAACGAGTGCAAGATCGGGCCGTGAGGGAATCCATTGAAGGGCTCAGCAAGGAGTGCAAGATCGGGCCGTGAGGGGATCCATAGGAGGGCCCAGCAAGGAGTACAAGATCAGGCCTTGAGGGGATCCATAGAAGGGCTAAACAAGGATTGTAAGATCGGGCCCCGAGGGGATCCATAGAAGGGCTTAGCAAGGAGTGCAAGATCAGGCCATGAGGGGATCCATAGAAGCGCTCAGCAAGGAGCACAGTATCAGGCCATGAGGGGATCCATTGAAGGGTTCAGCAAGGACCTCAGGCCCCCCCACGCCGCACGGCTCCTCCTGAGACTCTGCCCCGCCTCACCGCCACCACCGAGGGTTCGCCGCTGGTGTGCCCCGGGTGACTGCTACACCGCTAAACCTTCTTTTTCCGTTGTACTCTGTCTCCTATCTTGTGCATTATTGTATTTTTCTGCCTGTTTCCTATTTTGTGCATTATTGTATTTTTTTAGCCTGTTACTGTTCTAGGTGTCCCTTTGCGCCCTTCCCTCTGTGCCCCCAGCCCACTGCTTCCCGCCGCTGCCCCCCTGCGGCCCGCCCCCTTTGCCTTCGACTGTCCCGTGCCTCGCCCATTGGCCGCCCCGTTCCCGCCTCCCAGCTGCTCCTCCCTCCCACTTCGCCTCCTATGGAGGACGCGCGGCGACCGCACGCAGCGGGCGCGCCAAAGGCAAGCCCGTCTGCGCCTGGACCTCGCCCAGCGCCAGAATCCCTGGACCCCGCGCCCCCCACAACGCCAGACTGCACTACTACTCCAGCACCCTCCACACACTCAACACCGGACGAAATCACCCCTGCTACCGGTCTTGCCCGAAGCACACCCAAGGGCGCTTCGCCTGCCGCAACTGCAGATTCACCAGCATCAAGACCACCAAACCACCAACCAGAGAACCCAACCACCTCAGATGCATCCTCCTCAACACCCGCTCCGCTCGCAAGCACGCCATCGAACTCTGGGATCTCCTAGACTCTACCGACCCCGACGTCGCCTTCCTGACGGAGACCTGGCTGAACGCCACCTCAGCACCAGACATCACCATAGCCATCCCACAGGGCTACAAGATCTCCCGCAGAGACCGCACCAACGGAGTAGGAGGGGGAATCGCCATCATCCACAAGGACACCCTCAGAGTCTCAACAGTTACCGACGACACCCTCACCACCGCCGAGCACATGCACTTCCAGATCCACACCGACCCCAACACCACCCTCAGAGGAACACAGTTCAGCTACACCATCGCGGACCTCGTCAGCACCCACGCGCTCGCCTCCACGGACTACATCCTCCTCGGGGACCTGAACTTCCACCTCGAGAACAACAACAACGCCAACTCCACCGCTCTGATCGACAACCTCGCCAACCTCGGACTCAAACAGCTCGTGACGACACCCTCCCACCCCGCTGGACACACGCTGGACCCCACCTTTTCCACAAGTCCTCACATCTCCTTCAACCACACCACCGAACCCTACTGGACCGACCACAGATGCATCCACTTCACCTTCAGGAAACCCACAACACACCACCGCACCCAACAACTGCCATGCCGCTGCTGGGGCAAAGTCACCAAGGACCAACTGACCACAACCCTCGCCCTGAATCCACCCACCGATCCCACCAACCCAGATGCCGCCGCGACCAACCTCAAACGGTGGATCAACGACTGAGCCAACACCCTCGCTCAAAACCTCCACAACCAACCACTCCAACAAGAAAGTAGCCTGGTTCACCGAAGACCTCTGGATCTCCAAGCACACCTATCGGAAGTTGGAGAAGAAATGGCTCCACGACCGAACACCAGACAGCCACACAGCCCACAAGAACGCCACCCGCAGACACCACCAACTCATCAGGACCGCCAAGAGGACCGCCTTCAAGGACCGCCTAGACAACAACGCACACAACACCAAAGAGCTCTTCAGCATCGTGAAAGAACTCTCCAACCCCAGCTCCAATACCAATGACATCCCACCTTCACAAGACCTGTGCGACTCCCTGGCCACCTTCTTCCACCGCAAGATAGCCGACGTCCACGACAGCTTCAACTCCGACACCCCCGCAACCACCACCGAATCCACCACCCCTGCGACCACCACCCGCACCAATCGCCTGACCGCCTGGTCCTTCGTCAGCGACCAAGACACCATCCAAACCATGAACTCCGTCCACTCCGGATCCCCCTCAGACCCCTTCCCTCACCACATCTACAACAGAGCCAGCACAAACATCGCCCCCCACCTCCGGAAAACAATCTACAGCTCCTTAGAGACAGCAACCTTCCCGGAAAGCTGGAAGCATGCCGAGATCAACGCCCTTCTGAAGAAGCCCAAGGCGGACCCCAAGGACCTCAAGAATTTCCGGCCCATCTCCCGGCTCCCGTTCCTGGCAAAAGTGACAGAGAAGATTGTCAGCAAACAGCTAACCCTCTACCTCGAAGACAACAACGTCCTGGACCCTTCCCAATCCGGCTTCCGCAGCAACCACAGCACCGAGACCGCCCTCATCCCCGCCACTGACGACATCAGGATCCTGATGGACAAGGGAGAAACAGCCGCCCTCATCATCCTGGACCTATCAGCAGCCTTTGACACAGTCTGCCACCGCACCTATCAGCACGCCTCCATGACGCCGGAATTCAAGAGAAGGCCCTGGCCTGGACCACATCCTTCCTCTCCGGCAGAACCCAGAGCGTCCGCCTCCCACCCTTCCACTCAAAAACCACCGAGATCATCTGCAGCGTCTCACAGGGATCCTCCCTCAGCCCGACGCTGTTCAATATCTACATGGCACCGCTCGCCCACGTCGCACAAAATCACAACCTCAACATCATCTCCTACGCTGACGACACCCAGCTGATCATATCCCTCACCGAAGACCCCCACACCGCCAAACCCAACCTCCACAGAGGAATGAAGGCCGTAGCCGACTGGATGAAGGACAGCAGATTAAAGCTGAATTCAGACAAAACGGAGGTCCTCATTCTCGGACCCACCCCATCAGCCTGGGACGACTCTTGGTGGCCCACATCGCTAGGCACAGCCCTGGAACCCACAAACCACACACGCAACCTGGGGGTCATCCGCGACTCCACCCTCTCCATGACCAGGCAAGTCAACGCCATCTCCGTGTCCTGCTTCAACACCCTCCGTATGCTCCTCAGGATCTTCAAGTGGATCCCTCCCGACACAAGAAAGACCGTCACCCAGGCCCTCGTCACCAGCAGACTCGACTACGGGAACACCCTCTACTCAGGAACAACAACCAAGCTCCTGAAACGACTACAACGAATCCAGAACGCCTCGGCACGACTGATCCTCGTCATCCCCCGACGCAGCCACATCACACCCCACCTGAGAGGCCTGCACTGGCTCCCCGTCAACAACACACAAAGCACGCACACAAAGCACTACACAACACCGGACCTATATACCTCAACAACCGACTCAGCTTTCACACCCCCACCCGAAGCCTCCGCTCTGCCAACCTCGCCCTCGCCACAGTCCCTCGTATCCGGAAAACCACCGCCGCCGGCAGATCATTCTCCTACCTCGCCGGCAAGACCTGGAACGCTCTCCCTACCAGCCTACGACAGACTCAGAACCTGCTGGCATTCAGAAGACTCCTCAAGACCTGGCTCTTCGACCAGTAGCGACCCCCCCCCCTCCCCCCCCAGCACCTTGAGACCCTCACGGGTATGTAGCGCGCTTTACAAATGTAATGATTGATTGATTGATTGATTGATTGATTGATTGAAGGAGTGCATGATCAGGCAGCGAGGGGATCCATGGAAGGGCTCAGCAAGGAGTGCGAGATCAGGCTGTGAGGGGATCCATAGAAGGGCTCTACAAGGAGTTCAAGATCAGGCCACAAGGGGATCCATAGAAGAGCTCAGCAAGGAGTGTAAGATCAGGCCTTAAGGGGATCTATAGAACGGCTCAACAAGCAGTGTAGGATCAGGCCGTGAGGGGATCTATAGAAGGGCTCAAGAAAGAATATGAGATCAGTCCATGAGGGGATCTATAGAAGGGCTCAACAAAGAATATGAGATCAGTCCATGAGGGTATTGATAGAAGGGCTCAACAAAGAATATGAGATCAGTCCATGAGGGTATTGATAGAAGGGCTCAACAAAGAATATGAGATCAGTCCATGAGGGGATCTATAGAAGGGCTCAACAAAGAATATGAGATCAGTCCGTGAGGGGATCTATTGAAGAGCTCAACAAAGAATATAAGATCAGTCAGTGAGTGGATATACAGAAGGTCTCAGCAAAGAATACAATATCAGTCCCTGAGGGGATCTATATAAGGGCTCAACAAATAATCCAACATCAGTCCATGAGGGGATCCATAGGAGAGTTCAACAAGGAGTGCAAAATCAACCAGCGAGGGGATCCATAGAAGAGCTCAGCAAGAAGTGTAAGATCGGGCCGCGAGGGGATCCGTAGAAGGACTCAGCAAAGAGTGTAAGATCAGGCAGTGAGGGGATCCATAGAAGGGCTCAGCAAGGAGTGCAGGATCATGCAGCGAGGGGATCCATTGAAGGGCTCAGCAAGGAGTGTAAGATCGGGCCGTGAGGGGATCCATAGAAGGGCTAAGCAAGGAGTGCAAATTCAACCCGCGAGGGGAGCCATAGAGGAGCTCAGCAAGGAGTGTAAGATCGGGCCACAAGGGGATCCATAGAAGGGCTCAGCAAGGAGTGCAACATAAGGCTATGAGGGGATCCATAGGAGGGCTCAGCAAGGAGTGCAACATAAGGCTGTGAGGGGATCCATAGGAGGGCTCAGCAAGGAGTGCAACATAAGGCTATGAGGGGATCCATAGGAGGGCTCAGCAAGGAGTGCAACATAAGGCTATGAGGGGATCCATAGGAGGGCTCAGCAAGGAGTGCAACATAAGGCTATGAGGGGATCCATAGGAGGGCTCAGCAAGGAGTGCAACATAAGGCTATGAGGGGATCCATAGGAGGGCTCAGCAAGGGTACAACATGTGAGTTGTACCCTTCCCCCAATACACCCACTAGCGGGCCCCTTTCACTGTGCATGTGGAAGGTGGTCTTTGGATCCCCCTACCTTGAGCTCACACGAAAATCCTGCGGTTTCCCTTGGTAGAAACCCCGCCGAGCACTCCCTTCGCATCTTCAGCCTGAACGCCAGGTCTCTGGTGCTGCATTATCAGGCCGTGTTTGACCTGATACAGGAAGAGGCCCCGGACATCGTAGCCATCACCGAGACGTGGTTGAAGGATGACGATGTGGCCATTATCAACTTGGCTTTTCCCTCTGATTTTTCGGTTTTTACCCTTAATCGACTGACCAGGGGAGGGGGTATTGCGTTGGCCTTGCGACCTGGCCTTACTGGTAGTTGGTCTGGTCTGACCATTGCGGGATGTGAAAGTGCGGTGTTTAAAATCTCGGTCACCCCACAGTTCACACTCTCGGGGATGGTGGGTTATCGCCCCCCTGGGAGTGATGTGGCGTTTAGAGCGGCCCTCCCCGACATGGTTAGCTCCTTGGCAGTAGGCTGCCCCAATTTTTCGATCTTGGGAGACCTCAACTTACACTTTGAGAACCTCACCTCCCCCTCGGTTAGCGGTATTCTCGCTGACCTGGAGGCCCTTCAACTGGTGCAATTGGTCCGACAGCCTACTCATACAGGCGCCATACCTTAGATCCTTTTTTCACTAATTTGGCAGATGCTGCTGTCTCCGCCGTCACTCCACTTGGCTGGACGGACCACTCTTTGGTTTCCATCCGTATCCCTTTGCCGGGAATGATTGTTGTTCCCTCGGCTAAGCTGGTTATTAGGCGGCAATGGAGTAAACTACGGCTGGAGGACTTACACCGTGTCCTCGCCGAGGAGCCTTTAGATCTTCCGCTGTTGGTGGACTCAGGTTACGAGAAGTTCTGCTCCTGGATCTCCAAAGCGCTTGATGCCCTTATTCCACTTACCGCTTGTAAAGTCAGCTCCAGGGACTCCAGCCCGTGGTACGATGGCGCCCTACGTTCACTCAAGGGTAGTTGTAGGCGAGCAGAGAGGGCTTGGCGGAAGGCGTACGATACCGGGAAAAAGGCTATTTATCTCGCCTCCGTCAAAGTTTACCATCGGGCTGTTTGCCAAGCTCGGGCAGCTTACTATGCTACTGAATTCGGCAACAGCTCTAACCCCTCTAAAACCATCTTTAAAGTGATGAAGGATCTTCTGGCAAAGCGTGCCTGTACTACTACGACTGGCTCCACCACTCACTGTGAGGCTCTTGCTTGTTTCTTTTTGGAAAAGGTCCAAAACATCTATCGGACGTTCCCTTGTACAGAGCCTCCAGTTGAGACCCCGATTAACATCTATGGTGATTCCACCCTGCACGTGCTGCCCCCGCTGACATCTGAGGGGTTCAACCTTCTGGCTCTGCAGGTCAAATCAGGGTCCCCCGCTGATCCACTCACTGCGACTCTCTTTAGGGAGCCGTCGTTTGTGGGACGGGCCGTGGTCCACTCCCTGATTAACATCTCTTTGGAATCAGGCACGGTACCTGCTAGCTGGAAGCGGGCAGTGGTCTCTCCCATTTTGAAGAAGCCGTCTCTGGATCCAGACAAGCCTGAAAATTATCGGCCCATCTCCTTACTCCCGTGGCCGACCAAAGTGTTGGAGGCCCATGTCAACAAAGCTCTTTCGGCTCACCTTATCCACGCTAACATCTTGGATCCCACCCAGAATGGGTTCCGTGCTGGACACAGCACGGAGACCGCCCTCCTCTCCATGGCTGAACACCTTCACACGGTGATGGATGCGGGCCAGACAGCAGCGCTCATCTTATTGGATTTGAGCGCTGCGTTTGATACTGTCTCGCATCCTATCCTGTTGCATCGCCTGGAGGAGATTGGGCTGGGTGGACCTGCCCTCCAGTGGTTCCGGTCTTTTCTAGACGATCGTTTCTTTAGCGTTGCTGTCCCACCGTTCCAGTCCCAATTCCATCCTTTGAAACAGGGGGTGCCGCAAGGATCCTCGCTGAGTCCCACGTTGTTTAATATCTACGTGAGACCGCTGGCTGAGGTCGTCAAGCAATGGGGCATGACTATGGTCTCATATGCTGACGACACTCAGCTAGCGGTTACGATCAGCGGGGATGCGGACCGGGATGCCCCCAGGTTTCAGAGCGGACTTAGGGCGGTGGCGAGCTGGATGAAGAACAACTGTCTCCAGCTCAACGCAAAGAAAACAGAGATCATGATCGTAGGTAAGAGATCGGAGCTTTGGGGGGACAGATGGTGGCCTACGGAGCTGGGGCCGGCCCCCCTCCCGGTCACGGAATTAAAGAACCTAGGAGTATGGATGGATCCTTCCCTCAGCTACGTTGGCCATACGAAGAAAATTGCGGCCTGTTGCTTTGGTATCATACGGTCGCTTCGCCCGGTTTTGAAGTTTTTTGACCATCGCACCAGGCAGCTGATAGTCCAGGCTACAGTGTTATCCCGCCTGGACTATGCCAGCTCTCTTCTGGTGGGGTCCAACGTGGCTGAGGTTACCCGCCTCCAACGCGTCCAGAACGCTGGGGCGAGAGCCATTGTTGGCCTTCCCCGTACCTGCTCTGCCTCCAGCACTTTGAGATCACTGCACTGGTTGCCTATCAAGGCCAGAATTCAGTTTAAAGTGCTGTGTATGGCGTTCAAGATTTTGAAGGGAGCAGGTCCCCCCATTCTTGCGGACCTTCTGTCATGGTATGTGCTTACTCGGCCCCTTAGATCCTTGGGTCAGGCACTTACTGTGGTTCCCCGTTACAGGCTGTGTCGGGTTGGTGGCCGTTCCTTCCGGGTCAGAGCAGCCGAGCTCTGGAACTCCCTTCCTGTAGAGTTGCGACTATTAGATGATCTGCTAGTCTTTCGTAAAGCCTTGAAAACCGTTTTATTTTAATAAATTCACTTTTCTCCCTTCTGTTCTGTTTCTTGTGGTGTTGCATTTTTACCTGCCGTGCGCCTGGACGCCCCTTAGCTGGGGCAGCAGTGCGCATTACAAATTTATGTAACATAACATAACATAACATAACTATGAGGGGATCCATAGGAGGGCTCAGCAAGGAGTGCAACATAAGGCTATGAGGGGATCCATAGGAGGGCTCAGCAAGGAGTGCAACATAAGGCTGTGAGGGGATCCATAGGAGGGCTCAGCAAGGAGTGCAACATAAGGCTGTGAGGGGATCCATAGGAGGGCTCAGCAAGGAGTGCAACATAAGGCTATGAGGGGATCCATAGGAGGGCTCAGCAAGGAGTGCAACATAAGGCTATGAGGGGATCCATAGGAGGGCTCAGCAAGGAGTGCAACATAAGGCTATGAGGGGATCCATAGGAGGGCTCAGCAAGGAGTGCAACATAAGGCTATGAGGGGATCCATAGGAGGGCTCAGCAAGGAGTGCAACATAAGGCTATGAGGGGATCCATAGAAGGGCTCAGCAAGGAGTGCAACATAAGGCTATGAGGGGATCCATAGGAGGGCTCAGCAAGGAGTGCAACATAAGGCTATGAGGGGATCCATAGGAGGGCTCAGCAAGGAGTGCAAGATCAGGCCACGAGGGGATCCATAGAAGGGCTCAGCAGGGAGTGCAACATAAGGCTGTGAGGGGATCCATAGGAGGGCTCAGCAAGGAGTGCAACATAAGGCTATGAGGGGATCCATAGGAGGGCTCAGCAAGGAGTGCAACATAAGGCTGTGAGGGGATCCATAGGAGGGCTCAGCAAGGAGTGCAACATAAGGCTATGAGGGGATCCATAGGAGGGCTCAGCAAGGAGTGCAACATAAGGCTATGAGGGGATCCATAGGAGGGCTCAGCAAGGAGTGCAACATAAGGCTATGAGGGGATCCATAGGAGGGCTCAGCAAGGAGTGCAACATAAGGCTGTGAGGGGATCCATAGGAGGGCTCAACAAGAAGTGCAAGATCAGGCTGTGAGGAGATCCATAGAAGGGCTCAGCAGGGAGTGCAAGATCAGGCCACGAGGGGATCCATAGAAGAGTTCAGCAAGGAGTGCAGGATCAGGCTGTGAGGAGATCCATAGAAGGGCTCAGCAGGGAGTGCAAGATCAGGCCACGAGTGGATCTATAGAAGAGCTCAACAAGGAGTGCAGGATCAGGCCACGAGGGGATCCATAGAAGAGCTCAGCAAGGAGTGTAAGATCAGGCTGTGAGGGGATCCATAGAAGGGCTCTGCAAGGAGTGCAGGATCAGGCTTTGAGGGGATCCATAGAAGGGCTCAGCAAGGAGTGCAGGATCAGGCCTCAAGGGGATCTGTAGAAGGGCTCAACAAAGAATATGAGATCAGTCCATGAGGGGATCTATAGAGGGGCTCAATAAAGAATACAAGATCAGTCCAAGAGGGGATCTTTAGAAGGGCTCAACAAAGAATACAACATCAGTCCGTGAGAGGATCTATAGAAGAGCTCAAGAAGGAGTGCAAGATCAGTCCGTGAGGGGATCTATTGAAGGGCTCAACAAAGAATACAAGATCAGTCCTTGAGGGGATCTATAGAAGGGCTCAACAAAGAATATGAAATCAAGCCACAAGGGGATCCATAGAAGGGCCCAAAAGGAAGTGAAAGATCAGGCCCGAGGGGATCCATAGAAGGGCTCAACAAGGAGTGCAGGATCAGGCCGTGAGGGGATCCATAGGAGGGGTCAACAAGGAGTGCAAAATCAACCCGCAAGGGGATCCATAGAAGAGCTCAGCAAGGAGTGTAAGATCAGGCTGTGAGGGGATGCATAGAAGGGCTCAGCAAGGAGTGTAGGTTCAGTCGGCGAGGGGATCCATAGAAGGGCTCAGCAAGGAGTGCAAGATCAGGCTGTGAGGGGATCTGTTGGACTTGGCCCTTCTGGCAGGTTCAAACCTAAACTTTTTGCTTTTAGTTGTGACCTGGTGTTAGTGATTTATTGGCTTATGCGCACTTCACCACTGTGTCCCAGTGTAAAGTGCGTGCGTGTGGTGAAGTTGGCCTGCCCTGCCATAGGAACGCATGGGGAATGTATGTGTCCATGATAGTTCCTGATGCGTGGGGAGTGCGGGCTCGGGTTTGGTATGTGCGGACTTGTGAGATTGAATGCTGCGCGATGATGTGTGCGGCGTTAATGTGTCTATTGTGGAAGTGCCACTTCTAGAAGTTGGCATGTCTGTGTAATAAATGTGAAGCGACTATCTGGCTTGTGATTGGCTGGAGCTGGCTGGTGAGCCTGGCTCCAGTAGTCAGGATGGGTCTGCCCCGGTGGTGAATAGGAAGATTTATATCCAGATGGGTGGAAGGAGTGCACCTGGGACCTGAACAGGGCTGGGCCTTCCCTACACAATGCTGGCTCCGCCCTCTGTGGTGTGTCTGATGTCCCTAGCCTGTCCAGTGAATGGGGAGAGGGGCTGAGCACAACAGAGTACTCCAAAACCAGCTGTGTCTGGTTTTTCCCTTAACCCTGCAGCCTAGACAGAGGATTTCTGTGTATAAAAAGGGGCTGTGACCCCTTGCAAAATGTTCTCCCTGATCCTGACTTGAGGAGGGCCAGCTGCTGCTGCTGGGCGCCAGGAGAACCGCCACTGGGGACTGCCTCCCTGCCTGGAGGGCCCTGTGCACTGGACCCTGGGCCCAGCCTTTGCCCCCCCCCCGCCTTCCTAAGGACTTCGCCTGGACTTATGACTTTGTTTGCCAAGCGCCTGGGAAGCGCTTTATTTACACTTTTGCACGAGCCCTGTATTTCTGCCCCCCCACAGAAGAAGTAGAGCGTGAGGGGACTTTGCAGCGCTGAGCTGCCTTTCCTCAAGATGGAGAGATTTCCCCCTCCTCTTACACCTCGTGCGTGCCCACCCCGCATATCTGCCGATTTTTTAGGTTCCTAGCGGGTGCCCACCCCGCCAGGGACCCTGTGCCGATATTTTGAGCTCATAGTGGGTGCCCACCCCGCTTTATATGTTAATTCACGGGAGCCTACCCCGCATTGCCCAGATCTAAGAAAAGGAATTCACCGCCGCGCCTCGGGTGCCGGGGAGCACGAGAAACCGGAAGTCAGGCATCCTTTCGCCTGGCGGCGGGCAGGACTTCCGGCTTGCTGGAGGAAATCCCACGCACACCGCTGTTGCTGGAGGAGAGCCCGGGTGAAGGGAACGAAGGCAGACGGGTACCCATCCTGCCTGCGTGGCTGCTGCTGAGTGCAGCCAGAACCCCAGAGAGGAGCGAATGCGGGCCGGATAGAAGAGCAGCAGCCGGTATGAAGGCGGGCTCCCGTGACCACAGGTGAACCCCGCATACCGGCAGAGAAGTGACCCGACCGGAGCTTCAAGGGTCTCCAGGAAAGGATTCTCCCTGCGCCGGAGACCAAGGGAGCCCAGAGGAGACTGCGCCCCACGCCCGACGGACCCTGTGAGTAGGGTCTGCGCCTGGAGGCGAGGCACATGGTCGCTGCCTGTTGGGGGCAATAACTGTTGGGGTGGAGAGGCCCGGTTGGCAGCGGGCCACTCCCTCCAGTGTGGTGGCATATTTTTTCCCTTAAGTAATCAGAGCCAGAGGCTCCAATGTGAACGGTGGCATTGTTTATTTAGAGCCTGTCGGGCTCCAACGATTACAGGGACATTTTTTTAGTCAGAGCCCACGAGGCTCCAACAATCCCAGGGGCATTACTAGTGGTAGAGCGTCCCCAGCTGGCAGCGGGCCGCTCCCACAGTGGTGGCAGCATTTTCCTGGCAATGCTGAGCCCCGTGGTTCAAACCTGGGGACATTTGTTTATTTAGAGCCTGCGAGGCTCCCACGTGTTTGGGGCACAGTTGGTCCAGAGCCCACGTGACTCCCACGTTGGTTTGGGCACTGTTGTTTGTTGAGAGCCCCAAAGAAGAGCTCAGGAGCACACTGGTGCCCAGGCTCAGTTCCCCAGCTGCCCAGCATTTAGTGGGCAGCTGCTACGTTTAGGCCCTGAACCTTTGCGCATTCTTCTTTGGCTGCCTTCGCAGCCGAGCCCTGACTTTTAGACATAGGGCGTTTAGCCCTTTGAGCGGCCCTTTGGCCTGGGGTGCACTGTGTCTATGCCTATGTGAGTTTTGCGCAAATGTAATTACTTGCCTAATGTGATTTATGCATAGAATGCAATGCTTATTTCTACTTCTAAATGTATTTGTATGCTTAGGAGGTTGTGTTGCCTAGTAAAGATTATGCTAGTGAGTCATGGTTCCCTGCGTGATATATGCCTAAGGTGTTTAGGATTGGGTAGGGAGTACTTACCTTTTACCAGTGGTTACTGGTTGTGTGCTACATTTGCTATTTGGTGCTACAAGTATTATATGTTCTAAAAGTGCTATTTCTACAAAGTGCTAGTTCTACCAAGTGCTTATTCCTGACAGTGGTCCAGGTGGCCCTGTCCTGTGTATATAATCCCCTGTAATTTGCGCACGTGCCAATGGCACAGTGTAAATTGTGTGTTTATTATCTAATGTGTTTGGTATAATACAAAGGCTATTTTTATATATAACCTTGTGTGGAGTTTCCTTTGTGGTGGGCCTTGGGTGTTGTTGCTGGGTGCGCCCGCAAACGCTTTACACATTGCCTCCGGGATAAGCCTGACTGCTTGTGTCAAGCTACCAAGGGGGTGAGCAGTGGTTATCTTGGCGGGTGAATTCTTTGCCCTGACTAGAGTGGTGTTTTCTGCCTGGCTTTGGCGCAAGCCTTAGCCAACCAAAAATCGCCATTTCTAACATTGGTGATCAGCGGTGGGAAAAGGACTTTTGCGCTGTACCGCAGCAGCAACTGGCTGCACCACAAAACTCTGCATTTTAGATAATCTCATTTTGGGGATTATTGTTTTTTGAAGTTCCATTATTTCTTCTCCTAAAGGTGTCCTTTGTGAATTGTGTACTCCTGTTTCAGCTCAGACACCTTGGTGCATTGTGTTAAACTTTTCTCGAGAACGTCCGCCAAAATAGAGCCTGCTTTTGATTTCTGTGGTCTGTTTAGATACAATATGTTAGAGTTGGTAAGGTTCTGTGAAGAGAGAGACATAGAGGTGGGTGAGTCAGACACCCTGTCCAAACTGAGGGACAGCCTGATCCTATGGCAAAAGGGTCAATGGGATCTTGAGCGCAGTGAGGAAGAAAGAGCCCGGGCCGCACGCCATGAGGGTGGTGGGTCTGTGGGGAGTCCTGAAGAATCTGAAGAGGTGGAAGAAAATGACACCGCATGGGCGCCAGTAGATAGTGAAGACCCCATAGATAGCGGGTCCCTTGCTGGGTCCAGTGTCAGGAGCAGCGCCCCCTACCCTTCCCTGTCCCCAGAGGAGTGGGTAGATAGGAGGGAAGAAAGGGAGCACCAGCTGGCTTTGGAGAAGCTCAGGTTAGAGCATGCCAAGGAGATAGCGCAGCTGGGTGTGCAGTAGAGCAGCGGCGTCACTAGGGGGGTGCGGGCCGCACCGGGTGTCACCCCATCTGGGGTGACACCAATCTGGTTAGTTACGCTGGCTGGCTCCGTGGCTCGCTCTGCAGTGCAGCCTGAGCCTACCTACCTATTCTAAAACCGCGGGCCCGGGGCAGAGCTGATATTAGTCATATACGGTCCGGCCCGGGGGCCGGGGGCCTCTGCCGAGACTGTTACATGAACGAGGAGAGCTCAGTCAGTTCTGAGAGTGTGTGACATGCGTGCATTGCAAGCCGCAAGCGCACGCCACCACGGTCAACTAGAGGGGAAACTTGATATGGGAAGCGCCCATATATCACACTAGGCAGCGCCAGAGAGAGAATCAGCGCTTGGGTGCCACGACAGGTCTTTAGGTGCTGGGGATGATGAAAATTTGGAGAAAGGCGCTGCGAGGCGGGCCACAACAGGTTGTCTGGGCGGTGAGTACGAGGAAGGCTTGGAAGCAGGGGGTGTTTCGCTTGCACAGATGGACATGTTTAACAGAATTAGAATATTCCTATTGATTTTATTTATGCATTTTTATACAGCGCAAACATTTCTTAAGGTGCTAGAGTGCTTTTTAATAAACATAGGTCATTCCATAAGGCCCACACTTTGGTTAGATAAGGTCTTTACAGTAAAACATAAGTCGTAACATAAGGGACCGAATTTACACAATATGCAATCATTACATAAGGTGGTAATGTTTCAAATTTGCAAACCAGCAGATCATGTTAGGGCTAGAATTACAACTGTTTGAGGATGTAGACAGTGTGAGTTGCGGCAGTGAAATGACTTATACAATGGTGTTGGAGCAGTGAATACCAGGGCAATGGTCAGAGGCTAAACGAAAGCGGCGAGAGAACAAGTTCCCACTGGAGAGTTTAACTAAGTTGTTACTAACTATGGGGCATATTAACAAGGCCAGGCGATAATTATCGCTCAGCGCACTTAGCGCTAGGATAATTAACTCTGTTGAACTCTGCATTTTATTGCCGATATAGCTTGCTATCAGCAACGCTTATCTCCAAAACGATAAAATGCAGAGCACAAGCTGCAAATTGTGAGATTATCGCTGGAAATACAGCAATAATCCCACAAGGTTTGGTGATAGTTCGTTGATAGGGATAGACATACTTAGCCATGATATCCACCTTACATAGGATATCATGGCTAAGTCAAAAAAATACCAGATGTTAAAAATCAGCGTTAACCATAGGTAGCGATATCCTTGATAATAAGCAACATTTCTCCTATTATTTTACTCTGGAATGCCCCCTTTGCATCTCATTAAAGATGCAAAGGGAGGCGTAGAGTAAAAGGGAGCTAACATGCAAATGTGCGTGTTAGCACCCTGTTGCTGATAGGGCTCTAGTTTTCTGCTTTTTTGGATTTTAAAGCCAAAAAAGCAGCGCTAACGCCCTTGTTAATATGCCCCTAAGTGTCTTTCAAGGAGAAGGCCTACAGCTCCGTTTTGAACTCGCCGGTGGTGTAGTGGAGGTAGGCTGGGAGAGAGGAGCTGCGTGTTCTGGTCGCGTTTCCTGAGAAGGATTGTGCCACGAGTCATTCATTTTCGAAGGTTGCAGGTTCTAGCAGCTGTGGTCTACCTTCTCCAGATACCTTTAATTTGTCTGCCAGGTAACGGGAGTGGATGTTTGCAGGGCCTTATGGGTGATACAGGCTGTCTTGTACATGGTCCAGGATTCAAAGGGCAGCTAGCGGAGAATGGCCAGCACAGGTGAGATGTGGTCACTCCTTTTGGCCCCAGAGACGAAACATGATGCCAAATGTAGGATTCATTTCAGACGGGCGAGACGGGTCTTGGGGAGCAGTGGCGTCACTAGGAGTGAGCGGGGGGTGCGGATCGCACCGGGTGGCACCCTCACATGGGGTGACACCATCTGGTTACGCTGTGTGTGTAACACAGCTCTGCAGCCTGAGCCTCGTCTCTACTCTGTGTCTATTTAAACTTATGCTCAGCGGTGCACACACAAATTCAAAGCACATTTCATGTGTTTATTTCATTCACTTTGAGAAAAGCCGAGAACTGTGAGGGAGAAACCATGGGGGGGTTGAGAAGGCGACGAGAAAAGGGTTAAAAGAGCAGCAGGTGAGTGAGTGGGTGCTGGCGGAGGGGCAGGGATGGCGCAGGCAGAGAGGGAGATGGTGCAGGCAGAGGGTGAGATGGTACAGGCGTAGGGGAGATGGTGCAGGCAGAGGGAGAGATTGTGCAGGCAGAGGGGAGATAGTGCAGGCAGAGGTTCAGATTGTGCAGGCAGAGAGCAAGATGGTGCAGGCAGGGGGTGAGATGGTGCAGCGGAGGGGAGATGGTGCAGACAGAGGGAGAGATGGTGCAGGCGGAGGGGAGATGGTGCAGGCAGAGTGGGAGATGGTTCAGGCAGAGAGGGAGTTGGTGCAGGCAGAGAGGGAGATAGTGTGGACAAAGGGACAGATGGTGCAGGCAGAGGGGAGATGGTGCAGGCATAGGTTGAGATGGTGCAGGCAGAGGGAGAGAGGGTGCAGGCAGAGGGAGAGATGGTGAGGGCAGAGGGGAGATAGTGTGGACAAAGGGAGAGATGGTGCAGGCAGAGGGGAGATGGTGCAGGCAGAGGGTGAGATGGTGCAGGTAGAGGGAGAGATGGTGCAGGCAGGGGGTGAGATGGTGCAGGCGGAGGGGAGATGGTGCAGACAGAGTTAGAGATGTTGCAGGCGGAGGGGAGATGGTGCAGGCAGAGGGAGAGATGGTGCAGGCAGAGGGAGAGATGGTGCAGGCAGAGGGAGAGATGGTGCAGGTGGAGGGGAGATGGTGCGGGCAGAGGGAGAGATGGCGCAGGCAGAGGGGAGATGGTGCAGGCAGAGGGAGAGATGGTGCAGGCAGAGGGAGAGATGGTGCAGGCAGAGTGAGAGATGTTGCAGGCGGAGGGCAGATGGTGCAGGCAGAGGGAGAGATGGTGCAGGCAGAGGGAGAGATGGTGCAGGCAGAGGGAGAGATGGTGCAAGTGGAGGGGATATGGTGCAGGCAGAGGGAGAGATGGTGCAGGCAGAGGGGAGATGGTGCAGGCAGAGAGAGAGATGGTGCAGGCAGAGGGAGAGATGGTGCAGGCAGAGGGAGAGATGGTGCAGGCGGAGGGTAGATGGTGTGAACACAGGGAGAGATGGTGCAACCAGAGGGGAGATGGTGCAGGCAGAGGGGAGATGGTGTAGGCTGAGGGAAAGATGGTGCAGGGAGGGGGTGAAATGGTGCAGGCAGAGGGGAGATGGTGCGGACAGCGGGAGAGATGGTACAGGCAGAGGGGACATGGTGCAGTCAGAGGGTGAGTTGGTCCATCCTGTAAGTTGTGAGGGGGTGACACCATGAGTTACCCGCACCGGGTGACACCAACCCTAGTGACGCCACTGCAGTAGAGGATGGTGGAGGCTGAGATGGCCTTTACCAGAGAGAAATTAGCCCTGGAGGGTAGAATATCCCCTGCGCGCAGTTATAATTTTCTGGATTCCCCAGGGAGGGTTGAGTCCAGTGGTGGCAGCGATATATACTTCAGTGCAGGAAGTCCCATTTCCAGTTCCCAGAGTATGGTACCTGTTCCCCCAGAAGAGGAGTATAGGTTGAAATTCAGGGGCAGTAAGAAACTGTCTAACCAGACTTGGGAGGAGTTTGTGAATGAATGTGATGATGCACTGGTCAATTGGGTAAATCCAAACCCGAAACAGACTTTTGAGGAACTGCTCAATATGGTTCTCAAAGAGCAAATGCTCAGTATTTGTTGTTGGGCGGAGTTGCACCAGCACCTGTTGAGGTATGAAACCTTTAATCCATTTGAGCTTGCAGAGGAAGCAGACCGCTAGGAAAGGGCCAGAGGTTCTGAAGAGTCATTGGTGAGTGAGTCCAAAAGTAGTGGTTCAGGTATCTTCCAGCCCAGCGTGGTGGAGGAGGTTCAGAGTAGCCCAGCTAGGTCCCAGAGTAGTGAGGGGGGTGTAGGGGCTTACGACCTGTCTCAGTGGAGTAGGAGTGAGTGTGAGACCGAGAGTCCCCAGACGCCCGAAGCCCTGTCTCAGAGCCTGATGGTTTCTTAAGGGAACACCAGGTTGGGGACCTAGGCTGTCCTGTTAGTCCATTTGAGGAGGATCACCTAATGTATAGAGGACCTGGAGCGTCTGTAACCAGAGCTCCTGTGGTTCTAATGTCTGGCAGTGCCACTCCATTTGGGAGGGCACAGAAGTCCGAAGTGAGGAGTGAATGGGGATGTGTTCCCCAGTTGAAGAACCAGTGGACCAGGGACTAGCCAGTTGGGCTACGTTCCCTTGGGGGGACCCGGGTGGCACCGCTTCTGTTCTGGGGGATCTTCACGCACTGTCAGATGGACAGGGGACGGGAGATCTGCGCCAGACAGACAGTCACACAACATATGAGTCATGTGTTAGCCTCAGGGGGATGGTGTGTAAATCCCCAGAAGTCCTGGAGTGCCAGGCGAGTATCATCCAAAGGTTTTAGACCCAAGGTTGGGAGGCCAGGTTCAGGATCCACCTGACCTGGAGGGAAGGACGTCTGTAACCAGCGTCCTGACCGGTTCATCTTCCAGGGGTACCACTCCAGTTGGGAGGGTGCAGAACTCTGGAAGGGGGTGCAGAGGGTGGGAGTCCCCACCTCTGACCCCGGTGCAACCTGAGGGGTTAAACCCTAGGTTGGGAGAATGGAGTTATATGGGTACCTCTCAAAGGAGGAGGAACCCTAGAAGGAGAGGTAGGGGGAGGAGAGCCTCCCTGGTGACTTTTGGTTCCCCTGAGGGTGTAGACCATAGGCTGGAGGATCAGTGGCCGCCTAGAACTGCCCTGAGGAGAGGAAGAGTGGAGAGTGGCTACTATGTACCAGGGGTTACTACCCCCCGCTCTGCGAAGAGGCAAGGACCAGTGGCACCTGGGTGGCCCAGGGCCTAGTCCTGGCCGTGGACAGCTTGGGAGTACCAGTGGGGTAGCCCTGTTGTTCCAGACAGCGTTTTTAGAAGGAACCCCTTGGGTTCACCGTGGCGTAGAACAGGAGGGTGTCCCTGCCGATGCGGGCCAGCATCCATGTTCTATCGCCCAAAGCAGGGAAGCCCATCACGGTGGTGATTGGTCTACCCTGCGTTTTGGCTGGAATGTAAATGTAAAGGTAAATGTGTGTGTCTTGTAAAGCGCACTGCTACCCGGAGGCGTCCTGGCGCTATAGACCGCTGGGGAACCCGTCCTGGCTTTCCCTGTGAGATGTTCCCTCCTGGGTATCTCCAAGGTGAAACCAGGCATCCCCGGCGTTTGTGGGGGGCCGTTGTGGAGATGAGGCAAGCTAATGCCCAGAATTGCCGAGTGTAATCCCTGGTTAGAGTAGGCGCCGAGGCAAGAATTATCGAGTCCGCTGACCCTGATTCACGAGGGGTCGAGGGGGTTGTGTTGGATTTGGCCCTTCTGGCAGGTTCACCCCTAAACTTTTTGCTTTTAGTTGTGACCTGGTGTTAGTGATTTATTGGCTTCTGCGCACTTTACCACTGTGTCCCAGTGTAAAGTGCGTGCGTATGGTGGGGTTGGCCTGCCCTCCCATAGGAATGCATGGGGAATGTATGTGTCCATGATAGTTCCTGATGCTTGGGGTGTGTGGGCTCGAGTTTGGTATGTGCGGACTCGTGAGATTGAATGCTGCACGATGATGTGTGCGGCGTTAATGTGTCTAATGTGGAAGTGCCACTTCTAGAAGTTGGCATGTCTGTGTAATAAATGTGAAGTGACTCTCTGGCTTGTGATTGGCTGGAGCTGGCTGGTGATGGGTCTGCCCCGGTGGTGAATAGGGAGATTTACATCCAGATGGGTGGGAGGAGTGCACCTGGGACTTGAATAGGGCTGGGCCATCCCTACACAATGCTGGCTCCGCCCCCTGTCATGTGTCTGATGTCCCTAGACTGTCCAGTGAATGGGGAGAGGGGCTGAGCACAACAGAGTGCTCCAAAACCAGCTGTGTCTGGTTTTTCCCTTAACCCTGCAGCCTAGACAAAGGATTTCTGTGTATAAAAAGGGGCTGTGACCTCTTGCAAAATGTTCTTCCTGATCCTAACTTGAGGGGGGCCTGCTGCTGCTGCTGGGCACCAGGAGGACCACCACTGGGGACTGGCTCCCTGCCGGGAGGGCCCTGTGAGCTGGGCCCTGGGCCCAGCCTTTGCCCCCCCTGCCTCCCTAAGGACTTTGCCAGGACTTATGACTTTGTTTGCCAAGCGCCTGGAAAGCGCTTTTTTTTACACTTTTGCAGGAGCCCTGTATTTCTGTCCCCCCCAGAAGAAGTAGAGCATGAGGGGGCTTTGCAGTGCTGTGCTGTCTTTCCTTGAGAGGGAATCCCGGGCATAGGGATCCCCCCCCACCCTCCTCTTATACCTCACGGGTGCCCACCCCGCATATCTGCCGATTTTTTAGGTCCCTAGCGGGTTCCCACCCCGTCAGGGACCCTGTGCTGATATTTTGAGCTCATAGCGGGTGCCCACCCCGCTTTATAGGTTAATTCGCGGAAGCCTACCCCGCCTTGCCCAGATCTAAGAAAAGGAATTCACGGCCACGGCTCGGGTGCCGGGGAGCATGAGAAACCGGAAGTCAGGCATCCTTTCACCTGGCGGCGGGCGGGACTTCCGGCTTGCTGGAGGAAGTCCCATGCACGCCGCAGTTGCCGGAGGAGACCCCGGGTGAGGAGAACGGAGGCAGACGGGTGCCCACCCCGCCTGCTTGGCTGCTGCTGGTTGCAGCCAGAACCCCAGAGAGGAGCGAGTGCGGGCCGGATAGAAGAGCAGCAGCCGGTATGAAGGCGGGGCTCCCGTGACCACAGGAGAGCCCTGCATACCAGCAAAGAAGTGACCCGATCGGAGCTTCAGGGGTCTCCAGGAAAGGATTCTCCCTGCGCCGGAGACCGAGGTAACCCAGAGAAAACTGTGCCCCGCGCCCGATCGACCATGTGAGTAGGGTCTGCGTCTGGAGGCCAGGCACATGGTCAGAGCCTGTTGGGGGCAAGTTCTGTCGGGGTAGAGCGGCCCCGGTTGGCAGCGGGCCGCTCCCCACAGTGTGGTGGCATATTTTTTCCCTTGAGTAATCAGAGCCCCGAGGCTCCAACATGAACAGGGCATTGTTTATTTAGAGTCTGTCGGGCTCCAACGATCACGGGGACATTTTTTTAGTCAGAGCCCATGAGGCTCCAACGATCCTTGGGGCATTTCTAGTGGTAGAGCGGCCCCAGCTGGCAGCGGGCCACTCCCACAGTGGTGGCAGCATTTTCCTGGCAATGCAGAGCCCCGTGGCTCCAACCTGTGGGCATTTGTTTATTTAGTGCCTGCAAGACTCCCACGTGTTTGGGGCACAGGTGGTCCAGAGCCCACGTGGCTGAGTGGCTCCCACGTTGTTTTGGGCACTATTGTTTGTTGAGAGCCCCAGAGAAGAGCTAGGGAGCACACTGGTGCCCAGGCTCAGTTCCCCAGTTGCCCAGCACTTAGTGGGCAGCTGCTACGTTTAGGGCCTGAACCTTTGCGCATTCTTCTTTGGCTGCCTGCGCAGCCCAGCCCTGACTTTTGGACATAGGGCATTGAGCCCTTTGAGAGGCCCGTTGGCCTGGGGCGCACTGTGTCTATCCCTATGTGCGTTTTGCACAAATATGATTACTTGCCTAATGTGATTTATGCATAGAATGCAATGCTTATTTCTACTTCTAAATGTATTTGTATGCTTAGGAGGTTGTGTTGCCTAGTATAGGTTATGCTAGTGAGTTCATGGTTCCCTGCGTGATATATGCCTAAGGTGTTAAAGATTGCGTAGGGTGTACTTACCTTTTACTAGTGGTTACTGGTTGTGTGCTACATTTGCTATTTGGTGCTACAGGTATTATATGTTCTAAAAGTGCTATTTCTACAAAGTGCTAGTTCTACCAAGTGCTGATTCCTGACAGTGGTCCAGGTGGCCCTGTCCTGTGTATATAAATCCCTGTAAATTCCGCCTGTGCCAGTGGCACAGTGTAAATTGTGTGTTTATTATCTAATGTCTTTGGTATAATACAAAGGCTATTTTTATGTATAACCTTGTGTGGAGTTTTCTTTATAGTGGGCCTTGGGTGTTGTAGCTGGGTGCGCGTGCAAAAGCTTTACACATTGCCTGCTCGTGCCAAGCTACCAAGGTACGGTAAGGTAAATTTTATTGCACAGTCAATTAAAACTCACAATTTGAAATACATAGCATTAAAAGAGGCATTTGTCAAAGAAAAATATTAATTATTAGAGGTTAACATTTTTGAAGGTTCATGTTAATTATTAGAGGTTAAAATTTTGTAAGTTTGTGTTAACAGTTTACTTTTTTTTTGTTATTGTTCATTAGAGCTAGGGACCCGAGATTATACTCAGAGGCACTGTCTTTCTGTTACTCAGTTTCTTCATTTTGTATTTCTTTGATTCTCTCCATCACTGCATCAAGGAATTTTGTAAATCGGCAGTTTAGTTGGATCTCCTACAGGTTGAAACAAAGTTTAACTGCCTGTCTGCAGGATCTAGTGCCCTTCTGGTTCCATATTGCACGTAGTAAGGATCTCCTTATGTCTGTTAAGCTTGGGCAGATACATATTATATGGGTTAGATCTTCAGGTCCTGCTCCGCAGAGGCGGCAAGTTTGATCTTCCTGATTCCTTTTCCATGGGGCCAGATGAGGGAGAATTTGTAGTATGCCGAGTCCCAGCTTTAGAAATTTTTCCTTGATCTTCTGTTTGAATCCGTGATCTAGGTATGCTTGAGGCTTTAGTGATTTGTAGTCGTTTAGGATTGTCCATCCGTGAACCCTTTTTGATAGAGTTTCCTTATCTTATACTAGTGATATTATTTTTGTTACTTTTGTTACAAGCTTTTTGAAACTTTTATGATCTACCGTGGTGTCCCGGAGGTCAGTCAGTTCGAGTGTTTCTAGTGATTTCGTCAGATACCTTCTTGCATGTGATCGTTCTCGACGCTGCAACTCAATCCAAAGGTGGGCATTTAAGGTACCTTGCTCTGCATTTCTAATGTTATGCCAACATTTTATGAAGCTGCCCCTTCTTTCCACAGTCTGTTTTTGGACCCCAAACTCCAGGCGGATTTGGGCAGGAGATACATAGCTGGGTAGCTGGAAGATGGATGTATAGGTTTTACTGATCACTTTGTCAAGCGTCAGTGCGTCTTTTCCAAGAGTTGTTTCGCTCCCATATGTCAGCGTCGGTTGAAGGTGAGCTCTCAGTACTTGTAGAAACGGGTCAAGCATACAGTCTGGCAGCATTTTCTTCAGATGCTTCATCGCAAGATAATTCATGATGCCTTTTCGATGTAGCGACTCTAATTGGGGTTTGAACAAGCCTCTGCTGTCTAATAAGACCCCTAGGTACTTGTAGAACATTACATGGTCCAGTTTGTGTCCGTCCAAGTACCAGATATTTTTTCTGGCCTTCTTGTAGTTCACGGCCATAGTTCTTGTTTTCTTTAAGTTAATAATTAGTCCATTTCGCTGTGAAAATGAGCTGGTAGTATTTAGAAGGTGCTGGAGGCCAGTTGGAGTACGACTTATTAGGACAAGGTCATCGGCATAGAGGAGATTGGACAGCGTGATGTCTCCTAGCCGCGGGGCATGCGATTTGATGCTATCCAGTTCTCCTGGAAGGTCTGCGAGGAAAAGATTAAACAAGGTAGGGGCTATGACGCACCCCTGTTTCAGGCCTTTAAAGGTGTTAATTCGCCTGGAGAGGTGTGTCCCGTCGCCCAGCTTTATCTTGACCCAGGTGTCTAATAAAATACCAGCGTAATACTTTGCCTCTATATTTAATAGGGCAATCAGCCGGTAATTGCAAGGATTGCTCCTGTCTCCCTGCTTGTAAATTGGGCTTATAATCGATCCTTTCCAGGATTCCGGACAGGTTTCTGATTCCTGTATGCACCTAAAGAGTGGTACTAACGTGTTGTTCCAGAAATCGGTGTTGTATTTAAATATTATCGGTAGTATCCCGTTTGGGCCTGGAGCTCCTTCTGTTTTCCCTTTCTTTATTTGAGTTTTTATCCGATCCGCTGTTATGTTGATTTTATTGTAATGTAATGTAATGGTGTCTTGTAAAGTGCATGTATCACCCCGCCATGGGGTATCTCAGCGCTGTAGACCGCTGGGGAACCCGTCCTGGCTTTCCCTGTGAGATGGTCCCTGCTGGGTATCTCCAAGGTGAAACCAGGCATCCCCGGCGTATGTGGGGGGCCGTTGTGGAGATGAGGCAAGCTAATGCACAGAGTTCCGAGTGTGATCCCTGGTTAGAGTAGGCACTGAGGCGAGAATTATCGAGTCCGCTGACCCTGGTCCACGACCCTGCCGCGTTGGGAATTGAACCCTGGTCCCGGGCCATCCTCTGCTTCCGGGTCTGCCGCCTCTAACCAGTGAGCCACACCACTCCACTTATTTTCCTTGCTTGTTGTTATTTTGCTATTGGTCATTGCCCCATCAGTCTTTTGGTCGTGTTTTTCCATTGTGCTTTTCATGAGAATTCTGGAACCTTTTCCTTCTAAAGCTACCAAGGGGTGAGCAGGGGGAATCTTGGCGGGTGACTTACTTGTCCTGACTAGAGTAGTGGTTTCTGCCTGGCTTTGGCGCAAACCTTAGCTAACCAGAAATCGCCATTTCTAACAGGATCCATAGGAGGGCTCAACAGGGAGTGCGCGATCTACCCGCGAGGGGATCCATAGAAGAGCTCAGCAGGGAGTGCAAGATCGGGCCGTGAGGGGATCCATAGAAGAACTCAACAAGGAGTGCAAGATCAGGCAGCGAGGGGATCTGTTGAAGGGCTCAGCAAGGAGTGCAGGATCAGGCCGTGAGGGGATCCATAGGAGAGCTCAGCAAGAAGTGCAAGATCAGGCTGTGAGGGGATCCATAGAAGGACTCAGCAAGGAGTGCAGGATCAGTCCATGAAGAGGACTATTGAGGTATTCAGTGAAAACCGAAAGATCAATCTGAGAGGGAAGACAAAGAAGGACTCGACAAAGAGTACAAGTAGAGGATATGAACGGTCTATAGTTTGACTCAACACGTTCAGTCTGTGAGGGAACTGTTCATTCTGTGAGGGAAGCATAGAAGAATCAACAAAGAGCAAGAATCAATCTGTGAGGGAGACCATAGGGCTCTAAAATAACACAAGATCAGTCGGGGGACAATAGAAGGACTTAACAAGGGCACAAGATCAATATGTGAGAGTGACAATAGAGAGACTTAACAAGGGCACAAGATCAATCTGTGAGAGTGACTATAGAGAGACTTAACAAGGGCAGAAGATCAATCTGTGAGAGAGACAATAGAGAGACTTAACAAGGGCACAAGATCAATCTGTGAGAGTGACTATAGAGAGACTTAACAAGGGCACAAGATCAATATGTGAGAGAGACAATAGAGAGACTTAACAAGGGCAGAAGATCAATATGTGAGAGAGACAATAGAGAGACTTAACAAGGGCACAAGATCAATCTGTGAGAGTGACTATAGAGAGACTTAACAAGGGCACAAGATCAATATGTGAGAGTGACTATAGAGAGACTTAACAAGGGCAGAAGATCAATCTGTGAGAGTGACTATAGAGAGACTGAACAAGGGCAGAAGATCAATCTGTGAGAGGGACTATAGAGAGACTTAACAAGGGCACAAGATCAATATGTGAGAGAGACAATAGAGAGACTTAACAAGGGCAGAAGATCAATATGTGAGAGAGACAATAGAGAGACTTAACAAGGGCACAAGATCAATCTGTGAGAGTGACTATAGAGAGACTTAACAAGGGCAGAAGATCAATCTGTGAGAGTGACTATAGAGAGACTTAACAAGGGCAGAAGATCAATCTGTGAGAGTGACTATAGAGAGACTGAACAAGGGCAGAAGATCAATCTGTGAGAGGGACTATAGAGAGACTTAACAAGGGCACAAGATCAATCTGTGAGAGTGACTATAGAGAGACTTAACAAGGGCACAAGATCAATCTGTGATAGGGACTATAGAGAGACTTAACAAGGGCAGAAGAACAATCTGTGAGAGTGACTATAGAGAGACTTAACAAGGGCAGAAGATCAATCTGTGAGAGTGACTATAGAGAGACTTAACAAGGGCAGAAGATCAATCTGTGAGAGTGACTATAGAGAGACTGAACAAGGGCAGAAGATCAATCTGTGAGAGGGACTATAGAGAGACTTAACAAGGGCACAAGATCAATCTGTGAGAGGGACTATAGAGAGACTTAACAAGGGCAGAAGATCAATCTGTGAGAGTGACTATAGAGAGACTGAACAAGGGCAGAAGATCAATCTGTGAGAGGGACTATAGAGAGACTTAACAAGGGCACAAGATCAATCTGTGAGAGGGACTATAGAGAGACTTAACAAGGGCACAAGATCAATCTGTGAGAGGGACTATAGAGAGACTGAACAAGGGCACAAGATCAATCTGTGATAGGGACTATAGAGAGACTTAACAAGGGCACCAGATCAATTTGTGAGAGTGACTATAGAGAGACTTAACAAGGGCACACAATCAATCTGTGAGAGGGACTATAGAGAGACTTAACAAGGGCACAAGATCAATCTGTGAGAGGGACTATAGAGAGACTTAACAAGGGCACAAAATCAATCTGTGAGAGGGACTATAGAGAGACTTAACCTAAAGTGGCCTGTTGTGTTGTGCATGGAGTGATTGTGTGCCTTGTCCTGTGATGTACAAAGGCCTTACCATGATCAACAAGTGCAGGAGTGCCAATGTGTGCATAGAAGTGGGTGATGGGTTCAGCAGACACAGTACAAGGCAGCATGCCATTACTATTGTCTGAAACAATGCAGGGGAAAGCAGAGTGATAAAAGCCAGAGCAAGGATTCATCATGTGGGTATTTCTGGATGTGGCTATGGGACCGAGGAGGGAGATCCCCAGGTACATTGTATTTTCTATTGAGGCTGAAAGAAGGTCAGTACCCAATGGATGCAGTGGTAACATTCTGGAGAGAATTGTGAGCCGTGTGTATGAAGCATTGTTGCCACCGTAAACAGCCTGATTTGCAAAATGGGACCCTTTGCATTGAAAAATGGTTTTCCAAATGTACAAACATCCAAACTGCGCCTGCCAGATTCGCAGTTTTTGTGTACAAATCGCTATTTGGAATGGGCGTGTTCGGGGCGTCCCTTCCAAAGAGCGATTTCCGGTGTTCTATATCAAGGTTTTGCGATGGAAATGCAGTTGCAAAACCTTGATATTTTACAACCAACTCAAAGTTGGTGGTAATGCACTCGCACATTGGAAGGGGTCCCACGGGGCCCCGTCCCCTTTGTGAATGTTGTTAAACATTTTTAGGAGCAGGCAGTAATCCCACAGACCACCCCCTGCTCTTAAAAAACTGAAAACAAAATGTTTCACTTTTTATTGATGAAATGCATCCCATTTTCCTTTAGGGAAAAAGGGTTGCATTTCAACAAAAACAAAAAACGTTATTCAAAGACGGTTACTGACATGGCGGACTGCTGACGTCAACAGGCCACCATCCATGTGATGGCAGGCATTCCTAACGGGTCACAAACTGTGACCTACCTCATTAATATTCATGAGGTAGGTCGATTTGTGACCCACTAGGAATCGCAAGTATGAAACAAAAAGGTTCATAGGTAAGGGATAGCGATTTCCAAATAGTGATTCAGATAAAATCGCTACTTGAAAATCCCTATTCCTACTCTTTGTACATCTAGGGGCACTTGCCTCAAAGCTTTTTGCAATTGCAAACCATTCGCAAAAATCGACTGTTTGCAATCGCAATTTGGCATTTGGAGATGCATGAAAATGTTTCCTGTGCGCAATTCAAGAATGCGCAATTATTTGAGAATTCCTAAATTGTGATTGCATTTAGGGAATCACAATTTGCGATCCTTTAAATGCAATGCTAGAAGCACTTTCAAATAGCGATTTTGCTATTTGGGACGGCAAATTACAGACAAATCAAACTTGTCTGTAATTTGCAAAAACTTTGAAAAATGCACAAAATGCATTTTTAAAGTTTCATGTTGTGCACACACATGCCCTTGGGGCATGTTTGTGCGCAACATAGGTGCACCTCACAATTTCAGGGGTGCAACAGGGTGTCATTTTGACACCCTTGCACCCTTGAAATTGCATGAGCAATTTGCGAGTACCAACTGGTACTCACAAATTGCGCATGCAATTTCCCATTCATTGCAATGGGCCAAGAGACCCATAGGAATGAGTGGGAAGTCATTCCTCAAATGCAACTCGCAATTTGCGAGTCGCAATAAAGGAATGTTTAGGAATCGCTAATTTTATAGTGATTCCTACATGCATTGGCTTTTGCAATTCCTTAATTGCAATTCCTTAATAAGGAATCGCAAGAGCCTACCTTGATGCATGTGCCAGCTAGCCCAGTGTGTTTAGCTCATTTCTGAATTGCAAGAGTGGCAGTGCAATTGTTATATCGTACAGATATTGTTCCACATCCTAAGTGCATAGACTGAAAAGACTTGACATCTAGGGGCTCATTTTCAACCGGCTGCTCTTCCCCGCGTCTACAGAAAAGGGCATGGAAGTGCTGTATCTATGACATATTGCGCATTCCTCTCCTCTTTGACTGAGCTGGGGAACAAATGGCTGCCTTGCGGAAATGCAGGCACCCATGCCCCATCGTGCAAGGGTGTCTGCGTTGAAATCAGGGGTTTTTGTGGCGGTAGGGACACCTGCCCTGGGGAGGCGCATGCCTTTGACACACTCCCAAAATTACGCTAGCTTGTAAATCTGGGAATGTGTCAAAAAGCATGGGCTTTGGGTGGGTACACCAACGCAACCCCCTTGGAACACCCACAGCAACACCCATGGAACACCCACCGCAACACCCGTGGAACACCTCCCAGACACAGAGTGAGGCAATGCAGTGACTTGAAAACCCTTGAAGGGTGGCTTTCCGTGGCCTCGTAGCTATGGGTCGGCACTGTGGGATACTGAACAGTCTAAAAAAGTGACCTTCCAGTGGCACACAGGGCTTGTAAATAAGCCCTTTAGTCTTTTCATTCCCACATGTTCTTGTTTATCGTGCCTTAGCTCCTGGTGCAGCGTTTGCCAACTGAGATGGCTAGCTCCTCAGCCCGGTGTGCCGGGTGTTGTTTCTGAGACCTTTGTGGGGGATGCCGCTGATCATGGCATGGACGAGTACTGCAGGGTGATGCTGTAAAGTGTTATTGGTGTCAAAGTGATGTGGGTGAATTTGCTTGGGCAACTGATGAAATGAGCTGCAGCACGTAGGATGCCTTCAGGAGTGCCAGTGTGGAGGTAGGGAGGCTGCTAAGCACAGGGATCCATCCGTCCAGATGGGCGGTCACATCCTTTATTCTTAACATTGCGGCGGGTGCGGCTTCAAGCTGCACCCGCAGCAATGTTAAAAATGCAGGTGTTGCATTTGTATGCAGAAAGAGGCAGGCACCGCACGGTGCCTGCCGCTTTCCGCATACAAATGCATGGGGGTACCATAGGTACCCCCCATGTGCACCCCCCACCCACTTCACCTAGGGGGCCCGCAACGGGCCCCCGCAGTGAAGTTACACATGCTTTTCCACGGCGGAAAACCCGCCACGGAAAAGCATCTGAAACAGGCCATCCTAATATGGCGGACGGTGTCTGACAGACACCGTCACCATATTAGAGCTTTTACATCGCGGTTGTAAGCCAGCCGCGGCGTAAAAGCTGCGGACGGAAACCAGGACCCACCAGCCATCCTAATGTGGTGGTGGGTCTTTGGTGGGTCCGCTGCGGAATTTCCGCATCCTCCGGGCCGACGGTGGCTTCCGCCGGCCCAGAGGATGCGGAAAATCCGCAATCCTAATAACCCCCTAAATTAGCCCAATATACGTTGAGCCCTAGGGGCGTACCAAACCATATATTAAGAAAGTAGTATAAGAACCACAACATGCATAGATAGAAGGCCTAGAGCCTGTAGAACCGCTGGGGCCACCAGGAACCACCCAAGGTAGTGACACAGGGGACCCACTGGGATGCGTGCAGTGTGTGAACACAGCTGCGAATCACCATTAACTTCTGTGGGGAAAGTCGCGTTTGGAATTTTAAAGATAGATGACACTTAGAGGGGCACTTTGAGAAAACCCCTTTAGACTTAAGGGGCTTCTAGAGCCAACACCCACGGTAGCACCGGGGCGCTCGAGTTACATCACCCAGGGAAGCCGGGTGCATAGGTGTCTTTTGGTGTCAGGTTTCGTTGTTGTTTTCAATTGCGATCTGCTGCCGTCATAGAGGAAAGTGTCCGTTGTGATCCAAGCCTGATTCAAAGATGAGAAGAACCTGAAAGGAGAGGGGACAGAGTCTGGGTCACTTGCCAGTGACCAGGGGCACGATAGTCAAATGCCCACCGATGTCGGGTGATTTCAGGTGAAGAAGGTGAAGCTTGACTCTTCAGCCAGGAGGCATCGACGACAACCAGGTTCTGGATTCGAGCTGTCCCACAAAGGATGACGAGTGCTGCAGTGTCAGTTTCCGGATTGGACTCAACAAGCCTCGGCAACAGCAACCCACGCAGGATTCAAAGAAATGCTTTGGTGCAGACCAGGAAGGTCTGAGGTATTCAGCAAGCGGTGGAGAGTCAGGGCACACCTTCAGCATCCAGGGAAGCCCAGGGAAAAGTAGAGTTACCTTCGAGAGGACCCACCAGTCGAAGAACCAGGGATCGCAAAGGAGCCTCAAGCGGAAATGTAAGAAGCGGGCTCACGGATTACTCGTGGGGTGTAGGCCCACAATCTTGGGTGCGGGTGGTGCTCGGGGCTTGGGCTACAAGTAACCCAAAGCACAACTTCAAGAAAGATCGGGAAGTCAATGCACTAGCAAATGTGCACAGTGTCCAGGGGTTCTGGTTCCACGTCACTCGTGAGGGCTGTGGGTCTCAGGTTTGCTGGGGAGTCGTGTCGGCCTTTGAGAAGTCTGGAAATCCTCTTCCTGTGTTGCAAATACTTCGGAGTCGTTGGGAGCTTCGGAAATGCAGATTGGCAAGATGCTTTGTTGGTGCCTGCTTGAGCAGGGGAGTCACTCCCTGACCCCAAGGGAGATTCTTCTGTTCTCTAGTCTATAGCAGAGCATTGAAGTTCCAGGATTCAGTTGAAGAGTTTCTTTCAGGTGTAATTTAAAGTCCTGTAAGTCGAAAAACAGTGAAACACCAGCAAAAAGTGGGGGTAACCACAGTAAGCAGATGCTACTCTCCTACAGGCTGTGCTACTGAACTGTCTGTGTAACAACAACCTGAACCTCCACTTGGAAAGGGATGGTGCTCAATTGGCTCACACCCAAGGGCCCTTCTGCCCACGTGCATTCACATTGCACGCACAAGTGCAAAGTGCTTCCCTCATGTGTCTACAAGTCAATAACAGAAATGTCTGTTTCCATTGAGGGGCATTTTTCGCACCTAGTGTATGGTTTCGGGGTGCTGGGCGAATATCTTTGGGTGCACAAAGTGCAGACCGGAACCATCCACCAGATTACAAAGCAGGTATGGTTTATCCAACACCTGCGCAAACACACAAGCCTGCACATGCCTGGCGACGACACAGCAATCCTTTGTCTTTCACCTCCAATTGATGGTGTGTGTGCAAAGGTATCATTTACATGAGCCATGCCCCTATGCAAATGAGGGAAAACACTCGACATCCTGCTGGTGAATATTCCGCGCCCATGCGATTGGTATTATAGAAAGTACTCTCAAGAGCATTTACCCTCCGTAATTGAGCAATGCCCCAGGGATGAACATCACAGTCATAATTGACTCCTGCTCCCCTAGGCCTAGATCAAATACCCGTTGTTCACTCAGTGCAATTTTGAAAATATGACCAGAGCTTTGAGTTAAAGTGTGCCTGTGATTTTTGTGACCACTTGGAGGTCATGTTTCTTGGTCTGCAGATTGGTGTGCAGAGGGTTATGGGGGACTTGGACAGAGGAGCCCTTTATTTTCTTTGGCTGGTTGCAATTACAGACCATAATGCCGCAGTAACCTCTGGGACACTTAGCCAAGGCCCGTCCTCTCCACTCTGTGGTAACGACTTTAATGAGGAAATTGCAGCTTAATTGAGATTACCTTCCTCTCTCAGACCACAAAGCCTTGAGGACTAATGGACGTGCATTGCTGGACTGGCGAGGAGCCACACATGTCACGATGAAAAACACAGCCACCACCCCCACCAAAAGACCAGCAGAGAAGTGCTGATGCTGTGCATTGCTAGTACGTTAGGTCTTATGTAAAGAGCTTATATCGTCCATCAATAGTTTAGGGGCCCTGCTGAGGAGTGCTGGTACTGTCTCTTACTGGTATAGGAGCCATACGGAGGAGTGCTGGTACTGTCTCTTACTGGTATGGGAGCCCCACTGAGGAGTGCTGGTACTGTCTCTTAATGGTACAGGAGCTCTACTGAGGAGTGCTGGTACTGTCTCTTAATGGTACAGAAACCCTACTGAGGAGTGCTGGTACTGTCTCTTAATGGTACAGGAGCACTACTGAGGAGTGCTGGTACTGTCTCTTAATGGTACAGAAACCCTACTGAGGAGTGCTGGTACTGTCTCTTAATGGTACAGGAGCTCTACTGAGGAGTGCTGGTACTGTCTCTTAATGGTACAGGAGCTCTACTGAGGAGTGCTGGTACTGTCTCTTACTGGTTCAGGAACCCTACTGAGAAGTGCTGGTACTGTCTCTTAATGGTACAGGAGCTCTACTGAGGAGTGCTGGTACTGCCTCTTACTGGTACAGAAACCCTACTGAGAAGTGCTGGTACTGTCTCTTATGGTATAGGAGCCGCACTGAGGAGTGCTGGTACTGTCTCTTACTGGTATGGGGGCCCTACTGACGCGTGCTGGTACTGTCTATTACTGGTACAGAAACCCTACTGACGCGTGCTGGTACTGTCTATTACTGGTACAGAAACCCTACTGACGCGTGCTGGTACTGTCTCTTACTGGTACAGAAACCCCACTGAGGACTGCTGGTACTGTGTCTTAATGGTACTGGAGCACTACTGAGGAGTGCTGGTACTGTGTCTTATTGGTATAGGAACCCTACTGAGGAGTGCTGGTACTGTCTCTTACTGGTATGGGACCCCTACTGAGGAGTGCTGGTACTGTCTCTTACTGGTATGGGACCCCTACTGAGGAGTGCTGGTACTGTCTCTTACTGGTATGGGACCCCTACTGAGGAGTGCTGGTACTGTCTCTTACTGATATGGGGGCCCTACTGACGCGTGCTGGTACTGTCTCTCACTGGTACAGAAACCCTACTGACGCGTGCTGGTACTGTCTCTTACTGGTACAGAAACCCCACTGAGGACTGCTGGTACTGTGTCTTAATGGTACTGGAGCACTACTGAGGAGTGCTGGTACTGTGTCTTATTGGTATAGGAACCCTACTGAGGAGTGCTGGTACTGTCTCTTACTGGTATGGGGGCCCTACTGACGCGTGCTGGTACTGTCTCTTACTGGTACAGAAACCCTACTGACGCGTGCTGGTACTGTCTCTTACTGGTACAGAAACCCCACTGAGGACTGCTTGTACTGTGTCTTAATGGTACTGGAGCACTACTGAGGAGTGCTGGTACTATGTCTTATTGGTATAGGAACCCTACTGAGGAGTGCTGGTACTGTCTCTTACTGGTATGGGACCCCTACTGAGGAGTGCTGGTACTGTCTCTTACTGGTATGGGACCCCTACTGAGGAGTGCTGGTACTGTCTCTTACTGGTATGGGACCCCTACTGAGGAGTGCTGGTACTGTCTCTTACTGATATGGGGGCCCTACTGACGCGTGCTGGTACTGTCTCTCACTGGTACAGAAACCCTACTGACGCGTGCTGGTACTGTCTCTTACTGGTACAGAAACCCCACTGAGGACTGCTGGTACTGTGTCTTAATGGTACTGGAGCACTACTGAGGAGTGCTGGTACTGTGTCTTACTGGTACAGGAGCCCTACTGAGGAGTGCTGGTACTGTCTCTTACTGGTATGGGACCCCTACTGAGGAGTGCTGGTACTGTCTCTTACTGGTATGGGACCCCTACTGAGGAGTGCTGGTACTGTCTCTTATTGGTATAGGAACCCTACCGAGGAGTGCTGGTACTGTCTCTTAATGGTACAGGAGCCCTATGGAGGAGTGCTGGTACTGTCTCTTACTGGTACTTGAGCACTACTTAGGAGTGTTGGTACTGTCTCTTACTGGTATAGGGCTCTACCAAGGAGTGCAGGAGCTGTCTCTTACTGGTGTGGGAGCCCTACTGAGGAGTGCTGGTACTGCCTCTTACTGGTATGGGAGCCCTATTGAGGAGTGCTCGTACTGTCTCTTACAGGTATGGGAGCCCTACTGAGGAGTGCTGGTACTGCCTCTTACTGGTACAGAAACCCTACCGAGGAGTGCTGGTACTGTCTCTTACTGGTACTTGAGCACTACTTAGGAGTGTGGGTACTGTCTCTTACTGGTATAGGACCCCTACTGACGAGTGCTGACACTGGACTGGTATAGGGCTCTACCAAGGAGTGCAGGAGCTGTCTCTTACTGGTATAGGAGCCGTACTGATGAGTGCCGGTACTGTCTCTTACTGGTATGGGAGCCCTACTGAGGAGTGCTGGTACTGTCTCTTACTGGTACAGGAGCCCTACTGACGAGTGCTAGTACTGTCTCTTAATGGTACAGGAGCCCTACTGACGAGTGCTGGTACTGTCTCTTAATGGTAAAGGATCCCTACTGAGGAGTGCTAGTACTGTCTCTTACTGGTACGGGAGCCCTACTGACGAGTGCTGCTACTGTCTTTTAATGGTACAGACCCCTACTGACGAGTGCTGGTACTGTCTCTTAATGGTACCGGGGCCCTACTGACGAGTGCTGGTACTGTCTCTCACTGGTATAGGGCCCTACCGAGGAGTGCGGGTACTGTCTCTTACTGGTATAGGAGCCCTACGGAGGAGTGCTGGTACTGTCTCTTACTGGTATAGGAGCCCTACTGAGGAGTGCTGGTACTGCCTCTTACTGGTATGGGAGCCCTATTGAGGAGTGCTCGTACTGTCTCTTACAGGTATGGGAGCCCTACTGAGGAGTGCTGGTACTGTCTCTTACTGGTACGGGGGTCCTACTGACGCGTGCTGGTACTGTTTCTTAATGGTACAGGAGCTCTACTGAGCAGTGCTGGTACTGCCTCTTACTGTTATGGGAGCCCTACTGAGGAGTGCTGGTACTGCCTCTTACTGGTATGGGAGCCCACTGAGGAGAGCTGGTACTGTCTCTTACTGGTATAGGAGCCATACGGAGGAGTGCTGGTACTGTCTCTTACTGGTGTGGGAGCCCTACTGAGGAGTGCTGGTACTGCCTCTTACTGGTATGGGAGCCCTATTGAGGAGTGCTCGTACTGTCTCTTACAGGTATGGGAGCCCTACTGAGGAGTGCTGGTACTGCCTCTTACTGGTACAGAAACCCTACTGAGGAGTGCTGGTACTGTCTCTTACTGGTTCAGGAACCCTACTGAGAAGTGCTGGTACTGTCTCTTAATGGTACAGGAGCTCTACTGAGGAGTGCTGGTACTGCCTCTTACTGGTACAGAAACCCTACTGAGAAGTGCTGGTACTGTCTCTTAATGGTACAGGAGCTCTACCGAGGAGTGCTGGTACTGTCTCTTACTGGTTCAGGAACCCTACTGAGGAGTGCTGCTACTGTCTTTTAATGGTACAGACCCCTACTGACGAGTGCTGGTACTATCTCCTAATGGTCCGGGAGCCCTACTGAGTGCGGGTACTGTCTCTTACTGGTATAGGAGCCCTACTGAGGAGTGCTGGTACTGTCTCCTAATGGTACAGGAGCCCTACTGAGGAGTGCTGGTACTGTCTCTTACTGGTACGGGAGCCCTACTGAGGAGTGCAGGTACTCTCTCTTACTGGTACAGGAGCCCTACTGAGGAGTGCTGGTACTGTCTGTTACTGGTACGGGAGCCCTACTGAGGAGTGCTGGTACTGTCTCTTACTGGTACAGGAGCCCTACTGAGGAGTGCTGGTACTGTCTCTTACTGGTATAGGAGCCCTACTGAGATGTGCTGGTACTGTCTCTTACTGGTACGGGAGCCCTACTGAGGAGAGCTGGTACTGTCTCTTACTGGTGTGGGAGCCCTACTGAGGAGAGCTGGTACTGTCTCTTACTGGTACGGGAGCCCGACTGAGGAGTGCTCGTACTGTCTCTTACTGGTATGAGAGCCCTACTGAGGAGTGCTGGTACTGTCTCTTACTGGTGTGGGAGCCCTACTGAGGAGTGCTGGTACTGTCTCTTACTGGTACGGGAGCCCTACTGACGAGTGCTGACACTGTCTCTCACTGGTATAGGGCCCTATCGAGGAGTGCTGGTACTGTCTCTTACTAGTATAGGAGCCCTATTGAGGAGTGCTCGTACTGTCTCTTACTGGTGTGGGAGCCCTACTGACGAGTGCTGACACTGTCTCTCACTGGTATAGGGCCCTATCGAAGAGTGCTGGTACTGTCTCTTACTAGTATAGGAGCCCTATTGAGGAGTGCTCGCCCTGTCTCTTACTGGTATAGGAGCCCTACAGAGGAGTGCTGGTACTGTCTCTTACTGGTATAGGAGCCCTATGGAGGAGTGCTGGTACTGTCTCTTACTGGTATAGGAGCCCTACGGAGGAGTGCTGGTACTGTCTCTTACTGGTATAGGAGCCCTACTGAGGAGTGCTGGTACTGTCTCTTACTGGTATGAGAGCCCTACGGAGGAGTGCTGGTACTGTCTCTTACTGGTGTAGGAGCCCTACGGAGGAGTGCTGGTACTGCCTCTTACTGGTATAGGAGCCCTACGGAGGAGTGCTGGTACTGTCTCTTACTGGTATAGGAGCCCTACGGAGGAGTGCTGGTACTGTCTCTTACTGGTATAGGAGCCCTATCGAGGAGTGCTGGTACTGTCTCTTACTGGTATAGGAGCCCTACAGAGGAGTGCTGGTACTGTCTCTTACTGGTATAGGTGCCCTACGGAGGAGTGCTGGTACTGTCTCTTACTGGTATAGGAGCCCTACGGAGGAGTGCTGGTACTGTCTCTTACTGGTATGAGAGCCCTACTGAGGAGTGCTGGTACTGTCTCTTACTGGTATAGGAGCCCTACTGAGGAGTGCTGGTACTGTCTCTTACTGGTACGGTTGTCCTACCGACGCGTGCTGGTACTGTCTCCTTATGGTACAGGAGCCCTACCGAGGAGTGCTGGTACTGGCTCTCACTGGTTCCTGAACCCTACCGAGGAGTGCTGGTACTGTCTCTTAATGGTACAGGAGCCCTACTGAGGAGTGCTGGTGCTGTCTCTTACTGGTATAGGGCCCTACTGAGGAGTCCTGGTACTGTCTCTTACTGGTACGGGGGTCCTACTGACGCGTGCCGGTACTGTTTCTTAATGGTACAGGAGCCCTACTGAGAAGTGCTGGTACTGTCTCTTACTGGTACAGGAGCCCTACTGAAGAGTCCTGGTACTGTCTCTTACTGGTATAGGGCCCTACTGAGGAGTCCTGGTACTGTCTCTTACTGGTATAGGGCCCTACTGAGGAGTCCTGGTACTGTCTCTCACTGGTACGGGGGTCCGACTGACGCGTGCTGGTACTGTTTCTTAATGGTACAGGAGCCCTACTGAGAAGTGCTGGTACTGTCTCTTACTGGTACAGGAGCCCTACTAAGGAGTGCTGGTACTGTCTCTTACTGGTACGGGAGCCCTACTGAGGAGTGCTGGTACTGTCTCTTACTGGTATAGGAGCCCTACTGAGATGTGCTGGTACTGTCTCTTACTGGTACGGGAGCCCTACTGAGGAGTGCTGGTACTGTCTTTTACTGGTATAGGGCCCTACTGACGAGTGCTGGTACTGTCTCTTACTGGTGTGGGAGCCCTACTGAGGAGAGCTGGTACTGTCTCTTACTGGTACGGGAGCCCTACTGAGGAGTGCTCGTACTGTCTCTTACTGGTATGAGAGCCCTACTGAGGAGTGCTGGTACTGTCTCTTACTGGTGTGGGAGCCCTACTGAGGAGTGCTGGTACTGTCTCTTACTGGTACGGGAGCCCTACTGAGATGTGCTGGTACTGTCTCTTACTGGTACGGGAGCCCTACTGAGGAGTGCTGGTACTGTCTTTTACTGGTATAGGGCCCTATCGAGGAGTGCTGGTACTGTCTCTTACTAGTATAGGAGCCCTATTGAGGAGTGCTCGTACTGTCTCTTACTGGTGTGGGAGCCCTACTGACGAGTGCTGACACTGTCTCTCACTGGTATAGGGCCCTATCGAGGAGTGCTGGTACTGTCTCTTACTAGTATAGGAGCCCTATTGAGGAGTGCTCGCCCTGTCTCTTACTGGTATAGGAGCCCTACGGAGGAGTGCTGGTACTGTCTCTTACTGGTATAGGAGCCCTACGGAGGAGTGCTGGTACTGTCTCTTACTGGTATAGGAGCCCTACGGAGGAGTGCTGGTACTGTCTCTTACTGGTATAGGAGCCCTAAGGAGGAGTGCTGGTACTGTCTCTTACTGGTATAGGAGCCCTACTGAGGAGTGCTGGTACTGTCTCTTACTGGTATGAGAGCCCTACGGAGGAGTGCTGGTACTGTCTCTTACTGATGTAGGAGCCCTACGGAGGAGTGCTGGTACTGCCTCTTACTGGTATAGGAGCCCTACGGAGGAGTGCTGGTACTGTCTCTTACTGGTATAGGAGCCCTACGGAGGAGTGCTGGTACTGTCTCTTACTGGTATAGGAGCCCTATCGAGGAGTGCTGGTACTGTCTCTTACTGGTATAGGAGCCCTACAGAGGAGTGCTGGTACTGTCTCTTACTGGTATAGGAGCCCTACGGAGGAGTGCTGGTACTGTCTCTTACTGGTATAAGAGCCCTACGGAGGAGTGCTGGTACTGTCTCTTACTGGTATGAGAGCCCTACTGAGGAGTGCTGGTACTGTCTCTTACTGGTGTGGGACCCCTACTGAGGAGTGCTGGTACTGTCTCTTACTGGTATAGGAGCCCTACTGAGGAGTGCTGGTACTGTCTCTTACTGGTACGGTTGTCCTACCGACGCGTGCTGGTACTGTCTCCTAATGGTACAGGAGCCCTACCGAGGAGTGCTGGTACTGGCTCTCACTGGTTCCTGAACCCTACCGAGGAGTGCTGGCACTGTCTCTTAATGGTACAGGAGCCCTACTGAGGAGTGCTGGTGCTGTCTCTTACTGGTATAGGGCCCTACTGAGGAGTCCTGGTACTGTCTCTTACTGGTATATGGCCCTACTGAGGAGTCCTGGTACTGTCTCTTACTGGTATAGGGCCCTACTGAGGAGTCCTGGTACTGTCTCTCACTGGTACGGGGGTCCGACTGACGCGTGCTGGTACTGTTTCTTAATGGTACAGGAGCCCTACTGAGAAGTGCTGGTACTGTCTCTTACTGGTACAGGAGCCCTACTGAAGAGTCCTGGTACTGTCTCTTACTGGTATAGGGCCCTACTGAGGAGTCCTGGTACTGTCTCTTACTGGTATAGGGCCCTACTGAGGAGTCCTGGTACTGTCTCTCACTGGTACGGGGGTCCGACTGACGCGTGCTGGTACTGTTTCCTAATGGTACAGGAGCCCTACTGAGAAGTGCTGGTACTATCTCTTACTGGTACAGGAGCCCTACTGAGGAGTCCTGGTACTGTCTCTTACTGGTATAGGGCCCTACCGAGGAGTGCTGGTACTGTCTCTTACTGGTACAGGAGCCCTACTGAGGAGTCCTGGTACTGTCTCTTACATGTATAGGGCCCTACCGAGGAGTGCTGGTACTGTCTCTTACTGGTACAGGAGCCCTACTGAGGAGTCCTGGTACTGTCTCTCACTGGTTCCTGAACCCTACCGAGGAGTGCTGGTACTGTCTCTTACTGGTACAGGAGCCCTACTGAGGAGTCCTGGTACTGTCTCTTACTGGTATAGGGCCCTACCGAGGAGTGCTGGTATCGTCTCTTACTGGTAAAGGAGCCCTACTGAGGAGTGAATGAATGAATGAATATTTTATTGTTTGGTTACTCAAAACCATTACAATAAAAACCAGAATACAAAATTACAAAAGTTAAAACCAAGAGTGTGTCGCCAAGCGAGTCTATGTAGTAGTTCCCGGGGCACTGGTGGGCACAATGAATTGGGTTCATGGTAAGACAACCTGACATACGTCTGCATAGTCTCTATTCGGGTGTGCCCTAGGCAGCCATCAGCTTAGTCCGTAACTGATGGATGAACTTTCCAAAAGAGACCATCTGTTTTACCATAGTCAGTGTATATAGATGGTAGGTCACCTCCTTTGCAGTGCGTGACCCCGCTTGTCTTAGGATGGGCCTAAGGTAAAGACTGCGAGCCGTACGCAGAGCCGGGCAACAAAATAGAAGATGGGCCAATGACTCTCGTTTGTACCTGCAGAGCCTGCATTCCCGAGCTCCTGGTCCAGCCTGTTCAAAGGCATATAGTTCTTTTAGGGGCAGGGGGTGTAGTCTGTAGGCTAAAGTCTTGTGAAGGGCTGCGCGGCCCACGGCCTGCGTGAGATGGTTTTTAGGGTTATGCACAATATGCGGCAGGCATAGGGACTCATGGAAATCTCTTTTTGCCATTGACTCCAAGTCCAGTTCCCGCGACCGCGCGCATACTTGTTTTTTAATTGCGTTTTTAATGGCAGTGTAATTAACGTGTTCGGGGTTCCAAGACTCGTGGCAAGGTTGAGAAGGTCCTTTGCCGCATTAAAAGTGGCCGACCAGGGATTCCCAGGTTCCGTGAAGATGTGTTTCAGAACTGCCTTGAGTGTTTTCTCGTGTGCCGCCGTTGTAAGGAAGTAGTATTTACTTAGGGCGGTCATCTCTTCCAGATTTTGCTGGTTGAGCGAGAACTCTAAGCGGACAAGGGTGTTTCTGGTGCACCTTGGTAAATGGAACAGTCTCTTGTAAGCACTGCAATGTATTTTCTAGATCCTTGTTAAGTTTGCCCGGGAACGCTTGTTGAGCGTAATTGAGGGCCGGCATTAGCTTAGCTTTGAGTACTCTTTGAATAGCCGTTGTGGATGGGCTATATAAAGAGGCTTGTAACTTGCAGAGGGCGTAGGTGATGGTTTTAACTTTGCCTTGAATTTTCTTTAAGTGGATGCCTGAGAGCCCCGACTCTTGGTAGCAGATGCCCAAGTAGGTGTATCGCTGTGTGCTTTCCAAGAAGAGATGACCAAGCCTCCATCTTACTGATTTTTTATTTGGATAATATCCGAAGATGATTACTTTTGACTTGGAAGGATTTGCTACCAGTCTGTTTTTGTTGTTATATGCTGCAAGTGCCGTCAGCGCCTTTTGTAGCCCAATTTTGGTATGGCCCAGGAGTACTAAGTCATCAGCGTATTGCATGAATTGAATTTTGGTCCCTCCAATCTTTCGGGTTGCTAAGGCTGCCCCACACAAGGCCCTCTCCATGTCCGCTGTATATAGATTGAACAACAGTGGGGCTAAAACACACCCTTGTTTTAGACCTCGATCTGTGTCAATCTTCGCGGATGCGGAGTCCCTCGACAGTTTGATTTTCACCCATGTTTTTTGGTACAAAGACTGGATCGCTCTTAGCAGGGATGGGTTGATGTTCCATTGAGCCAGCTTTCTCCACAGGATGGCGCGGTCTACCCCATCAAACTCTGCCGATGTTAAAATGAATCATAAAAGTATTGAACATACAATTCATCATGCCTCATAGGATTAAAAGGTTCTGATTTAAAATGCACGATTTTTCCAAAATTTTAAAAAAAGACATTAGAAAGACATAATAATAACCATAAAAGAATATACAAAACATGAATTTCAACAGAAAAAATTCTATACATGTAATACTACCCATAAATCTTCCTAATCTTTAGTGAAATTCTGATAAAATTTAACATGGAACAGCAGATTTCTATGGAGGATAATGATGACAGATATTCGTACCCTTCCTCATAAGTGCAAGGTTGCCTCCCCTTCAGGATTGGTTTGATAAACCGGAGTCTTGGCTCCTTATATAGGGAGCAAAAAAGAACCAGATGTAAAGTGCTTTGTCTATCCCTATTATTACAAGGGCAAGGGGGCAGCCTCTCACACCAACCCCCTTGTTTCGGGAATGCAAGCAAAAAGTGCAGAATCTCCAGCCTAAACCTTGTTAGAAGGAATCGCCATTGCACATTAACAGTAAAAGTTCAATAAAACTGAGGTTGGGGTTTACAGGCATAGGCAATAGCATTGTCAGTAACATTGACTATGGGCGGTGGGTTCAGTGTTTTCCAATACCTTGCTTTTATCTCCGCCTTATAGTTTCCCTCAATTCTTTCCGGATTGTCATAATATGACCCCAGTCCAATCTTTTTCAACATATTATAGACATAAGACAACCAGGGAATCTGTTTTGAGTTTTCTAAAGCCATGCAATCGGTAATAATGTCTTTGGTAAGTTGCAGGTCTTCAGATTTCCAAATTTTACCCCATAACAGTATAGGGGACAAGCGAATTATATCAGAAACACAGGCCATACCGATTTCTTTGTGGCAGAAAATATTTGAGGAACCTTTAGGAATTGATAGGACCCTTTTTATAAAGTTATTTTCCACCACCTGGATTACGGATGGTATTTCGGTCCCCCACACCCCTGCCCCATAAGTGGCTACTGATAAACATTTTGAGGTGTAAAGGGTTCTGAGGTGCATAATATGTTTTTGCCCTAGTTTACTACAGAAACGAAAAATACCCTCTATCGCCCTTGTCATGTTCTGGGCTCGAACCTTCATTACCGGTGTCCAACTTAGTTTGCTGTCAAACAGATTACCAAGGTAGTTAAAGTTTCCCACTTTTCCAATTATGCGATTGTTGACCACAAATTTCCTAATATTTGACCCTTTAGGGCCACAAGACATCACAAAAGATTTCTCAGAATTCACCTTTAGGTCACGATCAAGCATGAATGTATTGAAAGCATCTAGACACACTTGCATGCTATTTCCTGTCAATGTCATGAGGACAGTATCATCTGCATAAGAAAGCATGGGAATACTTTTACCATTGATTTTTGGGAAGTCACAACCCTGGTTTAATAGGTACTGTTCTAATCCATTTGTGTAAACCAGAAAAAGAAAAGGCGCCAGGATGCACCCTTGACACACACCTTCGGTTGAAGGTATTGGTTTTGTTATTTCCCCTCCAGAACCAAATCTAATAGATACAGTTGTTACTTCATGTGACCTGCGAAGCAATGTGACTAAAGGTTCCTCAAAGCACATATCATCCATCATCCGCCACAACTTATGTCTGCAAACAGTGTCAAAAGCACTCGTCAAGTCCATGAAGGCAAGATGGACAGATGATTTTTTTGCCTTTGTGTACTTGCCTAAAATTAGTGCCAAATTAAGGCACTGCTCGTTTGTCCCCTTTCCACGTCTAAAACCATACTGAGAGTTAACTATGAAACCTGTGGAATCTGCCCAACTTTCTAATCTCGCCAGGATTACCCTACCCAGAATCTTACATGAGGCATCTATTAAGGAAATCGGGCGGTAGCAGCGTGGGTCAGACCTACTGCCCTTCTTAAAAATCGGCACTACAGTTGCCTCCTTCCATGTACCAGGAATGCGCCCAACCACAACAGCCTTGAACACATTCAGTAAGATGGGTGCCCACAGACTGACATTGGACTTAAAAAGGTCCAGGGGGACAGCATCTGGGCCTGGGGCTTTTAGTGATGCTCCTTTCCCTAAGGCTTCCTCAATCTCAATCAGTGTAAGTGAAGAGCTGAGGGTCAAAGCCGAGGGAGGTGCCACCCGATCCCCTGTCCCTTCGGTGCTTGCCATTATTGAGATAGAATTGGGGTTAAAAATCTTAGTAAAATGTTGAACCCATTGATCAGCGGTAACCTGCACAACTATAGATTCTTTATTGTCGCTCTTGAAGAGAGGACGATTTATGACCTCCCAAAAGAGCCTACTATCTTTTAGTTCAGCAGCCTTTTCGAGATCATCCCAAGCACTGACTTTTAAGGCTTGCTTTCTTTTTGCAATAGCATCCCTGTAAGCCTTTCTGCTAGTCCTTACAAGCTCTTTGTTTCTTGGCTTTTGGCTCAGGGCTAGTTTTAACGATCAGTGTGTAGCAGAACACACAGAGTCAAACCATCTAAAGGCCTTTTGGCCTCCCTTCCCCTTGGGTTTTCTAAGGTGCTTTGCTGCATGACCACACAACTTCTCGAAGCTTTCAATAACCTGATGGGGGTCAGATCCTGGGGCTAGACATAATTCTATTTCCGTTTCACAATTAACAACAATGTCTTCCTCCAGTTTTGTCACATTTACCTTCTCCCATTTCAATGTGACACCCTGATTCTTATTATACTTAATTGGCTGTTCCCAAATCCTTGGTGATTCTTTTGTTGGCACACACAATGACAGCATTAAGGGGTTATGATCACTTGCAGGATTTGCCACCACCTCCAACTTATCAACATACTTGAAAAAGGTACTAGATACCAAAACAAAATCAATTGTGCTCATCTCCCCCCTCGTACCCTGAAAGGTTGGTATATGCTGGGTATCTGGGGCAGACCAGGGGTCTACTACACACAAATCATTTGTGATAATAATATTATTCAAAGCATCCCCCTGAAGTGTATGTCTAAAGTGGGTCAGAGACTGGGCATTCAAGTCCTCTAGTCCACACACATTTGAGCCTCCAAAATTGCACAAAGTACAGTTGAAGTCGCCGACCCAGATGAGAGACGATGTAGGGTGCCTGTTGCGTGCTTTACCCAATGCATCCTCCAAACTTTGGATTATTGTGATGTCATGGTCGTTGAAAATGTTATAATACCAATTATTTAGTAGGACGGGATCTGGGTAGAGATGTTCTAATAACAGCACTTGGTACCAGTTTGTCTCCACCAATTTCAAGGTTTTCAATTCCTGTAGTTTTGTAGACAATGCTGTCATTATTCCACCTTTTGCCCTCCCCGATGTGGATGGAACAGCCGGAACAGTAAAAGACTGAAAACCCTCGATGTCACAAGTGGTCCTAGACCACGTCTCCTGTAAACACAGGATTCCATGAGCTTCCACAAAGACCAGCCATGCCTCATCTTCCAGTCTACTCGCTAATCCGGAAATGTTCCAGGATAGTAAGGATAATAATAATGATGGTGATGATGGCCCTTGTATTCCATGGATGCTTCCCAAAGCATCTCTTGTGGCGGAGGTGCTGTGTTCAAGCAATAATGACCTATTCCTCTCATAGCCCATGGAGATGGAGATGTTTCCCACAGGCGTGACAGGAGTCCCTGGCTGAGGAGGTCCAGTATTCGCATTGTCACATTCAAGAGTCACCAACACTGAATAATCATTGATGCGTGTCCCTAAGTCTTCATTCTTTCCCCCATTCCAGATACTTGGTGCAATGCCTTCAGCCCCGGATGGTAGTCAATCTAACCCATCCATACCCATTAAAGGGTCAAAGCGATTCCTCAGTGGGATATTATTGTTATTATTTGGGAACCAACCAGGATAATCAGCGCCCTGAAACCTTGGTCTTCGTGGGTTATAGGGGACTTGTGTGAAGGGGCCCATACTTGGTGGCCCCATAAAGCGAGCTGTCTCATGCCAAGGGGTATAATAATTTTGCGGGCCTTGATTCATATTCATGTTGTGTGCCCAGCCCATGTGCTGTTTGCCATTTGTACTATAACCACCATGATTTCGGTTTGGGGTAGTCTGGTAGAGGGTGGGATAAAAATATTCAAGACCCACACACTGAATATCCCCCACCCTACCAAACCTCGCCTTACTGCAAATGATATCCTTAACCCAGTTGTCTCTGAAATTAATCAGGATGCAATCACCCTCCAGGTCTTTTTTACTTGGCCCAACCCAGGGAACCCTCCGTACACGTAAGATTTTCGTAGCAGTGTCCTCGGTTAAAGGCCTATTGGTATTTAGCCAGAATTTTGTTTTGTTTAAGAGGTCCTCGCTTTTCTCATATTTATTCTCTGGGATTAATGGAACACCTGTCAGGATTAGCATATATGGGGCAGACTCCGGGGGTATGTTTACATAAATCTGTTTACCTTGTAAGGGGGTTTTACTAGGGACCAGAGGTTTACTAGCTGGGGTTTCTTTCCCTTCAGTGTTAGGCAAGGTCGGGGCAGCTGTGTTAACCGGTGTAGTCACCGCCAAAGAGTTGCTAGACTTAGGGCCTGCTGTAGTCACCTGCTTAATTTTAATTAAAGGAGCTGGTCCTATACAAGGGGTGATACCGTTAGGATCTGTAGATTTTGCCGGTTTAGGTTGCTGTGAATGTATCTGGTTGTTTTGGGGGCCCTTTTTCCCTAAACTGCTGTTATTACTATTAGTATTAGTGTGACCACCAGTAATAACGGATTGTTTGTTATTACCTACCAGACTCTCCAGTAAGGCGGTGTTCTTGGATGTTAAAAACTCCAATTGATCTAATTTTAGATTTATGATTTGGGTTTTTTCCATCAGGGGGTTCAGCAGACTTTTTGTAAGCTTCTCAAGACTGGCCATGAGATCCTTATCCTCCTTATGGGATGGTTTTTTCCCCAAATTTGAGAAGCTTTTTTCCATGTTCGAAAGCTGGGATCCTATCTGAGATAATCTATCTTCAAAGGGATTTAAACGTTTTTTAAGTGTTTCCCATACCACGGTCAGAAATTCAACATCTTTCCCATTTATAACGCAGAGTGGTATACCACTAGTTTCATTCTCTATGACGAGGTTATTATTATCGTGAGTTATCGTCAGCGAGTCTACATCAACTTCTGGTGGTAAATCAGAAGGCTGTGTATTAATCATTGGGGGCGGAGATGGTGGCTTAGTAGATAACTGAGCCTTCGCAATCTTGGCTTTTTTCCTAGCGTATGCTGTTTGGTTATTACGCTTCCTTTTCGTATGTGGCCCTTGCTGTTTAATGTCAGAGATCCCTCCAATCTGCTCTATAGATGTTGATTTTAGCGCCATTTCCGGGGAGCCTCCGTTACACTCCTTCATTTCCCCTATTGACCCAACCATAGTCGTTTTTAAAAAGTTAGAGGATACTGATGGTGAATCCTCCTTCGGTATGGATATAGTGGGTGCTGATGGCTGGTGAATATCTGCCATTGTTTCAATCAGGGTAAGTGGTGGGCCAATTAAACGGTCAGGGGTTTTAGCAAGAGCTATGGACCCTAGTGAGGATTTTGTAGCCGCTGCTAACTCCTGTGAGAGTCTCCTTGCAGCATCCAGTTCAATGGAAACTCGACGTTGCATTTTAGCAATCTCTGTATCTATGGCTGAGTGAGTCCTGGTAATAAAATCATCTAAGGTGCCATTTTTCAGTTTGGATTTAGCAGCCCTTTCTTTGTACTCACGTGATGACATCGTGAATAGTCACGAGACAGTCCGAGGGTTAGGATCAAGAGGGATGGCCCAGTCCAGTCCTCTCAGTCCTCGAACGGCCTCAAACGGCCCGCTCTTTGCCCGGTCTTCGCCCCGGTCGCTCCCGCTCGCTACCGTGCAGCGGTAACTCCTACCTGTGATATACAGCTAGGGAAGGGCAGTGGGCGTGGCCGGCAGGGAGAGCGGCCACAGGTGTGACACGCAGGGACTCCTGGGCAATGGAGTCCCTGCTAGGCTGCTCGCAGCCCTGCCGGGGTGCAGATGGTCCAGGAAGTTACCAGCTCCCCACACGAGCCTCTCGGTAGCTGGAGGCGCAGCGGGACCCGCGCAGCGGGTCCTGCAAGGTGTAGAATTTTCCGCAATGAAATCCAGCGACGAAGTCCAGAAGGGTAGAGCCTCCACACGGTGCTCTGGTCATTCAAAAAGGCGAGTAGTCAATGAAGCAGGCGAATAGGGGGGGGACATTTGCGCAACCGCGCTTGGTGGACCAAGAAAGAAAGTGCGGTGATGTTATCTACTGTGGCGTACCCAGGTCTAAATCCGGTTTGGCAGAATGGGAGAAGGCCTTCTTCGCTCGTCCAATCTGCAAGGTCCCTCAGGATAGCGCTAGCGTAGGCTTTTTCCTCGATATCCAGGAGGGCGATCATACGGTAGTTTGATGGATCTGTTTTGGGGCCTTGCTTGTGGATTGGATGTAAAAACGAGCCTCTCCATGAGTCTGGTACATCCCCCAAGAGCCAGCATTACGCGTACAGATGGGTTAGGTTTTCGGACCAGAATTCGATGTTCGCTTTAAATAAGTGACCAGGAAGGCCATTAGGACCCGGTGCGCCATTTTGCCTGATGTTTTTTAGGATTTTAGACACTAACAATTTTCCGGGCAGGGCCTTCTTTTCGATGACAGAGTCTGGGTCGTCTCCTGCTATGGGTGCGTCATTTTGCTGGTTGGCAGATCCGTCTTCGTTATAAAGTGCTTTTACATGGGCAACCCAGATAGAGGCTTCGAGGGAGTTTTCTCTGTGGTTTATACCTCGTCCGAGATTGCTTAGATAATTCCAGAACTCTTGCGATTTCCCGGGACTCAGCAAGTCGAAGATTTTCAGCCTTTGTGCTTCACAATGGTCTCGTTTTGCAGCCCACACCTTCTTGGAATGGCTTTTAGTGGCTTGTTGTAGTGGTTTTTTATTTAAGCTTGTGCTGATTGTACGGAAGGCTTTTCGTTTCGTATTCAGTTGTTTGGCGCTTTTTTGATTTCTTCATTATATCCATATGCAGTAGGAGGGTACCAATAAGTTGTTCTATCTGTATCCCCACGAAGTGTCGCCGCCAGGGTCCCGGTTATACCGTTCCATGTTTCTACTGCGCCCTTCTTCTGTTCACTCGGTGGCCAGCCTATCCACGAGTTTGCCCAGTTGTTGAATGTGGTAGTTTCAGTCTGCCCCCATTTAATTCTTCTGGGTAGCTTTATCAGTTCTTCGCCGTCGGCTGCTCCAATGCATTCTAGCCTGTGGCGTGTATTTACTGTTAAATTCAGCGTAATGGTTAAGGCGGCATGATCGCTGTCGCTACGCGGAAGAACTGAGAAGTTTGACATTAGGGGCTGCAGTTTATCGCTTAAGATGATATAGTCGATCGTCATTTGGTTGTTATACGTAGGACCAACAAAGGCCCCTGGGTTCTTCTTTAGATGACTGAATGCGCTTGTCGCCAGTTTGTAAGATCTTAATAGGTCGTTCAGTGCATTAGTGGCCCCAGACTGATGACTTTGTGTGGTTAGCACCCCTATATTGTGGATGTTAAGGTCACCAAGGATAATACATTCTAATGACGGGAATTGGAGCAATAAGGACTCTAAGCAGTTTGTGAGCATGAGCAGGTTGGCTATAGGCCCGTGTGGATTATGATGAATATTGATTAGTAAAATTGAGAAATTCCCATTAATCGAGTGGCGACCTTTCAGGATGCCCGCCTGAAGGGTGTCTGGAAGGTTGTTTATTTCCGCGAATTCCAGTTTCAACGAAAGCTTTATGTAGACGCATATCCCCCCCGATGGTATTCCAAAAATGTTAATCTTTTTTGCTGGTTTACCATATTCTGCATATCCTCTTAGTGAAAGAGGGTTGATCAGCCAAGATTCTTGTATACAGATTATGTCCGCCTCCTCCATGAATTTCACGCGGCTTGGTTTTGCAACAGCTTTTTGAGCCCTGCAACATTCCAGGTCATGATTTTCAAGCTATTAGAAATCCGGGTTTTATTTAGGAATTTCGGTTGCTCGTTGGTCGTACATTGGTAAAGTTGACCTGTATCTTCAGGGCAATACCTGTTAGGAGCTAGGGTTTAATGCTAGCGGCAGCTAAGACCAGTCTTTGCTCGCACACCCCTTCGATACGCATAAACGTTTGCCTTGACTCAAGTTGGTTGTTATCTTGATTGGGGTTCCATTGATTAGGCCTGTGTTTGTACCGCCTTTGGACCCCTAGAAGATGGACGCCGCATTTGGCGCGTGACTAGAGGGGGCGTTTGAGCGTGGGTGCCCTCCAGCTAGCTGTTCCGGGCTTTGCGGCTGGGGATGCGGAAATTTAGTTTTTAAAATTAGGGGGTATTTTTGTGCAGGCTGGACTTTATTTTTATACCCCAGCTTTCCAGTAGCATTTGTTGACTTTTCAGTGCCTCGGCCATGTCTGAGCTGGTAAAGGTTAGCTCCGTGGTTTCATTTTTCTTCTCCGGGTCTTGCGGCAAAAGAGAAATAGTCTCGATGTCTGTAGTTTTTGTCCCTTCCAGCCCTGGGATGTTTGCGCAGAGTGTTAGGAGGTTGCTGCGATTGAGACTGTCCCACTTTCCCGGTGAAACATAGTCGGGGTACAGCATTATTTTCAGGTCCTGGGGTTGTGTATGGTTCATTTGGCTGGCGGAATCCGCGTCCTTCCACTTTTTTGCCTGGGCGCCGATTAGTAGTGGCTGTACCGCGCCTGGTGGATTGTCGTTTGCTTGCATTGTTGACCCTGTTGTCTGGTGGAAAGCCGCCGTAAGCGGTGGGCTGGGCAGGCCATTGTTGGATGGCATGTTTTCGGCGTACTCTGGTTTGCCTGCATTCGATGGTACTTGGGTCACTCTACGCGTCATGATCATTGTTTGAGCGGCGGGCTGAGAGCTTGTTAAGCACAAAACATGGTCGCTTCGGGGGGCTTGATTCACTGCCCCATTGCTTTGTCCTTTCAAGTTGTTTGCTTGGTTTTGTATTGACAATGCTGGAGCTAGCTGAAGAGCTGCAAAAGAAGCAAGCGTCGTCGGGTCTATTGCTGCATTGATTATGTGTGAGGCTTCCGGGATTGACTCATTTATTTCTGCCATTTTAGTGGTTGCTGCCATTTGGGTCGACTGCTGGCTCTCAGTATGACCAGTTATCTGATTGTCAGGCCATAGCCATTGCCGGATAGATCTGGAAACGTAGGATTTGTTTTTGTTTGCCTTGTTGAGTTTTTAAAATTTTTTCTTATTTTTCCTAGATAGGTTTTGGAGTTCTGGGCTGGTCGTTTTGGTGGTATGTTGAGGGTCTTGGTTTTTAGCCTGGTTCAGGGTGGCGTTTGTTCCGCTGGAAGCGCCGCACAGGTGTTTTTTTCTCCTTTGTGGGTTTCTGTGCTACAACTTTGGAAATTTGTTGAGCCTTGTGTTTTTATAGAAACCTGGGCGGGGTCCTGTGCGGGTAAGTTCTGGTTCTTACTGGCTTCTTTCTTAAGATCCTCTATTAATGTGGTCATAATGTTTGGGAGTTTTTCTAAGCTGTACAGAATTGGACTACAGCTGCATGACTCTGGCTTGAAATGGGTGCTGTCCTGTGCTCTGCGGATCAGTGAATTCAGGTGATCCAATTTGGAGTCAATCCCAGAGATCAGGTTTGCGACAGTTTGTAATATGTTAATCTGAGCGTCAAGCTTATCAGCATGCATTATTGCTGCGCCTGTCATTGAAATGAGTGCCTCGTTGATCAGTGATAGATGATCTGTGATCGCTGGGGGCTTCTCCCCCCTGTCCGTGCGGCTGCTCACGGGCGTTGATGGCTGGGCCGCTTTGTCTAGTTTCGGGTTGCTCCATCTCGACAGGTTCAGTGACTGATTTTGAAGGGCGGCCGATAATTCTGGGGTTCCTCCTTCGTTGACTACATGAGTGCTATTGGGCACGTCGGGCATGTGGGCTCGGTTTACCGGGGCTCTTCTTTCGTTGTCAGAGTGTATGCTGTTAGATACGTGGGACGTAGATGCTCCGTTTGGAGTCGGGCTCAGTTGAGAGTCTTCCAGTTGTTGATAGGTCAGGGCTGTAATTCTAATATGAGCGGATCTGGGTGCAACCCTGTCCAATGTCTCTAAATTGAGGGGTATTCCTCCCTGGAGCATAGTTATTATTGGTGAAAGAGGTGTACCTAATGCCCGGGTGCTTGTAGTGATTCAGAAAAGGGGGTGGTGATGAACAGAGTGTCTGAATTAAGCAGACCACTCTTACCCAGTCCAAAGATCAGGGCTTGATCCATCACCGTTTTTTAGCTCACTGCACCATCCCAGCTCAGAACTTGACTATATGCAAATTAGTCTGACCCTGGCCCAGTGCATCATGGGAACAGGGCAGACCAAACTACCAAGCCAATTCTTATACTGGGAAGGAAACAAGCTACCGGGGACCGGTTTCTGGCATTTCAGCCGTCTTCGGCCCGGCTTGCTTGAATCCTGATGGTGCAATGAGCTAGGGACTCACATCTGAGTATACCCTTCCACGCTTATGGTGGACAAAAATGATTCAGAAAAGGGGGTGGTGATGAACAGAGTGTCTGAATTAAGCAGACCACTCTTACCCAGTCCAAAGATCAGGGCTTGATCCATCACCGTTTTTTAGCTCACTGCACCATCCCAGCTCAGAACTTGACTATATGCAAATTAGTCTGACCCTGGCCCAGTGCATCATGGGAACAGGGCAGACCAAACTACCAAGCCAATTCTTATACTGGGAAGGAAACAAGCTACCGGGGACCGGTTTCTGGCATTTCAGCCGTCTTCGGCCCGGCTTGCTTGAATCCTGATGGTGCAATGAGCTAGGGACTCACATCTGAGTATACCCTTCCACGCTTATGGTGGACAAAAATGATTCAGAAAAGGGGGTGGTGATGAACAGAGTGTCTGAATTAAGCAGACCACTCTTACCCAGTCCAAAGATCAGGGCTTGATCCATCACCGTTTTTTAGCTCACTGCACCATCCCAGCTCAGAACTTGACTATATGCAAATTAGTCTGACCCTGGCCCAGTGCATCATGGGAACAGGGCAGACCAAACTACCAAGCCAATTCTTATACTGGGAAGGAAACAAGCTACCGGGGACCGGTTTCTGGCATTTCAGCCGTCTTCGGCCCGGCTTGCTTGAATCCTGATGGTGCAATGAGCTAGGGACTCACATCTGAGTATACCCTTCCACGCTTATGGTGGACAAAAATGATTCAGAAAAGGGGGTGCTGATGAACAGAGTGTCTGAATTAAGCAGACCACTCTTACCCAGTCCAAAGATCAGGGCTTGATCCATCACCGTTTTTTAGCTCACTGCACCATCCCAGCTCAGAACTTGACTATATGCAAATTAGTCTGACCCTGGCCCAGTGCATCATGGGAACAGGGCAGACCAAACTACCAAGCCAATTCTTATACTGGGAAGGAAACAAGCTACCGGGGACCGGTTTCTGGCATTTCAGCTGTCTTCGGCCCGGCTTGCTTGAATCCTGATGGTGCAATGAGCTAGGGACTCACATCTGAGTATACCCTTCCACGCTTATGGTGGACAAAAATGATTCAGAAAAGGGGGTGGTGATGAACAGAGTGTCTGAATTAAGCAGACCACTCTTACCCAGTCCAAAGATCAGGGCTTGATCCATCACCGTTTTTTAGCTCACTGCACCATCCCAGCTCAGAACTTGACTATATGCAAATTAGTCTGACCCTGGCCCAGTGCATCATGGGAACAGGGCAGACCAAACTACCAAGCCAATTCTTATACTGGGAAGGAAACAAGCTACCGGGGACCGGTTTCTGGCATTTCAGCCGTCTTCGGCCCGGCTTGCTTGAATCCTGATGGTGCAATGAGCTAGGGACTCACATCTGAGTATACCCTTCCACGCTTATGGTGGACAAAAATGATTCATAAAAGGGGGTGGTGATGAACAGAGTGTCTGAATTAAGCAGACCACTCTTACCCAGTCCAAAGATCAGGGCTTGATCCATCACCGTTTTTTAGCTCACTGCACCATCCCAGCTCAGAACTTGACTATATGCAAATTAGTCTGACCCTGGCCCAGTGCATCATGGGAACAGGGCAGACCAAACTACCAAGCCAATTCTTATACTGGGAAGGAAACAAGCTACCGGGGACCGGTTTCTGGCATTTCAGCCGTCTTCGGCCCGGCTTGCTTGAATCCTGATGGTGCAATGAGCTAGGGACTCACATCTGAGTATACCCTTCCACGCTTATGGTGGACAAGAATGATTCAGAAAAGGGGGTGGTGATGAACAGAGTGTCTGAATTAAGCAGACCACTCTTACCCAGTCCAAAGATCAGGGCTTGATCCATCACCGTTTTTTAGCTCACTGCACCATACCAGCTCAGAACTTGACTATATGCAAATTAGTCTGACCCTGGCCCAGTACATCATGGGAACAGGGCAGACCAAACTACCAAGCCAATTCTTATACTGGGAAGGAAACAAGCTACCGGGGACCGGTTTCTGGCATTTCAGCCGTCTTCGGCCCGGCTTGCTTGAATCCTGATGGTGCAATGAGCTAGGGACTCACATCTGAGTATACCCTTCCACGCTTATGGTGGACAAAAATGATTCAGAAAAGGGGGTGGTGATGAACAGAGTGTCTGAATTAAGCAGACCACTCTTACCCAGTCCAAAGATCAGGGCTTGATCCATCACCGTTTTTTAGCTCACTGCACCATCCCAGCTCAGAACTAGACTATATGCAAATTAGTCTGACCCTGGCCCAGTGCATCATGGGAACAGGGCAGACCAAACTACCAAGCCAATTCTTATACTGGGAAGGAAACAAGCTACCGGGGACCGGTTTCTGGCATTTCAGCCGTCTTCGGCCCGGCTTGCTTGAATCCTGATGGTGCAATGAGCTAGGGACTCACATCTGAGTATACCCTTCCACGCTTATGGTGGACAAAGATGATTCAGAAAAGGGGGTGGTGATGAACAGAGTGTCAAGCAAGCCGGGCCGAAGAAGGCTGAAATGCCAGAAACCGGTCCCCGGTAGCTTGTCTCCTTTCTGGTGAAGAATTGGCTTGGTAGTTTAGTCTGCCCTGTTCCCATGATGCACTGGGCCAGGGACAGACTGATTTGCATATAGCCAGGTTCTGAGCTGGGATGGGGCAGTGAGATAAATAACGGTGATGGATCAAGCCCTGATCTTTGGACTGGGTAAGAGTGGTCTGCTTTACTCAGACACTCTGTTCATCACCACCCCCTTTTCTAAATCGATTTTGGCCACTATAGGTGTGGCAGGGTATACTCAGACATGAGTCCCTTTCTCACTGCTCCATCAGGATTCAAGCAAGCCGGGCCGAAGAAGGCTGAAATGCCAGAAACCGGTCCCCGGTAGCTTGTCTCCTTTCTGGTGAAGAATTGGCTTGGTAGTTTAGTCTGCCCTGTTCCCATGATGCACTGGGCCAGGGACAGACTGATTTGCATATAGCCAGGTTCTGAGCTGGGATGGGGCAGTGAGATAAATAACGGTGATGGATCAAGCCCTGATCTTTGGACTGGGTAAGAGTGGTCTGCTTTACTCAGACACTCTGTTCATCACCACCCCCTTTTCTAAATCGTTTTTGGCCACTATAGGTGTGGCAGGGTATACTCAGACATGAGTCCCTTTCTCACTGCTCCATCAGGATTCAAGCAAGCCGGGCCGAAGAAGGCTGAAATGCCAGAAACCGGTCCCCGGTAGCTTGTCTCCTTTCTGGTGAAGAATTGGCTTGGTAGTTTAGTCTGCCCTGTTCCCATGATGCACTGGGCCAGGGACAGACTGATTTGCATATAGCCAGGTTCTGAGCTGGGATGGGGCAGTGAGATAAATAACGGTGATGGATCAAGCCCTGATCTTTGGACTGGGTAAGAGTGGTCTGCTTTACTCAGACACTCTGTTCATCACCACCCCCTTTTCTAAATCGTTTTTGGCCACTATAGGTGTGGCAGGGTATACTCAGACATGAGTCCCTTTCTCACTGCTCCATCAGGATTCAAGCAAGCCGGGCCGAAGAAGGCTGAAATGCCAGAAACCGGTCCCCGGTAGCTTGTCTCCTTTCTGGTGAAGAATTGGCTTGGTAGTTTAGTCTGCCCTGTTCCCATGATGCACTGGGCCAGGGACAGACTGATTTGCATATAGCCAGGTTCTGAGCTGGGATGGGGCAGTGAGATAAATAACGGTGATGGATCAAGCCCTGATCTTTGGACTGGGTAAGAGTGGTCTGCTTTACTCAGACACTCTGTTCATCACCACCCCCTTTTCTAAATCGTTTTTGGCCACTATAGGTGTGGCAGGGTATACTCAGACATGAGTCCCTTTCTCACTGCTCCATCAGGATTCAAGCAAGCCGGGCCGAAGAAGGCTGAAATGCCAGAAACCGGTCCCCGGTAGCTTGTCTCCTTTCTGGTGAAGAATTGGCTTGGTAGTTTAGTCTTCCCTGTTCCCATGATGCACTGGGCCAGGGACAGACTGATTTGCATATAGCCAGGTTCTGAGCTGGGATGGGGCAGTGAGATAAATAACGGTGATGGATCAAGCCCTGATCTTTGGACTGGGTAAGAGTGGTTTGCTTTACTCAGACACTCTGTTCATCACCACCCCCTTTTTTAAATCGTTTTTGGCCACTATAGGTGTGGCAGGGTATACTCAGACATGAGTCCCTTTCTCACTGCTCCATCAGGATTCAAGCAAGCCGGGCCGAAGAAGGCTGAAATGCCAGAAACCGGTCCCCGGTAGCTTGTCTCCTTTCTGGTGAAGAATTGGCTTGGTAGTTTAGTCTGCCCTGTTCCCATGATGCACTGGGCCAGGGACAGACTGATTTGCATATAGCCAGGTTCTGAGCTGGGATGGGGCAGTGAGATAAATAACGGTGATGGATCAAGCCCTGATCTTTGGACTGGGTAAGAGTGGTCTGCTTTACTCAGACACTCTGTTCATCACCACCCCCTTTTCTAAATCGTTTTTGGCCACTATAGGTGTGGCAGGGTATACTCAGACATGAGTCCCTTTCTCACTGCTCCATCAGGATTCAAGCAAGCCGGGCCGAAGAAGGCTGAAATGCCAGAAACCGGTCCCCGGTAGCTTGTCTCCTTTCTGGTGAAGAATTGGCTTGGTAGTTTAGTCTGCCCTGTTCCCATGATGCACTGGGCCAGGGACAGACTGATTTGCATATAGCCAGGTTCTGAGCTGGGATGGGGCAGTGAGATAAATAACGGTGATGGATCAAGCCCTGATCTTTGGACTGGGTAAGAGTGGTCTGCTTTACTCAGACACTCTGTTCATCACCACCCCCTTTTCTAAATCGTTTTTGGCCACTATAGGTGTGGCAGGGTATACTCAGACATGAGTCCCTTTCTCACTGCTCCATCAGGATTCAAGCAAGCCGGGCCGAAGAAGGCTGAAATGCCAGAAACCGGTCCCCGGTAGCTTGTCTCCTTTCTGGTGAAGAATTGGCTTGGTAGTTTAGTCTGCCCTGTTCCCATGATGCACTGGGCCAGGGACAGACTGATTTGCATATAGCCAGGTTCTGAGCTGGGATGGGGCAGTGAGATAAATAACGGTGATGGATCAAGCCCTGATCTTTGGACTGGGTAAGAGTGGTCTGCTTTACTCAGACACTCTGTTCATCACCACCCCCTTTTCTAAATCGTTTTTGGCCACTATAGGTGTGGCAGGGTATACTCAGACATGAGTCCCTTTCTCACTGCTCCATCAGGATTCAAGCAAGCCGGGCCGAAGAAGGCTGAAATGCCAGAAACCGGTCCCCGGTAGCTTGTCTCCTTTCTGGTGAAGAATTGGCTTGGTAGTTTAGTCTGCCCTGTTCCCATGATGCACTGGGCCAGGGACAGACTGATTTGCATATAGCCAGGTTCTGAGCTGGGATGGGGCAGTGAGATAAATAACGGTGATGGATCAAGCCCTGATCTTTGGACTGGGTAAGAGTGGTCTGCTTTACTCAGACACTCTGTTCATCACCACCCCCTTTTCTAAATCGTTTTTGGCCACTACAGGTGTGGCAGGGTATACTCAGACATGAGTCCCTTTCTCACTGCTCCATCAGGATTCAAGCAAGCCGGGCCGAAGAAGGCTGAAATGCCAGAAACCGGTCCCCGGTAGCTTGTCTCCTTTCTGGTGAAGAATTGGCTTGGTAGTTTAGTCTGCCCTGTTCCCATGATGCACTGGGCCAGGGACAGACTGATTTGCATATAGCCAGGTTCTGAGCTGGGATGGGGCAGTGAGATAAATAACGGTGATGGATCAAGCCCTGATCTTTGGACTGGGTAAGAGTGGTCTGCTTTACTCAGACACTCTGTTCATCACCACCCCCTTTTCTAAATCGTTTTTGGCCACTATAGGTGTGGCAGGGTATACTCAGACATGAGTCCCTTTCTCACTGCTCCATCAGGATTCAAGCAAGCCGGGCCGAAGAAGGCTGAAATGCCAGAAACCGGTCCCCGGTAGCTTGTCTCCTTTCTGGTGAAGAATTGGCTTGGTAGTTTAGTCTGCCCTGTTCCCATGATGCACTGGGCCAGGGACAGACTGATTTGCATATAGCCAGGTTCTGAGCTGGGATGGGGCAGTGAGATAAATAACGGTGATGGATCAAGCCCTGATCTTTGGACTGGGTAAGAGTGGTCTGCTTTACTCAGACACTCTGTTCATCACCACCCCCTTTTCTAAATCGTTTTTGGCCACTATAGGTGTGGCAGGGTATACTCAGACATGAGTCCCTTTCTCACTGCTCCATCAGGATTCAAGCAAGCCGGGCCGAAGAAGGCTGAAATGCCAGAAACCGGTCCCCGGTAGCTTGTCTCCTTTCTGGTGAAGAATTGGCTTGGTAGTTTAGTCTGCCCTGTTCCCATGATGCACTGGGCCAGGGACAGACTGATTTGCATATAGCCAGGTTCTGAGCTGGGATGGGGCAGTGAGATAAATAACGGTGATGGATCAAGCCCTGATCTTTGGACTGGGTAAGAGTGGTCTGCTTTACTCAGACACTCTGTTCATCACCACCCCCTTTTCTAAATCGTTTTTGGCCACTATAGGTGTGGCAGGGTATACTCAGACATGAGTCCCTTTCTCACTGCTCCATCAGGATTCAAGCAAGCCGGGCCGAAGAAGGCTGAAATGCCAGAAACCGGTCCCCGGTAGCTTGTCTCCTTTCTGGTGAAGAATTGGCTTGGTAGTTTAGTCTTCCCTGTTCCCATGATGCACTGGGCCAGGGACAGACTGATTTGCATATAGCCAGGTTCTGAGCTGGGATGGGGCAGTGAGATAAATAACGGTGATGGATCAAGCCCTGATCTTTGGACTGGGTAAGAGTGGTCTGCTTTACTCAGACACTCTGTTCATCACCACCCCCTTTTCTAAATCGTTTTTGGCCACTATAGGTGTGGCAGGGTATACTCAGACATGAGTCCCTTTCTCACTGCTCCATCAGGATTCAAGCAAGCCGGGCCGAAGAAGGCTGAAATGCCAGAAACCGGTCCCCGGTAGCTTGTCTCCTTTCTGGTGAAGAATTGGCTTGGTAGTTTAGTCTGCCCTGTTCCCATGATGCACTGGGCCAGGGACAGACTGATTTGCATATAGCCAGGTTCTGAGCTGGGATGGGGCAGTGAGATAAATAACGGTGATGGATCAAGCCCTGATCTTTGGACTGGGTAAGAGTGGTCTGCTTTACTCAGACACTCTGTTCATCACCACCCCCTTTTCTAAATCGTTTTTGGCCACTATAGGTGTGGCAGGGTATACTCAGACATGAGTCCCTTTCTCACTGCTCCATCAGGATTCAAGCAAGCCGGGCCGAAGAAGGCTGAAATGCCAGAAACCGGTCCCCGGTAGCTTGTCTCCTTTCTGGTGAAGAATTGGCTTGGTAGTTTAGTCTGCCCTGTTCCCATGATGCACTGGGCCAGGGACAGACTGATTTGCATATAGCCAGGTTCTGAGCTGGGATGGGGCAGTGAGATAAATAACGGTGATGGATCAAGCCCTGATCTTTGGACTGGGTAAGAGTGGTCTGCTTTACTCAGACACTCTGTTCATCACCACCCCCTTTTCTAAATCGTTTTTGGCCACTATAGGTGTGGCAGGGTATACTCAGACATGAGTCCCTTTCTCACTGCTCCATCAGGATTCAAGCAAGCCGGGCCGAAGAAGGCTGAAATGCCAGAAACCGGTCCCCGGTAGCTTGTCTCCTTTCTGGTGAAGAATTGGCTTGGTAGTTTAGTCTGCCCTGTTCCCATGATGCACTGGGCCAGGGACAGACTGATTTGCATATAGCCAGGTTCTGAGCTGGGATGGGGCAGTGAGATAAATAACGGTGATGGATCAAGCCCTGATCTTTGGACTGGGTAAGAGTGGTCTGCTTTACTCAGACACTCTGTTCATCACCACCCCCTTTTCTAAATCGTTTTTGGCCACTATAGGTGTGGCAGGGTATACTCAGACATGAGTCCCTTTCTCACTGCTCCATCAGGATTCAAGCAAGCCGGGCCGAAGAAGGCTGAAATGCCAGAAACCGGTCCCCGGTAGCTTGTCTCCTTTCTGGTGAAGAATTGGCTTGGTAGTTTAGTCTGCCCTGTTCCCATGATGCACTGGGCCAGGGACAGACTGATTTGCATATAGCCAGGTTCTGAGCTGGGATGGGGCAGTGAGATAAATAACGGTGATGGATCAAGCCCTGATCTTTGGACTGGGTAAGAGTGGTCTGCTTTACTCAGACACTCTGTTCATCACCACCCCCTTTTCTAAATCGTTTTTGGCCACTATAGGTGTGGCAGGGTATACTCAGACATGAGTCCCTTTCTCACTGCTCCATCAGGATTCAAGCAAGCCGGGCCGAAGAAGGCTGAAATGCCAGAAACCGGTCCCCGGTAGCTTGTCTCCTTTCTGGTGAAGAATTGGCTTGGTAGTTTAGTCTGCCCTGTTCCCATGATGCACTGGGCCAGGGACAGACTGATTTGCATATAGCCAGGTTCTGAGCTGGGATGGGGCAGTGAGATAAATAACGGTGATGGATCAAGCCCTGATCTTTGGACTGGGTAAGAGTGGTCTGCTTTACTCAGACACTCTGTTCATCACCACCCCCTTTTCTAAATCGTTTTTGGCCACTATAGGTGTGGCAGGGTATACTCAGACATGAGTCCCTTTCTCACTGCTCCATCAGGATTCAAGCAAGCCGGGCCGAAGAAGGCTGAAATGCCAGAAACCGGTCCCCGGTAGCTTGTCTCCTTTCTGGTGAAGAATTGGCTTGGTAGTTTAGTCTGCCCTGTTCCCATGATGCACTGGGCCAGGGACAGACTGATTTGCATATAGCCAGGTTCTGAGCTGGGATGGGGCAGTGAGATAAATAACGGTGATGGATCAAGCCCTGATCTTTGGACTGGGTAAGAGTGGTCTGCTTTACTCAGACACTCTGTTCATCACCACCCCCTTTTCTAAATCGTTTTTGGCCACTATAGGTGTGGCAGGGTATACTCAGACATGAGTCCCTTTCTCACTGCTCCATCAGGATTCAAGCAAGCCGGGCCGAAGAAGGCTGAAATGCCAGAAACCGGTCCCCGGTAGCTTGTCTCCTTTCTGGTGAAGAATTGGCTTGGTAGTTTAGTCTGCCCTGTTCCCATGATGCACTGGGCCAGGGACAGACTGATTTGCATATAGCCAGGTTCTGAGCTGGGATGGGGGCAGTGAGATAAATAACGGTGATGGATCAAGCCCTGATCTTTGGACTGGGTAAGAGTGGTCTGCTTTACTCAGACACTCTGTTCATCACCACCCCCTTTTCTAAATCGTTTTTGGCCACTATAGGTGTGGCAGGGTATACTCAGACATGAGTCCCTTTCTCACTGCTCCATCAGGATTCAAGCAAGCCGGGCCGAAGAAGGCTGAAATGCCAGAAACCGGTCCCCGGTAGCTTGTCTCCTTTCTGGTGAAGAATTGGCTTGGTAGTTTAGTCTGCCCTGTTCCCATGATGCACTGGGCCAGGGACAGACTGATTTGCATATAGCCAGGTTCTGAGCTGGGATGGGGCAGTGAGATAAATAACGGTGATGGATCAAGCCCTGATCTTTGGACTGGGTAAGAGTGGTCTGCTTTACTCAGACACTCTGTTCATCACCACCCCCTTTTCTAAATCGTTTTTGGCCACTATAGGTGTGGCAGGGTATACTCAGACATGAGTCCCTTTCTCACTGCTCCATCAGGATTCAAGCAAGCCGGGCCGAAGAAGGCTGAAATGCCAGAAACCGGTCCCCGGTAGCTTGTCTCCTTTCTGGTGAAGAATTGGCTTGGTAGTTTAGTCTGCCCTGTTCCCATGATGCACTGGGCCAGGGACAGACTGATTTGCATATAGCCAGGTTCTGAGCTGGGATGGGGCAGTGAGATAAATAACGGTGATGGATCAAGCCCTGATCTTTGGACTGGGTAAGAGTGGTCTGCTTTACTCAGACACTCTGTTCATCACCACCCCCTTTTCTAAATCGTTTTTGGCCACTATAGGTGTGGCAGGGTATACTCAGACATGAGTCCCTTTCTCACTGCTCCATCAGGATTCAAGCAAGCTGGGCCGAAGAAGGCTGAAATGCCAGAAACCGGTCCCCGGTAGCTTGTCTCCTTTCTGGTGAAGAATTGGCTTGGTAGTTTAGTCTGCCCTGTTCCCATGATGCACTGGGCCAGGGACAGACTGATTTGCATATAGCCAGGTTCTGAGCTGGGATGGGGCAGTGAGATAAATAACGGTGATGGATCAAGCCCTGATCTTTGGACTGGGTAAGAGTGGTCTGCTTTACTCAGACACTCTGTTCATCACCACCCCCTTTTCTAAATCGGGTGGTTGTAGGGCTTGGAATCTACCCGTCCTCCAATGCTTTGTTGGGAGGTGAGCAATTTGGAGTCCTGAGTAAGCATGGGCGAATTTTGCGAATCTCGCGTTCGCGAATTTTGCGGATTTGCGAACTCGCAATCCGCAAAATCCGCGAATTCTCGCAAATTTGCGGATTTTTTTTTTGTGTGTTCGCACGGGTTTCTGCCAGTTCGCGAGGGTTTTGTACAATTTCGCAAACGCAAACTTACCTGTCGGGTCGCAAGTTTTGCGAACTTGTTGTTTCTACGTGTCCAGCCTGTTTGGGACACTCTTCTTCATCACTGCCACTCTCTGTCACCACTGCCACTCTCTGACTACTCATGCCACCCTCTGGCCCACCCATGCCACCCTCTGTTTCATCACAGCACCCTCTGGTTGTCCAGTCAGTGTACATTATTGTGGCAAAGCAAAGCACACCTTCCCTGCCTCAAGTGACCTGAATTAATTTGGGGCTGATTAATGTGTCACAGAATATTTTTTTAGCTGGCACCTGCTTCCTTAGTGCTTCCTGATTAGTGATCTTTTGCACTTGCTAAGTGCTTTCATTGTTGCAAAATTAGTTACAACACCTGCCCTGCCCCAACTGACAATAATGAATTAGGGGCTGATTAATGGATTTGAACTTCCAGCCTGGCTCCTGCTTGTCTCCCTTAGCTGTAATTCAGGACCTTTGTGGCATATGTGTAACTATTCTGAGGTTCAGAGCAGGGTCACATAATAGTTGCAACTGGCAACTGAACTCTGGAGGGGCCCCTCAGGAAGCACTACAGGAAATGGCTACTAATGTCAGTTTTGCTAAGATCGTATTTCTGCAATTTAGCGCTTATTCGCGGGGCGCGAAGTTGTACTGGGAAGCCGCGAACTCACGCGAACAGTGCGAGCAAGCCATAAAATCCGCTGCTCGCGGATTTGCGGATTTTGCGGGAGATTCGCGAATCTCGCGGATTGCGAATTTACCGAAAATCCGCAAAATCCGCGAGCGAAACGGATTTTCCGCCCATGCTTAGTCCTGAGTGGTTCGGCTAGGCTAGTTACTTTGGGGCACAGATAGCTTCTTATATCTCTATTTCCTGCAGTCCCATTTGTGGTTTCTTTTGCGCTAGGCCGAGGCGTGTGGGGAATTGTCGTGAGCGGACTGTGGGACTTCCCCGATGGGGCTGCTGGGGTCAGAGCTGGGATCAATGTCAGTGCTGGAAGCATGATGGGTGGTCCAGGGGACATCGGCGTTGCTCCGGATGATCCTGAAGATTCCCCGTCCCAATGCCCTAGCCCTGGGTGCGAGCCCCCGGCTCCTGGGGGGTAGAAAATCTTCGCCTTCCGTCTCCTAGCTGATCTGTGGGGGCGGGGCTTCTTCTGTGGTTGTATTAAGGTCGAATTTCTGGTCCTCATTATTTGCTCAGTTTAGTTGTCTTTATTTGTCTTTCCCGGTTCTGCCAGGGAGCGTGCCCACTGCGGTGGTGGGGGGGGGGCCGAGGTCAGCGTGTTCTCCTGCGGGGGATGACCTACAGTGTTAATGTGGCAGGTGAAGTTGTCCCTGCCCACGCCGCGCACAGCTACTGTTCCTGGTGCTGTGCAGCTCCTGCTCAGTCCTGCTTAATACCGCAAAGGGCCGCTGCCTCTGTCCCAAAAAGCTGCCCGGGGGTTGAGACTCTAGCTTAGATGCATATGCCCCCCCAGTCCCCGGCCAGCACCGAGCTCCACGGCTTACTGCCTTGGCGCTGACTTACCGGCTCGCAAGTCCTCCTGTCTCCCGGCTCCTGGCTCTCTCCAAGTTTCTCCGTTTGTGACGCCTAAGCAGTTTACAGTTCCTCCTGTCTCCCGGCTCCTGGCGCCTGCCCCTCCTCTGGTTTTCTCAGTTTGTGACACCTCAGCGGTGGAGCTGGTCGGGGGGGCCAAGCACGGCAAGCAAGACGCGGCAGTGACTCCCCCCTCCTACTGCTGCAGCGGTGTTGTTTTCACAGCTCTTAACTCACTTAACTCAGCGCTCACACCTGCTTGCAACTACCGCTCCTCACGTCGTGGCCAGACAACTGTGTGCTGCTGCGGAACTGCCTCTAGTGTAGCCCAGGTTGCTACTGTTCTCTCTGCCTGGTGCCTGATGGCCCACACTAGAATGCGCAAGAATGCTCCTCCCGCTTTTACCGGGATGTTCCCGAAATATACGCTGCCCAAGAGTACTGGTTGCTACCTGCTCCGTGCTCCCCCTGCTCTGCCGAGGGCTCTGCCAAGGGCTCTGCCGAAGGTGCCGAAGGTGCCAAAGGTCCCACCTCCGCCGGGTCGCTCCCGCGTTTACTGGGGCCACGGCCACGTCCGCGAGAGAGACCGCACAGAGAGAGATTCGGGAGCGGGAGCGGCTCAAAGCAGTTTCGAAGTTTGTGGGCCCCCTCTTGCCTCCCGGCTCCCCGGCACGAAGAAGTCCAAAGAAATCCACTGTAATCGGCTCCGGCGGGCCGCAGGAGGCTCCCTCAAGGGACGTGCTCGCACAACTGACTCGTTCGGCTCGCGGCTATCGGCTCACTGCTGACCTCTGGGTGTATTGTTGCTGCAGTCTCGTCAAGTGCCTGGAACATCCATCCCTATTCTGTGGGTGCTGGTACTGTCTCTTACTGGTTTAGGAGCCATACTGAGGAGTGCTGGTACTGTCTCTTACTGGTACAGGAGCCCTACTGACGAGTGCTAGTACTGTCTCTTAATGGTACAGGAGCCCTACTGAGGAGTGCTGGTACAGTCTTTTACTGGAATGGGAGCCCCACTAAGGAGTGCTGGTACAGTCTTTTACTGGTATGGGAGCCCTATTGAGGAGTGCTGGTACTGTCTCTTACTAGTGTGGGAGCCCTACTGAGGAGTGCTGGTACTGTCTCTTACTGGATTGGGAGTGGGGGCGCTACTGAGGAGTGCCAGTACTGTCTCTTACTGGTATAGGGCCCTACTGAGGAGTGCTGGTACTGTCTCTTAATGGTACAGGAGCCCTACCGAGGAGTACTGGTACTGTCTCTTAATGGTACAGGAGCACTATTAAGGAGTGCTGGAACTGTCTCTTACTGGTATAGAAGCCCTACTGATGAATGCTGATACTTTCTCTTACTGATATAGGAGCCCTACCGAGGAGTGCTGGTACTGTCTCTTACTGGTATAGGGCCCTACTGAGGAGTGCTGGTACTGTCTCTAACTGGTACAGGAGCCCTACTGAGGAGTGCTGGTACTGTCTCCTAATGGTACAGGAGCCCTACTGACGAGTGCTGGTACTGTCTCTTACTGGTACGGGAGCCCTACTGAGGAGTGCTGGTATTGTCTCCTAATGGTACAGGAGCCCTACTGAGGAGTGCTGGTACTGTCTCTTACTGGTACGGGAGCCCTACTGAGGAGTGCTGGTACTCTCTCTTACTGGTACAGGAGCCCTACTGAGGAGTGCTGGTACTGTCTCTTACTGGTACGGGAGCCCTACTGAGAAGTGCTGGTACTGTCTCTTACTGGTATGGGAGCCCTACTGACGAGTGCTGACACTGTCTCTCACTGGTATAGGGCCCTATCGAGGAGTGCTGGTACTGTCTCTTACTAGTATAGGGACCCTAATGAGGAGTGCTGGTACTGTCTCTTACTGTTATGGGAGCCCTACTGAGGAGTGCTGGTACTGTCTCTTACTGGTATGGGAGCCCTACTGACGAGTGCTGACACTGTCTCTCACTGGTATAGGGCCCTATCAAGGAGTGCTGGTACTGTCTCTTACTAGTATAGGGGCCCTAATGAGGAGTGCTGGTACTGTCTCTTACTGTTATGGGAGCCCTACTGAGGAGTGCTGGTACTGTCTCTTACTGTTATGGGAGCCCTACTGAGGAGTGCTGGTACTGTCTCTTACTAGTATAGGGGCCCTAATGAGGAGTGCTGGTACTGTCTCTTACTGGTACGGGAGCCCTACTGAGGAGTGCTGGTACTGTCTCTTACTGGTATGGGAGCCCTACTGAGGAGTGCTGGTACTGTCTCTTACTGGTATGGGAGCCCTACTGACGAGTGCTGACACTGTCTCTCACTGGTATAGGGCCCTATCGAGGAGTGCTGGTACTGTCTCTTACTAGTATAGGGGCCCTAATGAGGAGTGCTGGTACTGTCTCTTACTGTTATGGGAGCCCTACTGAGGAGTGCTGGTACTGTCTCTTACTGTTATGGGAGCCCTACTGAGGAGTGCTGGTACTGTCTCTTACTGGTACGGGAGCCCTACTGAGGAGTGCTGGTACTGTCTCTTACTGGTATGGGAGCCCTACTGAGGAGTGCTGGTACTGTCTCTTACTGGTATGGGAGCCCTACTGAGGAGTGCTGGTACTGTCTCTTACTGGTACGGGAGCCCTACTGAGGAGTGCTGGTACTGTCTCTTACTGGTATGGGAGCCCTACTGAGGAGTGCTGGTACTGTCTCTTACTGGTACGGGAGCCCTACTGAGGAGTGCTGGTACTGTCTCTTACTGGTATGGGAGCCCTACTGAGGAGTGCTGGTACTGTCTCTTACTGGTATGGGAGCCGTACTGACGAGTGCTGACACTGTCTCTCACTGGTATAGGGCCCTATCGAGGAGTGCTGGTACTGTCTCTTACTAGTATAGGGGCCCTAATGAGGAGTGCTGGTACTGTCTCTTACTGTTATGGGAGCCCTACTGAGGAGTGCTGGTACTGTCTCTTACTGGTACGGGAGCCCTACTGAGGAGTGCTGGTACTGTCTCTTACTGGTATGGGAGCCCTACTGAGGAGTGCTGGTACTGTCTCTTACTGGTATGGGAGCCCTACTGAGGAGTGCTGGTACTGTCTCTTACTGTCTCTTACTGGTATGGGAGCCCTACTGAGGAGTGCTGGTACTGTCTCTTACTGGTATGGGAGCCCTACTGAGGAGTGCTGGTACTGTCTCTTACTGGTATAGGGCCCTACTGAGGAGTGCTGGTACTGTCTCTCACTGGTATAGGGCCCTATCGAGGAGTGCTGGTACTGTCTCTTACTAGTATAGGGGCCCTAATGAGGAGTGCTGGTACTGTCTCTTACTGTTATGGGAGCCCTACTGAGGAGTGCTGGTACTGTCTCTTACTGGTATGGGAGCCCTACTGACGAGTGCTGACACTGTCTCTCACTGGTATAGGGCCCTATCGAGGAGTGCTGGTACTGTCTCTTACTAGTATAGGGGCCCTAATGAGGAGTGCTGGTACTGTCTCTTACTGGTACAGGAACCCTACTGAGGAGTGCTGGTACTGCCTCTTACTGGCATGGGAGCCCTATTGACGAGTGCTGGTACTGTCTCTTACTGGTATGGGACCCCTACTGAGGAGTGCTGGTACTGTCTCTTACTGGTATGGGAGCCTGACTGAGGCGTATGGTACTGTCTCTTACTGGTACGGGGGTCCTACTGGCGAGTGCTGGTACTGTCTCTTACTGGTTCAGGAACCCTACTGAGGTGTGCTGGTACTGTCTCTTACTAGTACGGGGACCCTACTGACGAGTGCTGGTACTGTCTCTTAATGGTACAGGAGCCCTACTGAGGAGTGCTGGTACTGTCTCTTACTAGTACAGGAGCCCTACTAAGGAGTGGTGGTCCTGTCTCTTACTGGTATAGGGCCCCACTGAGGAGTCCTGGTACTGTCTCTTACTGGGATAGGAGCCCTACTGAGATGTGCTGATACTCTCTCATATTGGTATAGGGCCCTACTGAGGAGTGCTGGTACTCTCTCTTACTGGAATGGGAGCCCTACTGAGGAATGCTAGCACTGTCTCTTTCTGGTATGGGAGCCCTACTGAGGAGTGCTGGTACTGTCTCTTACCGGTACGGGAGCCCCTCTGAGGAGTGCTGGTACTTTCTCTTACTGGCATAGGGCCCTACCAAGGAGTGCTGGTACTGTCTCTTAATTGTACAGGAGCCCTACTGAGGAGTGCTGGAACAGTCTTTTACTGGTATGGGAGCCCCACTGAGGAGTGCTGGTACTGTCTCTTACTGGATTGGGAGTGGGAGCGCTACTGAGGAGTGCTGGTGCTGTCTCTTACTGGTATAGGAGCCCTACTGACGAGTGCTGACACTGTCTTTTCCTGGTATAGGCCCTATCGAGGAGTGCTGGTAATGTCTCTTACTGGTATCAGAGCCCTACTGAGGAGTGCTGGTACTGTCTCTTACTGGTATAGGAGCCCTACTGAGGACTGCTGGTACTGTCTCTTACTGGAATGGGAGCGCTACTATGGAGTGCTGGTACTGTCTCTTACTGGTATAGGAGCCCTACTGACGAGTGCTGACACTGTCTCTTACTGGTATAGGAGCCCTACCGAGGAGTGCTGGTACTGTCTCTTACTGGAAATGGAGCCCTACTGGGGAATGCTGGTACTGTCTCTTACTGGTACGGGAGCCCCACTGCGGAGTGCTGGTACTTTCTCTTACTGGCATAGGGCCCTACCGAGTAGTGCTGGTACTGTCTCTTAATGGTACAGGAGCCCTACGGAGGAGTGCTGGTACTGTCTCTTAATCGTACAGGAGCCCTACTGAGGAGTGCTGGTGCTGTCTCTTACTGGTATAGGAGCCCTACTGACGAGTGCTGACACTGTCTTTTCCTGGTATAGGGCCCTATCGAGGAGGCTGGTAATGTCTCTTACTGGTATAGGAGCCCTACTGAGGAGTGCTGGTACTGTCTCTTACTGGTACGGGATCCCTACTGAGGAGTGCTGGTACTGTCTCTTACTGGTATAGGAGCCCTACTGAGGAGTGCTGGTACTGTCTCTTAATGGTACAGGAGTCCTGCTGAGGAGTGCTGGTACTGTCTCTTACTGAACACTACTGAGGAGTGCTGGTACTGTCTCTTACTGGTACAATTGCCCTACTGAGGAGTGCTGGTACTCTCTCTTACTGGTATAGGATTCTACCAAGGACTGCTGGTAATGTTTCTTACTGGTACAGGAGCCCTACTGACGAGTTCTGGTACTGTGTCTTAATGGTACAGGAGCCCTACTGTGGAGTGCTGGTGCTGTCTCTTAATGGTATAGGAGCCCGATTGACAAGTGCTGACACTGTCTCCTACTGGTACGGGAGCCCTACTGAGGAGTGCTGACACTGTCTCTTACTGGTGTAGGAGCCCTACTGACGAGTGCTGATACTGTCTCTTACTGGGATAGGAGCCCTACTGAGGAGTGCTGGTACCATCTCTTGGTTGTATAGCAGCCCTGCTGAGGAATGCTGGTACTGTCCCTTACGGATATAGGAGTCCTACTAAAAATTGCTGGTACTGGCCATTATGAGTTTGGGAGCCCTACTTAGATGTTTTAATACTGTCTATTACTAGAATGTGTTAGGTCTGCTGAGAAATGCTGTTACTGCCCATTACTAGTTATGGGGCCCTTCTGAGAAGTGCTGATACTGTCTATTGCTAAACCAAAGGGGATGATTGTGTTGAACATTGCAAGCACTCACCCCCAGTCAACTGATCTGGGTTTAATCCATCATCATTCTTTACCTCACTCCACCACCCCAGTTCAGACATGGCCATATGCAAATCAGTCTGACCCTGTGCCTCATGGGAACAGTCCATCCCAAACTGCCAAGCCATGTCTTCCCTGAACCGGAAACAAGCATCCTGGGACCGGTTTCAGGCTAATCAGCCGTCATCAGCCAGGCTAACTTGAATCCAGTGGCAAAGTGAGCAAGGAACCCACGTCTGGGCATTTTAGTTAGCCACGTGTTTGCCATGTGCTTCCCCGTCTTCATTGTTGCCTCCTTCTCAATTTCTCCTGAGTCATTATCTATAGTTAACTCTTTAATCACTGAGCATGAGGTCTGCCCATGCTCAGTGAGGCCGTAGCTGCCAAGATGCACCTGTTATACTTTTAACTGTAGGGCTATTTCTACTAATGTCAGCAGTTTTCTGACTCCTCCCACTCTGTTGACTAAGTGATGCTGATGTATCCTTGTATGTAACTAGTTATTTGTGTGTACACTTGTATTTCCTCTTTTTGAACCTCCATGCTTACTCTGCAAGTAAAAGGTGTATATAAGCACCATGGTTTCTGTACTCCATGTGCTGTCTCATACATTGCCTGAGGGTTATGCATCGATTTAGTTCCACTCATGAGTCCTAATAAACTATTTTCTTGATATTACATATTCTGTGCCAATCTCTACTTTGTCAGTCTAAAGGACCAGTGCGCAAAAAGGCAAACCCCTGCACCAAGTGGGTCCCTGAAAAGGCTCACTCCCACAAATTAACAACCGTCATATGGGGCTCATCAGCGACTTGGATGCCCGAAGGAGTGGTCTCGATGGAGGTTTGGAATCTCGCTAAGGATGTACACTGCATGAGAAGACCCTTATCTTAGCAGGCCGAAGTGCTTTTCCGATTTTCCCGATTTGACCCCCCAGGTGGTGTCGGTTTCCGACTGAGATCCCTTTTGGCATTTGTCTTACAGTGACCATTTGGTTGATTCAGAACTTGGCAGTTGGAGGCTGGAGACTTTTGTTTGGTAAGGTCGTTGGATGCGACACTTCTTGATTTGTTTGGCCAAAGATTCTGGTTTGATTTGGGTATATATAAATTGCAATTTATGTAGGCAGGCAATGTGGAGATTTTTCTTACATTTTTGAGTTCTTGAACTATACAATATTTGCGTTAAGTACTACTTTGTTATAATATTATATATACTAGAATATTTTTGAAGTGCCTGTTTCAAGCATGCTTCGAAGGATGTGTTGCTTTCTTGAGGGTACCAATATGGATTTAGAACAAAGTCAGCCGGTTCCCCCAGAGGGGACACCAAATAGGTATATGTACATTAAAAATAAAATTTCTCCCATAATGTATAGTACACTATGGAATAAATACACAAGAAAGGAACCTGATTTGCGATGGCCAATAAATGGGTCATTCGAACTTAGAAACATTCAGTATGTGAAACAATGTGTGTTTAAGCGCAAAAGTAGACCAGATATGTTTGACTGTGTACGAATGTGGGTGAAAGAATCGCATGAGAGTGAGGAACGAGCAAGCTTTAGCATACAAAGACCAGCGCAAAAACATCTATCTGAAAGCGCAAGAAATGAAAAATAAAGAAATTAGGGAAATAAAACAGAAAGAGGATAGGGAGCGCTGTCTACAGGTAAATGGCTAATACCCTGTTTGGCGTCCTCTCTATTCTCTACTTAATAAACCACAGGACGATTCAATTTTGTTAGATCGCTCTCCGCCCCCATATACTTTTCCCTCTGCCCCGAGGATGATTCTGATGATGACAAATCAGAAAGGGACAGAGTTAGACCCTAAATGACACACTTGTTCAATTTTGATCGCTGACCGTGCGGCCTCTTTCAGATCTGCTGCTCGTAAAGCAGCTCGTGGTGATACCTCTGCTCCAGACATTATAGCAAATGTTCAGCAATGGCCGGAGTCAGAGCAGTTATATTTTACAGAGTCGTTTACTGGAGAAGTAATTGCAAATTTTAGGAAACATTCCACAGAGCCTGTTGATATAAAAACTGATCATAAACAATTGAGTGACGGTCTTTTTCTCCCTTTCCAGGTGGCCGATTAAATTAAACGTGTGGTTAAACTACGAACTGATGCATTATGTTTGCGAGAGGAGAAAAAGGCAGCTGCTGCAGCTGAACAAACAGCGCAGACCCCCGTGTCGTAGGAGGAAGTTCCAGGGACAGATAAGGATACTTTAGTTCATGGGAAACCAATGCCTGAAGCTGCGCCTTTATATGTCCCTCCTAGGGGTGCAGGAAAAAGTTACATTAAAGATTCAGCTGATGCGAAGGGATATTATGTTTATAATTGGATTTATACTCCTTGGAGTAGAGCGGACGTTATGGCTCTTAAAGCTGCTTTGCCTGATCCACGGAAAAGTCTGGCTGCTTTTTATGAAGAAGTTGAAGGGGCTATTAGTTCTTGCACTATGACTTTGCCTGATATTGACATGTTTTTGGGCTTATCTTACCCCCTGATATGTGGAGATTGATTCGGAAAGTAGATGATTAGACAACTTTTGGAGATATTTAGACAGAAATAGAGAGAAAAGATGGAGGAAGGGCACCTGCGCAGAAACTACAACAAGAGATATTAGACCTCCTGAAGGCTATCATAATTAAGTTGAAAATCCTTATACCTCCTAAAAAGATAGATTGGACTATGCTAGCATCCTTTAAGCAAAAGGCGGAAGAGTCAGTTTCCGATTTCAGATGACACGGGCAAGCATCTGTTCGTTGACAAATTTGTCGCGAACATGTTGCCAGGATTAGCTAGTCGTCTAAAGGCCAGCGAGAGTTCATGGACTATGTCTTCCCCAGTTTCCCTTTTGACTAGGGCTCAGTATTATGAACATCAGGAATTGAAAGATAAAGGCAAGGAGGATAAGAAAGCTAAGGATTTAAAAACAAAGGTGATGTTAGCTCAGGTTTATGGTCCATCTTATAGAGGTGGTGGTAGAGGTGGACGTGCGATGTATCAACCTAGTGCTGTTGTATTTCTATCTAGAACCCTAATTCGATATTCCCGATTCATGCCCTTATGTGGTTATAACAAATAGTATCCTTATAAAGGCATAAGAATCATATCCATATTAAGTAATAGCCCATGCAGTCCAAAAAACAGCAAGGCTACTCCCATAGACTCCTTGAAAGCACAACGCGTTCTTTAAACAAACCAAGCCTCCAGCAGCCCGCGAATTCCCCCTGCTTTTGTTTTGATTTGCACAAGAACTCCTGGAGTCCAGAAAGAACTGTTAGTTCTTAGTGGCGTCTTATGTCCAACCTTACGTCAAACCCGGCCCCTTTCAGGTATAAATATACCAACGTTGCCTTAAGCAAACACATGGTGGTGGGGAGCAGAGCGACGTTCTACTTGTCCGAGAGGCCAGCTGTAGCCAGAGCCAAAGGAAAACGTCCCTCCCTTCGACGCACTGAGAGAGACGCTGTCTTTTTCTCCAGCCGAGAAAATCCAGCTCCGGTGTTCCCAAGTCACCTTCGCGGGTTGCTGGGAGATCGAGTCTTGAGAAGCGAGATACAAGACCTCCTTCATTCTATAACCAAGGTACAGAGCTGATGAAAACCTTAGAGAGAATTCTTGATTCCGATACTTGGCAAAAACCTAACTTAACTTAAAACTGCAACTTACTTACTCCTTCCCACGTATTAGACTTAGGTCAGGTACACAGGGCCGCACTGGTCCTATTGGACTTAAGTGCGGCGTTTGACACCGTATCGCACTCCGTATTACTGGACTGTCTGAGTGAGAAGGGAATAACCGGGCCTGCTCATGAGTGGTTGGTTTCCTTCCTTAAGAACAGGAGATTTCAAGTGCATTGTCCACCATGCAAATCCAGTATAAGATGTCTTAGACAAGGGGTTCCACAGGGCTCGATTTTGAGCCCCACGTTATTCAATCTGTACATGGAACCCCTTGCCAAACTGGTGGAGTCATATGGTGTTGCCATAGTCTCTTATGCAGACGATACACAACTGGTGATCAACCTGTCCCGTGATCCAGTTGTGGATGCTGAGAAATTTTCGGCCTGCTTGGTGGCACTTGATGGGTGGATGAAGCTGAACTATCTCTGTCTCAATGGTAATAAGACGGAAGTTCTTATCGTTGGTCCCTGTCCCTCCATCTGGACATCTGCCTGGTGGCCCATAGAACTGGGCTCTGTCCCTGCCCCGGTGGACACAGTCAAAAACCTTGGCATACTTCTTGATTCTAATCTAGCCTACACTAATCATGTTGGTAATGTTGCCGGTAAATGCTATGGCATTTTGAAGGTCCTGAGGAGAATCCTTGACCTACTGCCTCCCAGCACCAGAAAAACAATAGTACATGCCTTGGTCACCTCCCATTTAGACTATGGGAACTCCCTCCTATGTGGACTCAGTAAAAAAGGCCTCATACAGTTGCAACGCGTCCAGAACGCAGCTGCCAGGCTTGTCCTGAACCTCCCTAGGAGGGCCTCTGGGAAACATGCATTGCGTTCCCTGCATTGGCTTCCAATAAAGGAACGCATTAAATTTAAAACTATGTGCATTTCCCATCGCATAGCTCACAAAAAAGCACCTTCATATCTCCAGGATTTGCTTCCAATCTATCGTCCTTCACGCCTTCTTAGGTCGATGGGCAGCATGCTTTTAGTTGTTCCACGGATCCACAGAGCAAGGATGGGAGGACGGTCCTTTAGACACCTGGCCAGTAAAGACTGGAATGACCTGCCCATCGAATTGAGGATGGAACCGTCTGAAGCAAGGTTCAGACAGAGGTTGAAAACCCATCTCTTCCCCAAGACATAATCAGTATAGTTTTCCCTGGCCCAAGTGCTCATCCTCCGTGAGCTAAGCTAAAGAGATGATTAGTGGGATTTTCAGCGCGGGGACGCACTGTTCCTTGTGCAACCATGCGCTTAACAAATGTCATAAAATTAAAATGAAAATTAAATTACACCGGGGTAGGCGTATCTTAGAAGTGTCAGGATTTGATACCTTCATTGCGCCTGCCTAGTCACCAGACTACAACTCCCAGAATTCCTTGCGGGCTGTGGGAGCATAAATGAGGGTGCGTGGCCTAGGGACATCGTGTGTAATTTGTTATTCTGGATTGTTTCATGGAAGA